>NC_080189.1:133690373-134894503 GCF_030028045.1 Hippopotamus amphibius kiboko | reverse complement strand
GAACACATGTCATGTGGAGTGTTGGTAATGGATGTCTTGCAAGCGGGTCCTGGCATCGGCGACTTGAGGAAATTCTACAGTTGAAACTCCATGTAGTGTTTTTTTGTTTTTTAATAAATTTATTTATTTATTTATTTATTTTTGGCTGCATTGGGTCTTCGTTGCTGCGGACAGGCCTTCTCTAGTTGTGGCGAGCAGGGGCTACTTTTCATTGTGGTGTTCTGGTTTCTCCTTGCGGTGGCTTCTCTTGTTGCAGAGCACGCACTCTAGCTGTGCAGGCTTCAGTAATTCTGACGTATGGGCTCAGTGGTCATGGCTCGTGGGCTCTAGAGTGTGGGCTCAGTAGTTGTGGCACATGGGCTTAGTTGCTCCACGGCAAGTGGGATCTTCCTGGATCAGGGCTCGAACCTGTCTTGCGTCCCCTACACTGGCAGGTGGATTCTTAACCTCTGCACCACCAGAGAAGCCCCTCCATGTAGCTTTTACCAGATACTTTTTCAAGTCCCTAAATAGAAAGAGTCAAATGTCTTTATGAAAGTTTTTCTGAAGGTCTCAAGAGACATTATCCTGTCTGGTACAACTGTATCATCTCGTGCAGCTACCACAAGCCTTGCATGCTGGTCTAATTTAATCTTAAAGATACTTGCTTTTCTATAAGTGACTTTATATATACACATATACATATATATTTACTTGCTATAACTTCTTTTACTTTTCTTTATTTGGATGGAGTGTCTATAGCCGGATGTTTTCGAGAAGCATGGATATGTATGCATTTAGACCTGTCCATGCTGCTGTGTCACTTGCCAAGCCAGGTCCATTTTCCGAGAGCCTCTGTCTGTGTTCCCTTATCTTCCCTGAACTGGGTTGGTTGTGCTTTGTTTTGGTCCATCTGTGCAATCTGGCTGAGGTCATCTGCCTGTACTTTGTGATTCTTCCTTCCCACACCTGTGTCCTCTGTTTGTACTTGGAGACGCTGTGTGTCATTGATTCTTGCAGTGTTTCCATCGCCTCTTTGTGTTCTGACTCTAAAAGGGATGTGCTCAAATCAGGTCTCCGGGATAAATGGCATGAAAGCCTTCAACACTTGAACAGTTCCTGCCTGTGTGCATTTTCAAGCACTGACAATGGCTGCCCCATGAAAATACTTCTCTTTCTGGGTTAATGGTTTAGCCATCTTCAGTGGTCATCTGGTCTACCAAGTAAGCCATAGAGATTTTTTTAAAAACATGTATTTGCTTTGATATTTCATTACATGAGAACATAAGTTGAGCAACTTGAGTGCACTGATGTCAGAGTTGCAGTTGCTTCTTTTAAGAAGGATGGAAAATTCTATATTTTCTTCTTACTTAATCCAAGTAAGAGTTTTTTTAAAAAAATAAAGGTCAGTTTATAATCTATGAGAACGGGATCCTCAGGAATTGGGTGTCTTTGTAGCACTTCAGCCCTGTATGCGTTTCTTTGCCCCAGAAGAATTTGCAAGCACATACTTCATTTGAAAGTATTTGCATTTTTTACCCCCAAATAACGTGCATTGTGTAAATGCTCCCTTCCTCAAGAATGTGTTTACTCAACAACTATTTATTGCTGGTCCACTCTGTGGGAAGCGCTGTGCTTGCTGTGGGCAAACAGACGTCTACACCCAAGGTTTGTGTCCTTTAAAGCGCTTGCAAAATTACCAAAGGGGAAAAAGAAAAGAAAAAATGTGATTGAGGGGCTATTTGCATACACACACTAAGAAGCGCCAACTCAGGTAAATTTAATAATGGCGGCCCCAAGTTAGCAGCAAACAACTTCCCAGCCTCAAAGGCTTTGCACCCCTGCTGAGCCTGGATAAATTATTTTAGCACAAAATATTGGATTCAGAGAATTCCACTTATGGTTTACATGGGTTATAATAAAAATGGGAGTGCCGTTAGAATGTCTAGTCTAAACTTGGAAAAACCTCTGAGTCTTGTCCTTTCAGTAAAGAAGTGCATTTTCTTTCAGCTGCTTTTTGGTCCTTGAGGACACAGACTAAGAGAAGCCAGGGTCTGCCTTGTTTGCCTCTGTGTCTGTCTTGAATCTTTTCAAGAAGCTGAGTCATAAACCCTAGAAATAGAGATATAGTTCACTGTGAGAGGTGACTTGGCTCTGACATGGTTTTGTCTGGAGGACTGCTGGGAAATACAGAGATAATCTCATTGACCTTTAGATCAAAAATCACTAACAGGAATCTCACAGAGAAAGAAGGAAGCCCCTCCTCCTGATCTCAGATGGTAGCTGTATCCTCTCCGGGCAGAAATGCAGCTTCCTCTGGTGTCTGTGGGTTTTTCCTCTATTGTTTCCCCCTGTGCTTCTAAGAAGTGCAATGTGGGGAGAAGTAAATGTGAGGCTGTAAATGGGAAGCAGTGGCATGTATACCTCTTTTTAATAGTTCATTAATCACGTTAACATTTATAAGACATAATGTTTGTACTGTGTAAGAGGAAACATTGGAAAATGGTATTTATACAAATTAACTTTTTATGGACCTTCAAATCTTGAGGAATGATGCTAAGAAAAGCAATGCTATGGTCTCACAGCATTAAATCTTAAGAGTCAGAGCTGAGTTCATGTGGCCTTGGGGGTGTTTTTTTCTCATTTTTTAAAAAACTTAAATTTAAATTTTATTTTATTTTTTATTTTTTGGGTCTTCATTGCTGTGTGCAGACTTTCTTTAGTTGCAGAGAGTGGGGGCTTCTCTTCGTTGTGGTGCACAGGCTTCTTATTGAGGTGGCTTCTCTTGTTGCTGAGCATGGGCTCTAGGCTCGTGGGCTTCAATAGTTGCGGCACGTGAGCTTCAGTAGTTGTGGCATATGGGCTCAATAGTTGTGGCTTATGGGCTCAAGAGCACAGGCTCAGCAGCTGTGGCGCACAGGCTTAGTTGCTCCGAGGCATGTGGGATCTTCTGAGAGCAGGGCTCGAACTCGTGTCCCCTGCATTGGCAGGTAGATTCTAAACCACTGTACCGCCAGGGAAGCCCCTTTTTCTCATTTTTGAGCATTTGTTGCAAAACAGTAAACGGAATTGGTGAGGACTTGTAGAGGATCATCCTACAATTGCCTGATCAGTTCTACAGGAGTTTCCTTACATTTTTCTACCCCTAACCCACCCCACATTACAATGAATGGCATAAATGGAAATTCAATTTTCTACCTTTTGTTATTCCATGAAGGCAGAGCCAGAAGTAGCAGGTGATATTGGAAAGGTAGATGTAATTCAACTGAGGGATGTCTTTCTAAACATCAGCGCTGCCTCATGGACCAGGCCTCTTTGAAAGGCAGCCAGCATGATGGTGATGAGGCTGTGTGGTGGCAGGTCAGAAAGAGGTGGAAAAGTCCTCTCTCGGGTCCCTTCACACCCTAAGCCTCTTATATTTCTATGCACCTCAGTGGTATCAAAGAAAGCATTTTTGTGTTTTTTACTTCAAATTTCTGGCCACTTTTATCACCAGGAGAAGCACATGAAGCAAGAAGATGAAACTATTGTCTCTGTTTGACTTTTGCTCCAGTGACTTTGAAGCTTCGTTTCAGGTCATGGGCTGTGTGTGGACACCACTTGCTATGGTCTGAATATTTGTGTTCCTTCAGAATTCCTAAAGAAATCCTAACTCCTTCTGTGATGCTAGTATAAGGTGGGAACTTGGAGAGGTGAATAAGTCATGACGGTGGAGCCCTCACAAATGGGATTTGCGCCCTGATGAATGAAGCCCCAGAAAGCTCCCTGGCCCTTTTCACCATGTGAGGATACAGCTAGAAAGTGCAGGCCGTGAACCAGAAAGGAGGTGCTCAGCAGACACCACATCTGCCGGGGCTTCCATCCTGGGCTTCCAGCCTCCAGATCTTCAAGAAATCAATATCTCTCTCTCTCTTTTTTTTTATGAGCCACCCAGTCTGTGGTGTTCCGTGAGAGCAGCCCAAACAGGCCAAGACACCACCCCGCTGGACTTTGAGAACTGCCGTGTCCTTGTCTGATTTCTAACTTAGCCGTTTGAAGTAAGCGAGCCATCAGTTTGGCTATGTAAGTGGTTAACGGGGTAGAATGTTTGAGCAGATTCTCACATGGAGGCTGTTGGTAAGCCCTGTGGAGAGATGTCCTAAGTGTTAGGATCCAGATTGCATTTATGGTTTGGTGGGGAAAGCGGGTGTTGGGTGGGGAGAAAAACAGGAGGTCTCTCATATTAGGAGGGATGGAAAAATTGTCAGTCTTTTCAGAAATGCAGTTACACTCATACGTCCAGGCTCTGGGCAAGTAAGAATCTCAAGTAACGTGGAGAGAATTCTCTCAGCTCTTCTGAAATTCTGGGTCAGGCCTGAGTGGATGTGACACAGTCTGGATGCTGCTGCTGGAACACTAATGCTATCTGAGCTCTTGGTTTCGTAACCCAGAAATGCATCTTGTGAGTTTTAGCCTGGCTGCCTGAGGACACATCTTTCTAATGAGGCTTGTGCAGAATGAGACGGAGAATCTGCTGGAAGCCTGCTCCATGGCCAGGGGTCACTGGTCTGCTTCAGGTTTTCTATACTTGCTCTTTTCTTGTAGAGGAGTCGAAAGAAGGTCAGCTCTGATCTGTCTCTACCCCCTCCTTGCCCTGCTGGGTGCATTTTTCCTTCCCTGTTCTAGGACCTCTCACTCAACACCCTGTATGATGCGTCTATAACACAATCAAGGCTAAAGCATTTGGGACCAGTCTCTAAAGGGGTACGTTTTAATACTGCCGTGCAGCCATGACTGAGAACCTGGTTCCCGTGTTTGGACAGTATGTGACATCTTTTATCTGTTTATTGACGCAAATTGCCTGAAAAAAAAAAATCTTTGCTTATTGGATGAAGAGTTACTCCTAATTAATACAAGAATACAGAAATAGAGGGTTCTATTATTTCCTATTTCCAAAAAAAGATTTCCCTGAAGAGTCACAAATGTAATAAACTCTTTCCATGTTAAACGTCAAAACCTTAAACATTTGCCTCCTTTTCTTATCACCAAAGAATATACGTTTATATTTCTGTACGTTTCTATATTTTTCTACCATTACACAATTTATTAGCGTATTTCACGAACGTTTTTCTGTGTCATTAAATATTTTTCTATGATATTTTTAATGGCTTTATTGTACTTCATTTTAAATTTCCCGTCACACAATCATGCTCTTTCTAATTTCTCTTTTTTAGCAATACTACAACGATGTACACTTCTCCCCCAAATGTAGGATAGCACCCATTTACTCCAAAATCATCTACAGAGAGTATAATCAGTTAAACCATTTTGAAATCAATTTAATAGGTAAAGAAACATCTTATTGTTGCTTAAATCTGTATCTTTTTGATCACCTGTAGGGCTCACCATATTTTCAAGTGTTTATTGCCCATCTGTGAATTTCTGTGAGTTTCTCCTTTTAACTTTTTGCCTACTTGGGGAAGGTGAGTGAATTTTTTTCCCAATAAATTATAAGCAGTTTTAAAATTGAACTACACATGTGACAGGTTGCACAAAAATTTAGTTTTTTGTCACCTGCCCTTAAATTGTGTTTATGGTGTAAGGTTCTTTTGGACATACAGAAAATTTTAACTTTAGTGTTGTCTGAACTGTTCCGGTATCCTGGAAGAAATAAAATAATGCGTAAGCCACTTTCTCTGTCTTGAATATATCTACAATCCAGTTGTGGAAATAAGATGTACGTACTTGCAAAATAAAGAACACAATGTTGGCAGCTGCAGCTTGTCATGGAAAGGTGTCTAGGTACTAGAAGATGAGGCTGCTGCTTGCTCGGAGTTTGAGAAAAGCCCCCTAGATGATGCTGAGTGACAGTGTCTTGCTCCCAGGTTGATAAGCACAGATTTAAACATCAGGCTGGACAAGAATGAAGAGTGTTTCCAGGCAGAATGTGATGAATTGCACACCCATGTGATTGTGCACTCAGGCTGACCTTCCTGCCAGGGCTGAGTTATTTTCTGTCCTCTGGGCAATTGACGCATATTTGTGCCAGCACCTTTGATAATATCAGTGATATAAACTGTGCTTCTCTCTGGTCTGTGAAAACTTAGAAAAGTGTCTGGAAAAAAATTTAGGGAGAATGAACACCAGCTTTCACGATTTTCTTTTCGAAAATTTCAAATGATATTGCGCTGTGGGTAAGAAGAGTTATGAATTTCTTCCTTTTGTATCTCTCTCAGCACCTTTCAGAGTACTTGGTGCACTTGTCAGAATTTGCAATGTGCTTTAAGGATTCCAAGCCAATGAGACCTCACTCTGTGGGGTGTGTGTGTGTGTGTGTGTGTGTGTGTGTGTGTGTGTGTGTGTGTGGTGGGGAGGGCACAGGGAGAGGAGAATAGGATAAAAAGAGCTGGTTGCAGAAACCAGGACCAGAAACTGTGAAGAGGCAGCTGCCCAAGCTGACTCAGACCCCATGTATGTGGGATGGGTGAGAGGCATTGTGGGGGCATCTCTCTGGATGGTACAGCAAAGCGGCAGGAGATGTCTGGAGAGCAGGAATTTTTCCAATTCAGGTGGACTTCAGCCAGTGGGGTGCTGGGGTGCTGGTAACTATTTAACAACCAGCTCTCTGGGGACATCCCCAAATCCTGATGTGAAGCATTTGCCAATTTCTCTGGTATAAATACCCTCCACTGTGGTCCACTGCAAGCTGCCACTGGGGGAGTCACTGAATGGGAAGCTAGCATGTGCACCTTGGGCCCTCGTGAGCTGGTGTGAACTGACAGAGTTTTGTTTCTATGCATCCATCCATCCATCCATCCATCCATCCATCCATCCATTCATGGCAGGACCACAACCACTTCTTGAGGCAGGAACCACAGAGGCGTCAGAGTCCAATGCTCCAAGGGAGACCATGAGCATAAGCTGACAGGTTGTCAGGGCTCCAGCCCTACCACCTGGATCAGCCTGGCTTAGAGGCAGCAGGACCTGGTACTAAGTCATAAAGCTGAGACAAAATTTCAGACAAGAATGGGAGGAACACTGCACACAAAGAGGCTGCAGGGGTGCCAGCCCTCATCTCTGAACCATTTCAAAACCAGCATCATGACCCAGTGACTGATGCTCAGTGACTGATCCTATGGATGGCCTTCCTCTCCTGGTCAGATCTGGCTCAGACATAGACAAAGGGGAACGGGCTGGAGGAGATCCCCAGCGGCTCCCAAACCAGAGCCGGATGGACTGAAGACTTCAGTCAACACCCAGTGAGTGAATCTGATGTCCTCATCTACCTGTATATGAGGAAGGGAGTATTCCTATTATTTCAGTATTCGGACCTTGGCGAGGGGGTGACCTTACATCATTTTTTCCCTGAACAAATATTGTCAGGTGAACAAGAGGAACAAGATTTTGCTGTCTTGGAGTCTGCCTTCTCCTGGAGGAGACATGATGAAGTATTTATAAAGGGATATGATCACTTCAGATTGAGGCAGGGCTGTGAAAGGCTGAGGTGGGACAGAGCTGGAGACAGAAGAGCTGCTGATTTAGGTAGCTGTGTTCTTTCTGTGACAAACATGTTTGAACTGGGGCCTGAAGGATGGGAAGGGAGCAGTGGTTCAAAGAGCTGGGGGCAAAGGTAGAAAGTAAAGTACATGCCAAGGTCCTGAGGCAGAAAGAAGAAGGAAGAGATTTAGCATTTTGAGGAAAAGGAAGGAGGGGGAGGGGGAGGGATCCAAGATGAAATCAGAGACATCCCCAATCTTTCAGAGCCTTGCAGGTTCAAATGGGGGGCCGGAATTGGATTTTGTTCTATGTGAAATGGAAAGTCATGTATATCCTTGTTACTCAGAGTGGGTCCTGAGGACCAGGAAACTGGCACCCCTTAGGAGACCTGCCTCCACTTCCCGACTTGGAGTTAGAATCTATATTTTAATAAGATCTCCAGATGTGCTGTCTCAGTCTGCTCAGGCTGCCATCATAAAATACCATGGACTGGGTGGCTTAAACAACACGAATGTGTTTTCTCTCACAGTTCTAGAAGATGGAAATCTGAGATCAGGGTGCCAGCATGGTCAGGTTCTGCGGACGGTCCTCTTCCTAGCTCACAGATGGCTGTGCCTTCACATGTGGGGGGTGGAGGGAAAGGAGGAAAGAGAGAGAGAGAGAGAGAGTTTTTTTCTTTTCCTCTTCTTATAAGGCCCAAGTTCTATTGGATCAGGATCCCAACTATATGACCTCATTTAACTTTAATTATCTCCAAAAGACTATTTCCAAATACAGTCACATTAGGGGTTAGGGCTTCAACATATGAATTTCAGAGGGGGCAAGATGCAGCCTGTGCATGGACATTGCCTTTGAGCAGCACTGATCTAATATTAGTACTTCTCAAAATATATAGCACTCATGGAAATCACCTGCAGGACTTGATGAAACCCAGATTCCTGGGCCCGCAGGGATTCTTGTTCGGTTGATCTAAATCTGATTTAATAAGTCCGCCGAGAGTTTGCATTTCTAACAAGCTCCCAGGCATTGCTGGTCCTGATCCAGGGGCTAGTCTCTGAGCACTGAATTTGGTGAGGATTTGGGGAACGAATCTTCCAAGAGCTAGAATACTGTAAATAATCCAAATGAAATCTTAAAAAATAATTCAGCAGTTCTGAAGACCTGTCATATTTCAATGCCTTAGAGAATCTTTAAACATCATTTGTTTTTAAAAATAATACATACATGTAAATTTTTTTCTTTTAACTTTGTTGTTATTCTGGCTAAAGGGCGTTTCCCTTGTAGTTTCCTTTGATAACCTGAAAGTGTTTTGCAAGCATTTTGTTAACCCTCAAATCTACTCCAGGGAGAACTGTAAGTAAAAGAATAAATAAGGAGGACCACAAACTTGAGATACAGAGAAATCAGTGCCTTGTACGAGTCAGCGACAGAGCAAAAAGCAGGAAGCAGGGTTGTTAAACAAAAATCTGTTCAGGTAAGGAGAATCAGGGGTTGTGAGCTAAGCTCTGGGCAGTTTTTGAATTAAGCAATGAACTTTGCACATCCATTACTGCATCAACGTGAAGTTTCCCCTTTAATTTTAAGTGTCTGTGAAAATCAACAGAATCTTGGGTCACAGATTTCCCGAAACTGTGATAATCAACCCAGATGAGGGTTTTTATATATCACTTGTGGTTCCTCCTGGTAATTTGGAGCAGTTAACTTAGGACAGTGCTTCAAACCCAGAAAGTTGTGAAGTTCAACAACAATGCAACAATGAATTATAAAAGCTGTATTGTTTCCACCATGCCACCATTTTATCTAATTATTTCTGGTATAAACCCCAGTGGAAACAATGCATATTTTGTTATGAAATTCCAACCAGAAACATTGGATCTCAGGCAAAAAGGAAACTTTGGCAAAGATTCCAGCTTAAAACTGTGGCATGCATAGTCCCACATACATAAAATAAAGAATTAATATAAAATATCATGCCAAGAGCATACTGCTTAATATTTGTGCATTTTCTATTAGAAACTTGTTTTGAGGTTGACTGATTTTTTTTCCTATGAATCAGAAAGGTTCTTTCTATAACTGGAAGATACAACTCATTTCAAAATATATCATTTCAAAATTCACCTAGAGAAATGTTTAGGTGCAAAGATGATGTATTCACAGTCAGTAAAGACCATTCCTTTATATAAATATGATTATGAGGATGCTATCTATCAACGAGTCATTTTAATGAACTCTGTGTTCCGAGAGTTTTGAAGGTGATCTGGAGAAGAGAGAGTGGCATAACTGTCACAGAGATAGTTCTTTTCTTATTATTAAACTTTTAATTTTGAGATAACTGTAGATCCATATGCAGTTGCAAGCAATAACACAGAGAGATCCCACGTATGCTGTACCCAGTTCCTCTCAATGTTAACACCTTGCAAAACTATATGTACATGATCACAGCCCAGATATTGGCCCTCAGCATAATTCTCCAGGGTGTTTTGCGTACCAATAGTTTATTCCTTTTTGCTGCTAAGTAATATTCCATGGTATGGATGTACCATAGTTTGTTTATCCATTCATCCATTGAAGGTCATCTGGATTGTTTTTTGTTTGGAGCCATCATGAATAAAGTTGCTATAAACACTTGTGTACAGGCTTTTGTGTGCACACAAGTCTTTACTTCTGGGATAAATGCCTAGGGGTACAGTTGCTGAGTCAAATGGTAGTTGCATGTCCAAATTTTCAAGAAACTACAAAACTGTTTTTCAGAGTGGCTGGACAATTTCACATTGCCACCAGCAATACATGAGTGATCCAATTTCTCTGCATCCTCGCCAACATTTGGTGTTGTCACTATTTTTTATTTTAGCCATTCTGATGCAGGGGTAGTGATAGCTCATTACGGTTTCAATTTTCATTTCCCCAGGGGCTGCTGACATTGAAATCTTTTCATAGGCCTACTTGTCATCTGTGTATCTTCTTCACTGAAATGTCTGTATGTGTGTTTTTGCTGTGTTCTAATTGGATTATTTGCTATTTCACTGTTGAGGCTTAAAAGTTCTTTGTGTATTCTAAATACTAACCTTTTGTTTGATATATGGTTTGAAAACATTTCCTCTCACTCTGTAGCTTGTCTTTTTATCTTCTTAACAGAGTCCTTTGCAGAGCAGAAGTTTTAATAATAATTTTAATGAAGTGCAATTTATCAACATTTTATTTTATGAATCATTCACTTGCTGTTGAGTCTAAAACTCTGTCTAGCCCTAGACCCTGAAGATTTTTCCCTGTGTTTTTTCCTGAAAGTTTTATACTTTTACACTTAAGTCCACTTTGAGTTGACTTTTTTTTAATAAAATGTTTGACTTAGGTTTCATGTTCATTTTCTGTTATGGATGTCCAAATGCTTTAACATCATTTGTTGAAAAGGTTATTCTTCCTCCACTGAATTGCATTTGCACTTTTGTCAAAATCCACTGGAAATATTTGTGTGGGTCTATTTCTGGTCTCGCTATTCTGTTCCCTTAACCTGTGTGTCTATCCATCTGCCAATACTACACAGTCTTAGTTACTGTAGCTACACAGTTAAGTCTTGAAATTGGGTAGACTGATCCCTCCTACTTTTTTCTTCTTTTTCAAACTTGTTTTGGCTATTCTATTTTCTTTGTCTTCTCATATAAATTTTAGAATAATTTTGTCTATAGCTACAAAAAAATCCTGCTAGGGTTTTGATAAAAATAGCATTAAATTGTATATCAGTTTGGGGAGAATTGGCACATCTTTACTATGTTGAGACTTCTAAGCCACAGACACAGAGTATCTCTCCATTTATTTAGATCTTGTTTGATTTCTTTCATCAGCATTGTATGGTATTTAGCAAAGTCTTATACAAGTTTTGGTTAGATTTACATCTAAGTATTTTATTTTTTGAGCAATCATAAATGGTACTATATTTTAAATTTCCTTGTCCATGTGTTCATTGCTAGCTTATAGAAATACATTTTTTTCATGTTTCTCTTGTATTCTTTGCTTTGCTGATCTTCTCTATTAGCTCTAGAAGTCTTTTTGTTGCTGTTGTTTTCTTTTTATAGATTTTTTGGGACTTTCTATCAGACAATCATGTCATCTGCAAATAGAGGTAGTCTTATTTTTTTTTCCTTTCCAATCTATATGCCTTTTATTCTTTTTCTCACCTTATTGCTTTGGCTAGGACTTCTAGAACTATGTTGAGTACAAGTGGTGGCAGTATATGTCTTGTCTTGCTCCTGATCTCAGAAGGAGTCATTCAGTCCTTCACAATTAAGTATATTGTATATAGGTTTTTGTAGATGCTCTTTTATCAAGTCGAGGAAGTTCTCCTCTAAGATATTTGTTTTTATTAACAACTTTAGCAGTTCAGATTATATGAACATTATAGGAATTTTGCTTTCTCTTTAAAATTTTTTTCTTTTAGATAGGATGACAATCATAATTTTCAGGTTTACAAGAGGACTTTGTCATCTTTTCCACTGAAAGTATGTTGAGTTGTTGTTTTCCTTTTCCTAGATTTGTTAGCAAATGCACTGTTTTCATAGAGAAAATATTTGCTATCATCTGAAGCTAAGTCACCAAGAAGGAAAATAAATCTTAGGTCATAATTTGGCTAGCAAAAGACTTTTCTTTATGGCATTGGGTATAACACAGGAACATTGGTGGGAAACAACAGAGAGCAGGCCCTGAGTCCTCCCAGCCCCTGCTTACCCTGTCTCTTCCCTGTTCCATGCCTCCCAGACCTGCAGAGAGCTGGCATTTCAGGCTATACCACAGGGTCAGGGATAGTTCTCTTCCTAATTCTAGTTCCTTTGTGGCCACTTAGCTCTGCAGATCCCAGATGAAGCCTCTGTTCTCTGATGCTACACACTTGTGAAGCCCTGTTTCCTTCTAGATCAGGGCTTCTTCCCCAGCCTGCTTGGTGGGGCTGCAGGACAAGAAGGCTGTGTCCTTTTCCCCCCTGCTTAGATTCTCTAGGCCTTAGGTTTCAGAATGTATCTCTTCTGATTGCCCACTGTCTTATCCATTATAGAACTCTCTGTTATTGAAATATCCTGTTAGATAGTTGTCTCAA
Source organism: Hippopotamus amphibius kiboko (assembly GCF_030028045.1). Lineage (NCBI taxonomy): Eukaryota > Metazoa > Chordata > Mammalia > Artiodactyla > Hippopotamidae > Hippopotamus > Hippopotamus amphibius. The sequence continues at coordinate 134,881,965 of NC_080189.1, read as the reverse complement.
ATAGGGGAGCCTCAACTCCAAGCCCTAACTATGACCAACCACAAAATGAAATGAAAATCTGGCAGATTACAGTTCAACCCTATAGATGTGAAGTAGGGTGGGCTCTTATTTGCTTAGTTTGTTTGCTTTACCTATGCGGGTGTGTTATCCACATCGACCAAACCTCTCCCTGGTAACACCCAGGTCCTTTCTAGCTCTGGTCTGTGTTAACACAACTCTCCCTATGTCCCTGCATTCTCCTTTTGTTCTCCTTTTGTTCTCCTCTCCTCCGAGAGGTAAAACTCCACGTGGCACTGCCGCCCAGGGTCACCCTGTGGGAAGATAATTGAGTGTTCCCAGTGGTCTGGTGTCTGGGAGCACAAAGCCCCTGGTTGACTCCTGGCATTTTCAGTGACCTGCCTCTGAGAAGCTCAGAGCACTTCACAGGCTATCCTGCCACTGGCCGACTTCATAAGACGCAGCGTACGCTAGGGTTGGCCGTCACTGCCGTGTGTGACTCTGCATTTTGTCGGTCGGAGGTTTTACATCATTTTGAATGAAACAGACTTACGCACTCCAGCCCGCCACAGACCCTTTGAACATCCCCGGCTCTTAGAGGAGCGCGTCTCTTTGTTGCCTTGGTTACTAACATTGCCCCAATTGCTCAAAGTGATACACGTCTTTAAAAATATACATGCGCGTTAACGGGCACCCCAACTCTCTGGAACCGCGAAGAAATGCAGAGGGAACGGTCCATCCTCAATGAATGAGGCTGGGTGCGTGAGCTGGACTCTTGTCACTGCGGCAGAGCCTTAGCACGACTGTGCCGTAAGGGTCGGTGTTTTACCGAATCCGTCTCAGTCAGGTGGTGTCTCCACCCAGATGGGTGACGTCGCATACAATTTTGCAGAGACTGTCTCCTAGGAGAAGCTTATGGAAGCTTAGTTTGAGTTTTGGGGAATCAGATGGAAAATACCTCTGAATCCTCTCCAATATAAATTGCTGCCTTAGAGTAGGATTAAGGCTGAAAAAGTTCTACTTTAAAAGGAGGAACATTCTTACAGTGCAAGGCAGTGTAAAGGCAGCAGAGCATTTCTTGATCACTGTGGCCAAGCTGACCATAGACAGGAACACTGATCCACCTCCCAGACGGATGGGCCCCACCTTTGGATGGTTAGCGTCCAGTGACTTAAACAAGAAAGATGTTAGTTTTTGACTGAGTTCACACCTCTGGGACAGTAAAGGGAGGGGTGACTCCCCAGGCAACGGTTATCCATGAGGCCTGTCCATATATTCACATTCATTTTACTGACAGTGAGAAACATGTATTGATGAGCTGCACTAAACAAGATTCTCATGGGCACATCTGTCTTTCTGTCAGATTTTCCATTTCTGGAAAAACAGCAGCTAATGGGTATTTCTACTGCTGAAAAGTGGAGTAAGTTGGTGTTGCCACCACTCGAATTCATGCCTAAATACAAAGATACAGCTGATGAGTCTGTGAAGATAAAAGTCTAGAGAGACAGACACATAGGAAGGTAGATAATAAAAAAACGAAAGAAATAAGAGCTATAACCGTCCATACACATCAGGAATGGAAACGTGTATCTGTCTTCTGTGAAAACTAGAAATGACCATTTCATGTTTATCCTCTTTCTTGGAATACACTGGCCCTATTTAGAGTTTCTCAGCACAAGTGGTCTCTCCCAGGACCATGAATTCAACTCTATAATAGACTGCTTTTGGCAAATACTGGTAGATATTTATATGTTCATGTTCATATCTTATGTCTTTATCTGTCAATATGTTGTGTAACTTTGTAGAGCAAAGTCAATGTCTTTCAGTTCTTCCAAGGTGTTACTTTGCACTTGTAAGTGCTGGTGATTTTTTTTTTTTTTAAGGTTTTTTGTTTGTCTTTTTTTGGTTTTGTTTTTGCTTTTTTGATGTGGACCATTTTTAAAGTCTTTATTCAATTCGTTACAATATTGCTTCTGTTTTATGTTTTGTGTTTTTGGCCATGAGGCCTGCAAGATCTTAGCTCCCCAACCGGGGATCGAACCCACCCCCCCACCCAATATTGGAAGGTGAAGTCTCAACCACTGGACCACCAGGGAAGTCTTGCCGGTGAATGTTTGAATTGATGATGGTTGGAATAAAAATAAATGGAGACAAAGATGAGAATTTAAGGAAAAAACGCTTCACTCCAATACTTATAAAATGCAGTATTTAAGAACCAAAGTGTTGGCTTTATAATGCTGCCTACATTCTGCTCCTGTGTGGACTGTGCTCTAGAATTCTCCCATCAGTGTAAAAATATCAGCTCCGCTCCCTTTCCCAGTGCGAACATTGTTGTAAGCTGGCAAACTGGTCTAAGTGCTAGGTTATAGGATTGATTTAAATGCCGTGATCCTATCTCAAGTAGTCAAAGAGAAATTAGGGAAGGCAAGATAGGGTTTAGAGCCAACGATTAAAGGAAATCTTACCTGAATCTTTTCAGGTTATCATTTTACTGTGCCATGTTTCATTAGCTAATTCTTACTGAGACAATGAAGGAGTCGAAACCAATTATGTAGTCCAATTTGGGTAATAAAAACATTCTATGAATTGAAATATAGTTTACTTTGAAAGGAAATTGTGTCTCCCAGGAGGCTGCTAAATGGTTGGGGGGTGGGGTGGGGAATGGTTCTATTATTCCCCTCTTTGTTGCAACACTATATGTAGGAAAAATACACTTAATTACATTTGGTTGGCTCTAAAGACTTTCTGGTGCAAACTGCTAAAATATTAACGAAGAAACACTTGCAGGTGAGAGTTGTACAAAGGAGGCACCTGAGTCCCAGGGAGGAGGTAGGATGTGCCCAGTATGAGCCCAAAGTGCAGACCTGAGAGCTTCTACCACTAGATTTTGAATCCAGTTGCCCTCCCACTACTTTATGTGGTAAAAACTACAAATAAGCAGACAGTGACTCACAAGGATCCCCCATAGGATTTAGCTGTATCTTGCATACATTACCTAAAGTTAGGTCATTAAAATTTAGGATGCAAACGTGCTGAGGCTTTCAGCAATTTCTAAATTGTAAATTTTTATTTAAAAAAAATTAATTTGACTCCTATTTCTTAGTAGCAAAACTGCATATTCTAACCCAAGAGTTATACTAGACAATTGTAACATTTATGCTCCACTTTAAAAAGCTTTCTGATTGCTTTTAGGAAGGGCTGCAAATGAATTATCTTCATAAAACTATATGTCTGAGGGGCCTCAAGTCCTGGAAAGGTTTCCTTTGGCACTATTGTCTTCTCCACCATGCATTTAAGACAAATGCCCTCTCCTAATGCTGCTGTCACTCACCAAGCAGCTTAGAAGAGGGTTTTCTTGGGACATAAAAATGGTGAATGTGGCGGCCCAATATCTTACACTTTTTAGAACAGTTTAAATAATTCTGTCTCTCAGACGTCCTGGTGGCACAGTGGTTAAGAATCCACCTGCCAATGCAGGGGACATGGGTTCCATCCCCGGTCTGGGAAGATCCCACATGCCATGGAGCAACAAAGCCTGTGCACCACAACTACTGAGCCTGTGTTCTAGAGCCCACAAGCCACAATTATTGAGCCCACACGCCACAACTACTGAAGCCCATGCACCTAGAGCCTGTGCTCTGCAACAAGAGAAGCCACTGCAATGAGAAGCCTGCACACCGCAATTAAGAGTAGCCCCCACTCGCCACAACTAGAGAAAGCCCATGCTCAGCAACAAAGACCCAATGCAGCCAATAAATAAATAAATAAACTTATAAATAAATAAATAATTCTATCTTCTTCATTTAATTTGCCATTTCCTGGGTAAATGGATTTGTCCCAGTGGATCCTATGATTAGAACTGAAGTCAAGCCCCAAATCTTAATTTCCTGATCTGTGATGGGAACACAGATCACAACTGCCTGGGGGGCTGGGCTCTTGTTCACCTCCAGGCACAGCTTCAGGATAGTAAGGAAGCTGTAGGACTCAGGTGAGCTTCTGCACTGATCCGAGCCTCTGTTTCCTTATCCATAAAATGAAGATAAAAAGGGTTTCTGGCTCATAAGGCAGCCTTTTGTATAGAATTGCTCATCTCAAGTTAGCTGAGTTCTGCTCCAGGGGGACTTGATGGAAGGATGAGCTGTTCACATAGCAGGTGGTGAGCGGAAAGATCATGGGCTTGTTTCCAGTCTTGATTCTACACCAACAAAATATCTGATCTCGGACGATGTACTTACCCTCTCTGAATCTGGCTTCCTCATTTGTAAACGGAGGTAATAGTGACCTTGTGGGCTTGTTGGGAGGGTTGAAGTTCTGTGTCTGGAATTTAGTGGATGTCAAAGAGTTAGAGTCCCTTTTCTTGCCTGCGGATGGCTGTGGATGTTCTGTCTTTATGTAGCCCTTAATGGAACAGTGGACCTGGGTAAAGTGTTTACTACCCCAAGCTCCCAGGAGGGCACATCTGCTGGGAACAAGGTTAGTCTAGCGCCACCTGCTGGAGAAACCTCAGGGCCCTCAGCTGAGCCAGCCGCCAAGATCCCATCCTGCTCCGCACGTGTGCATTCAGACCCCAACCTGCCCCCTGCCACCACAACATCCCAGAAGTTGGTTTCCCTTCTCTTCTTCCTCCTCCTCCCCCTCCTTCCCCTCCTCCTCCTCTGCTTTCTCCTAACACTACCATTAATTAGACCTTTGGTACCGTGGAGAGAAACGGAACCTCATATCTGTTTGACGTTTTCACTTCCATTTCAGGGATATATTTCTTTGTCTGGTAGGTGCTGTAGTCCACGAGAGGGTAGTGGTTGGGTGGGTCCCTGAACTTTGTGTAGACACACAAGTGAACCCACCCAGGCTAGAAATATTTCTGACTTTTTGTAGTGATGTTCTTGGCTAAATCTTTTCAACTCCTGGCTGCATTCTAACTCCGTCTTTACAGTGCAAAGGATTTGGGGAAGCGGGTGGTGAGCAGGGAGAATGATTGGTTTCATTTAGAAAGAGAAAACAAAGAGAGAGAGAGAGAGAAAGGAAGAAAGAGAAAGAAGTAAAGAAGGAAGGAAAGGAAGAAAGGAAGAAGGAAGGAAGGAGAGGAAGGAAGGAAGGAAGGAAAGGAAGGAAGGAAGGAAAAAGTTTCAAGTAACCTATCAGGATTCAAGTTTCCCAAGTCAGTATTCATGTTCAGAAGACGGTGTTGGATTAACTCCAATCTATGTAAATACAGGGATGTAGCTGCACCTACACAGAGACAACACTTTGGAGGAATCTTCACCTCCCCACCTGCTTTCTCAGCCTCTCAGAGGCACGCTATATCCTCTAGAGTGAGATTTCTTAGAGAGACCAGTTAAAAAACTTGGCAGACATTCATATGAAAGCAAAGAGCTCTATTTGGGGCAAAGCCATTGAGTGAAAAGATAATGGAACTCGGGAAATCTGGTTCCGCTTAAAATCTGCAATTCATTCACAGCCAGAGCGCAAGTTCTTTCTTTAAATAAACACAAAACAGTAATTTGCTAAAATGATGGAGTTTCTCCCTGTGTGCGTCAGACGGCAAAGCATCCCACAGGGCTCTCCCGGGTCTGTGGGGACATTTTTGTTCCTATTTACCCTCTGAGTGGTGCACTGCTAAGGTTTCACTTGACCTGCTTGTCAGGAAGCAAGGAGGCCTCTGGGAAAAAGATGTAGTCATTGAGTTTGATTTCCTATCGTGGGTGACTCAGGTGACAAGCTGGTGATTTAACTCCTTTAGAAAGTGTGTTATTCCAAATGCAGTCCACATTCAGCCCCGATCTCCTTTCAGCCTTAATAACAGCTAAGATTTACGAAATGCTTTGAGTGTTCCTTTTGTCCCGGGCACTGCTCTGAGTGCTTTCCGTGGGTTGAGTCACACTCACAACTTGTGGACATCACAGGATACTGGTCTGTTTTTGTTTGCAGATGTATCCCAAGGGCCTAGAACAGAGCCGGCAGAGAATTGGTGCTCCGTACACAGCTGATAATGTATAAAAATCCTTCATCGCAGCCCAGTGAGGAAGGTAGCTTGTAATTGAGGAAATTGGAGCCTGAGAAGTTGAGTGTCCCAGCGTCACGTGACTAGGAAGTGGAGGGGGTGGCTGGAACCTGGCTGTTGGTGATGGAGCCCCGGGTGTCGGCCGCTGTGGGGTGCAATCTTGCTTCCCTTTAACTTGCTCCAGGAAATTAATGACCCAGAAAGGCTGGTCCCGGCATAATAGCCCCACATGCTGGCGTGTTCCTACTTTGGGTTCTGCAGATTTCCCTCCGGCTGTTACCACCACTCACCGTGCTGGTCTCTCTACCCGTCTCCTGCTGGCACCTGTTAAACCCCGCTCATCTTTTAATGCCCAGCTGAAGCCCCACGTTTCCCCAAACCCTCAGGGATCTCCCCTTATCTCTTCTGCAGGTACCTGTACCAGGCCTTCAACACGAACCAGATTGATTCTCCTTTACCTTTTATTTATTTATTTTTATTAAAAAATTTTTAATTGATGTATAGTTGATTTACAATGTTGTGTTAATTTCAGGTATATAGCATAGTGACTCACTCATACATGTATATATCGATTCTTTTTCAGATTCTTTTTCATTATAGGTTATGACAGGATATTGAATATAGTTCCCTGTGCTACAGAGCAGGTCCTTATTGTTTATCTATTCTACATATAGTAGTGTGTATCTGTTACTCTCCAACTCCTAGTCTGTCCCTTTCTCCTTTTCCCCTTTGGTAACCATAAGTTTGTTTTCTGTGTCTGTGGGTCTATTTCTGTTTTGTACATAGTTCATTGTTTTCAGATTCCACATAGAAGCGATATCGTATGTTGGTTGCCTTCCATATTGAAGAAGATTTTGTTCCTCACGTGGATCACAGGCTCCTAAGGGGCAGTGACAACCTCAGATGCCTGGGGCTTGACCACTTCATCACCATTCTTTCCCTCAATCCCCTCCCTCACTGCGAGTCATTTTCTCCCTTCAGTGGGAAAGAAAGATCAGGTCAGAAGGGGCTGGAGATTAAATAAAGGCTAAATTAGCTCGAAGAGGTTTAATATAGGAGAGGGAGTTTAGCACAGCGGTTACAACGTGGACTCTGCCCTCATTTTGCTCAGGTTTGAATCCCAGTGACACTGCATTAATTATCTTTGCTGAGTAACAGATTAACCCCAGAACTTAGTGCTGTAAGATCGCAATAAACATTGTTATTTCACCGGAGTCTCTCGTGAGGCTGTAGTCAAGTGTTGGTTAGGGCTGTAGCCATCTGAAGGTTTGACTGGGGCAGGTAGGGTGGCCATCCCAAAGCTGGTGCTGATGCGATGCCTCCGTTCCTGCCATGTGGCCGTCTCCACCACACTCCTGACATGCCCTGCTTGTCACATGGACGAAACCGGATCCAGTGTGTGATGGGGCCACGCAGGGTGTGGACACCAGGATGTGAGGATTACTGGGACCATCTCGGAGGCCAGCTTCCCCATCCACCATTTATAGGTGGGTCAGTCTGAACAACTTACTTAACTTTCAGCCAATTCCCCCATCTATCAAATGAGGCTAATTTTTGGCACTGCACCACATTATAAAGCTGTCGCAAGAATCTTATGAGAAAATACAGGTACTTAGGTCATGAGATAAGTATTACCTATTATTATTTGAAAGTGCAAACTAATCTCAGAGTAGCAGAGGGGCCTGACCGGGGGAGACTGACCGGTTCCCCCACCTGTCTTTCCTTCCACCTCTTCCCCAGCTCTGAGCATGTGTGTGTGTCTGTGTGTAAGATAGTGGTGGGGTGAGTGCTTTTTCAGCAGAAAAGTACTTTCCAAAAAGGACCTTTCTGTATAAGAAGAGGCTTTTGTAAAGTTGCAGATTTCATTTCCTTTTTCTGCATAATTTTTCTGCCAGCAATATATATTGATCAGAGAAGGTTTGTTTCAGGGACCAGGCATCTCAGGCTTATTTAACACCATGCAAGATGAAATGGGGTCAGATGAGCTTCCCAGAAAAATGAGTGAATGTCACTTGTTCCAACTGTGGCCACATACTGATTGGAGGGAAATAAATGGTCAAGATGGAAACATGTAGAGAGTCGAAAAGACATACATTGAAGGATGAAATAGTTTTTGAGCATCTACCATAGGCTAGACACTATGTTAAATCTAGGAATATAGGCAGACCTTGGAGATACTGCAAGTTTACTTCCAGACCACCACAGTAAAGCAAATGTCACAGTCAAATGAGTCACATGAAATTTTGGTTTCCCTGTCATGTAAAAGTTATATTTACACCATGCTGTAGTCTATTAAATGTGCAATAGCATTCTGTCTAAAAAACAATGTACTCACCTTAATTAAAAAGTGCTTTATTGCTAAAAAGCCACCATCATCTGACAATGCAGGGTTGCTACAAAACCTCAATAAAAACACAGTATCTGTGAAGTCCAAAAAAATGAGGTGTGCCTGTGTAATGGAGTTACAAAAACAGAACAAATGAGAATTCCTGACTCCATGGGGCTCACAGCTACTCTCGTGGAGCAGATGTCACCCACCCCCAACATTACACAAATACATGCACAATTATAATCACTAAAAAGAGGGATAAAATGCAGTGCAAGACCTATATAGGTGGATGAACACATGATTTTGTGTCCTAGGGACAGTCCCAATTTATACCCATGTCCCAGCATAATGAATTATTACCTAATTCCACTCTCAAAAGGGTCCTGGTTTGGAAGAGAAACCATAAGGCCACCGTAATACTTGGAAACCTGACCTAGTCAAGACGGTCAGGGAATCTTCCTGAAGGAATGATCAATGTGTTAAGATCTGGAGAAACAGGAATTAACCAAGCATGAGAGAATATTGCAAGCAGAGGACACAGCGCTTATACAGAGGTCTCATCATGGAAACAAGCACAGAACATTCCAGGAGCCGAAAGTCTAGTATGCTTAGAGCACAAGGATCAAGGAAGTACAGTCTTTTAAAAAAATAGAATTAATCACTTTTTAATGGAAGTATAGTTGATTTATCATATTGTGTTAGTTCAGGTGTACAGCAAAGTGATTTGGTTATATATATATATATATGTATGTGTGTGTGTACTTAAGTGCATATATTTATATTCTTTTTTTCAGATTATTATTATTTTCAGATTATTTTCCATTACAGGTTATTACAAGCTATTGAATATAATTCCTTGTGCTATACAGTGGGTCCTTGTTGGTTTTCTATTTTATATATAGCATCCACAATTCCCAATTTATCTCTCCCTCCTTCCCCTTTGGTAACCATGAGTTTGTTTTCTGTGTCTATGGATCTATTTCTGTTTTGTAAATGAGTTCTTTTGTATCACTTTTTCAGATTCCACATATAAGTGATGTCATATGATATTTGTCTTTGTCTGATTTACTTCACTTCATATGATAATCTCTAGGTCCATCCATGTTGCTGTAAATGGCCTTATTTCATTCATTTTTATGGCTGAGTAGTATTCCATTGTATATATGGAATGGACCACATCATCTTTTTTTTTTTTTTTTTTTTTATTTGGACCACATCATCTTTGTCCATTCATCTGTCAGTGGACATTTAGGTTGCTGAGGAAGTGCAGTCTTAAAAATGAGGTTGTCCAGGTTGTGGGGTCCAGACCATAAGAACCTTAGAGGCCAGGTTAGAGTTTTATTGTAAGACCAATAAGAGGCTAAAGAAATGTTTAATCAAGGGAGTTGCATGATCAGAATGAGTTTCCAAAAAATCATTGCTTATACGTGGAGAGGGGCAAGAGTAGTAAGGGGACCAGGGCAGAGATAGAGATGAGACAAAATTACAGTGATACTTAGGAGGAAAAGTGGACCTCCTAAGTGATGCTTTGGATTTGGGAGATAGGGAGGGGTTTCAAAAATGCCTCTAAAGTTTCTGTTTACAGAATGACTTCATTTAGAGACAGGAGACATTGAACAAGTACTAGCTTTAGGGGAAGACATGGGAGTTTGCTTTTACACACACTGAGTTTAACGTATTTTTGAGAGACCCAAGTATATTTATCGAGTTCGCAGCTAGGTATGTAGGACTGAAGTTCAGAGTAGAGGCTTGGGTTTGAGATGAGTTTGTGAGTCACTTGTGTCCTTTGTGTTTGATAGATGCACGGCAGAGATTGTCTGGAGGCAGAAGTGGCCCTAGCGTGGAGCTGTGGGGAATTCCAACATTGGAATTGGAATGTCAGGTGTAAAGTTCACACACTGCTGATAACAGCGAAAAACTGAGACACAGCTATGAGGTTTATAATAATGAATATTATTAAAACCTATTTTTTAAGAGGCAGAAATTTGCATGGAGCTATAACCGTAAGCATAGAGCTTTGGGGAATGTCACATTTCCAAAATGTGGCCGGGGAAGGGACGTCACACAGCCGGCGAGTGGCAGGAAGCACCAGGTAATTCCTGGCCAGAAGTAACCCAGGGCACTGTCAACAATGCTGGGAGTGATAGAGAGGTATGTTTAGTGTGATAGGCTTAGAACAAAGCATGGAAAGCAATGACCTTGGCTGAGTCCCTCCTAGGAAAGGAAGTAGGGAAACCAGTTAACCAGGAGGCTGTGAAAACCATGAGGCTGGAAGGGGTAAAGTATGGAGAGGACAAGGAAAGAGCTAACTGAAAGCAATTCATGACAGCTTTCTTCCGGCTCTGAGTTCCTCTTAACCACAAGAATTTTAAGCACAACTCAAACAAAGTCAAGCCTGAGCTTCCCCTTGGTCCACTGACCTGTCCACACAGAGGGAGAAGAGGAAGTGGGGGATGGTGTGAATTAGAAATGTCACTGCCACGGTCAGGAGAGTGGGGTGAGTCTGACTTAGATCTGGGGTTCCCTGCCTGCTTGGTGCTAGATGGCTATTGATACAGCCCAACATTCATGGCACCTGTGAGCTTGTGCTCCAAAGAGTGCCTTGCTTGTGCAGTAGATACGTTCCCAAAAGGTTGTGTGTTCATCAGGTTTTTGTAAGCCAGGTAATATAATTTTCATTGTTTTGACTTTACATTCTCATTTCAGAGATGATTTATCCTGATTTATTTTCAAGTGATGATGTTTCTTAATGGGATACTACTCAGCCATAAAAAAGAATGAAATTTTGCCATTTGTAGCAACATGGATGGACCTAGAGATGATCATACTAAGTGAAATAAGTCAGAAAGAGAAAGACAAAGAGAGACCACGTGATATCACTTAATATGTGGCATCTAAAATACAACAAGAACTTATCTATGAAACAGAAACAGACTTGCAGACATAGAGAACAGACTTATGGTTGCCAAGGGGGAGGGGGCTGGGGGGAGGGATGGAGTGGGAGGTTGGGATTAGCAGATGCAAACTATTATATACAAAATGGAGAAATAACAAGGTCCTACTATATAGCACAGGGAAATGTACTCAATATCCTGTGATAAACCATAATGGAAAAGAATATGAAGAAGAATACATATATGTATAACTGAGTCTCTTTGCTGTACAGCAGAAATTAACACAACATTGTAAATTAACAGTACTTCAATTTAAAAAATTTTAAAAAAGAAAAAGAACAGTTTTTCAAGAAGAAAACCCAAAATGGTGCTGTTTCTTAACAATTTTGGCAAAAAGTTACTTTCTTTGTTCCTTTTCTTAAAATTTTTTTAAATTAAAAAAAATATTTTTACAGTAGGTCCTTGTTGGTTATCTATTTGAAATATAGCAGTGTGTGCATGTCAATCCCAAACTTCCAATCTATCCCTCCCCACCTCAAATTTTTATCAAGAATTTAATGATCTAAAAACACTTAAAGCCATTAGGCATTTGCCATAGGAGAAGAATCCTTTCACAATATTGTTAATTCATGGCTCTGCTGGGCCCTGAGGTCCAGCTCGTGCCAGAGGACAGCATTCTGGAGGCAGGCATCTGTGCAGAGGACCTCTGACTTCAGGGCCCACAGAAGCGTATGATGCAGAGTAAGAATGTACTTCTCATCTGAAATTTTTCTTTTCAGCCCTGGCCTTACGCTGGAATTTATAAAAGGAAATTCTCAAAGACACACACACCCTATATTATAGTCAACAAACATTGGAAGAGTGTCAGAGGGAAATAGAAGAGTCAGGTAGTAGCAACGCTAGATTGAAACTTGAGTCCTAATTCACCATTTCATGCCTTGGCAACGTAATGGGTGCAACGCTAAAACATGGAGGGGCTTCCAACCATGGGTGGGGTTGGGGCCTACAAATTGTTTCTGGATTAGTTTCTTGTCTTTTATACCCAGAATGGAAACTGGCCCTGGCGTATAGGCAGTCACCACAGGAGGTAAAGTAAAGATGGTCTCAGGTTGGACCCAAAACACATGTAGAAATAGCATTTTTCTCCAGTGAATTTTCTGAGCATTTTAAACATAATTAAGAAAGCAATAATCAAAGATAAGTGAAATATCTATTAAGTTCTTTTTTGCAAATGGCAAAGAATATGAGGACGTCAGATGCGGGGTCCCTTTACATGGGGTGTATTTCGGGGCTCAATCTCTGTGCAACTTCTCCTGACAAATGAAAGAGTTGTTTTGCATAATCTTGTTGCAAGCAGAAGTGGAATAAAAATTTAAAAATTTTATTAACATGGGGGCTTGACTGTTATGAAGCCCTTTGGATACTGTTCATCGGCTGCTGGAAGAGATTCTCAGACTCCAATTCTGGGTGTTTTCCGTCCAGTCGTTTTGGGGCGGGTTAAAGACAGTGGATTATTCCTCAACATTTTTTTAAAAAGTACTTGTTTATTTAATTGGCCACACTGGGTTTTTGTTGCAGAATGTGAACTCTTAGTTACAGCATGTGGGATCTGATCAGGGATTAAATCCAGGCCCCCTGCATTGGGAGCATGGAGTTTTAGCCACTGGACCACCAGGGAAGTCCCTTCCTCAACATTTCTAATGAAAAGTGAAGCCTGTGTTTCTTCCCCTTGAACCCGGCTGGGCTCTGTGACTACGCTGACAAATAGACCACAGTGGCGCCAATTTTCAGGTCCAGGTCTTAAAGGCCTGGCTGCTTCCACTCTGTTTCATGCAGCCCGGAGCTGTCACATCAGAAGTCCAAGTACTGTGAGTGAGACTAGAAGGGGAGGCTTGAACTCCGCCGGAGAAGAGGAGCTGAGCCCAGCCGAGCCCAGCCTTCCTAAATTTTCCACCAAAATGTCAGGCATGTGCATGAAGCCATCTCAGACCCTCCAGTCCTGCCCTCTTGCCACCAAAACCCACCTACTGCCCCCCATCAGTGCCACGTGGGGCAGAAGAAATGCCTCATTGAGCTGACCCAGAGATCGTGAGGATAAAGGCAATGCTTTCTGTCAAGAAGCAGGCCTCTGATAAGACCCTTTGAACCATCCAAAAAAAGGAAAAGTTTTCCTATTTCAGGAATGCCTTTCCAAGACACATGACTCATTTATAGCCACCTGCAGATTACAATCTACAGCACACATTCCAGGCAGCACTGGGGCACCTAAATTTGATTAGGCAGACGAAAAATTCCTGTATTAAATTCTTATCTGGTTTTGAAAACTTTCTCATAGATGCCCTGAGAACAGATGTCATTCATTCCTGTTGACCTTTGCCCTCCTGATTATCATCACTTTCCCTGCCAGAAAGTGCAGTAGGTTAGAACGAGCCATCACTTTTAATCGACTATTTCAGGAGCAATCTATTAGATGTGTAGAAATCTCATTCCAGAACATCAAGTGCAATTTTATTGAGGAAATGTAAGAACTAAGCTCTTCTACCTCTGCAAGAACTTAAAAGTATTGGATGGGTAACGTTACAAAAGGATTTGCTTTACATCTTATTTGGAGCTATGACTCCTCTGTCTCAAATAAATCAATCATTTCACTCAGTTTTTGCTCTGTGCGTGCTCTGCTCTCTACAGATGGACAAACATCTGTTTCTCTAGAATGGTCCGGTGATGGAATGTTCTGGTTATTCAAATATCCAAATATTTGACTTCACTGGGAATTCCTATCCATACCAGAGAGCATTTGCCAATTTCAAAAAATTTCAAATTAATGAAATACTTTATAACTTCCACGGGAAATGATTTTTTTCCTCACCTGATGATTCGGAAGCCCCGGGAATTTCCAGGGTGCTCAAGGGCGCCCATGGGAACTGCACGACATAGACAGAGAAAGAGCGACAAACTGCAAAATCTGCTATTGAGTCCATTTCAATGTCAGATTCCAGAATTGTGGTGTAGAATTTATCCTGTAGAGCATGTTGTTCGCTTATCATTTGTCCTTTGTTTTTATAAAAGGAGAGCTTAGAAAAAATCCACCTGTTCATTTGAAGTTGCTTGGTGTTCCAACTTGGTATAAAGGAGCATTTCCTATACGTGAGTATGTACCTATCCCTGGAAATAATGTTTGCTGCTCAGCTGCTGGGAATGGGGGGGATGTATTCTTAAGGGAGCTGTGTAGGAACAGTTTAAAAACTCCTTGGTGGGAATAAATGTGCTCCCGGGGAAGTAAAGTAAGGACTGAAACCACTGGGGCGGCAGTGTGGAGAGAGGGGGGAGGGACCCATAGGAGAAAGTGAATCTGGGAGCTTTGCGGCTGTGCCTTCCCAGAGCACACTGGTCCCCAGACGTGTCACCTGAGACTGCCAATGCCAGCTCTCAAAGGGCTTCACCCTCGGTGAGCCTGTTTGGCTCAAACTGAAGAATCACAGTTTGGGATCATGTCACTTGCGCCTTTCTTTCATTGTCACATATGGAAGTGGGGGCTGAAGGACACAGCCTCTCAGGCCAGCGGAGGAGCCAGGAAGCAGAACCAAAGAGGCTGAGTCTGACTTGAACGTTTGCTGTCATCACCCAGACTAGAAATCAACACTAGTTACCATAGGGATGGGTCTCTAGGGTCCAGGAAGGAGGGATGCTCTGGTTCCCTCCGGCCCTGACTAGAGATGTCTATGCAGCCATTTCCTAATGGCCTTGGCCCCAGTGTGAGCGGAGAGCAGGCCATTTCCCCAAACGTGTCCCTTCGTTCACACTGCAAACACTTCACAGCTGGTTCCAGGCAGCCAGCAATGGTCAGCACAAAAGATTCTTTACTGAGGCTTTAGAGGCTTAATCTCCATTGTTGGCATAAGTAACCCCAAAGTTCTAACCAACCTGGACCCTCCACCTGCAAACTGGCTTTGAAGCCCTTGGAACCTTGATATCAGTTTCCTTTCACTGATGTGTATTTTACATAGAAAAAAATAATTATCAAGAGAAAATCTCCCGGGAACTTCCCTGGTGGTGCAGTGGTTAAGAATCCACCTGCCAATGCAGGGACATGGGTTCCATCCCTGTTTGGGAAGATCCCACATGCCACGGAGTAACTAAGCCTGCGCCACAACTACTGAGCCTGTGCTCTAGAGCCTGAGAGCCACAACAACTGAGCCTGTGCGCTGCAACTACTGAAGCCCGCCCACCCAGAGCCCGTGCTCCACAGCAAGAGAAGCCATTGCAATGAGAAGCCCGTGCACTGCAGCGAAGAGTAGCCCTCGCTCCCTGCAACTAGAAAAAGCCTACACGCAGCAACAAAGACCCAACACGGCCAAAAATAAGTAAATAAATAAAGTAATAAATAAACCTTTAAAAAGAGAGAGAGAGAGAATCTCCTTGTGCCTTTCAAGCACATGCTTGGTGAACACACGGCTGGCTACCTAGTTTACTGACTTATCCGTGTCAGTTCCCTGCTGTGAACCCAAAAAGCACTGCCAGCTGGGAAGTCAGGCTGTAAATAAATTAATGCATGGGTAAATCCATATTCCTATTTATGTCCGCCAGATGGTTGAGTTAATTAGTTAATTGAGCGCATTTGCTCTAAAGACACTGGATTTTCCTGGTTTGAACTTTCTCAACAGGAGAAGACTTTTGGGTTGCCAGTTCACTTTTGTTCATTAATTTGTTGTTCATTCAGCAGATACTGATTGATTGCCTGTTGAGTCTACACCTGGCCCTGGGCTAAGTGCTGAAGCAATGGTGTGAAACTAGATGGAGGTGGTCTCTGCCTGCAGCAGGCTTAGTCACACCAGGAGGGGAGCTACACTAGAAACACTGTTACTTGCATTGTTAATCACCACCTGACAGTGTGATCATGGAAGTGTACAAGGTCCAGTGAGAAACCGAAATCTGTGCTCTAATGAGGAAGGTTCCCTTCCCTGTAAAAGAGACATTGAGGTTGATAGGATTTCACTGGGCAGAGAAAGGTGTGGGCAGAGGGCAGGGTGCAGAGGTGGGAATTAGATGGAGCTAGGCCCTGAGAGGAGCTGATAGCCAGGGACGCGGGAGAGGGGACCAGGATTGCCAAGGGCCTTACACAGTATTTCAAAGATTTGGGGGTTTATGCTAATGACATTGGGGAGTCACTAAAGGTTGGGGGGAACGATGGAATGTGATCAGATACAGGGTTTTAACAGATGATTTGACTGTCCTGTGGAGGATGTACTGGAAGGATGGAGAATGGACACACAACAGTCAGGAGACCCTGCAGAGTCCAGGAGAGAGATGCTGGTGGTTTTGCCTGAGGGCTGGAGGTTGGGGACGGCAAAGGATGGCCTCTCTTCCCTCCAGCCTCACTCACCGTGCAGCTCACTGCTCATTTTTGAAATGGAAAGTGATCCCAACAGGGGCAGGAAGGGAAGATTTTCAAACATCGACATGTGTTTGTTGCACACCGTATCAGGCACTGTCTAAACCACTTGAGGGGACATCAGTGAACAAAATCAAATAGTAGATGACACTCCTGGGGCAGGCACGCTTCAGGCTGTATTCTGCCAATATCCACTTTCTCAACCTCAAACACTTTTCTGTCCCACATGTTTACAGTAAGGAATTGCTATGTTGTCTCTGAAATTTTCCTACATTTCTTTTATTCAGCATTTCCTTCTTTCTCTCCTCTTCTATGATACATTCTAAGGATTTGGTATCAATTTTATTCCACTTTTCTGAAAAACATAATTCCAAGACATGAAATGCTGGAAGTTGAAAACATGTCTGAAAATTCCCTTCTGCACGGAGAGCTATTCTTCCTCTGTGGTCCAAGTTGGAGATATTGATTTATTTAGCGTGTACTCTGTTCCAGGCACTGTCCTAAGTGCTTTGTATGTATTAAGTCTCCTAACATTCATCTTCATAGCATTAGTAAATGCTATTATTATTATCATCCCCATTTTATAGATGAGAAAACTGAGGCACACAGCAATTAAGTTACAGAGGGATGCACAGTTGAAAGAGGTGAGTGGCAGAGGGTTGCCTTTCCAGATGAAGAGACATGGAGAGTTTCTTCTTTTAGCCCAGTCCCTACAGAGCCACTGTGCTCAAATCCAAGTTTTAAACAGGCACAACCAGAAACCCAGCTCCACTGGAATAAAATCCTCGGGAGGTTCTGCAAGCCGGTTCTGCCACGTTCCTCCTGGGCTGTAGGCCTATGGCTGCTGCTCTGGTTCCCGCTGTGCTCAGAAGCCCCGCTTCCCATGCTGGACCCTGCACATCTCACAAGGACAACCTGAGAAAATGGTACAAAGGCCAGGAGGAGGAAACAAAGGCAGAGACTGCCCCCTACTCCAACAGCCCACTGGGTGATCCTTCCAAGAATGGAGTTTATAAGCCATGAGTGAACCTGAAATTCTAGCTGACCAGACTTTGAGAAACTTCCCATCTGTTTTGTGTTTAAAATGGGCTTTTCTTTGTGGAGACATTTCAAATCAGGGATTATGTTAGTCCTAGAGATGGAAGCATTCCCGAAGGTAAGATTATTCAGATGGGATTCCTCAGCGAATGTATCGAAGTTAGGTACTTAATCCAGAATCTGTTTCCCTACGGAGCAGGCATAATCCTACCTGGTCCCTCTCCCAGCCCATGACCTCCTTGACAGCTAATAAGGGAAAGATGGGTAGGTGTGAGGGGCAGTGACAGAACAGGGAAGGAGGGCACAGAGTTTCAATAGATCAGGATGCGTCTCCATGCTTGGTGGTGCTAGGAAGCTATCTGCATTGTCCATAGGTGACAGTCTTAGTGTGACTTCACTTCTATAAAATCACCACAGCACCATAAAGGGTTCTGCCATAACACATACCTGCTTGATCACTTATTAAGGAATGGTGAGGCCATCCTTCTGTCACTTGCATTTCTCTTCCAATCTCTGTGGTCTCCATCCCAATGAAAGGTGTGGTCCCTATCCCAAGGAAGGGTGTGGTCCCATCTCAATGAAGGGTGTGGTCCCTATCCCTATGAAGGGTGTGGTCCCCATCCTAAGAAGGGTATGCTTTCCATCCCTAAGAAGGGTATGCTTTCCATCCCAATAAGGGATCTCATGACCAAAGTCAGAAAAACAAAACATGCCTCAAATAATGTGAAGAAGCCATGTTCATTGCCATCATTAGAAAGTATTTGTAGGCTGGAAGGCTTGATGGCAGCCCATTTGTATTCAGAGAAGAGCATCTCTAACACAGAGATATCTGTAAAGAGTGCGGGTCACCCTCTGGGCTCCATCTCCATCAAAGAAGACACAGAGAGAGGAAGTGGGCTCAAATGGCAACTCAAAGGATATGTATTAAGCATGCTATAAATAGACAGCACAAGCAAAGCCAGTGTACAGGGGAGACTGTCCACACAGGCCCCAAGGCACAGAGCTCCGGAATTTTTTTTAAAGTTTATCCTGAAAAAGACCTCTGTGTTTCTTGAGATGACAATCATGTCATATCGATATACCCAATAGTGATTGTTCTGCCCACTTCTGACAATTTGGACCTCTGGGCCATCATTCCACTCCATTCTAGAGCCCAAGTCGCATCACCTGCCTCTGGAGGCAGGTGCAAGAGAAAGCACAGGGCAGGGTGCAGATGGTGGAGGTGGTGCCGATGGGATGGTGGAAGTGGGAGTGGAAGACCTGGGGATACTGATGGAGGGAAGGCCTATGGCCCCGTGAAGCTTCCTAGAGACATGGTAACACACAAGACTTGAATAGCTTTATCTTCTCTCCCCCAATCTCACTTTAAAGGATTAGGGGTATGAGAATGATTGAACTAAAATATATGTAGGAATCCTTCCAAGCCTCAGATACAAAGAGAGTCAGTTAAAAGGAGGAGCATCATTCTGACAAAAGATATGGGGAGAATTTCAGGGTTGGCTTCAGGCTGACATCATTTCCTCTCATCCGTGCCTCAGAGGGGTGTGTGTGTGTGTGTGTGTGTGTGTGTACAGAAAGTATTTGCAAAGCTGATTGCTCATTTCATGAGTCCTCTTAGTTAATGTCATGATATAAATGAGAGAAATATTTAGCATGTATCTGACTGTTTAATCCCCACTCCTGTCTTGATGAAGATTTAAGGCAGAAACTTATCACCAATAGAACCTGCCCTGAATGTCTTTTCTGAGAGGCTAAGTGGTTGGGATGGAGTCTCTACACGGTAACACCTTCCCATTCTAGAATTTTCAGATGCTTTCCCCTGAAATAATAAAGAAACAAAATCTCAGACATCACAACAGTCAGCCTTTTATTTCATTTTCTCACCTGAAAGAGAACTGGGAACACCTTGTTGGACTCAGTTCTCCTTGACTGTGATATTAGGGATTGAGAAATAATAATAATAAGTTTGATTTTTCTGAGTATAATTGCCATGGCTGACAGAAATCAAGTTTACAGCACAGGAAAGCCTGGTTTTAATTCCTGCCATCTTCCTGGGATAGTGGGTGGCTTAGTTAATAAAGCTGATCTCCTACTTCTGGAATTGGATTGTGCTCTGAAGCTGAAACATGCCTGCATTCAATTTGGATATGCTTGTGTATTCTGGGTTTGTGCTGTCCAATGAGAAATGGTGCTTAGTTCTGGCACTGTGGTGCTGGCTGAGGAGTGTTTTAACTTGTCACGGGTCTCCTAAGACATGAGGATTTCAAGTCCTTGCTTTTCAAAAGTTGAGTCTGATTGTGCATGTGCCAAATGGAGAGTGAGGGCAGTGGTGGGGGTATGGTATTTTACAAAGAGTCATAAAAATACAGTTTCACGTAGCCAGGCAGTTCTCTCTTTGCTCACATATCTAGGAAATAAGCCAGAAGCTCAGCAAAGACTCAGCATGATTATTGATACTGAGCAGCTCAAAAATCTCTCCACACTCTTAGTTTCTCTTTCTGCCAGTTGAAGACAAGGGGATTTATATTCAGAGGTGGCTGTTTCTAGAGGACTCAAAATTCTTGCTGTGAATTAATACAATTCATCATATGGACAGAGCCAAGAATAAAAGTCATAAGATCATTTCCAATAATGGTCAAAAACCACGTTTGACAAAATTTATCAACAACCCATGATAAAATATAGGAATTGAGAAAACTTTCTTAACATGCCATGACAAAACACATATACCTCAGCCCAAGCCCTTCATCTTACTTAGTGGGAAGACACTAGAAGCTTTCCACTAAGTCAGAAACTAGACAAGAACAGTCATTACTCACCATTACTATTGAACCCTGTACTGGCGATAGTAGCCAATGCAATTGGACAAGAGTAAGTAATTAGGGGGATAAGAATTTACAGATGATATGTTTATATATCTGGAAAACATGAAAGAATCCATGGAAACATCTACTCTAAAAATTTTAGTGCAGAAGCAGGATATAAAATTCACAAGCACACTAATGAGTTAGGAAAACTAATAGAAGAGAAACCACATTAAAGTAGCAATGTAGTAGCAAAATACAAAATACATAGGCCTAAACTGAGTAAGAAATATGCAAATTATATGAAGGAAATGATAAAATATTCTTGAAGGCCACACGTGTAAACTTGAATAAATAATAAGACACACCATGTTCCTATATGGCAAGAGCTAGCAGATGTCAATTCTCCCAATGTTACTTTACATATTTAATGCCATCCAAAGAAAATTACTATTGTTTTTCTTTCTGGAGCCAAATAAATTTATTTTAAAGCCCACTTAGGAGGATTAACAAATAAGACAAAGAAGAGGAGGTATGTGGGGACTAGTCCTTCAAGATGTTAAGATATTTTAAAGCCTCTATAATTATAAGAGTTGGTATTGATGTGTGAAGTGACAGACTGATGTAATCAGAAAGGAAATCCAGAAGTAGGTACAAGAATATATGGAAATTTTGTATATGATAAAGAGACACACTCTAATCTCAATAGTGGTGGGAAAGAAGGTTTTTAAATATATACATAACTGGACAATCAAATGGAAAAATATAAAATTTAGACCTTTCCCCACACCACACACTAAGATAAATTCTAAACAGATCAAGATCTAAATGCAGAAAGTGAAACCATTTGAGTACTAGAATAAACATGGGTGAGTTCCTTTACAATTCTTGAGGAAGAAAACTTCCTAACTGTACTCAAGATCAAGCAGCAACAAGAAAGAAGATGAATAAATTTGATCACATTAAAGTTAAAGAAAACTGTGCCGCAAAAAGCAAATAAACACAATAGCGATGATAATAACAACAAAACAAAAACATAGTAAAGTCACAAGACAAAAGACCAACCGTGAAAAGTACTAGCAACTTATACTACAGGAAAGGGCTAATATTCTGATAGGGAGAGTCTCTAAAAATTGATAAGAACACAAATAACACAGTAGAAAAGTGATTAAAGCCATAAACACACAGTTGGCTGAGAAAGAGACGCAAATTTCTCTTAAAAATAGAGAAGATGCCTAGCCTTGATCATAATAAGAGAAATACAAATTAAAGCTACACAGGACTAACACTTTCACCTATCAGACTGGCAAAACTCCAAAAGTCTGGTAGCATATTCTATTGGTAAGACTGGGGAAAAAGTCACTTCAAAATTGCTACTGGGAAAGCCAATCATACAATCTTAATGGAGAGAAATTAGCAATATAATAAAAATGTACGCACTTCCTTTTCAACCTAACCATATTTTTAGAAATGTGTCCAAAGATACGGGGGGACATGTGTCCAGAAACACATGGGAAAAATATGAAATGACATTTATATTCATTGCAACACAATTTGTAATATCCAATGACAGGAAATACCCAAAGTCCATCAATAGAAAACTTGAATAAACTCTGGCCCAGCCTTACGATATGGCAGCACCATGTAGCTGGTAAAGGAACTTGGAAGATCTCTGTATGCTGCTGTAGAGTGGTCTGTAGGATATGTTGCTAAGTGGAAAACATGCAGACACAGAAGATGCAGATGACTGTGTACAGGATGCTGCTTTTGTGCTAGAAAAGGAGGTAAATATGAATGCAAATATATATTTGCCTCTATTTCCAAAAACAAAGCAAACATTCTTTTTTTAAAGCTCTTTATTGGAGTAAAATTCCTTTACACTGTTGTGCCAGGTTTTGCTGTACAACAAAGTGAATCAGCTGTATTTATACATATATTCCCATATCCCCTCCCTCCCATGGCTCCTTCCCATCCTCCCTATCCCACCCCTCTAAGTCCTCACCTATCATGTAGTTGATCTCCCTGTGTTATGCAGCAACTTCCCACTAGCTATCTATTTTACATTTGGTAGTATTTTAGCAAAACATTCTTGAACTGTTCCCTATGGAAGAGGAAGCTGACAGGGATGAGGTGGGGGGTGCAGCTAGAACTCAACGCTTTGATTCTGGAGCCACGTAAATATTTTACATACTTTTTAAAAAATTGATGACATTTAAGCAAACAATCTCAATTAAAAGCCAAACTAAAATAAAATTCAGAGTGATGTCATCAAGATGGTGGAGCAGGAAGCCTAGCTCTCATTCCTATACAGAAACACTGATGTAACAAGATGTTGGTACCAAAATACTTGACAGGATATTCAGAACCCAGCTAAAATGTGGACGCAGTCACGTTTATATGGGTAAGAAGAGCAATTGTACTTTACCTTTGTTACTCCCTCCCCGAAACGGGCTTAGCTCAGAGCCAAGAAGATCACCTTGGCCCACACTCTCTCCCGTGGAAGGTTAACGTGACCACCTGCCCTCCTGGCCTCTCAGGGTGCCCTCTGTGGGGCTGGTCTCTTTCTCACCTCATCCCAAGTGCCGGATGAGCTGCAGATCCTGGTGCTCTGGGACAGCTAGGGACAGAGGAAAGGGGAGAGCATGGCCTTGTAGCCAGCAAAGCTCTGGGAAGCAAAGGGGCAAGTCAGAGTGGCCTCCACAGAGCTGATTTCCATCTTGCCTGGCTCAGAACGAAGTCCCTGAGTAACAAAGAAAGGGGTGGGCATCCTCTAATAGCTGGCACTACTAAGCATAACAGTGAAAAAGCACAGAGCTGAGGCATTTCCCCCAGAAGAGAGGGAAGGAAGCGAAGAGGCCATGTCTCCAGCCTCACATGTCCTTCCCCAAGACGGGTCTCTGTCTTGCCTAGTGTCCAGCACTGCTGACTTCTGAAGGTATCTCCCCATCTAAGTCAGTCCATAAACATTACAAGAGGTGGCTGCTTCTTCAAATGTGCAGACAACAAAGCAAACCTCCAAGAAACACGAAGGATCAAAAAACATGACACAATAAAAGGAAGAAAACAAATCTGCAGTAACTAGCCCAAAAGAAATAGAGATCTTTGAACTGCCTGACAAAGAAATCAAAATAATCTTCTTAGAGGAGCTCAGTGAGTTATAGAGCACAGACAGATAACTAAATGAAATCAGAAAAATGATACATTAAAAAAATGAGAAAGTCAACAAAGATGATAAAAGAGAACCAAACAGAATTACTGGAGCTGAAGAATACGATAACTGAACAGCAAAATTAACTATAGGGGTGCAAAATCAGATTTGATCAAGCAGAGGAAGAATCATTTAAAGCAAACTTTAAATGATTTAAAATATTTTATTAATTATTAAACAATTATTTTAAATATAAATAGATTAAACTCCCCAATCAAAAGACATAGAGTGGCTTAATGGATTTAAAAAACAAACAAACCAACCAAGATTCAACTATATGCTGCCTATAAGAGACTGACTTTAGCCTGAAGGACATACATCGGCTGAAAATGCAGGGGTAAAAAAAGATATTCTATGCAAGTGGCAACCAAGAGAGCACAGGAGTGGCTATTCTTATATCAGACAAAATAGAATTTGAATGAAAAACCTGTAGCAGTTCATTACATAATGATATAGGGGTCAATTCATTGAAAGGACATAACAATTATAAATATATATGCACCTAACATTGGAGCTCCTGGAAATTTATATTTCTGCATTCTTGTGGCCATTGCAGCATTATTCATAATCACCAATGTATGGAAACAACATAGATGTCTATGGACAGATAAATGGATAAAAAAAATTGTATATACCATATATATCATTGTGTGTGTGAGTGTATATATATATACACACAGTGAAATATTATTTAGGCTTAAAAAGGAAGGAAATCCTTTGGGACAACATGGATGAACCTGGCGGACACCAAGCTGAGTGAAATATATCAGACGCAGAAGTACAAATAGTGTATGATCTCACTTCTATGTGGAAAACAAAAAAAAATCACACTTGTAGAAGCAGATAATAGGATGATGGTTACCAGGGGCAGGGGTGGGAGAACTAAGGAAATGTTGGTTAAAGGGTACACAGGATGAATAAACTATGGAGATCTAATGTACAACATGGTGACTAAAATAACACTTTATTGTATACTTTAAATTTGCTAAGAGAGTAGATCTTTATTGTTCTCACACATACAAAAAAGTAACTATATGAGTTGACAGATATGTTAATCTAGTGATAGATATGTAATAAGAACACATCACTGTGTTTTTATTACAACATATATGTATATCAAAACATCATGTTGAATGGAGACAGACTTGGAACATGTATATTCCTAATACTCGAGTTTTGTTATGTTGAATTAAAACCATGAGTTAGGTTAAAAAACAAACAAAAAAACAAACAAAACATGTACTCCTTAAGTATATACAATTTTTTGATACAATTTTCAATTTGTCAATGACACCTCAATAAAGCTGAAAAAATAGAATGAAGACTCTAGTAAGCTGGTAATATAGCCACATTTCAAAAGGCTTTGAAAGACAGTATTTGATTATATACCCCTAGTTGGATATATCTAAAGAATAAAAATACACTACAAAGAAATTTTAAACTATATTCAGTAGTCTTATTTTTACCATTACCATTGATATTGTTATTTTGAAACTATTACAAATAGCCTCAAAAATACTACAAATAGTTTAAAAATATTACATATAAATTATAGGATAAAGCTGATAAGTTATTTTATCAGTTATTAGAAACCAAGATTTTCAGCTAAATAGAAAGACTTGCAAATAAAAGAACAGCCCAGTAACAGCGAGCATCACTTGAGCTCAGATTGTGAACTCCAAAAACCATTTCTTCCTTAGGAGGAGAAAATGTTGATTCTGGGTCTTGGCAGGAAATGTACACCTTGAGCCTAGTTCATCATACATTATTTATCAAAATCTTTTAGAATCTTGTCAAACGGACAAAAGGGAAAAAGCCATAGGAGCCAACTTAAGGGGCTCTCACTGGCCAGTGATTGTATAATTTGAGCATCAGAAAAAATAACTACAAAAGATTGAAATACATCTGACATAAAAATCCATGTGTGGTAATGCTACTCTAAGAAGAAAACTCGCTGGTCAGTATTAGGATATCAACTCATTATTCTCAACATTCATATAAGAAAAACATTATGTTGTCCTTCCTGTAAGGATTATCTTTTAAAGTAACCAAATAGTTGGTTAAAGAATTTCCTTCTTTATAGAAGAATTAGTATGAATACATGCAGAAAGACATATAATTAGAGAAATCACTAATAGATCATAAATAGAATTAGAAAAATTGCAACTCTAATGAATGATTCTGATTCACAAATAGCAACGGTAGCTAAAACCATTGGGTGAAATACCAATGGATATATTTACAATAGATGGGTTGGCTGACACTTGAACCCACTGGTGTATCTTAGCACCACTACAATCGGGAAAACCAGGTGTTGTGTGCATTCTGATGTGATGCATTAAGAAGTACCCAGAACCGCCTATACAGGAGTCTTATCTAAAATTCTTATATCTTCCCAAACATAGTCAAGTCTTTAAACCTAACTACCAGTTTGCAAAATCACAGAGGGTAAACAATACCAAGAGGATGAGAGAAAATCTTATTGGACAAATGATCCAATTTCTTTAACAATAAATGGATTGGCGTAAAAGAGAGACTATTACAGATTTTAAAAGTCTTAAGGGCAGTAGCAATCAAGTACAATGTGTTTTCTTATTTGAATTCTCATTTCAACAAACCAACTGTAAAAAGACATTTCAAACAACCAGGAAAATTTGAACACGACCGATTACTAAGGAACTACTGTCAAATTTGTGGAGTATGACAATGGTGTTATATTTTTAAAGTCCTTCGTCTACTAGAGGTATATATAGAAATATTTATGGTATGATATAATGCTTAGGGTTTAATTTAGAATATGCAACAAAGAAGCTGGAGGCCAATGAAACAAGTAGGACTGAGCATAGAAATGTGTTGAAACTAGGTAATAAGTACACAGGGATTCGTAACTCCATATATTTTCTTTCTTGACCTTTGTGTGTTTATATGTTAAAAAACATATAGAGAGGTTTTTAAAAGATGTAGTGTTTAAAATGGGCCATTATGGAAATACCATGCAACATCTTAAGAGAAACCTACGTAGAATGAAGAATTCGCATCTCCCAATCCGAGAAAGGAAAAGACTGTTCTTTGGCCACAGTCCCAAGCTATGAATTCGTAACCTCCAAAATTGATTTTAAACTCTTCCCAATCAATCAGTGACAACTTCCCTTCAGTACTCATACATCTGAAAGTCCGCTCATCAGAGGAGCCTCCCTCCATCCACAAGGCTTTCCCAGCCAAAGATCAACCAACTCCCAAACTTTAATTTTGAAAGTCTCCCAACCTGTGACCCGTACTTCCCCAAACCCTGGATAAGGTCACGTGTGCTTTGTTCAGGGGGACGGTCACTTCTAAGTACAGCTCTCCCTCTCAGCAAGTGATAAATTCAGGTCTTTGTTTCAGATAAGGAGTGGCAGCTTCTTTTGAGAAAATAGTAAACCCATTCAAAATAATTTGGGGAAGACCAAAATTATGGGTGCCTTGGATTTGTATTCGTAATCAGCTCAAGTCGCACCGGTCTTTGAAGGCAAATTCTAGACAAGGCCCAGCTGTTGAACGTGAACTCCCATCTCCCTCTGCCCTGACAGGAGGAACCAACCCAATTAATAAAACTTGACACTGCAGTGGGGCCTCTGTATCTGCAGGTTCCAAATCGGTGTACACAATCAACTGTGGATAGACTGTGCTAGGTGGTTTTACATACTGGACTTAAGCATCCACGAAGCTTAGTATCCGTGGGGAATCCTGGAAGCAATGCCCCACGGATACCAAGGGATGACTTACTGAAGAAGAGTTGGGAAAAAAAAGAAGGATAGAGCAAAGTGATGTTTTATGAGGCACTCCTTAAATGTGATTTGTGGGTTTTGTAGACGATTGTGCGTCCTGAAACACACTGAGAATCAGTAACTGTTTTCAAAGGGGCATTTGTTTTACGTACTTTAAAATAATAGATTTCAATGTGTCTCTAATAAGAGGAAAGAAAGGTCAGGACACTTTCTTAAAATGTGCATTCCATCTGTAATTTTCACACTGAGTGAATAAAAAAATCATGTCCTGAAACCTGCTGTTTGCTGTGTGACTATTTGCAAGTGAGGTCTGTAATTTACAGAAGTGCGTGTATGAATGTTGAAACTCCAAAAGAATTGTTCTATTATCTATGATCTGAGTAATGCTTTTCACTTGAGACCTCAGAAAAGAAGATAAGCAATGAAAAATACATAATGTGGACAATGCTTAGATTAATCTATTCAAGATATAAGTTATAAAAGTGTTTTTTTTTTAACTCCTTTTATCACTGTTATTTAATATATTTGTTCAGGAGTCTATATCATCTGTATCTTATCAAACTGTGAAGAGTTTAAGTTTGGTGGATTAGAGAGTTATTCAGGAATGTCATGTAGCACAGAACTTTACTGCTATCCTCTATGCACTAAGAAATGACTTCACAGATCTCTCTGGTGAATCTGAGTAAGCTGTCTTTAAGCTGTCAGACTGATATAAAAACTAACCACCATCTTGAACTGATCAAATGTTAAATACACAACTGTATGTAATTTGAGTACCCCACTGAAAAATCAGACCCTTTGTAAATGAATTCAATTTAAGAGAAATAATATTTGGGAAGTTGCACTTGAATTTCTTTGACAATTGAGGCATATTCAAATTATGGGAATAAAGTATTCCATAATTTCTTCTATGGTCTAATTTTTGGAAGTTTCTATATGGATAACATTTCAAGTACTTCTCTACCTTTACCCATGTGCCATAGCACTGTTTCTTTCCAATTTTTAAATTTTTTAAAAATTTATTTATTTATTCATTTCTTTATTCATTGGCTGCGTTGGGTCTTCATTGCTGTGCTCAAGCTTTCTCTAGTTGCGGCGAGTGGGGGCTACTCTCCATTGAGGTGCGAGGGCTTCTCATTGTGGTGGCTTCTCTTGTTGCAGAGCACAGGCTCTAGGAGCGTAGTTGTGGCATGTGGGCTCAATAGTTGTGGCTTGTGGGCTTTAGAGCACAGGCTCAGTAGCTGTGGTGCACGGGCTTTGTTGCTCCGTGGCATGTGGGATCTTCCAGGACCAGGGCTCGAACCCGTGTCCCCTGCACTGGTAGGCAGATTCTTAACCACTGTGCCACCAAGGAAATTCCTCTTTTTATTTTTAAGTTATGACATCCTCATATTTGTTGAGAATTATAATACCAAGTAGAACAAGTAATGAGAAGAATACAGCTACTCAGACAACCAAACCAAACAAATGTTCCAGAAGACAATCTTGGCTGTCATAGTGACAAGGAAAAGCCATCTTAAAACAGGGGCTTTATTCTGGTTTAGGGGTTAGAAACCTCCGGGAATATGTAGTTTTGGAAAGAACATCTTTAGCTTCTCAGATTTTGAAAGTGGTTCTTGACTGTACAATCTGATTAAAGTCAGGTATGCCAAACTTTGGGTGGGACCTAAACATTTCAGCTGACTATCTGAATATTTTGTCTGCACAAACCAAACCAACCACTGTTTGACCTTTCTACTTTTATCTGACGACACCAAGCACTTTTATTATTCTTTATTGAGGTATAATTGATGCATAACCATATATTAGTCCCAGGTTTACAACATAATGATTTGAAAGATAACATTGTGAAAGATAACCACAGTAAGTCTAGTTAACATCTGTCACCATACATAATTAAACATTTTTTTTTCTTGTGATGAGAATTTTTAAGATTTCCTTTCTTAGAAACTTTCAAATAGGCAATACTGTATTGTTGACTGTATTCACTACACTGCGTATTACATCCCCATGACATTTATTTTATAATTGGAAATTTGTACCTTTGCCGTCTCCCATCTGCCACCCCTGGCATCCACCAATATGTTCTCTGTATCCGTGAGCTTGCTTTTGTTGTTGTTGCTTGCTTCAGATTCCACCTGTAAGTGAGATCATACAGTATTTCAAGCACTTAAAAAAAAATTCTCACTTTGTAGAGGAGAAAATTGAGGCACAGAATGGTTAATTGCTTTTTGCAAGGTCAAGCTGGAATCTAGGCCCAGGCGGTACAGTTCCAGAGCCCCTCTTTCTAAACCACTGTGCCGTGCCAGGTGTCCCAAGATCGTAGCTTAACTTCAGGTTGACATTTCAAGATTCAACTCATGAAACTTCTCAAACTTCGGGAAAATAAACAATAATTTCAACTGAAACTAATTGCTTGTGTAATGTATCTCGCTCCTTCTTACATGTGTTCTCATTAAATTTGTCCATCCAGCTTTAGCAATGTGGTTTACTGGTCTGTTTCCCTTTCTGGACGTGAAGTCCCTTTAGGACAGAGGTGGTGTCTTAAGCTTCACTAGACCCCTAGCACTTAGCACAAAGCTCTGCCCATGGTAAGGTCTACATTCATATTTGCTAAATGAATAAAATGCATTTTTTTCCTCTTCCTAGTTGCGCAGGAAAGGAGAGTAATCTTTGAAGCTACTGACTTCTCTAGATTTAAGGTTGGTTTTAGACTGTAGCTGAATATTGGCCAATGAGGATCTGGCCAGATCAAGGAAATTAGGGTGTTCTAGAAAGTCAGAGGCCTACATACAACATCCTGAATCATTTTCCCATCACTGTAATCTGAAAATGGTAAGTAAGCAAGAGGATGTGATTCTCAGCAGTTCATTTTTTAAAATTAATTAATTAATTTTATTTATTTATTGGCTGCACTGGGTCTTCACTGCTGTACATGGGCTTTCTCTAATTGCAGTAAGTGGAGGGCTACTCTTCATTGTGGTGCACGGGCTCCTCACTGCAGTGGCTTCTCTTGTTGTGGAGCATGGGCTTCAGTAGTTGCGGCACATGGGCTCAATAGTTGTGGTGCACGGGCTTAGTTGCTTTGTGGCATGTGGGATCTTCCTGGACCAGGGCTTGAACCTGCGTCCCCTGTGTTGGCAGGTGGATTCTTAACCACTGTGCCGCCTAGGAAGTCCCTCAGAATTTTATTTTAATTCTGTAGTTAGGTAATACATGGCTCTAGCTCTTATCTTGCACCTAATTAGGGGGAAGAGTGGAAAACAAAACAAAAAACACCAACAAGGAATCCAAAACTTGTGCCTTTTCCAGGTACGTGGAGCAAGGATTTATGTACAAGCTGAGTCATTAGCTTCACATTTTAATTATGAAAAATAAAAGACCAGGTAGTTGTCAGACTAACTCATTTGGCCAAAGGTAGGAAAAAGAGTCTTTAGAACACTGCGGCTTGTCTTTTGGGGTCCTTTGAGAATTTCTCCTCTAAAATTCCTAAAACTTTGTATTTTGCTGGGTTCTTCTGGATGAAACTGATTACTAGAAACTCAAAGGGCTAGAAAGAATTCGAGAGATATGGATAGGGCAAGCAGCTTTCGGCAGGGAGACAAAAACTTGGGCTTTAGTCTTAGTTCGGTTATTAACTCAAAGGTGATTTTACGCATGTCATTTAATCTCCGAGGTCCTCCATTTCATCAATCTGTAAGGTGAGAGGCCTGGGTTAGATGACCCCTGGGCACTCCTTCAGCTCTCACAATCTATAAATCTTTAACCTAGTTCATTTCCTCTTTCCAGCAGGGACAGCACAGTTTAGCCTGACAGTCTATTGAGAAGCAATCTTTTTGGATTAAAGTCTGTGTACTGGATCACTCTGTAGGCATGTCAGATCTGTTCCGACTTTTTCCACCCTCCTTTTTGTCCCCAGAGGCTGACATTTAAAGATTGTATCACAGGCTCCGTTGCCCTCTGGCTTTTGGTGAGATTCAACCCCTGGAAGGCACCAGAGGGGATCAGAAGGTGGGAGGAAAGAGAGGTCAGGATTTCTGTTATCTGTCTCTAGTCTCTACTGGGGCCTCGTGGGGGCCAGAGTGGATTTTCCTGTTCTTGTGCTAAAGGCCACAGCTCCTGCTGGGGTGGGGGTGGGGGGCTGTCTGCCGTAGCTCCAGCTCTGGGAGTTGCCTCTTCTGTCTCTTTCTGTCTAGCGGTGAGTGTGGCTACCCCTGTGCTTCACATTTCTTGTTGGTTTCTCTTAACCCTACCCTACCCTCAGCTTTGTAAAGAGGGCATTCATTAAGCTCTCTTTCACCCTTTTCCATTTTGAGAAGAAGGTAGGCTATGCCTACACAGTTAGTGGAAGCGTTGTTCTGTGAATTTTTCCAGCTGGAATTTTTTATTAGGCTGATTTAGACATTCAGCTTAAGCAGGAATTTATTAAATACTTTGACAGAAGTAGAATAGCACAGTCACCTGACAGAAGTTTTGAAATCCTGACACGGGATACACAGACAATTTTGATGAGTGTTTTGTCTTTCTTAAATATTGCAGTGGAAATGGTTCCTGGATTCACTGGCAGATCCTGGGGAGATTAGGGTTGATGACACATCTGTTTATAAAAGTGCACTTTAGTTGGTTTATAGGAATCTAATTTCTTTAGTTACATTACTCTCCTTGGAAGATAGAGAGTATATTTTCTAATAAATAGAAATACCCCCAGTATATACTAGAAGACTAAGAACTCTGCAATGTGGTCGACCAGCTGACCAATAGCATAAGTCAAAAACTGGTGTGTTAATTGCAATTTTTCTCCAAAAGAAGTCTGGGGGAACTAACCTTAGCCCAAGACTATATCCCAGGATAGAACTATAAGGACAAGTGACACAGAAGATTCTGAGGAGTCCGTGGAACTTTAGCACTTTGAGACCTCTTCTGGAGTAAGATTAAAGGCAGAATTAGCAATTAATTGTCCAAAAGAACAGGAGAGATCTAATTGCTTGCTTGATATATAAGATTTGAATGTCTTAAAGGTGGGATAAAAATTCACATGTTGACTTGGGGAGGAAGGAAAGGCTTTGAAAGTAAAAAGAGGAGCACAAGCCATGGCACTGAGGGGTGGGATGACTCAGTCCATTCAGGACCACCAAGAAGAACGGTTCTGTTATAGTGCTCAGGATAAAAGATGCAGCTGGAGAACAGACCAGAAAGTTCTGTGTATGTCCTGCTAAGGACTTTGTGTGTCATCCTATAAACCAATTACTATTATGAGTTAAATTGAGTTAACTATCTCCCAAAAAGATATGTTGGAATGCTAAGTCTCAGTATCTGTGCCTGTGACCCTGTTTGGAAGCAGAGTCTTTGCAGATGTAATTAAGTTAAGATGAGGTCCTTAGGCTGAGCCCCAATTCAACGTGACTGATGTGTTATAAGAAGAGGAAACACCATGTAAAGACAAAGGCAGAGGCATGAGTGATGCAGCTGCAAGCTGAGGAGTGCCAAGGATTTGTGATTGCCACCAGAAGCCAGGAAGAGGCAAGGAAGGACTCCACAGAGAGTCTCAGAGGGACCATGGTCTAGCTGAAGACATGATGTTGCACGTAGAGGCCTCAGAACTGGTAGGGAAAAAGTTTCTATTGTTTTAAAGCACTTAGTTTGTGATACTTTGTTAGGACTGTCCTAGGACAGTAACATGCTTAGGTAAGTGTCTGTAGAGACAAGGATTGTCACATAAATGGGTGAAGAGCAAAACAATAGCAACTAGAGGTGCTTGTGGCAAAATACAGACCCTGTGTTTATCTTCATATTAACGTATTTTAAAAGTATGGCCTGCAGCAAACAGAAGAAAATTCTGTGAACCAAATTAGGCTTATGAGCTCCCAAGATTCTTACTACATAATGGGATGAATCCAAGGGGTTTTCAGCTGAGGAAGGATATTAGCTGTGTGTGGTAGTGGAACTGTTCTATGGCCATGAGGAAGAAGAATGGAAGGAGTATGGTTAGGGGAATTTTGTATGAACCAGGTGGGATGGTACAGACGAGGGCAGTGCGTATAGAGAGGATGGGCTGTAGGATCAATAGTGAGTGGTTTTTAAAGTAAGGAAGTGGGGGAGTTGGGTTGGGAAGGCCACTGAATGGATGACAGTGTGAACGAATTAGCTATTGCTGTGATTTTGCTGTCTAGGAAAGCCCCTCAAAACTCAGTGCCTGAAAACAACTGCTATTTATTCTCAGGGATCCAAAGGGTTGTGGCTTGGCTGATCTAGGCTGGGCTTAGCTGGATGGCTCTGCTTCTCACTGAAAGTCTGCAGTTTGCATGAATGTCCCTCATTCTGCTCAGTTTAGCAAGCTAGATGAACATCCTTCTGATGGCTGTGGCAGAGGTGCCAGAGGGCAAGAAGCAATACAGAAAATCTCTTGTGATTAGGCTCGGGATGGGCACACTGTCTCCTCCACCCATTTCCATTGACCAAAGCATCATATGACCAGGTCAAAAGTCAAGGGGCAGGAAACTGAACTCCCCCACCACAGGGATATGGCAATGGTGTGGATGCAGGAGGCATGAAGAATTGAGGGCAGTAACTCAGTTGTGGTCTGTCATCTGGCCACAAGTACATCCATCCAAATGCAAAATTCATTCACTAGCATCCCAGTACCTAAAATTTAATCAAATCACAGCATCAGGTTCAAAGTCCAAGATTTCATCACCTATATCAGGTCCAGATGTAACACGTCTTAATTCAGAGAATAGATAAGTTACCTTGCCCCACACATACCCAACATGTAAAGGTGAGGAGGAGACATGATACTCACAAGAAGTACTGCCATTAGGAAAAGGGAAGAAGCAGAGACACACAGCATTGGCTTACAACAACCTTGAAATCTCACCTGGCAAATGTTGTCAGGTCCTCCTGCCCTTAGCAGGGAACATCCCTTGATTTGACCTGGGTTTTGTTCCCTGAGAGTAACATCTTAGTTCTTTATTCTCCATGGATCTTAGTTCTCCCATTCTAGGATTTTCTTGACCATTTCTGAAGAGGACATTGGAAATATACCCATTCTGGCAGCTCAGCAGCTTTCTAAGACCACTGCATTTCCTGTAGAAGGGAAGGGACCCAGAAGTTTCTATACATTTCAATACATCTTGGGCTCTTTTAGTTCAGGCTGGTAATTCTTTCTTGTAGATCTTTATTCACATGCAGGTGAAGTGACATCTTGTGCCCTTAAACACTTCAAAAAATTATCTTGCCCAAGTCTAGAAGTTCATTAAGTGCCTTGTATATTTTCCAAAACCTTTATAACCACATGCAAGTGGTCACCATTGTTTGTCTCCTATAATCATTTCTTTACCTCCTGCTACCCAGCTCTAAAGCCAATAGAACTCATAACTAGTTCTTACAGGAGCTCTTCTTTTCCAGGACCAATTTCTACATGGCTTTACTTTTGCTACAAAAACATCATTCCAAACTTAGTGGCTTAAAACAGCAATCATTTATCCCCGTAGATCTGAGAGTTGGCTGGCATGTGGCTGATCAGGCTGCACTTGGCTGGAAACAATGAAGTCATTTCTCAGATGTGGATGTAGGATGTGTACCACTCACGGTGATTTGTGAGGAAGGGGAAGAGCATCCTTGAGGGGAAAGGTAAAGAGCTCAGTTTTGGATACACTGGTATTGTGATGCCTTTGGAACAGTCAAGTGAAAAAGACATGGAACTGGAACCTAGGAGACTGGTCTTGGCTGGGAGGTGGGGGGAGAAAGAGTTAAGTTACAAGCATCAGACTATAAATTGTGACCAAGGACATGGACACAGATGATTGGCCAATGTGATCATACTTAGGTACACCAATATTTAAGAAATGTGGAAAGCAAGGAAAACTCACAAAGGCAGCTTTCATGGAACACTGATACAGGAGAGAATAGCATCATGTAAACCAAAGGAGAAGAGTTTCACTACTGTGGAAGTCAATTACGCTACCAGATTCCACAGAGTGGTCAGGTTGTATGAAAAGAGATGAGAGTCTGATGGATTTGGCAGATAGGGGATCATTGGTAAAGATACCACATGATTTATCTTTGAACTAGGACACATTTGAGAGTGAACAGAAGTGCTATTAATAATTACAGAGGAACAACATGTGTTCTCTGGCAAACAAGGACATATGGTCTTGTTGGTGCCTGGGGAGGTATGACAGACGGTTTCTCCAGGGTGAGTGGAGTGTAGGCTTGCGAGTGAGCAGATTGGTGGTCAGAACAGGGAAGAGCTGAGACAGCTGGGGAAGACAATTCTGGGAGCTGCTTGGACAGACAAGGAAGTGAGTGGGAAGAGGGGATGATAGCAGAACAGTGGGTTTTGCAGAAACGTTTGTATATATGTTCTTTTAACAGAGGGGTCCTCAGACAGCTTCTAGGATTGTGTATCCAAACATAACTGACTGTGAGAGTTTCCAAGAGGATTTAGAAAGTGGAACCAGCTGGTGAGACCACCCCCACATATTTTTTTTTTTAGCAACATAGGGGCAAGATTTGTTGCTCTGAGGGTAAATAAAAACATACTGGACGATAGAAAAGAGCAATCACCTGGACTCAGGTTGGGATATTTTTTTAAGTAAGAACAAAATCATGTTCTTACACGTGGCCTAGAAATATTCCATTGTCAGAGGACCTCAGCATTGCAGCAATACACCCTGTGGAAAACCCAGGGTGACTAAGCATATTACGAGACAACTAAGTCTCAGATCATGTCGAGAGTGTTCAAACCATCGAGAACATGATGGATGGCTGCAAGCAGCATATACTTCTTCACTCTTTCACCCCGATAATGTTCCCTCCAAGTCACTCCCTGTTGACCGCACCCAACATACTGCGAAAAATTGTTCTAAAACTAGACTGATGGCATGGGTCCCAGCTGAACAAGCCTTCTTTGTTGGCTGCATCAGTTGGCTCTGAAGGGCATGTGAGCAGCAGCGAGAATAATTTCGTGATAATCTAGGTCGGGTTTTTCCTTTCCTACCGGTGCCAGTGAGTGGGAGTGCCAGTTTCCTTGACTTCAAGAGTCAGCACGGGCACAGGACGGCTTATCTGTGTGGTCGTGTTTCTCTGATGGGGCTCTGTGCGGGGAAAGTGAAATCTTTGCTCTCAGGCAGCACCGTGAATGATGCTGAGAGCTTTACTTCATCTCAGACCCTATCAGTGTATGTACGCGGATTGTGGTTCTTTTTTTTTTCTCTTTAGAACCCTTTCAGTTCACTAACAACTAGTAGAATAACATTACCTTTGGCTAAGCAGAATGTGAGAAGCCAAGTTACATTTGAAAAAGAATCTTTTCTTTTTAGGACATAAAAGATAACAGACTTAACAACTGACAATGGTGAAACCACTTCGCCTATAACAGAATCCCAAAGATAGGGGCCAATTTATACTTTAAACGTTTCTTAGTTTCATTGAAATGTCAGGACTGCTTGAAAAAGTGGAAAGACGGAGCTTTAAAGGCAAGTATATAAAACGTAAATAGCTTCCTCATATTATGGTAGGTTGCAGACTATTGTTCCGAGGCTTTTTGAATGAACAGTGAATTCTGATCATCAGCTCTGGGTTTCCTGCAGTAACTTGGCTTCAGTGAATAGTACAAAGTCCTTCAAAGTCTCAGCATCACCATTTACTAGCTGTGCTACGTCAAATAAATTAATTAGGCTTTATGTGTTTCATTTTCCTCAGCTATAAGTAGGGAGAAATCATAATGGCCGCCTCATAGGGCTCTGTTGTTAATTATTAAATGAGGTTGTGTTTGTAAATGACCTATTATATCT
Source organism: Hippopotamus amphibius kiboko (assembly GCF_030028045.1). Classification (NCBI taxonomy): domain Eukaryota; kingdom Metazoa; phylum Chordata; class Mammalia; order Artiodactyla; family Hippopotamidae; genus Hippopotamus; species Hippopotamus amphibius. Next base: position 134,844,744 of record NC_080189.1, on the reverse strand, counting down.
TAATACAGAAAGCTTATATCTTAATACAAAATAGATAACAAGGACTTACTGTCCAGCACAAGGCACTCTACTCACTATTCTGGAATAACCTATATGGGAAAAGAATCTGAAAAGGAGTGGATATATGTATATGTATAACAGAATCACTTTCCTGTACACCTAAAACTAACACAACATTGTAAATCAACTGTATTCCAATATAAAATAAAAATTAAATTAAAAATCTCAATAAATATGAGCTATATTATTGTTTCTTCTTGTCCTAGACCCTAATAGAGGTTTCCCTGGAACCAATGTCAAGAAGACTTTAGAAAACCCTAGCATTTGGGGTAAACTAGTCTCCAAATCATGGATCTGAGTGCTGGGGCAGGGATTCAGGACTGCTGATGGGTCTCTGCCAGTAAAGTTCAAGTTCAGGGAGCCCCCAGCATTAGAGGAGTAGGGGCCTAACTTAGAACCCATTCTTGACTGGAGGGGATTAGGGTTCTGCACAATCTTCAAGTTGGAACTCTCCAAATCGCTGGCCAGCTTCTCCCTCCATAGCCCTTGAAATTTCTGCCTTCTCCAGTCTTAGCTGTATGAGAATCATGGGCACTGAACCCTGGCCTTTTGACCTGGCCTCCTAGCTCTGGCCTGTAGGTTGTCTCATAAAGTTGCTTATTGCTGGCCTGTCAACTCACATCCTGGGAGAGAGCCTTCTCCACTGGATGGGGGACTGTCTCAGTTCTGCATAAAAGCAGGACATTTTATCATGAACTGTAAGGGATCCAGTGGTATATTATGACAAATACACAAATGTCTGCTGCAAGCCAATCTTGTTGGTAGGTTTTATTTGGCTTGTACAGTGCAATGCTTCTGGGTCATGATTCCTTAAAATATAATAGACATAAAATGACCACAGAAACGTCAGTCTCAAAATAACTCTTTATAATGACTTTTAGGATATGTTGTAGAATTATTTATCATGAAGAAAAATCCTAGAAGCTTTTTGTAAAAACAGTCTTCAGCTATTACAGTTGAAGAGGAGATCATGGAAAGAAAACCTTTTTCTTTGTAAGTTCCAACAGAACAGACACATGACACTTCAAAGGTGGTAGACATTCTGTCATCTCTGAGTATATTTCAATGTCTAAAAAGTCATTTTTAAAGGGTGAATACAGGGACTTCCCTGGTGGCACAGTGGTTAAAAATCTGCCTGATAATGCAGGGACACAGGTTTGAGCCCTGGTGCAGGAAGATCCCACATGCTTCAGAGCAACTAAGCCCGTGCACCAAACTATTGAGCCCGTGAACCACGACTACCGAGTCTGTGCACCACAACTACTGAAGCCCAAATGCCTAGAGCCCAGGCTCCTCAACAAGAGAAGCCACCACACTGAGGAGCCTGCACACCGCAACGAAGAGTAGCCCCTGCTCGCCACAACTAGAGAAAAGCCCAAGTGCAACAAAGACAACCCAATGCAGCCAAAAAAAAAAGTGTGAATACATGTATAGATATAGGTATAGCTATGTATTTTTAATAGAATCAATTTTGTAGGACATCCTAAAATTTGGAATGTGTTTATACCTCTTCACCTAGAAATTCCAGTTCTAGGGTGCTATCCAACAGGAAATATTTGTTGAGTGCGTACTACCAGCCATGAACTTTTCTGGGCATTTGAGATTCATCAGAGAAGAATGACATTTATCACCATCTCTTCTGAACTTACATTCCAGCAGGTGGACATAGACAATAAACAATGAACATGATGAATAGCTGAGTTAGAGAGTATGTTTGGGGAGTCAGTGCTACAGGAAAACAGTGGAGCAGGTGGGGGGGATCAGGAATGGGGACGGAGCAAAGAGCAGGTTACAGTGTAAAGTGACCTATAGCAGTATTGTTAATAGTATGTCATTACATGCAAGTGCCATGATTTTTTAGTTTAGTCCCAATTCACCATTATAAATAAAGTTTCAATAACCATCCTTATCTGTATGTATGTATGTATCTATTTGTCTACCTGTCTGATTCTTTTCTTTTCTTTTCTTTTTTTTAATTTTTGGCTGCGTTGGGTGTTTGTTGCTGCACGCGGGCTTTCTCTAGTTGTGGCAAGCAGGACCTACTCTTCATTGTGGTTTGTGGTCTTCTCTTTTTGAGGAGCACGGGCTCTTGGTGTGTGGGCTTCAGTAGTTGCGGTGTGTGGGCTCATTAGTTGTGGCTCGAAGGCTCTAGAGTGCAGGCTCAGCAGTTGTGGCACACAGTCTTAGTTGCTCTGCAGCATGTGGGATCTTCCCGGCCCAGGGCTCGAACCCGTGTCCCCTGCATTGGTAGGTGGATTCTTAACCACTGCACCACCAGGGAAACCCCTGATTATTTTCTTAAAATAAATCCTGGAAGTTAAATTATTAAGGCAAATACTATAAACAGGTTTCAGGCTTACCTTACAGAAAGTATGAACCAATTTACACTACCTCTGGCACTTATATTTTTACTCTTGCCCAATTTCATCATTAAAAATGGTAATAACTAAATTTTCATGATATAATCTATGATATCAAATGAAAAATTAAAAATAACATATTAGCTATAACACACTAATTACAATAAATAGTTGACTAGATGTTAATACACCAGCAATTTAACAGTTTTTCTTTTTTTAATTCAATACTGTAGGTGACTTTTGCTTTTTTCTTCATACTTTTCTGTATTTCCTAGGTTTTCTACACTCAACATGAATTTCCTTTGTCTAATAGCTTTTGCTTTCACAGGTAATAAAGAAAAATCAATTTTAAGTAAGCAAACAATATTGAGAAGCTTTATGATGCTTTGTCAAACTTTATCACAGTTTCCTGGATCCATGAGTGCTATCTCTTCACTTTCTTATTAATATCCTGAAATGGTTAAGGTATCTTAAAACAGAAACTAATATTTTTTTCTGTCCTCTTTTGGCCAGACTACTTGCCTGATTTGCTTAGGATACATCAGAAAAAGGCCTGTTCCTCTTCTACTATGTGTCTTGGTCCCTAAGACTTAGAAATGAGTTTTCCTAAAAGACCAGCCTCAGTTCAATTTAAAATGTTGTTTTATTTGAGATGGGGGGGTCTTGCAGGGTGGTCTTGCTGTAAGCCTCCCCAAAGAAGCAGCTCATCCCTTCACCCAAAAGCACTCTTTTTGGGGATCAAATCTGTTAAAAATGACCAAGTTAGCTATTGACATATTCATGCAACAAATATTTATTAATGGACTAAGTGCTGAGGATATAGAAATGAATAAAAGAGATCCAAAGTCCCTGCCCTCATGGAGCTTCTCTGCTAGTGGGGGAGACCAAACACTAAACAAGATAAGTAATGCATCACCAGTAGGTTACACAGTGATATAGGCTAAGGACAAAAAATAAAGTGAGAAAGAGGAATCTGACATACAGGAGGGTGAGGGATGCTGAGGTCTGAGATGGGGCAGCTAGTGAGCAGCCTCACTGAGAAGCTGTGATGTTTTCAGCGGGATCATTTTCTTGGCATATTTCTTGCCATGACCTTGACACATTCTGACCTCAGGAGAATGGGTGGGCGGCTGGAGTCTGGTTAATATCACCAGGGATGTGCACTTAGGGTCTGGCCCTCTTCTTTCAGAACACTTGGGAGCTAAAGTGATGGGTGGGAAATAAACAAACAGGGAAGGACAGCTGCAGGGTGGCTGAGAAGCTGGAGGGGAGAAATCGTGAGAGATCAAGATCATGAGAGAATTTCCCTGCAGCCGGGAGCTGTGCAAGGCACTTCTCTCGTCTTAACTGAGCCCGCCTCCGCCTCTGTCTCTCTCTGCTTTGTCATTCCGTGGCTTCTCTCCAGCTGCATTCGAGACACCCTCCAATACAAATAACCAAGACTCCTACACATTTACAAAATGGACAAGGTAAGAATTTTTTATTGAAAGACAAGTGTGTGCCCTTGCAGCCACCACTTATTGGCAAATACTATGATTTTTTTTTAAACACTGAAAACAAATAATGTTTTAAAGTGGCAGCACATTTTATATACAGGAAATAAATGTTCACGTAAAAGGACCTTTAGCATCAACAGCATTTTGTTCTTACAGATAATTTACAAATTCCAATTATGACACACGTGACTGTGTTCATTCCTTTCTACGTGCACTTGAATAGCTGGTTTATGCCAGGCTCACGACTTGTCTGTCCTCTGGGTGCTTCCAAAGCAAGCATGTTGGCTCCTGTGAAATAATTATATCTGTTACACCACCCGTGAGGATTAATGATGTAGCACAGGGAAAGGATGGAGACGGTTTAATAGTAAGTATGAAATACATGCTTTTTTGGATAATATGAAGATATTTTTACCCCAAAATTTCCAAAAGCTCTTTAACTTTGAATGATGGTCAAGTTTCTATTTTGTAATGTAAGGGCAACAAGGCATGCAGTGTCCGAACTGGCAAATGATCCCAAGCTCATGTTTATTTGCTTTTGGGTATGTTTTTGTACGAACATTCAAATGTCATTATATCTGATGTTCAGCACTAGTGAGCCCAGTAAAACGGAGCCAATGGTGCCTTGGATGCTGGGAGGTGTGTGTCTCCACTTCAGGCCCATCTCCGTCTCTACCTGTAACTCCCCACTACCAGAACTTTGCCTCTGCTCGCTTCCCTGGGTAACGGTGCCAGGAGTTTAGGAAGGGGTCGATCACTGTGGGGTGGCTGGACAGACTGAAATCTGAGTTAAATAAATCTGAAAGTTGAATTATAGTAAATTTAGTATGTGAGATAAAGGGAGGAATTCAATAGAAGGGGTGCTACCTGTGATGGAAAGAGGTGTGTTTCCTTCTCAGGAAAGCAAGCTGCCAAGTACTGCCAACCCATCCCATCCCGGGCACCCTTCCTTATAACTGGTTTAATTGAAGCTGGTAGAGCACTCCTACTGTGAAAGGAGACAGGGAAAAGGACTCAGGAAATAGATCTGAGCTCTGTTTATACTCTCAACTGAAGTATCCAAAGAGCATGTCTACAGTTCCTGGAAATCGGATTGGAAACCTGGTCCCTGAGCCGGCTGTGATCCCCTTTCCTGGTGAGTGTAGACAGAGGGCAGAGCGGAGCCCTTGGGTGGCGCCTCTGTCTCTTGGGTGTTTGAGGATGGAGGCCTGCCAGCGGGTCATCAACAGGATGAAAAGGTGACCCAACTCAGATCAAATGCAGAGTGATATGGGCGCTGGCATGGGCCGGCTGCCAGAGTTACTCAAGGTCCGGTGCACGGAGTGACCTACTTAAAACTTCTTCTCTGGCTTTTGAAACTCCTGCCCTTCCTGATTCCAACCGGCACAGGAAACGCAGGGGCCTGGGGCCAGACTGCTGCAGAAATTGCTGCTGGAGGGCTCTGAACTGCCCTGACTTCTGTGTCAGTGACAAGCCCCTTTCTCGTTGGTTTCACCCACGTCTGGGGCTGCCCTGGGCCCTGGGGGAGCAGGAGATTTCTTGGCTCCCTAAACCTCTTTCCTCCCCTTGGGGACAGAGGCCTCCCGGCCCCTGTTTTCCATTGTGTCTTCTCTCTAGGGGCACCTGACAAGGTGAGTCTTTCCTGCCCAGCCCCACCCTGGGGGCTCTGGTGAAACACTTGGGTTCACATAGATGCTGCTCTCCTCTCCAGAAATCACTGTGTGGGAACAGGTTTGTCTGGTGTAGCGTCTACCTGCCAGGTTGCCTCTGGAGTCGTGAAGGTGGAGGATGACTGTTCTACCTTATTCAAGTTTCACTAGGACAGGAGGCGGAGAGGCTGGGAAAGGGAAGCCTAAGAATACCGACATCTCCAACTGTGCTGGAGAGACTGGAAAGCTGCCTTGTCTATTGTTCCTTTCTACGTTTTAACCTTCTTTAATATGTACATTTATGCATTATATATAAAGTCATATACATAAATTATATAGCTTATATAAATATAGATTTATTTAATTAGTTATATATAAATTTATGTATATAAAGATATATATCTTTACTATAAAAATATATAATATATAAATATAAATATATAAATATATAAAATGTGTGTATATATGTGTATATGTGTCTATGTAGATGTGTGTGTGTGTGTGTACATTCGAACGTGCACAAAATGCTTTTGGCTCTTACCATCTTCTCTCTTATACACCACTGTGTGCGCTCATAGCTCCTTGAGAGCCTGAGTCGTGTACCTTCTGCATCCGTGTACCACCGTGTCCATGTCTGTCTTCTACAGGGTGGACCCACATGACACAGGAGAGGAGAGGATGGAATGTGAAGGTGGAGGCGGCATCGGGAGTCACAGACCCAGCTGCTCACACCCGTGGACTCTGTGTGTGTAGTTGGAGCTGTGCTCTCCCTCAGCTGCCCCTGAAGAGTATTTGCCCAACTCTGCCTGCAGGCTAGTGTAACTTTAAATACAACCACCACAACCACAGAAAACTGTATCCAGGCCCTACCTCTGACCTGGGCATTTGTATTAGAATCAAACAAGCAAACACACAAAGGAGCAAGCAATTCTAACTTGCAGGCAGGGTTGCAACCCTCGCAGCAGAGCATCGCCGTGCCGGGAATCACTGAGGATTAAAGTGTAGACTGATACAGTCATTCTGAGGTGGGGCCTGAGTGTCTGCGTGACTCACAAACTCCCAGGCAATGCTGCTTCTTCTGGTCTGCAGACCAGAAGGTCTATCTCCTGAAAATTCTGTGGGAGTAGTTCAAGGGTAGGGCATATGAATTTATGTTTTTAACCAGCATGCTAGGTGATGTCCATAATTAGACACATTTTGGAAAGGCTGGATTTTAGCAGTGCTTTGCAACAGTGGGAGTTCAGTAAAACCCCCCTGGCTGCTTTTGAAGAGGAAAGTTAGAAACGCGCTCAGCTAAAAATAACTCCATGTTTGTTTTGCTTTTGTGAAATATGCTTGCTGCACAGGAGAAAAACAGAAAAACAGGATGACCTAACAATCGAATGCAACTTTAAGATGTTTTGCTAAAAAATGGAATGTTCTGCACCTGCTCTTGTAAGTTTCTGTTTGGAAACTTCCATGTTCTGTAAACATGTGCACTATAAAAGCAAAGCTCACTGTGCGCTCGGGCCCCAGAACATTGGAGCATTAGCTCATCTGGTGCTGCCGGCTTAATAAACCTGAGTTCTCCAACCCTCCCAGTGTGGTGCTTGGTTTCTTGATGGACCGATTTCTGCAACATTTCGATAAGTCCATCGCCCATGCAGGGCCCCTAAGAGGTTCCAGATGGAGCGTCAGGGTCTACACTTTAAAGATCTAGAGGTCATTTCCAAGTCACCCAACCTTGAGCAACCCTAAAGATGGCAACAGTGCTTACTGCATTGCAGGGACAGGAGTGTCCTGGGTGGGGGCGCAAAGGGTTAGAGGAGTCTGCCGATAGAGAAGAAGTTGGCATGGGGAATAATTGGTGTTACTGCAAATTGCCACATTCTGTAACATGGAAGGTTTACTTCAGTAGCTCTTCTTCAAGAGCGTAATCTCATGGACAGCCATTCCAGTGAAGCTTTAACAGAACAAACAGAAGTTGATTTCACACCAGTCAACTCATTTACCTGTGTATTTTCCAATTCTTTCCCTCTTTGTCTATATAAATAAAGGTGTTAGAAGCCCCATGGTGCCTGAAAAGGGTCGGCCTTGTCTCAATGCCTTTTGCTGTGAAAAGTCTGCTTGTACGTGAGCAAGCAGGTCTGCATGAACTTCCTGCCCCACTGTGATCTCAGAATTAGATGTCACTCAGCTCCCTGCTGAGGGCCTTCAAATAGGAGGGCTTGGAAATGAGATCAAAATGCCCCCAGGTGAGATTTCTTTCCGATGAAGTCAACTGGGTTTTGGCTTTGGTGGAAACAGTGATCCCTCCATTTTGTGAATGATGCAACCGACGTCTCCAAAGCCCTGAGTCTTGAGGCAAAAAGAGAAGAAGGATCAAAAACGATAAGTCTCAAAAACATGTGCTCATTTCCCATTTCTAACCATCATGAGTGCTCCTGCTGGAGACAAATAATAAAATTATGGGCTCATTGTTATTGGATCAATTATAATATTAGAATTTCCCCAAATGATAAAAATATAATTTTTCTCCAGGAGAAGGATCACTGATGTTTGTGGAGATGTTTCCAAGATACCAACAGGAGCACCAGAATGTCCTGTTGTTTATATTTATTTTTTAAAATTAATTAGTTAATTAATTAATTTATGATTGGCTGCTTTGGGTCTTTGTTGTTGCATGGGCTTTCTCTAGTTGTGGCGAGTGGGGGCTACTCTTTGTTGCAGTGCTCGGCCTTCTCATTGCGGTGGCTTCACTTGTTGCAGAGTACTGGCTCTAGGTGCTCAGGTTTCAGTAGTTGCAGCACATGGGCTCAGTAGTTGTGGTTCAGGGGACCTAGAGTGCAGGCTCAGAGGTTGTGGTGCACGGGTCTAGTTGCTCAGAGGCATGTGGGATCTTCCGGGACCAGGGATCGAACCCGTGTCCTCTGCATTGGCAGGTGGATTCTTAACCACTGTGCCACTAGGGAAGTCCCCAATGTCCTGTTGTTTAAGCGGACATTTACTTGGACTCCATGTACAGTCTGATAGCCCAAATTTGACTTTGGTTAAGACCAGGACAACCAGCCCAACAATGAGAGAGGCTCAACCCAGAATAGCCATGGCCTTTCAAAACAGGAGGTTTTCTTACTTAGACTATGCTTCCTTGGAAGCCAGCTAATCATTCTTCAGAGATGAAGGTATACTGCATCTGTGGTTTCTATACCGGGCCATTCATCAGAACCACCTGGACAGCTGGGAAAACAGTCTTGTAGCCTATAGAGCTACTGACTCAGATTTTAAGATGGTGTCAATAAATTGGAATTTTTTCCAAATGATCTCATACCCACTACCGGTTTGCACTCCAGCATTAAGGAATAGACCTTGGAACGTCCTTCTGCCTCTAGGATTCTCGGGTGCACTGAATGTTTGTGTATATGTGTGATAAGCGCTTCATAAACCAGAGAGTATAATGTAATGTGTTGTTAATAATCACCAGACACCCCCATGTTTCACCGTGTGTCTATGTGAGGCTGAGCTTACAACCAATGAGGAGAAATCAAGATTAATTCTAAAATAAGGCATTCCTGTTGAAGAGGAAAGTTAGAAACTTATACTCAGCTGAAAACAACTCCATGCTTGTTTTGCTTTTGTGAAATATGTTTGCTGTGCAGAGAAAAAAAGAAAAACAGGATGACCTAACAATTCAGTGTAACTTTAAGATGTTTTGCTAAAAAATGGAATGTTCTGCACCTGCTCTTGTAAGTTTCTGTTTGGAAACTTCCATGCTCTGTAAACATATGCACTATAAAAACAAAGCTCACCCTGAGCTTGGGGCCCAGAACTTTGGAGCGTTAGCTCATCTGGGGCCGCCGGCTAAATAAACCTGAGTTCTCCAACCCTCCGAGTGTGGTGCTTGGTTTCTCAATGGACCGATTTCTGCAACACTGTGAGGGGCAAAGCTGGTGTTTCACGGGAGTGTGGATTGCTGTGGACGTAGGGACAGGAAATCAGAAGCAGAACTTGCTGGGTTTAGTAGGTATAAGGGTTAGAGGAAGGTACTGACTCAGAACTGGGGCAAAGACAGAGTATGAATCAGGAAAAGCGGTTGAACAGAAGCCAGGCAGGTGGGAAACAACTTGTGCACACACGTCAGATGGCAGAGTGAGCATGGAGACCCAGACCTGGTAGACAGGAACCGGGAGACCCGCAGGAGATGTGCAGAAGCTTGAGGTGCAGGACGAGCCAACAGAAGAACTGCTCAGAAAATCAGAACCCGGCTTCCTTCCCTAAACACAGCTGGCTGGGGCCTCGGAAGGGTCTGATGGACAGTGTCCAGGTCATGAGAAAGTGCCCACACGCAGGCTGTTTCTGAAACAGGTGGACCCTGCTGCTCAGAAGGGCACCCGGTCTGATGTCTCTTCAGGCCCGTGAGAGCAGGAAACCCACACCCTGAAGGATTTGCAAAGAATCTGAGTTCCTCAGCCACATGGGCCATTGCCTGGAGTTGCTACCCCTGGGTAAGTGAGCCTTGTGACCCTGAGGCAGCTGCACGCCCTTGAGCAAAGTGCTTCATCTCTCCAAGTTCAGGGTCCTCATCTTCAAGATGAAGGTGCAGGACTGATATAGAGAACAAACACATGGACACCAAGTGGGGAAAGCGGGGAGGCTTGGGGGGGGAAAGAATTGGGAGATTAGGATTGCCATATATACATTACTAATAAGAAAAAAAATACCAAATTGTACACTCTAAATATATGCAGTTTATTGTATGTTAACTGTATCTCAATAAAAGTTCTTAAAAAAAAAGATGAAGGTGCAAGAAGTACGGGGGACCTCTAAGGTCTCTGTAATCCTGGGCAGCACTTACAATGCTGGCTCTGCCGGTGTTATGTCCACACTCAGTGGGACAGCATATCTGGCATCCAGCCAGGCTGAGCAAAGGCAACGAGCTGGCCCATCCCTGAAAGTCATGTTGACTTCTTGGAGTGCCATCTTGGATGCGGTCATGTGCACTGCAAATAGCACATAAATAGTCAACCATGTGCTGTTATAGCAACAGCAGGATTCAGCCACTTCCTTCTTGATAAATAGGCCATGTGGAAAGAGCATGGATCCCAGCTTCAGCTTCGTAAATGTATAAGCTATTTTTCCTTCCAATTTTATGGAGATATAACTGACATACAGCCCTGTATAAGTTTATGGTGTACAGCGTAATGATTTGATTTCATACCTTGGGAAATGATGGCCACAATACGTTTAGGGGACATCTATCATATCCTATAGATACAAAATGAAAGAAAAAGAAAAAAAATTACATTTTCCTTGTGATGAGAACTCTTACCATTTACTCTCTTAACAACTCTTAAATGTAATATCAGCAGCGTTAGTTAGCTTAGTCATGTTGTACATTACATCCTTAGTGCTTATCTTATAACTGGAAACTTGTACCTTTTGACCACTTTTATCTAATTCCCCTTCCCCCAGCCTTTGGTAACCACAAATCTGACCTCTTCTCCTATTAGTTTGTTTGTTTGGCTGTTTTGGTGTTTTTTTCTTTTTTTAAAGTATAATTGACCTACAGTACTATGTTAGTTTCTGGTACAGGATATAGTGATTCTATATTTCTGTACATTATAAAACGATCACCGTGATAAGTCTAGTTACCATCTGTCACCACACAAAGACTTGAACAGCACGGGAAATGTGGTCAATAATAATGTAATATCTTCGTAAACGTATAACCTTAAACTTTCTGGGCCTCTATTTCTTATTGAAATTGCCAATATTCAATTCTTTGGTCTTCAATTTCATATGGTGCACCTTAAGAGGAAGAAAATGGGTTGACCTGACCAGTGATTTTAATGTACCATAGAGAAGTTTCATATGAATATCTGCACAGGGGTCAGGCCCTGTAGTAGGTTCTGCATACACAACAGTGAACGAAACAGTCTCAGTCGCTAACCTCACTGAGCTTACTGGCCACTGGAACACAGCTTTACAGATTTTTTGGCAGGCCAAATCTAAGTCTGATGCTTTGAATGCTCCTAAAACAGGATGTAAATTGCATCTTCACAAGGGTAGGAGATACCTACCACCTGGGGAAGGGTTATTAAACTTTGCTCAGCCTCTAATGAAAAGATAATTAATACTTCTCTCAAATAAGGTTCAGAGGAGCTGAGAATGAGCTAGAAACACCCTTGATGAATTTATTCAAAGCCTGAGACTATCTGAGAGAGTGAAGATTGGGGATATTATTATATTTTACTTATCTTATGACACGGTCCGTCAGGCAAATATGAGAAAATTATTACATTGTAAAACATCTGGCACATGCAACAGGAAGTCTTTTGAAGTTGACTGAGGTTTATATTACTTTTAAAACATAACAAATTTAAGCAGAAAATGGAGCTTTTATATCAGCAGCCCCGACACATTGTTGGGGGGGAAAATCACAGGAATATTGGCTTTAATAAAGAGTTAATCCAACGAGCTTAACTGGTCATTTGTGGATATACTTGAACATGTTGAAAACTGTTGATTAGTGGTGTAGAAATGATCGATTTTATTAAGGCATGGTCCTTATACTTTCAGAGTGATTTGTAGTGATACAGAGAGAGGATAAATTCCAGATTTTGTAGGTTGTTGATTTCATGAATCACAGGAAATTTTAACCTATAAAATTGACAGTTTCACATGGATCAACCTAATTACTAATGTGGATGTTCAACTGGTTGTTCATAGAAAGAGGGTGATGTATATTCCACATGAAACATCCCTTTGGCCAATACAGAAGCCTCATTTATAAAATAGGGCTTAAATATATGATGAGTATATCCGATACTGCTAATATCTTGCCACTCGTTTTTAGTAAGCAGAATGAGATCCGCCTAGCAAGGCTAGAACACAATGTGCTAACCACTTCAGAGTTAAAAAGTGAAACTAACATGTAAGTTTTGGACTCCACAGGCAAAAGAGAGTAAATTTCACTCTTCTGAAATTGACTGATAGAAACAGGCACCCCACTGTATTTTCTGTTGTTGTTAATTAGATGACTGAAAAATCTCACTGCGTTCTGGGATATATTTGAATAATTTTTTTTCTGCCACAAATGAACATATAAAATATTTAGATGAGGAGTCTACCCACTGACAATGTGTAAATTAAACACAACCGGTAGCAGGATACTTGCAGCTGAAATAGGAAGCCCAGTGAAACTTATATTAGAAGGACGTTTCTCTTCACATAACCCAAAGTCTGGATGTCTCCACGCTGTCCTCAAGGACCAGATGCCTTGTCCAGTTCCCTGGGCTGGGAGCCCATGGTTGCCATGGCCCCCTGTTTGGGGATCACAGCACCCCAACACAGTCTTGCTGAAGCCTGTTTCTCAGATGCCCTTCAGCAGACATCGCCTCAGGCCTTACTGTTTGGAAGGACTCCTCTGTTAAGAAGGTTGAGAACAACTTGATTCACGGAGATCAGTCAACTTCATCCTCGGGGGCTGAGGAAGGTTCCAGCCTCCCTGAAGGATTTGACCACTTTTACAACAGGGTAAGCAAAATAGAGGTTCTGTTAGCAAGAGGGAACTCATAGGATGCCTGTTGGGAAGGAAGCCAAGAATACAGACCTCAATGCCAAAGTCAATAATAAATCAAAGTGGAGCATAAAAAAAAATGTTACAAGTGGATTAAAACCTGCCCTACCTTGGATTTTCTATAACCCTACACCTCTGGATTAAAATATGATTTCAGCTGGAGTCCAGGTCACGATGTGCTAGTACTTTATGGAACAACTATGTCCCCCACATTCACTCATGACCGTGAGCGGAATTGTGGTGAGGTGACTACTTTTTCATTCATTTATTTTATAAAACATGTCTCTCACTCTTTCCTGTAGTTGGAGCTTAGCCTGTGAGAACATGATTCAAAAACTGATCAGGTCCACAAAGTACCAGGCAATGCAACAACCCATCCCCTGGAAAGACTCTGAATGTGAGCACCTTTCCTGATCTGTCCTACTCCGGTCCATCCCATTGTCCAGACTGCACCGATCTTTGGTATCACTTGTCCTTAACTCTCATCCTCTCCTTTTGTGTGAGTATGGAGAACATCTGATAGATTTTGTTCCAGTGTCCCACTGACCCTCTGTATCATATCACCTAACGGAAGTTCAGATGCATAGAGCGATCAGAGGTTCATTCGTGTCTAAATGATCTTTTGTCTGAAGGATTTTGGTTTTATAATTAATGTTATGCTCTAATTTATCACCGCGGCAAGTCAGGAATCTGTACACCAAGTAAAACAAAGGTTATTTGTCATGTAAAGAGATACATAAAACCCAGTAAACAGCAAGCACCTGCTCCCACGTGCCACAGCAGTGAGGGGAGAGGGCTCTTCATAGGGGGGCTTGGGGAATAACCAACTACATAGTTTTTGCATAATTAATAAGGAGAGGATTAGACTGAAATGTGATGTTTTCCCTCCAAAAGTCAGGAAGATTCAAAAACTCTTCCCATTATTCAGCACAGAGAAGTTTGCCTTTTTTTTTTAGGAGGCACAATACCTTTGCTTTGGGACAAAGGAAATCTCCAGAATTTCAGCATTTTAGTGGCAAATGGAAAGAATATTAGCCAAATAGATGGATACTGAACATATGTTAGATTTTAAGACTTAATTCTAGTCCTGGGAACTAAGAACTCTATGCAACTAACAAATCATCTGCCATTCAAGGACGGGATAGTAAAATGGGGATTTACATCAATGGACAGACAGGCAGCCCATGGGCGAGGACATTGGGATGGTGACATAAGAAAGAAACATGGTCAGGCCTTTCCCTGCTCCTTCTGCAGAGTTAATAGTTAATGAGTGTGGTCTAGCTACACCTCTATATTATCTGTGGTTACTTACGAAATGGTACATAGTTCATTCTGTATGCGGTTCAGTTCTCCTAAGATATTTTTTGAGTTTTCTTTGCAAAATCTTAAGTTTAACAAATATAGCAGAATAAAACAACTCCTTCAGGTTGCTTAAATGGTTTGATCCAAATGTACTCTGTGCCATCAGCTACTTGACATGAGGTGAGGTGTGTAGAGGGCCTGCTCCTATCTGTTTTTGCTACAGGGTTACGCACATAAATGTATAAACTGATCAAGCAGTGCAGGCAGTCCCCAAGGGAGGACGATCCCCTTTAGAGAATCTTTAAAAGAAACTGATTTTATATCAGTCAATTGTTTTTAAAGTTAAGAAAACTATCCTAATTTTTTTCCTTGAGACCCTATATTTTAGCTCATTCCCCCAGTTCTCTTGCCGGTTAATTATAAAGCTTTTTGCAAGTCTGTTCATGGTTTTCTGACAGACATCCTTTTTTCTTCTCTCTCTAGTCCCCTCTCAACCTTCCCCAATTCTACACGTTCTGATATCTTTTCTGTCTCCCACAGAGATGCACCAAGTATACATTCACGTGTCCCCTTTAAATCTCCGACTCCCGTCTCCACTCCAGATTCCAGAAAGCCCAGGCTGCCTTTTCGTTGACAAAACACTTCTTCTCATGCTCAGTGTTGTTACTTCCATCCAGACAAAATAAGAATGAACTTTACCACATTGAGGAAAAGAGAAATGTAAAGCACAGAAATTCTTAGAGGTAGAAGGAACTTTAGAGACAAGTGGCAAATGGGGAAAAAAATAACATCTTTTTACATAGAAGCAAAAAGCATTTTTTTAACATGAAGAGTTAACACAAAATAGCAAGGGTAAGATAAACAACCCAAGGAACAAATGGGCTAAGGGTTTGCACAGCAATTCTCCAAAAATTACAAAAACTCAGTAAACATATATTAATGCCTTGAACCTTATTATCAGTCAATGGAACACAAATTAAGGAGTGGTACCATTTTTATGTATCAGGGTGTCAAAGTCTGAAAAGGATTATGACCCCTGGTGCTGGGCTCAGTGTGAGCAGGTGAGGATGCATATGCTATAGCCAGGAGTCTGCATGTGTGCAGACCTTCTCTAGGGCATCTGGTGGTACCTCTCAAAGTGTTAAACGTATTTATAGACTTTGAAGTAAGAACACTTCCAGCGTTTTATCCTAGGGAAGTAATTAGGGAATCATGCAGAACTTTCCTGTGCCAGGATGTTCCATGCAGTGTTATTTGTAACTTTAAAAAAAAAAAAAAAGGAATCCCTAACTGTATATGTTAAAATATTGAATAAATAATATTAAATACATTATGGTATATCCAGGGAATGGAAGCACATTTATCCCACTTCCAGGGGTACCCACTGCCATCCATCTCTGAGTGGTTGGGGCCTCTTTGGTGCAACAAATACAGTTATTTTTGTCTTTCCTCCCAAGGAGCTCAGGGTTCAGGGTTATTTGATCCTCTAAGTCAGTTACCAGTCATTCTTTTTACTTCCTGGCTTGCAAAATCCAGTTGCTATCATCTTTTTTTCCATTCTTTTCTCCCTGTGGGCCTTTTAGAAAATTCCCTTCTGTTATTTTAGTGGTGTTTTGGGAAGACTAGGAGTTAAATGTGTATTTTTTTCACATTTTTTTTCAATCCATTATATTTAACTAGACTTTCATATCTTAAGATTTCTTGAAAATTCGTTGGCTGAGGCTGCTTGCCAGTTTTCAATGAGAGGGATTTTTTTGTGTGTGTCCATTTGTATGTTTAGTTGGAGCAGATGTTCTAGAGCTTTGAGTGTGTTCTAAAGCCTTTCTTTTTTAAATTTATTTATATGTATTTGTTTATTTATTTGCCTGCATTTGGTCTTTGTTGCTGCTCCCGGGCTTTCTCTAGTCGTGGCGAGTGGGGGCTACTCTTCATTGTGGTGTGTGGGCCTCTCATTGCGGTGGCTTCTCTTGTTGCAGAGCACAGGCTCTAGGCTCGTGAGCTTCAGTAGTTGCAGCTTGTGGGCTCAGTAGCTGTGGTGCCTGGGATCTTCCTGGACCAGGGATCGAACTCGTGTCCCTTGCATCAGCAGGCAGATTCTCAACCACTGCGCCACTAAGGAGGTCCCTAGAGCCTTTCCCACTGTGATACACCAAGCTGCGTGGTGTATCATAGTGGAAAAAAGGAGAGACTCCCTCCCCGTTCTGAGTGATATATTTTTATAGCAATTTAGTGAGACATCACTTTTGTTTACAGCTCTCTCTGTTTACGAAGGATTCTCAGAGGCTTCACTGGATGCTGGGGTCTGTGAGGAAGTCCAGGTGTTAGAGACCATGACTCCGACTGATTCTGTTTGGCTTCTTCTTCACTAAGGATGGTCCAGGGCTGGTTTTCCTAGTTTCCCAGACATGGCTAGTCAAGTCTGAATCCCAAGAGGGAACGCAATTTAGGCTGAAACTGGGATTCCCACTACATTTATTTTCTTAGCAGGAGACTTTCAGATCACTTAACCAACTTCTTCATTTTACAGGAAAGCAATTTGAGGTCCAGAAAGTTTAAATGATTTAATTAAGGTCATAGGCTAAGTAAGTGGTAGGATCTCATGACCGGAGCTGTAACTAAGGAAGTCTAACGCAAATTTGATCTTCCTTGAGAAAATATTAAGGAAACAAAGAAAGTTATCTCACTGCATAAAATAGGAAAGGCAAGAGGAAATCTGCTTAGTTGATCCTAACGCTATATAAGTAATGTCATGAAATGTGACCTTCACATCTTACCCACTTACTTCTATCCAGCAATGAAATCTTAAGACAAAAATAACTCACATTTACCAAAGGCTAAAAATTTCGATCCACAATAATACTAGAGGAATGGAAGCCTGCTAGTCCAGGCATTTTGGATTCCTCAAGTCCAATCCCTGTAGCACTTTCCCCGTCTCTGCATCCTTTCTCATCATCCACTGTTATCCCTTTACGGTAGCTATTCCTTGCGTTTTCCTCTCCATTTCTCTTCCAGTGAAGTCTCTAGTTTTCACTTTGGAATTCACCTCTGCTTTCTCTCAGCCCACGTGGTCTGGGGGAGCATGTAACTTGGCTCCACTGGCCACAGTGATTGGTTAAGAGGTGGGCATCTGATCTCAACTATTACACTCAGAGGATGACTTGGCATTTCCACATGTGAAGCAGGGCCAAGAAATGAAGAGACAGAAACATCAAGCTGAGGACTTGGTTTGAGCTCTGGGGCAAACTGCTCCTGAAGCCAGAATACTTCTGAGTTATAAACTAACACAAGATAATAAACCTAACCCCACCCCACCCCCCAATTAAAAAAAAATCCGGTATCAATGGGTGAGAATGGTTTCTGTCACTTGCAAACAAAGAAGGATCCAAACTGTTAAACTGTTGGGACACATGCATATATGCTTGTTTCTTAGGGACAAATATTAATTCCAAGGGGCAACGCAATCTATTTGCAAACTAAGAAAGAGAATATTTTCCGAAATATTGGGTTGGCCAAAAAGTTGGTTTGAGTTTTTCCGTAAGCTGTTATGGAAAAGTCTGAATGAACTTTTTGGCCAGCCCACTACATCATGGCCGTGGATCCCTGCCTGCAACGAGATAGACTTTGACACTATGAAACCAAGAATGCCAACCCTCACTTCTTTCATCTTCTAGTCTGTGAATCTCACACAAATGCCTACCAGTGTGTAGGAAAAGCGGCCTGTTCATAGTGTTCAGACAACAAGACCATCTGATCCACTAACGGCCACTTCATGATGTTGCAAAGATATGACTTAAATAATGAAATGACAGTCTTTAATAAACTGTCTGGTCACAGTCTAAACCTGGTTTTCATACCACTGTCTTCACGTGAAAAGATAGCATTCTCAGAAAGGCTCATCATACCCAGAGCTCAACGAGCTACCCACCAATCCAGTACCAGGGCAGGAAGCTGTTATACTTCTAGCACACTGGTGGCAAAACACTTTCTAAAAGTCTAGAATTTTTCAACCCTCAAGCACTTTTTATATCTATGCCGGGTTGTTTAAAGAACTGAAGATGGTGGGAGACATTCATATCACCCTTTCTGAGAAGTTCCAGAGTCCAAAAGGCCTACAAATGGCCAGAGAAGCTATTCGGTCACAAAATGAAGAAGAGGGGTCACTAAAATTTGTAGACTCATTAGATTAACTGTATACTCGGGAAATACTGAAAGACCTCAAAATTCAATATAAATTGTTTTTTAAGCACTAGCGTATATTACAAAAAAACATGTGGAGAACCCTTCAAGAAGTAAATTCCAAAATATGCACTGTCTCATTAACTGAGAACTCCTCATGTTTGGATTAAAAAAGGTGCAATTCTTATTGGTGCAGCCACTACGGAAAACAGTACGCAGGTTCCTTAAAAAACTAAAAATAGAGGTACCATATGATCCAGCCATCCCACTCCTGGGCATATATCCAGAGAAAACCATAATTTGGAAAGATACATGCACCCCAACGTTCACAGCAGCACTATTTACAACAGCCAGGACATGGAAGCAACCTAAGTGTCCATCAACATGAATGGATAAAGAAGAGGTGGTAAATACATACAATGGAATACGACTCAGCCATAAAAAAGAATGAAATAATGCCATTTGCAGCAACATGGATGGACCTAGAGACTGTCACACTAAGTGAATAAGTCAAACAGAAAGACAGACACATGATATCACTTACATGTATTGATAGAATCTAAAAAAAAAATACAAATGAATCTATTTACAAAACAGAAACAGACTCACAGACATAGGAAACAAATTTATGGTTACCAAAGGGGAAGGGGGGGGTAGGGATAAATTAGGATTTTGGGATTAACAGATACACACTACTATATATAAGATAGATAAACAACAAGGACCTACTGTATAGCACAGGGAATTATACTCAGTATTTTGTAATAACCTATAATGGAAAGGAATCTGAAAAAGAATATATATGTATATATAAGAATATATATATGTATATGTATACATATATATGCATATATATATATATATATAACTGAATCACTTTGCTGCACACCTGGAACTAACATAATATTGTAAAACAACTCTACTTCAATTAAAAAAGGAAGCAATTCTTTCACAGTTGTTCTGCTAACCAGATACAGAATGAAGACAGATCCGTCGTGTGTCTTTGGAACTTCTACAGTGACAGACAATGCGTGACATGAACAAGGTCCATTAGGAGCTTAAGTGCCTTCATTTATTCACATTTTTATTGTCTAAAAAATTCTCATCCAAGCATTCTTAGAAACATTATTGTGGATTCTTTGACAGCTTTTATAGAAATGTAGTTACCAGAAGTGAACTGGGTAAGCCTTTTCTCCCCAGAGTAGAACTGAGGCAAAAGGACTTAGATTTCCTCACAG
This sequence comes from Hippopotamus amphibius kiboko, assembly GCF_030028045.1. Lineage (NCBI taxonomy): Eukaryota > Metazoa > Chordata > Mammalia > Artiodactyla > Hippopotamidae > Hippopotamus > Hippopotamus amphibius. The sequence goes on along the minus strand of NC_080189.1, from coordinate 134,824,908 downwards.
TTGTGAAAGTTTTAAAGTCTTGATTTTGATGCAGAATTAAGGCCTAAGGCAATGATTCTCAGAGCGCCGTTCCCCAGCCAGTAGCATCAGCATCACTTGGGAGCTTGTGAGAAATGCAGATTCCTGGGTTCCACCCCAGACCTCCTGAGTCCCACCCCAGACCTCCTGAGTCCCAGCCTGCGGGGATGAGGCCAGCAGTCTCTGTTTGCACGCGCTCCCAAGGGATCCTGACGCAGCCCAAGTTTGAGGACCGCTGTCCTCAGAGCCTGCTGTTGGCTCCTCCTCCAGGAAGCATCTGAGATTTAAAGCAGATGCTTTCTGAGAGAATGGTCTGGGCCATCAGGTGAATGCAGGTAAGTCAGCCGAAGCCCTCTGCAGGCGGGTCCCCTGATATCTTGGATTCAGAGGTGAGGTCAGCAGAGTTACAGATTTCCTGGAATGGATGGGAGACTTATTCATGATCAGAGCTTTGAGAGTTCAAGTGAGTGACTCAACAGTCTTCCCAACATTTTAGAGGAAAAAAAAAGTCTATAAACATCTATAAAGTTCAAGAAAGACTGCATCTAGTTATTTTCTTCAGTTCATCGTTAGTTACTCGCATTGATGGTGGGTAAGTAGTTACTTACATCTCCCTGTAGTTAGCACTCCCTGAGCACGATGGCTGCGGTGGGCAGAGATGGCCGGTGGCTTTCAGTGGCACCTGTGACCTGCGAGTGCTCAGACATTTAGAGAACTCAGCACAGGGGCTCCTGTCTTTCCTCAGCTCAGCGCCGTTCCCAGAGAGCAAGCCGTCACTGTGGGTGGGTCCTGGTTTTGTGTCACGGAGGCAGGATGAGGGGAGACATCCACAAACAGGGTCTGCAGTCGTGTTTCCCTAGCTGTGAACCTTGACCACTGGAAGCCTCGAGGGTGTTTGTTAAATGCAGATCCCCAGGCCCTGCCCTAAAATTGCTGAGTCAGAATCTCCAGGGCTGGGTCCTTCATTTAGTTAGCATCCCACGGTTCTCTTAGACGCAGTTACATTTGGCGACCACTGAGCTATGCCATCTGACTCTGCTTCTCTTTTACATTTTGATTAGAATACAGTCTGCTGTGACCAGTTGGAATTTGGGTCTATAGAGAGGACATAACATTGGAAATGAGATTAATCTGGGTTCAAATCCCAGATCCAGCAGTGATCTGAGGGAAGACTTCTGGCAAGTGGATGAGCTTGTTTTAACCTCCGTTTTCTCATCTGTAAAATGTGATGGTTATAGTATCCACACAGCAGAAACATCGGGAAGGGTCGATGAGAAACCATAAGTAAGCTAAGTTATTTATATGTGCTATACATATAAATATATGTGTATATTTCTTACAAAGATGCTACTTAATAACATTTTCTAAAGAATTCATCTGTTTTCTAGCCTTAGAAGATGCTTTAAAAGAATCTCCTTCCAAAATACTGTTCTCCACATGGAGGTGGGCGTGGAAGGAAGGAAGGGAGGGGAGAGGGAGGGAGGGAAGAAGGAACAGATCTAATAATCGGAAAGATTTGATCTAATGAGTCCAACCCTCCCTGTGCGGCAGGCGCTTTTTATCATCTAGAATTTACAGGTGAGGCTGATAAGAATCAGAGAAAAAGAGAAACAAGTTCCTCAGCTTCCAAACCTCAGGCTCTCCAGTTCCTCAAGGGGTAATCCCAGCTTTGATGAAATCCCCGCTACCAGGTAGCCCCATAATGATTTGGCATCACTGTAAGCGTCCGCACAGGGAATTTGCCTTTGAGGGATAAGCAGACGTGACCCCAGAGTTGAAGGGCTGTCAAGTGTCAGTTTTCTTGAACCAGCCTTTCCTGAGGGTTAGTTTTTTTTTTTTTTTTTCTGAAGGCATGACTCAGTCCATCACCACCTCTGGCCAAATAAACCATGTTCCAATTACCATACTGCCAGCGTGTTGTCTGAAAAAAAGGGACCTACAGAACCTGTCTGCCTTTTGTGGCGACAGAAATCCTGGTGCAACTTTTAATGGCCTTAGTCATCCTATAGGGGGTTATGGTGACTTAAACTTTGTTTTCAATGTCAAACTTGATTCCAAGTCTAGATATGGCACCTGGACAAGCCCATTAAAACTCGACTGTATGTGTGTTGTAAGAACTGGAATTGGTATTATTTCAGGGCTGGAGAGAGCTGAGGATCAAGTCACATGCCCAGGTCTTTGATGATGTCACAAGCACTGAATACCAAGAACAGTCCTGGGAAAGATCACAGTCCTTGTTTGGAATGCCCTAAGTCCATTCTGGGCAAAATCCGCTGACCACTTCCCATGCTCTATTCTTCAGAGATACCGGTCACAGACTATGGAGAGTTTAGGAATTGAAAACGGACACACTCAATGCAAACCAGGATTCCAGATCCTTTCTGACTCGTCAGAGAAGCAATGGAAAATAAACAATCCCCAGATAATCTAATATGGCACCAAAATTAGTTGTGTCTTTTCCTTTCATGCAACGTCAAAGCACAGAAGACAAACTTCTCTTTTCCCCCTGGAAAAGTCAAATAATTTAAAAATTCCCAAAGATATCAGTTTCTTTGTACACAAGGACCTTCCACAAATTTGGCTGGTCTTTACAGGACGCACATACAAAGGAATAATATTTCATGTGTAGGTGTGGCCATCATTATGTCAGGGTGTGTACATAATTGCCCTAAAGGTAACAATTTCCATGGAATAAATGGGCTAATAGCAATGAAAGAAGACAAGAAGACGCCCTAGTACTATAACTTTTATTGACTCTTTCCTGCGCTCACGGCCTTGATACGCAAATATCTGCTCATCTCACAGCATGGCTCCTGGTGGAAACCCCTGCCTGTCACCTTCGGCTCCGTGGCCTTATCTGTAATCTGAGGACATCCCCTCCCCACCGCAGCCGGTCTGTCAGATGGAGTCCAATTCAGGAAAACAGCTTCTGGAGGATTTCCTTCTGGCTTCTTTCTCAGAGCCACGGGGAGTTGGGAGATTCCGGCTCCCACGGCCTATCCACCTGGGGGAAATCCTTGACAAATCATTTGTAAGCAGAGAAGGAGCATCTCCATGATTTAGGGCACTTTCCAGAGTCTCAAAAACCTGCCCGGAGTTACAGAAAATGTAAAGGCGGCGAAGACGCTGCTGAGAGTTATTGAGCGTGAGGTAAAGAATGGACCTTTGCCATGTTAACATCCATCATGAAAGCACATGGGATGATTTATGTTTTCCAGAAATGGCTTTTTGGAAAGATCTGAGGTTCAGCAGTCCCGGGCCTTAACTGACATTTGTCTCACATTATAAAATATCATCTCGGAGAAACACCATGTCATGACTTCACAGGGAAATGGTGTGTATTTAAAAGCTCTATGGGTGTGTGTATAAAACGTTGAAATAATAGCTGAATCCTCGCTGGATTAAGGGGACTGCACCAGAAGCCAACTGTTTGAGATAGGCATCAGGCTCGGGTGTGGTCGGAAAGGGGAGTTTTGCAGAGTCTCTTGCCGATTTCAGCTTGAATGCCCCTTGTCAATTTCAGCTTGAATGCCCCCCTCAGAGATGCATTTATTGCTCCTGGAATCTTAACTAGTCTTCTCTCAATTCTGTGTGTTTTTCTTCATGACAGATCAGAGCCCGGGTTTATTTATTTGTCTCATAATTGTTTCCCACTCTAGAATGCAAGCAGGCCCTCAGAAAACAGGAACTTCAGACAGTCTTGTTCACAGTTTTCTTCCCAGAACCGAGCAAAATGCCTGCTGCATATGTTATAGGTGCTCAATGAATGTTTGTTGAGTTAGTGGTGAAAATGGGGCTCAGTCTTTGAGGTAGGACTTAAAAGAGTACCTTTATCATAGTGTGTCTTGAAAACTGTAAATATATTAGATAAACTAAACTCTACACTGAAGACTAGATCAACTCAGCAATAAGAGGTAAAACTTAAGTGTGAGACATTTACTTAAATTTGATTATTTGGAATATAGGGTTAGACTTGGGAAGGAAATGCTCATATCTCTCGTGATGGAAGCACAGCATTGTGGAAATATCACAGGAATATGTGCAAGAAGTTGACTGAACCTATGTCACATGGGACCTGCATGAATGGGGGGCCAGTGAGAAGGGGGGTGCAGCATGACTGCCCCTCCAAATAGGAGATGGGGTTTCTGTTGCCCTAATTTGAAAAGATACATGCACCCCAATGTTCATAGCAGCACTGTTTACAACAGCCTGGACATGGAAGCAACCTAAGTGTCCATCAGCAGAGGAATGGATAAAGAAGATGTGGTACATACACACAATGGAATACTACTCAGCCATAAAAAAAGAATGAAATAATGCCACTTGCAGCAACATGGATGGACCTTGAGAGACGCTTAGTGAAATAAGTCAGACAGAGAAAGTTAAATACTGTATGTTACGACAGAAGCGGAATCTAAAAAATAGTACAATTGAACTTATTTACAAAACAGACACACACCCACAGACATAGAAGACAAACATATGGTTACCAAAGGGGAAAAGGGCAGGGGGGAGAGATAATTTAGGAATATGGGATTAACAGGTGCACAGACACTACCATATGTAAAAATAGATAAACAAGAAGGGTTTATTGCATAGCACAGGGAACTGTAGTCAATCTCTTGTAATAACTTATCATGGAAAATAATCTGAAAAAAAGAATATGGATGTGTGTATATATATATATGTAAAACTGAATCACTTTGTTGTACACCAGAAACTAACATAATATTGTAAATCAACTATACTTCAATTAAAAAGAAAGAGAGATGGAGAGTCTGTTAACAGTAGAGGTTCAGAGCACAAGGAAAGCATGCCTTACCCTCTAGGGTCTCTCTCCTAGAATACACATGACCCAAGGGTAACCACACAATCCCTAACATGAGGCTGAGGAAAAACAGTTCTTCATCAAGGCTACAGTGTGTGCCCGGCATCATGTACCCATATCATTATTAAGCTTCACCATCATGCGCAGAGGTTTTCTCAAGGGAAAAATGGAAGGTCAGTGCCATCTACCAGAGTTCTTTTGGGATTAAGTGAAGGTTCTCTGATTCCAGACCTTTGACATGAGATTGGGACAAACGCATCAAGAGTGACCATCTTTCCTGGGTGTTAGAGTGAGTGGGGGATCCGTCCTATCTGATCAGCAAGGAGAAGAGCATCTCCGTAAAATGTCTCTGATGCTTGTTTTGGTTTGGATTTGAATTTTTGAAGGTCTACTAGGATCCGGGTGGCCTGTGTTTCCATTCTAGACCTACTTCTTACTGGTGCCACCCCCAAAAACAAGGTTGAATTTGAGCATTCCAAGAGTGTTGCAGAGCTAGTTTCTCTTTAATTTCCAATCTGTAAAATGGACACAGTCGTACCTAGTTCACCGTGGTGCTCTTAGGCTCAGATTAAGACAGTAGGAGCAAAAGTATTTTGAAATGCATTGTGTCTTACCCAATGGAGGGCTATTTTGTCTTCCATCTAAATAATTTTCTAAGTTAAGTGAAGACAAAAATAATTAAATTTCCACCCATTATTCTTGCAGGAGATCAAAGGTTGTCTTCCACAGTTTTAAATATGAAAAAAGCCACTTTCTCATCTAGTGCTTTTTTACTTGCATATTCTGATTAGCTAATGAGTACATGCCAACAATTTCTTCACATTAGATCTGTTTTTTTGTTTTCTGTCTTTTTCCTTCTGGTGGCCTCTTGTAGCTAATTGTGTTTAAGGGGGAAAATCAGATGTTTAGAAATGCTCATTGGTCCAGACTCACTAATGGGCCCGTCTAATTCTGTTGTGCCCTGGAGAAGAGTTATAAGCATGTCATTTCCACCCCCACCCCCCTCGCTTTTAAAAAACTTTTGACAAAGACCAAGCCACAAATACCAGTCATAGATCATCAAAAGCCAGCACCAATTTGGCTAATGGTGCGCACTTTGTTTTTAGATTCTCTTAATACTTTAAGCACTTAACTGGAGCCTGTGTTCATCCGAGCTCTAGCCTGTGGTTTCCAGGCAGAAGCAGCCCACCTGATGTTTAGTGCCCCTGTCTGAGAGTTGATAAGGCCGTCTGGAGTCTCTAAACTCTTTTAAGTGCTAAATGTGGAGCTGGAATCGGGCGCCTCCTGCTCAACAATGTGTGTTGTTTTAAAATGATTACTTAATATGAAGAGGTTTCCAAGTGCACTAATGCTGGGAGTATTTAAACAGGGTAATGGGGTATCTGTAAAGTGCTTTTTTAGTTGGCAACTTAATAATCTCCCTCTTGTTCAAATATTATTTACGCCACAGTACATCTGATACCCTCGGAAAGTTAAACAAGCTACTCAGGGAAATGGGATTGAGCTGTGACAGGCTGAACAGAAGTGCTAGGAACGCATGTCTTCATGTGGGGTAAGATACACGCTCGCATCGCTTTGTTCGTCCTGCTTGGGAGGCAGTGAGGAATTTCACCTGCGGATGAACGGGAAAATGAGACACATCCGATTGCATCTATCAAGCCAGACTCTGGATGTATTAAGAGCAATTTCTGCATAAAATCCATTTCTTTTTTTCTCTACCTGATGCTCTGGAAATAAGTGAGAGGCTTGATCACTTATGCATGAATGGTCCTTGGATTCCGCCCCCCACACACAAATGTGAGAATCCCAGGAACACTTCTGCTCCTGGAATCTGGGAGAGGTTCAGGGAAGCGTGCAGCCCTTGAGGGCCTGACTTGCCCAGGCCTGCAGCCGCCATCGTGTGACACTGGTGGACATTCACTGCATCACCGCCCTGCTGCTATGGGGACACCGCGTACATCTGTAGGTGGTGACATCAACCAACCCCCCCTCCCCACAAAATACACTTTCTTTCCTATTTTCCCCCTTAAACTTTATTCATTCTTGATCACTAAGTGACTCCTCTTTTTTTTTCCTTTTTTTCTCCTCCTGACTTTTAAATGTCTCTAATTAGGGGACAAAGAGGTCTGTGAAAATAAGAGCAGGATATCAGGATCTAAGACCTATCATTAATTTAGTCCAGGAGATGCTTCAGTTCTGAACTTAAAAGTACAACTCCCAACACACATGCACAAATATAAGTGTGTTTGAGAAGAGAAACTGAGTGTTTCATGATACTCATTCTCGGGCCATGGCCTCCAGCATATAAGAGGTGAGTCAAAAAAAGTGAAAAATCTCTTCCATCTTTGGGGTGTTTTGGGAAGCCTGCATATTTGATGCTCTGTAGGCAAAGCCTCCGGTGATGAATGTGTGTGGGGGTGGGGAGGAGAAAGAGCTGAGAACCAGAAGATAGGCAACTGGCCTCAGGCCTGGGGTTCCCCAAAGCTTAGCCTGTGACCTCGAACAAATCTTAGGGCGTTTGTTTTTGTGTCTGTCAAATAGGGCTGATTGGATTGTATAAGTGACCTCCATCCATATGCTTGGCGTCACTGAGAGAGCCAAAGGGGATAAAAGAGCACTTTGCTTCAAGAGTCAAGATGCATGGCTGTTTTTATCACCCTTCTTGTTGAATAAGCCCCAGCACCCTGGGTGAGGGGAGGGGAAGCTGTGTCCACCCCCTTCAACAATGGGAGCACAGGCTGTGAAGATGGTGAACTCCTAGGCATATTCAGGAGCCCTGTCTTCCTGGAACCCATGGTCCATGGTGAATATTACTATTACCAATAACAACTGTCTCAGGAGGATTCCCCTTTGGAGTTGGAGAACTTTCATACATGGTATCTCACCTGAGTCCCAAATCATGGCCCTCGGGCCAAAGCATCAAACTCCTCCCCCCCAACCCTGGGTTCACGGGTCAGGTGGGCCCAGTGTACCGGGGGGTAAGGGGTGTGAGCCCAGACACCTGGGCTGTAGATCTGAGCCCCTCCCTTCATCTCCTGTTACCAGACATGAAACTGCAAGTGACGCAAAGCCCACAGCCCATCCCCCAGCTCTCAGGACTCGGGGTTACCCCCAGGCCCAGCAAGGTGAAGAGACACACCCAAGCCTCTGAGGAGCCGAGTGCTGGCTTTGTGGCCAAGACGAGGGCCCAGGGGCCCCAGCTTCCAGCCTTATGCTCTTTCCAGCCCAACATATAGCATCACTGGAACCACTACCGCAGGGCGTGAAGACCCCCACGGCCTGGATTTCGTCATCGGGAACGTAGTGTCAACCCCGGACTGGGAATGGGAGGAAAGCAGTGTTCCATCAGGAAAAAGGGCACCCAAGAGAGGCCTCCAGGGATGGCTGGCAGCCTTGGAAAGTCCTTCCCAGCTGCTGGCATGAGAATCTTCCCAGCCTATGTGGTTGCTGGGGGCCAGAGAGCAACTGTGAAAACAGTTGCAACCATCCTGATGGCACTGGATCTGTTTCTAGCTTGTCAGTCAAGTAGGAGTGGACCCCAGGCATCATCTTCTTATATCCGGAGCTACAACCTCTGAATCTCAGGGGCCCAGGTGCCTGACGCCGGCCCAAGATGCACAGTCTTCCACCCCAGAGATGCACCATGACTGCTCTTTGTGTCCTAGGCTGTCTGTCTCCACCTGCGCCCACACCAGTGCCAAGGCAGGATGCAGAGGGCCAGGCTGGACCCTGGGCTGCTCCCCACAGCTGCCCCCGCCCCTGAAGGCTCAGCTGTGGTTGCCCAGGCAACATTTCTTCAGTCTGCTGCCTGGGCCCTGACTCCTCATCAGGGAACAGGTACTCAAGTCCCAGGCCAGCCTGGCCCGGCCCAGCCCAGGGGCCTGGGAATGTAATGTCCTCGTGCCAGGATCCCCACGGCGGGGGCCAGGTCCCTCCCTGCCTGATGCCACTGCAAAGTGGCCCCGTTCAATTTGCTGAAGCATATTTCTATGTAAAACTTTCACATAGGGGCGATTTTTAGCACTTGGATACAAGAACATATGCTATGAATAGGGTTAAAAAGTCCACCCCATTGATTCTTTGCCCTGATGATTCTGCTTGGCCTTGAAAGTTGTTTTGCCCTCATTTGGGCAAACAGCTCTGACTTTAAGCCGGCTCAGCCTCACTTGCTATTCGTTCTATCTCCTTGCTGTCGGCCTGTGCACCCGGGAGGCACAATGTCTCTTTTGTAATTTTCTCCAGTGGCCCAAGACTTCCAGCAAGAAAAATTATAGCCTCCCTTGTCACTGCATCCAAAAGTCTGGTCCAGTGACCTTTGCTTGGAGACTACATTTCTCACCACTGCATCAAAAAAAATATCCAGCCAAGGGCTTTGATCCTGAAAAGCATGAAAGGAAAACAACACACAAAACAAACAAACAAGTCAGCCCAGCCCAGCCTGGGGAAAGGGAGTTTCTTTTTATGTGGTTTCCTTTGCGCCTACATGCTGTGACAGGTTCGGGATGGCAGGACACTGAGATTGGATGTTTGGAGAGAGTCACACTGGCTGCCCAGCACAGGGCTGAATTTGGAGTCCGTGGTAGGGGCCCCCCGTCTTGCCTGGCTGCCCGCCTCCCCACCCTAGCTGTGGGGCTGCAGCACCTTCGAGGGACTGTCTCAGGGCAGAGCTAAGGGGAGGGCGGGTGAGGTGAGTGGCAGTGGGACAGAGCCCCGCGGATGCACACGGAGGTCCCCTGCCGGTCCTGGGTGTCCCTCGGATCCTTTCTGCTCCAGCTCCCACTCCCTCCAGAACAATTCCCTGCATGACTGGGCCAGGATGATCCAGGGTGATCGGGAGCCTGAGCGGAGAGTGGTGAGGAGTGGTCAGGGTCCCCCCAAACTTTACCATCCTCAAATTGAGGGAGATTTCGAACTCGTGACCGAGTTCTACCACAAATGTGCGAAGGGGGGTATATGTGCAAACATTTCACTAAGGCCCTGGACACAAGCCACACTGCTTGGATTCACAAGTTGCAGTTGATATCCCAAAGGGAAGAGAGGCATTTGTGCCCTCCTTGTGACCCTGTCTGCTTCGTTAGCAGATGTGGTGGGTGCTGGGTGTAAAACATCCCATCAAGCACATACCCACCATGGGGCAGCCAGGGTGCCCACAGGAGCTTTCTTTCCCCAATGCAAACCTCCCAGAGGCTCTCAAATACTGGGGGGGACTCTTCAGACAGAGAAGGTTCTCAAGTGGAGACATGAGTCAATGAGACATGAGTTATTACAGGTGATGTTTGTCCACTCGAATCCACAGACTTGAAATGTGGAGACACGTCGGTTACAAAAATCGTATCCCAAGCTGCTGGCCCTGCCCATCATCTGTGAGGAGCCATGATCCAAACTGGACCAGTGGGTTGGATGCTTATACTCAGGTCCATAGCACAGGCTTGCGGTGAAGGGAGCCCTTGATCGAATTGATGCCAAGTATCCCCGCATCCTAAGAGCCTGTAAACTGCATGTGGGAACAGCAAAGTCCAGCCTAGGAAAGGCAGGAACTCCAGAGCTGAGACAGGGAGAGCTTTACAGAGAAGAGTGCAGGTGCCAAAGCAGGTCCCCAGTGTGGGCACGGGAAGGCGTACATCCCCTCAAGTCAAGGCAAGGGACAGAGGGGGGCTTCAGAAGAAGGCCTTGAAGTGGTACCCAGGGTCCCTGGGGCTCAGAGGACTGATCCTTGACTCTCTCCATTACTCATCACTCATGAGGAGCTGTAGTCTAAGCCCAACAGCACCGGAGAGATGATTTCACAAGTATCAGCAGCAGGACAGAAACACCTGTGTTTCTCCCATGAGCCCACTGGATCCGTAGAAGGAGATGGCATGGGGACATCTTGAAAGGAATCTGCCTTCGGAGGGAATTCTCCTGGAGGGGTGAGGGGACTCCAGAGAGGAGCGGGATCCAGAAGCCCAGCAGGAGGCCTGCATGAGGCATTGTAGGTTGGGCCCCCCAGCCAGGAAAAGGGGGACCCCACACACCTGCTCCCTGGGGATCCCAGTGCCAGAGCATGACTGCATGTGAGATGGCCCCAAACCGCGTCCTTTCACTACCGACCCAGCCGTGGAAAGGGTCAGAACCGGGGCCTGAGAGAAGGAAGAGGAATGAAAGGTCAACAGCAGAGACGAAAAGAAAGCCTACCGCCCCCACCTCCCTCACTGCCAGCTTTTTGAGGGGAGACTCGTTACCTTTCAAAGATGTTTGGAGTTTTGATGATTACACAAGTCTGACTGTCTTAACTGCTGAAATGAGGTTGTTCATGGGACTTAAAGGCTTGGAAAAGCTATGGAGTCTGCTTGAGATTTCATGTAGAGACATTTAAGAGCTAACTCTCAGTGGGAAGCTGCTGCACGGCACAGGGAGATCAGCTGGATGCTTTGTGAAGACTTAATGGGGTGGGATGGGGAGGTTGGGAGGGAGGCTCAAGAGGGAGGGGAGATGGGGGTATATGTATACATATAGCTGATTCACTTTGTTGTACAGCAGAAACCAGCAGAATACTGTAACACAATTATACTCCAATAAAGATAAAAAAAAAAAAAAGAACTACTCCTCAGGATGACTTGAATGGCGAAAGGTGGGAAGGAAGACTTCTTTTTCCTCTTGCTCCTATGAAGTTTAGCTCATTCTATAAAATACTTGCACCGTGAATAGAAATCCCCTCACCAAGCTCCCACAGTGATCGTCCTCACCCAGCAAAGAAAGAGGAGGTGGCCGCATTAGTCTACGGGGGCCGCCATGATGAAGTCCCAAAGGACGAGTGGCTTAAACGAGATATTTCTTTCCTCATGGTCCTAGAGGGTAGAGTTTGAGATCAAGGTGTTAGCAGGGTGGGTTTCCTCTGTGGTCTCTCTCCTTGGCTCGTAGGTGGCTGTGTTCTCCCTGTGTCCTCCCCATGAATGTGTCTGTCTCTAAATTTCCTCTTCTTGTAAGAACACCAGTCATATTGGGTTAGGACTTACCTTAATGACCTCATTTCAACTTGATCACCTCTTTAAAGACCCCCTCTTCACATACAGTTACTCTCTCCATCATGACTCCCATTAAAGTTGTTGATGATTTTAATATCCCTCCAATTATAATTTCTTTTTTTTGTTTTTTCTTTTTTAAGACCTTTTGAGATATAATTGACATACAATAAACTGCATATATTTAAAGTGTACAATTTGATATTTTTTTCTTATTAGTAATGTATATATGGCAACCCCAGTCTCCCAACTCATCCCACCCCAATCCCTCCCCCCCACTTCCTCCCCTTGGTGTCCATATGTCTGTTCTCTACATCTGTGTCTCTATTTCCGTCTTTCAAACCAGTTGATCTGTACCATTTTTCTAGATTCCGCATGTATGCATTAATATACGATACTTGTTTTTCTCCTTCTGACTTACTTCACTCTGTGGGACAGTCTCTAAGTCCATCCATGTCTCTACAAATGTCCCATTTTGATTGACTTCCACTAAAATTGTTGATGATTTTAACATCCCTCCAATTATAATTTCTTGAAAACTGGAAAACACTGCTCTCATAAAAATACAGAATAAACACATAAAAACTTAATTCACTAATGAAGAAACCAATATGACAATAAAGCTGATTCGAAGAACACTCTGAGGATCTGACCGTTTCTAAACATTTTGAAAACAAAGTGCGAATAGGATTGCTAGGGTAGATACAAAACTGGTTAATGTTCCACAGGGCCATGACCCTAATAATCTGTGGGGTTATATCCTGCACAGAAATGTAAAAGTTAATATGTAACTTTACAGTGTCTGGGATCTAGTCAAATAATAAATAGCAAAGTCAAACACAGGTACATTCTCCTAGATCATCCGGTGATCTGCAGGTAGGCTTGTAAGACGTGCTCCACTGTGACACTGAAGAGACACGTCACCCCGTTCATCTTATTCCAAGTTCTCAGTAATGTCTCTGAAACTTTGCCCTGGGTGATTCCTTCCAACATTGGGGCCTCTTGGGGCCCTGTCTCCCTCTCCCCTGAGGGCCTTGCTCTGCATTTCACCCCTGCTCTACCTCTTCCCCCCCATCCTTGACTCCCAGACTCTGCCAAAGCCAGTCACCGGAACCCTCCCGTTATCTGCAAGCCTCCCAGTTTCCATCCACCATCTCCTATTTTTCCAGCTCACTTCCCCTAGTCTCCTAACTCCAACAATTTTTCAACTCCAACAAGAACTTTAATCCGCTGACCCCAACACCTTTCAACGTCTCTTATTGAGACAGGCTGGGACCCGGGACCCTTGGCTGCAATGTTTGCACCTGGACCACCGTCTCCTTGAGCAACAACATACAAAGAAACCATACGGGACTAATAATAACTGCATACATGCACAGTTGGGGCAAATTATGGACAAAAAGATACAAAAAGACCAAAAACTCAACTGCCACTCTGAAGAGCCCGGGAGCAAAAGCAGAGTACCTGCCCCCTGCACTCAACACCACCAAGGAGATGGGCAAACAACCTAGGCCACCCCTCTGGCCTGACCCTTGGCTCTGCCTCTACCCTCACCCCATATAAGGAACCAGCTCATCCCCCACTCCCTTGGAAAGCAAGCAAGGGAAGCTCTTACTTGTTTTTGTTCCCCCTGCTGCAGCAGGGGCCCCAATAAAGCCTTGCCTGAATTTCTTGTCTGGCTTCTCAACAATTTCTATTGATTAAGGAAGCCAAGAACCCTGGTTAGAAACATTATCACCCTCTTGTCCTCACAGCCTTTTCCTCCAGCTTAAATCTCGTGGCCAGTCCTTATAAGCACTGCCTTCCAGAGACCATCCAGTCCTGAGCTTGGCTCTCACTGTGTGCCCTTCCCTTGGCTAAGCCACGCCCAGGGTTAAATGCAGCTCTTCTACTTGCCTCCGTCCCCACGCACCTGAACAAGGCTGGTGACCATCATGGACAGAGTGACCCCTTTCACTGAAACTCATGATCACTGACCTTGTGGGGGCTCTTAGTGCTGCCAGGTGACCAGACTACATTTTCCAAGGCCATCCCCTCTCCCACTACCCCAGATCAGGGATCGGTGAACCTTCTTGTTAAGGGACAGATAGTAAATATTTTCGGCTTCATGGGCCATCACGTCTATACAGCAACCACTCAACTCTGCAGTTGAATTGGGAAAGCAGTGGGGTGGCTGGCACTTTGCCAGCCTGTGCCCTGGATCCCTAAATGACTTCTTCTCCCTCATAAAAATCCCCATGCCTCCACCGCCATTCTCAATTTCAGCTGAATTCCTACTGAAATGGGACTGAGAAAATAGAAGCAAACAGAAAACAGTGTCCACAGACTCTACCTATGAGCACCCGTGTCCATGTGCCTTCCTTCCCGTTTTCATGGACGCACTGCTTCTGCTCCTGCTCCTGGTGAGGCCGACCGTCCCCTCCCAGGACTCGAGGACACTCCTGCAGTTTCCTCTGCATCATCTGTTTTCCCTCCTTATTGGGTTGTCCTGGTCAATATACAAATACAATGATATTTCTCTGCGTAGAAATATCCAATCACTATGCTGTGTATCAAAAACTAACATAACGTTGCAGGTCTGTTATCCTTTAAAAACAAACAAGCAAAATTATAGAAAAAGAGATCAGATTTGTGGTTTCTAGAGCTGGGGGAGGGGGATTTGGGAGAAGGTGGTCAAAAGGTACAAACTTCCGGTTATAAGGTAAACAAGTACCTGGGATGCAATGTGCAATGTGAGAAATATAAACAACACTGCTGTACGTTGTACAAAAGGTGTTAAGAGAGTAAATCCTAAGAGGTGTCATCACGAAGCACAATTTTTTAAAATTTAGTTTTGTATCTGTAGGAGATGATAGACGGTCGCTAAACTTGTGATAACCATTTAATAAAGTATGTAAATTAGATCATTATGCTGAACACCTTAAATTATACAGTGTTGTGTGTCAATTATATCTCAATAAAACTGGAAGAAAAAGATGGTATTTCTCAACTTCTTGACCTCCCTCCCCTTCTAGCTACTGTCTCATTTCTCTCCTTTCCTTTGCAGCAAAAATCCTTGGAGTCATTTATTTTATTGTCTCTGATTTCTGTCTTCCTCCTGTCAAATGTCTGCACCCACATTTTTGTCCTATTGTAGCAGAGCAGGAGCCTGTGGGGTCTTCCCAGGACAGACTTCCCACCCATGTCCTCCACCTGCCTTGTGTCTGTAGAAAAACTTTAGCCTAAGAATAAATTTAATCTGAGAAGTGAGAAAGTGCGGAAAGAAATGAAAACAGTCAAGACAAAATAATAATTGTTTAGTGATTAAACACAGTCAAGGACCTTTAGTTCCTCCCCAAGGGCTGTAGATAATATTCTGAGCCATGTCCTGTGAGCTGTCTTGTAGAGACTGAAACCCCCACCAGGTGGAATAAATTAACTGCATGATGATGAGACTGTAGCCATGACATAAGCTGCTACAATTCTGAGAACTGGCCTCAAGGAAATGGGAACAAACCAATCCTGGAACTGAAGACTAACTGGACTTAAAACAATCAAGATGATGCTGATCAGACCACCAATGACCAATTTCAAGATGACTCTCTTGGTCTGTATGTCACTACCCCTAGCTATACACCCCTGAAACTCCCCTTTAAAAGCTTTTGTTCCCTGATTGACAATGGGGAGTTGGTTCTTTGGGATGTGAGTCCACCTCCTCCCCAAGATTACTGGCTTCCTCAATAAAGCTGTCTTTCCTTCTCTCCAGCACTTCTCTCTCAGTATTGGATTCTTGAGCATCAAGTAGCTGAACCTGAGTTAGGTAACTCCACCAAAACTGCTCTGTCCTCCGTCCTCCATGGCCTCTGCATTGCCAGGTCCAGTGACCACTTTCAGTCCTCAGTTCCCTCCATCCACCACAGCACAGGCACAGTGATGTCTCCCTCTTCCATACATCACTATGGGTGTTTCACTTGGCTTTCAGAACACAGTTCTCTTGGTTTTCCCCTTGCCTTCTTGGCTTCTTCTTTGCTGGTGAACACTGCAGGTGTATTCCCGCCTCAGGGCCTTTGCACTTGCTCCTCTGCTCCCAGTGCTCTTCCTGAGATAGCACAGGTCTCTCCCTCACCGTCTACTACTTGAATGACACCTTCTCAGTGAGGTTGTCCTTAGAGAGGCAACCTGTCCAAAATTAACCCCCCCCAACACTTCCTATTCCCTTCCATGTTTCACTTTTTATTTAATACTAGCTCCAACATACTATCTATTTTATGTATTTATAGTGCCATGTTTATCTTTACTGTCTGTCTCCAGGAATGTAAAATATTTAACTATCTTACATAGGTTTTATGGAGATCAAATAAAGGAGATCTTTGTTAAAACCTAAAGACAGAATATTTGTTATTACAGCTGTTGGTATATTGGGGGAACCTGAGAAAAATCAGGTCAGCCAATGAAATTTTTGAAAAAAAACTTTATCTTTAAAAAAATTAGGAAATAACTGAACTCCTTTCAAATATATTCATCTAGGAAGATGCAGGCTTCTTTTATTGTGCCTTCTGATTCTTTGGGTCTTAAAATCCCCCCAGATTTCAGATTAAAAAGTATAAGACTTCTGTTCAGACTCTTTCTGGGAACCAAGGTATGATCCCTGTGTCTCCTTCCCTCTCTGAAATCACATTCTAGACAAGAAATTGGCGTCCAAGTTATTCCATGCAATTCTAGAATCATCTTTCTGTGGCTTCAAAAACCCTATTCAGTACTCATAAACTCAATCCATGGGTGACTAAACACAAGGAAAATTTGACTCAAATTGGCTATGTCTGTTTATGTAACGTGTCCATCTAGGAATAGGTTTCTCTGCTTTCTCAGTTTGTTTTGAGGTATGGCTATGAGATTCTGGCTGGGTCCTCTACAGCAAGCCTATTTTGCAGAACCATTTTTATTGGCAGAAACTTTATTATGCCAATCTAAATGGACTGGTGAAATTATTTTGAAAATAATCTTGAAAGGTAATCAATAACGCAGGTCTGACTTTATGTAGATCGGTTTTCTCACTCCCCATTTAGCAGTCCAGACTGCCAATCATACGTTGAAAACAGTAAATGTTTTTTTGTACCAGTAAGAAGAGGAGCCCAGGCAGCAGAAGAGCAGTGAAAGTCTGACTTCAGGCAGGAGAAGCAAACGTCTTTTCCCTCAAATATCAGAACGAGGGGCATGAATCCCATGGAAAACTGAAAGAGACTTTTATGAGTGTGATGTGATCTTAGGAGGTGGCCCCCTGGCCTGTCCCAGGGTGAGCTTTAAACTACACCTTCCCACTGGGGGTCTGCTTGGTCCTGGTGTTACAGGGCATCTCCTGGCGCACCTGCAGTTGTGGTGGGGTTGGGTCTACAACGACTTACACAAGCAATCGGTTCAGGGAAAGGATTACTCAATGTGGCTGCGTGAAATTTTTAGCTGACTGCATTTTTCAATTTTAAACTCACTCTGCCAGCAGTGATTTTTCTGAGCGGTTGTAACAGCAATTTTCTGATGAAGGAAGACGGTCCTTTGGTTGAGCCCTGTTAGAACGCACTAACAAGCTGGTTGATGATTTCTCCAGATTTTCTCTAACTTGGCCACTACTTAGAAGATTACTAATACACCATTCCTGAGTAAGATGTTCACCCATCAGATCCCAAAGATAGTACTCTATATCTCTTAAGGTTCTCCATAAGCACCAGGATGCAATGCTGGGTAAGTTAAAGGGAATTTATTAGGAAGATCCTGCTCCCACAATCTCTCAGGGGCTGAGGAACCAGGATTGGGAGCCTGCAGAAGACCAAGCAACTCCAGAGGGACAAGAAGCAGGAAGCAAACAATCTCATGATCCAGACCGTCTGGTCAGGAGGTCCCCAGTTCCTCTTCCTCCTGTCGATTCCAAAGTCTAAAGTCATTAGGAGACTCCACGGGTAGACACTGAAGGATGCTGGTATGGGGGTGAGGGGTGAGAGGAAGGACTAGACCTCTCAGATTTTTATACTGGAAGAAGCACTTTGCCATCAGTATTCCACCTCATCAGTATTCCACCCCCAAGAAAGTCAGAGAGTTGTTAGGAAAGCAGGTGGATGCCGGCAGACAAACATAACGCACACTCGAGGACCAAACCTCGAGGGTAGACGTCACACATATTGTTCAACCAGAACTATAAACTTGCCTACATTATTTTCTATGTAATGTCCTACTAATTTCTAGGACTATCTTTTAAATACTTAACTGTCTTAGTAATCTATTTCTAGCTGACAAAAATGCTCCCAAACTTAGTGGCTAAAAGCAACACACATTTATGATCTCACAGTTTCCATGGTCAGCAATCCAGGCAGCCTTAGTGGGGTCCTCTGCTCTGGGTCTCTCACAAGGCTGCGAGGTATCGGCCAGAACTGGGGTCTCATTTGAAGGCTCGGCTGGGGAAGGATCCACATCTAAGTTCATTTACACGGTTGTTGGCGGGATTCAAGCTCCTTGCGGGTTGAGGGAACTGAGGCTCTCAGTCCTTGCTGGCTGTTGGTTGGAGGTTGTCCTGAGTCCTTTGCCCTCAGTTCTTGCTATGTGGGTGTCTTCGACATGTCATTTGTTTCATCAAATGTGGCAGGAGAGTCAGCCAGGCAGAGGGAAGTCACAGCCTTTCGTAACCTCATCACAAAAGGGAGAGCCCCTCAGTGGTGCTGCACTCTATTGGTTGGAAGCAAGTGACTGAACAAGAGGGGATTACCAAGGGAGTGACTGCCAGAGACCATCTGGGGCTCTCTTAAGAGGCTGCCTACCAGAATGTGTAAACACAATGATTATGCTACATTAAGTGGTAGTAAGCAGATGGACTTCTCTCCATAAATTGATTAATTGTTCTGAGTTTGTGTTCCCAGAGCATAGGTGTGAATGTCACATCAGTATCAGGAGTTAAGAGACACTCACACAGCAGGAGGAATAGGTAGATCCAAGAATGAATGGGAAGGTGAATTTTGACCAGAAGAGTGGTCTCAGCCTCTGTGAGCCTCTAGAACCACGGAGGTGTTCAGCCCTTGGAGCTGCTGAAGCCATGTGGCCCCTGGGTCTTTCCTGGAAACTTGAGGCCAGCTATGACCTTGGACCTCACCTCACCTTGGACCTAAGACCTCACCCTTCTTCCATGTTTGCCCAAGGGGAACATAAGTTCCTTCAGTTATCTCATCTCTCCTGTACTCTATTTTTCCCTTATATCAGCTATCTTTTTTTAAAAATATTAATTTTTTGGAGTATAGTTGATGTACAATGTTGTGTTAGCTTCAGGTGTACAGCAAAGTGTTTCAGCTATACCTGTACATATATTCATTTTTTTTCAAATTCTTTTCCCATATAGGTTATTACAAGATATTGAGTAGAGTTCCCTGTGCTGTACAGTAGGTCCTTGTTAGTTATCTATTTTATACGTAGTAGTGTGTGTATATTCATCCCAAACTCCTAATTTATCCTTTCTCACCATGTTTCCCCTTTGGTAATGGTAAGTTTGTTTTTGAAATCTGAGTCTGTTTTGTAAATAAGTTTATTTATATCATTTTAAATTAGATTCCACATGAATGATATCATATGGTATTTGTCTTTCTGATTTACGTCATTTAGTGTGATAATCTCTAGGTCCATCCATGTTGCTGCAAATGGCATTATTTTGTTCTTTTTAATGGCTGGGTAAATTCCATTGTATATATGTATAATACCACATCTTCTTTATCCATTCCTCTGTTGATGGACACTTAGGTTGCTTCCATGTCTTGCCTATTGTGAATAGTGCTGCTATGAACATTGGGGTGTATGTCTCTGTTCAAATTATGGTTTTCTCCACAATATTCATACTCTTCTGTTCTTCCTCTCCCATACCCCAACCTCTCTCCATGCTCACTGGCTGTACCTCTCTTCTTCTTTGTAAATCTAAGCTCCATAGTAGACAAATCATGAACCTTAGTCTCCTCCCAGACACCTGTTGTGTCTGGAATGCTCTTCTGTCCCCAGAGTAGCTCCTCCTGCTACTCTCAGTTGGATAATCTTGACCACTGGGAAGCTTCCCATGACCTGTTAGGTCAAGTCAGTTTCTCATGTTTTATATGTAAAGCCATAATACACACTAGGAGTTTTTCATACCACTTGTGACAACTCTACATAGCTATTTTGGTCAATTTTTTGGCTTGATGAAAGCTTTCCTTAGACTGCATGAGATCAGAAATTATAAATAATACTATTTATAGTATTTATTTATATCTGAATATATATATTTTATATATTTATATACAAATATATATCTATATATTTGTATATAAATATATTTACATATATATTTATAGACATAATATATTTATATCTATTTACAATATTTCTTAAATAGAAATAAATCCATGAGAGCAGAAATTATACATTTCATATTGATCATGGCATCGTCATCTAGGGCAGTGGCTTCAGAGAGTGCAGGTGAATTTATTAAACAAACATGTAAAGTGTTCCACTCCTCTTCTCGTATTTCAGAAAACTCTGCTCTTTTCTAAGGACCCACTTGCCCAGCAAACCACTGTGGAGAAGGCACTCACCATCTCTGGAGCCCAGAGGGCAGGAGGTCTCTTTTTTCTTCCAGATCTGCCTCTAAACATCGGTCATCCACCCTCGTGTAAAATCATCATTCCTTTGAAACTCTTGTCACCCACCCACACCATGTTCTTAACTCTGCGCAGCTGTAATCTTTGGACTTCTTAGTTGTTTTCTCATATTCATCCAACTCTTTGGCATCTCACGTGCATTGTGTTCTCCTGTACCCCAAGTGCCCGAGGGATTTTATATTAATTTACCCAGTAGGATTCAATACTCAGAGGAGGAAGAAGCAGCTCCACAGAGGCTCCACGACCAGTGCCTCAGCTCACAGAGCCTTGACCTCTCCTACTTCAATGGCTGTGTCTTCCCTCCAAGTCAGCTGACACTACCCATGGCCACGCTGGACTTTCTTATCACCTGGGACTGCTCTATCACTGAAACCTTACACTTCAGTCTTCCTGTACCCAACTGACCAACACCTTCATGCTTCTAGGCTGCTCACTTCCTCACCTTCACATTGTTTCTTCTTTGATCCCATCAGGATAGCCAATCTCTCACCCCCTTGTTGCTACAGAAACTCACTCGGCTTCTTACCCATCCCACCCACTGTCATATGGTCAATCTGAAACTAGCTGGTGCCTTGAAACAAGTTATCTGATCTCTCTGAGGTACTGTTCCTTCATCTGAAGTTGGGGGCAATATTCTTATTTATTTCGTAGAGTTACTGAGGATGAAATGAAACTAATGAAGGCAAAGAACTTAGCAGAATGACTCACAAACAATGACGGTGAGATAATGCGTGTTGTTACTGCTCGTGATGGTGGTGATGGCTGGTTTCTCCTCAATGTCCTCTGTCCCCCTTTCCTCCTCATCCCCACCGCACCAGTCCATGGTCTGTATCCCAACCCCTCCCAGGTTTCAAAGCTTCGCTCTGACGAATATCTCCTCGTTCAGCTCTCTTGTTCCCTATTGCCTCTGAGCACAGAACTTGGTCTAGTCTTACCCAATTAAACAACAAGAAACTTTCCTCAATTCTGTGTCTCCTTTATCTTTCTTCTCTATTTCTAAACCAAAACTCTTGATAGACTCTGACTTTTCCTAGTTATGCTATTGAAAGTGTTTTTGCTGAAATCCCCACCCCCTTCCCAGCTTCCTGGGAAGGGCAGCCTTTCCCATGACATGGGACAGTCCCAGTGACCACCGGCTCTGGGGAGGATGGAGACCTGAACTCCCTACATCATGGCACTCGGATTATTCCTCCCTGGACAGAGACGACCTCCTCCCATGGCTCTCTTGAAGGAGAAACCTAGAAACAGCTGAGGTCTTATAAAGAAGACAGATTCACACACACACACACACACACACCTCCTTCACTCAGTCCCCAAATCCCCCCTGCAGTGTGCAACATTTCACTGCCTTTCTCATCACCTTTTCCACCTGCCATGACATCTCTCGGCATGTACATTGACTCAACTTTCTCTGTGTGTGTGTGTGTGTGTGTGTGTGTGTGTGTGTGTGTGTGTGTTAGCACAGGGGAAGAAGGGCGAGGCCAGAAATCAGCCTTCTGTGGTCGGGCTGCTCTCAATTACCCCTAAAGATGGCATAGCCCTCCCTGCCTTATTGAAATCTTACTCGGCCCCTTTCCCAGACACCCGCCTGCGCTCATCTTGCTTTCCAATCAGCAGGGGGAGGAGGCACCCAGGTCAGAAGTGACTACTGAGTCTCCTATTTACTACCACGTGCCCAGGCAGACAGGGAACCTTTTGAGGAAAGGACCATGCCCTCTGCTTCTCATCATGCATTGCTAGCACTCTGTGCCGGACATACTAAGAATTTAATTAAAATGCGTTGATAGATTAATTGCATCCGTTACCTGGTCCTACTGTCAAAGCAGAAGGTTGTGTCTCTGGGGCCTTGCTCTCCTGCTTTAGAAGTCACCCCAGCTAGTCAGTGAGAGCCGGGGCCCTAGGAACCCCCCACAACCTCCTCCCTGCCACGGTCAAGGGTGGAGGACAGAGGCCTGCCCGTTCGCTGCCGCAGACCCATGCTCTCTGGTCCTCACGCCATCCCTGCTTCATCCCTCCTGTGGTCCCGGCTTCTCAGTCTCAGGGACAAATACACTCCCCCCAACCCCATCTCCGGTATTGTGGCTTCTGCATTCAGTCAATCCTCCTCTTTTTTCCTGCCCTAGCCTTCCAGGGGGCGAGGGCGGGGGTGGGGGGCAGGAAGTACCCCTCAAATGGCACAGAGGAAAGACAACGGATTGGGAATCGGGGGATGCAGGAGCTGGTCCCAGGTCGGACACAAGACTCAGACACTCGCTCGTACCAGTCCACATAGTAGCGTCTGGATCTGCTCTGAGGCTGTGGGAGACGGATCCGACCTCAGCAAGCTCAACCTCATCTCCACCCGTCATAAGTCACCTGGATCCTTGCTCACCATGCAGCCCCCTGGTCCTGCTTCTGGGGATGTGGCTTCAGTGGGTCGGGGTGGAACTGGGCTTTGTGGGTAACAATTGGCTTTTATCAGGAAAGCCTGGGGACCCTGGTTTAGCTGACTCTGATGGGTCCTGCTCAGGTGTCTTCAAACAGGGCTTCCCCAGAGCAGTCCGTGGGTACCACCCTCACGATTTTTGGCATATTTGTGTATCCCATGGACTGAATAGCATCATGTTTTTCTTTAAATTATCCTGCATTAAAAAAAAAAAAAAACTTCTTTAGCCTATTACCGGTAAAATCCCACTGCTTTGAGATGCTTTTGTCCTCTCATACGCATTTAATACGAAAAATCATTCAAATTAAGAACGTTCACACACCCCCACATCGTAACAACAAAAATCACTTCAAACTTCACCCCACCAGGATATGAGTGTACCCTACTCCACAAGAGTTCAAAGTGAACTGGCTCGAGGAAGAGTTAATTTACTTGGCGTCCCTTCGGTGGACATTTAAACTCTTATAACCCTGCAGTTGGAATGTTGTAGCCTGATGACCCCAGGCTGGGGCGGGAGCCACTGGGGAGGGGTGAAGGCAGTTGCCAGAAGCTTCGAGCTGTGCACTCCGGACGCTTATCTCTGGAATTCAAGTCCTGAGCACGAATGAGGCTGACACAGACAGGCTCTGTTTATTCACAGTCCCCAGCCGAGTTCCCAGTGGCATTGCTTTCGGAAAAAGGGATGATACAACCACCGTGGCATTGTACACCAGTGTCCCTGGTGTTGTCACATCCCTGTGTACTTCCCAACACACACACACACACACACACGCACACGGACCAGTTTGTAAATGGAATCCCAGTCAAAGTAAGCATGATACTTTAAAAGCAAAGCCTTATCTCTGCTCTCCATCAGGCCCCCCTGAAAGCTCTTGCTGTCTGGTGGGTCTTTCTCTAGGAATCTGTTTTCTTTGTGGCAGCTGCCGAACTTAGTGAATCAAGCCAGTAAACTATTTTGACAGCATCTGCTTCTTTTATTCTTGCCTCTCTCCAATCCCCAGACACCAGCCCCTCCCGTCCCCATACTGAAGGCAGACAGCCTCTCTCACTCGATAATGGTGTCATTCATTCTTCAGCAAATCAGAAGGCCTGGCAGAGGCCCAGGGCCAGAGGGAATCAAGGTCTGCTTTCCCATCGATGCACAGACCAAGGCCTTCACAGGGCAGGAGCACCCCTTCCCAGCCGGTACAGGGTGCCCAGCGGGGCGGCTGCCCCCAGATATGTCCTCCCATTGTCTGTTCAGCTCTGGACGTCAAATGCTTGTTCTCTTGAGCCTGGTTTTAGTCTTCAGTGTTTTGGTCTTTCAGAGTTTTCCATCCAAAGCTCAATCCCCAGAGATGTAATAACATCTCAACCTGACACCGTAGCAGGGAGAGTCAGTACCTGGTCACGTCACAGCGACAGATGGGGCTGAGTTACCTGGAAGGCGGGCTCAGGTAAAGGAGGTGGAGGGCTACTGTGAGGAGAGACGGGAGGGCGCCCAGGTCGTTATTCTGGCTGACCTGGGCAGGGCAAGCACCATTCAGCAGTGCCACCAAGAATGGTTTGTCTGCGTGAGGATGCCTGAGGTCTGTGGGGATAAAAAAACTTCCAACTCCCTAAGCTTGTGGCATATTTTTTCAATGTGGAGAAAATGCAAAGTTTCTGCAATTGTCACAACAGGTGCATTCTTTGATTTCTAGGGGACTCTTTCCACAAGATGTAAGACAACCAGTATATAGTATTTATATTCCACAGAGGAACTTAGCCTGGTGATGGAAAGGACAGATACACGATGAAGGGCAGGAATGAACAAAGGCTTGGAAAGAGTGTGGCCCATCAGGTCCTGGGGTGGGGAGGAGGCAGAAGAGGAGGTGCTAGATCAGGCTGAGAGGCATTTCTGTGCAGGAATACACAGCCCAGTGTCACAACGCAATCCAGAGAGATGTGGATTTCAGAGGAGTCAGGTTCACCACGGTGAGACTTCACCTGTTGGGTGAGGTGGATGATGGAGGTGGGTGGCCCGTCCTGAGGGGGGCAGTGTAGTGACGCAGCTGGACACCTGGGCGGAACTGCCAGGATTTTCTATAGCATGTTGTGGACCCTGACAGCACTAGGTAAGCTCCTTGCCCTGCTGCTAGGTTGAGTGAATGAACCCAGTCCATGTGTATCTCTGACCGCAGAGGTGAGCAAGGGCTTCCGTCAGTTTGAACACACAGAGGCCTCAATCTGGGTGCTTATTTTGATTCAAGAACTAAAAGTGTATGTCTGCTAGGGCAGCCATAACAAAGTACCACAGACTTAAACAACAGAAGCTGAAGATCTCATAGCTCTGGAGGCTGGAAGTCCAAGATGAAGGTATCGGCAGATTCAGTTTCTTCCGAGGCCCCTCTCCTTGGCTGGCAGATGGTCACCTTCTTGTGAGTCCTCACATGGTCTTTGCTCTGTCTGTGTGCACCCGGGTGTGTCTCTGTGTGTCCTAATCTCTTCTTTATGAGGATAGCATTCAGACTGGATTAGGGCCCACTTTAATGGCCTCACTTTAACTTACCTACCTCTTTAAAGGCCTCATTTCCAAACACGGTCACATTCTGAGGTCCTGGAGGTTAGGGCTTCAACACATCAATTTTATTGGGGACATGATTTGGTCCCTAACAAGAGGAAAAATTCTGGAGGGCACCAGGGGCACAGTGATGTTCTATCAGATGTCTCCAGCCCCCTGCTTCTTCCTCAGAAGCACCTTGTGGGAGGTAGAGATCTTGTTTCTGTCCCCTGAGGTGCCCAGCCTAGACTCTCCCTTGACACGACGCCTTCTTCATGATTTGGGGAACATCTCAAACATGTCTCCTGACCTGTGCAATACAAATATTGTGTATATTTAACATGACATATTTCCAGGAGCCCAGCCTGTGGTTCACAGTCACATGTGAAACCATCAACCTGGACTGCACTGCAGCATCACCTGAGTGCAAACCCAGATGATTTGTTCTTGAGAGGTTCTAACCCAGGTGGGGCCCCAGCACCTACCTGTACACTTCATATCACTGCAAGGTGACCCAAGTCCATAGCTGGAAAAGAACTTGGCTTTGTTAAGACCCTGGGCCCCCAGGAAACATTGAACCCCATCTCTCTGAACTGCACTGGTAGACCAATGCATGCCAGCAACACTCTCAGAACGATGGAATTGAACACAAAGCATTTTCTTTTCTTTCTTTCGCTTTTGTCTTCTTTTGGTTGACTTTGTTTATTTTGTTTGTGTCACCTTGTTAGGTAGAACATTCAAGGAACAAGAGGACTCCCTTTAGTTTAGTTTCAATAAATAAACAGTAAATGAGTGACTAAGGATTACTAGACTTACCTCTATGGTTTGTCCATCCCACACTTACCACGTGGTAGGTGCTAGAGAACATACGTATGTAGGAGTAAGGCAAGAGGCTCCCAGCTTAGACAGAGAGCACAGGGAAGGTACCTGGAGCTTCAATTGACTGAAATTCTGCATTTGTATTTTTAACATCCTACCTCTTACAGAAAATCCAGCAAATCCCAGATTTAAGCAGATCTGAGTTCAAATGACAGGTCTGACTCTTACTCTCTGTAACAGTCAGAGTAAACTAGCTGTTGTAACAATCAGCCCTCACATCTCAATGGCTTAATGTAGTAAAAGCTTATTTCTTGCTCAGAACAGAGTCCAGTGCAAATCACTGGTGTTCTCCACATCATTCATGCTTCTTATGCAGCTCTTCCTCTTCTAGGACCTCATTTTCCTTGGTGTTCAGTTTTGAAGGAGAAAGACGAACAGTGGAGAAGATGCATATGCTTTTAAGCTGCCTTGATCCAGAAACAACCTACATCACTTCTGCTCACTTTCCATTGGTGAGAACAAGCCTTGTGAAACCCTAGATGCAAAAAGATAGGGCAGCTGAGTCTAGCTGTGAGCCCAGGGAGAGGATGTGGATAAGTGTTAGCCATCTCTGCCACACCTGGCAATGTCAAGTCACCAAACTCCTGTGAATACTGGACACTGTGGCTGAGGCTGCAGCTTCCATCTTCTGGGTAAAGCAAGGACTTACATCCGGGACACCCATATACTTCTTTGTTACCTGAGAACATTTCAATCATCTGCTGTCACAGTCATTCAGTCAACTGGTAAACCAGCATATTGCCAGCCCTAAGCCTGTCCGGAAACACAGCTGGGGTGTCTGTCTTGATAGACATTGACACCTATTGCATCCTCAGAAGAGACTGTAATACAGTACTTGGTTTTCTTGGTATTCTAATTGCTAGAAATACTTTAAAGTAAATTGTATGTATACTAAGAGGATGTCAATAATTTTTTAAAAGATTTATTTTATTATTTCTTTAATTAGTTTTTGGCTGGGTTGGGTCTTTGTTGCTACTCACAGGCTTTCTCTAGTTGTGGTGAGCAGGGGCTACTCTTCATTGTGGTCCTCGGGTTTCTCATTGTGGTGACTTCTCTTGTTGCAGGCACAGACTCTAGGAGCACAGGCTTCAGGTGCAGCACATAGGCTCAGTAGTTGTGGCTTGCAGGCTCTAGAGCGCAGGCTCAGTAGTTGTGGTGCATGAGCTTAGCTGCTCTGAGGCACGTGGGATCTTCCCGGCCCAGGGATCAAACCTGTGTCCCCTTCATCGGCCAGCAGATTCCTAACCACTGTGCCACCAGGAAAGCCCCATATCAAGTAATTTTTAAGCAGAATCATCCATGCTTTTAACTTTTGGATCTCACGTGCTTTCTTGGAGCACTGAAGTGTTACTCTTGTTTCATGCTTGAGGATAACAAAAGATGAGGTCGTGAGGAATGAACTTGCCCTGCTGTTTTGCTTCCACAGTGTGAGGTTGTCCAGTATAAGATACTCCAGATACGTTTCCTGGTACAACATGCCTTGAAAATTATATGCTTTCAACTCAAAGGATAATTGACTATAAGAAACTGATGTTCATGCTGTTTTATAGCATGTTTCTCATAGCCTGTGGCCTTTTGTCCCACCCCCACCCCATCTTGAACGCACAGAGAGGAGATTAAATCTCAAAAGAATCCAAGTGTAATCTCTGAGCAGCTATGGATTTGTCAGGAAAACCCTGTCTCTACAGCAGGCTGGATCCTGTTACCCTGCACCACATTTGTCACCGAATCTGGACCGGCAGTGTTTTTACAGACTGTTGGGATAAAAAAAGGAAAGACAAAATGTATGGATGTCCCAGGGTCCTCGCCATAGCCAGACAACAGTAATCTTTGCTGTTAATGGTCTGGAAGTTACAAACTGCCCTTTTGGAAACTGAAAAAGAAGACATTTAAAAGAAATCAAAGAGCAGATATCAAACAAGAAATACCTCTTCCATCATCTATCCTGGTGTCTATGTAATCCTCCACACTTTAGTCTGAGAGATCACTTGAGATTCTGGGAGCCTTTCAGGAGATTATCTGTATCAGTTAAGGCTTTGAAGTAGGGCTGCTGGCATCTCATTACTGACAGAGATCAAAAACCAAAGCAGGAGAGCAGTCCCCGGCCTGTAGGTCCTCATTCACACATCACAGAAGCACTAAATTATCAAAGTCTGGGACAATCTTTATGTGCTACCTGCCTGGCCACAGATAACTCTTCCCACCTCTCTCTCTCTTTCTCTTGTTCTTGCTTTTCTTTCAGCTTGTGCTAATTCCCTCTGCCTTGCCAAAATCAAGGAAGCCTTAAAGGTTGTAATGGCAGTTTTCTGCTAAGTTAAGAACAGATTTTCAACACTTTTGAGAAAGGAAAAAATTAAGCCTCCATGAGGTTAAACAGTTTAAGTGGAAAATGTGCTTTTGATGGAAAAATGTTTTAGCAACAGTTCACTCTGTGGTTCACTGGTGCCGTGGTAGGTTTAGCCCTGGAGTGAAATTGTTTTACTTATGGTCTAAACCTGGCGCTGAAGGGGCCCAAGGAGCATGTGAGCTCTGCCTCATGGTGTTGGTGACCAAAACTTAATTAGCACGGAGTCTCCTACTCCAGTGCTGTGACCTGGTGGGACGTTTCCCTAGATGAGGGGAAGAGGTGGGGAGGAGACCGAAGCAGCTGTGCTGGTTGCTGCTTAGATTTTCCAGGAAGCTTCCTGCCTCTGGGGAAGCAGTGGGGCCAGGCTGTCGTGGAACGATGGTGCAGGTCTGCAGAGAGGTCTTTCTCTCCCCTAGGCTTTCGCCTCCTTGCCCTCTCTACCTGTGCCTGCTGTTCTTTAGCAAAACATCAGTGCTATTGCACTTGTACATGGGTCAGATTCACTCAGTAAAATGCCAGCTCTGAATTAATACACCCACCTTCTCAAATCCCATACTCCACCATTGGCTAAACTCTGCCCCTGGGCTGTTGGATGATGGGAAAAGTCACAGAACAATCTTTTCACTGTCTCCCACATCCTTCTCTGTTCCTCCAGTTGGCTCTCACTATTCTCTACTTAAAAAAATTATTTATTTACTTATTTACTTATTTATTTATTTTTGGCTGTGTTGGGTCTTCGTTCTGCACGTGGGCTTTCTCTAGCTGTGGTGAGCGGGGCTACTCTTCGCTGCAGTGTGCTGGCTTCTCAGTGCAGTGGCTTCTCTTGTTGTGGAGCACGGGCTCTAGGCACAGGGGCTTCAGTAGTTGTGGTGCACGGGCTCAGTAGTTGTGGCCCACGGGCTTAGTTGCTCCACAGCACATGGGATCTTCCTGGACCAGGGTTTGAACCTGTGTTCCCTGCGTTGGCAGGCGGATTCTTAATCACTGCAGCACCAGGGAAGTCCCTATTCTCCACTTTTAAAACCTTGTCTTTCTTCTTAAGGTCCCTATTCACCACCTCTCCCATCTCTCTTGACTAATTAACTTGTTTCCTCATCATGGTAAAAACAAAAGCCATTGGGCAGAAACTCCCCCTAATTCTAACCCACTGCATCTCTCTCCCCTGTAATGTCCCCACACTCTGAGCATCCTTGTTCCTCTTTCAAGTCCCAAGAGGACATGCATCCTTCCTCTTGCCCATGGCCACCCCCACCCCAGCGGCTCAAGACTCCATCCCCTTCCCCCTCCTTAGAAGCCTCAACTCCTCTCTCTTCCTCTTGCATTTGCAGCATCTCCCATCAAATGGCTTTCTCACCTGCAATTGTACATGTTCAGAAGTCATCCGTTCCTTGACCCCATGTTTCCCTCCAGCCTTTTGACTCTGATCTTCTTCTCAGTCAAGATCCTTAAAGCGTTGTCTGAAGTGAGTGTCTCTGTTTCCTCATCTTCCACTTGCTCCTTGTCCTACCACAGTTTTCTCTCTGCATCCACCATTCTATCAAAGCTCTTCCCAAGAACAGCAATGGCTATCTCACCATCAAATTCAGTGACCACTTTAGTTTCATCTGACTTGTCTTCTCGTTGGCATTCGACATAATTAACAATCCTTCCTTTCTTTGACTTTCTTTGATGCCAAGCTTTCTTCATTTCTCTTCTCCCAGAGAAGTCCTACCATGTAGTAGGTGCTTAATAAAGGCTTGAACAAAGAATTTGCATCCATTCCCCCTTTATTCCTGTTTCCCATTCTTTTCTCTTTCCTTTTTTGTTCTCCCCTGTCTCTTGGATCAGTCAGATTCCTGCTCTCTGGTGGGAAAGGGAGAAGGATTCTTAATCTTTACCTTATCTTGCATGAAAAGAAAACAACAGTCTGATTATCAATAGGAAGTCTACCCAAGGGAATAACAAAGGTTGGTGAGGATGTGGAGGGAAGGGAACCCTCATATACTCTTGCTGGGAATGTACATTGACACAGCCACTGTGGAAAACAGTAAGGAGCTTGCTTAAAAAACTGAAAATAGAACTACCATAAGACCCAGCAATTCCACTGCTGGGCATATATCCAAAAAAAGCAAAAACACTAATTCGAAAAGATATATGCACCCCAATGTTCATAGCAGTGTTATTTACAACATAAGTGTCTGTCAACAGATGAAGAGATAAAGAAGTGACATATATATATGCACACACATATATATAGCAGCTCCCCCTCCCCCCAAAAAAGCATGAAATTTCACCATTTGCAACAACATGGATGGACTTGGACGGTATTATGCTGAGTGAAATAAGTCCGACAGAAAAAGACAAATACTGTATGATGTTGCTTATATTGATATATGGAATCTAAAAAGACAACAAACCCGTGAATATAACAAAAAAGAAACAGCCTCACAGACACAGAGAAAAAACTAGTGGTTACCAGTGGGGAGAGAAAAGAGGGGAGGAGTAGAGGATTAAGAGGTACAAACTATTATATTATGTATAAAATAAGCTACAAGGATATATTACATGACACAGGGAATATAGCCAACATTTTATAATGACTATAAGTGGAGAATAACCTTTAAAAATTGTGAATCACTATACTTTACCCTTGTAACATATAATATTGTATGTTAACTATACTTCCATAAAAAAGAGATAATAAGAAAATCTCATTCGTCACCGAACTTTAAAAATATTAAAAAATTTTTTCAAGTATCAATAAATAACACGAGTTACAATGAATAAAAATGATCCCTACTTTCAGGGACCTTACAGCTTAGAAGAGGAGGCAGACAAAGGGGCAGAATCACGAAATCATAAGGAAGGATGTGCGTGCGAATGACACCAGGGAGCTGGGGGTTCAGGGTTACATCGTCAAGAAGGGACATGGCCAAGAGATGAGACATTCGCTGGAGGGGAGGCAGAGCCATGTTGGAATACATCCATGGAAGGAGAGAGGGAAGTAGTGGGAAAGAAAGAGGGGCAGGGGGAACATGTTGAACATGAAGTTAAATTATACTTCGCAATATTTGTAAAACAGTTCTTTGCTCTCTTTCCTCTGTGCCTGGAAACAGAGAGCCGTAAAGCACAGCAGTGGGGAGAGAGCACAGTGGTGTGAAGGTCTGACTAAGAGTAAATCTTGGACCACGGATGAGAGGTGTCCCAGCCCCTCTGTGTGTGGCTGCCAGGCGGCAGGGTGCTCAGGAAGGTGTCACCAGTAGAAAACAGAGCCTGACTTAAGGAGCTCTGAAGCTAGGCTTCAGCTGAGATTGCCCCGAGGGTGCCTGCAGAAACAGGAGCAAAAAGGAGATAATAAACAAAGTGGCTTGGTATCCTTTTTTCCTCCTTCTCCTCTCACTGAGTGTAACAGCCAGGCCTCTCTGTCCCAGGGTGCACACTTTCCTGGGGGCTCACAGAGGAGGGTGGGCTTATTAAACTGTGATTGAATCTGAAGCCTATGCAGCTTCCACTGTGAGGTTGTCGGGACAACGAGGGAGAACAAAGAGGCAGATAGCGGCCACCCAGAGCGTTTGCCAAAGCATGAAGGGGGGCCAAACTATCTGCACTGACTGTACCCCTGTCGGACCTGCGGCACTTTCTTGTGTCAGTGAGTCACTTCTGCTCGCTGAACTGTAAACCCCAGACAAAGTGCCTGCTGTTCAGGCTGCCTGCAGGGGTGCTCTGGGCGTGGACCCCCAGGTACACGGGGCACCAGCAGCCGTGGGAGGAAACGCATTTGCCACACTTGGACTTGATGTCACGTTTCTAGGATTAGTGTGGAGATATTCAAGTGGGAGAAGAGTGCTGTCTCCCCAGGACCTACATGTGAAACTGGGGGGTGTGTTATAGGGACGGAGCTGATTCTTGTCTCTGCTCTGTAGGGTTTTGAGGGGACAAGTAGGGTGATACCTAAAGGCTGATGGGTTCATTGGCTCAAAATGGGACCTGGTAGATAGCAGACCTCTTCTAGAATTGTCCTTCTGCCTCTGGTTCTTTCCCAAAAGAGAGCTGTGCATTTTGTTGCTGTTGTCTGTTTGGGTTTCAGACATTTCTCGCTCCGGGACACACATGTTGCCATACTTGGTTATTCAAGCCCAGCGCTCCTCACTAGGGGAAGGGTGGCTTTTGTCAAACTGTGAACTGCCTCATAAACAAGGCAGGTCTTGTTTATGAATACAGAGTCAGATCCTCCACATCTCTGCTCCAGTTGTGGTCACATTAATGTGGAGGGCATCTGGACCAAAGTCCAGCCTCGTGCAGAGTTTCTGGCCCCATCCCAGCCCTCCCTGAGTCCCTGGGCTGCCTTCAGGCTCAGCTATGGTCACTTTGGTCACAGCTCCCAGACTGAGAGCTGGCCACCCCCCCTGGCTCCCCTGGGTCTCCTTGTCACATCCAAATCCTTGCCTTTGTCAGGGGTGGAAGGGGTTAAGGATGTCATGCTTCAGGGAAGCAAAAATAGGTTGTGGATGGAAGAAGAAGGGAGGGAGAATATACTTCCCCCACTCTGAGGTCAGGGTCAGCATGAGGGGGGCTGACTTGCTCTAAGAAGGTAAGATGCCCTGGATGAGGTTCTGTAGCTACAAGTATGACCCTTAGTGTTACCGAGTTCTCAAGGACTAAAACACATCTATATGCAGAAAGTGCAGATTATGCTAGGATATAAAAAACCTTATACGCAAAATGTGTATGCACATGTGTGTATTGATAAACATTAAACTGGGTTAATTTCTGAATAATATAAAATCATTCATTCAACAAGTAGTTATTGAATGTCCAGTAAGTTCCAGGCACCATTTTGTGCTATGAGGAGAACTGTGAACAAAACAAAAACCATTCCCTCATGGGGGCAAGAGATAGACATAAACAATAATCTACGGTATTTTGTAGAGCATAAGTTCTATGCAGAAAACTCAGAGTGAGGTATAGAGAGTTCTAGGGCAGAGAAGGGCTTACAAGTTTAAACAGGACAGTTGGGGCAAGCATTGCAGAGAAGGTGGCATTTCAAAACCTAACGGAGGGGAGAACTTGGCCACGCAGCTCTCTGAGGAAAGAGCTTCTCAGACTTTCATTCATGATGAAATGCTTTTAAAAATACCCCCCAAAATTACAAATTTTTCATCAGTGGCCCTCAGTCTACAGACCTCATCTATTTCTTTGGGGCTAGAGTATTTTGTGGGAATACCAAGACAGAGGAGCCAACCTCACCCTGGGCTAAGTGAGTCCCTCTCCAAGCAAAACAGATCCTTCCTCAGGGAGGAATCAGACATTTCTGAGTGGTGAGGAGCACAACAGAGCAATTGTATGTCCTCAAGAAAAACAAATTAAAGGATGGAGGTAGGGAGGGGACTCCCAGCAAATGGTCAACTTGAAGATCCTATTGTTTCCTGTTTTCATCCAATTTTCAATAAAGCTCAATTCGATTCAGATATAAGGATGCATGTTGTTCTCTACACTTGGATGCAAAACAGAGGAAAGAACACGTGAGTGGTCCAGGGTTTGTCTCCAAGGAGTGGCCAACAGGATTAATTCCAGGGAGTGACCTCTGTCATTAGTAAGAATGAGCAGACCTCATCCCCTTCTGTGAAGCATATGGAACCTGGTCTCCCTCTGGCTTTTACCATCAAATGAGAGGAGGATGCAATGGCTCCTTTCTGCTGCTAGGGTCCCACAGCATCTAGGATAAGGGAAACAACACGCGGAGCACCAGGACTCTTCTCAGAGGCCTTTAGCATTCATTTCTCTGCCCTCACTCTGTCGACCACCAACCTCATAGATGCTGGCAATCCCCAGCTGCCCAACACTAGTGGTCCACACAGAGTGTCTGATGTAGAAACTAACATGATCAGAACACATGGCAGCTGAAAACCCACACAAGAACCTTTTTCTAGTGGAGATAGTGGAGCTATCAAGCCCGAAGTTGCAGAGACTGTTAGGGACATTTTATGTGAGGAATTGTGAGAGGTGAAAGTGGAAGGAGGATTGTGGGAAGAACCAGTCCAAGGTACCTCAAATTCTAGCCTTCACCCCAACTCTAGCAAAGTCACTTTGGTAACTTGCTAATTCTTTATTTTCCTCAGTTTCTTCCTCTATAAAGCAGACCACAGAAATAGGGCTTAACTCACCACATTTTATGAGAATTAAATGAGTTAATATCTGTGAAGCACTTGCAACAGTTCTTGGAATATAGTGAGCACTTAATAATAACAACTCTTTTTATTATTCTCAAGGAACAAGAAAGCTCTCTACCTCTACTCTATGGTCTTCTGTGTATTTTTTGATTTTTCTGGACCTAATCTCAAATTCTGCTAAAGAGGGACTGGCAGACAAAAAAGGAAAACCATAAACTCTCTGTGGGAGGCAGAATCTGAGGGAATGTCTGATTGGGCCATATTTCAGGTGTACTTCTTTCTCATCTCTCCTCCTCCTCCTTCTCCTCCCCCTCCCTCCTTCCTTTCCTCCTCCTCCTCCTTCCTCCACCTCCTTCTCCTCATTCTCCCCATTCTTCTTCTTCTTTGTTATGTTCAAGGGGGAGGAAGTGGGAATAGTAATTTTGCACATATTTTAAAGAGTACCAAGCATTATCAGCATTATTTTGTACAGCCAATGTAACTTTAGATTTACCCACATTTTTACCATGCTTGTTGTTTTTCATTTCTTCCTGCATCTCCAACTCTCTACTTGGAATTATTTTCTTTCCAATCCTCATATTCTGTCCATTTGAGTCTCTGTTCTTCATTCTATATATTTTCTTCTGATTTATCTTCCACTTCACTGATATTTTCTTCAGCTGTGTCTAAACTGCTCTTATACCCCTTCAGTGAGCTCATAATTTCAGTTTAAAATTCTTCAGTTCTAGAATTTGTTTTGTTTCTTTTCAAATCTTCTTTGTCATTTTTCATACTTCACAATCTTCTTTCAAAGTTTTCAGTCCCCCCACCCCACCCCCACCTTGAACATAGTAATTTTAAAGACTGTGTCTGGTAATTATATGATCTGGAGTCTTCTGCATTTGTGTCCATTTTCCTTTGTGTGTGTGTGTGTGTGTGTGTGTGTGGTTTTCATTTATGTTGTCTCTATTTTTGCATGGACATCTTTTATTTTTGTACTGGATATTGTGTTTGAAAAACTGTGGAAATTATATGAGACATTTTCTTCTAGAGGAGTTTTTTCTTCTTCTTCCAGGCACCTGGTTACATTAATACTCTTGGATCATCTTAATCCAGTTTCGGAGATCAGGATTGTCCTTGCCACATAGATTATCTGAAGCTGGACTACAATCCATTCGAGGACTGATTTATCTTACTCCTGGTGTTCATCCCTTCCAAGCCTCAATCAAAGATTTAAGGGTTTGCCAGAGAGAGACTTTCACACTTGGTGAGCCTTGCATAGCTATTTTTATTCTCCAAGCCTCATGAGGCTTCTGTCTTATTTTTGATTTGGCTTAATTACATCTTATATTGATTAGCTTTTTGATACCTTCAAATATTTTTTTAGTGTCTCAGATTTTCTGATTGTCCTCACAAGAGAATTGGTTCAAGTTGTCCTGAGGCTACTATCATTGTCACTTCTCCCACTGAGACATTTTTCTGGGGTTCTGTAAGTGATATGGCTGAAAGATCTGTATACAAGTCCAGTCTTTGCTGATGATAATGAATTGTGGTGGATAACCTCAACTTTCTGGAGTCCATTCTTCTTCTAGATCAGGAAATTCAATTAGATGACCTTTAGTGTTCAAGATTTTATGATTTCTTGGCTCAGAGCTTCCCAAACAGAAAATTATAGTACATTGAGAGCAGAATTCTTTAAACTTGTGATAATTTAAACTGACAAAACATATCAAACATGTCTCTCTAACTCTAACTCCAGTATGTTTGTTAGGAAAATGTTTCCTGAAATTCAAGCCAGTAACAGATTTCAATGTTCATATATATGAGGAGGGAGGAAGCCTGAAGCCCAATTGTGTCATCAATCCACTCAGGTGGTAGGAATCACAGTGGCTTTTTTAGAAAAGAGAAATTACTATCGGAAATTGTTCGCCAGGTACTTTGTTGCAGCTACTTCCCCTAGAGCTGGAGGATCAAAGAAAAAAGGATGCAATTACTAAAGCATAGGAGCTTGGAGGAAGGCTTGTGCGGCCCCAAAACTGGGACCTCTGGGTAGGGGGCCCTGCTGGTGCTGCTGCCTCAGGAACTTTGAGGGGAGTCCCCACCAGCTGGTCAAGTGTCACTGCTGGGGCAAAATAAGGCTGATTCTAGGAGTGCGGAAAAAGCTGCTAGTGGAGTCAGAGGCTGCTACTGGAACAGCCGCTTCTGCCCCGGGAAAGGCAAAAACAGGAGGGAGCCAGTCTCTCCTCCCTCAGGCAGCCTCACACCCTTTCTCTCCTGCCCCCTGCTGGTGGAGCCTCACACAGACCCTGCTGGCAAAGGAGAAACACAGCCCCAGCATCACAGAGCCAATTACAGAAGGATGGGTTTAAACCTGACAGATGACATTTTCACAACGAGCAGACCGTCTTTGCCGTCTGCACCAGGTCGAGTGTGTTTTGTTATGCTGTCACTGTGAATTATTGGAGTTTTAGGATAATGAGCTATGCTTTATGCCCCAAGTGTTTATGTTGTTTTACCCGGGCACATTACATCTATGTAAGAAATATGGGTACGTTAATAGCAACAGAAAATGAACTCTCAGAAGAATCATAGCAAAGATAGTTACTATAAGAAGCAAAAGCTTATTTCTTTTACTACCATTTTCAAACTATCTGTAGTTTACTATTTGAGGAACTGCCTTACCTTGGCTTGTTCAGAAGCTCATTCCACTGCCCTGTAATATATCATCAGATAACCCTGCCTACCTCTAAATCCCCAGTACAGTGGAGGATGAGTCTGCTGTCCTGAGGCTCTGAAGCCTGCCTATGATTCACACACTCTAATAACACGAGCCTCGGTCTAAATACAGACAGACTCCAAGGGAGGCTTCCCTAGAGCGACCCGTGATTAATCTGGTTACTTGTAAACAAATACGCTCCCTTCAGTTTTAGTTTGCTGCGTTTCTCTGCCTGTCTTCACCACTATATAAGGACTGGCTCAAACTGTGTTTCAAATTTCATCACAAGGCAAATTTAATTACAAGGAACTCTGCTGTGGTGTCTAAATTATTTTTATTATTGTGCCGTTTGTTATATCTAGTGATGGTTATTGTTAATCAAGCATTTCTTTGGGTTTCAAAATCCTTATGGTACATTGAGACCCAACTGAATCAGTGCGGCTCGTTTTACAATAAATGAGTTATTTATATATGGTGGAGTGGTTAGGGTTGTGCGAAACCAGCCAAAGAGAGGAGAGCCCTACATTCTAGAAATTTACACCTAAAACAATCAGTGTGGGCACTGCCATCGACGCAGCTAAACATGCTTACACGTGCACCAATACATGCGGAGCAACTGGCACTCACCAGGACCCAAGCAGGGGCAGGATGCCAATTACGCATAGACTTTGTGTCTCGTGGGAGTAACGGTAGCAACCGGGTCTTCAAAGCACGAAATGCTTTTTTTTTTAATCTTTATTGGAGTATAATTGTGTTACAGTATTGTGTTCGTTTCTGCTGTACAACAAAGTGAATCAGCTATGTGTATACATATATCCCCATATCCCCTCCCTCTTGAGCCTCCGTCCCACCCTCCCTATCCTACCCCTTTAGGTCTCCACAAAGCATCCAGCTGATTTATACCAACAGTTGTCAGTCAGGCTTCTTCAGTTGCAAACAGTAGAAACCCTCCTCAGTATGTTTAAGTGGACACAGAGTTTACTGAGAAATGTTTAACAGTTCACAGATTCTCCGGAAGGACCAGAGGAGCAGTCTTAGAAGCAATGCCTCCAGGAACAGTGCCCAAATCACATGCTAGAACCAGTCCAGTGAAAAATGCAAAGGCCTCACTAATAAATGGCCATGAAGTTTCCATGGAGCAAGATGGATAAGCTCCAGAGATCTCCGTGCAGCACTGTACCTATGGGCGACACTATTGTGCTGTGCTCTTAAAAAATTGCTAAGAGGGTAGATCATGTGACATGTTCTTACAACAACAAGTAACATTTTGGAAGAAAAAAAAAACCGAAAAGAGTGCAGAACATAGACACTGAAAATTGTCTTTTTGATGTGAGTTTGGGCCTCTCCTCCTGTAAAGGCTGCCTCTGCCGTCTCCAGAAGCCTGAGGTATCTGCTTCCACTGTAGTCCTGGACCTCACTGCCTTCTGATACAGTCCTACGTGGCTGCGTCTTGTTGGTTGAAGTGTGGCTCCGTCCCCTGTGCCCTGGCTGCCAGTGAGGCTGAAAAAGCATGCTTCTGCCTGCACGGAAGGCTGGGGTAGCAGGTCTGGAGGCACTGACGCATACGATAGGGAATTCCCAAACATAGGAGGAGTATTTAAAGGTCCCGGCCAGCCAGAAAGAATGGAAAACGTCTGAGACATTTCTCAAAGCATGGTACTTAGCCTCTGCATCGTAGTAACTGCATCATAATGAAGAAAAATGAAGATGTCTGAGCCCCTCCCCCAAATCTTATAAACTAGAATCTCTGCAGCGGAAAGGGCAACTTATGTTTTCCACAGGCTCCTCGGGTGGTGGGGAAGCGTGATACAGAGGGGGAAGGCCTACACAGTTTATATTTTCAAAAGCACTTTGAAAATTTTTATTTGATTTATTTTTAGAGTTGAATAAGGAAAAGCTAAAATGACTTGTTCTGTCAGAGAGCAAAATCTCCGTAATTCTACACAGAAAGGCCTTCACTGTGGACAAAAGAGGTAATAAGTGGAGCTCTTGTTTCCACAGGAGAAGCATCAGAGGAGGAAGAAAGACAGAGCATGGACTCTGAGGCTCGCTGGCCTGGGCGTGAATACATTCTATCTCAGTTAGCATGTGTATCAGATCGTTTCCAAAGGTGGCCACAACAATATTTCCCATCCCACACACTATTCTAGAATCTTTTAAAATCTTGACACTCCCCTCATCAAGAGATAGAGGCACTTTCTCCCCCTCTTGAATCTGGGTGGGCCTTTGTGACAGCTTCGGCCAATCGAATGCAGCTGAAATAACGTGTTGTGACTTCTGAGACAAAAATCATAAAGTCCCACGTGCTTCTACCTGGTGCTCCATCAACACTCGCTCCGGGAATCCAGCCACCATGCTGTGAGGAAGCCCAAGCAGCCCACGGACCGGCCAACACAGAGGGGACCAGGGGCCCTGGGCTCACCTCCCAGGTGGCCAACATCTGGCCAGGGGAGACATCGTGAAGGTGGGGCCCCAGACCCCAGCTGAGCTGCCCCACTTGATACCACACAGAGCGGGGGCAAGTCATTCCTGCAGATCCTTGACAAAACTGTAGACGAGTGAGGAAAAGTAATCATTGCCGTTGCTTCAACTCACTAAACCAGGGAGGTTTGTCGCGTAGCAATACGTCACTGATAAGGAGATAGCTTAATTAACCTCTTTATGACTTGGTTTCTCTGTATAAAATGAGAACAATAATTGTATCCACTTCATAGCATTTCAATCAGAATTATATGTTATTGGATGTAAAGCACTTAGAAAATAGCCTGACTATAATAAGTGCTCTATGAGTGTTTGAAGAAATAGATGAAAGTGGGTGTGATGACCAAAAAGGACATTAAGAGTCAATCCAGAATTCCTTTAGACGTGTGGTACAGTTCCCCCAAATGTCACATACCTGAGGTGCAGCAATTTAAATTAGTAATCACCCCAATGTTAACTTTCATGAAACATAAAATGAATTTTACCAGTTTTAATTCTACCTATCATTTCAATTAATATTGATTTCATTTAAATGCATTATTTATTCTTACCATGAATCATTTATCCTTATCATTTTCAAGTCAGACCTTAGAGTCTAGACACCCAGTTCTGTTTCAAATCTCTCTCTCCCTTAACTGAATGACCTTAGCCAATTGCCTTCATTTTCTCCAAAGACGTAGTAGCTTGCAAATAAGCATTTGAAAAATAAATAAAGCTATCCCATAGGATACAAATTTTAGTTCTTCCTGTTCCTCTAGGAAGTGGTTCTCTACCAGGCAGATGACCTGCTGGAAATAGCAGAACTGAGTCAGAATATCTGACAGTACATCGCAAACGTGATAGAATCTCTCTGGGCACCAAGATGTCGTAGGGACAAGGTGTCAGGAGATGCACCTGGACGAGAAGGAGCTCGGAGGACAGTTGACTCCCCCGGGTCCCAGCCAGGTAAATCTTTGTCTCCCACCAGACATCTCTGGGACAAGCACAGCTTACCTGGTAACCTGATCCCTCCTCTGCACACCTCAACATACCTTGAAGACATGGTATTCATTACCCTCGCTGTATAGAAAATTTTCCCTAAACTTGGTAGCTTAAAACTACAAATACATACTACCCTGCAATATCTGTGGGTCAGGAATTAGGCTTGGGATTCCCTGGGTGGTTCTGGGTCAAGGTCCTGCAGGAGGTTGCAGTCAAGCTGTTGGCTGGGGTTAGAGTCTTGTCTGAAGGTGTGACAGAGAAGCATCTTCCAGGATCACTCACGTGGTTGGAGGCAGGAAACTCAGTTCCTCCCTGGCTGTTAGCCCCAAGCTTCAGGCCCTCAGCAGCTGGGCCTCTCCACAGGGCTATTCACAGCATGGCAGCCTGCATCCCACAGAGCAAGTGGTCCAACAAGGAGAGGGCAAGAGCCTGAGTGAGAGAGAAACTTAGGAGGAAGGGGAGGTATTTTTTTTATAACCTCATCTTGGATGCATGACTTGCAGCCACTGCTGCTTGACCCACTGAACCACCTGGCACAATGCGGGCGGGACTACACTGGGACCATTTGCAAGACTACTTACCACAGCCATCCTTGTGTGAAACCTTCTGTTCTTTGTGTTCCCTTCAAGTCTTCCCTCAGTGTTTACCTCCATCCTGTTTCATCTGCATCACAGCACTGGAGGTGAGCTGGAGAGGCAGGAAGTGCCGTGTCCGCATCATGCCAACAGGTCTCTTCTCTTTCAGGGGCCACCATGTGCTCTAAGCTGGTCACCACGTGGCCTGCAGAGAAGGACAGCTGTGTGCCTGTCCCCACGGAGCTGGCCTTCTCCTGCCGCAAATAAGTCAGATCATGTGTAATTACAAGACAGGGCAACATATAGCAAATATAAAATAAAGAAGTTGTGTTTTACATCAAGCATGCAGTCAAGTGTTATTTAATTTTTAATTAGTCAATTAAATGAAGAGGTTAGGCCAGGTAATCTCTAGATCCTGGTCAGCTTTCAGTTTTCTAAGGATTGTGTGTCAGGAATATAAAAGAGTAGAAAGAAACCCAGTGGGGCCTCAGGGTCTAGAAGTGTCCAC
Source organism: Hippopotamus amphibius kiboko (assembly GCF_030028045.1). Lineage (NCBI taxonomy): Eukaryota > Metazoa > Chordata > Mammalia > Artiodactyla > Hippopotamidae > Hippopotamus > Hippopotamus amphibius. Next base: position 134,782,864 of record NC_080189.1, on the reverse strand, counting down.
AGTTGGCTGAAATGGCCTCCTGGCTTTCACAGAACTGTAGAATGTCTGGGCTGAGAAGGAAAGGGGTGGAGACGCAAAGTATTATATATGAGATGGTTCAACCACAAGGTGCATCCTATTTCACAGCACGATAGGATGGATAAACAGCAAGGTCTTATTGTACAGCACAGTGAACTATACCCAATACCCTGTGATAAACCAGAACGGAGAAGAAGATGAAAAAGAATATATATATATATATATATATATATAACTGAATCACTTTGCTGCACCGCAGAAATGAACACAACATTGTAAATCAACCATACTTCAGTAAAATAAATTTTTTTTAAAAAGAAGGAAAGGGTTGGGATGAAGGAGTGCAATTAATTCTGAAGTCTCAGAGGCCAGAATTCACAATGTCACTGCACTTTAGCCAAGAATGACTGGAGTGATGTAGCCATTTCCAGCAGCTTTCCTCGTGTACATTTCAAGACAAAGACTGGGACTTAAATTTATCTTTTTTCCTTTGAAAACTGTGCATGACTATACGCTGGTCCAATCTATGTGCTCACGTCTGTTTTTTTCCCTGATATGCTTATTTTCCTCCTCCTTGAAAATTCATAAGTATTCCTACTTTCCTGAAAAGTCAACCTGCTTTATTCAAAACGCTCCTGTTTTGCTCCTGTCATTCGCCGTGGGGGGTGGTGGGCACCGGAACAGCGTCCCAGCAAAATCCGTACCCACTTCAATTCATCTGGTAACAAAAATTGACCCCACCTGAAAAATCGGTATTTGGGGTGAGTCAAAATCATGCTGAATTTGTTCCTTTTTCTTCCACTGAACTTCTATTTTTTTAAAACAAATTGTGAATATATTTTTCAACCTTTTCCTTCTCATTTTATTATTCCCATATATGCAGCTTTATAGTCTATTTCTTCACCTCTTTATAGGGATGGCTTCAAAGCAGGCAGTCTTCCACAACTTGTGCTGGCTGATTGCTTTCCCTGTGCAAGACAGCCGATGTGCTCTCAACTCTGTTCCCTGGGGACAGAGCATCAGTGGTACCCAAGGTCTTGATAGAAATGCAGAATTGCAGGCTCCACCTCAGACCTACTGAATCAGAATCTGCATTTTACACAAGATTTCCAGGTGGCTAGCATGCACATTAAAGTTGGGAAGCTTGTTCTAGAGCTGTCATTGAGAGTGGAGTGTTACTTGTATTTCTTGATGGTGCGTGTGCACCAGACCAAGCTGGCAGATGGACATGGGGAGTGCTAGGGACCTTGGGAGCTCTCTCTCTCTTCCTCTCTCCCTTTCTTCCTCTCTCTCCTTCCTCTCTCCCTGCATTTCTCTTTCTCCCTCCCTCCCCCATCCCTCCATCTCTTTCTCTGTCTCACTCTTTCCTTCCTACCTGCATTGACTTTATCTTTTGATTTTTCTCTGGAAACACTGAAACAATCGAGACTTGTTTTTGTTTTTCCCCATCACTTGGAGCTGAGCCCTTTCATCTTTGATTCAGCCAATTCCCTTCAAAGCTAAATATTAAACAGATCTGTCTCCTGACAGCTGACCCCAGATGGGGACGTGCCCGTGGTCCTACCCCTGGGGGTGGAGAGCTGAGCCGACAAAGGTAGAGGAGAGACAGGACGGAGCCAGCTCCCGGCCCCTGGGGACGCCCCAAAGTTGTGTCTCTGCCTTCACGTCAGCCAAACAGCCAAGAGTCAAGCAACGGAGCGCTTCTGGAAGGCATTCTTGTAGAAATTCCTTTTTTTTTGCCAGAGGGCGAAAGGCTTGCTAATTGATTTTGTCTGCCTTTCAGATGAACTTAGAGAGACAAAGAGTTTGAATTCTAACCAAGAGGTAACATTTTTAGATACTGGAGCAAACATTTCTACGTATGTCATATGACCTAGTTTACCTGTTAGTATTTTTTTTTTCCACCAGTTGTCATTCTGTTCAGGGAAGTCCATTAGGTTGACTCTCTTTTAAAAAACTTATTTCTATCAAAAATCACTACTTCTGCACAGTCAATTAACAAAAGAAAGCTAGCTCTTCTCAAATGCTTTGAGACATTGGTGGCCCTGCCTCTTGTTGAAGAAGTGGGTGGAGGGTGTGGTCCTGAAGACTCCTAGCCACAGAGAACCCACCTCAGGCTCTTCACCGCCCCCAGGGCTGGAACCTAAGCTCAACCTGCTGTTGGGCTCACGTCTGATGTGCCGTGTGTCTCATTATGAAAATATGGAAGAGAGGTTATGGGAAGAGAAAACAGAGAAATGACAGAACACCCCTTGGCCTGACCATTTCATGCTGCAGTGAGCGAGCTGATGGGGCGCTGTAACATTATGGAAAATGATATAAATGGCAATTTTACAGTTTACAGTTTACAATTGTTTTAAACACAGAAAAGCCAGCCAGCCTCCTGGTCGTTGTCAATGACCAAAGTTTTTAAGAGAACAACAGTCACAGGTGTCAGAAAGCCAGCCCCATAATCCTGAAGGAAAGAACCTGGGGTCAGAATAAAGAGCTGGTAGGCGTGCCTTTGCCTGCCTAAAAGGAAAATTGTGGAAAACCTATGTATTTGGGTTCACCAAGTCTTAAGCCCTGTAATTTCACTTTCATTCCTCCTGCCTTGTTCTTCTGGATTGGAGTATTGTTTATGTGAGTTCTGAAAAATGAAAAATATGGGCTAATTCACTTGCTCATTGCACAAATCTCTGGAAATCAGAGGTGAAAAAGTGAATTTATTTCCTCTTTAGGCTGACTTCAACCAAGTATAAGCTTAGGAATTCTTAAAGTGTTTGTAATATAAAGAAACTAGGGATATATTGGGTTTTGTTTTTATACCTTGTTTGTTTTCTAACTTAAGTCATGCCATAAAGTTTTGTGGACACTGTGAAACTTAAGATTTTTGATATGTATCTAATAGAGTCAGCGTTATTAATGGGTAGTGGGAAACAATATTCATAATTGTGTACCCTGTTTCTGAGAGAAATCCACTGACACTCAGAAAATGCACTGGGTTAGTAAAAGTATAACCCCAGTGGGAAATTTTTAAAACAGGAGGGAATACTGTCTACTATCCTTTGGAGGGAGAGAGAGAAAGAGAGAGAGAATTATTAACCTCATTCAGAGCTCAAATTTATATCCTTTATTTTCTACATCTCCTTCATACATCTTTCTGTAATTTCCATATTTCTATATTGGGCCTAAAATCTTTCTGGAACAAGGAAGAAAATAAATTTTTTATTTTGATCATTTTCTGTTCAAAATTAATCCTCATTTTTTTTTACCCTAAAAGGTATTCTTAAGTTCTGTAACCAATGACTTTGTAACTATTATTAAAATGCAAGGGCGCCTCCTAGTGATTCAGCCAAACCAATGCAGTGTACTAATTCCAGGTACGCTTGTTTTATTTGTGACCTAACAGGTTCATCATCCTTAAACACACAGGGAGGATCTACCCTCTTCAGAGACCGATAATGAATACATGCGAGAATTTTAAGGAAGCTGCAGTAACGCTTCAGGCCACTAGGGTCATTTGAGTAAATTACCTCTTCTGCTGAAGGGAGAGCGCCCGCGTGGGCCCCTAGGGCCAAAAGCGGGACCGCTCCCACTCCAATGTGGGACGTTCTTAGCGGTATCAATCAGACTCATCATATGCAGTCGTTCAGTATTTCTCGAATTTGATTGTTGTTCAAAATCTCTTTACAAGGAGATTTAAATACTGACCCTACAACCAACTGCTCTGCAGTAGGGATGCATGTACAAGGATTGCTCTGCCTTATTTATCATCCGCAGAGTGAAGATGGGAAAGCTGATGGCCCTTTTACTGTTATCTGCTGTAGTCAGATCTTGCTTACCTACTCCTTAGCCTAAAAAAGAAAAGTAGCCAAGATCACGACTGCCCAGCCCCCTCCAAATGCTTCATCCATTACCACCCTTCCCCCACTGCGGAAGAGAAGAAGGAAGGAAGGCACTAGATATGCGTGGGAGGGTGATGTGTGCTATTTTCTTTCCCCTTCCCTGCCTGAGTTCATTTATTAACTATTACCATTCTAGGCCAGATGCACCAGGAACCATGGTCTTTTTGAAAGTGATTAGCAGATTTGGTAAGACATCATCTTGCGGCTTTTACCGGTCTTGAGTCCTAGAAAAGAGTATTGGACATACCCAGCTAACTACGCAGGTCCGGGACACCCAGGTGTCTGTGCAGGTTACAGGGAGCGGGACCCAGGCTCAGCGGACAGCAGGGAGGCCGCCCCTTCCTTCTGCTGCGGTTACAAGACGCTTCATTGCTAGCGTGGGGAAGTAGCTTTGCAGGAAGGACTGCGAGCCGGCTTGTGGGAATTGGGTTTGTTGTAATTCTGTTGAATAGAATATAAAAGTGACGCATCCTCCTAATAATTACAGTTGTCGTCTCCAGGTTTCATTCAAAGTTTTAATCACACTCCAACTCGCAGAATTGCCTTAAAGCATCCATGTTTCATCTCAAAAGGCAACTGGCTGTGGGAGTGTAACAGGGCGTCCAGAAGCAGATTGGAATTTTCCTCCACAAAGTACTGTGTTCTTTTTTTTTACTGGAGTATAGTTGATTTACAATGTTGTGTTAGTTTCAGGTGCACAGCAAAGTGATTCGGTTATACAGATACATATATATATATATTTTTTCGGATTCTTTTTCCTTATAAGTTATTACAAAATACTGAGTAGAGTTCCCTGTGCTATACAGTAGGTCCTTGTTGGTTATCTATTTTAAATATAAAGTACTGTGTTCCAGACACACAATCCTGGTCATCTGGACGGCCTGTTCCTGCCATGTGAGGTGGTGAGTAAAGAGGGGACTTCAGGATCAGTGCACATTTCCGCTTCTGCTCATGCATGCAGTGTTGGGGTGTCTGAGTGAGGGCTGAGTATCCCAGGTTGGAGTCTTTCTGTGGTTTCAGCTCCCTTATCCTGGCATGTGAACTTGGGGGACATCAAGTTTGAGCTTTAGGATGTGGACAGGAGGCTGGAGCTTTGCCTGTAAATTACAACAAAGTCTGAACTCATGAGGCCTGGCAAGGGGACAAAGTGGCCACGACTGGCTTGGGCCCAGAGCCAGGGCCCCCACAGAGCAGCAGACGAGCTGGGGCTTCGTCCCAGGGCAGCCACAGCCCGGCCTGGGCTTGGAGAAGCTCATTGCCGCTTCTCCTGAATCATGGAAACAAACAGGCTTGGCCAGGATGGAATAAAGGAAGCTGAAGATTAAAGACAATTTTAAGAGAGACGTGAATTAGAGAATTGGAGAGACCAGTTGTATCTGCCCTGTTCCCTTTTATTTCAAGTATCATCTCGCCGGCCTTCTCCTTCTGGCAGTGAGACCAGGGTGGCTGGTCTGGCAGCTCAGGCCTCTACCAGGACAGCTGGAGGCAGGAAGGGCAGTGAGAACCTGGAGCCAGTGGTGTGGACCAGGCAGGTGGTGTACAGAGGGCCACAATGCCGGGGCCCCGCTATTGGCTTTCTCCATCCACATCGAGAACGGGCTCAGGGTTTGTCCTGACAGCAGCTCATCAATTTCCTGAAGAGCTTAAAGTGAAAAACAGGGACACCCAAGAGCCCGCAGGTTCCCAGGTGAGTTCTACACTGCCCCCCGTCCCCCTACAAACACCAACCCCTTAGATGTCCGGGGCTTCAAGATCCCTTTGAGCTTACCACCAGCTGCCCTTGGCCAGAACTTCAATCCGTTTGTCTCTGGAGACAGTCTCTGGCATGTTTATGAAATGAGCACTGGAGACTCCAGTTTCACAGTCAACAATGTACCTAAAAATAGAAAAAGTTTTGTTCTGAGATAATTTCATCTTTAAACAGCAAGATCAACACAAGATGCCTTCAGGGAACTGGTGGTCCTGAGCTTCAGTCTAATGAGACTCTGGGCTGCCTCTCTGAGAAGGGGGAGGAATGTGGCTCCAACATGACACTCTTCCCATCACCTCTTGCTGACCTGAGTGGGGACGAAGCCCTGAGCAATGAGTTGTGACTTTAAGCCATGATGACCCCATCACCTGGGTCTAGGTGACATTATTTAATGGACCACCTCAGGGCAAAGCAAGGCCCGTGGTCTCACTGGCTGGAAAGCTTTTTAAGAACCCCGGGATGCTGGTTACCAAACCTCTCTTCCTCTAAATTTTTAAATCCCTGGATAATTCCCTGGAAATGTAATCCGGATGTTTCTGACTCATGTATATTTAAGCCCATCCCCTTGTTTTCAAAACGCATTTGATGGAAATTCAGAGTGAGCTTTTTTCTTTATCCAATCAAGGACTCCTGTAAATTAGACGCACAGAAGTCAACATGGATTGACAGGAAGTCTGACTACTTTTGTCTTATGTTTGCTTACTCTTTTCCTTAATAGTCTTGTTACGTTTCCCAAAAAGACAGGAAATAAAGGTACTATCCTGTACCATAGGGTGAAGCATCCTCCCTCTGAGCTGGCCAGTTGGGATTCCATCAGTAAGCAGTGATGATGAAGTTTCCACCAAGTCAGCTTAGGAAACGCAGTGAAAAAAAATAAAGCAAAAATAAATATTGATTCTTAGGTTCTTGCTGTATTATAGAAAGTACTTTTCTCTCCAGCTGGTAGATAGAGGGACAGCTTGGTCTTGTTGTTATGTCAGGAGGTAAAAGATCCCAAAACACATCCCGGATTCAGTATAGGGTTTTGGAGTCATAGAGACTTGGATTTGAATCAAAGTTCTGTCCCTCTCACCCCATTCACGACTAGATGCCTGACCTGGATGAGTTACTGGGTGAGTGACTGGAACCCTCGGAACCTCTATTTCCTCATTATTCAAGTGGAGGTCATAATATTTAACGTGTCATTTTAGCTAATGTTTATTGAATGCTTACTCTGTGTCAGCTATTATGCTAAGAACTGTACGTGCATTATTCTATTCTACCTTTATAATATCCTTATTCTCCAGACGGGAGAATTGATACAGTGTTCCTAGAGCTTTCTTTCTACAGAGTTCTCATCTTATTGCTGTGAGTTCTAAAGGAGGTGAAAGATGTATAGGGTGGGGCTCATAGAAGGTAGAGAAGAGAATCAATAGTGACTAGAAGCTGACCTACTGTGTGACGTCCTCTCCCTGTACATGGCTTTTCAAGGCTGTCCTTTGGCTTGTGCATGCAGGGCTTTTGTGGGATTTACTTGAAATCTTTAGCAAAGGATCCCAGGGATGTGCCTATCTTGACTAAAGGGAAGTTCCCCAATTTTCCTGAAAGAGGTTGTTCTCTCCCAACAAGCCCACAGCTTCGAGAAGGATGCATTTGGAAAGGTAAGTGAGGAAACAGACAAGGATGTAGTCAATCTTGAATTAAATGGGGCAAAAGATGCCTTTTATGGACTCCACACTATTCCCCAAGGGATTTAATCATGCCCTCATTCAGCACCAACTGAATCTAGAAAATCTAGAAAACGCAGAAGGAGAAAGATTTTTCTGTTCATTGAATCATTTGTGCCAATGACAAAGTTTCTAAAACTTTTCAAAAACAGAGCAGTTGGCTCTTTTCACCAGAGCTGATAGTAAGTGGGTTCTCTGACCCACTGCCCCACCCCCAAAAAGATTCCAGAATCCCACATGGTCTCTATGCAGTCATTCTGATTCAGGAAATGTGGCTCGCTGTAGAGATATGTGTCCTAAAAGTCCCTTGATTACTCTGATTTTAAAAAAAAAAAAAAACATGTGTGCAGGATTGAGCTAAGATGTTGAGATAAGAACAGACAGTGTGGTTACATCAGATAAAAATAGGAAGAAAAGTGCTCATAAAAGTGGAAATGCTTCTTTTTCTTTTTTAAACAGTTGACTAACAGGAGATAAATCCCATAGCCATGTTTATATTAGAGACATTGTAGGACTTTGCTTCCTAGGAGATGATAGTTTCCATCTAACCGAATCTACTGGAACATATATTAATCTCTTTTTCATTTCAGGAGGAAGTGAAATACATCACAGAAAAGATATGTAATGATTGAAATATCCTTTTCTGCTCCCACAGAGCATGATTAAACAGAAGATAGACCTCATAATCTTGTTAACATTTGTGCTTGGCATGAATTACAATATAATAACAATGACAATGGTAACTTCTATTTAATGAGCACTTATTCTGTGCCAGGAACTGTGCTGGTCCCTTGATACAAGTTATTTCATTGAATGGTCTCAGTTTTCCTATTGAGAACCTTGAGACTCAGACTTTAAGTGATTTTTCTGAGGTCACATACAAAATGGATAGATTTAAATTCCATGTCTCTTTGACTCCAAAATCCATATGAATCCACATCTCCTGCCTCTGAAACACTAATGACCTGTGAAGGGAAGGAAACAGAGGATGCAGGAGGGTGGGGGTTGGCATCTGGGTCCGCATCAGGTGCTTCACACAGGGTCCAATTCCACATCATTCATGAGCTGAGCTGGGCTTTAACACCACGTGGATCGGCTCCCAGAGTTCCCTCATGTTCCCTCAACTGAACTTGCCGCCTGCAATTCTTGACATTGAGTTCCTTGATGTGAATTTCGAAACATTGAAACACATATTACAATTAGACTGAATCCTGAATCTAACTACAAAAAATGTTGGGAAGTAAACTTGAAGCATTGATGTTCCGGTGACCTATTGCTCCGTAGCACATTACCCTACAGTGTAGTGACTTAAAAATAACTGTCATTATCATCCTCCTGAGTCTGTGGCTCAGAAATTCAGGGAGAGCACAGCAGGCTTGCTTCTGCACCCTAATGCATGAGACCTCAGCTGGGAATACCTGAGTGGTTGGAGAAGTGAAACAGCTAAGGACTGAATAAATACCATCCACAACCCTTTCTCACACACACACACACACACAAACACACACACACACGCATTCTCTAAATGGCCAACTTGGGCATCCTTACACTATGGAAGTCTCAGACTATTTAAACTTCTTACAAGGCAGCTCAGAGCATCAAGACCAAGTGTTCCAAGAGATAGAAAGTGACAGCTGCCAGTCTCTCAAGACCTGGACTTAGAAGCTGGGTACATATTCTGTTTCTACCATATTCTACCATAGTTTGTCGGTCAAAGCAGCCACAGAGCCCACCCCAATTCAAAGGGAGGGAACAGTGACCCCCACCTCTTGATGGAAGAGGTACCAAGGAACTTGGGGCCATTTTAAATCCACCAAAGTTAGTATCAAAATTGCCTAAATACATTCATTGTGGCTGAATCCCTGATATCAACATGACAGGCTACAGAGTGAAGTGTTCCCCCTCCCACCCCCAGGCTTTATCCAAACTTGTCAGTAATTATTAATATTAGCCACTCATTATCTGACTTTCTTGTACCTGCATGTGAAGATCTTAGAATGCATCTTCAGGAAGGAGGAAAGGAATGTTATTTGGTATCCTGCCATGCCCAAAGCAGGTATGTTTTCTTGTCATGGTACATTCAATCCTCTTAATTACCTTAATGCATTATGCCCACTTTACAGATGAGGAAGTCAAGTCACAAAAGAGCCCAAAGTGGTTTCTAAACATCAACATCCTTGGTGCCTCCAAGTTTTTCAAACTTTCAGGTCTTTCTTCTTTTAAAATTTATATGCAAATGACACCAGCCTACCTCACATTCCATGTGGAAGAGAAACCCAACATCTGCAGACTCCTGGAGATCTAATTTCTTGTCTCTACCGAGTTCTTGGTCAGTCAGAGCTTGTCTCCTGTTACTGGTCACATCTTTTCACCCTACCCACCCTAAATGTGAGTCCCACTGGGTCCATCCAACTCCTGGACTGTTTTAGAAGATGTTTTGACGGTATCTGAGCTGTTCTGAAGGTTTGAGGGTAGCGGGAAGATTGCATCACGTTTGGCAGAGAAGTGACTTTTCAATGAAGACTAGACAACACTAATTGTCCCTGGGAATTTCACTGCCCATCTGCCGTCACCATGGACTGCAGACTCCCGTCACTGTCCTCCAAACACCCAGCCTCTGACTGCTTATAGCTTTCACCTCATTCCCCTGCTGGTTGCTGCTGGAAACTAATATCCCAACAACTGGTTTTATGCGTAACAATTAGGTCGCGCCTCTGTTTTGCCCTGAGCCACTGCAGCCAAGTCCTGACCTGGTAGTGTCTCCCTTCCTGTCCAGAGAGGTCATCAAAATATTTAATACCTTCAGGCACCATGACACTTCTCTTCCTAATAATTCTCCTGTCATCTTTTATAAAAGCCAGGGTTTTCCCCTCTCCTTACTGCACGACAATTAAATACAAGCCAATCTGAGTCACTGTAGCCTGGATCCTTTCTCTCTCTCCTGCTGCTTTGGAAAATCAGAGCAGAGGCATGGATGCCACAGTGCAGGCACCAGGGCAAGGGCGCTCACGCAATGTGTATGCTTTAGGTCTAGTTTCAAGTCAAATGAGTATTTTTAAAATCTAAAATTCATTTAGCAAATAAATACGCTCTGCACATAATAGATATTTATTAAGTACATGAAGAGTGAATAAATGAACGCTAATGAATAGGGAGTCATGATGCTGAATGATGGAGAAAGCCTCAGTACTTAGTTTCACAGTTTGACAACTAAGCTAGAAAATAATAAGTGAAGTTCAACCAGGGGAAACGTGAAATTGCAGTGGAACACACCAAGCACTACCAAGGGAGACCAAGGAAGGATAATCAGAGCCCACAGAATGAAGTGGAAGGAAAGCTAGTAAAATCTACCGAAATTAGTATTGATTGGATATTTTTTAAAGCTTATTTACTATATACTTGGAAGAATAAATGTTTTAATAAAGCTTTCAATAATTTGCAAAGTACTGTGAAAGCCAGGAAGTCTTAATACAGCGAGAGATTAGCTAAAGAACCAGAAGGATAACTGTTCTTGGAACAAAGAAATATTTAGACAAAGAAATATGAGAATAAGGCAGCTCTAAAGGCAGATAGAACCACCCAAGGAGGAAAACACCGGGATCAGTGAAATATACATGCAATTAAAAGCCAACACACGTGCGCGCATGCCAACACAGCCCTCTTTTTAAGAGCTCGAATCCAGGTATTCCTTAGAGCTCAGTCCTGCTGCAACGTTGCTGTGTTAACTTTTGCTGAAGGACTTTGTTGCACAAGACGGAGCATCATGGAAATTGTGGTGCGAAAGCACGCCCCGTCTTTAGTTCCCCTAATAACAGACCTCGGTCTACACGAAGTCCACAGTGTGGGCTGGTATGTGGAAAAGAAGTTTTCCCACAGTGGCAATTTAGTTAAATGTGAAGGGCCCAGTCACTTTTTCCCCCAGGACTTGAGCCCCACTGGAAGCAGTCTTGATCCCCAGATAGCATGCTTCCCTGCTGAACAGAAATGATGGTTCACCTGTGACACAGAGTCCTGCTGAGGTCACCACACTCCTCTGCCCACTTGTAAATTTAGCACTTCCCTTTTTTATGTCAACAAATTCCAGATAATGATTTTCACTCTTTCACTACATTGTTTTCTTCTTAAGTTTACACGGTTACTGTTATTTATTTTATTTTATTTTATGTTACTTTATATTTTGGCCGTGTTGGGTTTTTGTTGCTGTGCACAGGCTTTCTCTAGTTGTGGTGAATGGGGGCTACTCTTGGTTGCAGTGCTCAGGCTTCTCATTGCAGTGGCTTCTCTTATTGTGGAGCATGGGCTGTAGGCATGCGGGCTTCAGTAGTTGTGGCACGTGGGCTCAGTAGTTGTGACCCACGGGCTTAGTTGCTCTGTGGCATGTGGGATCTTCCCAGGCCAGGGCTTGAACCCATGTCCCCTGCATTGGCAGGTGGATTCTTAGCCACTGTGCCACCAGGGAAGCCCTCTTCCACTACATTCTTAAGAGCAAAGGAGACCGAACAAAAAATAGTTCCAGTGACAAGCTATAATAATACAAAAGACAACTTATTTCCATATTCAATGAAACATATCTGGGAGACTCTTGGTTTATGATATGCTGTCCTAGTTACATTTGTATACCTTTATTCTAGAATCCTTGGTGTTCTCAGATTTCTAAAATATACCAATTCAGAAAGAAAACCAGTATTTTTGCCATTATTTTTTATTCATAGCAAATGAAAACCAACACATATACATTTAGAAAGTGATGTTACAGATATTTTATCTTGCAGGAAACCTAAATCTAGAAAATATGCTGCCTGGTGCCTTGAGGTGATTTTAAGAGCACACTGACCACTGGTAGTGCTTTACTTTCTTTGGTTGTATTTTCAGTATTGCATTCCCAAATTTTGTTTGAGGTTGAAAAATACTTCTTTTTTTTTTTTTTTGGTGTTTTCTGTAAAGCATATAAGGGGCCATTGGATGTAGCTCTCTAAAATTTTGTAACAGGAAAAGCAAGTATCTTCTGAAACAGTGAAATTCTCCCTTTGATCAGAATCTGAAAACAACGTAATCCGTTGTGTCTCCTCTTTCCCTAAATTGCCAGGAAGGTCAGAATTAAATTTAATGTTAAGTTACCATAACTATTTTAAATCTCTCCATGTATATGCTTCCTGATTTTCCATTTCAACCACCTTATTGTGAATGCACGTTTTATTGAAACCTGCCTAAAATATTTTCTGGGAGAAGGAAAAATAGAAGTTGTCCTTTCAAATTAAAACACAGTTCTAATTCCTTTGGAATTGATGCCTTCTTTTATTTATTTATTTATTTTTATTTATTTATTTATGTATTTATTTATTGGCTGTGTTGGGTCTTCATTGCTGTACACGGGCTTTCTCTAGTTGCCGCAAGCAGGGGCTACTCTTCGTTGTGGTGCACAGGCTCCTCATTGTGGTGGCTTCTCTTGATGTGGAGCACAGGCTCTAGGCCCGTGGCCTTCAGTAGTTGTGACACGAGGGCTCAATAGTCGTGGCTCACAGGCTTCGTTGCTTTGGGGCATGTGGGATCTTCTTGGAGCAGGGATTGAACCCGTATCCCCTGCATTGGCAGGTGGATTCTTAACCACTTCGCCACCTAGGAAGCCGAATGGGTTCTTTTAGATGAAAATCCTCAGGTCAATCACAAATGGTTAGTCACTTGGGAGAATGGTCTCCACGTGTTCCCTGTGTCCCTGTGCGTAAGAACACTAAAATGAGAAAAGTAGAAAGGCCATTTGGAATTTGATTTATTGATGAAAATCTACCTTCTGATTTGATTTTTTGCTGAACTTGTTCCCTGGGCATGGAGGGCAGAAACAATTCTAAGTCTCTCCCTCTTTTTTTTTTTTTTTTTTTTTAGTATTTGATCCTAAGGGACAGCAGAAGGGAGTTCTCTGCTCCAGGTTCTGGGTCTGAAAAACCAGCACAGGGCTTCTTTCAGCATCTTTATCAGGAGATGCTTGTGCTACAAATTAACACAACACTGTAATCACCTACACTTCAATAAAAAAAAAGAGAGAGGCACTTGTTCTCGCTGGCTTCTGGTGAGGTGTAAAACAGCATCAAGTCTGACTTTCCAGGAATGACTTTAGTATGCTAATATCTAATACGACAAATTCCAAAGGGCTGCAAAAATACGATCTTAAAACACCAACCAAATTGCTCTAAAGCTTTAAAAATAAACATTTGTGCTTTAGTTATGGGTAAAGCCCTGGGAAAGAGGAGAAGAATCACAGAAGCATTTCAATGAAACCAGTTTGCCCACCTCGAATCACATTCTTAGACCAGTGGCTCATACTGATGGGGTTCTTCAACTCCTTGTCATTTTGCAGCAAATAATAGATTTTTAAAGATTTTATGAATTGTGATTAGAATTTGATGGTGTAGCCCAACACTCCCTTTAAAAAGTGAAGTAGTATAGTCAGTGAATCATTCTTTATAACAAAGAGCCTGGGAAAAAATTAAGGAAGGTCACACAGGAATTTGTGGAATTGGTAACCAATCAGAAAGCCTGAGATTAAAAAGTTCCCATTCAGTCTGACCTAGAGAACATTTTGGAAAGTTAATAAACCTGGAGCAAAGTTATTTGAAATCCCCAGTAATAAACAAAATGGTTAAATTCCACTCATTCCTGCATCAGCCCAGAGCTGATGGTGGGGTCTTATCTGGGTACACAACACCCAACCCTTGAAATCAGGCAGTGGGAAAGGGAGAAATTTCTCAAGTGCCTTATCTTTTACAATTTGTGCTTTCCACCAAAGCTGTCATCTTTTACTTCCATCCAAACTGGAAATTAAGGAGCTAGGCCTCCCAGATGGCAGGAGCTACGCATTGGTGATAAATATATGAATGAAATAAAAACAGAAACAAAAGACCAAATTAAAACAAGCTCCCCAAATGCACAGCTCCCAACAACCCTCTCTAAATTGACAACAGACTTGTTAAATCAAACTTAACTTGCCCAATGTTTGAGTTTCCTTTAAAGAGCCTAAATATACACTAATACACATTTTAAGAATAAGAACATTTGGTCTACAGTAAAGAATATTTAAATACGTAAACAAAGTAATTTTCTCTTTTTTTTCCCACCTATACATATCAGTTTATTCCAATCTGAATAAGGAAAAAGATTTAAAAGAAAGACCAAAACATCCTGTATTTTAAATACATTCAACAATTGCCTTAGACAGAACTAGCACCTTCAAATCCTAAAAAGCAAGCCCATATTCTAAAATAACTGATTTTAATTTACTTAAAAAAAAAAAAAACAAATGTATTAGTATATAAGTGGAATTCATCTGTGAAAGAAAAACTGTTTCTAATATTTTCTTTTCTTTTTCTAAGGTTATACTCCATTTATAGTTATTATAAAATATTGGCTGCATCCCCCTGTGTTGTACAATATATCGTTGAGGCTTGTTTTATACTTAAAATACACGGTACATCTTCATCCCCTCCCCCAGCGTTCCCCTCCCCCCTCCCCTCTTCCCACTGGTAACTACTAATCTGTTCTCTGTATCTGTGAGGTTGCTTCTTTTTTGTTAGATTCACTAGTTTTATTTGTTTTAATTCCACATGTAAGTGATATCATGCAGTATTTGTATTTCTCTGTCTGACAGAAGTGAACGATATGGAAAAGGCTGGATAGTGAACTCTCCCAGGCAGCAGCCACGTTGTTCACCGGGCTTCCCAGCACCTAGCTCAGGGCAGGCACTCAGCGGACATGCGATATCCATCTGTTTAAGGAATGCAATATTGAGCTTAGAAAGCTGGACACGCAGCACGTACAGCACGATCTCAGGAAGAAAACACGAGTGTAGAGTGAAGACTGGGTGGATATGGGTCCATATGGGATCAGTAGTTGCTTTGAGATCGTGGCTTGTTTATTTGCATCTTTAAACATTCCTGTATTTTCCAAATGTTTCACAGTGCGCACATGTTACTTTTTTAGACAGAAAAGTAACCAAGACAAAGCAAAAGGGTTCCGTATAACTGGATACTGAGCCCTGATTCTTCTGGTCTGCCTGGACCTTGCCCATGACCTACACCTGATGTCCAGCCCTCCTATGGTGTCACAGGCATTGCACCTCGAAAGGCTGTGTGGTTCTCTCATCCGACACAGAACTGAGTGACTTATCAAGGTCAGGCAGAGAGTGGGGGGAAACACAGCTATGACCTCTAGTCCCTGGATTCCTAGTGGAGAACTCCATTTCTCTTTGCAGCTACCTGCAAACCTAGAATAATCCTTTTCAAAGCTGGATGTATAGCATTTTTATTTCAGCAAATGATTGACTCTGATTTCTGTTCTTGAGATCAGGCACTATTGAGAAGACACAGGGCTTCCTAGGTGGCGAAGTGGTGAAGAATCTGCCTGCCAATGCAGGGGACACGGGTTCGATCCCTGGTCCAGGAAGATCCCACGTGCCACGGAGCAACGAAGCCTGTGCGCCACAACTATAGAGCCTGTGCTTTAGAGCCCGTAAGCCACAACTATTGAGCCCGTGTGCTGCAATTATTGAAGCCCACGTGCCTAGAGCCCATGCTCCGCAACAAGAGAAGACACGGCAACTAGAAGTCCGGGCACCACAACCAAGAGTAGCCCCCACTCGCTGCAACTAGAGAAAGCCCGCCTGCAGCAATGAAGACGCAACACAGCCAATAAATAAATTTATAAAAAAAAAAAAAAGAAAGAAAGAAAAGACACACAAGTGCTATATAAAAGAGGCCACTTCATGATGGTTCCAGAGACAGTCGTCAATGATTGGTGAGGGATTCTGGCTCCTGACAGGAATCTTATTTCTTCAAGTTGCAGGAGGAAAGTAGCTCCTGGCTGCAGGCGGAAAGGGACGAACTGGCATGAGGCCTGCATGTGTCTGGGCTCCAAGTTCTCCTGCCATGGCTTCTTTTCCACAGAAGCCTCTCTGGAAAGAATGTAACTGCTTTGAGCTTGTCTGATGCAGTTGGAAAAAAGTCAGGCTACTTGCCACATCTGTTACAACAGAAGATTTGGTTGAGCATGTAAATAGCTCTTCTAATTTGAATGCTATCAATTGCATCACTTTGAGAAGAATGAGAGAAGGATCACACAATTTAGAAATGATTGCCTGTTGCAAGACCCTGGAGTTGGACATCCATTTCCCAGGACGAGTTCTGCGCACAGAGAATGTAGGAGCTGGAGGTGGACAACCAAAGCTTGATTCAGAAGACTTCAGACCAAAAGCACCTTGGAAGCTAAATGCAGGGAGAGCAAAATTATATCCAGAGGCCAGTGGCATCTGAAATTTCATGGAATTGAAAGAAATGAGTCCCCTACTCTTAATTAAAATACTAACTCTCTCTGGTCAGGAATGGAAAAGATCTTATAAGCAAGGTCGGATGTATCTCTCAAGGAGGTTGCTTTCCTCTTGGAGACTCTTCCTGTTTTTGTTTTCCTCCTGAGGGTAACTTTCTTACTGTCTGACTCCCGCTCTTCCAGATACCATGAAAGTAATGTAGATATTTGGAAGGGGAAGACAGAAGGAATGGACAGCGTGTAGTTTACTGAAATTGATTTAACTGGGTTTATTAGATTCTAGAGTCTCCTGAGCGTAGAGATCACGTTTTTAGTTTATATGTTTAGTCTCTTCTATGGTTGCTATAAACAAATCTGCTTAAAACAAAGAAAATGAGCATATTTCTTGCTTACTTGCAGTGTAGTTTTTCTTAAGCTGATACACGTGTCCCCTTCCCTCTTTCAGTGAAGCTTGTTATTGAAGTTGCAATACAGTTTTTGAAATCTGGATAAATGAACTGAAATAGGCAAAGGATTAATTTTAGGTAAGTTTAACAACAACAACAAAATCTTGGTAGTTTGGTTGATCGCATTTACTATGATTCTGGGTTTGAACATCAGTTCTACTTGGTCGTTTTAGTCCGATAGACATTTATATAGCCCATTCTACGTGCAGGAATGGTGCAGCCGGTGCAGAAGAGAGATAAGAAGGACAAAGTCCTCGCCCTCAGGTGCTCACAGGTCAGCAGCTTCTAGAACTTTTGATGTACTACTGGGAATTTTTCGCACCCAGATCAGCATGCATTCCTGCAAGACATGCAATCATCTTTATACGACCCAGAACGCCAGTCATCGTTTACGGCATAAATGCTCATTAGGTCGATGGGCCGTCCGAGTTCCAGACTCACATATGTGGTGTTTGCTGCTTCTCTCATCTGCAATTTCCAACCCGCCCTGCCCCCCCCCCCCCCCCCCATTTTGCCCATCACGTTAGACAGCAACTCCAGCCTCGGGGGGATTTCAGGCCCCAGCACTGGAATCCTCCCGGGGTCTCCGCCTCTGCTGTGGCCGTGCTGATAGGTGTTCCTGCATCCCCTCGCCCCACCCCCAACGCGCTGCTCGCAGCACAACCAGAGAGACTTTCAGGGTGTCAGGCCATGGCTCATCAGCGGCCCTGGGCTCCTGTCTCACCGAAAATAAAAGCCAGTCTCCCTCCCAGGTCCTTTCAGTGACCCCTGAGTCCCTGTGTGGTCTGGTCCCCTCATCTCCTCCCGCCCATCTCCTGCCACTCTCTCCCTTCCTCCTTGGTCTCCCTGCCGCTCCTTGGAAACACCAAAGCAGCCCCAGCCTTTATGTTTGCCTCTCCCTCTGTCTGGAATGTTCCTTCCCCTGATGAGGGCCCGGCTCACTCTCTTCCCCAGCGCCGCTTAAATGTCACCCCTGAGTCACACTTCCCTAAACAACCCATAGAAATAGCACCCCTACTCTTAGCCTGCTGCCCTCAATCACCCTTATTCTACTTTATTTTTCTCCCACAGAGTTTTATACGCTGATACACCATATGATTCCTTGTTTATCTACAGGTTTTCTGCCTACCTTCCTCTCCCCCATCCCATCCCATCCCATCCCATCCCCCGACCTGAATATAGGGGCAGGGTCTCTGTTTTGTCTGCTGCTCTGTCACCCAGGCAGGACCTAGCATGTCAAATATACTGTCCAGTCTCAGGAAGCAGAAAATGTAGAGCTTGGGCTGACCTTCCACACCTCCGGAACTCACAAGTTCTGCTTTGATGGAGTCCATGAGGTGAGTCTGTTTTCCTATCTTTTGCTCCATTCATAGCAAATGGAATTTTAGATTCTGCTAATTTGGGAGAGTCATTTTCTCAGATGCTATTTTGACAATTAAAAAATTACAAAGTCTAGTTAAATAACATAACACTTTGTGCCTTCATCTTCGAAGTGTCTGCCCCAAACCTAATCTACCTTAAGTCATAAAGGCGATGTGAGCACAAAACAACCAGTTAGATAACTGTATAC
This sequence comes from Hippopotamus amphibius kiboko, assembly GCF_030028045.1. Taxonomy (NCBI): domain Eukaryota; kingdom Metazoa; phylum Chordata; class Mammalia; order Artiodactyla; family Hippopotamidae; genus Hippopotamus; species Hippopotamus amphibius. Next base: position 134,764,175 of record NC_080189.1, on the reverse strand, counting down.
AGTTAGACATTGTTAAAATAAGTATTATTATTTTAGAATCCAGGTTTTTAACCAGTAGCAAACTGAATCTCTTTTGTTCAAAACTCCTTCCCAATAATCTTTTCATATTCTTCGAAAAATAAATAAACAAAATAAAATAAGTTTTGTTAAAGCTGAATCTTCTTTCAGGCTCACGATGGTGTGGAAGAGCAGTTCGGAGTTCAGACTCAGGAGTCCAATGTGTTCCATCCTCATTCTGTCCCGTGGAGCAGTGAATGGCAGGTTGGATAAACAGACTCACCCGCACCTCAGGCTTTTCATCCCTTCATTGGGAGTAACAGTACTAAACTCTCTGTGTTATCACGAGGATTAAATGAGGTAATGGGTATAAGGTCATTAGCACGGTTCTTAGTTATCAGTCAATAAATCTCCCTTGTTTTCTTTGGTTGCCAGCTCACATTATCTCATGTTTTCACAATGTGGGCTTACCTATCCTTTTCCAAATAGGACTTGGGGTAGCTGTGGCTGACAATAAAAGAATAAAACTACGTGACTGAAGAGAGGCTGGAAAATAGCATCAAGGTAAGAGCAGGTTCAGATATTCTAAATGAAGTGGTCAATCAGATTGTTTTGATTGAGCTTCACATTAGATTGTGGACTTGCTGGCATCCCAGACTCCGGAGTTTCCTAACTGTCTTTATTGGAAAGGAGAAAGGATACCACCTCCTTAGGACAAGACAGGTTTTCCTGACACCAAATTGTGAGGAGAACTTTTAAGTTAGAATTTTATATGGAGACTGGTGATACAATGGGAAATGTATTTTGATTCCATCCTATTTTATAATAAATATGGTTGAAGCATCCTTAAAGCTGTTTCTGGTGGGTATGATGTTGAATTCTGGTATCAGGAATGAAGCAGAAAGACCAAAATATTATTTTTACTACTGATAAATATCGTATTAGAGAATGTGGCTCTTACCTGCAGATAAGCTGGGCTCCTGGTCCTGAACTCCAAAACCTGAGAGCTTTATCTAACCGGTCGTAGGCAAGGCTGGTTCTCCATCAACCTCAGTTGTGTGGGGGCCTGTCCCTGTGAGACACCCACAGGGGCAGCGTGGAATGTCTGCTTTCGGTAGGCAGGGCCACGTCCAAGAGAAAGGGAAGAGAAAGAGCTGGGCTACACCTGGCCTTCTACTAGGAGGGTTGGGTTGCTTAGGTCGTGTTTTTCTTCTCATCTCACACAGAGGTTTCTGCACTATTTCATAGGAGACAATTTCATATAATTTTCAGAACTTGTATGAATATCCAGTTGCATCCCTGTGCATTCAGAGATTTCAGGTTTGGGCAGACAGGTCTTTTATTTTCAAATGAGATTATCAGTGATTTATTTTATAGTTAGCCAATTCTTGAAAAAATTAAATATGGCTTACAAAAATATATCAGTTGTAGAATGAAAACGTAATATATAAGTCTTTGAAAAGGAAGAGCCAAGGATGGGGGTGGGAAGGTAGGTACCTGCAGTGGAGCTGAAACTCCAGCCTGTAGCCAGCTCCAGCCTTGGTGTGATGGAGATGGAGGTGGGGTCTCAGGCCTTTGGACTCTCTGACCCTAAGCATCATGGTCTCTGCTGTGCTTGCCTGAGCACTGTGACTGCAAAATGTACCTACCTTTGGTGATCAAAAGTGATGAAGTGATGACATTTGGAGAATATATGTAAAACATAATAATTTTAAGCGTGTCCTAATTAACATTAGGCCATTATTTCAGGCAGTAATGGAATCGCTTTAAAGATCACGCCAGGTTCTTTCTCATAAACTGTTTCCTTAGCACATGGAAAGACATTTTTCTTTCTTTAGTAGGCAGTTATGCAGCAATTAATCTAAAAGAGTTTTAAATCATTCAGTCAAAAACAATAAGGAATTGCAACCCAAATGTTTTATAGAACTTGAAAGTATCTTGTCTTTCTAGAGCTTAACCCAGTTCATCTTGATTCTTGGGCTAGAGGTACAATATAGGTTTTGCCAGAGCATTCATGTTCATTTTTACGTTCACATTTCATACAGACTGCAGCATCCCCTCAGAATCAACGACTAGATAGAGGTGAGTGAGGAACAGAGCAATCTCAGCTTTAAGGCAGATTTATCCATGAAGTTACAAGATGCGAAAGTAGCTCTGCATGAAAGCCTCTTGCTCCTTGCTTAGAAATATTAAAGAAACTATTGGATTTTTTAAAAAGAGGGGCAAACAACCAACAACAATTTGAATTTGTCCTCGGTGTCTATCATCTCCCATCCTTCCAAGCTTCACATTACCTACGAGTGTGATGAGATGCTTTCTACATATTCACTCAAGTCACTGAGAACAGAGCGAAACAGGATCTGGCTGAGAACTAAGACCATCCCTCTAAAGGAATTATGGGCAAGGGACATTAACCAGCATTCTCCGAATCCTTCAGCTTTTAGTCCACAGGTCTGTGTCTTGTCTAGAGAGCAACAGGAAACACACGCATGGTCACGTGCCTTGGGGAAGGTCGGGTTCGCTGTGCTCACCCCTTCAGCCCTCCCCTGACTGTCTGTCTAATAAGCTTGACCAAAGTGGATGTTAAAGTGGTTGGACTTGACCTGTCCTTAGTGAACTGTAACCCATACCTCTTCGTTTTCCAAGGCTCACCCTCTCCTTTAAGAATTTTCCTAGAATTCTGCCTTGACTGTCTAAGTTAAAGACAACCTCAAATCTGGGTTCTAATTTTTTTTTGGTAGGATGAGAAAGTGCAGTTTGTCAATACATTGGATTTCATTGATGTTCGATTTGACCTTTGGTGATCTTAACCAGGGTTAGTTCAGACTCCCTATGAATTGACCTCCCCCCAAAATATCATTATGCCACGTTTACATATCTAATGCAGAATTAATCAAAGTTTATCATTTAAGGACACTTACGGTTTTCCCAGCTTTGTTATGACAAAAGCAGAAACACGCACACACACACGCCCCTTGGGTAAGGTACAATAGTACAACACATCTTTGCTGTGTATTTTTATATTCTGTCTCCTCTCTCATTCTTACGCAAGACTTTCCCCCATTGCTTTCCTTACCTCGGTCCCTCCAGGAACTTTCAGCACCTCAAGCTTCCACACTATTTCAAACCTTCACTGAAATCACTGTATTGACCTGACTGAGGAGTCGTCTACTGGAGCAGACTTATTTGGCTCGGATGTCTCAATCACGACTTCACTTTCTTATCTGCTATTTTTTGTATGGACCACAAGCGTAGGCTAGACCTTCCTTAATTTTCTTTTCTAAGCACCAAAGAATAGTATCTGCTGACCTTTGTTCCTATTGTAAAAGGACTTTACTCTTACCTTGTCAGAATCCATTCTGAAAATAAACGTGGGATTTTGCTTTGGCTTGGGTTTGGGTCCTGAGTGACGGTGGTTCTTGCAACTATTGTCTATGACTATGCGATGCTCTGTGGGCTGGCTGAGATGGACAGTTCTGGCTTTCTTTGTTTTTCTGGGTTTGAAACAGAAATGCTAACGGTAGTCCCACTGAAAAAACAAATCAGACCCAGACAGAAATAGCCTGCTAAGGGTTAACGTGTCTCCTGGCTGCAGATGGTGGCAGCAGAAGCACTTTGTGTGAGTGAGAAGCAGAAAATGCCAGACGCCCCACTCTGCCATGGACTTGGGAGGTATCATCACAAAGCCCGACCTCCTGCCCTTAAGGAAGCTAGTTTATCTGTTTGCTGAGGCTTGGAGAGCAGGACAGCGGCAAATTCCAAGGGAAGCCTGGGGTTATCTCCCATTATGTCACCTTGCCAACTTCAACAGAGCTTGCCCTCCGGCTGAACTCCAATTTGCCAGGCTGCCGAGGACTAAGCTGAGCAGCTACAACAAACATTGGCCTTCCCAGCCCAGCAGGAGCCACCTAAACAAACCTATGGCCTGTTCCCAAGAGAACTTTCTGACTGTTTATAAATATGGTGCGGTCCCACACTTCCGGCATGGGGGGGTGGGGGCAAGTTGAGTTGGTATATAGAGCATCTGCGTACCCCCAAACTCCAGCCTTCCCTCCCCCGGAGTGCCTCAATCTCTTCTTGGGCCACTTAGAACCCTGAGGCCCAGGCAGAGAGGGTGGTGACCCCAATATCCTAGTGGCAGGAGGGAGTCTAACTCTTCCTTTTCCCCTATGGGGGGAAAATGTGCCTGGATGTAGGTACCAAATCTGATGCCCTAAAATGGTAACTATGCTTGTCACGTGTCCTTAGCACATGCCATCCTGCAACACATTAACACGTGTTAACACGTATTAACTCATTAATCCTTAGAGCGACTCTCTGGGGCCACCTCTCAAGGTCATGCACTGGTCAGCTTCATTCACAGCTGGAAAAATCCAGGCAGAGAAAGGGTGGGTCCTTTTCTAGGGGGCAGGCAGAGGCAGGGGCCCATCCTGAGTCATTTGAACACAGGATCTACAGTTTTGCATTCTTTCTGTACACACAGGTCACCGAGCAGAAGGAAACTGGACTCAGGGTTCTGGGCCAGGGCAGGCTGGGAAAGTCTAGGCATTTCCAAATCTTTCAAGTCCAGAGGAATGGGAGGAAAACATCAAAAGGGACCGCAGCAAGGGTTCTCAGAAGATTCCGACCAGACTAAGAAGGTTTGGAAGGTGGAAAGTCCCCCTCCTAGGCCGTCCCTTCCCCCATCCCAGCCTGCAGGCAGAATTAAATTGTAAAGACATTCCCGTTCTGAGGCTTGGCCCTAATTATGTTAAATTCCTAGTGCCATCAACCTAGACTTACTGAACCAGAGAAACCAGCCTTTTCAGTGTAAAGAATGCCTCATTCTTTTCTGTAGCTTACCTGTCCAGGTCTGGCCCTCACCCTCAGCTCCGCCCCCTCACAGCCCTGTACTAACAGCCCACTCCCCCCACCAACACACACAGGACTTGAGCAGCGGGGATGGTCCATTGGTTGGCATGTCTCACTTCCTCTCCGCAAGGAAAGCTGACGTCCCTAAGGTGACTTTGATCCCCTACAAGGTCAGTCCCCAATGCCCATCAAAGATTCAAATGTCAATGTAATTTTTGTTTGTAAGGGCATTTGATTATATTTTGGGTGTTTGAAGATTGGCATCCGTGTGATACACCAAACACAGTTGCCTGATTATTTTCTTTACTCCTCCCCTGAAGCCCCACCCTCTTAGTAGGAAGACCCCCATCAGGGAGTGAAGCACAAAGGGTTCTCCTTCTCAGAGGCCAGGAGACCACTTCGAAATGTCACCTGTTTCACCTGGGTCAAACAGCCTTAGGCGATCCTAGTGACTAATACCTTCCAACAGAATTTGTCAGACTTGAAGGTGTGTACACGTGGCCTGAGGTTCTTGTTAAAAGGCAGATTCTGATTCAGGAGGCCTGGGGTGGGGCCTGAGACTGTGCATTTCTGAAGAGCTCCTGGGTGATACTCCTGATGAGGAACAAGCCCTGAAAAGTTTCCTTTATCCTGTGACTCTATGCTCCAGGCTGATGCTGCACACATGAATACACCCCAGACTTTCCAGAGGATGTGCTTCTTATTCCTGACGCCCCTGGAAGGAAAATGCTCTCGCCCTGGGCTCGTTGGATGGGAGGGTCTTTTTAGCTCTTGATGGTTTTCAGTGTTTTGTCTGAGTGATTTCCCATTATCCAGAAAATATTTCGTATTTGACTGATGTTCTGTTTTAATAGAGGCATCGCTACCTCAAAGGAACACCCTGTCTCTTAGCTGAAGCAGAATAAGACTTTTCTGGGGTTTTGTGGTTTGTTTCTTTTACGTCTCTGCATGTGGGTTGCAGGAGCACGCTGAATTGGGCCGAAACAAATGTCCACTCTATTAAAACTGCACAAACGATCGGAATAGGAACTTTTTACTTTTTGAGGACAGCCACCGTGTGTAACCCCGGATGGGCCCACGATGTAAGAGGCAATACAGCAGGAAAGCAAGCCCCAAAGCCATTCGGGAAACAGAGGACCTCATTCAGATTCTCATTCTGGAAACCACAAGAGTCGTCATGTTGGGCAGCTTGTTTAGCCATAAAACAAGTGAGAGTATGGTGAGCAAAAGAGATGAGAGATGGCAAGATGAGGAGGTGAACCCACACAGCTCACAGGTCTGCCTGGGGCCAGCCCCCGACGGGCCCCATTAGGATGTCCTGGCATCAAAGGCTGCCAACCTCTCATGGTTTTCCTATGCGGAGAAACTGACTCTTGATGTCTACGGAATGCTCCTTCACAGTAAGAAAGCAGAGCTCGGTCAGGGGATCCCTGGATGGGATCCCACTTGGGTTTTCTCTGCGGGGCACCTCCACACCTTGGACAGGTAACAGCAGTATGTAAGATCGCAGACAACTTACTATTGGCTGTTTTCTCCAGCAGCCACTGTTGGTGGTGGTTGATGGCACTGCATAGGGGAAATATGTTCAGAAGACACTTTTAAGTTTTGTGTTTCGGGAAAAGAAAACTGAAACCAGGTTTTCCTGTTTAACTTTCTCAGCTGAGTGCTTCTCTGTTCTTTAAAAATGTTTCCCACTTGCATTTGAAAAAATTATATCGATATAAGTGCCTCGACCTCAGAGGAAGTGATGAAAGCCAGGCTGCGTTTCACCCATCTACCCTCCAGCTTGGAGATGCACAGGTTCCGTAGATCTGGGCAGGGCCTGAGACTCTCAGTTTCCAGGCACATCCAGGGTCATGCTGCTCGCGCTGGTCCACATCCACACACTTTGAGTGGCAGGTGCCAGTCTGACCTGCTCAAACCCCCCCCCCCCCGCCGCTGCACGACCCTCATCTACACGTGCTTCCCTCTAGCTTGGAACTCTTGACTGAGTACCTGATGTTAATCCCCACTTCTTGTTCCTCCCTGACCCTGAGTCCTCCTTGCCTGACTATTCAGGGTTTTGGGTTGAGTCTCTCCTGACTGATTTATGGTCTATGGTCCAGTCCTACAACTTGGCACCTTCACTGTCTCCCTGAGGACTCTCTAATCTAGTCTGCAGCCTCCGTGCCAGTGTCTTGTGCCAGCCTGTTCTGAGTGACCAAAGGTAGGTTCATGAGGACAGGTCACCCCATCAAGAAGACACAGATATGGGCTATCCTTGACAGGGCTCCTGAGACCAGCTGTATGTGTTAAACTCTGGAGGAAGAAGCCTGAATTGGGCGAGCTAGGGAATCATAGAATTTTAAAAGTGAAAAGAGTCTTGGAGGCAGTCTTACACAAAATCTTAACATTGTGGAGAATCAAGGTCAATAATAAGAAAAATGAACACTGACTGAACACTTACTCTATACGTGTAATCTTCCCAACCCCCTCCTGGGATAGGTATAATCTTAATGCCCATGGTACGGATGTAAAACCGAGGTTCAGAGAGGTTGAGTAACTTACCCAAGATCACTCAGCTTTTAAGTGATGCAAACCCAGCTTTGTTCATTTCCGCACTTGTGCCCCTAAGTAAGCAAGGCTTTCAATCAAGAGAAGCTGGGCCATTCTCTCTGCGGATAACAGCCACATCCGGAGCCAGAACCCATCTCATCTGACTCAGGTCTTGCCCTGTGACAGTGAGGTGGCTATATCTTAAAGTAAGCATCATGTCACATGTTTCTGGCCCTGAGTCTTGACTTTAAGTACAATTACAATAAAGTCTTATTATCTCATGAAGCATTTATCAGTAGACAATAATACAGAAATAATACCTAAATTGCACCACAACGCAGATTAAAGGCTCGATTCTGCCGGTCCCTTTTTGAAAGGGCGCATCAGATTTCTTATTGTGTCTGAAAGTTTTGTATGTGGTACCCAATACCGAACACACAATGCCTCAATGACACAGCATTTTTGATAGCTACTCCCACACATAGGTTGAGTCTGCCTCACTTCAAAGGAATTGACTGAAAAAAATTTTCAAGCCAATGAATCAGTTGTTTGATGTTGAATGTGACACAGACCTACCTGAAATTCACTAATACGCTCCATGAAGTGGACCGGCTTTCCCTATTGTAAATGCTACCGCCAGGTCCAATTCTTCCTTAGGAACTCACATTCTAGGGTTGTGGATTAGCTATTGATTTGTGCCAATTACTAAGAGGATAGGAGTTTAAAGGGCTGGTATCTTAGTTATGAAGAAGAGTGAGTAAGAGATTATCTGAACTTGTCAGAGAATCCAGAACAAGAATTATTGCCCAACACGCTCTGACACATTTCCTGCTGAGTGTCCCAAACCTACTGGAATATCCTGACATTTACTTTAACCGAGCCTAGAGGCTGTGGGGGAGGGGAAGAGGGGTCTGAAAAGACGTATTTATGCTTTCAAAAGCCCTCCATCTTTTTGCTTCTCTGAATTGACCTTTCTGCAGGGCACTGGGATCTGATTAAATTTCTCATGACCTTAACCACAGTCTTCTTTTAACTGCTTTTATCTGTCCCCAAACGTGGCTGGCTTGACGGTTCATTCCCCAGGGCCCAAACGTGGCCTCTGCCAGCCCAGCCACGGCCCAGAGCTTGGGTTCACCTGTCTCTCAGGAAGAATTCAATCTATGGGGTTTATACTCCAATAGAGCTCTACGGTCCCCAGGTCTTAGAAGGCTAGCATGGGGTAAGGCCTTTGAGAATGTCTAATCCAGGAGTTTTCAAGCTGTTCTAAGGTGGTGTTTTATAAGCAGTAAAAATCTTTATTCAGGACAAATCCTCCTCAGCCACCACCTATTAGAGAAATCAGCCTGGAGAAGCTCTGGGTGAAATAGGGGATTAGGTGACCTCTCTTGATTCCTACATCGCCGAGATTCTTCCAAAAAACCCAACAAATCTCTGGAAGACTCTACATCATCATGCAAACTTCCAGCTCAGAGGATGCCTTACCAAGATCGGGGGAGCTCGTTAATGTCAGAGTGTGAATAGCTCTTCCGCCTCCTGTCACTAACTTCCAGCTGCCTTGAAGAAAGGCCTCCCTTCTGCCCAAGCCCTGGGGCCGCTTGTTTTAGCAACTTGGCAGCTCATTCCCCAGAGCCGAGGCCAAGAATGCTGCTGAAGACCCCTGGGCCCGAGGGCAGAGTTTATCTCTGGAGCTGACTTCCATCTCTTATGTCCAAACTATCTGGCTGACTCTAGCTGTGACATTCTGGTGCGCAGGGGGGAATTATTCATCAGGATGATGAAAAAAAAAGGGAAACCAGGACTTTGCTAGGTCTGTGTATGGTGGATGCATTTGAATTATAGCAGAACATGGGGAAATCCAGGAACTTTCCTGTTTGTGGACGGAGCTCTTCCACTCGGCCCTGTGGGTCACCTGCACAGCTTTCTGCAGCTGGCAGCTGCTGGATGGTGCCAGCCCTCGGAGCTTGGCTCTTGTCAGCACTGCGAGGAGGACACGCATGGCACTTGTGGCAAATGTCAATAGCAAAGGCTGAAACGCCGCCACAAACTCTGGATGCTGGCAGGAGCGGTCCAGGCGGCAATGAGGGCGCATGACACACCGGGGCCCTGGACACAGGGTGTCACATCCTTGAGGCCCTAGGGTGGCCTTCACAAGGGCCCCACCCAGAAGGCACGGTTTTAACTCCCAGACACATCTACAGACCCTTCTCGTTCATGACAATAACTTAATTGACACTGTAAAGCCTGACAACAAATGCCCCCACATCCCTACGGCTGAATAAGAGACGGTGCTCCAGAGCTCTATGTGTGAACACGCTGCCCACTCCAAGCCACTTCTGCTGGGATCCTCTGTGTCCTCCCCTCCCTCCTCTGACACAGGTACTGAGCCAATTGGGTGTATTCTCACTTTAATGCACCAGCTATGTCCCCGATGTGCCTAAGGGAACAGATGTCCTCCCTCAAATGTGACCCCTGAGGATGTGGCCAGGAGAGCAGGCTGAGTCGGGGGACCCTGGGCACTGGGAATCCAGCACAAAAAACTAAGGATGGGGCCGAGGCACCAAACTCAGCAGGACGTGTAGGAGTTTGTGTGAGATTCCCAGGAGGCAGGCCAGGGCTGCGCTAATATAAAAAGGGATGGAAAAACGGAAGCCACGCAGGCATTGGCTCGTACGGTTCTTAAGTCTGAATACATAATAACGCCTCTATCTCCGTGGCCAGCAGAGTCTCCAAAATGTCCCAGTGGCCTCTCCTTTCAAACTTCAGGAAGCTTTTACACTAAGAGGACTCAGTTCTCCCCTTTTGAAGGCAGCACAAATTCAGTTTCTTCTTAGGAAGAGGCAGGAAATTGGGGATTCTCTAAGGGCACTTTCAGAAAATTGAACATAGAACCTTCTATCAGTGAAAACACAGCCAGCTTTAGCCCACAGCCCTCACATTCATCAGAGGCACTTCAGGGAGAGAAAATTAATGATAATCCTAAGTACATAATGACTTGCTGGAGACCAGAAGGCTCTCCTCTGATGGCTGGACTTGGGGCTCACCCTGAGGTAATGAAAGATGCCGCCTGTGTGCTTGACCTTGGCTGAGTTGGTGCTGCAGAGGAAAGAGCTGCAAAGTTAGTACCGACGACTTAATCTCTTTCCCGGTAATTGAACGCGACTCAGATTGGGATCACTGGTAACAGTGTTGTACTTGGTTATTTAAAAAAAAAGAAAGAAAGAAAGAAACAACCCTTTCTTTCAATATTTCTTTCCAGTTTAAACATAAAATCTCGCAGAGCCCTAGGAGAATATTACACCAATCTCAAAATAACAGGTTATTGTGTATAAAGGACTCCATGACAGCTGCAGCCTTCCTGTTAGAGCACATTAGATGCACGGCGTGTCTGCAGACAGAAACCAATTACACCGGCCTAGTGTGTAAGTGAAATTGATGCTTTGCATTTTCCAGAACATAAATTTTGTAGCTATTTCCCAGCAAGACAGTTTGCAATGGCTCTGGAGGGCACTGCCTTTCTCCTCCCGGCTGACATTGGGAGTGATTGTCCAGTGGCTGTCACACACTAGACTCTGAGTAAATTGTTAGAAAAAATTCTCACTAAGGTGTACATGACTGCTATCAGAGTTCATTCTTGAAATCAGAGAGGGAGGGAGAAGCAGCCTGGGGCTCACTTAGCGCCTGACACAGGGACTAGAGCTCCGGGGAGTCCTTGAAAATTATTGTTCAAAGCAGAGATTTCACAATTCTGTTGAAGTGGCCGCCACTGAGGTATCTTCTACCAAGAAAGGACCTTGGGAAGAGCAAGGCCGCATCCTAGACCGTCTGAAGCAAACCTCTGCTGCTCCAGTGGGTTGACTCATCCCCACCGCCCTGCCCGGTTCTGCTGGAGAACTGGGCTGGGCGATTTAATGTTCATCTCTAATTACTTTTGTCTGTGTTCTTGTCTTGAGAGTGTAGACTGGTTTATAATGGGCCTGAGCTTTTGTGCTGACATGAAAGGCAAACCAGTCGGGAGAAGAGAAGGGAGGGAGGGGGGCGTAGGGCAGAGGGCAGGGTGGTTCTGGGACTTCTGATGCTCTGGGCAGGGCTGGCCTTGCCATTGCACCGTGATGCCCATCAGTTCTTCAGAAGTGGAGGCCCTGGCTGGCCCGGGGCCACTCTTGCCAGGGTTCAGGGGTTTGCTTTGTCCAGAGTCTCTGGATGCTGCTGACCTACTCCTTTCTTAGGGCCAGGGGCCTTGAGACCCAGCATCTCACAAGGAAGGAAGGAGCAGTCAGGGAGCCTAGTGGCCAGATCTGGGGAAGCTGCGAGTCGCAGCCCTTGCCTCTGGCTGTGACACGGTTTTTCAGAACATAAGCAGGGCTGGTCTGTTCTCTCTTGAATTAGGACTTGGAACAGGGCCCCTTTTATAGAGGGTGGTAAGCGAGCAGGACCCTGTGGGGCCTTCCCGGGACGGACCCCTCCCCCACATCCTCTGTTGTAGCTCCTCCCTGAAGTACCCAGATAATAGTATCTGATGCACATTTCCTGAGTTGTTTTACAGATGCTAAAACCACCACGAAATGGAAGAAATTAACTAATTGATGACCATGTGCACGTAGCCCCCAGACCTACTGGAGCCAGCGAATTGATGTTAACCTCTGTGACACCACCCTGTTATCTCCTCACCTACCAATCAGAGAGTTGTGCATGAGCTGACCACATACCCTGGGATGAACCCCCACCAACCTGGTCTTTAAAAATGCTTTCCTGAAACCCACTGGGGAATTCGGGTGTTTAGAGCACTAGTTGCCCTGGACTCCTTTCTCAGTGTCCTGCAATAAAAGCTGCACTTTCCTTCACCATAACCTGGTGGCAGTAGATTGGCTTTACTGTGAGTGGGCCAGCAGACCCAAGTTTGGTTCTGTAACAGGGTGACCTGCTTTGTGGCCACATTCACAACTCTGCACTGTGCCTCCCTCTCCTTTTAGGATCTCAGTGCTGTAATACGCAGATCTTTCTTCCCTTGGCATCCTTGAACCTCAGCTTCTATAGGGGAGGAGAAACTGTTTTCTACCCGCTTATGTTCCTCAGCTGGATCCTGCAAATTGAACTGACAAAAGAGAGATTAATAAGAGAAAAGGCATACGTGTTTTATTTGATGTTAATATTTTAATGTTTCCGTGCACAGAGAACTTCACAGAAAAGAAATGAAGTCCTAAAGAAGTGATTAAACTTGAACGGCTTACGTACCATTTTAACAAAGGACAATAAATTGTGAAGAAGTGACAAGACAAAGGAAATGAGGTTGGGCTTCTAGAGTAAATTGTGAGAAGGTAAATCTATGGAGAAAACTAATGGAAGATAAGGGTGAGATAGGTTTTGTCTATAAAAGTCATCTCAGGGTCCCCCCATTTCCAGTGAAAACAGTAATTTACTCCCACCCTTGTATGAAAGTGCGGGACACCTTCACAGGGGACATTTACACACTGTTTTAGGCAGATAACAGGAGGGTAGAGAGCTTTTCTGTGTCTGCTTCTCCTCAGTTGCCTTCAGCTCAAAATAATCCTTATCCCATAGTGATTATGTCAGGCTGGAGTAGTCTGACCCCCTTCACCACTCAAAGCTTGTCAAGCCCCCTAATGGGGACCAAGAGTCAACTAGCTAATTCTAGAGCATAACTGGAGCACTTGGGTGCAAGGGTGAGGACCAGAGCAGACCCTCAAAGGCAAAAGCCATGCCATTGAAAAGGTAGCATCTGGGACTTCCCTGGTGGCACAGTGGTTAAGAATCCGCCTGCCAGTGCAGGGAACATGGGTTCCATCCCTGGTCTGGGAAGATCCCACATGCCGTGGAGCAACTAAGCCCGTGTGCCACAACTACTGAGCCTGTGTGCCACAGCTACTGAAGCCTGAGCACCTAGAGTCTGTGCTCCACAACAGAAGAAGCCATCACTATGAGAAGCCCACACACCACAAGGAAGAGTAGCTCCCGCTTGCTGCAACTAGGGGAAGCCCACATGCAGCAATGAAGACCCAATGCAGCCAAAAAATAATACATAAATAAATAAACAAACAAATAAATGAATAAGTAAAATTCTCTTAAAAAAAAAGGTAGCATCTACACACCGTAGCACCTGTGTTCTTTCAAAGAAGAATGCTATTTTTAAATTTTTATTGAGGTATAACTTTATACAGAAAATAGATACAGCTTAAGTGTCAAGTTCTGTAGTTTTCACAAATGTGTGTACCCATGTACACAGCACCCAGAACAAGATTCAGGGCAGAAGCATCCTTCCTAGCCCTTTCCTCATCTCAGAGGCGGTCACTGTTCTGATTTCTGTTTCTGACATCCTTTGTCTGTGTGGGCAGTGACTCTACTGGTGAAGCTTTCACTTCTCATCACAGAACTGGACCTGTGCTTTCCCCCTTCTCTGCCGCTATTGTGTTTTCTGGAATACCCCTGGATGGGTTGGGGCTATAGGGAAGTGGACGGCTGAGACTATAGGAGGGGATGAGAGGATGATGGAGGGCCACCCATCTGCCCTGCTCAGGCGCGGACCTGGAATCTGATTCACCAGCACAGGCGAGAGATCTCACTTAATTAAGCAGGGAAGCATGCAGAGGATAAGGGAGGGTAGATGGAAAAGTCTGTCCCCAGGGTGGGAGGCAGAGTGTCTCAGGGACGGCATAGGTGCTGGACTTAGGCAGACACGGTTCTGGACCCTCCCTCACCAGCTTTCACCTTAGGATGTTCCCAGCTCCCTCCTCAGTCAAATTGGGCTAGCAGTTTGGAAGCTAATAACCAAGGGTGCAATGAGATTTAAAAGAGGATTTATACGTTAAAGACCTAGTGCAGAGCCTGACATGTGACAGGTGGTTGATAGATGGTAGTAGCTTTTTACTGCTGGCAGGTAATCCCAACTTTTAGTCAATTGTTTTAATTTTTATTTATTTTTTAAACAAATTTATTTATTTATTTTATTTATTGACTGCATCGGTTCTTTGTTGCTGCGCGTGGGCTTTCTCTAGTTATGGCAAGAGAGGGCCACTCTTCGTTGTGGTGCACAGGCTTCTCATTACAGTGGTTTTTCTTGTTGTGGAGCATGGGCTATAGGTGCGTGGGCTTCAGTAGTTGTGGCACACAGGCTCAGTAGTTGTGGTGCATGGGCTTAGTTGCTCCATGGCATGTGGGATCTTCCCGGACCAGGGATCGAACCTGTGTCTCCTGCATTGGCAGGCGGATTCTTAACCACTGTGCCACCAGGGAAGCCCCAAATTGTTTTCTTTTAAATTGTTTTGAGAAAGAGCTCAAAATGGATGACAGCATACAGATCTGCTAAGATCAGAGAAGAGGCTCTAGTTCTGTAATGAAACATCAGCCCTGTCTTATCACGGAAAAAATTATACAACAGTCATGGGAAGTGCTAATTTGTTCTTTAAAAATGAGTGATCTCACAAGTTTCCTATTAGTCCTCACTGTCGCTGTGAGGAAAGAGCCAACATGATTTTGTATAACTACATTAACCACAGCACATTTCCACGTGGCCAAGAAAATGACAAATTGTTTAGCATGTAAAGGTCCTATTTTTAAATGTATAGAAAGTCATTATTAAGGAGTGTTTGTCTGTTACCATGAGCTGGGCTTCCTCTAAACTTTTCTTGCCACTACAGACCACCAAGTGAAAAACAAAACAAAAATGAACAGATATTAGTGTTCCAAACCAAAACATAACAAACAAAAGAACCCAGCCCCCAATTAAGCAACTTAGTAATCAAATAAGTCCAGAGATACTGGACTCATATGGACCAACTCGTTCTGGCACAGTCCAAGTTCCAGTCCCTTATGTGAGCCTGACCAGACAAAGCTGCCTGGGCACATGGAGAGTCTTCAGGAGGTTGTTCTGGTTTAATATTCAAAATTCAGAAAGAAGAAAATAAGCCACTGTGCACTGGGAATTGTTGAGTTAACTGCAGTCAGAGACGACCACACATTAACATGTAGGCACTGAAAACACACACAAATGCACGCACACGCACATGCACGCACGCACAACCAGCTTGGTGGGAGAGTTCCCAAGAAAGAAGTGTCAGCCAGGAAACTGAACAGGGTAATCCCTAAATTTCCTTCCAAACATGGAAATCCCCAGTTCTCTGGAAGTCAGGCAAACTCAAGGAGAGATGGAATTTCATCTAAGACAGGAAAACTAAACTTCTGTTGAGAAAGAGGTGCTTTTCATTTTCTGCAAAGCATGGTGTTAAGAGAGAGGTTTAAGGGACCTCTGTTTCTGCTTATGGTATAGGAAGTAAAAAGACTGTCAATCTTGCCCCCAAAACCAAAGCAGGATGAATCAACTAGAAGAGGAGAGATCTACTGTAGATGGTAGGGAGAAACTCACCAAACTTGTGAGAAAATTATAATGACTGTGTGTGATGCAATGTGGAAGCTTAGAATGCCAAGGAGCTCCAGCCAGAGTGAATCTGTACCCACTTACCACACTTTTTAATATGGGTCTTCACCAAATTCATAAACAATATGATGAAGGCTGGGATCAGAGAGCTGAGAGCGGTCTCCCAGGAGGTAAGAGAGATCTCGCCCAAGTGCAAGGCAGCTGCCCTATGAAGGGTTGGTGGGGGTGGAGGGCAGGCGAGATGACACATCACCATCCGAGGCAGTTGAGGGCAGGGCAGGAACTCCAGGCTATCAGATATCTGAGGAAAGGACAGTTCCCCAGTGACCTTGGCAGCCAGGCAGTAAGGCAAAGAGAGCCATTCCATGGTTTGGAAAACTGGCATCTTTGGGTAAAGCATTGCAGTTGACCCAACAACTCCCAGTGCACAGTGGCCTATTTTCTTCTCTCTGAATTTTGAACATTAAACCAAATCAACCTCCTGAAGATTTTCCATGTGCACATGTTCCATATCTGGACTCTCTCAGATGCTCAGATTCTAAGACCTGCAGAGAACTGAACTCTCCCCAAACATTTGAGGCCAGTGGGAAACTGAACCAAATTAAAACTGAAGCAAAGCTCAGACCCAGGCTGACGACATATCAGATGGACTCAGCCCTCCAATTTTGAAGCCATACAGGAGAAGGGGCATGACATTTCTTAGAAGTATCATTTATTTGTTTCGCTAGTGTTCTTTCATGTACAACGTTCATTATACAATAAAAATTATGAGACATTTGAAGATGTTAACACACACACACCAGGTGACTCATGGTCAGCAGAGGGAATGGATGGTAGAAGCACACCTAGAGATGGTACTGATCAGAGTTTTTACATAACAGTGATGAGAAATCTAAAGGGTGAAAGGAAAAGGTAAACAATACAGAGAAAGAGCCATAAATTTCAGTGAAGGCATGAGCACAACGAAAAGGAAGAAAAAGAAATGCTGATGAGGTTCTGCATCTGACCAAGGAGTACCTGGGACTAGATTCACCCTTCTGCATGAAACCACAAGAAAATCAGGACAAAATGTGTGAAACAATGATTTGTGAGACATTGAACAAATAATGGTGATTCCTCAGGCACAGAAAACAAAAGGGGTGAGTTCTATGCAGGCCCCAGTTTTCACCTTGTAAGAGTTTTCAGGCTATGACACAGGGTAGGGCAAGCCAGGTAGAAACCAGGAGACTCCTGGATTTAGGAGATGGAGCTGGGAGCTCAGTGGGACCACATTGGCGAGAGATGGTGGGATCAGAGAGGGGAATGCTGCGTGAAGAAACAACTCTGGGTGGCTGTAGAGGGTCCCTCCTGAGTACTCAGCAGAACACTGACAGTGCATGTCTGTGCACTTCTCTGAGGCCAGGGAAGAGTAGCTGGTGCCCCACAGGGCTGAAAATGATGCTTCTTCCCACAACCCAGCGAAGAAAACCTTGTAAATCACATTGGATAGTATACTTAAGAAATTATTATCTCAGTAGTGAAAAATAATTAGCCCTAGATTAAACACTGCTCTGATTCTGAGTTAAAAAATCTTAGAAGTAAAACCTGAGAAGTTTAAACTGTTTCCAAGCAACATAATCGCACCTCAGAATAAAGATCAGGAATACTTATAAGAATACAACATGTCCAGAATCCAACAAGGTAAAATTCATAATTCATGCAAGAAAAAAAATCCCACCAGGCATGTAAAAAATGCAGGAACATATGATACTTAATAAAAATAGAAATCAATCCATGAAACTGACCCAGAACAGATGCAGATGTTAAAATTAGCAGAAAAGGATATTAAAATAGTTATTATACCTGTATTCCATAGCTTAAAAAATAAAGTAGAGGCATGGAAGATATAAAGATAGACCTGAATCAACTTTTAGAAACAAAACTACAGTGTCTGACATGAAAATACACTGGGTGGTATAATGACAGATTAGACATGTCAGAAGAAAGGACCGACAGGTTTGAGGACATGCAAATGGAAACCACTCAAAATGAAATACAAAGGGACAAAAGAAAACAAAAAATGAAGCTTGCATCAGCGAGTGGTAGAAAACCTGTGAATATGTGTAACTGTAAAGGGAGAGAGAGTGAGGGCCAGAAAAATAAAATTTGAAAAAAAAAGCAGCAACAACAACAACAAAAATTCAAATGGGATGAAAACTATAAACTCACAGATCCAAAAATCTCAATACACTCCAAGCACAAAAAAGTTAAAGAAAATTACAAGTCACAATATAAGCAAATTGCATAAAACCAATGATAAACAGAAAATCTGAAAGCAGCCAGAAAAAAAAAGTTACACCCGGAGAGCAAAGGTAAGCACGACAGCTGATTTCTTATTAGAAAGAACGCAGGTGAGAAGAAAGTGAGGCAACATCTTTAATGTGTAGAAAGGAGAAAACAATAAAACAAAATGGTCAACCGAGAATTCTATACCCAGTGAAAATCATTTGAAAGTGATGGCAAATAAATATTTTTTCAGACCAAAAGAATTTATCACCAGCAGAATTATAATATAAGAAATATTGAAGGGGGTCCTTCAGGCCAAAGGAAAATGAGAGCAAAGGGAAGTCTATTCTTCACCAAAGAAAGAACACTGGAAATAGTACATCATGGGAAAGAGAAAATATTTTTCTTTTTGTTTGACTTCTTAAAAAGTAATTTACTGTTTAAAGGAAAAGAATCAGGTGAAGTTTTAACATGTGAAAGTAAGATACATGCCAATAGAACAAAGGTCGGGAGGAAGGAAAGGAGGTACACTGTTGTGAGGTGTAGTGCATGGGATAATGCAATATCTCTCAAAGGCAGACTGCGATAAGCTAGAGGTGTACACTAAAACCCTAAAGTAACCACTGAAATAACAAGACACTTGTGATGGCATTTAGGGCCAGCTGGATAAGTCTGGGCAATCTCCTCATCTCAAGATTCTTAATCACATTAGCAAATACTCCTTTTCCCCCCATATAAGGTAATATTCACATGTTCCAGGGATTGACAAGTGGACATGTCTTTGGGGGGTCACTATTCAGCCCACTAGAGCCAAGTTCTCATCTGGAGGCTTGATTTGCAAACACACGCAGGTGTTGGCAGAATTCAGTTCTTTGTGGCTGTAAGACTGGAGGCTTCTATTTCTTTATGGTGACTAACAGGATGCTGCCCTTAGCTCTGAGAGGCCACTCACATTTCCTGGTCATCTAGGGTTCCCCCAAATGGCCATTTCCTTCCTCAAAGTGAGCAAGACAAGTGCTACAATCTTATGTTACAGAAATGTATACATGGAGTCACAGACATCCCATCACCTTTGCCACAGTCTATTGGTTAGGAGCAAGTCAGAGGTCCCATCCACACCCAAGGGAAGGGAATTTTGCAAGAGTATGAACACATGTGGTGGGAGTCATGAGAATCTGTCTGCCACAGTCTGCCCTCTGGTCCTTGATGATGACTCAGGTACCTCCCATGTGTACAATGCATCCCGCCCTCTCCCAAATCCCTAAGAATCTAATCTCATTAGAGCAACTGCTCCAAACCCCAAGTCACATTATCCAAATCAGGGAGGATGTGGGTGAGGTCCTTAGGACATAGCTTCTCTCTCAGTCTGTAAAACGAAAGAGACAATTTATCTTCCTCCAACACACTCGACAGGGGAGAGGCATGGGACAGCAGCTAAAGACGGTCTTGTTAAAAAGGGGGAAATGGAAGGTAAAAAGGAGTCACTGGTCCACAGTAATTCTGAAATTTAGCTGGGAAAGTGTTGAGAGTTCTTTGATTAGATTTCAAGGCTTGTCTCCAGGATCTGCTTTCTGGGGTCTTAGTTCTACATTCTGAGTTATCTCTCGTTTTTTTAATGGAAGGTAGCATATTGTGACATTGTGATTTACAGTAAGAAATATATGTTTGGTCTTTGTCCATGTTTCTTCATCCTTATTTAGAGCTCCTAAAACCCTTGGAATTTCCAAAATGATGAGAGGGATAAGGGTTTTTTTTTGCTATGTTAATGAGGTGACTTTTGGAAAGTCTCCAGGTAACTAAAGGATGGAAGCTGGTAGCAAAAGGAGCCAACTGTGTGGCTAGAAGGTTGGAACTTTCAGTGCCACCTCCTCCCTGGAAGGGGAAAGGGGCTGGAGATGAAGTTCAAAAACCGATGGTCACCTAGAATCATGGAAATAAAATCAAGAATAAACAAATGGGACCTCATGAAACTTAAAAGCTTTTGCACAGAGAAAGAAACCATAAACAAGACTAAAAGGCAACCCTCAGAATGGGAAAAAATAATTGCCTATGAAACAACAGACAAAGGATTAACCTCCAAAATATACAAGCAGCTCATGAAGCTTAATACCAAAAAAGCAAATAACCCAATCCACAAATGGGCAGAAGACCTAAATAGACATTTCTCCAAAGAAGATATACACATGGCCAACAAACACATGAAAAGATGCTCAACATCACTCATCATCAGAGAAATGCAAGTCAAAGCCACAATGAGGTATCACCTCACACCGATCAGAATGGCCATCATCACAAAATCTGGAAACAACAAATGTTGGAGAGGGTGTGGAGAAAAGGGAACTCTCTTGCACTGCTGGTGGGATTGTAAGTTGGTACAGCCACTATGGAAAACAATTTGGAGGTTCCTTAAAAAACTACAAATAGAACTACCATATGATCCAGTAATCCCACTCCTGGGCATACACCCAAAGAAAACCATAATCCCAAAAGAAACTTGCACCATCATGTTTATTGCAGCACTATTTACAATAGCCAGGACATGGAAGCAACCTAAATGCCCATCAACAAGTGAATGGATAAAGAAGATGTGGCATATATATACAATGGAATATTACTCAGCTATAAAAAGGGATGAGATGGAGCTATATGTAATGAGGTGGATAGAACTACAGTCTGTCATACAGAGTGAAGTGAGTCAGAAAGAGAAAGACAAATATTGTATGCTAACTCACATATACGGAATCTAAAAATTGTACTGATGAACTCAGTGACAAGAACAAGGACGCAGATACAGAGAATGGACTGGAGAACTTGAGGTTTGGGAGGGGGCGGGGGGTGAAGGAGAAACTGAGACGAAGCGAGAGAGTAGCACAGACATATATATACTACCAACTGTAAAATAGATAGTCAGTGGGAAGTTGTTGTATAACAAAGGGAGTCCAACTCGAGGATGGAAGATGCCTTAGAGGACTGGGGTGGGGAGGGTGGGGGGGACTCGAGGTGGGGGGGAGTCAAGGAAGGGAGGGAATATGGGGATATGTGTATAAAAACAGATGATTGAACTTGGTGTACCCCCCAAAAAATAATAAATAAATAAATAAAATTAAAAAAAAAAAAAAAACCCAATGGTCAGTGATTTAATCAATCATGCTGAGGTAACTTCCATAAAAACCCAAAAGGAGAGGGTTCAGAGAGCTTCTGGGTTTGTGAACAAGAAGATTTTTTTTTTAATAACACACTTTATTTCTTTATGTATTTATTTATTGTGTTGGGTCTTTGTTGCTGCACGTGGGGCTTTCTCTAGTTGCAGCAAGTGGAGACTACTCTTCATTGCAGTGCACAGGCTTTTCATTGCAGTGGCTTCTCTTGTTGTGGAGCACAGGCTCTACGTGTGTGGGCTTCAGTAGTTGTGGCACACAGGTTCAGTAGTTGTGGCTCGCAGGCTCTAGAGCACAGGCTCAATAGTTGTGGCACATGGGCTTAGTTGCTCCGGAGCATGTGGGATCTTCCCGGACCAAGGCTTGTACCTGTGTACCCTGCATTGGCAGGTGGATTCTTAACCACTGCCACCAGGGAAGTCCGAACATGAAGATTTGGATGGAGTGGCACACCGGGAGAAAGAGAGGAAGGTCTGTGCCCTTTCCCTACACCTTGAGCTATGCCTCTTTCCCATCTGGCTGTTCCTGAGTCACATTCTTTTATAATAAACTAGTAAACTAGCAAGTGAAATGTTTCTCTGAATTCTGTGAGCTATTCTGGCAAATTAATCAAACCCACGGAGGGGGAGGTTGGAACCTCCGATCTGTAGCCAGTCAGTAAGAGGCACACATGCTAACCCAGACCCGTGACCAGCATCCGAGGTGGGATTGGGGGGAGGGAGGCAGCCAGTCTTGTGGGGCTGAGCCTTCACCTATGGGATCTGATGCTACCTCTGGGTAGATAGTGTTAGAATTGACTTGGATTACAGGATACCCTGATGGTGTCAGAGAATTGCTTGTTGGTGTGGGGAAAACTCACTACCCCCTCCCCACATTGGAATTGGGTGCAGAATTATTCGACACGTGTTTGCAGCTGAGTAGTTTTATTGGCCTGCTTCTTACCAGTAGAATCTAGGGTTACAATAGTCTCCTCTTATCTTGTCCTATCTGTATTTTCAGTCCAAGCTGACAGTGTTCCTTCGGAAACAATTTTCTCAAGAACTTTGTGGGCTTCCATTGATTTTCCTGGAGTTCTCTCTTTCAGACAAAAGCTGCACCCACAGATCTTTTTGAAAAAGCCCTTTTCTATCTTGGGCTTCTGCTGAGATGGCTGAGGGACAATGCCTTCTATTTCCTAGAGGATCTCTGGTTTGATCTGTGAGGCACACCCTTCGTCTGCCAAAAAGGCTCTTTGTGTGGCTGAAGACTCTGACCTTTTGATCTTTCTGAGATTTCAGAACAATATTGTATACTCACACACTCATCTTTTTCTCTCGAGTTCACTTTTTTGAGAGTGCTTGGAAGCTGTCTCTCAATATTAACATGTCTTGCCATTTAAGGAGGCTTAGAATTTCCAGGATCATTGTCTTGGTTCCTTTTAGTTAAACAGTTTTTCCCTCAATTTATCTCTTCCTTCATACATTTCATTGCTTGTAGCAAGAAGAAACCAAGTGGCAGTTTAACACTTTGCTTGGAAATATCCTTAGATAACTGAGCTCACCACTTACAAGTTCTGCTTTTCACATAATTGCAGAAGAAAATTGCGCTAAGCTTTCTGGCACTATTTAACAAGGATCCTTCTTCATCCAGTTTCCAATAACACGTCCCTCACTTCCTTTTGAGTCTTCATTGGCAACATTCTTAGTGTCCAAGTTTCTTTGAACAGTCTGTCCAAGACAATATAGGCTGTCTCTCTCACGCTTTTCAAAATTCTTCTGGCCTCTGTCCACTGCCTGGTTCCAAAGCCACTCCCACATTTTTAGGTATTTGTCCTATCAGCAGCTCACTTCCATCCCCAAAATCTATATCAGTTACCTTACACAGCCGAACAACATTACCACAAATTTAGCAGCTTTCAACATAACACATGTTTATTATGTTTCTATTCCTATGGGTCAGTGGTTTAGGCATGGTTTAGTTGGCCTCTCTGCAGTCAAGGTGTTGGCCAGGGCTAAGTTCTCATGTAGGGAGAGAGATGCTTCCAAATGGATGCATTTGTTGGCAGGATTCAGTTCTTTGTGACTGTAAGACTGAAGAACCCAGTTTCTTGATGGCTGTTGGCCAGAAGCTGTCCTCAGCTCCTGGAGGCAACCTTCAGTTCCTTGCAACGTGGGAAAGCAACATGGCCAGCAAGGGAGTGAGAGACTCCAGTAAGACTAGTACTACAGTTTTACGTAGTGTGAGCATATAATCATGTACACAGAATCATACACATTCTATCACCTTTGCTGCATTGTATTGGTTAGAAGCGCATCACAGTTCATGCCCACAATCAAGGGGAGATGAAACACGACTGTGGCTACCAAGAGACAGGAATCCTGGAGGCCACCTTGAGATCTGTCTGCCACAATAGACCAACTAGGCTTTATCCCCACAATTCAAGGTTGGTTTTTGCTCAACGATTAATCAAATTAATCAGTGTGATTCCCCACATTAGCAAACTGTAAAAGAAAAACCATTGTATCATCTCTATAAATACAGAAAAAAATATTCTGCAAAACCTAAAACCCATTTCTAATAAAAATTCTTAGCGATCAGGGAATAGAAATAAACTTTCTCAATCGAATAAAGGGCATCTACAAAAAAGCCTCTAGCAAACATACACATAATGGTGAAAGACAGATGATTTTCCCATAGGATAAAGAGAAGGTGAGAACGGAGTGGGGGTGGGGGGGGGTAATGTCTCTGAGATATGTGGGAAAATATCAGACAATCTTATACATATCAAACTGAACCATGAAGGAAAAGAAAGAATACAACAGAAGAAATATTTGAAGAGATCGAGCAGAAATGTTTGAGAGATTGATGAAAAACATAACTTACATATTCAAGAAGCTCAGTGAAGTCAATGCAGGATAAATAGAGAAAAATAGACACATAGGTGAACAGTAGTCAAACTGCTAAAAACCAAAGAAAAAGACCAAATCTTAAAAGTAGCCAGAGGAGGGGAAAAAGAGAGAGTACAAAGAGTGGAACAATCATACCAAAAAAGTGACTTCTGGCCAGAAACAATGAAGCATGAAGAAAATAGAATCCCATCTTTAAAGTGTCCTGGAACTCTGTACCCAGGGAAAGCATCTTGAATCCAAAGACAGAAACACCAAATAAAGACAATTTCACACCAGAAAAGCTGAGACTTCATCTTTAACAGACCCACCGCACAAGAAATGCTTACAAAGCTTTTCAGGCTGAAGGGAACTGATACTAAATGAAACCCTGGATCTCCTGGAAAGAACTGAGACCACCACAAAGGGTAAATATTAAAGAATGTGTGTGTTCCTGTGTGTATTCCTCTGTGTGTGTGTGTGTGTGTGTGTGTGTGCAAGTGCAAGCGTGTCCGTGGTGATTTAGTTTATGCTTATAGTATATATAAGAGCATAACACAGGCATACATTGTTTTATTGCATTTTGCTCAACGGTGCTTTGCAGATTCTCACAAAGTGAAGTTTCGTGGCAGCCCTGCATCGAGCAAGTCTATCGGCACCATTTTTCTAACTGCATTGGCTCACTCCATGTCTCTGTGTCACATGTTGGTCACTCTTGCAATATTTCAAACTTTTTAATTATCATATTGTTACAGTGATCTGTGATCAGTGATCTTTGAAGTTACTGTTGCAAAAAGATTATAACTCGCTGAAGGCTCAGATGATAGCATTGTTAAGTAATAAATTATTTTTTAATTAAGCTGTGAACGCTGTTTTTTGAAGACATAATGTTAGCGCACTTAGACTACGTTACAGCCTAAACATAAGTTTTAAATGCACTGGGAAAACAGAAAATTGGTATGACTTGCTTTATCATGATATTTGCCCTGTTTCAGTGGTCTGGAACCAAACTCACAATACCTCTGAGGTCTGCCTACATAAGACAACAAGACAATAGAGTGAGAAGAGGTTTTAAACTGAGTTATGTTTTTGTAAGTTTCCATCATACTGTCTGTGAAGCACTACAATATTATGTAAAAATAGTGAACTTAAATATACATATTGTAATTTCTAGAGGAACCACAGAGATGTAGTTTAAAAGTCAACAGAGGAGCTAAAATAGAACACTGAAAACTATTCATCCAAGGAAAACAGAAAAGTAGGACTGGAGGAATGAAAAAAACTCTTGGGATAAATAGAAAACAAATACCACGATGGTAGATCTGAGCTCAGCTATGTCAGTAATTAGCTATGGTTTTTCTTTCTTCCCTCCTTTCCCTTTCTTTTCTCCTTCCTTCCTCCCAGCCTCCCTCTCTATCCTTTTCTCCCTGTTTCCCTCCCTTCCTCTTTCTTTAATATCTTTCCTTCTTTCCTTCTCATCTTTCCTTATCTTTCTTTCTTTCTTTCTCTTTCTTTCCTTCCTTCCTTCCTCTCCCCCCTGCCCCACGCCATCCTCCCTCCCTCCTTTCTTTATTTCTTTCCTTCCACCCTGCCAACCTCCTTCCTTTCCTAGATATCCTTTATGAAAGTATGGCCTAGCAGTCTGTGCACCAGTTCTTGAAATATAGTGGATTTCCTCCTGCAGTTGCTGTTTGAGTCAGTTTGATTGACTTGTCTGTCTTACGAAAGAATAAGCCTTGGAGGCCATCGTATTTCCACTTTGTCTTAAGCAGTTGGTTCTGCAATGACGACCCATGTAATGACACGTGTCATGGAGACATAATCATGTATAATCTATAAAGTTCAGATCACTATGTTGTACAGCAGAAGCTGATATAACAGTATTATAAGTCAATGATACTTCAAATTAAACAAAAAATAATCAAAATCAGAAGGTATACAGCCAAGAATAGAATGTGTATATCCAGCCTTGGTCTTTTTAGTGACATCGTGAAGTCTTCTCCCTTCTTTCTCTGAGACTGCACATTCTCTTCACAAACATCCAGCTCATAACTACGTCCAAAAGAAAAGACAGTTGTCCCAGAAGAAGTGGTCCAGAAGAAGAATGTGAGGTGTGCAGAACCTCTCTCATTCTCCGTGTCTCCTGACCCCAGCACTACCTCGCCTACTCTGCCCTGGACGTTACTGATGGAGTCATTTTAACATTCATGTTTCAAAAAGAGACACCTCTAACATATATTTCAGATCCTAGGTTGGGATAATTTGAGAGGATAATATTTTCTTGATGTTCAATATGATGTCTGACATCCACTAAAACTAATAAGATAAATCAAAAAGATGGATAATTTCCTCCCAGGAGTGATGACTGTAGTTCCAGTATGAGACATTGGGTGTCCCAGTTAGAAGAATAGGGCTGATAAATGGAATTGCTACAAATTCATCTAGCTGGCATTTTAGAAGAATACACCCAATTTCAGCACTTATTCCACACGAAAGATTAGAGATGAATCACGTACACTGCCATTGTAGGCATATCCACACATAGGCCGCCCCAGGGCCTCACGCGTCCTCCGCGCATGCGCCATCCCTGGGAACCTTTGCGCGCGCCCGTTCCTCCAGGGCCGCGTGCACCCGTTCTTCGCTCACAGGTTCCACAGCTGCATCCCAGCAACGGAGGGACCACTGCCCTCTTTGCCTTTGGCCAAGTTGGCTGCTGAAGCAAAGTGCTCGGAGCCCAGCTCTCTATCCACCCCCGACCTCGCCCAAGTGCTCTATGGGCAGTTCCCTGGGCAGGCTGTGCCCCTCCATCCCGCCCTGGGCACTGGGGGGCCAGCACGTGCTGGGAGAGCTCGGCCGCCCCCAGATGGCTTCCCGCGCCCACCGCCTTCCCGGGGCCGGCCCGCCTCACCCAGCTGTCCGGGCCCCGCTGTCCACTCGCAGGCCAGCCACCACCTATCCAGGCACTCTGCATGCGCGCTTTGGCACCGCGGTCCTGAGACGCTGTTCCAGGATCCCGCAGACCCTGCACTCCTTTCTGAGGGTCCTGACCTCCATCTGCAGGCGAGGCTGTGGCAGGAAGGCGGTGCTGAGTGGGAGCAAGGACCATGAGGGAAGCGGCCCCGATGGGTCTGGGGGCGCACGATCGGCCTTCAGGCGCCTGCCAGGCCTCTGTCCCTTCATGCCCAGGCCGGGCCCTCTGCAGAGAAACCTCCAGGCCAAGAGCTCAGGACACAGAGCCAACAAGCCACTCCAGCCCTCCTGTCGAAGCTGCTGCCCCCGGAGGAACGCCATCACCAGCTCCTACAGCTCCAGCCGAGGCCTCCTGCCGGTGCAGAGGAAATGGGGTCCCGCCCCACGCCAAGGGCTGCCCCAGAGGTCCTGCAAGAAAGGGAGCAAGGAGGGCCCCCCATCACCCTCTGCAGCTCTGGTGGTTGCCCAGGCGACAAGCTGGCCTGACAAGGGTGCGGAGGCAGCAAGCGGGCAGCAAGGGACCCGCAGGAACGGCTCCCCCACGGCCGACCGTTCCAGGCCGCGAAGACGCAGGGTTCCTCTGCTGCCACGCAGGCGAGGGGCGCCTCTGAGGCTGCCCACACCCCCTGTGCTGGGCTTCCGGGTCACCGCGGCAGACCTCGATGCCGAGAAGGAGGCAGCGCTCCAGCGCATCAATCGTGCGCTGCGGGGTGAGACCCAGGCCTGTCCCTTGCCCTCGGCTGCCTCCCCTCCAGCCCCCAGCAGGGATGCACAGCCTGAGAGATGCAGGAGGAAGAAGGCCTCCCCAGTGCCCATGGCGCTCCAGGCATCTCTCGGAGGGGCCTCCTCTGGGCATCCTTTGGCTGGGAGGAAGCCCAGCTCACCCGGCCCCCTCTTGGCCCTGTCCCAGCCCCTTGCAGGCACCTCTTCCCACTCCCAGCCCTCAGCCCCGTTCCCCTGGCCGACCCCCGCTCCCTCCCCAGGATCAGGCAGGGCTGGCCTGTCTGCTGGGCCCCCAAAGCCCTTGGCCCCTGCTCCCACCCCTGGGCCAAGCATGGAGGGTGCCAGCCGAAGCACGGCTCCTGGCTGGCCTGCTCCTGCCGCTGCTGCGGCTCCCCTTGCCCGCTTCCCCTGGATGCCCACCTGGGGGGCTGCTCCCAGCGGTGCAGGAGGAGGCCCTTTCCAGCCCCAGGCCTCAGGCGCAGCTGCCCTGGGTGCCAGACCCGCCTTCCCTGCTGCTCCCAGCACCTCCCGAATGGACTCCCCCGCACCCATGTGCGTCGATTCTCCGGTCTTCACCCCACAGAGCCCCGCTCCCATCCCTGTCCCGAGGGCCCCGCCCCCCACCAGCCTGCCCCTCACATCTGCTGTCCCTTCCACACCCTCCCCCAGCACCTCTGCCGGCCTGGCTCCCCAGTCCGCTTCGGAGGAGGTCACCCCCATGGACACCACCCCAGCCTCCCCGCCTCTCCTCTTGGGGTCCCCCCCTGGCTCCAGTGGGAGCCTCTTCCCATCTCCCCAGGCCCCGCACCTGGCCCCCAGGCACAGCATGGCCTCAGGCACAGTCACCCCCAGCCTGCCTGCACTCAGGTTGCGTGGCCCCGCCCCGACTCCCAAACTCCCTCTTGCCCCTGGAGCCAGCGCCCAGCCCATGTCTGCAGCTCCGAATGGCAGGAAGCGCAAAGCCACCGCCTGTGACATCTCTCCCCGCTGTCGCCCATGGCCAGCTGCGGCCCTAGCCTGGGCCCCAACCTCTGCTGCAGGCCCCCCAGCCGTGGGCAGCCCCACACCAGCATCTTCCGGGGTTTCATCAGCCACACAGGCGACCATGGGCACCCCTGCCAGCGCCCAGCCGGCCTTGACTGCCACCGCGGCTGGATTGCGTCCCGGCACAGCCACTGCCCCTGGCTCTGCCGCGGCCACCTACGTGCCCGGCACCGTGACCGCTCGGCAGCGCTGCACCACCTCGGGCCGCGCAGGCCCAGCCCCCTCCAGTGTGGGGGTCTCCGCAGCACCTCTGGGCTTAGGGAGCGGAGCGGCTGACCTCGACCTGAGCGGCCCCTTCGCAGCTCTCAGCGTTCGCCAGGCACCAAGGGGGCCCCGGGGCACCAGCCACAGCAATGCGGGAAGCGTGGGCCTGAGCACCTGGGCTCCTCCTCGCCACAGCACCCCCACGGGGCCCACGGGACCGCCCCCTGGGAAGAAGCCTGGCTCTGGAGGCACCACTGCCCCCATTTTAAGTCACATCCCTGGGAGTGCACCCAGGAAGAGAGCCCTGCCTTTCCGGCCAGGGCCCAGCGAAGGTGGCCCGTAGGGCTGTGTCCGCCTGAGCCTCTGCTCCGAGCAGCCCTGCCTCCGGGTGGGCACAGGGAGGCGCGGCAGCCTTGCTCCGAGGGATGCCTCCGCCCCTGCCCAGGACAGAGGCCCTAGTCCTGTCCCCTCCGGGCCTGAAGCAGGGGGATAAGCCCTGTTGGCTCTCACGGACTCCTCCCTCTCCCCATTTTCCGCCCAGAACCCTTGTGTGGTCTTCATAAGATGTCATAAAGTGTTGTTGTTGTCCATTTGTATAGTCCTCCTGTGTCTGTGGTCTGTCCATCAAGTATGGAAAGGCACTGGCTTGTATGAGCAGTGACATGGGAAGCCAGACCTGTTTCCAGTTTCCTGGGGCCCCGCTCCTGGCTTGTGGAAAACAGCACCCCATGACGGCTCCCAGGGCCAGTATATGCAAAGTGTGTTTTGAGTTGAAACGATGCAGCCCGCAATAAAATGGGCCCACGCGGAGAGGGAGAGGTCCACAGGGAGGATCAGCCTTGTCTGTCGGAGTGGCTGCTCCTGACCCGCCTCTCTGACCTGGAGGGGCTGGGTCATCCCGAGTGGACCCCAGGAGCCCACGCTCCACGCGTTTAGTCTTCTCGCGAGGAGCCGTTTCTCTGACGTTTGGTTTGTTTGCTTTCCTTTTCATACGTCTTAGGCAAATCACCTACACACACATCTCCCCCAGGGAGTATGTGTTCATAACACCCAAAGCAATCCACAGATCCGAGGCAATCCCTATCCAAATGCCAATGACAAGGAATGAGATGGAGCTATATGTAATGAGGGGGATAGACCTAGGGTCTGTCATACAGAGGGAAGGAAGCCAGAAAGAGAAACACAAAGATTGTATGCTAACTCACCTGTACGCAATCTAAAAAAAAAAAAAAAAAAAAAGTGGTACTGATGAACCCAGTGACAAGACAAGAATAAGGATGCAGATGCAGAGAATGGATTGGAGGACACGAGGTTGGGGAGGGCGGGGGTGAAGGGGAAGCTGGGACGACGTGAGAGAGTAGCACAGATATATATATACCACCAAGTGTAAAATAGATAGCCAGCGGGAAGTTGCTGTATAACCAAGGGAGATCAACTCGATGATGGATGATGCCTCAGAGGGCCGGGACGGGGAGGGTGGGGGGCAGTCGCGGGAGGGAGGGAAGATGGGGATATGTGTATAAATACAGCTGATCGACTTTGCTGTACCTCAGAAACTGGTTCAAGAGCGTCAAGCAATTATATTCCACTTAAAAAAAATGCCAATGATTTTCTTTTTTTTTTTTTGGCTGTGTGGGTCTTCGTTGCAGTGCACAGGCTTTCTCTAATGGCATCGAGCGAGCGGGGCCTACACCTCTTGCGGTGCACGGGCTTCTGGTTGTGGTGGCTTCTCTTGTTGCTGAGCCTGGGCTCCAGGAGGGCAGGCTTCACTAGCTGCAGCACGTGGGCTCAGGAGTTGTAGCTCACAGAATTAGTTGCTCCTTGGCATGTGGGATCTCTCTGGGCCAGGGCTTGAACCCATACCCCCGGCATTGTCAGGCGGACTCTTAACCACTGCGCCACCACGGACGGCCTGACAGTTTTCACATAAATAGGAAAAACAATCCTAAATCTTGTATGGAAC
The DNA here is from genome assembly GCF_030028045.1 of Hippopotamus amphibius kiboko. NCBI lineage: Eukaryota > Metazoa > Chordata > Mammalia > Artiodactyla > Hippopotamidae > Hippopotamus > Hippopotamus amphibius. The sequence goes on along the minus strand of NC_080189.1, from coordinate 134,733,212 downwards.
TGCAATAGACTTCAAGAGCCACAGCAAACCTGAGAAAGAAGCGCTAAACCGCAGGCAACACTTTTCCAGATTTCAAATTATACTACAAAGCTGTAGGAATCCAAATTGTGTGATACTGGCTGGAAAGCAGGCACAAACACCAATGGAACAGAATGAAGAGCCCAGAAATCAACCCACACGTACACAGTCAACTAATTGACAGGGATCCAAGAATACTCAACAGGGAAAAGATGTCTCTTCAGGACGTGCTGTTGGGAAAACTGGAGATGCACATGCAAAAGAATGAAACTCGACCCCTATCTTACACCATTTGTAACAATTCCCTTGAAATGCATTCAAGACTTAATGTAAGACCGGAAACTCTCAAACTCCTAGAATAGAACATAAAGCAAAAGCGCCTTAACAGTGGCCTTGGTGCTGATGTTCTGGCTGTGACATCAAAAGCACAAGCACCAAAACCAAAGAACAACCAATGGGACTACATCAAACTCAAAAGCTGCTGGAGAGCAAGAGAAACAAGGAACAAAACGAAAAGGCACCCTAGGATCGGGAAAAAATGTTTGCAAGCCACATATATGATAAGGGGTTAATACCCCAAATCTATAAGGAGTTCACACAACTCCATAGCGAAAAAACAATCTGATTTTAAAGTAGGCAAAGCAGGGGCTTCCTAGGTGGCACAGTGGTTGAGAATCCGCCAGCCATTGCAGGAGACATGGGTTTCCATCTCTGCTCCAGGAAGATCCCACATGCCGTGGAGCAACTAAGCCCGTGAGCCACAACTATGGAGCCCATGTGCTGCACCTACTGAAGCCCACGCACCTAGAGCCCGTGCTCCACAACAAGAGAAGCCACGGCAATGTGGAGCCTGCGCACCACAACGAAGAGTAGCCCCCACTCACCACAACTAAAAAGAAAGCCCCCGCACAGCAAAAAAGACCCTACACAGCCAATAAAATAAACTAATTAATTAATAAAAAATATAAAGGAATAAATAAAAAAAAATAGGCAAAGCAGGGGATTTCCCTGGCGGTCCAGTCATTAAGCCTCTGTGCTTCCACCGCAGGGAGCAGGGGTTTGATCCCTGCTGGGGGAACTAAGATCCCACATGTCATGCAGTACAGACAGAAAACTAAACTAAATGAAACAAAAATAAGCAAAGCAAGACATGGAAACAATGAAGTGTCCATCAACAGGTGAGCAGATAAATAAAAATATCATCATGGAGTTTCATTCATCCACACAAAAGAAGGAAATCTGCCCTTTGGGACAACACAGACCTCGAGGGCACTTTGCTAAGTGCATTCAGTCCGACGGAGAGATACAAATGCTGTACGAGATCACTTCTATGTGGAATCTTGAAAAAAAACCTCATAGATGCATAGAACAGACGTACTGGTTGCCAGAGGCGGGAGGTGGGTGAAATAGCTGAAAGCGGTCCAAAAGGACAGACTTCAAGTTATCAGAGACATGAGTCCTGGGGATGTAACCTAGAGTGCAGTGACTCTAGCTAACAATAGTGTTGTATATTTGAAAGTCGCTAAGAGGATAGGTCGTGAAAACGCTCATCACATGGAACAAATATAACTATGGGTGGTGATGTATCAAGCTATCTAAAGCCACGGGAGAAGCTGAAATGCATATTGCTAGTGGCAATCAATCAGTCTGAAAAGACTCCACACACACTGGAGGATTCCAACCATATGACATTCTGGGAAAGGCAACACTATGAAAATAAGAGAACGTGTGGCCCCAGTGGACAGCATCGTCTCTCCTTCCAGGAGCCTCCAACTGCTGGGGACCTTCCCACCTGAGATCCAGGTCTTCGTGAAGGACTCCAGTGGCCAGAGCAAGCCTTACACCATCGACCCTGGTGACTCCAGCCATGACTTGAGAGAGAAGATTGAAGAGACTGGAGGGTCTTCCGTGGCGGCTCAGATACTCAGCTTCTGGGGCTGGAAACGGGAACCAGTGGCTTCTCAGACCTGCACATGGAGGGCTGGGACACCATCATGCTCGTGAAGAGAAGCCCCATGTGCCCATGAGTTCCCACAGGCAGGCTTTTCATTTTGTAGACTTCTATGGTCCTGTCCCCCTACGTCACCTGTTTCTCCCCACACCACTGTGCTCTTTCTGAAGCATATATATAAACACACTCCTCCTCTGCTAAAAATCCTCCCATGACTCCTATTACTTACAGAATCAAGTTTAAGTGTCTTTGCTTGGCATTCAGGTTCCTTGACTATTTAGCCCTTGCTAATCCCTCAATCTCTTCTTAACTCTCTCAAATCCACCAGACGTAGTGACTTCCCTTGTGGCACCATTGTTAAGAATCCACCTGCCAATGCAGAGGACACGGGTTCAAGTCCTAGTCTGGGAAGATTCCACATGCGTGGAGCAACTAAGCCCATGTGCCACAACTACTGAACCGCTGTGCTTACAACTACTAAAGCCCAAGATACTAGATTCCATGCTCCACAGCAAGAGAAGCCACCACAATGAGACCTTCTCATGCCACAACCAAGAGTAGCCTCTGCTCCCTGTAACTAGAGGAAGCCCGTGTGTAGCAACGAAGACCCAACGCAACCAAAAATAATGAAAGAAAGAAATTAAATTTATTTTTAAAAAAGTTGTTGGTTTTAATTTTTACCGTTGAATGTTCTTAGAATTCTGAAACTGTAAATAATATCTGCAACCTGAAGGAAAACTTTTTTCACTCTGTGATGGAAGCTTATTATTTAGAAAATGAGTATCAGAAAATGACCCTCCAAAATTTTATCTTTCAGTTGACCAGTGGTGCAGCATAGAAATCATAGGAAGGCACGGCCATGGGGAAGGCAATGGCAGGAAGTTAGAGGGAAAAGGAGTGATAATTTCATTCAACTTAACAACAGTATCCTTTATTTTTATTTTCTTATGTATTGATTTATTTTTTTGCCACAATGTGCAGCTTTGGGGATCTAAGTTCCCCGACAAGAGATTGAACATGAGCCCTTGGCAGTGACAGTACCCTTGGCAGTGAGAGCGCAGAATCCTAATCACTAGACTGCTAGGTATTTTCCAACAGTAGCCTTTAGACAACAGCACTCAATGTCTGCAGCACCTAAGGGTCATTGTTAACCTTGAGACAATCAGGTGCAGTGAAATGTTAGGAAAAAAAAACTCCATGACTTCATAATGGTGAAAATGTTTATGTAAGAATATAGGGAGATGGTTCAAGATGGTGGAGTAGGAAGATGTGTGCTCACTCCCTCTTGCAAGAGCACTGGAATTACAACTGCTGAACAATTATTGACAGAAAGACACTGGAACTCACCAAAAAAGACACTCCACATCCAGAGACAAGGAAGAAGCCACAATGAGATGGTAGGAGGGACGCAATCGTGTTGATATCAGGTCCCATAAATGCTGGGTGGGTGACTCACAAACTGGAGAACAGTTATACCACAGAAGTCCACCCACTAGAGTGAGGGTTCTGAGTCTCACATCAGGCTTTCCAACCTAGGCGTCCAGCAAGAGGAGGAGGAACCCCCAGAGAATCAGACTTTGAAAGCCAGTAGGATTTGATTGCAGGACCTCTGCAGGACTGGGGGAAACAGAGACTCCACTCTTGGAGGGCACACAAAAAATAGTGTGCTCACCAGGACCCAGTGGGAAGGAGCAGTGACCCCAATGGAGACTGAACCAGACCTACCTGCTTGTGTTGGAGGGTTGCCTGCAGAGGTGGGGTCAGCCTTGGCTCACCGAGGGGACAGGGACACTGGTGGAAGGGATTCTGGGAAGTGCTCATTGGCATGAGCCTTCCCAGAGTCTGCCATTATCCCCACCAAAGATCCTGTAAGCTCCAGTGCTGGGTTGCCTCAGGCCAAACAATCAACAGTCTGGGAACAGAGCCCCACCCATTGGCAGACAAGCAGATTAAAGTTTTGCTGAGCTCCGCCCACCCAGCCCAACCCACCATCAGTCCCACCCATCAGGAAGCATGCACAAGCCTCCTAGATAGCTTCCTCCACAAGAGGGCAGACATCAGTATCAAGCAGTATCAGCAGTATTTCATTCTGTGGAACTGAAAACCACAGCCACAGAAAGAGAGAGAAAATGAAAAGGCAGAGGACTTTGTACCAGATGAAGGGACAAAATAAAACCCCAGAAAAACAACTAAAGGAAGAGGAGATAGGCACCCTTCCAGAAAAAGAATTCAGAATAATGGTAGTGAAGATGATCCAGGACTTTGAAAAAAGACTGGATGCAAAGATTGAAAAGATGCAAGAAAAGTTTAACAAAGACCTAGAAAATTAAAGAAGAAACAAACAGAGGTATGCAACATAATAACTGAAATGAAAAATACACTAGAAGGAACTAATAGCCGATTAACTGAGGCAGAAGGGCAAATAAGTGACCTGGAAGGCAGAATGGTGATAATCACTGATGTGGAAGAGAATAAAGAAAAAAGAATGAAAAGAACAGAAGACAGCCTAAGAGACCTCTGGGACAATGTTAAATGCACCAACATTCACATTATAGGGGTCCCAGAAGGAGAAGAGAGAGAGAAAGGACCCGAGAAGATATTGGAAGAGATTCTAGTTGAAAACTTCCCTAACATGGAAAAGGAAATAGCTACCCAAGTCCAGGAAGCGCAGAGAGTCCCAGGCAGGATAAACCCAAGGAGAAACATGCCAAGACATATAGTAGTCAAACTGACAAAAATTAAAGACAGAGAAAAGTTATTAAAAGCAACAAGGGAAAAATGACAATCACTTACAAGGGAACTCCCATCAGGTTAACAGCTGATTTCTCAGCAGAAACTCTGCAAGCCAGAAGGGAGTGGCACGATATATTTAAAGTGATGAAAGGGAAGAAACCTACAACCAAAAATACTCTACCCAGCAAGGATCTCATTCAGATTCAAGGGAGAAATCAAAAGCTTTTACAGACAAGCAACAGCTAAGAGAATTCAGCACCACTAAACCAGCCCTACAACAAATGCTATAGGAACTTCTCTAAGCGGGAAACATAAGAGAAGAAAAGAACCTACAAAAACAAAAACAAACAATTAAGAGAATGGTAATAGGATCATACATATCGATAATTACCTTGAATGTAAATGGACTAAATGCACAAACTAAAAGACACAGACTGGCTGAATGGATACAAAAACAAGACCCATATGTATGCTGTCTCGAAGAGACCCACTTCAGACCTAGGGACACATACACACTGAAAATGAGGGGATGGAAAAAGATATTCCATGCAAATGGAAATCAAAAGGAAGCTGGAGTAGTGATACTCATATCAGATAAAATGGACTTTAAAATAAAAAATGTTACAAGAGACAAGAAAGGACACTACATAAAGATCAAGGGATCAATCCAAGAAGAGGAGATAACAATTATAAATATATATGCACCCAATATAGGAGCACCTCAATACATAAAGCAAATGCTAACAGCTATAAAAGAGGAAATCAACAGTAACACAGTAACAGTGGGGGACTTTAACACCCCACTTACACCAATGGACAGATCACCCAGACAGAAAATTAATAAGGAAACACAAGCTACAAATGACACAATAAACCAGCTTGATTTAATAGATATCTATAGGACATTACACCCAAAAACAGCAGGTTACACATTCCTCTCACGTGCACATGGAACATTCTCCAGGATAGATCACATTTTGGGTCACAAATCAAGCCTTGGTAAACTTAAGAAAATTGAAATCGTATCAAGCATCTTTTCTGACCACAACGCTATGAGATTAGAAATCAATTACAGGAAAAAAACTGTAAAAAACACAAACATATGAAGGCTAAACAATAGGCTACTAAATAACCAAGAGATCACTGAAGAAATCAAAGAGGAAATCAAAAAATATCTAGAGGCAAATGACAATGAAACTCAATGATCCAAAATCTATGGGATGCAGCAAAAGCAGTTCTAAAGGGGAAGTTTATAGCAATACAATCCTACCTCAAGAAACAAGAAAAATCCCAAATAAACAATCTAACCTTACACCTAAAGAAACTAGAGAAAGAAGAACAAACAAAACCCAAAGTTAGTAGATGGAGAGAAATCATAAAGTTCAGAGCAGAAATAAATGAAATAGAAACAGAGAAAACAATAGCAAAAATCAATAAAACTAAAGCTGGTTTTTGAGAAGATAAATAAAATTGATAAACCTCTAGCAAGACTCATCAAGAAAAAGAGGGAGAGGACTCAAATCAATAAAATTAGAAATGAAACAGGAGAAGTTACAAAGGACACCGCAGAAATAAAAAGCACCATAAGAGACTACTACAAGCAACTATATGCCAATAAAATGGACAACCTGGATGAAATGGACAGATTCTTAGAAAGGTATAAGCTTCCAAGACTGAATCAGGAAGAAACAGAAAATATGAACAAACCAATCACAAGTAATGAAATTGAAACTGTGATTAAAAATCTTCCAACAAACAAAAGTCCAGGACCAGATGGTTTCACAGATGAATTTTATCAAACATTTAGAGAAGAGCTAACACCCATACTTCTCAAACACTTCCAAAAAAGTTGCAGAGGAAGGAGTACTCCCAAACTCATTCTACGAGGCCACCGTTGTAGAGAACCACAGAGGACACAGAGGACCTTGACTTGGGGTAACAATCCTGAGAGCGCATGACTGGCTACATGGCTGCAAGCAGCTCTGAAAGCAGAACTAGTCTCAAGGAAAACCGATTGAGATAAAGCAGTCATATAGCCCGATGGCTCCAGGCTCCAGCTCCGAGTTAAATATTAACTATCTCCCTAGTAGTATAAAAAACAAGGTGTTCTGCTTTTTCCTCTGTTTGAAGTATATACCTTATGATGTCCATTATCGTGATTTATAATCCAGAATGCTTTTTCTCAATAAATACGCTATGGGAATCAGAGCTTGGGACTCTTGACTTGCTTGGTCTTGAGTCCCCTGACCCCATGCTTTCCTAAACTCTTGTGTGAATTTTCTTAATTCTGCTGTGCCACTTGCATTCAGGTTTGTTCGTGTGGATGAGATCTCCATACACCATCACCCTGATACCAAAACCAGACAAAGATACTACAAGAAAAGAAAATTGCAGACCAATATCACTGATGAATTTAGATGCAAAAATCCTCAGAAAAATACTAGGAAACAGAATCCAACAACACATTAAAAGGATCATACACCATGATCAAGTGGGGTTTATCCCTGGAATGCAAGGATTCTTCACTATATGCAAATCAATCAATGGGATACACCATATCAACAAATTGAAGGATAAAAACCACATGATCATCTCAATAGATGCAGAAAATGCTTTTGACAAAATTCAACACCCATTTATGATTAAAACTCTCTAGAAGGTGGGCATAGAGGGAACCTACCTCAACATAATAAAGGCCATATATGACAAACCCACAGCAAACATCATTCTCAATGGTGAAAAACTGGAAGCATTCCCTCTAAGATCAGGAACAAGACAAGGATGTCCACTCTCGCCACTACTAGTCAACATAGCTTTGGAATTCCTTGCCACAGCAATCAGAGAAGAAAAAGAAATCAAAGGAATCCAAATTGGAAAAGAAGACGTAAAACTGTCACTGTTCACAGATGACATGCTGCTCTACATAGAAACTCCTAAAGATGTCACCAGAAAACTACTTGAGCTAATCAATGAATTTGGTAAAGTTGCAGGATACAAAATTAACACACAGAAATCTCTTGCATTTCTGTACACTAACAATGAAAGATCAGAAAGAGAAATTAAGGAAACAATCCCATTCCCCATTGCAACAAAAAGAATAAAATACCTAGGAATAAACCTAACTAAGGAGGTAAAAGACCTGTACTCAGAAAACTATAAGACACTAATGAAAGAAATCAAAGATGACACAAACAGATGGAGAGATATACCACATTCTTGGATTGGAAGAATCAATATTGTGAAAATGATGATACTATCCAAAGTAATTTACAGATTCAATGCAATCCCTATCAAATTACCAATGGCATTTTTCACAGAACTAGAACAGAAATTTTATGACTTTTATGGAAACGCAAAAGACTCCGAATAGCCAAAGCAATCTTGAGAAGGGAAGAGTGATCAAGACAGTATGGTACTGGCACAAAAACAGAAATATAGATCAATGGAACACGATAGAAAGCCCAGAGGTAAACTATGGTCAACTAATCTATGACAAAGGAGGCAAGGATATACAATAGAGAAAAGGCAGCCTCTTCAATAACTGGTGCTGGGAACACTGGACAGCTACATGTAAAACAATGAAATTAGAACACTCCCTAACACCATACACAAAAATAAACTCAAAATGGATTAAAGACCTAAATGTAAGGCCATACACTATAAAATTCCTAGAGGAAAACACAGGAAGAACACTCTTTGACATAAAATCACAGCAAGATCTTTTTTGATCCACCTCCTAGAATAATGGAAATAAAAACAAAAATAAATAAGTGGGACCTAATGAAACTTCCAAGCTTCTGCACAGCAAAGGAAACTATAAGCAAGACGAAAAGACAACCATCAGAATGGGAGAAAATATTTGCAAATGAATCAACAGAGAAAGGATTAATCTCCAAAATATATAAACAGTTCATGCAGCTCAATATCAAAAAAACAAACAATGCAATCAAAAAATGGGCAGAAGATCTAAATAGGCATTTCTCCAAAGAAGACATATGGATGGCCAAGAGGCACATGAAAAGCTGCTCAACATCACTAATTATTAGAGAAATGCAAATCAAAACTACAATGAGGCATCACCTTACACCAGTTAGAATGGGCATCATCAGAAAATCTACAAACAGTAAATGCTGGAGAGGGTGTGGAGAAAAGGGAGCACTCTTGCACTTCTGGTGGGAATGTAAACTGATACAGCCACTATGGAGAACAGTATGGAGGTTCCTTGAAAAACTAAAAATAGAGTTACCATATGACCCAGCAATCCCACTACTGAGCATATACCCAGAGAACACCATAATGCAAAATGACTCATGCACTCCAGTGTTCATTGCAGCACTATTTACAATAGCCAGGACATGGAAGCAACCTAAATGTCCATCAACAGATGAATGGATAAAGAAGATGTGATACATATATACAATGGAATACTACTCAGCTGTAAACAGGAACGAAATTGGGACATTTGTAGAGTCATGGATGGACCTAGAGACTATTATACAGAGTGAAGTGAGTCAGAAAGAGAAAAACAAATATCGTATATTAACGCATATATGCAGAATATAGAAAAATGGTACAAATCGACCAGTTTGCAAGGCAGAAAAAGAGACCCAGATGTAGAGAACAACCATATGGACACCAAGTGGGGAAAGTGGGGAGTGTTGGGGCAGGATGAATTGGGAGATTGGGATTGCCATACATACATTACTAATAAGAAAAAATTATCAAATTGTATGCTTTAAATATATGCAGTTTATTGTATGTCAATTGTATCTCAATAAAAGTTCTTAAAGAAAGAGAAAGAAGAAAGGAAGGAAGGAAGGAAGGAAGGAAGGAAGGAAGGAAGGAAGGAAGGAAGAAAGAAAGAAAGAAAGAAAAAGAAAGGGGAACTCGCTTTCTGTACATGGAGTACAGTTAGTGTAATTTCAAGCCTCTCTCTGGTCCTTTACTTTCTGGACAGATGGGATGCCATACATGACAAATCTGGGGACAATGCCAGGGCACGTATAGCTCAATTTCCTTCCTCTGGGGAGGAAGGCTGTCCATGGAAAGCATGAGTTTCCATTTGTTCCTCCAGACCCTGCCCTTCCTGAGATAAGACTCCCTACATGAGCTTAATGTTGCTTTATTGGGAGGATAATTCTATTTCTAGAGTCCAATGAGTAGGCCTGTTGGCTATCACATAAAATGACTTTCTCTAATTTAGTGATATCAATAATAAAAGCATTGTAGACTCCTTATTTAATCTATTATTTTATTTTTATACAAATATAGTAACTCTGGTAGAATGGAAGGATGCAGGTTATTGGGGATTTCCCTGGAAACCCCAAAATCTATCTGATAGAGATTCATGAAGATTCCACAGAACAGAGAGGTGATATAGCATAGTGGTTAAAATGGTAGACTCGGATACCAGTTTACCTCAGCTTTAATCCCAATTTGAGCTCTTCTTGTGTGTGTCCTCAGGCAAATTGTTAAATTTGTGTGCCTCAGGGTTCTCACCTGTAAAATGAGAGAGGAATAGCACCTGCTTATAGGTTGATTTTGTGGGTTACTTGAATCAGTGCATGCAACACTCAGAACAGTGCCTGGTACGTGGCCAGCACTCAGGAAGCATCAGCTACCATGGTGAACTGTGACAGCTTAGTTACACGCAATACTTGCCTCACCAGGAGCTTTCGAGAACTTGCAGCCATGATTATCACCATGGCAGTGGCCAGTACAGGAGAGACATTTGTGTTATTTAGGATAAGTAGGCAGTATCTACAGAGATGCCGTAACAATAGACCCAAATAGTCAATGGCTTTGAAAAGAAGTTTATTTTTCAGCTCAAGTAACAATCCGGAGAAGTGAAGACTTGCATGCGCGTAAAAACCTGTACGAGAGTGCTCATGGCAGCTTTATTCATAATGGCCCAAAACTAGAAAGAACCCAGTTTTCTCTCAATGAGTGAATAATTAAACCACAGATTACTAGTCAGTAATACAAAGGTACAGACGATCAATGCACATAACAACTGGGTGAATCTGTGGAGAATTAGGCTGAGTGAAAAAAGGGAACCCCCAAAGATTATATTCAGTATGAGTCCATTTATAGAACATCTTTGAAATGACAAAATTATAGAAGTGGACAAGAGATTGGTGGTTGCCAGAGATTAAGGAGCGGTGGGTGGGAGGGGAGGGCATATGGCTATTAAAGGGATGCACGTGGTGATGGGGATGCCCGGTACTTGACTGCACCAACGTTGATACCCTTGTTTTGCAAGATGTTACTATGGAGAAGAACAGGAGAAGGGGTACTCAGGGTCTCTTCATATTATTTATTACAACTGCATGCAAATCTATAATTATCTCCAAATAAAGAGTTTAATTTAAAAATCCCCTAATTTGTTTCTTAACAACAAAAAAGACAGAAAACATAACTTGCATTTTAAACTTTTACCTGATTTTAAAAGATAACTCAAAAGGGTTTCCTAGAGAAGAAACCCCCCACTGGAAAGGTTACTCTCACTGGGAAAATATACACATTTGTAACACTTCCGAACTGTTTTGATTCACAGTGTTCCTTACGGGACCCACTCTCTGAGGTAGACTTCGTTCTGTTCGCTGTGGCAAATGCCGTTTTTTTCAGAGTGGACTGCTCCCCAGACCAGTAATCAAATTCTAAAAGGCCAGCAATTGACCCACTGCTGATCCCTGGGGAGAAGCAGAAAGGTGGGTGTCCACTGCTCTTGACTTGAACGGTCACTCTATGGTCCCTGGATCTAGGGTCTAGGAGTTTCTGAGAGACAGTCCATTGGAAAGAAGAAATTCTGATATTTTCCAAATGGCCGTCTCAGTGATTGCAACTGGCACGTAAAGGTGAAGGTGGGGAGAAGGGTCTGGGGCTGGCTGGCTCACCCCCTTCCTCTTCCACAGGCCACCCTCTATAGTTTACGGGTCCCTCTTATGCTCCTCTTCCCCTGCATGGCCCCCCGTGATATCCATCTTAACCAGATTCTTCGACTTCTTTGAAGATCAGTCATTTGCTCAAAACATGTTGTGCCAGGCAGTGGTATATTGTGGTGACTGAGGCAGCTCTGACATTCCACCATTGTCACCTTCCCTGACTGCCTCATGTGTCATATTTTTTGAGTGCCTTCTATGAGCAAGACACTGGGCATAACATTCACTGACCCTTAGGAAGTCAGTACGCTGACCCTCGTGCACAGATGAAGAAACACGGGTCGAGGAATGCAAAGGATGCCCAAGGAACCGTGAGTCTGCTCCACACTGCAATATCTATTTCCCCTGGCTCTAGCCACTGGTCCTCTGAACCTTGACTTAGGAAATCTAAATGAACTTTCCCTGCGTGGATCTGGTGAGATGTTACTCTCATCTGTGTTCTTGCCCTCACGTCCTCTTTGCTACATCTGCCTCCGTGGAAGCCTGAACCATATGCTGATGTTCCCATTCTGACCACCTGAATGTAATTCTGCATTCATTACCTGACGATCTGGCATATCTTTTTTATCCAAACCACTTTCCAGAAATCTAAGGCAAAGTTGTAAAGGTGGCAAGAGGACTTTTGTCACAACTGTTCAACAGTCCATCACGTGGAAGGACCTGTGAAAATCCTTGCCTTCTTCCCACCAATTCCTTATTCACAAGAGTGAGTGCAAGGTCTCCACTACCTTCTGCTAGCATCACCCTTCTTTCTATCCCCTCTCCAAGAAAACAAGGAGAATAACTAATATCAGGGAACACTGTGGTCTTCCTTGGGTTAATCGCCCATTGAATGGTCTGAGACAGTTACTATTATGATCTCTAATTAACACATAAAGAAACTGAGGTTTAGAGAGACTGTAATATCCCCAGGATCCTGCAGCTAGAAGAGGCAGGATGTGAACACCGTTTGCTGATGATCCTGCTTCTCTGCACTGATCTGCCCCCAGGAATACGGTACTGACTGACCAAGCGCACTGCCAAGCTCTCGCCTCTGCTTAACCATGTGAATGGGTGGGTCAGCAGGAGGGGTTCCTAAATTCTTTTGGTGCAGTTATTCCCTCGTGGTAGTTAGTTTTCAGGGGCAACGATCACATCATAGAAATCGGACAGGATAATTAAAAGATTGGGCAAGTATATGCACCATCCCTGCTCCACTGTGACTCTAAGCAGGTCATAGAGATTTTCTGCATCTCGGTTTCCTTCTCTGCAAAATAGGGCTAATAGTGGTACCTCCAAGTAAAAGTTGTGTAAGGAATTTATCATTGGACTTAAGTCTACGATTCCTCTAGTTCATGGACTATTTCCCTGCCAAGGTTTGTGAAAGGTTAAACAAAAATGGATCATTTAGTTTTCACAAGCATTCTCAAATCCCTAAGCAGGTTTTAATCACACCCCCTTTAACTAGTCTCCTTTCCAGACTAAACTGTCCTAATCTTGGAAATCTTGGTTCCTCTGGAGCTAGAATCACAAGTACCAAAGTAGAAACAAAAACACTCTCTTTTGCATTTATGAGTCAAAGCGCTTCCTGTGGAAAGACTGAAAAATTGAGGCAGAGAAGTTCAAAGACCCAGAGCCACCGAATAAAAACAAAATCCCTTAAAATTACACTGATGGTTCCTCCAGATAAGCAGGTAATTCTTCGAGGTAATTTGGAGAGAATTCAACAGTGTTTATTACAGGTTCACTTAAGAAAGCCAAACATCCAGCCCTAAAAGCAATTTCAAAGCAAAACTCTAAACAGTATTTTAGAATACAGAGGAAATTATATGCACAATCTTACCTCCTGAGGGTTTTGAAGGATTAATGGGGGAAAAATAGAAGCTATAAAGAAAAAATCACCAGAAGAATGACAGGAAATATGAGAAATTCACTATAAATGGGACAGGCTAACAGGGTATAATGTACATAATGTGATTTTTAATAGACATTAAGTAAATACTTGCAGGGAGATTGACTTTCTGTCCAATGGGAACACAGCACTTGGGGAGGCAGGACCAAGTAGAGCAAGAATTGCTGCAGCAAATGGAAACTAATTTTCAAGCACACATTACTTTTTTTTCTTCTTTGACTCTAAATATCAAAGGAGCATTAGCATTTGCCCTTAAAGAATATCTTAATAATTTATTGGGGTTGCAAGTCAGATTATTTTATTTACTGGGAAACTGACACATAAAACACCAGATTTTATGATATTTATGGTACATCACACTAAGTGCCCTTAATGGGGGGGGGGGGGGGGGGGAAGCTGCATTATTCTTCAATTAGGATAGAAAATATTACCATGTTCTTCACTCTTAATAATAATGAACAGACAAAGGATGAATTGAAGGCCTTTATGTTATTCTAAACCTTCATGTGAGTTCTTTAGGGGACTATTGAAAATTGGGTGGGGCTTCTCTCTTAAAAACACTCACAGGAAACATCTTCAAGAATAACTCTTTGATCTTCCTGGAAATCTTCACTGTCTGGAGGCTTCACCTCTGCCTCTTACTTTTGTGTGATTCTCCCCAGAAAGGCATTCCTCTCTACACGTGGGACAGCACTGCAGCTGGGTGTGTACTCTATCAAGGGCAGTTGTGTTTCACTGACATGAGTCAGAGCTTGGACTTAAAGGCCTGAGGCTCATCTTCTCTGAATTCAGGGGCTTAGAATCAAGGTAGCCTAGTCAGGAGCTCCCAGACTTTGGGATCAAAGTGTTCCGGGTTTGAAACCTGCCTAAGCCCTTCACTAGGTAAATGGTCTTAGTCAACTTATTCAGCTTCTCATCTTCAATTCCCACCTGCACAAGGGAGAAAGTAATACTTACACAGCAGGGTTGTTGTGATGGATAAATGAGATTATTAATCTAAAGAACCTTGCTGTTGTGTCTGTGTCACTGTCGATATAGTGGTTGTCATGGTTCTAAGCCAGAACACTGAGCCTATTGAGGTGCTGCAAACACCACATAGGCCTTGAGAAATAGATTAGTGACAGTGTTGTCCTAGAGCTGGCATTTTCTCCCCAGAGATGTTCTTTTTCTTCCAATGCCAGACTTCCTGGTTCCTGTCTTATGGACCCCTCAACAATGAAACTTTTGTATAATCATCTTTGCTGTAGAACCACTGTGTTTTGGAGCTGGTCCAAGGTCAACTTGTCCGTGATGGTCACCAAATAAGAGGACCCCACTACAATAAGAATCTAATGCTTCTCTTTTTGATATAGTTAAGGAATTGTCATAAAGGAATGCTTAATCCATGTAGATTAAAGCTACAAATTTTGCAATGTGAGATGCTTTTTTTTTAAAGTGCCGGTTAGGTTTCTTTAATACATTTCTAAATTGGCCTGGTTGATGTGAAGCTTTCTTATATCCAAATATTGTAATCACAGGAGTGATAACTCAAAACTGTATTACTGGACTTCCTAGGTGGAGCAGTGGTTAAGAATCCACCTGCCAACACAGGGGACACGAGTTCGATCTCTGCCCCAGGAAGATCCCACATGCCGAGGAGCAACTAAGCCCATGCGCCACAACTATTGAGCCCATGTGCCACAACAAGAGAAGCCACCACAATGAGGAGCCTGTATACCACAATGAAGAGTAGCCCCCACTGCTGCAACTAGAGAAAGCCCATGTGCAGCAACTAAGACCCAACACAGCCAATAAATAAATAAATAAATTTATATTTTAAAAAACTGTATTACTTCCCTGTGGGAAGAAGTCTAGGGATCATGGCTAAACACTTCACGGGAAGGGAAAACACTTCTCTTGCATCAATAATAGGTTCTCCTCCCACTTGATTAAATAAGAAGAAAGTATAATTAAGAGATGCTTCTTTTGGCATTGTTAATTTGGGGACAAAATTCTCAAGAATGAGAAATTTATGACAGTATCATAGGTAAAGAGAAGATTGCTTGATATTTATGTGCTTATTTGAAAGTTCCTTTTCTCCAGTGTTTCAACATCTCATTTTGCTAGAATGCACACTGAATGCCTAGAATCTCTCTCTTTTAGAAAAGACAAAGCTATCTTGTTAAAGGAATAATATTCTCTGAGAGAAGGCCCAGCACTGAATGGTTATATGGTTACTCCATAAAGAGATTAAAAATGGAAATTAAAGAAGTAAGAAAGGCGACACGTGACTATGAACTTCATGGATTCTACTAGTATTATTTCTCTTAAAATGTTGTCATTGCTTTTTGTCCAGGAGAAAATAAGCTTTGGAATCAATTGGTATCTAAACTCCATTTCTTATTTTGCTACTTCTTCCTTGGGTGGCTGTGGAAAATACATTTAGTCTTTTGATACCTTGGTTTTGACAACTATAAAATGACTTACTAACTTTTATTTTTATCATGGACTTTGTAATAGTCATCTATTGCTGTGTAACAAATTGCGCCCAAACTTAGAGGCTTAAAACAAGCATTTATCGCACCACAGTTTCTGTGGCTCCATCGATGTCTATGAAATCCAGATGTAGCTTATTTGGGTACCTCTGCCTCAAAGTCTCTCAAAAAGCTGCAATAAAGGTTTGACTGGGCTGCTATTTTACCAGAAGGCTCAACTGAAAGAAAATCCACTTCTGAGCTCACTCTTGTGGTTGTATGGTTCCTCCCAGGCTCTTGGACTGAGGGCCTTATTTCTTTGCTGGCTGTTGCCTGGTGGAGCCACCCCTGGTTCCCTGCCATGTGAACCTCTGCATAGGGCAGTTCACAGGGTGGCAGCTGGATTCTATCAGAATGAGCAAATAAGAGCCTCAGAGCATGCTTGTGAGACAGAAGTCACTGTCTCTTTATAACCTAAATAACCTAATCTCAGAAGTGACATCCTATCCCCTTTGCCATGTCCTATTCATTAGAAGCAAATTTCTGGGTCCAGCTGCACTCCAGGGGAAGGGATTACACAAGGGTGTGACCATAGGAGACAGGGAGGCTGTCTTCCACAGACTTAGTCATAGCCAGTCTTCGGGATCACAGAGGAGTATGCATCTAGATCATGGGAAGTTTCTCAAAATGTCACCCTTTCCCTTAAGTAGGACAGCTTTGAATCATGCATTCAAAACCACATTTAAAAATTCATTCACTCATTTGGAAACATTTCCTGTGTACCAATTATTTTTAAGGCACTGTGGAGAGTGCTTTGAAAAGGTCAAAGGTAAAAGAGTTAACAATACAGGTAGCACAGAGCACCCTTGAATAGTGAAGTCTTCTGCTTTGTGGATGTGTAAGGATCACCCAGGGACAGACAGCCAGATGTGCGTGAAAGCAGGGGTGGACCAGGAATGCATGCAACCTCCATACCCCGAGCCGTGTTTCCATCAGCTGAAACTGTGGGAAAGTGTCTAGAATGGGAAAGAGATGGTCTGCCTGCCTTTAACCACTTCTGGGGGAGTCTTGTATAAAGTTCTCAACACTCTTTTGGGGTAAATGCAACGTGCCAATCCTTTTTAAATCTCTTTCCTTGGGACCCAAACCATGGGCTATGGTTGCTGTGCAATGGGATGGAGACAAAGGTCTCTCCAGCCTCAATCTGCCACTAGGCAGTGACGCTTCTTACACTATGTCATTGTTATTTTTTTAATTAATTAATTATTTAATTAATTAATTGGCTGTGTTGGGTCTTCGTTGCTGCTGTGCAGGCTTTCTCTAGTTGCAGCAAGTGGGGGCTACTCTTCATTGCAGTGCTCGGGCTTCTCAGTGTGGTGGCTTCACTTGTTGCAGAGCACAGCTCTAGGTGCATGGGCTTCAGTAGTTGCAGCATGTGGGCTCAATAGTTGTGGCTCGCAGGCTGTAGAGCACAGGCTCAGTAGTTGTGGCACATGAGCTTATTTGCTCCGAGGCATGTGGGATCTTCCCGGACCAAGGCTTGGACCTGTGTCCCCGGCATTGGCAGGCAGATTTTTAACCACTGTGCCACCAGGAAAGCCCTATTTCATTGTTATTTAAGTCTAGACTTCTTACTTGGTCTTTATATGTGTCCTCCTGGCCTCCCCAACTAGCTTACTGTTCTCTAGGAGCAGAAGTCACTTCTTACCTTTTCTTGCATCAGAATGACTTTGATTAACATGGCATATGTGCAACAAATGATTTACACATGATGCCTCTTTCAGAGGGGCCTACTTTACACCTAGAACCAATTAGGAAGAACCAAGTTAGGATCATTGGTTGAAGGGCTTCTAGGGGCATAATCTTATTTACACTTGGCCAACTTTTGATCCTTCCTTCTGCTCTGGCTTTCTTTGAGTTTTAGGTTAATTTTTCCTGTCCCTTAATCTCTTTATTCCATGAAAACATACTTTATTTTCTGTCATACTTTGCCTCAACTCAACCTCTGCTCCTGTAACAGCCCCAGATGGGGGGCAATGGGCCCTAGGGTCTCTCCCAAGAAGGACAGCAAGGAAGAAACACATGCCCACCAGAGAGGGCCCATGGCCCCTCCAGAAGCATGAGTGCAGGCTGACTTCTTTGCTCTTTCTTTCTGTACTTTTCAGCGTTTTTCTATTTAAATGCAGGGACCCAGGTCTACTATGGTAGTAGTAGGTATTTTAACACATAAATATCTTTATCCTCTTTGGGAACGTGTTTCCTGTTTTGACTTGTTCTCTAAATATATATAATTTTTAAATTATAGGTTTACGTCAGGAGGACAATTTAGTCAAGTATAACTTTCTTCGCAAAACATGTCCTGGTCTCAGCACATAAACTGTGGAATGTGAACAGACTCAGAGAACACACGAATGGAGGCACTCTCTCCCTGACTCCTCTGCCCCAACATTTTAAAAATGTATCTCTGCTCTTTTCTTTAGCAACTAAGTCTATAAAAGGAGCTGCTCTCTAAGGAAGTGTAGTAGAGATCAAAATCTTAACTGATGTCACCCAGACAGAAAAATATTCAAAATCCTGCCACAGAGATAGAAAGTTCCTTTCTAGGAGCACCTTTGAGGTCCAAGGCTCCAGAGGCACAAACATTTCACCCACAAGCCCTTAGACCATTTGGGGACTGGGGTCCCCAGTTTTGAAACAAGTCAGAGAGGAAAGGCGACCTCCTGGACAGTTGGGCTGTGTTACTCATCATGTGGTTGGACATTAATGCAACCCATGAGCTTTTCCTCTTCTACATCTCATTCTATTTCTAGGAGGCCAATTTGTGAAGTCAAAGGAAGAGTTTTTGACATGGAATCCAAAGGCTTCAGTGTGAAAACTGAGAGGGCTTAAAACCTCCACCTCCACAATCAAGTAACTTAAGTGGGTTTGTGCCCTGAAAGCTAAATTAAAGCAGAAACACATAAATAGGTTGAGATATAATTATATAAATATGCCACACAAGTGAAAGATGGACTTCCGCTGTGTCGTAGGTTGGGTTTCCTGGAAGCAGACTCTGAGGTGGAGGTGTGTGCATGGACAGTTCATCTGGAGGAGTGCACCAGGGAACAACACCTGTTAAGAGGCTGAGGGAAGCTGAATGTGGCAAAGGGAGATGTGGGGTCCCCATGCAATTGTGACAGAGACTCGGCCAACCCCATAGGAAGCCCTGGAGCTGGGGTGACCCTTCAGAGTTGTCACAAACAAGGCGTAAAAGGCAGCTTCTGTAATCCCCTCGCCTCCTTCCTCACTCCCTTTGCCACCAGGCTACTCTAACAACAGGGGAGAAGGGGAGACACCTTGGAAAACACGGCCCTTTAATGCTGAGGGTAATTCCCTGAGAGGAACTTGGTCGTGAGCCAATGGCAGCCCCCTCCCAGCAGCTGAGGGAAGGTTTACATCAGTCCTGGAGGAAGAGTCCGGGTGACAGGCCACAGAATCCACTACACAGTCTATTTTAACATGAGATAAAGGGTATCTGACAAAAATCTGCAACTTAAAGATAAAGTAAATGCTTATATAATTTCATATTTAATTATTAAATATAAAATTAAAGAATTAATATATAGAAATGAAATAAGAATAACTAAAAGATAACTCACAAGTGAATAGAAAGGAACTGGAGAAACACCAGCAATGAAGCCTTTAGTTGAGCACAGGCAGATTCAACAGCATCCGTGTCAATCAAAGGAGAACAGCAATACAATGGTGGATAAAGAGAATGATTTCTTCTTCTTTTTTCCTGTTTTCCTTTTTTTCCTTTTTTCGCTGTGCCTTGCGACTTACAGGATCTTTGTTTGTTTGTTTGTTTGTTTGTTTGTTGAAGCTATTTATTGGAGTATAATGGCTTCAAACTGTTGTGCCAGTTTCTGCTGTACAACAAAGTGAATCAGCTGTATTTGTACATATATCCCAATATCCCCTCCCTCCCTCGACTCCTTCCCACCCTCCCTATCCCATCCCTCTCGATGGGTCATCACCCATCATCGAGTTGCCCTGGCAGTGAAAGTGCAGAGTCCTAACCACTGGGCAACCAGGGAATTCCCAAGAGAATGATTTCTGAATAACGTGTGTGTCCTTCCAGGCAACATTCAACAGGAAGACACTCCCTCCCATGCCTAAATTTGAAGAGCTCAGTGAGATGCAGGGGACATTGCAACATCTTTGGGATTTTTTACAGAAAACCTTCACAAGCATCTGTCAGAATTTCCAGTATTTGCAGTGATTTGTGTCAGACAATTAGAATCAGAAAAATGTCAGTGATAAAAGGGTTGATAAAGTCCATATCATTGGGCAGAATGCTTGTGTGGACCATGAGACTTAGAACTCTGAGATGAGTAAGTCAGGCACAGGTCATGTAGGAGGGTAAGAAGCAGAAGCTGATGAGGGCCAGAGAGCAAGAGAGATGAGGGAAAGGTGTTTGGACCCAGTCAAGACAGGAACCTTTGTAAGGAATCCCCGGGAAGGAATTCACTAATACATGGAAAGTAAGACTTGGTAATTTCTACCAGAACTGATTTAGCTGTTGCCATTGTATTTTATATATTTAGTACACTGTACAATTTATTTCAAAGAGTACATGCAACTCTGTTAAATGAATCTTTAAATATTTTTCCTGAAGTCCCGAGTCAAAAGAACATTTTTGGGCTGAGGAGTCCTAAGGGGTAGGTAAATTCACCCAACACTTGTTGTCACTCTTCAGGTGCCCCAGTGGAAAGACCAGGAAAAGAGCATCCTTTGGAAAATGACTCTACACAAGGCTATTCCTTCGAGGGCATGCCGCTCACCTATTATGTAATATTTTCATGCATCCCCTCCAAAAAAGAAAGAAAGGAAAAGAAAAGTGGGACTGGATATCAGAAACAATTATAATTCTTATTCAGCTGATATAAGCCCTGGGAATTTTCTCTGATCAATCCTGATACAGAATTTTATTTTATCTCTTCCACTCCAAATGTGTTTGTACATTGGCCTAAAAGCTGCAAACAAATGAATACAGCTGTAGAGTCTCAAATTGATTCCAATGACAAGTCCTCTTGTAAGAAAAAAACAGAGTGTCTGACTGAGTAATCAAAGACCAAGTACCAGACGCTTGCAATGAGACTTGTCTTTGTCACACTTTCTTAGGGGTAAGAAAAAAAATGCCATAGCCTGCCTCTCAGCCCTGATTTGGATGCCAGGTCTCTTAAGTTCTCCCTCCCGGACATCATCCCACTTCTGCCCCCACACTGAGAAGTACCATCCAACTGGACTTGAACAGACTAAGATGGCAACTGGATTTCAAAAACAAGGTCATATTTAGGTGAAAGTTGCCCTGGATCTGGAGTCAGGAGCCCTGGCTCTGGGTTCCAGTTCTCTACTTGTCCTCTGGTGTCCACAGGTGTCCTTCACCTGCCCATGGAAAGGGATGCCAGTGTGGGCCTCGGGGCGTATATGGGAATGAAATAAAAATGAAAACTTGAAAAGGGCTTTGTAAACTGCAGAGCTCAATGCAAACATGTTAGGTGTCATTACACATCTTTATCTTTGTTTTCAGGGATGTTTGCTGAATGAGTCATGATGAAACATCACATGGAGGAGTAAAGAAGTAAGAAGGTTCCTTCAGCCTCTGAGGATCAGCCCTGTTGCCTTACATCTCCCTGATTCTGCACTTGTAACCATAAGAATGTAGAGTAGCTGAAAGTTCGAGCCTGGTGCTGGTGTTCCAATGCTATGGCCAGCTGTGATTTTCCCTAGAGAATCCACTTCCATCTTTCTCTTTTATACAATGTCCTGAAGTGCCTTTAGCCTCCAGCTTTCTCTCCTTCCAGACAGATGGGAGAGAGCACACAGGCCCAGAGAAAGGGATCAGGGAGACCCCAAAATTCACAAAATTCACATTGGAATGTGGGTCCTTCATTCTTTGAAGCAGGAGATTGAACCCCGTTATTCTGTGGGCAGGATGGGATTCCAGGAAGTGGGGAGGCAAGGGAGTTATCTGCTCTGATCCAGAACAAAGGGTGAGAAGCCTCACATTGAAATATCTGTACCTCTTAACTTATGCCATTTCACATTCATAAAAATTAGCCGCTCACAAAGTTCCCTTCCCAGAATGGCTTAAATGCAAAAACTATTATTATTAGCTCTACACTACTCATGTTTCAGGCTAGCAAGGCTTCCTCAGAGGTATTAGATCTAGAAAAGTATATTTCTTCTCTAAACAAAGTGAGAGGCAAGATCCATTCCTGGGTTCAGACCCTGGCTCTGCTGTAGCTCTATGACCTTGGACTACTTCTCTTTGGCTTGGTTTCCTTTGCAGCAAAAAGTGTTGGGTTAGATTCTGACGGTGGTTCTAAAACTTGGTTGACCATGAGAATCACTTTTAAAAATTCTTGATGCCTGGCACTTCCCTGACCTGTCCTATTCTAGAACAATTACAACAGAAATCTCTGGGGTTGGTTTCAGACATCCATGCAGCCAAAGTTCCCCAGGTGATTCTAGCGTGTAGCTAGGTTCATGGACCTCCATGTTAAATGATCTTCAAGGATGCTCCTTGATCCAAGGTTCTAAGCTTCTGTGAGTCTGCACTTGTGGGGCTTTAAGCATGGGTACCACTGTTACTGACCAGGGTTCTTGGCCTTCCCTAATCAATAGAAATGGATAAGAGGCCAGACAAGAAGCTCAGGCAAGGCTTTCTTGGGGCCCCTGCTGTAGCGGCGTGGGGGAGGGGCGGGGAGTGAGAACAAACAACAGGTTCCCTTGCTCACTCCCCAAGGGGGTCGATTTTGTTCCTTATAAGGGGTGAGGGTAGGGGAGAGTTTAAGGGTCAGGCCAAAGGGGTGGCTTAGGTGGTCTACCCACCCCCTTGGTGGTGTTGAGTGCAGGGGACATGCGCAGTAGCCCGCTTTTGCTCCTGACCCCCTGCTTTTGCTCCCAGCTCTTCAGAAGTGGCAGTTGGGTTTTTGTTCTTTTTGCACCTTGTTGTCCACAATTTGCCCCACCTGCCCATGCACGCAGTTATTTTTAGTCCCTTATAGTTTCTTTGTATTCTGTTGCTCAAGGAGATTTTTGTCCAGGTGCAAGCACTGCAGCAAAGAGTCCCAGGTCCCAGCCTGTCTCAATAAGAGACATTGAAAAGTGATGGGGTCAGTGGATTAAAGCTTTTGCTGGAACCGAAAAATTGTTGGAGTTAGGAGACTAGGGGAAGTGAGCAGGAAAAACAGGAGATGATGGATGGAAAGTGGGAGGCTTGCAGATAACAGGAAGACTGTCTCACTACCTTCTTTGGAAAGTAGATGCTCTCACTGCTTCCATCAGCTCCCAAGTTAAGTAACTCTGTCAGACTCTGAGAAATGAGATGGTTATTTCTCCCTGACATCAGTCTTCTCCACATCTTGGCTCTTGACAACCAGGAAGATCCCCCTCTCCATTTGCAATCTATAAAAACTCACCCTACACTTGACCTCAGTCCCATCACAACAGTACACATCAGGGTTCTTAACTTTGTTGGTCAGATTGATCCCTTTGAGAACCTCAAGAAAGCTATAGATCCTCTCACAAGAAAAATTCATGTCTATGTACATACATCAAATTCAGCACACACTTTTCATGGGCTCCAGAACCCCTGATGCAAAGAAAGTTCTATTCCATTTCATCGTCATATATAAGTAAAAATTTACCTAACCCAGGAAGGCAGAAATTAAAACATAGCGGAAAGAGTCTGGACTGAAAGTTGAGTCCAGAGTTCTAATCTTGGTTCCACTTCTAACCAATTGACACTTAGGGGTCACTGACTCACTTTATGCCTCAGTTTACACACATGTCCAACCAAGAATCCTAACATCAACTCTGCCACATTTCTGCCTTACCTTCCGCTCTCAGGAAGAATCGGCACATTCCTCTATCCAAGCTGTCTTTGGGACCACAGCACCTCATTCTGAGTGCCTGCATTGACCGAGAGGCCATGAGGATAAGAGTATGTAAGGGTCTTAGAGCCCAGAAGGGACTGGGTGAAGGGCTTGCATGCAATGGCCATCTGTTTGGAGTGAGACTTGGACTGTGACCTTGGGAGAGGCAGGTAGAGAGCCTGTGGACCCACCATGCACCACCACGGTCCTTCGTGGGGGAAGGCTGGAACTGGAACCAGATGTCTAAGAAGCAATCTCCCAGACTTCACAAAGACTGCAAAATTGGCCACAGACTTGGCAGAAACTACCCAGCTGATGAGTGCCAAGTGGTCTGGAGAGAGTGGGAGCTGTGCCTGGCCTGTGGGCACAGGCATCTGGGGAACTCTATTCCCAGGGCGCTAACCTGACAAGCGTGCCTGTTGGGCCCTGCCAGGAGGGTGGGTTGGACAGCTCTGAGGGGCCCCAGGTTTGCTGTCTCATGAGGAGAGCACAGCATCATTCTACCATGAGCCTTGGGCAGCTGTGTCCCTGCCAACCCCCCACTGCCTGATCTGCCCCTAGCCCACCTTCTCTGACAGTCCTTCTGGAAGCAAGGGATGGGTGAGAAGGGAAAGGTAGCAGTTCCTATCTGAGTCACTGAGCTTCTGCTCAGTGTGGTCATTTTGAGATGGCAGAAAAGCCCCCAGGACCCCAAGAGAGCTTTTCCTCTTGAACGATATTGAGGAAACAAAGAAGCCTCTCACTGGAAGTGGTGATGTGGTTGAGGACGGGGAGCCTGTCTGGGGGTCTCAGAGAGCCTGAGGGATGGTGCTCCTGGAGGCAGAGGGAGATGAGGAGGGCAAAATGTGACAGCCTTTGGAGCCATGACTTCTCATCCCCAGGCTTCAAGGAATGACACACCTGCACCTTCAATTCCTTAAGTGCATCGTTTCTTTTTGTTTCATGCTACTGGAAAGGAAGAACCCCAGCAATGCACGGTGCAGCAGCAGACAGATGTGGTTTTTAAAAAAAATTTTCTCCCAATTCCCCTTTTGCTGCTCGTGCACTGTTTTGCAACTACTGTTTCCAGCTGGGACAGAGGAATATACACAAGCAGTATATTTTTTAAAATATTTACTTCATTGAAAATAAAGATAGGCATCTCATAGTTTCTTCCCATAAAACAAGTGATGTGTGTTTCCAAGCTGGGGCATTTCTTACTGTTTTTATAGGTCTGGCAAAAGATGCTTTTCTACCGCAGACTCTTTTTTTGTAAAACTTTTTTTTTTTTTTTTTTTTTTTGAGAGAGGGAAGCCTTCATGTTCTTCAGAGAATTGCTTTCCAGCATATTTGAATCTTAGAGAGAAGACATAAACAACCGTTGATGGGCATATCAGGAGGTGCAAGGTCACTTTGTAGCCCCCTGTCTTGTCAATTTGTCAAAGGGAACGCTGGCCAGAGAGGACCAAGCAGAACCACTGTTAGACCCAAGAACTCACGAGCTTTCTTGTTTGCAGGACCTAAACCCCACAACTCTGTTTCGATGAAGTGAAATACATTGCCCCATTGGTGGTGACACCTGGCCGTGGGGTTCTTTACAAACCCAGGAAGAAATGCAACAAAGCTCTCACAGTCTCCACCATTTCGGAAGCTGCCACGCAAGGTGACTCTTCCTCACACATCCTGGGATGAGGGGGGCACAGACCTCTCTGTACCAAAGAGACAGGGCTTCATGTCTGTATTAGCCTGGGTCCAGCTGGGAGCCAGGCCACACCAGCCAGTCTAAGAGAGAATTTCCTGTAAAGAATTGTGAGTTATAGACTGTGAAGAACAGAAAAGTCAAACAGAACAGTTGGATGTTAACGAGATAGAAACTTGGAGAAGTAACCCTAGGTTGAGGACACAAAGGAAGAAGTTGGGGTTTTTAAGCCTTGGAGCTTTAAGGATACTCCAGCGAGCTGAAAGTCTGACCTCTGAGAAGGGAAGCTGTTTCTCAGGGGATCAAAGGGCCTACTGGTACTGGGAAAACTGCAAGCTGGACTCTTCTGCTGCTCCTTTAAGGGAAGCCAGGGTGAAGCAGCATTGCTAGGACCACAAGGACAGAACAGAAAGCACAGGAATTGAGTCCTTCCTTCTCCTCAAGTCTCTCCAGCGCCCTCTGTCGGCAGCTCCTAGAAGCTGCAACTGGCAGAAAGTCATTTGCAGCTCCCAGCATCGACTGAGGATGAGAAACAATGGTTCAGTAACTAGTACAATTGGCCGGGTCTCCATAGCTTTATCACTGCTGTCCAGCTTCCCTCCTTTCCCTAATCTGTCATTACAAGCTGTGGAACAGGACCCTTTTGTTTCTTTGAGATGGCTAAGCTTAGGGAGAAGGTGGATTTGGAGAGCTTCCTAGGTAGGCTACCAGCATGCCTCAAACCCAGGATTTCTCAACCTTGGCACGATTGACATCTTAGGCTGGGTAACTCTTTGTTGCAGGGGGCTGTCCTGTGCCTTGTAAGAGGTTGAGCAGCATCCCTGGCCTCAACCCACTAGGTACTTGGAGCACCTCCTGCATCCTGCCCCCAGGCAACCCAAAATGACCACCAAGAAAGTCTCAGGACGTTGCCAATGTCCCCTGGGGAGCAAAATCTCCACCAGCTGAGAATCACTGCTCTAACCTCTCTCCTCATTGTCATCCTGAATTTTCTGGCCAGAGAATTAGAACGGTAAGGATGCCCATGCTTTCACAAACTACTTTGCAGTCTTCGAAACCCTTTCTCTGCTCTATTTAAACATATTCCAGTAACCCCAGGAAGCAAGAAGGGACAGATACTATAATCTCCACTTTACAGGCTAGTGAAGTGACTCAGAACCACCTCCCCCCTCCCCACCTCCACTAGGAAACCCTATCAAGTCAGAAGCTACACTACTCTAACAGACTTCATCATCAAATTTTTAGAGGGAGGGGGGTGATTGGACGTGGACTGGCAGAGAAGGGAACCTCCCTGCCATCCCAAGCTACCAATAATTTTCCTTTTATTTTTCTTTTAAAGTGTCCAGCTCTTGCCAGGAATACCACATAAAACATCTTTATGGAGTGAACACAGGCCCCAGCAGCTTATACAAGCTGGTTTGGTCAAGGGCACCGGTGTTTCTAATTAACGCTTGGGTCAGTGCTCCATGCCAGCCCTACCTGCACCCCATCCCTTAGCGTCTGACTTCTGGCTCACCTGCATGGGGGCCCTTGTGCCTATGACTAATAAATGCTCCTGCCGTTTCTTGCTGGGTCTGGGAGGGCAGAAATAAAAGCCACCTCCAACTTGCTGTGCTCCAGCCTGAACACGGACCATTCATGTGAAGCACCAGGGAGATGCTGCCTGGCCCTGGGCAGTCCAGCCAAGCAGCCCCTGCAGACAAGCACAGGTCCTGTGGTTGGTGTCAGATGCGGCCACCCCAGGACTTTGGGGTGACAGCGAAAGGAGTCTCTGCACCACCGCGTAGAGAAATCATTCTCAAAACATCAGACGGGCATCTTCACAGCTCTCCCCACACTAAATATTTCTGGTACTCATGAAAATCAAGGGTAAGAGAGCATGCTGTTACTGGACAGAACAGAATAGAAACAGGTATAAAAATAATTTCTGTGTGTTCGTGTACTTGTGTGTGCATGTGTGTGGGGGGGCA
Source organism: Hippopotamus amphibius kiboko (assembly GCF_030028045.1). Classification (NCBI taxonomy): domain Eukaryota; kingdom Metazoa; phylum Chordata; class Mammalia; order Artiodactyla; family Hippopotamidae; genus Hippopotamus; species Hippopotamus amphibius. The sequence continues at coordinate 134,705,655 of NC_080189.1, read as the reverse complement.
CGTGTGTACATATGTGTACACATTGATCCATGACTTCTCATATGGAGCTGACGGAAACCGAGGCCATGGGTATGCAGACCTTTTGCAAACTCTGGCTAACTTCTCAGCTAATTGATTTCTTGATACAAATTTACAATTTGTTACACCCAGTCCTTATGTTCCTAGTAGAGAAAAAAGCCACAAAAAATACCTAGATCTGTTATACAAATATTTGGAAATATTCAGATAATTTACCATATTTCCCTCTATTTATAGATGTTGAGCATTTGAAAAATAAAATCTAAATCTAGATCTTTGCAGCTCAGAATTCCTACATAAATAGGAAGCTCTGCTTTGGCAAGGACTGTGTTGTAATTTACCTGAAATTTTCATGACATTTAGCACATGGCTGGAATGGCAACTGAACTGGCATTCCATTGACACTTGTTAATTAAATGACTGGAAGAATGATGTCAAAATAAAGATACAAATTTTTTAAATGACAAGTTGACAGCTGGGGTCAGGTCTTTCCACAAGAGGAGGGGATTTTCCTCCTCTTTTTGTCGATTCTCACAGCACCCAGGAGGGTGGCTGCCCCAGAGTGAGCACGTTCCAGGCTGAGGACAAGGGCTGTGACTTCAGACTGATGCCTGCAGGAGTCAGTTGATAGGAAGTTTCTCCATGACCCTGAGAGATGAGGAACAGCCTTTGATTGGGGGTTTGCTTCCTAATTGTGTGACCCAAGGAAACAAAAGGAGGGATAATCAGGTCAATACTCACATCCCAGAGTTCTTGTGAAGACCAAATTGAACAAGGTCATGTAGAGAGTGGCATGCAGACTGGAGAGGGCTTTCCAGGAGGTGGTGGTTATTAATGAAGGTTCTTGAGCAAAACCGTCTACACTAAGGAAAGTGGACTCCCTGTGCATCTGAGGAAGTTGCCCAAAGCCACACGAGCACATGGTTTCAGTGCATGTGATGCAGTCACCTGGTGACAGCCACTAGGGCATGAATCTAGGTGTTTCTGTGCAAAACAAACTTCTTCATCCAGATCTGAATTCTAGTTCATGAAATCAGAACAAGTAAGTTCTAACTAGCTACTGGTGTGTCTGGTGTAAAATAAATATTCTTCAAACTTTGTTTACAAGGAAACAAATTTACAACAAAAACAAAAGCAATTCATTTATAAAAGGAAACAAAAGTATGAAATATAGAAGAAAATGATGGCCCAAATTCCTAATTCCCTAGAATCAACCATCTTGTTTTGGCATACTCAGACTCATTTCGTGATTTTTAAAAAGGAATGTGATTTTTAATAAATAATGACATAGATGGCCCATAGACAATGTAACAGAGCAGGACCCTTTGGAGCCTTTCCAGAACAGACCCCCTTCTCCAAGTCCTCCACCTGCCCCTTGTCTATAAAAAATCTTTAGCTTCCCCAGTTCCAAAGAGTACATGTAATCAGAGAAATGAGGAAGTGCAGAAAGAAAGGAAAAGAGTATAGTGAGACAAAATAATAATAGTTTAGCCATTAAACAAAGTCAAGGACCTTTAGTTTCTGCTCAAGGGCTATGTATGCTATTCTGAGGCATGTTCTTTGAGCTGTTTTGAAGAAACTGAAACCCCCACCAGGTGAAAAAAGTTCACAGCAGACCGACTACCAGCATGTAGACCCCAAACCAGTTGGAACCAGAAGGTGAATGATGTTGGCTCCAATTACCTCACCAACAACCAATCAGAAGAACGTCCATAAGCTGATCACATACCCCAAGACCCCCTCCCTTGCCCTATCTTTAAAAACCTTTCCCTGAAAGCCTTCGGGGGGGGGGGGTGGGGGGGTGGGAATTAAGCTTTTTAAGCACTAGCTACCTGGATTCCTTGCTTGGTGCCTGCAATAAACACTGCATTTTCCTTTACAACGACTTCATGTCAGTCTATTGGCTTTACTGCTTGCAGGAAAGCGGACCCAAGTTTGGTTCGGTTACAGTAAGACAAAGATCATGAGTGTGATACAAAAGTGACTGAAGGGAGGGAAGCAGCAGGCTGGTACCACCCTTGTTTTGTGGGTGAGGAGAAGTGGGTCAAGATTTCCTCGCTCAGAGGTCAGCCTACAAAAGTGACAGAGCACCTCTGATTAATTCTTCAACGGCCACCAGCACTGGAGACCTGAGAGCCCCCCACTGACCATCCTTGTGCAGACTCTACATAGGGTAGCTTCTCTGTAGCATGCCTTACTTGTCTTAGAGCTGTGGGTCCTATATTTGAGCATCAAGCTCTTTGAGAGTATTACTAGTCCTCTGTTTCAATACTTGCCCTACTGATTCTTTCTACTTTACTTCATCATCATGAGTTTGGTCAACACGACAGTTCCCATTTACTCTGTTAGGAAGGCCTTTTGTGACCAGGAACCTTTATCAAGTTCCTGATTTCAGGAAGCCTGGAAGAAATGAAGCCCTGCCTAGGCTGGGGTTGAGAAGTCCCTGAGCTGGCTCCCTCTGCCTGGCAGGAAGGGAGCAGCAGAGAGCACAGGGCTCCCAGCAGTTCTGCTGAAGGGGCGACCTTATTTCATCCTAAAGAGAACCTCAGAACCAGAAGTACATCCCAAAGCTCCAGGTAATTTTCTATTTCCCCACCCATTGGCTGCCTGGGATCGCAGATGACTCTGCTGCACTTTAATCAGGACAGATAAGTAACTACTAAAGTCTGACCAATCTTTTTTAACTGTTCCAAATGCACCAGTGTTGAGACTCTGTCTTGCTTGCTTGGAAAGAAAGCAGAATAAACAAACCTAGAAAAATAACCCAGAGAGTACATGATGGCCAAAATGAAGACAAAGTAGAAGGCATTAAGTTAGAAATAATCTCTACCACTTTGAAGTCTAAGCTGATATTTTTGAAAAAGGAAATACAGAACAAACATATGCATGTATATATACTGTAACACACAGTATCTAATTTGCACCAATATATTATGGGGGGAAAAACTCAACAATTGGAAATTTCTCCCAAAGTTTGGCAAAAAGCCACTCCTCTGCTCTGATTTGGAAAGGAAGCTTGTAAACAGTGTGGTGGCGTCTGGTTTTATGTTACAGATGATTTGCAGATATCTAACTTTGATTATAGTTTAGCTTTTGAGATTTTTATCACAGAAACATATTTCAAAGAGCCCTAGCATGCAGAGGATGGGGCAGAAGCTTGTAAAAACAAACTCCTGGGCTTCTTTAAGCCTAAGAAAATGAAAATAAAAACAGTGGACAAGCTGAGGAAACTCCCCCCACCAGTCACTTCTCTGGGTTTTGTTCTGTGCTACGAGCTCTTTGCATCCTGCACACAGAAGCTTTGCTCACTAGTGTGAATTGTGGATCACAGAACCCACATGAGTGGGAAGAGTCAAGTCAGGAAGCCGGATCCACTTGGATCCAGCTTGCTTGGTGGCAAAAGAACAATGACGGAGGCAAAGGACCACGTTCCCCTAAAACAGCGAGGCGTGGTCACTCATAGCTGGGCACGAAGCGGAGGGCAAACCACCCTCCCCCACACTGCGTACTGCAGAAAGGACAAGGCACTGCCAAAGCAGCCTCGAGGAAGAACAATCACAGAAATACAGTGCTGCCTGAAAGGGGGATGTGGTGGGGAAACAAACTCATCGAACTTTCCAGAACCTCTGGGGCAGGGCAAGTGTGATCTGCAGCATTCGTGCCGGGCAACTTGGGTGCTGGCTTTCTAGCGAGGGTGGGTGCAGACTGTTTCCTGGGTCTTCCCTCAGGTGGTCTCAACCTCACCAATTAATGCACCCGTGCTGCGGACATATCGTGCAGCCTGGCCTGAGATAATCATTAGGAAAAGGAGGGAGGGTGCGAGTGAAGGGGCGGAGGGGTGGCAAGACCAGCTCTCCCTGGGGCTGTTTGGAGTCCCTTCCCAACGCTCTGCCTGCTCTCATGAGCCAATGCTTTGACCTTCTGCCTACCTGTCCTCACAGCATCTTCCTGCTTCTCCCTTCCCTGGAGATCTTTGCAGGCTTTGCGAAGACACCCAAGGGTGCATGCGGTAAATGGAGAGCAGAATCCTGGGCTCCAGTGAGAAGATGCCATCTGCTGGAGGCTCCCACCTGGTGTCTGTGAAATTACATAGACGGGGCAGGCCACCCTGGGTGGGAGGAGGCCTGTGAGAAGTGTGACACTCAGGGGCCGCTCTTGAAAAGCTTAGAGCTTAACCTGGTCCACGGCACCATGCAGCAATCTCTGCAGAGACAGGCAATCCTGGACCTCCACTAGCTGCCCCTGTTGTTTGTAGCCATTGAACCTATCAAGTCACCTCACCTCTGAGCCTCGGTTTCCTCACCTGTCAAATGGGTATATTGATCCCCACCCTATATATGTATACAGGACCATGTGTGTGAAATTGTAGAATGACAGGCTGTTCTGAAAGTATTAGATACTGTTAGCCACAGAAAAATAAAGGCTGAGTGTACACAAAAGTCCCCAAGGAGGGGGTAGGGAGGGATTCCGCTCAGCTATTGCCAGAGGGATGCTTCACCACAGGGATCACCCCCAAAGGGCCAGAGGCAGGTCCCCTAGCTAACTGGCCGCATCCACTTCTTGTCAGGATTTTGAGGGAAAGTGCCACCAGCCTGAACCCACATCACTGCACCAGGTTCTGGGGGGTTGAGTTTCCTGAGGCCGGCGCTCCTGTGAGTCAGAGGGCTCCTGTGAGTCAGAGGATACACCAGAGCTTAGTGGTTTTACTGGAGGGGGACCTACAGGAAGTCATTTAAGAAGATAATAAGGGGGATATTTCCTGTCTAGAGATGAGGCTCCTGGGTCTTTGCAGATGGTACTGTTTTTCTCAGATTCAGAAATAAATGCAGAAGAGCCTCAGCTGATCCCTAAGTCAGTACAACTGGGTCAGTACACAGACCCTCCTGCGGTAGAACCAAGCTTTAATGCCTTGGGCTTTGCCTGGAGCCAAGGCCCCATACACCCGCGTGACTCTCCGTCCTGGCACCCGGAGTCCCGGGAGGCAATGCTGCCGAGCCCCCACCTCCTGGCTCCACCATCCTCTCCTCCCCGCTGGATTTGCCCAATAGTTTGAAAAGTGATTATCTCTGGAACTGAAATTATAAACGGATTCTCACTGAGGTAGAGGGTAGTTACTTTGGATGGTGCCCCGCTGTTATACCTAATGTTCATTTCAACAATTGGTTCGACCCCAAAAGGTGACTAGTTTTGAAATCTTGCCTTCAGAGATGTTTGCAGGGGAGGTTGTATATGGAAAAGGAGAAGCACTGGATAGATAACTGAGAAAAGAGACTAATCAGAAGGAAGGCCCCTGGAAGGAATCTAGTCCCTCTCTCTGTTTCAGAGGCCCCTAGCCCAGTGACATCGAATGAATAATGAATTGATGAATGAACCGGGGAAAGGGGTCCCAGAGCTGGAGCTGTCACCAGGGGTCGTCTAGGGTTCTAGCCCATTGCGGTGAGTTTTCCAGCTGAAGGAGCTCAGGCTTAGAGAGCCTACAGCCTACCCGGGCACAATCACAGCCATCGACAGAGGAACGTTGAAGGCGGGAGTCCAGATCCCCAGCCCTCCGGAGGAGAAGCCCCGCCCCCCTAAGCCCTACCCCCACGGTCTCAGAGGAGGTCCTGCCTGGGTTAGAACCCTGCTCCCCAGCGCCATCTGTGCAGCGCTGCCAGCACTTGCTTTGAAGCTGGAAGGGCAGCTTTCATCACTCCCACGACTAAGAGGAGGGAAGCATAATCACATTGTCCTGGGAGAGAAGCTCCCCCACCCCGCCTCCCCGGGATTCTCACGATTCCCGTTTCCTATTCCCTGGCTGTCGCCCGATCTCTGATCAGTGTCCAGTAAACAGAAAAAAGCCTACTTTATGCCATCACAGATGAAGTGACACCGGCTAAGGGCTCCATCTTTCACTCTTTCTTTGAAATGAATCCTCCCTCCCATCGCTGCTTTTTGTCCCACGAGAGGAATGCGGTGGTGGCTGGCGGGGGAGGGGAGGGTTTTCCACATCCAAACACTGAGAAGTGGCAGCGCTTTGGCTGCTGGGGGAGGGTGCGTTGGGAGGTCTGGAAGGATTAAAGCCGCACTTAATTTTAGAGCATTTTCATCTTTATCATCCTTTTAGCCATGGAAGGAGCATCCCAGAGGGAAAGCGGCAGCCTCGGAAGTGGTCCCAGGGAGGCGAGATGCAGGATGTGGGCAGAACCCTCTCCAGAAAAGGGAGGGGGCGCCGTTTGCTCCATTTCACATCCTAACGCCATTTCCTCAAGTCACAACTCGCCTTTGACAGCCCTGATTTCTGAAATACTCAATCTAGGTGGTTGCAGAGACCACAACCTTAATTTTCCAAGTATGAGAATTAGGAGATGAGGAGCTCACCTCAGCTGCCTTTTCGTGCCAGTGGAAAGTCAATGGGCAGCTTGGGGGGAAGCCTTGAACCTTGATGCTTCGCGTGGCTCTGAGCCCTGCTCACCGGAGCAAGGGGAAGTGGTTCCTATTCTTGTTTGCAGTTAGAGCCGCAAACTCACCTTGGTAATAATTCGTTGAACCCATTTATACGAGAAATAATTTCCAATTATTGCACTACTTATTATCACATGGAAATTCAATTTGCTCAAGGCTTTCCCAGTTATCAACAAAAGGTACCGGAAGCCTTACCCTCAGGGAGACAGGTCATGCACATAGGTGGGCAAAGATAACACACAGATAGTACCAGCTCTGCCCCTCTTTAAGAGGTACCACCTCTTACAGCTGCTGTCCTTTATGCAGTGATACGGTGGGCGCACGTCAAAGAAATTAGACTTCATTGATAGAAAATGGGGAATATGACAGACTCTGTGTCTCTTGATGGTCAAATCACAGCTTCAGCACAACATTTTGTTTCTACTAGGCAAGTTTTCATAATGCAAATTGGATCTAAGTCAGTTCATTATGGAGACTCTTTGCTCCACGTGACTTACAAATATGTCATCGGCTCCTGGAGTGGTCCCAGTTGGGAAGTAGGCTACGTGGAGCAGTTAGCCCAGCACACACAGTTGACAGCTCAAGAGGCATTGTTTTCCTTTGTTTTCTGCCAATGGCTGTCAATGCTGTGATTTACTTTTCTGGCCTTGAAACTTGTTGATTTTTATCTGAGCTTATATGCAGTTCAGAGTCTCCTCAATATTTGGTTTTCTTTTTCTCACTCCAGTTTTCATAAGCCTGATTATTACTTTTAGGTTGCACACACAAAATAAGTTTACAAAGATATATTTGTTGAAATTTCTGCTGAAGACAAGTAACCTTTGGCTGACAGCCTGAACCTCTACCTCCTAGCCACTCTCACAAAAAGTAGAATAACTTTTTCTCATTGAGATGATTCATATCGAATGTGATAAAAAAAATAACTATGTGAAGCATTTTAGGAACACAGCTGTTTCATGGGAGTAGTTGGCTTGTGGTATTATAATTTTGAGAACTTTTGATAAACTCAAGTGAAATCAAAGACCAGAAGGGTGAAGGGGCTGGAAATGAAATCAGAGAAGCAGGGGAGAGTGAGGATGTTGGGTCACCAGGCAGTCAAAGGTCTGTCCTGTGGGTACATCCTTTAAATCTAACCTGTGTTTCTGCAGGATGGGAGACCACAATGGTGATGTTACAGGGATTCAGATTTCTAATCATTAGAATCGCTCACAAGAGGAATGGGCTTCCTTGTAAGGGAGGGAGTGACCCATCCATCAGTAAAAAATTTTAAGCAAAAACTAGGTGACGTCCTGTCATAAGGTTAGGGAAAGTACTTCTCTTGTGTCAATGAAAAAAATGTTACTGTCATATCAGTAAACAAAGGATGCTGCAGCCATCAACCCATCACATTACAGCTGCCGCAACAGTAAGCCCGGAGGAGATCAGGATGGAGAAACAGGGCACTGGCCCTAGAGAGTTAAGGTACACATCAAAGGAATGATTTCAGTGACCCAGACTCCTGCATCTTTCCATACAGAGGAAAGTGCCGAATTCATTAACTTGAGATTAACTTTTTTAATTAACATTAATCTTTTGAAGTTCCGGCTACCTGGTCTTTTTTGAAAAAACTCCTATATATCCTGACTCTTCTCTTATCTCTTAGGAGCGGTCCCTCAGAGTGATTTGAGAGCCTGTCTCCCAAGCTTAAGTCCTCAGTTTCATCCTCCAAATAAAACACAATTCTCAAAACTGTTAGCTTGTGGGTTTTATTTTTTTCAGTCAACACTTGTAATGCTCAGATATGGCATTCTCCACTAGGATGTCAAGAGCGCCTAGGAGTACACAGGCCAGCAGGATTGGGACCAAGGCTGATGAACAAGGAGGGAGCAGTGATGAACACATGGACCAGACAAGGGAGCCCTGACACTGTCTCAGACGCAGAGCCCCTGACCAGCTCGCTCCTCCTCCAAGATCAACTCCTCTGGGCTGGTTTCTACACCCTTCTGGTCACATCTTTGCATTCACTTCAGCTTATCAAGCCTCTCTCCTGGCACAACCAGAGACATTTTCTCCAACTGGGTGCCACTGAAAACTCCATGTTCTGATCCCACCAGGAGCAGACCCTGCCAGGGGCCACTGGTGAAGCCACGAGTTAAGGAAAACTTCCTGAGAAGAGGATGCTGTCTCATTCATCTGGGCCCTGGCTCACTGGGTGTGGCGCTGTGGTGCGGTGATCACCAGAGACCTCCCTGACCCGCCTGGTGCTGCGGAAGGAAACTCTTGGTGTGTCTGGGAGGGAGACTCCAACAAGTCTGTTTGAGAAGCTCCGACCACATAAAGGCAGATGCTGGGCCCCTCGGTTTTCTCAATCCATTTTTGCTCCAGGGGACTCCTAATCCACATGTTTCCTACTAATTTACCCTTCATTCATCAAAATATTATTTTGTAAGAGCTTTTTGATGTCTGAGAAGCTTGATGAGTCTCTTAAGCACTTTCCTGCTTTGTACCACGAAACTGTGTGCTCCCCGCATTTAGGGGAGCCAGAAAGGTTAGAGGCTGTGCTTGCAGCCCTGGAGGGATGAGAACAGCCTTGCAAACAGTCCCTGCCCAGCTTGCAGGCCAGTGTGATTATGCCAGGTGGCAAGAAGGCACACCACTTTCTATACATTGTTCTTCAGGTCCTGCCCCTCAGAAGGGCCCCACTCCTTTGGAAATTCAGTAAATCATCCCATTCATTCACTGTCTCCTTGACCAACTGTTTAAGGAGCACTGTTTAATGACAATGGACATTGACTGGGTGTCAGGCATCAAATATGAACAATGCTCAGTTCTTGTCCTTGAGGAACTCACTTCCTAGTGGAGAAGAGAATTATGTGTAGACCATTCCAGAAAGGGCAGTGAGTACAGTGCCAATGGAGTGCAGGGTACTATAGCATCAAGGAGGGACACCCACCCCAGACTAGGATGGAAAAGATGTGTCAGCAAAGGCTTTTGAGGCTCTCCAGAAGCAATGCAGTCGTCTTAAGACAAAAAGTATAAATTCTCAGCTGTTTATTCAATGTCTCTCCCACCACTAATTGCAATATTTCATTGATAAAGAAAGGAAGGGGGTGAAGAAAAGGAGGCACATGAAAATATTTGGTGGTCAAGGCTTGACCTGGATGCTTTAAATAAGGGACACTCGGCTCTCTTAATTCCATCATGTGATAGTCTATCTGACGTTTTCGTTAAGAAACACAAGCTCTGACCCTCAACCCCAGAGTCACTCCAGCAGGCCAGCCCCAGGCTCCAGAGCACCAGCTCTATAGCCAGGCTGCGCTGCAGGAGGCTGGCTGTTGGCTGGCTGCAAAGACACGGGATTTCACCTGCTGGTATATTTCATGTGCATTTCAAGGACAATTTTAAGAAAAATTATTTTAGCCTCCCCTATGTGAATTAGAGATCTTTGCTGCAGGCTTCAAACTCCATCTTTATTCATCTGCCTCAATTACCAACAGATTTTCTTAATTTTTTTCTGATAATAAAAATAACATCCTTATAGGAGGAATTTTAGTTAATTAAATAAAAACATAAAGAAGAAAAACAAAATCACCCATCATATTACCTAGAAAACTAATTAAACATTCTGGAATTTGCCTCTTTGATTACCCCCTGATAAGTCAAATGTTGTGTCGGAGTGTGTGAAGGTTTTAAACCTCATCATAAATAACCTACAGAAGATTTTCCTTTTTTTTTCTTTTTTTTTTTCAGTTATACATATGTATTTTTTCATGTTCTTTTCCAGTATGGTTTATCCTGGGATACTGAATATAGTTGCCTATGCTGTACGGGACTTTGTTGTCTGTCCATTCTATATATAATAGTTTGCTCCTGCTGATCCCAAATTCCCAGTCCTTCTCTCCTCCACACCCCCCTTGGCAACCAAAAGTCTGTTCTCTATGTCCATGAGTCTGTCTCTGCTTTGTAGATAAATTCATGTGTCATATTTAAGGTTCCACATATAAGTGATATCATATGGTATTTGTCTTTCTCTTTCTGACTTCACTTAGTGTGATACTCTCTAGTGGCATCCATGTTGCTGCAAATGGCATTATTTCATTCTTTTTTATGGCTGAGTAGTATTCCATTGTGTGTATGTGTGTGTATATATATACAGATTTTCTTCTAATTATTGGACCTCCTCATTCTGTAATTTCAAGTTTCAGGGTCAAAAATTGCCCCAAACTAACTATGAGTTTTTATATCCAATTAACGGCCAGCTGATCAGATAGGTCCAGTCCCAGGAGGCATAGAGGATTTGGGCAAGGTAACCTGGTTTACACATTTTAGTCCCTCTGGGTCCAATCTATTCTTTGCCTGTAAGGCCTTGTGACCAGTCTTTTGTAGCTACTGATGCCAGACTTTGAATTATGGAAGTGTCGTGGCATCCCAACCCCCCTTTAAATACACAAAATATTACCAACTCTTCAGAAGATCTAGAAGAACTCTGTTTTCCATCTCAAAGGAAGGAATCATGAGATTTACTTTGATACATGAGGAAAAGCAGAAGGCAGAACTTTCTTCTTTCTAAAAACCAACTTCATTCCTTTCAAGGCATGATAAATCCCTGCATTAACTTTCTTCTCAAAAGAGGAATAGCATTTTCTTATGTACTAGTGTGTTAATGTGTTCTTTGTGATTGGGGTCAAATTTTGAATAAGCCTTGCAAATTCACTTTCAAGTTTATTTTTAATCTTTTTTGAATTCTTTATCACTCAGAATTCAGTATCTCTCAGATATATATATATATTGTGAATAACTCAGAACTGTATATCCCTCAATATATATCACTGAGATATAACTGTGACCAAAGAGAGAAATGAATAGCAGGGTGCTGTGTGACCCTTAATGGGTCTTATAACCTCTCTGTGGTTCAGTTTCCTCATGTTAGAATGGGGACAATAAGAGTACCTACTTGTAGAAGATTACAAAAAGGTCCACAATCCTTCATGCCTTGTGTCCAAACCCTTTGCAACATGAACTTGCAGTTCTTTCCATCAAGTAGGTAATGAAGTCTATTTCCCACTTCCTTTAATCTGATCTGAACTTGTGACTTGCTTTGAACAATAAAATGTGACAGGAGTGACAATGTGGCAGTTCTAAGCCTGAACCCTGAGAGGTCTTGGCTGCCTCTCCTGCCTCTTGAGACTCTGCCCAGCCATCACGTGAACAAGCCCAGTTAGTCTGCTGGGGAATGAGGGATGCCATGGAGTAAAGACAAGCATCCCCTTTGAGGCCATCAGAGACCAGCCAGCCTCCCATCAAACAGCATCTGGCCACACAGGCAAGCGTGATCCCAGCCAAGACCAGAAGAACCATCCAGCTGAGCCCAGCCCAAGTGACTGAGCAGCAGAATCGTGAGCTAAAAATGCATATTGTTTTACACTATTGCACTCTGAGGTAGTTTGTTCTACAGTAAATGCTAACTGATACACAATATCATATAGGCTTATTGAGGAGTTTAAATGATCAATATTTGTAAGATATTTATAACTGTTCCCAGTCCTATGTAAATTCTAAGTATTTGTTTCCATAATCATTATCATTATTAAGGTTTTAGGAACTCCTCATATTTCCATGATCTATTTGGAAAGAACAAAAACAGAAGTCTCAAACATTGGCTTTAGAAGGATATTCTGACTTGTGTTTCAGCTCACATCCAACAATGGTCAGTAAATTAGTAGACTTATCTGTACCAATATTTTTGTTGCAATGCTAACAGTTCCCGACATGACTGGGATCTTTTGGCATACGAAAAGTATTTTTGCTGAATGACAAGGCTTTAATCTTACAAGTACTTACTCTTTTGCCAAAGAAATTATACTTGTTTGAAGTTCTTAAAAACAAGCATAATTTTGATTTGCTTAGACCCCCCTGGTTACAAGTGTATTATGTTGAGACCAGACATGTCATAAGCAAAATCTACTCATTTCACTATGTGTGCTGGAAATCAGCTGAGTCATCCAGAGTGACGTTAAATATAATTTCAGAATCAAAAAATGTTCTTGTTCTTTCCTGTGGTAACAAGTACTTAATATATATTTATAGTTTAGTATAATTATTCATAATGTTACATTATAACAATTACTGTTTTTATGAACATAACTTTCCTACAACTTACTTGAAATGATTCTATATGATTATCTGTGTAACAGAAAATCTAGAGAATTGCAAATCAGCTCAAGACATGGCACGTCTAGGATTGCTTTTTCATAAGTTCCAGAGACTAGAGACATTCTCTCTGCTTGTCTTCAGTAAGCATGGAAGATTGCCAAGGGCTGCTAGGAGACATCTCGTTTGCCAAGTCTTACATTATAATTTTTCTCTATCATCACCTGTTAGTAAAGCAAACTCCACTTTATAAATAGTAAGACCTTACCATTGCCTCAAAGTAATTGTATACATCATGCCATTGTCCTTTTAATCCCCTACTATCTAGAGAGGTAGACCAGACATCTGTGATTATCTCCATTTTACAAAGCAAGCAAATGAGAGAGAGAATTGGTACACTCAAGTCACCTTCCTGGCAAGTGGCATCACTAGGGTCAAAGCCAGACTTTCTGATTCCAAGTGTGGGGCTCCTTCAACAGCATATCATCTAGCTCTTCATAGAGCCCCTGGATGATGAAAAGACAGGCATGGCCAGAAAACAGTTAGGCACATCTAATTTTGAATCCTGGCTTGTCCATCTATTAGCTGGGTAACGTTGGACAAGTTATTTAACCTTGTTGAACATCATTTTTATGTATAGAAGAGGGATGACACCTTATGGAATTTTAGTGAAGATTAAATTATCTAAAGTGCTTAGCATTGGAAGCATTTAATAAATGATCATTGTTGTTATGATTTTGGTGTTATTATTGCTATTATTAGCCTGGTAATAGGATGAGGTAGCTAGAATTCCACTTGAGATTTCAGGGTCTGAGACTGTTCTTGATATTCTTGTTGGGATGCCAATTTTCCCCGTTCTCCTGGTTGTAGTGTGGCTAACTCTACAGTTCCACCTCAAAGTGGCACGGACAAGGATGAGACTTAACAAAGATCATGTTTACTGTGGAGTGTGTAATGGCTGGATAGTTCCTGCCCAGCTACTGCTGTTTAATTATATGAAAGATTGCATCTTCAGTGGAGATATATTTGTGACAGAGGGGAATTCAGGATAAATTTAACCCATTTTTGGACCCCCCCTCACCCCAAGAATATTGAGTTTGAGAGCAACCCATCAAAACACACCTAAAAGCGTCACTGGGAGTCTCTGAGGTGGCCGTTTTCCGTTGAAAATTGTGAAATAGGTTCCAAGCAATGAAATGTTCCAAGCAATGCTTGTGTTCATTTGATCCCTACCCTACTGCCCCTTCTCCGCCACATACAGAAAACCCAACTATTGCTATTTATTCTTTTCTTAAGAATTCCTCAATCACTTAGAGAATGTTCAACTAGAGCTGCTTGTGAGTTCCTACAGACACGAGGAATTGCATGTGTGTATGTTTTTCTCTGCTTAGAAGGCTCTCCCCATTCCACCACCCAGCTGGTTGCACCTCATTCTTTAAGACTTATTTCAGGTGTCACCTTCTCTACACATCTTTTGGGACTTCATCTCTGGCCCCTGTCCCCCACCCCAGCTGGGGCTAGAGTCTCCCTCTGGGGATGATCAAAATCCCTCACACATGTTTCTACCTTGTCCCTCACCTCATGGTGTTAAATTGTCCATGCACGTATGTGTTTCCCCCACTCGACTGTAAGATCTCTGAGGGCAGTGACTCTGTCCTAGTCACCTTTGCAACTACTCCCAGCAGGGTGCCTGGCACACGGTCAGGGTTCAATAAACGATCTGTAAGTGAATAAACTGAGCTGTCAGACTCTTTCCTCACTTTCACTCTTTACCAGACAGTTCCCTTTGAGTGGCATGTTTGACTTAATTACTATCTACCTGCTTTTTGATTCTCTTTCCAAAGAATATATGTAATTTCTAGCTTATAGCCAGCTCATGGTAGTCACAGACTTTTCTAGCCTCCACGTGCAACGTGTTTTGTTTGTTGGTTTAATTTTATTTATTTATTTATTTATTTATGTATTTATGTATTTATGTATTTATGTATTGGCTGCATTGGGTCTTCAATGCTGCACGTGGGCTTTCTCTAGTTGCAGCTAGCGGGGGCTACTCTTCATTGTGGTGCATGGCTTCTCATTGCGGTGGCTTCTCCTGTTTGCAGAGCATGGGCTCTACGTCCACAGGCTTCAGTAGTTGCGGCACATGGGCTCAGTACTTGTGACTCGAGGGCTCTAGAGCATAGGCTCTGTAGTTGTGGTACGTGGGCTTAGTTGCTCCGCGGCATGTGGGATCTTCCTGGAGCAGGGATCGAACCTGTGTCCCCTGCATTGGCAGACGGATTCTTAACCACTGCACCACAAGGGAAGTCCCGCAATGTTTTGACTATGGTCCCTATGGCATAAAAAATACGTACAAATAAAACAAAGGGATAGACACTGAAAACTATAATATATGTATTGATAAACTGTATGCACATTTATTCATATGATTTAAATACATACACACGTGTATTTGTGTGTAGCATGTGGGTAATATATACATGTGTATCTATATATGTATCTACGTATATATTTGCAGTTTCTCATCCATATTCTCAAACTGATGGCTGTAGGTTTTGGTGCTTGAGAAGCACCCTATGTCCATTCAGTCTCCTGCTTTACAGAGTGTTCCTGTAATAACTGCAGTGACAAAGTCACTCAAAGCCACCGCTGCTTTGGTATGCCTGCCTCCTTTCCCGTGCCCAGGGTCTCAGCTGTGAGATTTAGCTACTAAAGCTTGTAGGTCTTCTGAACCGCCAGTCTCAACGAGAAGCCTGCCACGATGCTGTTATTTTCTCTTCTCAGGAAGAAACATATAGAAAACCAAACTAGCTCTACTTCTCTATAGGTTTCCAAGGCACCTTGCCTAAGGAAGACAGCAAAAACTGAGAGCTCGGAGCAGTAGGAACTCGGGGGCTGCATCTCCTGCTTTTCCAGCCACTTTCCCAAGGCAGTTGCTTTGGGGGGAGGCGGCCATAGGGTTAGACTCACACTGAGTGGGCAGAGGCAGGAGAGGGGCTCATCTTTCTCACCCAAGGGGGCGCACTGAGCCTCATCAAGGTGTTTTTCTAAATCTAAGAACCTTCTGTCCCAGACTGGAATTAGGCTATTTCCCCAGAAGGCAGAGAGCACTGCTGTTGGTTTTTGCGTAAATAACCCTTTTTGTTCCTTTCTTACTGTGTGTGTCCGTGCAACACCGGACCTAGTGACTGGCCTGGTACGACATGGAGTGAAGTGAAGTGAATGGAACTGTTGAATTTGAGAACTGTGGGGAGGAAAAATGATGTCCAAGTCACAATGTTCTTCTTACAGCTTCCTAGACTGGGGCTATTTTTTTCGAATGATGCAGAAGAAAGTCAATTGGTTCAGAGAACAACTCTGAAAAGAACTCAAGGGTGAATTTCAGGACTTTCAACCAGAAGATTGTCAGCTGCTCCCCAGAGATAAAGCTAATCTTGTGGGGGAAAAACTCTGAATTGCTTTGAAGATTTGTATATTCTTTCAACCCAAAAGCTTAAACTCCACCACCTTCTTACATTTATAACCTGAGAACCGGGTTGCCCTTCTCATGGTCTGTATTTTATCTCAATGTAAGGAATAAGGAACAGTTCTGAGACTGAATCCTACCTCCTTGTAGGACTGAAGCAATGGGAAGAGAGTATATTTTGGTAAGTCATTTTATATTAATTTGTGACTACTTTTTTTTTTTACCTTATCTGTTGTTGATAACATTAACCTCCAAATGGACTGTGTGGATGAGTTAGAATAATGGTCTATTTATGTTAGAGCAGCTGCCTTCTTTGGTTGGTCACTAGCACTTTCTTGTGTCAAATATCCCACAGATAATTTTTTAAACTGATAAATACATAAGAATGTGTCTCTATATTGAAAATCTCGTGGCATGGAACTCCAGAGCTCATTTGGTTGCAAAACTGTTGAATATGAAAGTGGTTTGACATTTTAGCTGATTATTTTTAAAGTTTCAGCTCTCATTCCCAAAAGAGATACTCAAGGGAGTAGAAGCCTGTCCAGACCAGGATAGTAAGGGGCTAGGGTACATGGGAGCCTTTTTCCCAAAAATAATCCTTCTCCTAAAAAGTTAAATGCAGGTGAGGCATTTTGCAGTTACAAACGTAATATCTGACTCAGCAAGCATCACCAAAGAATAGTAAGACCATTGGGTGAAAGTTGTCAGGGAGGGGATAGTCATGGGGTCTCGAACACTACCCTTCAAATTACTAATTTTATTTATTTATTTATTTATCTATCTATCTTGGGCTGCTTTGGGTCTTCCCTGCTGTGTGTGGGCTTTCTCAAGTTGTGGCGAGCAGGGGCTGCTCTTGGCTGAGGTGTTCAGGCTTCTCATTGCTGTGGCTTCTCTTGTTGCAGAACATGGGCTCTGCACATGTAGGCTTCAGTAGCTGTGGCACTCATCTCAGTAGTTGTGGCACACGAGCTTAGTTGCTCCGTGGCATGTGGGATCTTCCTGGACCAGGGCTCGAACCTGTGTCCCCTGCATTGGCAGGCGGATTCTTAACCACTGTGCCACCAGGGAAGCCCACTAATTATTTACAGAGAAGAAAATTTACCTACATAATGGAGAAATCTGTTGGATAAGAAATCCAACTAAGTAAATATAATAATGGAACACGCTTCAGGTACTTTCCTATGTGATATGCTAGGAAGATTCAGCGTTACCTGTGTGGTATTCTTCTACCCAAATACATGGAATTGAATCTCATCAAGAAGATACTATCAGCTATATCCAAATTCTACATCATTCCACATATCCAAATTCTATGACATGCCACAAACCAACTGGCCTGGATTCTTCAAAATTGTCAAAGTCTTGAAAGAAAAAAATGCAAGGGAATTTTCTGGATTAAAAGAAAATAAAGAGACATGGCAGCTAAATGGTATCTGTCATCTTTGATTAGATCCTGGACCCCCTCCAAAAAGGCTATAAAGTATAACTATAGATTAGATGATGTTACCGATTCAGGGTTTAGATGAGTTTATTGATTCAATGTTTAATAACAGTATGGAGTTATGTAGGAGAATGTCCTTATTCTTCGGAGATTCATGCTCAGGTATTTAGGGATGAACAGTCATAATGTCTGCAACTTACATTTAAACAATGTTTTACAAGTTATGTCTTACATAACTTACTTTTAAATGGTTAAGCAAATATATATACATACGTGTGTATATATGCACACAAAATTGTATATACATGTGTGTCTCGAGAGAGAGTCAGATAGAGAGAGAAAGCAAATGGGGTAAAATGGTTTTTAAAATGCAGGTGAGGGAGGACAGCTCAGTTGACAGGGTGCCTGCAGAAAGGCCCAGGGCTTGGCAACAGCCTGGTTTCCAGATGAGATCGGAAGGCCAACACTGGCCCCTCCCATGGACAGAGGTGCTGTTTCTTCAAGACACTCCAAATTTTGCTCATAAAATGGGGCTTCCACGACATCTTAATCTTTCACATGCTGGTGTTCCTGAGAGCCTGTGACTTTATTTCATACTATGGCCCTGGAGCCAGACTGCCCTGGTTTTAATCCAGGCTGTTAATTTACTAGCAGTGTTTGTGGATTTGGGCATGTGACTTAATCTCTCCTGACTGCAGTATCCACATTCCTAACAGGGGTCTAACAGTAATAACTATCTCATAGGGTTATTTTGGGGAATAAAGGCAATAAAGAAACAGTCTTGGCACAATGCCTTGGGCATAGTAAGACTCAATAAATATCTGTTATTACTAATATTAGTATACACGCAGCTCAGGGCTTGCCCATCAAAACTATCATAATAAAAGTAAGGAACAAACACATACCCAACACCTACTATGTGCTAGGCACTGTTATTATTCGATGACCAGCAGTAAAAGACCTTTCCCTGATGAAGTTTACATGGTAGAACACACTGACATAAGCCAGGATAATTCAAAGTAACTTACAGGTATTAACTTGTTTAATTCTCAAAACATCTCTGACTCTAAAGGTCTCATCTTAAGCACCCTGCCTAGTGGCTTGACTTGGTGGAAATTTCTGGGCCTTTTGAAAAATAACTGAGTCAATATTGGGATGTATAGAAGGGGAGTAGTTTGTTTTGCTATATTTTGTTTTCGTCTTTCCAACTCTGTGAAAGTGCTTAATGGCAAAATCATTTTCTGGTTGAGCCCGCAGCTAAAGATCCAATAGAAATAATTGGTCAAGTGCACTCATCATTTTTAGGTAAATTATATTCCGAGGTGGGGGGGCTGTTGTTGGGTAGAGGAGACTAATGGGAAAGTGAAACAAGGAAAAAATTCAGCCTCCCTTTCGTACAGATTTTAAGAAGCTTGGTTCACGAGGTCCAGGCTTTCTACCAGATCTCCCCATTCTTGCCAAGGTCGCTGTGGTTCTATTGATTGGAGAAGAAAAAGCACTCGGCATCCAAAGGAAGATGCGGCTCTGTACCATATTCTCAAGTCTGAATTCTGCCAGTGGGTCTCCACTCAGCTGCCTGGTTAGACCAGCCATGTCGTGACCCGGCATGAGTCACGGGGTGGGGGTGGGGGTGGGGTGTAAACTTGCCGACAGTATGTCATCATTCCCTTCCTTGCAAAGCCAGACCCGAAGATGTGTCTCTGTTGATCATTCTTGATGTGTTGATGAAGAGTACACATCTCTTGAAACCTCAAGACACCTTTCCAAATACATTTCCTTTCATTTTATAAACCTGTATTTCCAAGAACATATCCATATGTTTGTTTTGTGTCCAGTTACTTCATCCTACTGTTTTAGTAAGAAAAATTGGTATTCTCCAAGAAGTCTCATAATCTTTCTTTCCTTTCCATTGGGAGAAAGGAGGGCCACAGTCTTAACCAAGTCCAAGGCTGGCTGGAGACTCAAAGCCACAGGCTTTTAACTTTACAAATTCTGTTTTCTTCTTCCTAATCAAAGAGACCAGGGTGAGGACCTACAGAAGGCAAAACCATTTTAATAGCAGGATGGACAAAACAGAAAGACCCAAGTAAATTAACCATCACACAATTTATGTTCTGTTGACAATGTTTTCTTGAGTACTTAAAATGTTCTTACCCTCTAACACCAAAAATTCTACTTCTAGGAAATTGTCCTAAGGGCAAAGTCGGAGATATACAAACAGATTGAATTTATTTGAAACTAAATATCCAACAATATGTTATTGGTAAACTAAATTATAGCGTGTCCAAAACATGAACAACTACACAGCCATTAATGAGTGTTTAGTGACACAGGAAAGTATTAGTAACATATTAAGTAACGAGGCAAGCTACACAAAAGTGGCATGAGAGTTGTTTAAAAATTAATGGGAGAGAAAAAAGTGGTGAATGTTCAGCTGTGTCTTCCACTGCCATCTGTTGGATCTTTGCTCTAGAATGAAAGGGAGTTTCCTTCCATGGCCCAAGAGCTCATTTCTGGAGAACTGGAACTCTACACTCAGAGGACAACTGACAAAGCTTTGTTTTAAAAGCCCAAGACCTCTGGAAGGAAGAGGATAGAGGCTGTAGCTTGGAGAAGGAAAGAATGTTGGCTGTCCTGGAGGAACTGGAGTCCCCGGGACCGGGAAAGGATGAAAGGTGGCACGTTTCTATGGGAGATGAGGCCTGGGGTCTGACTCCATCTCCTAGGAGGAGGGGCCCTGGGGGACAGGGTGACTCCTGGGACGCTCAAGCCTTTGTGTTACGTTTGGTGCTTATCCTCATTTCTACCTCCCTCTGTTGGGTCCCTCCCACTAGGACACAAAAGCACGCTCCCATACCTTTCACAGCCACCTTCCTAAACCCGGTCTTCCTCCTCCTCTCCCTCCCCACTGCTGAAAGTTTGCCCATAGTGGATGGTCTCCCCTGCCCCGGCCGTGCCCTCCCCAACCCACCGCCATCTGTGTGACCCATCACAGCGGTACACAGGGTGGGAGACTGCTCCCTTTATGGTCACCCAGGACCTCTCCATCCCCCTTCTTCATGGCTGTCCACCTCCCCGCCTCTTTCAACCACTCAGGCTGCTCTTAGCCGGGACACCGAGCCTCTTGGTTTTCCTCTATCTCCCTGGTTAATCCTGCCCACCCTCTGTAGCTGACTCCCCATCAAATTCTAAACGTGGATGTAAAAGAATTCATTCTGCCTCTCCTTCCTCTCTCTTCCTTCTCTCCCTAGGTAATATTATTTCTGATTTTTCAGAAATCTAAATACCATTTTTACTCAAGGTCCTTTCCACATTTGTGTGAATCTAGATATCCTGACTTTTGGGTCCCTACCCTGCATCATATAAAACATATTCAATGCACCTGTAGTTCAAAAAAAATGTACTTTTTTTTTGAGGGGGTTCATTTTCTGCTAGAAAAAAATATATAATATAAAATTTTCCATTTTTATCATTTTTAAGTGTCCAGTTAATTCAGTGACATTAATTACATTCAAATGTTATACAACAATCACCACTATCTATCCCAAAACTGTTTCATCACCCCAAACAGAAACTCTGTAACCTCTAATCCACTTTCTGCTTGTGTGAATTTGAGTACATATCCTAGATTGAATGCTTTCTTGCTATTAAAAAAGACAGAATTTTATCATTTTAATTTTGAAACTGTTCGGATAAAGCATTTAACTCAAAATTGGCTCCCATTTTTCATATCCAGAAATTGCTATAAAATGAGGAAATCTAATCCTCATATTATTTGTAAACAATACATCTTTATTGTATACTAAAACTTGGCAATTAATAAGTATGATATAAAACTGCAGTTTGTAAGCATTGGATGCATTATTTATTAATTTTAATTTTTACTTGTGTGTTTTGAATTTTGGGGAGAATAATTTTAGACTCACATAAAAGTATCAGAATTAGTACAGAGAGTTCTTTTTTAAATTTTTATTGGAGTGTAGTTGCTTTACAATGTTGTGTTAATTTCTGCTGTACAGAAAAGTGAATCAGTTATAGACACATACATCCCCTCTTTTTTGGATTTCCTTCCCATTTAGGTCACCACAGAGCATTGAGTAGAGTTCCCTGTGCTATGTAGTAGGTTCTCATTAGTTATCTATTTTATACATAGTAGTGTGTATATGTCAATCCCAATCTCCCAATTGGTCCCACCCCACTTCCTCCTTGGTAACCATATGTCTGTTCTCTACATCAGTACAGAGTTCAAATGTACCCTTTCCCCTGCTTCCCCCGGTGATGACATCTTACACACCCATAGTTCATTATCAATTATCAAAACTTTATTTGGATTTCACCACCTTTCACAGACACCAATTGTGTGTATGTGTTTCCATCAAGTTTTACCAAAGGTATGCTTATAGGTGCACGTAACCACCACCATAACCAGGATACAGAACTGTTCCATCAGGACAAAGACTCCCTCATGCTGTCCCTTTATAGTCACACCCTCCCAGGTGGTTGCTGAGTCCCTGGCAGCCACTGATCTGTCCTCTAGCTCTGTAATTATGTCATTTTGAGACTGTCATATACATAGAATCATACCTTTTGCGACTGGCTTTTTTCACTTGGAGCCTGTTTTTCCCCCATCATTCAAGTATCCTGCTCTCCAAGAAAAATGGTCTGCATGCCCACCTAGAATTGGGGCAGTGGAGAACGATATCTCAAAAGGACTAAAACAAGAATACTTTGGTGAGTCACTTCGCTCTACTAACCTTGAAAGGTAGGTAATACCCTCCATATTGTGTTGGAGATCAAGATCCATCCTGAAAATTTTTCATGATGTTTGGCATCTCTGGGCTGCTTGTGGAAATATTCCCAGGACATAAAACCCATCTATCTTTTTCTCTTCCTCCCACATCCATTTCTTCTTCCTTCAACTAAACAACCAGCCCCTCTCACCCGACCCCGCCAGTAAGTCTCTGAACTCTTCCCTCTGTTTCCTTCTTATCCTTCAGAAATCCACTCCCAGCCGCAGCTCGTGGCACCTTTGATCCATGCCTGATCTCAGCTCTGGAAATACCTCTTTAGAGAGACTTTCTCTGACGATCTAATCGCCTCCCTCCCCTCCCTCACCCCGCCCCAACAAGTAGCTACCAAGTCACCCTGTTTTATTTTGTTCATACGCTTACGAAGAATGTCATAGCATTTATCTTGTTGGTTTACAGTCACACATTGTTTATTTGTTTATGTCTTCTCCCTGCTATAAAATCACCCCGATGAACGCAACTTCTTTCTGTCCCTAACACCTGGGGCACTTGGCACAGTCACGACCTCAGTAAATATTTATTGATTGAATGAATGACTAAACAAGCACGTGGCTTAAAAACTGCTCCCAGCGTGGAATACGCAAGACAGCTGTCCTTACGACACTCTACAACTGTTCAGAAAATGCAGGAGGGCACATTACAGCTACAGTGTGTGGGGCTTCGCAGATGGCAGGATATTGATGATGTCTTTAAAATCCATCCACATACTGAGTTCAAAACCCCAACACTGTGGAAAATGCCACTGAACCTTGTGTGGCTGTGGTGGTTAGGATGTTGGCTTTCCCTAAACCGCCTGGAAAATAAAGATCTCTCTCCCTGCCCTCTCCTTGCTGCCTGATTTGATTTCTTTGTGTGTAAATTAATCAGCCACTTGCAAACTCCTAAGCCACATGCCAGCAGAAAGCACATGGCAAAGAGAGGCAAGTTTCGAGCCAGTGCAGGGAAGGAACCGCTCCAAATCAGCTCAGGTTTGTAGGTTCACCTGAGGCACAGAACGCTAGCTGGCTCTAATATCCCCATGGCAAGACCAGCCAGATCTATTGGGTTGAATATTTCCTGCTTCAGCAAGAAATCTCTGTACTGATCTATTGATGGATGGGGTGGAGGGGGTGATATTTGGCATTTGGGACCACAAAGCAAAAGAAATTCATGCTTTGTAGGGAAAAGAGATTTTTCTCAATAAAAAAATTAAAGGCTTCTGTCTTCAAAGAAAAGAAGTGAGACAAGATTTTCTGCCCCTAAATGAGAAAAACATGGTCCTCCACATAAAATATTTCTGTACCATCTCGATAAGACCAGGATTGGTCTTGAGGTGCAGGCTGCAGGAGATCTCATTAAGGAAACATATATCTGTTCCCAGGTAGTCATAGCACAGGCGGAAACTAAAACATCAGAGGAAGGCAGTTTATCTCAATAGCATCACTCTCATCTGGAAAACAGGGGCATGGGGAATGGCCACCGAGGCAGGAACAGTGACATCCAGGGTGTGAGTTACTCTTCCTTGAAGCTGTGCATTCATTCTTTCACCCACCAAATAATGACTGTGTCTCTACCATGAAAGTGAAGGGCACTGGACCAAGAACCACGGGGGAGTCCTGATATCTGAGACACAGCGTCTGTCTTCAAGAAACTCACCATCTAAGTAAAGGAAAGAAAAACATGCAGAGAACACACGGAGAAAAGCCACAAGAAAGTTACAGAGAAGGTGTTATGAAAATCTTAGGAAGATAGAACTTCTTTTACCTGGTTGAGGCTAGAAATGGCTAAAAGGGGACAGGAAGTGAATCAAAAAATTCTTCGTAAGAGGTGACACCTGCAAGGGAGCTTGCAAGATGAGTGGGGTTTGGTCAGGAGGGTACGTGGCCAGAGGGAATTCCTCTCAGGTGGGGGCATCCACACAGTCACCAGGAGAAGAGCATCTCCCTGAGAAGGCAGAGAGGACATGGAGAAACGGGTTTGATTTCTTCCAAAAAGAGAAGAGAAGAAGCTGCAGGAAAAGGAGCACTTCTTTGATACGTGATCAGTAATGACACCAGCTCCGATTGGCAATACATAGACCAAGACTGCACATAAGGCCCTAGAATCCAGTCCAGCAAAAATAGCTCAAGGAGACAAACCAATAAATGCCCCAAAGAGGTTTGCATCTCAGACTCAGAATTGCCTCAAATTAAACGTGGGCTCAAGCCAACTTCATTTCTTCATCTCTTGGTGACTTTTTCTGAGCTACCTCACTGGCTTCTGCTGAATTATGAGTGAGATCAATTAAATTTCAGCTTTGGGAACATCCTGGAGGCTTGAGAGGCAGAAGTTCATAGAGGCTAAGAGCACAAGTTTTTGGCGTCAGTGCATCCATATTTTGATGATAACTCCTGCTACTCACTTAGTAAACTCAGACAGACAATTTAACTTTCCTAAATCCATTTCCTCATCTCTAAAAATGGGGATAATAAGAGCATATACTTCATGGGCTTAATGTTTAAAGGTTAAATAAGAATATTTGTACAAGACTTAATCCAATTTTGGTACCTAATAATTTAGTTCTATTATGAGTAAGCAAATAGTGGCCGCTAACCCGGAAGTTGATGCTACATGTTGCTACAGACGAAAGCTTTGCCATGAGGGTCATTAACTGACTCAAGAGGGATACCGAGGCATCGTTGTACAACTTACAGTACAGGATAAACCAACATACAAGTAGAGCCAGATCTCTGAGCCTGAGGTTTTCAGTTGAGTTGGAAGAGATGACATGTAGAGAGGAGCTGGAAAATATCTTCCAATTGGAAAATTTTGAGTAGAATCCACTCTCCCCCCACCCCACCCCCACCCTCGCCACTCTCTCTTTCCATCACCATTCTGGAAAGTGACCCCTCCCTATGTGGAAGTTTGGGGCGTAGAAGGACCCTCCAGGAGTAATCATCTCACCATCTTTGGGAGAAGCCCTCCCAGCATTGCCAACAGAGCTCCATTATTCATGCCTTTCAAATAAAATTAAAAGCTCCCAGGGCTCATTTGCCCTAAGGTTTTTTCCAAGATTTTTTTCATCCAAGGTGTCCATTGGGTAGACTTTTCACGCAGTGGGTGCTTAGAGCGTCCAAGCTTTTCGTACCTCCCCATACCTGGGTCATTTATTGTAATATTCTATTTCATTGGAATTTTAACACCTTCATTTAAAACAAGAAATGAAGCAACTTCACACAAGATATTTTAGAACCTATAAATGTCTTGCCCAACATTCACCTCCGAGTTCACTTTATCTTGCCTATGGGAATGGGATAAAATATACAGTTTATCCAGGAAGGGTCACGCCTAATGGAGACACAACACTTTGTTTAAAGAGCAGATATTTTATTACTTACAACCCTCACCTTCTGGCCTAGCCTAATGCCATAATTACTCTCTTAAATTTCCCTTTATTTAACTTCATCCATCCTGCCTTCTTTTGTTACCATTATTTAACTAACTAAATAGACCAAATACAATACCAAGGGCTAAAGGAGGCACGAATCCAACTTGCAGAAACCTGCTTTTAATTTAGGATTATGGGGCCAGTCTCCTAGAAATTGCCACATTTTTAAAGAAAATGGATTTTCCTTCTTCATGTCAAGAGATGACTGATCGAATTAAATTCAGTTTAATCTAATAATGAGTATGTGAGTGCTGTCTTCAAAATTAACATTTTAGTCCCAAATCCCAACTTTAATCATCAGATATGAATTCTCGCTAGCCTAAATTAAAAATGGAATTATTGAATTCCCATAAGAACTTTCTCCACTCTCATGCAGACCCGTTAGAAGGGATGAAGGTGAAAAGATAAAGCAAAATTACATTGGCCACCAAACAGACCACTGTGAATCGTTTTCCTTCTAAAGAGATACTGAAATGTAAAAACTACTGGGAAATGAGGAAGCTCTCTGTAAGCTCCTGGAAGGTAAACAACATAATTCATTTTTGCACCTTGAGTGCTTTGTGATGCGTCACACACGGATTAGGTGTCCAGTTAATGAGTGCTGAACGGATGTGAGCATCAACCTTGAAAACGCTAAGCTAAAGTGAGATGATCCCTAGAGGGAAGACTGTTTTCTGTTTTGTTCTCTGTTATACATAATAGGTACTTAAGAAATATGGATTAAACGAATGAACGAATGAATGATACTGGTACTGGCCTGGACCCCTCATTGGGTTGCTGTATCCAGTTCACACGGGGAATCTCCGGTCCCTGAGATGCTGAAGAACAAGTAACGAGGCAGGATACTTGACATGCTTCCCAGTGCAACCCCTTGGAGAATCAAGAAAACAGCAATTTTCTAGTAATTTTGACCTTGACCACTAGGAGGTCCGAGGATGCTGCCAAGTTTGACTGGTCAGAAATGCAATTAGAAGGCTAGATTCCGCCCCCGCCCTTGTCCTGTTAATAATAGGGGATGCAAGACAGCGAGTGTCTAGAGAACTAAAGAAATCACAGTGAACTGTAGGAAATTTCCATTGTAAATACTTTAGAAGGGTCTATAGTTGGCATATGCCCCAACGCAGGACGAATAGGGAGGGAACAGCAGGACTTCCTCTGGGGAGTTTATGCAGCTCTGCAGAGACAGACTGTTCTCTTGTTCTGTGCATATCCAGAGTGAAGACCACTTTTCTCTGTGTTAATATCACAGAAAAGAGAAAGAGACGAAGGTTTCAGCTCCCAAAAGATGGTTGGCTTCCCCATGTTGAGTAGACTCACCAGAAGCAAAAGTCATCTCTCGCTGGAGACATCAAAACAAAAAACCTCGACCTCAAAGCTTTGCCTTAATTCCCTAAGTCTGAAACACACCAATTTTTTAAAAAATTGAAGTATAGTTGATGTACCATGTTGCGTCTGTTTCTTAAGTGGTGGATGTCGTGGAGAAGGGCTGCAAGTGCTGCAAAGATAAATGCAATTCAGGATCTTCCGAGACTGAAGCAGAGAATACCACCACCAGCAACCACAGGAATCCCAAAATTCAGCAATTATCACAGAACTGTGGTCACTCGCCCTGAGTCCTGTCTCTGCATTCCTCCTTAGCCATCCTGACTTTGTTTATGGAAACTGGATTTTAACAACACGAGTCCTTCTTCAAGTTTTCAAATGAGTTCACAAGGAGGAAAGCTGACTCGCATGTAGAATGTATACATATTCTCCCACATATTTACATGGACTTGGGTGCAAAGTCACGCATACCGAGAAAGAAGGCTAAACATGCCAGCCTCCGAAACGGAGCCATGTCTGGGGAGAAACACAATAGACGTCAGACTCTGTGCATCAAAACTGCCTAATGATTTTCTGACGTGCCTCCCGGCAGTGGCGAATAGCATGTCCAATTGGAAGCAAGGGAGGATTTCGAAGCCCTCAAGGAAGACATGAATCCTCCTCTTTCTCTCTTTTTCTTTTTGAACTCCGTAATATAATTTTTCTGCAGGGAGCTTTTGAAGTCTGACGTTCCGCTGGAAATTTCTGGAGGATGTGAGACTGCACAGGATGTCCTTTAATGTGGATCTTTAAGGAGAAGAGAGACAGACAGATGCTTACACACCTCTCCACCCCCCAACTCCTACCGCCTGGGAGAAGGAACCTCATCTCTGCCCGACGAGCATGGACAGAACAGAACAACACCAAACCAAACACGCGCATCCTAGTTGTGTCTGCTCCTCCCTCGCGTAAAATAAGCAAGCTCCCTAGTGGCCCGGCACCCTTCAACCTGTTTTGTCCCCTCTCATCTTTGCACACAGACATTTGCAAGGGCTCTGAGTGTTCTCTACCCTTCTGATGCGATGGCCCATTGCTTCCCCAGCCTCAGGGCAGGGGTGGCACTCACTCTGGGCAGCCGGCTGAGCCCAGACTCACTCTGTCGCTGATGGTCCATCGTGGGCTCACCTTGTGCCTCTGGTGTTAGCTTCCCTTCAGGACCACTCCAAGGCTTTCTTGTTCCCTTCCTGTTTTCTGGAGCTGAAATTCACTTCCGTGGGATGACAGCACAGACCCCTAGTCAAGGTCCTGGGTGTCCTCCCCTCCGGGCAGAACAAAGGCCCTGGTTCCCTCCACTCTCACCAAACAGGCCTCTGGGTGTGAGTTCCCTTCGTTTCCGGGCCCTTCTTCATCTATACACTCGCCCACCTCTGCACCAGTCCCGGCTTCCTTCCAGAATCAGAACAAGAGACCTGCCTCGTCCTATTCAAGGTCACAGGACCCCGGCCCCTGGACCCCAAGCCTGCTGGACCCACTCAACCCTCCTTTCATCCCCATTTTCCATTTCATTCTCTTCTCCCTCTTTCCAGCCTCACCTAGTTGCCCCGCGGCTGTTAAAACTATTTAAATCAATCTCCTCTCGTTCTCCAAAATCATAATTAAGTTCCGTTGACTTCACTGCCCTCTTTTATAGCAAGCCTCTTCTCATTCAAAGTTCACAAAGGGAGAGCAGGGCACTTTCTGTCTCCCATTCGGTATTTCCCACTCACTCTTCAGGCCATCCCTTCCTGCTCACTGTCTCAGGTGCCCCGAGGGCTACCTTTTTTCCTGAGGACATCAAGGACCTTTGCAATAATGACTCTTCATATTACTGACCACCTACTTCACTTGACACTGTTGGTCCCTCCCTGCTTCTGGAAATGCTGTCTTGAGTTCCCTCGGGGGCCCTGGACTTGCTGAACTTGGTTTCATCTTCTTTTCCTCTGTGGATTCCTCTTTCTCCCTCATCCCTTTAAACAGTGATGTTCTCAGGGGATTAGTCCTTAGCTCTGCCTTCACTCTATACTTTTCCATGGCTGAGGTCACCTAATCTCCTAGCCTTGGGAGTCATAAAGGATGGGTAATTCCAGATTTCTCTGCCACAACTCACCCCCCCCCCCCCCAGCTTCAGACTCCTAAGTACAACTGCCTCATGGTGTTTTCCTGTTAGCATGTCAAACTCGACACGCCCAAAACTGCCCCTCGGTTTGCACTCCCTCCAGATTGTCTGTGTCAAGTGGTGGCTGCAGCATCCCTGGTTATGTCACCTGGTCACAGGTAAACCTCACTCTTCATGCTTCATTCCACTTGCTTTGTGCCACGACATTGCTAATCAGCCACTGTGTGCTTCGATTCACCTCCTGAATACGTCGCAGGTCTGCTCTCTCTCGTGACAGCCAATACGGTTGCATAGGTACATATCCTCTTCCGGAGGATTCGTGCAAAAGGCTTCCAACATATCCCCCTGCACCCAGTTTCATCCTCCTCAAATACATCCAGTGTAGCCCTCCAGAAAGATCCATGCCTAAGATCTGACTGTCATTCACTCCCTGCTACGTACAAGCTACAATTCAAACTCGTCAGCCGGCTATATGGAGAAATACAGCACAGTATTTCCAATCAGGAAGAGCTGAAACAAACTCTCCTTAGGAAGGCTAGCACCCATATGGTCAAAACCTGATACGTCAGCCCACACCCACTGGTAATTACAATAAAATTATTTTTGTGTGTGTTTATCTCCCAAACTAGACAGAGAGACTGTCCCCAGGGTCTAGCACAGTGCCTGAAAGATAATGACGATGAATAGATGTTTGTTGACATGTGAATGGAGAGGTTTTGCTGAACTCACTAAGGCTCTCTGGAATTGACTTCCAGAAATCAGAAGGAAAAGAGGGGGAAGCAGTGGGGGTCTATGTGAGGTAAAGGGCTGCAAGGGGATCTGAGATGGGGGAGGTGCTGAGGGCTGGTTCCATGTGACTGATTTAAAAACCGAGGTGCCTCTGATTAGTATGACAGGCTCACCTGCCCCAAAGGACAGAGGAGGAAGAGATGCAAAGAGAAAAATTGTTTCCGACCTGCACTTACCTTGTGCTGATAAGGACAGAATGTACATGGGAATCTCTCTCTATGTTTGTCTGTCGTTGGGAGAGCAGCCTGGCTGGCATCTTTGTAGGCTGGACCTGATCAGGCATTTTCCCCATAGGTGTGAGTATTTGGGGGATGTGATTAAAGCCCAGGAAGGTCAGCACTCAGGGAACTGTGAGCTGCCTGGTAATGGGGTCCTCCCGTGAAATCTGAAGAACCTTTCCTCAGCAGGGAAATACCTCTCCAATCTCACATAACACTTGTGGAAGCAGAAGATACCACCTCTATCTCTGCATGCACTTGGGCTCCAAGGGGTCCCATCAAGACCAGCAGCTTTGCCCCTAAAAGGAAGTCTTGAGTCCTTTATCACAGGAATGGCATTTTCCTACTTAACTAAACGTAAAGAGCTTCCCAGGGTCCTTTTGTGTTCTTTTTAAGTCCATGTGAATATGATTTGTGAAGTTAAAATTGTAGGCAAATCCCAGATGACATGTCTGTTACTATTATGAAAATCTTTCTGTGTTCATAGGCAAACAATAAAGATAGACTCTTTTGAACCTAATTATTTTGAAGAAAGGGAACTTCTTTTGGTTACTTTTCTCCTTATCTATTGATTGAGTCCTTTTTATGGAATTCTAATTTTCTGATTATTATCCAAATTCTCAAAGGCCAAGTATTTGTGGTACATTAGAAAATCAGATTGTGTAAAGCTGACTGTATTATCACAATATTATCCGGAACCTCCAAGATAAGACACAAGGGTTGATGCTGTGATGAAGTTTCTGCCTTCAGAGTACGTAATTTTAACATAAAAAAGAGAATGATCGTTTGTATGAAATCTCTCTTCATCCCTTTTCGTTACTTGTTTATTTTATTGTTTTTCTCACTCTGATACTGTTTTCCTATTAATTTGCATTTATGATGAGGAGTCATGTGTTCATTGCTCAAGTTATGGTCTTTCTTTTTATCTTGATTCTTCCAAGTCTTGCTTGATTTCTAAGTTGGAGGTGAGTTTCAAGGAAAACTCAGATTAAGAATTAAGAAGCTGGAGAAGCATCTTTATCTCACTATGGGTGGAGACCACCTGCTCTTTTCATCCTGTTATAATGTCATTTTTAAAAAATCCTATGATTGGTGAGTGTAGAAATTTCTATAACCACTCCAGAGAGTAATTTGGCAATGTATGAAAAGCTTAAATGTCTTGCCCTTTGACCCAAGAAAAATTACAAGAATGTTTCTAAAAGGATATTCATCAATTATAGCACTTTTTATTAAAACAAAAAAATCTGGAGGTTATCAGTCAAAAAAAAACAGCAAAGGAATTCCAGGTAGTCGTCAAAAGTAATGACATTGTTTTGTAACGATTTTCACAGTATAAGAGAAAAAAAAAAGATTATGAAAGGGATATACAGTAAAATTTTCCTTTTTTTAAATTGTGTGCATGCATTTTAAACAGTCCATAAAAATATGCAAAATGTTAACAGTTGTTATCACGGGAAACTAAAATGTGAATCTTTTTGAAAAATGTCTTTCTGTGCTGTCTGAATATTTCTTATTTGGGGAGGTAAAGCACTGAACTTTGACATCAGAACCTTGCAAGGTCCATGACAGGGCACCTCCCGAGCCCCAGATAGAGGGCAGAGCGTAGGACAGTCTTTCCCTAAACCTGCTTGCGTGGAACATTCTGTGGTCTTGGCTCCCCCAAGCAGCTGAGACTCAGACCAGTCACAATGGAGAACTTGCTCTCATCACCAAAGAGGATGCAGGGAACCCCGGCTCTGTGAATGGTGGTACCTACCTTGCAGGTGAGACCAAGGTCATGGGCCAGCCCAGAACGTTACATGGAAAGCTGAGTGCCACTCAGGGCGAGGGAGGCCCTAAGGCCCACTGATGAACAGGTTGACCTGTTCCCTGTTGTTTCTGGCCTCACCCATCAGCGCTGACACTGCCTCCCAAACATGCTTAAACACAAACCCTCTCCGTCAGGGTCAGACGACGCCAGGTTTGCTGGTGTAAATATTCTGTGCGTGCTAGACAGGGCTTCCCAAACAAAACACAACTTGATTTGAAATAATAAACCTTCCATTGATGTTGGTAATGAAGGAGATATATTACTAGGTCTTGCCTAATTTCGAAATCTTAAAAGTAATTCTTAGCATGTGGGCCTAGTTATCTTATAACAAATAAATAATTCGAGCTATTTCTCCTTAGACTCCACAACCAGCTTTTTTGGTTTGGGGTTTGTTTTAACAGCAGCATGACACAATGCCCTCAGATTTCCCAGCCAGCAGGAAGGAGTCACTGACTAGCTCTGGACACAGCCCAAAGGCGGCAGCATCCTGCTGACTGGACCAACTCTGGATGTACCACATCATCCCAGGGCTTTGGTTTCTACCTCCTTGTAGGTCATCACTGATGCTCATTCCTTTCCGGTGTATAATTCTAAGATCTCTTGCCTCCCATCACCTTAGCGGAACAGAAAGAATAGCATTTCAAGGTTCCAGTTGCTGCCTGAAAGTTTTTTATAGGAGAATCTGACCTTCTGGGGAGCAGGACTGGACCAATTTTTAGTTGATCGGTAAGGAAGTTGGTACAGCACCCAGTGATAAAATGAAAAGTGGGAACAGTGAGCCTCCCAGCTTGACCTGGAACTAGAGATGTTGGTCACAGAGGGGTAGAGCGAGGAGGACAGGAGCGAGAGGGAAGGGTTCGATTTCAGGAGCATTTCCTGTATATAAGATGCATCGTTGGTGTCTGTAGGACCTAATGTCTGCTGAGCGCCTACCATCGGCCTGGGGCTGTGTCTAGTGCTTTACATATGCAATCTACTGGGTCCAGCCACAATCCTAGCCCATTACAACAATTATGCTTTTTTTTTTTTTGCTTTGTTTAAAAATTTAAATGTAGTTGATTTACAATGTTGTGCCAATCTCTTCTGTACAGCAAAGCGACTCAGATACACACATACTGACATTCTTTTTTCATATTCTTTTCCATTATGCTTTACCCCAGGGTACTGAACACAGTTCCCTGTGCTATATGGTAGGACGCTGTTGTTTATCCATCCTAAAGAAGATACGGTACATAGACACAATGGAATATGACTCAGCCATAAAAAAGAAGGAAATAATGCCATTTGCAGCAACATGGATGCAACTAGAGATGATCATACTAAGTGAAGTAAGTCAGACAGAGAAAGACATTTATGCTCCTTTAATAGCAGAGAGAACAGAAGATTAGAGGCCACAGAGCTCTAAGTCATGGAGCCAGAACTAACCCCAGAACCTGAGCCCTTGGCCATCCACTAAACTGTAGGCTGAGCAGGGACCCGGCTCTGAAAGGCACAAGTCATCTGCCCAGAGAAGCACCTAAGAAGCGGTAGAGAGGTTTTGAAAGCAGGTCTGTCTGACACTGGAACACACAATCTTCCCCAGATTCTGGCCGTGAAGGAAGACTCTCGCCCACCTAGCAGCGTGGCTGGTTCATCTCCACCTGGAGTCTTTAGAAACCGAGTCCAGGCTTAAACCCGAAATGCGGTTGAGAAAATGTTGTAGGAAGATGTATGGGTCTATGTGACCAACAAACCACGTGAATAACCAAGACAGTTTCAGACGACGTTTCAGAGCTCTTAGGACACATGCTGTAACTGCTGTGGTATTTCCTTTTGAATTTCGTTTTGCTTTTCTCGTGCACCTTTGAATGGCTGACTTCACCAGCCGCCGTGCCAGCAGGAGGGGAGCACAGGGCTGGGCCGGGAGTCAGCAGAGCACCAGGCCCCTTGCAGACCCCAGGGGAGGGTTTCTGGGTGTTCATCCGCTTCTGCTGGAAACACCTCCGCTTCTTCCTGCCTGCTGTGTGAAAGCCGGCTCCCAGGAACACTGACCAGCCGGGAGCAACTGATAGGATGTGACATCAACACCCAAACTGCAGTGACAACCTGGGCTCACGTGTGTGTGTGAGTGTGCGTGAGTGTGTGTGTGTGCGCATGTGTGAGTGTGTGTGGCTGTGTGTGAGTGTGTTTTGTGAGTTTGTGTATGTGACCGTGTGAGTTTGTGTGTGCGTTTGTGTGAGTTTGTGTGAGCGTGCGAGTTTGTGTGTGAGTGTGTCTGTGTGAGTGTGTGTGACTGTGTGTGTGAGTTTATGTGAGCGATTCCTGAGCCACAGAATCTGGGAGATAATATGTGCTTTTTATTTATTTATTACGGGAGTAATTTGTTACCCATCAATGTATAACTAAGACAAAGCAGGAACTGCATCTCCTATCAGACCCATGAAACTCAAATCTTCTTTTGGGAAAATCCCAACATCCTTGTGTGAGCTGACATAGAGGGGGCTTCCCGTGGCTCCTGGAGTCCCAGCAGTGGTGGCCCAAAGGATTCCCATCTGCAGCGGAGGCCTGAGTCCTGACGGACAGGGAGCGGACCAGCCAGGCCATGAGCCAGCCTGCTGATCCCTCCCTCCAGGATTTTATCTTCCAGGAATGTGCTTTGCAGGGACCCTGTCTGAAGGCCACAGAGAAGCTTCAAGTTGAAGTGAAGATGGAGCTCTCCATCTGCTTAATTCCCAGTCTTATCGGTAAAATATGTTTCAAGCGTTTCCTAACGGCCAGGACTATTGCAGTACCTGATACGGAACAGGCACACCGTATCGCCTGTTGACTAATATAACAGAAGCAGCAGTGGTCGCAGCAATAGTAACACTAATTATTGTTACTGGCGTTCATTATTGTTGTCCTTGACACTTATTCTGTGCCTCCCCTCTCACCAGGTACAATTCCAAGTGACTTAGACTCTTTTTATTAATCCTCACAAGCACCCTATGAGGTAGGTGCTGATAGTCCTATTCTGCGAGTGAAAGAAACTAAAGCACAGAATGTTAGAGTAGCTTTTCAAGGTCATGCCGAGCCTATAAGAGTGAAAATAAGACAGGGTTCTAGCTTCACTGCTTCTGCTTCCAGAGAGGATAACTGTTCTCACCACGCATCCTGGCCGGTGGAGGGGAGGCCGGTGATGCTCTGAGGACTGCCCAGAACAGCATCACAGCTGCACCTACGTAAGGCCAGGTGGTCTGGCCCCTATCCCTTGACCTTGACAATGTCTTCGGCCGCTTGCTAATGACCTCTGTGCCTGCCTAACGATTCCAGGGCATGTGCCTCTGGGCTCCCGCAGGTCCCTCCCTTTTAAACATATTCTGTCCGGGGCACTTTCAAAGGGAATTCCTTACGCTCCTCTCAAACCTGCAGGGCACTTGGCTCTTGAGATAAGTGGACCAGGACATACTGGCCGCCAGCGCCAGGCTTCCCAGCTGAGAAATCTCAGTTACTCCAGGTCTTATCTCCATCACTTTCCCATGTCCAACATATCCAGAAACACGTTTAGGAAACTGAAGCACAAAAATACCTTCTTGAGATAAAGCCCATTTCAGAAGGGGACTAAAAATAAAG
This sequence comes from Hippopotamus amphibius kiboko, assembly GCF_030028045.1. NCBI lineage: Eukaryota > Metazoa > Chordata > Mammalia > Artiodactyla > Hippopotamidae > Hippopotamus > Hippopotamus amphibius. The sequence continues at coordinate 134,670,081 of NC_080189.1, read as the reverse complement.
TATAGTCATGATCTAAGTGCGCCTACATGTCAGACGGACGACCTGTTTGAATTTCGTCTGCAAAGCATTGGCTGTGTGATGTCAGAAGCAAGAAAAAACTTTGATCCCTAAGTTTCCATTTATTCATCTGTAACTGCCTAGTCCAATATGGTAGGCACTAGTCACGTGAAACCTACTATAGGTGCAAAATTTACCCTGGATTTTGAAGATCAAATTCCTCCTAAATGTAAATAATATCATGAATATATTACCATTAACTACATACTATTAAATTAGTATTGATGATAATTTCATACCAATTATATGGAATCATGATATTTTGGATACATTGGGTTAAATAGGAAGTATCATTAAACATGTTTAATAACTCAATGATGACTGCCTTTAGTCAGACTGCCCTCATTCGTGTGCTTAACACAGAAGAATCCTGGCTTGGAAGGAGGCTCACCGAGGCCCAGTGAAATGCTATTCTTTTGTCCAAACGATGGACAGGCCATTCCACAGAGAAGACCCTGGGACCACGATGACGGGATTTAGAGTCCAGTGGGCATATTTAATGTTCTGAATTCTTTCTGAATTCACCACCGAGTTCATTACATGTTTGTTACCCTCTAGGCAGAAGGAATTAAAACTTGAAAAAAAAAATCTCCAGTGGAGAAATAGATCAAAGGCTGAACTTGGTCAGTGGCATGCAGAATAAATATTATTTCATGGCTCAAACAAACCTTCTGGCTGCCTGGGCAAGACGTTGATAAGACACTTTTATGTCTCTTCTCCCCGGTCCCCATTCCCCCAACCCTGGTGACCTCTTCTTTTTAGTTCTCTGAGGGGCCCCTGGTGATATTTGAATAATCAGAACGCAAAGAGTCATGCAGGAAGCCTTCAGATTCCAGGCAGAACCGAGATGAGTTTCATGTCGCCCGTCTGCCATGCTGACCCCTGGGAGGGGTGGATGTTTGGTCTTATTCTGGGTTTACGTCTGTGTGACCACAAGTTTTATAATTTTTTGGTTCTATCACCACCAAGGAGATGATTTTTAATGCACTCTTGAAAGTGCCTTGTGAAAAATGGAATCTCAGGAGGGGCCACCAGCAGCCTGGAGATGGCTCGCACTGGTAGGATCGCAGGCTCTGAGCCGACAGGCTCTGCACCAGGAAGTTCGTGGATTCTCCAACATGTGATGATAAAACCAGGTTGCATTTATTAAGCAGTTGTGTTGTGTCAGGCACACTTTCAAGTGCTCTGTAGACATTGTCTTTTTTCATTGTCACAGCAACCCTATTGGGTATTCCCCGCTGCTCTTCAATTTTGTATTGATGAGAATGTATGTAACTCACCCAAGGTCGCACAGCTACCAAGCGGCAGAGTCAGAAATCAAAATCAAGCCTGTGGGATCCCCAAGGCCAAGCTCTGAACCCCTAAGCTACGGCAATCACACAGCTAGGTCCCTTATTAAACTTTCAGTTACATTGTCAAACTCTAAGAATTTTTCTGACTTTCTGGATGAAGGAAGTTTTCTAATCAGGCCCTGCTACTTTCAGAGTTTCCACTGTCATCACACATCTCTCTCAATTTGAGTTTATTTGGAGGTTGTTATCCAGACAACCCAGGGCTGCTGCTATAGCAGTTTTCCATGCAGCTCTGGGAGGTACCATCCACTAGGACACTGTGCAGTGCACAACCTGCACAACAGTACACAGGACCTGACATAAAGAAGTTCCAGTGGTCCCTAATTTACTGATCACTGGCTTCCATCCTCCCATCTCATTCCTGATGAATACAGAGTAATGTACTAAGTGTCAAAAGTGTCCCATAGCATTGACTTAAATATCCTGGGCTTCTTCTCAACTTATTTAAGATCGATTCCCTTAACTTCCAAGTGACCTGCTCTTTTCTGGCTTGCTTCCCTAATCTTTCTTTAAGTAGAGTAGTCAGAACTAGAAACTCATGACAAAGGAAATCACTTCTGACACGACGATTGGAAAAGAGTCTGTGTAGTTTGTAAAGTTCATCTCCAAGCCCATGGGACTGGTATTTTAACATCAAAATCCCTAAACCTACATATACAATGAAGGTTTCCTCAGAACATACTGTGGATCTTTTAAAGACTACTTTGCTTTCTGTTAGCCTCAAGAATGATTAAAAAAGAAAAAAACTTTTGAAAAATTTGAGGTTATGCTTGATTAGGGAAAAAGGTAATCAAAAAAGATATGAAAGTATCATCTACTAAAAAAAGTGAGATATTAAAATAACAATCCTTTTTTTCTTGTGTGAGCTTGTAAACAGGCTCCTGGAAATTCCAAGAGGTGTTTTAAAATATATTTTGAGGGATGGCGTCACCTTGAAACAAATATGATTATTGTAAAGAAAAATAGTCATTGAGTCTATAAAAGGAAGATTTAAAAGGAGTATTTCATGTCCTTTCAGTCACACTGCCATGAGAGAATAACGCACAATTCTCCTGATTGCATGCTTGAGAGTACAAGGTAAAAATAAATTAAAATAACTACCCCAAAATGCTAAATTGAACTCTGTGGCTTGGCATAGAATTGAGGGCTTATGTTTAAAAACTTATTTTTAAAAGAAAAGTAATTCAGAGGAGGGAGAAACCACTGAAACAGTAGTTCCTGTGCCAGCTTTAGCTCCTGACCTTCGAGAAGCCTGGTAATCGAATGTTCCGTGAAGGACAAGTGCCAGGTAGCAGCCCCGGCTGCCTCGGAGCTCACGTGCACGCACGCTCAGAGGACGCCTTGCTGTGGGACGAGGCCAGGTTGTTTGTGTATCTGCCAGAGATGGCTTCTGAAGCCCAGACTTGGAGGGGTCCACAGCCATGCGCCCTGAAAGGGGCAGGAGCAGAGCCACTGGAAGGATGGGGTGGGTGACTCTTGGACTCAGCAGAGCGCTGCCTGCCCCCTCCCCCAGCCCCAAGGAACAAGGGCAGAGCTGCGCACACCCAGCTACCCTTCCAAACCAGAGAAGCCACCCCACTTTTCCAGGGGCCGGATTAGTGAGGTAGGAGGGCCAGGAGTGTCACAGCCTTGGAGTCCCCTCCACCGGGATGGACATCTTGGAGAAACTTTCCCCTGACTATTAAACGATCGTGTGGGAAAGAGTATATGGAGACGTGAACTTAACTTCTCCCCACCTTGCTAACTTGCCAGTGCTTCAACAACATGCCTGTTGCAGAGCAGTTAACCACTAAATGTTAGTTACTACAGTATTATCTTCAGGTCACTGTTGCTTTCTCTGCAAAAGGAGCTCCTTAGGCATGGTTTTCTCTGAGGTCCCTTCCAGTTATGCAATTTGAAAACAACTTGCTGTTTGACCAGAGTCGTTTATACAATAGCTTGGAGTTTGACTAAATTAAACATTTCCCTCCTAAGCCAGTTGGCTTGTATAAACACAGCCCAGCGACACCCCCTACCCCCCGCAAAGACAGCAAAGTGGTGCCTGGGACACCAAGAAAAAGGCTGGTCTCTCCTGATGAGGTGTTCTGTGGCACGTGGGCCTGATCTAGGTGACAAGCTCCGGTCCGTTTTGAAATGGAAGTAATTGCTTAGAGAGGGAATGCGGGAGGAAAACAGTGGATATAAGAGGAAAGGGGAGAAAGGAGAGGAAGAATGCCGAACCGAAAACCCAGCGATCGAGACAGTGCAGAAGCGGCAATGATAATAATAATAATAATATTAATAATAATAATAGCGTGGTAAAGACGCCCGTTCCCAAAATATGAGCAGTAATAAAAATCACCAATCATCTCGTTCAGCTTGGGCAACGTCAAAACGTGACGCTTTCCCAGCAGCAACTTACTGTCATTTTTTAAATTAAAATTTTGGAACAAGAGGCGTGCTTGAGCGCTGCAGGCAAAGGAGCGTGACCTCACCGTATTGATTACAGAAGAAAGATGGGCCCAGGGACCCCTCACTAAAGACATTAATCCAGACTTGGGATTAGCCAGCAGGTCTGGGGGATATTTTGGGTCACGACCGGAGTTGGGGGGCTACTGGCATCTGGTGGTTGTAGGCCAGGGATGCCGTCCAACACCCTCCAAGGCACAGGACAGTCCCCACGACAAAAAGTTATGAGCCCAAGACATCAACAGCTCTGGTCTACACTGGGGCAGAACAAATGAAAGATGTAGTCCAGTCCTGGGTGGTGTTTTAGGCTTTTCATTGCCATCAGAAGCAATACCTTATATGGTTCCAGGAGCTCTTGGAGCTGGTAGCTCCCTGGTGAATCTGTCTGCGGGTCTGACTTCCACATACTGGAGGCGGGGCCCCTGTTAGTTGACTGCTCCCCCCCAGGGGCAATATAGAACCCACACAGGGAGAAGCATCCCCAGGTTTACAAGCTGAAACAGCTCCGTCTTAAAGATGCCGAGAGGTGATAACTATTCTTGGAAACCATTTCCCTATAAAAAGAAGACGCTAGAGTCGGTGGCAATAAGGAAATCAGGAGTTGCCTTGCTCTGCTGGCCAGACCACATGAGCCTGTCCAGCAAGTATGTGAGTCTAAGCCCATTTGCCCCGCCCCCTCTGCCTCACTGGAGAGTTGGAAGAGGGCCCTGTGCAGACTAAGCGGCCCCTAACACAAAAACAAGAAGGTGAGCCAAGGAGAAAAGGTCTAGATAGAAGAGGTTCATTAGCAATGGGAGGATGGAAAGTTCTAGATCAACTTGATGTTTATTTGAAGATCTGACAATGTTGCCCACAGGAGTCTGAAGCGTGTAGACCTTGGAAGAGCAGGAGTCCTGGCCCTCCAGGTGAGACACCCACCACCACCCCAGCTCCTTTCTCAGACTGTCCAGTGTCACGGGGTGTCTGCCTGCCTTCACCAGCCCCCACCCCAGACGATGGTGACAGGCAGTGGCCCCCTCCCACGCCTGGGCAAAGACTCCCCATCGTCCACCTGCTGTGCATGTGACAGCCAGGTGTGAACTGACTCTACCACCTCAGCCAAGAAGAAACATGCACCCCAGTGTTCATTGCAGCACTATTTACAATAGCCAGGACATGGAAGCAACCTAAATGTCCATCAACAGAGGAATGGATAAACAAGATGTGGCACATATATACAATGGAATATTACTCAGCCATAAAAAGGAATGAAATTGAGTTATTTGTAGTGAGTTGGATAGACCTAGAGTCTGTCACACAGAGCAAAGTAAGCCAGAAAGAGAAAAACAAATACTGTATGCTAACACTTATATATGGAATCTAGGAAAATGGTACTGATGAACGTAGTGGCAGGATAGGAATAGAGATTCAGACATAGAGAGCGGACTTGAGGACACCGGGCGGTTGCGGCGGGGTGGAAGCTGGGACATAGTGAAAGAGTAGCATTGACATGTGTACACACTACCAAATGTTAAATAGATGGCTAGTGGGAAGCCACTACAGAGCACAGGGAGATCAGCTTGGTGCTTTGTGAAGACCTACAGTGGTGGGATAGAGAGGGTGGGAGGGAGGCTCAAGAGGGAGGGGACGTGGGGATATGTGTATACATATAGCTGATCCATTTTGTTGTACAGCAGAAACTGACACAATACTGTAAAGCAATTATACTCCAATAAACATAAAAAAGAATTACACATATCCTAAATTAAAAAAAAAAAAAAAGAAAAAGAAAAAAGAAGCCTCGCTCAGGAGTGCCACCTACTGGTCCAAGGGAAAATGGACCAAAAAGTCAGACTTCAAAAGTGATTTCTGTGCTAAGATGCTTTCCTTAGGCCCAGGCTTAATATGGCTAGCTCTACTTTGATTTTAAAAATTATCCTACATCAACAGTAAAAAAAAAAAAAAAAATTAAAAATAACATCGTTACAGGACCTGACCAGTGACAGCCCAGGGATAAAAATGAGTCCTCATCTCTGAGGCCCAGAGGGTAGACTGGCTGCGGCTGCCCGGAGGCTGGGGGCAGAGAGATTCTGAGGAACTCCCAAGGTAATTAAGGACGTGGGTGGCAGAAACGGCGGCCGGTGCAGATTGGGAAGGAGTGTCACGTTAGGGTCCCCCTGGCCATGCTGGACTCGGGTAAGGGAGGACAACCAGGGTTTACCATGTATTTCTGTATCGCTGAATTTGTGTCTAAAAACACTATGTGAATCTATGATCACCAGGAACTAAGTCAGGGTTTGGAAAATTAGGATTTTGGTCCCTTTTATTAAGGTTTTCATTTTCAAGGCGGACTCATTTAAAAATCCTACAGTTAGCTGATTCGGGAACACGGCAGGGTTTGAAGCCTAGTCCTCTGCAGCCCCCATTTATACCGAGTAAAGAACATTAAGTCACTAAGTAGGTATTTGGCATGGACGCCTTGGTGACATTTTACCTTGGGGTGGGGGGGTGAGGGAGACTCAGGCTCTCCGCTACTTCTATTAAATGGGCCATCATCAGAGTCACTCCTCAGCGAGTCTCCTCCAAGTGCAAAGCACTCTGCCAGGCAAATGAGCTCTCTAGCATACACCTAGAGAGCGCACCATTCTGTAGCCCCAAACCCCAAGGAGCTCCCAGAAGCTGAGGGCCTTGCCCAAAGTTATACTCTAAGGAAGCGACTGAACCCATTATAGCCACACTGTCTGGTCCCCTGTCTATGGAGTCAGATCTCAGGACTTGAAAGGAAGGATCTGCTCAATTAGATGGAGTCCTAAGTGAGTTGTCAGCGGTGTTGTTCGGAGGATTCCCAGGTGGGAATCTTCTCTCAGAATTTCCTGAGAGCAGGATTCCAGAAGTTCTCCAGCACACAAGACAGAGGGTGATGGAGACAAGAACTTGGTACAACAGAAAGCAGAGACAGGGGGGTCAGGGTTACACAGGCCGTGATAACCGGGGTGGGTTTCTCTTTCTTTTCCATTTCATGAGAATATACGAGTGTCGTGGTTCATGTATTTGAACCCCCCCTAATAAATGTACAGGTATTCAGTGTCCATTCCTTAAATGTTAATAGCTCTTCGGGTGTGTAAGTTCAACTTCCGAACTCTCACAAACGAAACTAAGAGAATTAAGACACATGGAGAGAACAACAGATGGAGGGGAAATGTGTTCTAAAACCTCAGCTGAGGTTTCCTTTCCCTCAAAGAGCACCCGGCCAGAATGAACTTCAAGTATGAAGAAATCCCACAAAGAATGCCTTTTCTGTTCTTGCCTCCCCGCCTTGTTGAAAACGCCATTCACTGTTCGTCCAGTTCAGCTCTTGCCTTCAACAATCAGGCCACTGTCCCCGAGGCCTGGCAAGGCCTTCGACGTACCCAACAGCAAAGGAAATGTTTGAACAGCTCTGTTAATACTGCAACAGAGGTTTATTGTTAATAAACAGACAACTTAGGGCAAAGCTGCCGCGGCTGCCCCACGCCCACCTGCTCTGCTTGGAGGACCCGCCAGCGGAAAAGGCCAAGTCCCAGCAAAGCGAGGATTAGTAGCTCTCGGGCCGGAGAGTGGGGACCACAGAGCACAGAGGCTTGGAGTCTGGGGTTTGGGTTTGAGTCAGCATTCTCTCACAGAACCTGTGACTTGTGGCAAATTGCTTCATATTTTTAAAGCCCCATGTGCTTAGCACTTCAGCTGGCACGTAGCTAGCACTCAGTAAAGAGCAGTGCTTTTTTCCTTTAATTTTTTAAAAATGTGCTTTGTTTTATATATATAACAGAGGCCAAAGTGTGTACATATATTTTTTTGAATAAACCTTTTTTAAAATTTATTTATTTTATTTTTTATTTATTGGCTGCGTTGGGTCTTCGTTGCTATGCGTGGGGTTTCTCTAGTTGTGGAGAGTGGTGGCTACTCTGTTGTGGTGCCCGGGCTCCTCGTTGTGGTGGCTTCTCTTGCTGCAGAGCATGGGCTCCAGGTGCGTGGGCTCAGTCGTTGTGGCACACGGGCTTAGTTGCTCTGCAGCGTGTGGGATCTTCCCAGACCAGGGCTCGAATCCCTGTCCCCTGCATTGGCAGGCGGATTCCTAACCACTGCACCACCAGGGAAGCCCTGCATAAATCTTAAATGCAGAATTTGATGAATTTCTCCATAAGTAAACATCACCCAGATCAGAATACGAAACATTTCTAACATCCTAGAGAGCCCCTTCCCCATCGCACTGCCCCCCTTCCTGATGTCTATCACCAAACACACACTTTGACTGTTCTTGAACCTTCTGGAAGTTTCTTCATACAGTATATACTCTTCATGTGTGATTTCTCTCAGCGTTTTGTCTCCGTGTTGTTTTGTGCATCAGTAAGTCGTTCGGTTTTGTTGAACAGTCTTCTGTTGTGTGTATGCACCACAATTTATTTAGCCACTTTACTGGTGATGGATATTTGAGTTATTTCCAGTTTGGGACTATTATAAACAAATCTGCTACGAACCTTCTCGTACATGTCTTATTTTTTACAGCATAGCGTATGAGGTCTGCTTCCCTCATTACTGGTAGACCAACTGTTCCAAAACCATTTTTCTCTTCTGCTTTTCTCATCTGTCCTTTCAGTGAATATACTCAAATCCTGACTGCAGCAATTTCTAATTTTTTCCATTTCTGTATTTCTCTATATATTGTATTATTTAGCTTCTGAAGACAAAAAAGTATCATAGGTAGCTGAAGAATCCCACAATGATATCTGCAGAGTTGTGGTTTTTTTTAATACAGCTATAAAATAATTTGACCTTGAAAACCCACAATTGTCTGCTCTTTTTTTCAAAAAGCAATTCTTTAGACTAAACTATAAGACAAGAACTGAGAAATGTGCATAGGAAAAAGCAAAGGTGAGCCTGATATGGATCTTACTTTCAGAAACTTATAATCTAGGAGAAGGGAAGATATCGATGCTCACAGCAGAAGATCTCAGGTCATCTTTCCCAAACAAATCATCTCACCCAGCACAAAACCCTCTAGCAGACACCCCAGCCCCAGCACCTGTAATAATGTGGGATTTAAATCTGACCTTTACCAGGAGCCTCTGAAGACACAATGGGAGACAGCAAGCCCCACATTTAAAGAAGACAAAGATGACACGTGCTCCAAAACACAGAGTACATTAGATGAAGCATCTCCTCCAACACATTTGCCCAGAAATGAGTATTTTCCATTTTATCTGGCTCTTCATGTCCAGGAAAAAGCCCATTTACCTGAAGCTGGGAGGCGGAACACAAGGGACGTTTCACTTTCTCCAAGTCCCAGGGGAAACGGAGGCAGAAATTGAATGCATTTAATTTAAAAAATGTTTTAAATAAAGGATACATTGGCTTAAAAAAGAACAAATAAGGACACTGTACAGGAAGCTAAGAGGAGTGCAGCTGAAGTGCTCTCCTCTTATCTCAGACATCAGGGCTCCCTGGAAAGCCATCCACCCATCCCGTCCCAGCCCGCGATGGAGACCAGAGCTGTGGTGGGAAAAACACAAAGGGAGCAACAGCCCAAACCTGGTCAGTGGTGACAGGTCGCTTCCTCAGATGTGTGTTTTCTATATTTACATGCACATGTAAGTCTCAGAGACTCTACTCAAAACACAGGTGACTCTCAGGTACAGGGCAAAGGTGCACCTCCTCCTTCTTCACACCCTTACAAGTCAATCCCCCAGGCCCCCGAGATGCATCGGGAAGGGGTACCCCGCTGCTAGCATTTGCCTGCCCTTCCAGAGGCCTAGAAGTGACATAAATGTCTTTGAGAGATAAATATTTACGTTTCAAGTTTTTATATTTTTAAACAAATTTACTGTCCATATAAAAATAGAGTAAGAAAGATCTAGCCACTCTCACTAAACTCAAGAGTAGAATTCCAAGGTCTCAGACAATAAAATCCCTCTCTCAGAGCAAAACTCCTGGCTCCACCCTGTTGTTTGGAGACTTCTGCCTGGTGTGGGTGTGCGGAACACCCGCCCTCCATCTGCCCACAAGATTTCCATTGACGTAGGTGGGAACCCTGGATTCCAAATATATAACCCCAAATAGGTCAGCAAAGGAGGCCTGTCACAAAAGGGAATCTGTCTCTCAAATGCCAATGTGTGACAACTCCCATGAGAGAAAGTCACAGGAACCCAAATATTTAATCCCCTGCTCTAATTATTTCTAATTATTTTCCAATTAATTAGAAAAGTCGCTTAGTGGAGGCCTCTGTGAGGCTCTATCTGTAGCTGCAGTGATGTTTCAGCAATAACAATCCCTTCTACCTTGGTCTTTTAAAGATGAAGAGATTAACACTGACCAGGGACTTCCCTGGTGGTGCAGTGGTTAAGAATCCGCCTGAAAGTGCAGGGGACACGGGTTCAATCCCTGGCCCTGGAAGATCCCAAGTGCTGCAGAGCAACTAAGCCCATGCGCCACGACTACTGAGCCTGCTCTCTAGAGCCCTCGAGCCACAACTACTGAGCCTGTGTGCCACAACTACTAAAGCCTGTGCACCTAGAGTGTGTGCTCCGCAACAAGAGAAGACACCGAAATGAGAAGTCTGTGCACCACAGTGAAGAGTAGCCCCCACTTGCCACAACTAGAGAAAGCCCACGCGAAGCAACAAAGACCCAATGCAGCCAAAAGAAAACAAAAAGCAAGCCAAAAACAAAACCAACCAAACAAAACACAGTATGGACATTACCTCGGAGCTGAGCAAGGATTCAGGAAGGCAAGAAAAATGCAAATTGCACCCAGGGCCAACCCAGCTTGTGTCTGGGACCACCTGCGGGTCCAGCCTGCGGTCTTCAGCAAACGTGTCCCAACTCATGCTGTGTGCCACACACCAGTTCCTCCTCCCCCTGATGTGTCCCACAGGTTTAAAACATCATCTCATCTAGGGGCTTCATTTGTGGTCCCAATAAAAGCAAAGCATCCCCAGGAAAAGGGAAAACAAAAACTGTAGACTTATTTCAGTGGGGCAGCTGGTAAAAAGCCGGTTTTGATAGGAGGGAGGGAAGAGGGGAAGACAGATGAAGAAGAGGGGAAAAGTCAGATGAACGGCCAGGTTCGACGGGGAGAGAGTTCTGTCTGGGGAGCGGGTGGGGGATGTTTCCTTTCCTCACTACTTAGAGGAGCATCAGCCTTCAATTGGCTTTCAGAAGAGTTTCCGAGACTGAGACTTTTCCGTGTGCTGTGACACCTACCACGTCATAAACAACATGACGGGTTGTCACATCTCACTTGGTTCACAAAGCCATCCTAGGAGACAGGTATTAATATCTCATTTTGTGGACTAGGGTTTCCAGCCTCACCTGTCCAAGGTGGACAGGTGGTGAGTGAGACATCATATCCTCTCTCACAACCAAGCCAGATGCAACTGTGGCCAGGGATGCTCTGGTCCAGGGTGTTAGCATCATCCAACATCCCCTTCAGTCACCCAGAGAGGAGGTGACAAGGAACTTTTGCAACCACTCCTGTTCTCGAGTTTTGTGGTCCATGCTGAAATGAACAGAGCAAGTTGCAAGCATCAGAAGTCACCCTGAAATCAACAGTGAAATTAAAGAGGACCTCTGTCATGCTGCCAGCCAGCAGCAACAAAGCCTTCTCCCTAGCCCTTTCTTCCGCCCCAGTTACGCCACTGAAAAGATCCCAGGAATAAACTCCAGGTCACCACACCCCACAGGAAAGGTCCAAACCTGCCCCTGGAAGGCAGGGACCTGCGCCAACTTCCAGTTAGAAAACCATCTGGGAGGAGTTGGTAGGAGGCTTAGTGGGTGGAGCTGTTAGGGGAAGTTCAGCCACTTCTTGGCAGTCTCCTGAGGCATCTAATTGATTTATCTTCTACTTTAATCAGTGAACAACTGACTTTTCTGTAGTACCTTAGAGTTGACAAAGGATTTTTATGCAATACTGCATTATTCCTCAAAGCAATGAGAGTTAATTCCTGATTTTACAACAAAGGAAGCCAAGAGGTCTAATAACTAGCTTGCGTGACTCAGCCAACGAATGTCAACATCAAAATGGGAATCTGAGCATTTTGCCTTTTTTTTTTAATTGATTAAAATCTTTAAACATAAGAAGAGTAGAGAGAATAGATCATACTCTCCGTGTCCATACTCACTCTCCACAGCGTTAATCATTTTTAGTATTTTTCCGGTTAGTTTCGTCTGCTGTTGTTTTGCTGAAGTAATTTCACAGACAGCCCATCATTTCATTCCAAAGTGCTTGATGTGCATCTCTTAAAAAAATAAGACCACCTGTATCTTTGGACCCAAGCCCAGTGCTCTGCCCACCACTTCCTGACACACCGATGAAACTCACGTTTGTCACCTGTGTGTGCTGAGCACGTACTGGACTAGGTGACCTCATAGGACATTTCTATTCAGAAATTTCTGATTTCTGGTTTTTGCAACAAAAGCAACACTCATCATGATGGCTTTTGTGCACTGTTCTCTCCTCACTTTTCGAAGGTGTCGCCCCTCCTGTTTCTGAATCTAGGAATTAATAGCTCATTGGAGGATGAGCGGAGAAAGCCAAGTTGTGGTGACCAAGAGAATCAGAAAGCTGTGCTGCCCAGTAAAAACCGACCAAGAGCATCCTTCAGAGATCAACACAGTGTCTCCCAAAGAATGGAGGTGAGAAATTACAAAGCTAGTATCAAAGTTTTATCTTGAGAAAATAAGAGCTTGATTGGTCTCAGTGATGCTTATTTTATGATTTAGACATGTTTATATGTTGGATTTTCAGGGAACACTGTAACTTTTGCAGGGTTTATTGCTGCTAAAGGACCATCCTGGCTGTCACCATTATAGAGAACTGAGAATTAATTAAGGTGCAGATTAAGAAAATGAACTCCAGCAGGGTACTGAGGTACAGTGAAGGGGCCTGGGTGTTTAGAAATTGGGAGAAGGGTATTGTAAGGCGTGTGAACAGGGTCAGATTTCCTTCCACACAGCCTGGCTCAGAACCAACCCTTCAAGTGGCCCTTTAAGAAGGGCTGGGCTTCCCAGGTGGCACAGTGGTTAAGAATCCACCTACCAGTGCAGGGGACATGGGTTCGATCCCTGGGCTGGGAAGATCCCATATGCAGTGGAGCAAACTAAGCCCGTGCACCACAGCTACTGAGCCTGCATCTAGAGCCCGAAAGCCACAACTATTGAGCCCATGTGCCACAACTACTGAAGCCTGCACACCCAGAGCCTGTGCTCTGCAACAAGAGAAGCCACCACAATGAGAAGCCCATGCACCGCAATGAAGAGTAGCCCCCACTCACCACAACTAGAGAAAGCCCATGCAGCAACAAAGACCCAACGCAGCAAATAAATTAAATAAATGAATAAATAAAATTCATAGAAAAAAAAAGAAGGGCTTGCTTCTTAAAGCAAGATTTTCCAGTTTGCTGTGACGTCTTCCACATCCCAGAATGAAGGCTTGTGTTGTCACGGTATCACTTGACTCACACACCCATCCTACGAGGAAGTTGTCAACAGTCCCATTTTGTGGATTAGAACATCCTGCCTGAGCGGTTCAAGTGAACGGCCTCTTGGGATAGCCCGTGTATTTCTCAGGAATAGGGCAACATAAGTGTGAGAAGTGTTGTCACTGTGTGTAAGAAGGTGGCTGAGCCTGACTCCACGCCCACGTCCCCAAGGGGAGGCCCCCTTCCCGGGAGGCCGCTTCGGCACCCTCCACATCCTCACTGCCCTGGACGGCAGCGTCTGGGCTGCCACCTGTTTGCACGTGGGCACACTCGGGGTGGTGCCCTCGCGGACTCTCACCCAGAGCCCCCGCCTCGCGGGCAGACGTGAGTTGCAAGCCTGGCCCAGTGCCCTGGCCAGCTGGCCCGGAAAGCCTACTCTAAGTCTGGACCTGTTTCAGCCAACATACTTTATACCAGGCGGAGAATCTATACCAGACACCGTCTTGAAAACTCCAGTCTCAAGATGTAGTTTATTGATCTGGCAGTTGATTAAAAGACAACAGAGATGAGCTCAAGTGATGCTTCGGTTTTTCCATCCTGAAAGGGAATCTGAAATTTCCTTAGGGGGTCATCAGCCGGTCTGCTGCTGCAGGAGAGGCAGATGGCTTCTGCGTTCAGTCAGAGGTCACGCGAGTGCCCCCGTCTCCAGGCTCTCTTCTGTTCTCAGCAGGACTCCCTGGGGAGCGACACGGTCTGCCCTGGATGCGGTCTCCTCAGCATCTCGTGCCTACGGCTGAAAGGAGCTGTCACGTGGTCCATCACGCGGGCTCTGCCCGGGCCTCCCTGCTTATGGGATGAAGGATGCGATTACTGGAATGGCTGTAAAGTTTGAGGGCTGCTCTGGGAGAAAAGGGGGGAAAACTGGCTCGCTCACATCGCCAAGAGCTGACCGTGGCCAGGAGTCCGGAGAAGGCATGGAATCTGGGCTGGTGCGTGTGAAGTCACCTGGAGTTGTCATCTGAAACAGACATGGATGCTGCCAAACCTTGGGTGACCTCATGTCTTGCATTGTTAAGCAGAGAGGCTATGGCTTGGGGAGAAATTGCAGGAGCGTCAAAGCTCAGCAACAGATTATTTACAACCTGTTCCTAATGCGAGGGCTTTTACAGCAGTGGTTTCGTGGACAAAAGTACATATTAAAAGGCTAATGTAATCGCTCATGTTGGCAGTGACATATAACCAGTTTGGGTTTCAGCAGAACACCTATAGCAGCGAAGCGTGCTTCAATCTGATGAGAGAGTGAGCAGCTCTCTTCTGGAACAAATAGCACGCCGCCCAGGCCAGCAACAGAAGAGCTCGACAATTAACCTCTTCAAAGCAAACCTTCCTTTCCTCCTCTTACACACTTTCTGACCCCATTGTTGGAATTGTACATGGATGCTTTTTCACACACCAGCTCCTGAGCTACCAAAGAAAACTGATTCTGCTTTGGAAACCTTGAACAACAACAAAAAGACCTAGATCCGCCTTCCTGCCACAAAATTCTTTGCAAACCTTGCCTATGGTAAAAATGTGCTGTCCCAGAAAAGCACTCCTACAGAGAGTTAGAAAGGAACTTCTGTCAACATTTTTATGGAGGGACATTTTTTAGAGAATAAATGAGCTCCCCTCCCCCTCCCCTCCCTTCACCCCCCAACTTTTGCAGCCCACTGTTTTTTGTCAACGATCTTTGTAGTTACAGCTCATTAATCATCCATCACTCAGACAGAGGCCGCCAAGAATGCTGATAGCATCTCGGCTCCAGGCAGCAGCCTGCAGAGGCAGGACAAGAGGGGGGCTGGTGAGATGCTCTCTCCAGCCTGGTCTGTAAGGTCAAGAGCCTGCATTTCTCACTTCTTTTCCATAGACTGAAAACTCACCCTCTAACTCAGATCTGCTGGGCAAGCCCTCGGACATGGGGACTTTAGTACCCGGATAGGAATAGGCGCTCCCAGGCTATCTCAAACGCTGGCATAATTGGAACGTGCAAAAGCAGTCAGCATTCTTTGTTAACAGTGGTCACTGTGCTGTGTCAGGCTCTGGATGAGCAGGTGAGTTCCGTTCTATCGTTGCGTCAACAGCACAACTGGATTTCTGGATACTGGTCAGAACCATCTGTGATCTAAATAGTGTGTACACAACACACACACACACACACACACACACACACACACAGAGGAGGACATACAGTGTTTACATTGTGGCCGTAATTTCTGAACCCAATACCTGGTGCTGTAACCAAGAGTAATACTGTTTTATCTGAGAAAAGTATATATAGCAAAGAAAAAGGTCACTGGGTAATAAATTGAAATCCAAAGTTGTCCAGTTCAGACATTTCAACAAGCAAGTATTTGCTTCTCTGCTAAAGAAATAGACAGATATCAGCACCCCAAGACCCAGCAACAGTTCTAAAGAGGCAGGTCTTAATTTTTCACACACATCTTTAAGTAGTCCAGAGAGACAAAAGGGAGTGCATTGAGGATTTGGAAGCCAGAAAGACGAGATGCCCACCCCTGCCACTCAGGGAAGCCTCGTGCCGAGACAGCCCATTTAGCACACATTCCATTAGCGACCCTGTCAGAGCCCCTCGTCTCCTTCCTCAGACACTGACAGTAATGGGCTTAGAGCCAGGTTGTGGCCCTACTTCCTTTACCAATTCTCGCTTCCAGGGAGATGGAGGGGGTCCGAGGGGGAGAACTCAGGCGTGGGGGTGGGGCAGGATACAAAGCTGTGCTTAATGTGTTAAATTCCCTGGTTGGAGGATCAAAGCTTGCTACCTGAAGTTGAGGCTAAGGAGGAGGGGGCGTGTGAGTCCTGGGGTTTTTTAATTTTTAATTAAAGGAAAGATTTCAGGGATACTGTAGCTCAACTCCTTGTTTTTTAGATGCCAAACCTGCTACACTAGTCATCACAGGGAGGTGTTCATTGAAACAGCACGATTCTAAGACCACCACCCTTGTCCACCCTCCCATCACCCCGCAGCTGAGCTCCAAAGGGGGTTAAACTGAAGCGAGGACAGTCAGCCCTACTTATCCACGGGTCAGCATCCGTGGTCGACCAAAGAATCCAGAAAGTTCTGAAAAGCAAAACTTGAACTTGCCTCTTGCTGGCAGCTATTTCATAGCATTGACACTGTGTTTACAACTATTTACATAGCCTTTGCATTGTATGAGATATTATGAGTAATCTAGAGATGATTTAAAGTATATGGGGAAGATGCGCTTAGTTTATATGCAAATAATACACCATTTTATACAAGGAACTTGAGCATCTGTGGATTTTGGTATCTGCAAGGGTTCTAGAATCAATCCTACATGGATACAGAGGGACGGCTGTATAAATTAGCGTTTTCAAATGAAGAGGCAGACAAAAGCCTCAAGTTGGTGAGGGGGGGTGGTTTTTGCCGTGAGTTTTAGACAATTAACTTTCTTTAGTGTTGATGTGAGCTGTCCTTCCTTACACCAACTGGTTAGCAAATTGAATAAATACTCTTATGGGTATGAAACAAAGTCCTCTCTCTTTACATTTTAAAAAAAAAGAAAGAAAGGAAGAAAGGAGAATTCAGCTGCAGGGTCCAGACATGCCACAAGACTTTCTCCATAAATAAAATGTTTTACTTAAGCGATAAGGTGAACTCTGGGCATCTGTAATAGTCCTTCTCTGGAAGATAAATGCTACAACATTTGTAGAAAATAAAACTTGCAGAGAAGCCAAGACTTTTCTTGTCAAAACAAGGAGATTATTTTCTAGCAACCAAGGTCAGTCTCTTTGACCTTGCCTGCCATGAGGATAAATGAAATAATAAAGAAGGAGCTGGAGACTGAATGAGATAGCTCATGTGTGAAGAGAACAAGAAAGATGTCTAAAGATTTTCAGAGGACTCCGTTGCATCCAGCTGCTTTTACTAAAAAGATACATTCTCCATTGTTTCCAACTGTATGGCGATGACAGAACAAGATGACGTGGAATCGTGGTTTGTTTGTATTTATGATCTGGAGGGGGTGACCACTGCATCATGTCTGACTCCAAAGTCCATCAGCCGTGGGCTCTGGTTCTGGAGCTGCTGGCACAGCTGCAAGGGGTGCAAAGGGCAGCTGGGAGCACGTTACAGGCCTTTCTCAGTTGTGTTGGCAGCTCAGGGCCCTGGCTTGCCTTGTAAAAGTAGCTCCGGAGCAAATCATTAGTACATCTAACCTCAATATTTTGAAATCCAAAAACAACATTGAGTCATGCTGGTCGTACTGTAAAGTTTTATTGCATTAAAAAAAAAAAAAAAAAAACAGAGTCAAAAACAAGCTGGGAATCATGTGAATTATCTCTTTACATGTGTCAAGCCCAGGAATTTGGCACATGGCTCACGATGACGGAATGAGCGGGGCGGCCCCCGGGAATATGCCGTGAGAGGAAAATCACCCAGCCTTGGGGGTGTGTGGCATCCCATCGGGCAGCTTCCCTACTGTCTGAACAGCATACCTGGCATGGGTGTCTGATCTTTGAAAAACCGGGACTATAAATACCCTTCATCCTGTACTAAAAACAGAGACTCCTTTAAAGCAAAAGAATCCACAGGGAAAGCACTGGCCACGGCTGACATCAGTTTGTGTCTCCCAGCATCTGCTGCTGTCCTGGTCACTCTCGCTGTGAGCCTGTGAAGTCAGGCATCTTAGAATTTGTAGGAGAAAAATGAATGAATGAATGAATCCTCTTCTGGGGAAAGCTCAGTATGTGTTGGTGACTGGCACTACCCGTCCACACCTCCTACATGTGTTCATGAGTCTCCAGGTCAAACTTCTCTGGAAACCATCCACCAATTTCACCTCAAGGGTCAACTTTATAAAAAACACGCAATTAGAGGAGCGTCCAAGAATGGTTCCTTAGCCTGCAGCATTCAAGGCCATGGGAGCAGACCACTTTCCAAGGTTCCCAGGCTACTCAGGGGGAACGTAACTAAACTGACCATAATTCAAACTTGAGCAACACTAAACAGATGCGAGAATCTAATAAAGAATTTCAGAAGACAAATGAGCAGACTTGCAGTGCCAGGCAAGTTAATAGATTACAAAGCTACAGTAATTAAACGTACACGCATGAGCACCAGAGTGGACAAAGAACCCAGTGGACCAAGAATAGAATGTCTAGAAATAGACCCCAAAATTCAATAGTATAGGATAAAGATAGTGTGTCCATTTAGTATGGGACACATAGATTATTATTAGGTTGTACAAGGATAATTGTATAACAAGTTAAGAGATTGACCTCACGGCTCATACCTAAAGAAATTCCAAATAGATTAAAAAGATAAGTATTTAACATAAAATTATAAAAGAAGAAAATATAACTGAAGAAAGTGTATATAGTTGTGTTTTGAGAAGGGAAGGATTTCCTAAGCATGACCACAAGAAGCAGAAACCTCAAAAGTCCACAAATAACAAATGCTGGAGAGGGTGTGGAGAAAAGGGAACCCTCCCACACTGTTGGTGGGAATGTAAGTTGGTGCAGCCATTATGGAGAATAGTATGGAGGTTCCTCAGAAAACTAAAAATAGAGCTACCATATGATCCAGCAATCCCACTCTTGGGCACATAGCTGGACAAAACTATAATTCAAAGATACATGTACCCCGATGTTCATAGCAGCACTATTGACAATAGCCAAGACATGGAAACGAGCTAAATATCTACTGATAGATGGTTGGATAAAGAAGATGTGCTATGTATACAATAGAATATAACTCAACCTTAAAAAAGAACAAAATAATGCCATTTACAACAACATGGATGCAACTAGAGA
This sequence comes from Hippopotamus amphibius kiboko, assembly GCF_030028045.1. NCBI lineage: Eukaryota > Metazoa > Chordata > Mammalia > Artiodactyla > Hippopotamidae > Hippopotamus > Hippopotamus amphibius. Next base: position 134,650,962 of record NC_080189.1, on the reverse strand, counting down.
TGATCATACTAAGTAAAGTAAGTCAGAAAAAGACAAATACATATGCTATCACTTATATGTGAAATCTAAAATACGACACAAATGAACCCATCTACAAAGCAGAAACAGACTCACAGGCATAGAGAACAGACTTGTGGTTGCCAAGGGGGAGGGGGGTGGGGGAGGGAAGGATTAGGAGTCTGGGATGAGCAGATGCAAACTAGTATATACAGGATGGGTAAACAACAAGGTCCTGCTCTATAGCACAAGGAACTATATTCAATATCCTGTGATAAACCATAGTGGAAAAGAATATGAAAAAGAATATATATACATACATATATATGTGTGTGTGTGTGTAACTGAATCACTTTGCTCTACAGCAGAAGCTAACACAATATTGTATATCAACTATACTTCAATTTTTAAAAAGTAGAAACCATAAGGGGAAAGGATCAATGGATATAAAACAAAACTTCCATACATCACACACAATCACAGAGAGAGAGAATAAAGGGTAAAGGAGATGAGTAAGAAACCCATAAAAGAAGACATACACACAGCAGCCAGGGTGTGGGTAAGCTGGGTGTTGTGGGCTGGCTACCCCTCCCCCCTCCTTGAACCTCTTCTCCCTTATTCATTTTACCCCTAAAAACTGAAAAATCTCAATACCTACTTTTGTCACCTGCACATGTGGGCGCCCATGTGATATGAATCTGTACAAAGAGCTGTAAGAAGAGGTTTGCAACAGTCTTCGGCAGGTAGTTCAAAGATTTTCATTTCTTTAGGGTCAGTCACTGGACGTTTAGTTTGTTCTGGGTGTGCTGTATGAATGAGTTCAGACATCTGTGGTACAACACGGTTCCTGCAGTTAACAGTACCATATTGTGTGCTTCAAAAATGTGTTAAGATGGCAGACCTCATGTTAAGTGCTCTTAGCACAAAACAAAACAAAAACAGAAGGACCCAAGGAAACTTTGGGAGGTGTTAGGGATGTCTATTACCTTGATTGTAGTGATGGTATCACAGGAGTTTCCATATGTCCAAACCCATCAAACTGCGCACATTAAATATATGCAATTCTTTGTCTATCCATTATACTTCAATAAAGCTGTTAAAAAATAAAGTTTATGTGTAGGATGTTAAAAAAAAGAAGAGGTTGTCAACTTATTTGCTTCTTCCAACTGGAGTGAGGATGTGAAGACTGGAGCTAGGGCAGCCATTTTGTGACTGTGAGAGAAGGTGAAGAGGATTACAGAGACTTTAGCCTGGACACAGAGAGCCCTCAGCAGCCCTAGTCTCCTGGTTGTGTAAAAAAAAAACTAAGCCTCATATGTCTAAGGTAATATAAACCTGGCTGTCTACTACTTGATAGGAAATGCATTCCTAACTGATTTAGAGGAAAACAACCGTTAGAAAGCATGACACAAACATATAATATACATCCAGTCCCCTAATACATAAGTAAAAGGGAAAGAAAGAGTAGGCATTCAGAAGATGTTTGTCAGAATAACATTTTTATTTTATTCTTCAACGTGTGCCATTTGCAATAAGATGCTTAAACTCTAGAAATATCACTAATTCACAGTCATGCCTGAACAGTTTGGATAATCTTTTATTAAACATCTAAAAAGCCCTTAGAATGACCAATTCTGTGTAATAATTTTGCATAGAGCATAATCTATGAAAACATAAAAATCTCTATATTTTACACCTGAAGTTAATATAATATTGTAAATCAAGTATCCTTCAATTAAAAAAAAAAAGAGCTCCCGAAAGATGGCGGCGAAGTAGAGAGACGTGGAGTGCATCCCTCTCCACAGATGCATTGGGAATGCACGGACGGACGCAGTCATTCCCACAGAGAACCAGCTGAACACCAGCAGATGGCCTCCGACACCAGAAAGGGCCGCGGGGAGCCCAACATAGCCGGTAGGGAGGCATCTACGAGGGCTCAAAGAGGGTGAAGCGGCGGAGCTGTGGCAGACAGGAGGGAGTGAGAAACATACGGAGGGTCCGCAGCGCAGCTCAGCGTTCCTGGACCGAGACATCGATCCGCGGCTGAACGGAGGGTCCAGGAGCGGGAGCGTGGGAACCGGAGAGCTGGTTCAGGGTGAGAAACATTGTTGCCGGTAGGGTGACGGACCGAGAGGACAGGAGGGAGGAGGTCCGCGGAGAGGAGTGCCGGTCCCTGAGAGCTGCCCGGCCATGATGGCGGCTGGAGGCTGCAGGCTTCCGGGCAGGGGGGAGGAGCCACGCGCATAGCCTCTCCCTCTCTTTCGGCGCCTCTGCAACAGGCAGCGGAGAGATGCCCTGCGGGCCACCTAAGGCGCTCAGCGATAACAAGCACCCTCAGGCGCTCGGGCGGGGCTAGATTAAAACCCCTTGCAACGCCAGCAGCAGGGAGGCTGCCGAGAGAAAAAAAAAAACCAGCATCAAAAAGGAAAAACCCCAAGAGAGGCCCAACTCTAAGACTTTCTGTGTACGCCTGAGCCACCAGCGCCCTCTGCAACAGGCACCTCCAAGCCCGACTGAAACAACAGTGTGCCACTGCTCACTCACTCCCAGGAGAAGGAGCCACTATTGTACCCTCTCCCTCCCCACACACCGAGGCTTACAGACGAACAATAAAGGAACCTCTGCTGGTCACAGAATAACGCAAAAAAAAAAAAAAACCCAAGGCAAGGAGAAGGACACTTACAGGTGACGCTAAGGAAACAGAAATAGTAGTATCAATACCTATTGAACTGGTCCATTCTGGGATCAGTTCTGGATTTTTTTTCTTTTTTTCTTTCTCTCTCTCTCTTTTTTTTTTTTTTTTTTTTTTTTTTTTTGATTTATTAAATACGATCTTAGCCCTAAGGGATCTACAAGTTTTACAACATAATTTTTTAAGGAAATTTTTTATTCTTTTTTTTTTTTTTTTTTTGCCTTTTTATATACTTCTATATCTAGCTAAGTTTTTGGTAGTACGGACAAAATATCTTTCATACTTTCCTTTCATCCCTTTCTTTTATACACTTCTATTCCTTTCTTTTTCTTTGCATATTTCCAACCACATTACGCTCTTCTGTTCCCCTTTCTTCCAGCCATTTTAAGTGTATTTTATCTTAACATACTTATAAGCAACACTATCGGTCTGCTCAGACTCCTTGCTCTATTCTCCAGATGATGCACTGCCTTGGTATTAATATTAGGCTTTTGTCTATATCTTAGTTCTTAGTACAGTTGTCTAATTACATTCTGAAAATCTCCATTCTCTCTGGTGGTACTCCAGCTCATTTCTATATTTGATCCTAGCTTACAAAATCTTCCTGGATTGATGTTTGTATGTGTAGGGTGTTATTTGTTGTTTGTTTGCTTTTGCTTTTGTCTCTGATTTGTTCTGTTTCAGTTGTCAATTTCTGCTGGGTTTCTCTTTGAATATCTGATAGCACACTGGGGTTCTGTCAGGTCTTTCTAGAGCCTTATGTCCTAACGGATTCAATAATTGTGTGTCTTATACATGTATGTGTTTCCTAGACTGAATATTCGTTTAATCCAATACTTGGACATTAGTCTGAGGCTTGGACAGTCTTCTATAAACACCTCTATCACCAGGACAAGCAACCCCAAAAGCTTGGACAACCATGAGGAAACAAAGAAACCCCATGCAGGCAAAGGAGCAGGAAAAAAACCCACAAGACCAAATAAATGAGGAGGAAATAGGAAAAATGCCTGAAAAAGAATTTAGAGTAATGATAGTAAAAATGATACAAAATCTCGATAACAAAATAGAGAAAGTACAAGAAACAGTTCATAAGAACTCAGAAAAACAAACAGCAATGGATAACAAAATAACTGAAATTAAAAATACTCTAGATGCTCTAACCAGCAGAATGATTGAGGCAGAAAAACGAATAAGTGAGTTGGAAGATAGAATGGGAGAAATAAATGCCATAGAGCAGGAAAAAGAAAAAAAAATAAAAAGACTAGAAGACAGCCTCAGAGACCTCAGTGATAACCTTAAACGTACCAACATTCGAATTATAGGCATCCCAGAAGAAGAAGAAAACAAGAAAGGGTCTGAGAAAATATTTGAAGAGGTTATAGTGGAAAACTTCCCCAACATGGGAAAGGAAATAATTAACCAAGTCCAAGAAGCACAGAGAGTCCCATACAGAATAAACCCAAGGAGAAATACACCAAGACACATATTAATCAAACTATCGACAATTAAACACAAAGAAAAAATATTAAAAGCAGCAAGAGAAAAGCAACAAATAACATATAAGGGAAAACCCATCAGGATAACAGCTGACCTTTCTACAGAAACTCTGCAGGCCAGAAGGGAATGGCAGGATATACTGAAAGTCCTGAAAAAGAGAAACCTACAGCCAAGAATACTCTACCCAGCAAGAATCTCATTCAGATTTGAGGGAGAAATCAAAAGCTTTCCAGACATGCAAAAGTTAAGAGAATTCAGCACCACCAAACCAGCCTTACAACAAGTGCTAAAGGAACTTCTCTAAGTAGGAAACACAAGAAAAGGAAAACACCTACAAATACAAACCCAAAACAATTAAGAAAATGGTAATTGGAACACACATGTCAATAATCACTTTAAATGTAAATGGATTAAATGCTCCAACCAAAAGACACAGACTGGCTGAATGGATACAAAAACAAGACCCTTCTATATGCTGCCTACAAGAAACCCACTTCAGACCAAGGGATACATATAGACTGAAAGTGAAGGGATGGAAAAAGATATTCCATGCAAATGGAAGTCAAAAGAAAGCTGGAGTAGCAATACTCATATCAGACAAATTAGACTTGAAAGTAAAGACTATTAAAAGAGACAAGGAAGGGCACTACATAATGATCAAGGGATCCATCCAAGAAGAACATATCACAATGGTAAATATCTATGCCCCCAATATAGGAGCACCTCAATACGTAAGGCAAATGCTAACAGCTATAAAAGGGGACATCAACAGGAACACAATAATAGTGGGAGACTTGAACACCCCACTTACATCAATGGACAGATCATCCAAACAGAAAATAAAGACACACAAGCTTTAAATGACACATTAGACCATCTCGACTTAATTGATATTTATAGGACATTCCATCCAAAAACGACAGACTACACTTTCTTCTCAAGTGCACATGGAACATTTTCCAGGATAGATCACATCTTGGGTCACAAATCAAACCTCAGCAAATTCAAGAAAATTGAAATCATATCAAGCATCTTCTCAGACCACAACGCCATGAGACTAGATATCAATTACAGGAAAAAAACTGCAAAAAATACAAACACATGGAGGCTAAACAATTCACTCTTAAACAACCAAGGAATCACTAAAGAAATCAAAGAGGAAATCAAAAAAATCTAGAAACAAATGACAACGAAAACACAACAACCCAAAACCTATGGGATGCAGCAAAAGCAGTTCTAAGAGGGAAGTTTATAGCAATACAGTCCTACCTTAAGAAACAAGAAAATGATCGAATAAACAACCTAACCTTACACCTCAAACAACTAGAGAAAGAAGAACAAAGAAACCCCAAAGTGAGCAGAAGGAAAGAAATCATAAAGATCAGAGCAGAAATAAATGAAAAAGAAAGGAAAGAAACCATAAGAAAAATAAATGAAACTAAAAGCTGGTTCTTTGAGAAGATTAACAAAATTGATAAACCATTAGCCAGACTCATCAAGAAAAAAAGGGAGAAGATGCAAATCAACAGAATTAGAAATGAAAAAGGAGAAGTCACAACGGACACCTCAGAAATACAAAAGATCATGAGAGACTACTACAAGCAACTATATGCCAATCAATTGGATAACCTGGAAGAAATGGATACATTCTTAGAAAAATACAATCTTCCAAGACTGAACCAGGAAGAAATAGAAATATAGAAACCATGAACAGACCAATCACAAGTACAGAAATTGAGGCAGTGATTAAAAATCTCCCAACACACAAAAGCCCAGGACCAGATGGATTCACAGGCGAATTCTATCAAACATTTCGAGAAGAGTTAACACCTATCCTTCTCAAACTCTTCCAAAATATTGCAGAAGGCAGAGCACTCCCAAACTCATTCTACAAGGCTACCATCACCCTGATACCAAAACCAGGCAAAGATGTCACAAAAAAAGAAAACTACAGACCAATATCACTGATGAATATAGAGGCAAAAATCCTCAACAAAATACTAGCTAACAGACTCCAACAGCACATTAAAAAAATCATACACCATGATCAAGTGGGGTTTATCCCTGGGATGCAAGGATTCTTCAATATACGCAAATCAATCAATGTGATACATCATATCAACAAATTGAAGGATAAAAACCATATGATCATTTCAATAGATGCAGAAAAAGCTTTTGACAAAGTTCAACATCCATTTATGATAAAAGCTCTCCAGAAAATGGGCAGAGAAGGAAATTACCTCAACATAATAAAAGCCATATATGACAAACCAAAAGCCAACATTGTTCTCAATGGAGAAAAACTGGAAGAATTCCCTCTAAGAACAGGAACAAGACAAGGGTGTCCACTCTCACCACTGTTATTCAACATAGTTCTGGAAGTGTTAGCCACAGCAATCAGAGAAGAAAAAGAGATTAAAGGAATCCAAATTGGAAAAGAAGAAGTAAAATTGTCCCTCTTTGCAGATGACATGATATTATATATAGAAAACCCTAAAGACTCTACCAGAAAACTGCTAGCACTCATTGATGAGTTTAGTAAAGTAGCAGGATACAAAATGAATGCACAGAAATCTCTTGCATTCCTATACACTAACAACGGAAGAGCAGAAAGAGAAATTAAGGAAACTCTCCCATTCACCACTGCAACAAAAAGAATAAAATACCTAGGAATAAACCTGCCTAAGGAGGCAAAAGATCTGTATGCAGAAAACTTTAAGACATTGATGAAAGAAATCAAAGATGACACATACAGATGGAGGGACATACCATGTTCCTGGATTGGAAGAATCAACATCGTGAAAATGACTGTACTACCCAAAGCAATTTACAGATTCAATGCAATCCCCATCAAATTACCAATGGCATTTTTCACAGAACTAGAGCAAGAAATCTTACGATTTGTATGGAAATGCAAAAGACCCCGAATAGCCAAAGCAATCTTGAGAAGGAAAAATGGAGTTGGTGGAATCAGGCTTCCTGACTTCAAACTATACTACAAGGCCATAGTGATCAAGACAGTATGGTACTGGCACAAAAATAGAAAGGAAGATCAATGGAATAGAATAGAGAACTCAGAAGTAAGCCCAAACACATATGGGCACCTTATCTTTGACAAAGGAGGCACGAGTATACAATGGAAAAAAGACAGCCTCTTCAATAAGTGGTGCTGGGAAAATTGGACAGCAACATGTCAAAGAATGAAATTAGAACACTTCCTAACACCATACACAAAAATAAACTCCAAATGGATTAAAGACCTACATGTAAGGCCAGACACTATCAAACTCCTAGAGGAAAACATAGGCAGAACACTCTTTGACATACATCAAAGCAACATCCTTTTTGACCCACCTCCTAGAATCATGGAAATAAAATCAAGAATAAACGAATGGGACCTCATGAAACTTAAAAGCTTTTGCACAGCAAAAGAAACCATAAACAAGACTAAAAGGCAACCCTCAGAATGGGAAAAAATAATTGCCTATGAAACAACGGACAAAGGATTAACCTCCAAAATATACAAGCAGCTCATGCAGCTTCATACCAAAAAAGCAAATAACCCAATCCACAAATGGGCAGAAGACCTAAATAGACATTTCTCCAAAGAAGACATACAGATGGCCAACAAACACATGAAAAGATGCTCAACATCACTCATCATCAGAGAAATGCAAGTCAAAGCCACAATGAGGTATCACCTCACACCAATCAGAATGGCCATCATCACAAAGTCTGGAAACCACAAATGTTGGAGAGGGTGTGGAGAAAAGGGAACTCTCCTGCACTGTTGGTGGGACTGTAAGTTCGTACAGCCACTATGGAAAACAATTTGGAGGTTCCTTAAAAAACTACAAATAGAACTACCATATGATCCAGTCATCCCACTCCTGGGCATATACCCAAAGAAAACCATAATCCCAAAAGAAACTTGTACCATCATGTTTATTGCAGCACTCTTTACAATAGCCAGGACATGGAAGCAACCTAAATGCCCATCAACAAATGAATGGATACAGAAGATGTGGCATATATATACAATGGAATATTACTCAGCTATAAAAAGGGATGAGATGGAGCTATATGTAATGAGGTGGATAGAACTACAATCTGTCATACATAGTGAAGTAAGTCAGAAAGAGAAGGACAAATATTGTATGCTAACTCACATATACGGAATCTAAAAAGGGTACTGATGAACTCAGTGACAAGAACAAGGAAGCAGATACAGAGAATGGACTGGAGAACTCGAGGTATGGGAGGGGGCGGGGGGTGAAGGGGAAACTGAGACGAAGCGAGAGAGTAGCACAGACATATATATACTACCAACTGTAAAATAGATAGTCAGTGGGAAGTTGTTGTATAACAAAGGGAGTCCAACTCGAGGATGGAAGATGCCTTAGAGGACTGGGGCAGGGAGGGTGGGGGGGGACTCGAGGCGGGGGGCGTCAGGGAAGGGAGGGAATATGGGGATATGTGTATAAAAACAGTTGATTGAACCTGGTGTACCCCCCAAAAAAAAATAAAAAAAAAAAAAAAAAATGACCAATTCTGGCATCAAACCAACAACAAAAAATAATAGAAACATAACATGTACATTCAAGAATGTTTATTTTAACATCATATTGTCAAAATAAAAAGGGAGGAGTAAAAATAAAAACCCTAGCTGTCTAAATATAAGTTTGGTTAATGAATAACTTTGTCTATTAAATGAAACAATAATGGGGCTGTTATCAAACACATTCTAGAAGAAAATGTATTGATATAAAAAAATTGATGCTATATGACTACAAGACAGAGCGCACAGCATGTGAAGGCTGAGACCACCGTGTTGTTTATTAATGCACCCCCAAGTGCTAGCACAGAATCTGCTGCATCTTAGTGTTTTGTGAAAATTTTGTTAAATGAATTAATGTGTGAAAGAAACGTAGTCAACTGTCACTGGTGGCTTTTTTGTTTGTTTGGTTTTTGCTTCTTCTTTGAACATATACATATCCCTTTCCTTTTTTCTATTTTTCATTTAGTTTGCATTAAATATATGACTTTATCGTTGGAAAAAGTTAAAAGGCAGCTAATGAAATAAACCCGTCTGTTCCCCCAGGACCGCTCTCCTCCTTGCAGGGTAGGTGAACGAGCACACCTTCCTTCCTGTGGACCATACTCGGTGTGTGGGCTTCAAGGTGAGGAGCTGAGCCTGACTTGGCCTGTGCCATGCCGTCCAGGCCACACTGTAGGGGCCAAGTTCACGGCCTGCTTTGCCCACTCAGCCCTTGCTCTCCCGGGATCTGCCTGTTGCTCCCACTGCCACTGGCTTCCCATCCAAGCTCCAGAGTCCCAATCTTCCTGTTCTCCATCCCCCTCTCTCCCTTCCCTCCCCTCCACCAAGAACCCCGATGGCTTAGCCCTGCATCCCGTCATCCGTGCTCCCTCCATCTATTTTGTGCTTTACAAAGTGACCACAAGCTGCCGTGAATAGGTGCTCTTATCTTCCTTTCTAAGGTAATACTTTCAGTGGGAAACAGCCCTGGTGTATCCCAAATGGAGCTAAAATGGCAGAAATCTGAGGGTTAAGTTTCCTGTGACGCCTCTAGTCAGTTTTCAGGTTCTGAGACACTGGATTGGTCTCAAGGATGAAGGCGTGGGGGCAGGGCAGTTCCTGAAGGTCAAAGGCAATCTTCATAGAAGAGGCAGGAACACAGCGCATGGTGACAGACTCGCGCCCCTCCCCCTATTTCCACCATCGCTCCTTCTAAGGAGGCTCTTTGGGATGTGCCCATGGAGAGCAACCTCACCCTCCTCCCCGAGGCAGCCCTGAGACCTAGGACCGCGCTGCTCTAGAGACCACGTGCAGACAGTGCTCTTCTGTGCTGACCTGCCATCTCAGGAAGGGGAGAGGCCCCTCTGAGAGGTAGAGGCACACAACGGTCCTCAGTGGTCATCCCGTGAGCGTCCACTGTTCAGGGACATGATGTCGGGGCACAAAGATGGATAAGGCAGGACCCCAGCCCCTAGGAAACTGGAGGACTGGAGGGTGCCCGGCCACCTTGTCACACACCCTGGTGACACTGGCTCCTCCCGCAGAAGAAGATACCAAGACGGAGCCACACATAGGGGCTCCCTCACACTTGGTCAGCATTAGTAACACGTGTGGAAGATGTGGGAAGTGCCACCAAGAAGTCCTAACCCTGTTCTTAATCTCCTCTTAAATATTTGAAACAAAAATGCCTCGTTGGAAACTCACATGAAAATCCCCACCTCTTTCTGCACCTGGACATGCACATTTGTTCCTGTGACACACCAACCCCCTCCACCTGCCTCCCACCGTGGTACAGTGTGCCCTGTTCATCTCAGCAGCTGTGAAGGACAAGTTCTTGTATTTGTTCCTATTCTTGCTGGGGCTGATCGAGTCAAATCAGAGTGACTTTTTGTTTGTTTTTTGTTTTTTTACTGCTCTAGAAAGCAAAGGAAATAAGGTCGAGAGTGCTGTTTTCAAAAATAAAAATTCTGTGGAATCTTAGAGTACTCTGAAGGTTTGCAGGGTGATCCAGCTCTTGTCCGTGAAGCATAGAGCAGTGAAGAGCAACCTGTCTTCTCTGAGTGGACACGTATGTATACATGAGCCCCAAGTGTCTCCAAAGCAGCAAGAGACGTAGACTCATCCACATAGAGACACAGCTTGCACAGGAGTGTGAAGGATCAAACCCCACATATACATATATTTTACATTTAAAAATATGTGGAAGTGTAAAGATTTAATGTGTGTGTCTACCTGTATCTACAACACAGGTAAAGACAGAGAGAGATCAACAGCGTGCAGTGAGCAATGTCCTCTCTCCAAGGGACACCCAGGGCTCCACACAGCCAGGACAAGCCACCTAGGCCAGGGGTCACCTTGATTTCCTTGTACAGCCTTAGAGGGAGAGGATGCTGCTGTGACCCTATCGTAGGCTGAAATACCAGGAAATTTTAGGGCATCCGGTTTGCATCCTGTTTGTGAAAAACATCTGTGCCTTGTCCACCTGGGGCAGGAATGGTTCTGCTCCAAGGTACCACACTGAAACATCTTTCCTTATCTTCGCACCTGCTCCTTATCTTTGCATCTGCTCCTTATCTTCGCACCTGCAAACATGCATCTTATATTCACATGCCAGTCGTGAGTGGGAGAACACAGAGAAACAGGAGGGGATGAGGGGGCAAATTTCAGCAAATTAAGGAAAACAAGTAAAGTGTTTAGAGAGTACAAGTGGTCTAATTAGAACGAACCTCGGCTTCGCTTTGCCTCTGAGGCAATCTGGAGCCTTGGCCATTTGGTCTGCCAAGTGAAATGTTTTGTTCTGCTCTGCTATTGACCCAGCAAGTTACATGGTGAAGTTTTATTGGAAAAACATGTGTAAAGTGTCTCCAAAGCAGCAAGGATGAGACGACTTGCTTGTTCCACTCTCTTCACAGCAACCAACAGTGGGGAGCCTGTGTCAGTGGATTCAGGAGATGGAGTGGGCAGCCGCAGCTCTGAGTCATCAACTTTCAAAGCAACAAACAATAGTCATAAATCGTTGCAATGAGCCAAATAGCCTGACTTAAACTCATTGTGTGTGTGGAGGGGGGGGGGGGGGGGAGTGGATGGGTGTGTCTTGTTTTGTTCACCGTCCTGGGACCCATCTCCAATCTTGTCCTTATTTTGTTTCTATTTCCAAAATGCAAATTGTGACTTTCTGCCTGGGAACACCCCAGAGTCCTTCCTCACAAACGCTGGGGAAACAGGAAACTCACAGATTTCTCACCAAAGTAGCTTTCCACTCCTGTTGATACAATGATCTTCATTAGCAGGTTCCCAGAAAATATTTTTTTTTTTGCGAAGTGAAATAGAAGACTCTGAGATTCACCTGAAAGAATAGGAAAAGCAGGGCTTAAGTGTCTCTACACTTTTTTAATGCCATATGAAGCCTCTTGAACCGTAACAGGATGCTACAGAATTTTCTAGAACTTTCTATAAGATACACACAGTCGTGGTATCTTTGATTACACAGAAATTAATGATTCCATGGTTGTGTCCTTTCATCCACAAAATGTCCTGGGAACCATTTTTAACAGAAATTCCTTCCTCAATAGTCTTTATAAGAAGCTGGTACAAGAGTTACATCAGGAGAGCACATGAATTAGGAACAGATGGAAACTTCCCAGCCCTGACCATCTTTCTCCCTGTTCCCCAGGAATCTGGGTTGGCATATTTTGAGCTTAGACATGATTGGACACAGCAATGCTACTTTTATTCTGGAAACATGAGATGCTCCCCTGTGGCACTGAAGGTTGATGCCAATTGTCCATCACTCCAGGACAGGTCCTTCACGTCCAAGAGAACCTTCATCCTTATACGCTGGACCCTGTATGTGCTCTAATCACTGTTTCACACACCCAGCTCACTTTTCAGCTAAAAAGGATATTGGCTGACTTTCAATTATGAGTAAGAAAACTTTGGTCAGTAAGATGGGTCTTTAAGACATGCCACCAAGAGCCCTACAAGTCGCCTTCTTTCTGAATGTGGAGTAAGGTGGGTTCTTTTGTATTCAAAGCCTCTTCCAAGCTGCTTCCACTGGGGCCCTGTGATTCTCAACACTGGTTTCCCCTTCCAAGTTCAGTCATGGAGGTCTCCCTTTAAAATGCAGGTACTTTGACACAAACCAGGACCAGTGATCTATGATTTACCTTCAGCATGAAGAACAGAGCACAGGCCTTCAGGAAAGGACAGAGGACAGTCCAATGTCAATACTGAGTAGACAAAGGCAAAGATTCAGAGGCTGCGGCTCTGCTAAGGCTTGTGGGCCTGGTTAGGATGCTACAGAAGAGGCAGTTTCATCCTTAGGTTATTAGGATGAGGGATCCTTCTGGGTTGGGAGCATGGAATAAGAGTTCCTCTAAAGAAAGATGTGGGTGGTGAGATAGCAGGAAGTCTGCCTGCGAGATGATTCTACCTGGGACCACATCAATATGGTCCAGATAAGGACATTGTCTTGAGATTCTTATAAATTATGAGTATCTATGTCCAGACTTGGGGACATCTGACTCAGCAGGATGAATAGCATCCCACCACTTTTTATACAAGCGTTTATCACAAGTATGGTGTCCAGGTTTCCGAGTCTCCTCTCTAGACAGCATGAAAGAGCAACAGAAATGAACTTAAGGATGTACTATCCACCAACTCCTTGCTCAAGCTATATTTCAAAATAATGAGTTCCTCCAGAAATGTGTATTGCTATAACATATTTGGAAGAAAGCATCTGAGATAAAGCGGCTTTATGCTTCTAGGAAAAACGATATTCATGGCAATGGGTCAAAATCTGCCCATTTAGAAGAAAATATAGACATAGGAATATTTTTTAAAACTTGCCTTCTGAAGGAAAATAAGATTCAAAAAGACACATGCACCCCAATGTTCATTGCAGCACTATTTACAATACCCAGGTCATGGAAGCAACCTAAATGTCCATTGACGGACGAATGGATAAAGAAGATATGGTACATATATGCTATGGAATATTACTCAACCATAAAAAGGAACAAAATTGGGTCATTTGTAGAGACATGGATGGACCTAGAGACTGTCATACAGAGTGAAGTAAGTCAGAAAGAGAAAAACAAATATCATATATTAACGCATATATGCGGAATCTAGAAGAATGGTACAGATCAACCGGTTTGCAAGGCAAAAATAGAGACACAGATGTAGAGAACAAACATATGGGCACCAAGTGGGGAAAGTGGGGAGGGTTGGGGGGGAATGAATTGGGAGTTTGGGAGTGCCATATATGCATTAATATGTATAAAATAGATGACTAATAAGAAAAAATATCGAATTGTACACTTTAAAAAAAAAAGAGGGCTTGCTAGGTAGTGCAGTGGTTAAGAATCTGCCTGCCAATGCAGGGGACACGGGTTTGATCCCTGCTCCAGGAAGATCCCACATGCCATGGAGCAACTAAGCCTGTGCGCCACAACTATTGATCCGGTGCTTTAGAACCCGTGAGCCACAACTACTGAAGCCCATGCACCTAGAGCCCATGCTCCACAACAAGAGAAAACACAGCAATGAAGAGCCCATGCACCACAACAGAGTAGCCCCCGCTCGCTGCAACTAGAGAAAGCCCATGTGCAGCAACGAAGACCCACCACAGCCAATAAATAAATAAATAAAGTTTTAAAAAGGCAAAAAAAGAAGGAAATGACTACAGAAATAAGCCTTTCATGTGTTTCTGGTGGGGACGTTGTAGTGAGTCTGTTTCTCTTTAAAATGATAGACTCCATTGATGGAGATGTGAGAAATTCAGCACGTGTATTTCTCGGCTGGTGAGACAGTTCCTTGAGAAGTGAGATGACAAATATATTTTCAGTTTTGTAAAATCTTCTGGCCTTCTTCAGTTGGTATTTTTTTTATAATATAAATCTTTAGTTTTTTTTTATTGGCTGTGTTGGGTCTTCATTGCTGCACATGGGCTTTCTCTAGTTGTGGCGAGTGAGGGCTACTCTGCTGTGGTGCGCGGGCTCCTCATTGCTGTGGCTTCTCTTGTTGTGGAGCACGGGCTCTAGGCTCATGGGCTTCAGTAGTTGCAGCACATGGGCTCAATAGTTGTAGCTCACGGGCTTAGTTGCTCCATGGCATGTGGGATCTTCCTGTAGCAGGGATCAAACCCGTGTCCCCTGCATTGGCAGGTGGATTCTTAACCACTGTGCCACCTAAGAAGCCCCTTCAGTTGGTATTTAATTGGCAATGAAATATTTTCCACAGATAAAACTAGACACCTCAGCATCTTATTTATTGAAACGGGGGAGCACATGGCAGTAGAATGATTTCAGCTTCCTTGGAAATACACAAATGAACCAGGATTTGTCAAGTAAAGTGCTTTGACAGCCAGCTACTGTGGGAATTCTTAGGACAGGTCTACATCATACTTGGTGTGAGTTCTCCACATATGTTTGCCTGTGGTACGTGTGAATATACATTGTTTTGGGCCATGGTTTTCATCCAATTCTGAGGAAATATGCCCAAGAAGGTTAAGCACTATTGGTGCAAAGTAAAATAAAAGTGAAAGAGACAGAAACAAAAGTGAACAGTCTTCCTGTCCCCCAAACATTTACTTTTAGGATTTTACAAATGTAGGACAGAATAAAAGGCCCAGACTCACAGTATCTAGAAACGGAGATGAAAGAAGTCAGGGAAAGGCAAGGAATGTGTGAGGAGCAGACCTGGCGTTGGGAGAACAGGCCCCTGAAGGACCCAGACCAGCTCTGCCTCATACTGCAGGCCTGAAATTAGGTGATGGAAGAGAACAGATCACAAAGCAGCAAACCCATTGTCATCCTGTTGAACTCCTTGTCTGCAAGAGGATTTTGTCTGGCCTACAGATGTTGAAGTGAGCATCCTTTAACCTCAGCATGATCAAAACCCAACACTGAAGGTAATGCACAGCACATCTTTAGCCCACACCAACCAGCTAGAAGAGGAAGAGTGTGTCAGTCAGTGTTCTCCAGAGGAACAGATGAATAGGATACATGCAGGGGTCTGTTATAAGCAACTGGCCTGTGCAGTTAAGGATGCTGAAAAGTCCACACACTTGTCAGAGCCCATGGTGGAGGTTCTAGTCCAAAGGTTGGCAGGCTTGAGACCCAAGAACTGATGTTTTGATTTGAGTCTGAAGGCAGGAAAAGACCAATGTCCCAGCTCAAGGCAGTCAGACAGCGGGAGTTGTCTCTTACTTCATCTTTTGTTCTATTCAACTGACACAGTCTTCAACTGTTTGGACGTGGCCCACCCACATCAGGGAGGGCAATCTGCTTTGCTCAGTTACTGACTCAAATGTTGATCTCACCTGGAAACACTCCCACAGACACACCCAGAATGTGTGACCAAATATCTGGGCAGCCTCGGGCCCAGTCATGTTGACACAGAAAGTTAACCATCACAAAGAGGTTGATTCTTTTGAACAAACCCACTAGGCCCTACACATCTGAAGCCTACTGTCCTCTTCAATGCTGCTGGTGCAGCAGACTTTACAGCTGTGATGACAACAGCCGGGCATCCCTAAGCTCATACCGGCACCAGAAAATGTCCAGGCAACCCTACAGATTGAGACTGAGTCCCTGGACTCTCACCACCACTCCATAAAGGGGGTTCTATTGTTCTCTCCATCTTACAGATGACAAAACCAAGGCACAGAGTCCAAGACTGCACAAGAAGGAAGGGGAGGAGCTGGGATTCCCATCCAACCAGCTTTGGTCTTGGTCCCTGATGGCCTCTCATCCCATCCCATCCCCTGCATTTAGTCCTGTCTTAGAAAGCTTCCCCAGTGCAACAGGCTTCTATAACTTCTTTTGCAGAAAGATGGTCAGTGCCTGCATGTTCTATTTTGAAATTGACGTCCCTTGAGGGTGTGTGTGTGTGCATGTGTGTACATATATATACACACATATACACATACATATATATGTGTGTGTATAAACATATATACTTTTTGAAGCCAATGTAATTCAATATCACATCTGCCTATTACAGTAAGTGGTAAACTCTGATAATATTAACTATAACCTAACTGGGTGGTTGCTCAAGTGCCTTTCATATCCTCCTCTGATAACAATGGCAAAGGAGTGTTTGGTCAGTGATTCAAAGATGCCTGTAATTGAATTGGAAATATTCTATTCTAATCAAATATGACAATAAGAATATTTAACCAGAGTGATTCCCAGTCTCTCCAGCAGAGAGAGTGCTCTGACTTCACGTGCTGATCTCCTACCTGGATTCCAAACCGTCAGACACACCTTGCTTTATTGTGCTTCAGTGATACTGTGTTTTTTTTTATAAATTGAAGGTTCACGGCAACCCTGTGAGCAAGTCTCTCGGTGCCATTCTTCCAACAGCATTTGTTCACTTCCTGTCTCTGTGCCACATTTGGTAATTCTCACAAAGTTTCAAACTTTTCATTACTATGCATTTGTTATGGTGATCTGCGATCAGTGGTCTTTGATGTTACTATTATAAAAAGAAAACACACACGTTGTGAATGTGGGTCTACTAGGAGCTCCAGAAGCAAGGAAAGTACAGAATGGTGGAGGGACAATGTTTGAAAATATAATGGCTGAGGACTTTCCTGAACTGAAGAAAAAGTAGAGTACATATGTATATTTACATGTATTGTACACACGTAGAAAGGATAAAGGAAAATAAAACTACACAAGACACTTTGCAGTGAAACTGTGAAGTATCAAGGAAAAAGAGAATCTTTAGAAGTTATAAGGGAGAAATGACAGATTACTTACGAATGAGTAACAGCTGGGTCATGTATTTATTTTCTAGGCTATGTAAAAATTTAGCACAAACTTGGCAGCTTAAAATAACACAGTTTTTTGTCTTACAGTTTCTCTAGGTCAGGAGTTTGGACACAGCTTAGCTGGGTCCCCTGTCAGGGTACAGTCAAGGTGGAAGCCAGGGTTAGGTTCTCATCTGGAGCTCAACTGGGGAAGGATCCACTTCCAAGCTCACATGACTCTAGAGCCGGTCCACTAGCAAGGTAGTCTTATACAGGCAGAACTCGTTTTATCATGCTTCACTTTATCACACTTCACCGATAACAAATGTGTTTTTCACAAATTGAAAGAAATTTTTGCAAAATTTTATATTTTGGTAATTATCGCAATATTTCAAACCCTCCACCAGCAAAAAGATTGTGACTCACTGAAGCCTCAGATGATGATGAACATTTTTAGCGATATAGAAAATTTAAAGGAAGATATATACATAGTTTTTTTAGATATAATATCATTACACACTTAATAGACTACAGTATAGTGTAAACATCACTGTTACATGCACTGGGAAACCAAAAAATGCATGTGACTTGCTTTAGTGTGATACTCACTTTGTTGCAGAGGTCTGGAGCCAAAACCACTATATCTCTGAGGTCCACCTGTACAACACAACGTAATCCCAGCAATGACATCCATCTCCATGGCCACGTTTATTGGTTAGAAGCAAGTCACCCACACTCAAAGGAGGAGATGATAGGAGAGCTTGAATACCAGGAGGCAAGGGTGTGACAATCCCTGAAAGCTTGTTGGCCAAACATCTCACCAATAATAGACACCAGCAGAGTGATGTCCTCTAAGTGACACAGAAAGGAACTGTCAGTCTGGACCAGGATGAAAGATCATTCGATCAGGAGGGCCAAGAAATTCACTGTCAAATACAAAAAAGCTTAGAGAGTTGGTTACCCACAGACCCTGCCTGAATTTTTAAGGAATATAGTCTTTAGTGAGAAAGATATTGGTAAACTCTGTGGATATAGCTAACTACTTGTAGTAAAATAGTAGCTAATTGTATTTTTGTGTTTAAAGATATAGAATTGAAATTTTAGATAGGAATAACAGGAAGATTAGGGAGAGAAAATGGAAAGTATGAAAGCACGTTGCTCTATTAAGAATACCTTTGTCATTTGGAAAAAGCACAGAGGCAATGGGTCACTTTGTGTATCATTAGGAAAAGGTAAAATAAAATATTCATGTTAAAACCAAATGTTACTGAAAAGTGAAGGATATAAAAGCTTAATATTCAAGCCAGCATGAGGGGGGAAGAAAGCAGACCCAAACAACCACCAGCAACAACAGCGAAGCTTTATTATTTCCACAGATGCCAAGAAAGTAGGAAAAAACAGCCAAAGAAAAAACACGGTCCAAGAAAGAGGTAGAAGGAAACCCAAATGGGTCCATAAACACAATAAATGTAAAACGATTACATTCACCTATTAAAATATGCTGCTTTTAAATAGAGTTACAACATCTGAAGACAGCTTAAAAATAAAAGAAATTTTTAAATTTCTGTGTTTCAAGGCTCTCTATCGCTTTAGTCTGTGGTTCTCTAATTTCTAATGAATCACCTGAGGTATCTGCTGAAAACACAGATTTCTGGGCCCCAACCCAGAAGTGTGGCTTCCCTGGGCCTGGTTTGTGAACCCACTAACCTGGAGGTTTAACCAGTCAGCCAGCTGTTTCTAATGGAGGTGGTCTGGGTCTCAAACCCTAGAAGGTCAGAGTCTTCAACCTTGCCATCAAAACCTTCCATCATCAGATCATCTTACCCTCGCGGGAGCCTCCAACAGCAATGTTTTTCCTTTCACCATCTCCCGCGTGTCCAGTACTCATTGCCACTGGAGTGGGAGCTCCTGGAAGACATGGAAGACACCTCATTGATTCTATTGAACACTTGCAGCCCTTGGGCTGGCCGACTGAAAGGCTAGGCTCCATCATTTTCTGGCTTATGAATAAGTCACAGAGAGTGTGGGGAGAGTAAATGAGAGGAGAATGGAGGTAAACAGCACAAGAAGGAGAAAGAGAAGGAGAGGGAAAGAGAGAGAAGAGGAAGAGGAGGGGGGGATGGGGAGAGGGAGGAGGGAAGGAGGGGAGAAGAGGGAGGAGCTGGAGAGAAGAGGGGGAGGAGGGGGAGGAGAAAAGGCAGAGAAGGGGGAGGGGAGGGAGAGGAGGGGGAGAAGGGGGAGAGAGGGGAGGGAGGGGGAGGGGGGAACAGGGCTGGAAGAGGCAGAGACTGCCAACCAGAGGAGCTAGGAGGAGAAAAGAGAGCCGCAGAGAAGGTGGCTCATGAGGGTTATTGCTTCCCAGGGTGCAAATCCTCCGGGTTCAGCCCAGGGAGCTCTACAGCCATCGTTTCTGCAGCAGCGAAGATGAAAGTCTGACAAAATCATGCGAAAGTCCTCAGGGCTTTATTAGAGCTGACTTTCCCGAGACGTTGCAGAAAGTCTTCAGCTGAAGTCCATTAAGCAAATCAAGAAGCAGGAGAAGAGTAAACTGAGATGGTTGTAGATAGCAGTTTTATGAGGCAAAGGAAGCTGTGAGCTCGGACAAAGCTCCCAGCCGTCACTTAGACTCTTGGATCCTTGGCCTTAAAACCCTTAAGGTGGCCTTCCCTCCAAGAAACCCTGCCGGCGGTCATAAAAGAAAGCTAACAGAATTTTTTTCCCTACAGAGACAAGGGCTGGTACAAACTAAAGCAAAAAATATCTACATTGTCTGTCAGTAGAATTCCTGACACCAAGCCGCTTGTCTCCAAGCAGGAGATTAAGTAATGTATCCGATACCGCCATGTATATAATATATACGATACATATATATTATATATATATATCTCATGCTGCGCTGACCTCAGATGAAACCAAGCCGCATTAATATTGATATATGTTACCCCCAGGAATTTGAATGCTAGAGAATCACTTCTAATTCATATCTTTTGTGATTATTAGTATCATCTGAAAAATAAGACATTTTACAATGCTTCAGGTCTTTAATAATTCAGGTCAGAAAAAGACGTGTTGAACACCCACCATGTACATGAACACACACCATGCCTGGGCCTGTACATGCAAAGATGAACAAAAGATCTGCATTCCCATCATCTTCCTTGCCTATGATTTTGTAAACTTATTTTAGATACAGAAACAAAGTCGCCCTTGGACTTTGTCTGCAAGGCCAGTACTATTCCCTCTGGGCAATGATTCTCTGCGCTCTGTGCATATTTTCCTCAGGGGCAGGGGTGATTAGATTTTCCATTTCACATTCTGGGGCCAGATGCAGAGGCCTGCTTCCTCACCTTGCCCTGAGGTGATGGAAACTGAGGCTGGTGCCAGCCCCGCTCTCTGGCTCTCTGGCGGATTCGCATGGGCGTGGCTGCAGAAAGCGGAGAGGGTGATGTCTGAGTACAGATTTGGTCTTTGGGTTTTCTAAACCGAGTAGACTATGCATTTCCAAACATTCTTACATTTTAAAAGGTGCAAGCTTTCCAAAGACTGCAAAATTCTTGACATTCAAATAGCTCCAGCCTCTGCTTTATACGGAAAGTCGATATGCATAATCACAGAAATCTATTATTTCCAAGCAATTCTTTGGGGGAAAAAACAAACCTAAGTCATCAAAATCCATCAAAGGGGAGGAATTACAATTTGCAAAATTGTTACAGTATTTTTTGAAAAGGGAAAAGAATTTAAGTTGCAATAATTTTTAGTAGATAAATGCTCATACTCATCTTTTATGTGCAATTAGTTACAAGGAGTGTTTTTAACACGTAAAAGACCAGATTCTCCTTTGGCCCAAGTAAGTAACTTCCATTAATCTCCCCAAAGAACCCATAATCATCCCAAAGCTAGCTGCTGCGCTCTCAACTCCAAAAACCAAATTAAATCCGATTATCCTTTCCAGCAGGACAAAAGAAAGGCATAACTAGTTTAAATCCACAGAAACCCCAACCTCATTTTTACCAATCATTTTAGCATCTCCTCCTTTGAAATCTTTTACAAGAGCTGCCTTCAAAACAAAGTGGGCCTGTGCCTACCTTTTCCCACTAGCTAGTGGAGATGTTAACCTCCAGGAAAAATGCGTGGACTGTGTGCAGAAACTAGAGACAGGAGGTTCAGATACTCCACAAACCAGGTTACCAGTCAAAGGAAAAATATAAAGGATCAAGAGTTTCCCCAAATCCCCAAATGAAATTAGAAATAATAACCCCCTGGAAGTGCCTAGGATTTTTAACATCCATGGAATGCTTGCTTGAGTTCACATCGAATATTATTACCACATCTGGGTCAGCAAGTGGAATTTCCATGCAATCTTGGACCCTCAACTTTCCTTGTGCAACCTCAATAGTGCTGCAAACTCTGCCATGGAAACCCATCCAGATTTGCAAGCAGTGTGATCTTTTCATCGAAAAACATTAGGATGTGGAAGGCAAAGTGTAAAATCCTGGGCTGTGGATCTACGGGAGTAGCTATGAAGTGAGGAGCAGGCCAGGTGGCAGCACCTTATGGAATCAGGCTGATGACCCTCTGCTTAGGGAACGGAAGTGAGGAGAGATGGGAGCCAGCCTTCTGAGCACTCAGGGCTTGGGGGGAGGGGAGGGCAAAGGGTTCTGGGAGATGGTGAAAGAAATGACAGTTTCTAAAGGGTCCAGAATGCCCTTAATCAAGGTCAACCACTGAGAACAGAAGTGTTATCCCCAATTAACTGTATAAAGACTATTGGGCAACAGTAATGATTATATAAATAATTCTTGCTTAGAACTCTGGTAGACGATTGCTACGTTCTGAAAGAAGAGTGATGACTCCACTTGTCGTTGGTGATAATATTAGGTTGGCCAAAACGTTCATTCGGTTTTTCCATAAGATGGCTCTACTAGCCCTGAGGTGTCTTTAACTTCATTCAGAACAGTTTTGTTGGATTGTGTGTGACAGCTGTCACATCAGTGTGCATTTTAAAGAAGATATCAATTTGTTAGCCATTTTAATATTGAAAATGGAAAAAAAAAAAGCAAGATTTTCGGCCTATTAGGCTTTATTATTTCAAAAAAGGTAAAAACGCAACTGAAATGCAAAATAAGTTTTGTGCAGCGTATGGAGAAGGTGCTGTGACTGATCGAATGTGTACAGAGTGGTTTGCAACGTTTTGTGCCAGAGATTTCTCGCTGGACGATGCTCCACGGTCAGGCAGACCAGTTGAAGTTGATAGCGATCAAATCAAGACATTCACTGAGAACAATCAACGTTACATCACATGGGAGATAGCCGACCTACTCAAAGTACCCAAATCAAGTGCTGAAAATCATTTGCACCAGCTTGGTTATGTGAATTGATTTGATGTTGGGTTCCACATAAGTGAAGTGAAAAAAAACCTTCTTGACCATATTTCTGCATGTGAGTCTCTATTTACCCGTAATAAAAACACTCCATTTTTAAAACAAATTGTGAGGGGTGATGAAAAGTGGATACTGTACAATAACATGGAATAGGAGAAATCATGGAGTGAGCGAAATGAACCACCACCAACCACACCATCCAAAGGCCGGTCTTCATCCAAAGATGGTGATATTGTGTATGTGGTGGCACTGGAAGGGAGTCCTCTATTATGAGCTTCTTTTGGAAAACCAAACGATTTATTCCAACAAGTACTGCTCCCAATGAGACCAACTGAAAGCAGCACTTGTGGAAAAGCATCCAGAATTAGTCAGCAGAAAACACATAATCTTCCATCAGGAAAACACAAGACCACATGTTTCTTTGATGACCAGGCAAAACCTGTGACAGCTTGGCTGAGAAGTTCTGATTCATCTGTGTATCCACCAGACATTGCACCTTTGGATTTCCATTTATTTCGGTCTTTACAAAATTCTCTTAGTGGAAAAAATTTCAGTTCCCTGAAAGGCTGTAAAAGGCACCTGGAACAGTTCTTTGCTCAAAAAGATAAAAAGTTTTGGGAAGATGGAATCATGAAGTTGCCCAAAAAATGCAGAAGGTAGTGGAACAAAAGGGTGAATATGTTGTTCAATAAAGTTCTTGGTGAAAACGAAAAATGTGTCTTTTATTTTTACTTAAAAATTAAAGGCACTTTTTGGCCAACCCAATAGCTGATTCATGGAGAGTTGCATCTCTGAGTTAAGCGGTTGTTTATTATGATTGGTTTTTATATTGAGTTTCCATAGATATGTCTATTCACTCAATATTTATTAAGCTCTGACCAAGTGCCAGGCACCAGCAGACTTTTTCTTATGGCAAGTCACTTAATCACTAAGATTCATTCAACAAGCACTTACTGAATGCCTACTTGGAGCGAAATATTGTGGTACACATTAAAATTCAGCAAGATAACGATTCAAACCTCATCTTTCTAATTGGTCAAAGACGGTACTAGACTACAGCATTTCTAGAGTTGCTTTCCGGTTGAAAAACAAATCTCATTTTCATTGATTTTATTGTTTGTTTATAAATAGTTTGCCTTTCATTTGTAAACTTCAGGAATCCAGATCTATTATTGAGATTTTTCCTGAATCTAAATTATACATCGGAAAGGTCACCAGATGATTCGGTTCTCACCAGTGGAGCCTGCCAGCATCCAGAACGGGATAAATGTTAGCTGGAATTTTAAACGCATGCTTACAAATTACTGCAAACCTCAGCTACAATAAATAAATGACAACACAGGAATCAGGATGATTCCCATAAAAACTTCTTTCCCACTTAAAAGTGGCAACATAATCAGGATTCTAGCAGAGCTGGGGCCCTCCTTTTCAGGGGACACATTCAAAGCTAGAGGTAGTTTGGTTGGACCCTCATTCCCCATTTTGCCGTTGACAGGAGACTGCGGTTCTCAGCCTGCGAGCATTCTGATGTTTCAAATTCTGAGAGTGCACAGTTGGATTAAATGATGGAAAAAGTCATGCCACACGGACATTTTCCTTTCAAGAAGTGAAGGAGAGTTCAGCCACAGTGCAAGTTCTTTCTGCGTTTATCTTGGACTTCAAAAAATTAGAAATGGCGATAACATGACACGCTGACATCCGAGAGTGAAAATGGGGAAGATTTACAAAGACGATGGCAAAGAAAAAGGTCTACCAACAGGTGGCATTTGTGGGGGGAAAAGGTAGCAGGGATTTGATGGGAAGAACTAAACATTCACACACACACACACACCACACACACACACACACACACAGTTTTTCCCAGGATCGGAGCATGAATGACTGCCACAAAGTTTAGTTCGTGTGTGTTTCATGGAGTAATCGATGTTATCCTACAGCCCTGAACCACGCCTGAAGGATTTGGGAGTCTTTGGAACACTGGAGATCTTCCATTATGCATTCAGAAAATGTCAAAAATGTCAAGAAATGAAAACATGAAGAAAGAGCCAGGGTAAAATTCGTGTGGTGTGAAAGATGTGCAGAGGCTTCATGTCCTACCCCAGCAGGTCCCTCGAGGGAGGGCAGAGGACCCCAGGGGGAGAGCAGCCTAACCTTAGCAGAGCAGGCTCAAAAGTAGCAGTTCCTAACAGATTGGACGTCCCAGATTCCTTTGGAGATTTGGTCAAATGTAGAGGCTATCCCTAAGGAAAGAAAAATGCACGTGCATACTCTCACTTTGCAATCAATTACAAGATTTTCAGATCTCCCGATGCGTTGGACTAAGAACTCTAACTCGAAAATATCTCCAGACCTTTCTATAAATGAATCTTTATTTAGAGGGGTCTCATGTTTCTTCATCAAAATAGCCACCAAACCTGCCTGCTGCTCTTGCCTAAGATTTCATTTTCTTCACCATGGTAATAGGGAGAATCATAGTGGCCATCTCACTGAAGGATGAAAGTAACCAGGATACGGTGAGCTCTGCTTATGTAACAGCTTACAGGTATCACCCCCACTTGGTCCACCAAGTAGCTACCCTGTTGAAGAAAGTACTGTCATGATCCCATTTTACAGAAGCCACCACGGATGCACAGAGACGTTAAACTAACCATTAGTAGTTGGCAAGGGTGACATACATTCCGATCCTGGCAGCCTGATTCCAGGCCTTGCATTCTTAACTTTCCACTGTAAAAATAAAATGCAAAGAGAAAAAATGGCAGAGAAAACTGTAAAATTAAACACACACAGTAAAAAAAAAAAAAAAAAAGATGAACCAAAACATTTTTTTCATTGTTTTATCTTTTTCCCTTATTATTTCAGAGGAAGGTAGCCTATAATTCTGATCAAAGTCCATCCCCTGTAAAGATGGGTTCCTCTCCACCTCCAGGGGCCAGTCGCCACCCATCACACACCCAAGCTGTATTGTTCTCCAGTCCTTCATCCTATTTTACATGGGCCCCAGAGACGCAGACTGAGAATAATATATCCATTCATTTCTTTCAGCTTATTGTAATATATGGCAGGCTAGATGGTCCCAACTATCACCAATGTGGTCCCATTTTATAAAAAAGTAAGTACGATCAGACTATATTAGTAGGGTTAACTACAGTAGTAGTTACTATGGCTAATTTTATAGACACAGGCCTTTAAATAAGAGAATCCTCACAATAATTTGTAATGAGAGAGTGATCTCCAAAATCTCTTGTGCCACGTTTGCTGGATTTGTCATGGGCAAAGCAGTTAAAAGTGTTGTCAGATTTAGGGATTAATCATTTTTATTTTACAATAAACAAGTCCATTGTGTGTGTGTGTTTCCCCAGCATCACCAAGCAGTTCTTCAGTTCTCAGTGGATGCTGGCTGAGTGTCCCGTAATGTAACTCATAAAGCACAATGTCACACGAGTATTTCACATTCACTCAACTTTTCTGTTACAAGTGGCCATCAGAGTTATGCAAACTAGCAGATTTTTTTAACTTTTAGATTTTTCATTTAGAACAATTTTAGACTAAATTTATATTATATTATTATAAATGTTATTATAAATATATATTTATTGCTGTATTCCCTTTACCCAGGTCCTTAACACTAACACGTGACATATCTACAGCATATTTGTCAGAACTGAGAAATCAGTGCAGGCGCTATTCAGATTTCATCAGTTTTATGAATATTGTCCTTTTTCAGTTCCAGGACCCAATCCAGGACCCCACCTTAGATTGAATCATTGTATCTTCTTCACCTCTTCTGGTCTGCAACAGTTTCTTGTCTAGTTTTTCATGACTTTGATACATTTAAAGGGTTCTGATCAGGCATTTTGTAAAATGTCCTTCATTGGGAGTTTGACTTATCTTCTCACGATTGGACTGGGATTGTGGATGCTGGGGAGAAAACCACAGGGGTAAGTGCCCTTCTCATCACATCACATCAGGGGCTACAGAACATGACTCATCACTGATGAGGTCAACTTTCATCACTGGGTAAGGTGGGGTCTGCCAGGTTTCTCTAGTATAAAGTCACTTTTTTTTCCCCTTTCCATACTCTCTCTGTTGGAAGCAAGTCACTAAATCCAGTCCCTACTCAAAGGGAGGAGAATTAAGCTCCATTTCCTAGAGGGGGGATTATCTATAAAGAGTATTTAGAATTCTTCTGTAAGTAAGATTTGGGCCCTTCTCCCTATATATTTATTTATTCAATCATTTATTTATTATGCACTATAGATATTTATTTTATTCACTGAGCTATAATGTAATCCTATAGTTATTTATTTGGTCTCTCAAATTATCCCAGCTTTGGCCATTGGCAGTTCTTCAGTTTGGCTCTTCTTTCTCTTTGATATATTAACCCTTCTCTTCCTCCCCCCACCCCCCTTTTAAGCACTTCCTTAACTTTATCACTGACAAGATGCTCTAGGCTCTTCTTGCATTTTCCCTGCCCCAGTTCAGAAATGAACCAATTTTCCAAGGTGTGCTGGTTTCCTTTACTGGAGAATAGTTCTAGGTCCTGTATGTGTTCCTTGTTACTGAGCGTTAACATTTTCTAGGTCCTCTCAGAAGGTACAGTTAAAGATGGATGGATGGATAGATGGATAATCTCTGGCTTTAATCCAGCACCACGGGATTTATTCTAGCCTCCTTCTTTTGCTTATTTGTAAATTCTTCCTCTGAGAGTATGAAATCTGTCTCCCATTACCCATAATGTATTTACTCATTTTTCTAACCATAGCTTACATGTAGTTTCAGAATTGCTGACTCCTACCCTTGTGAGAAAATAATTTACTAACTACAGTATTGACATGCACATCTTTTCATCTTTAGACTTAAATTATCAGTCAAAACACTGTTTTCCAAAGTTATCTTTCTCCATCCCCTTCAATGGGATTATGTCATATATTTATAATACAGTTAGGTTTCTATGTCACAGTCTGCATTCCATGCTGGGAAGCCCTAACATCTTGGTTGGTTTTTTAAAATTTGCATGCAACAAAGTTCTTTCTTTGTGGTGCACAGTTGTGCGGGTTTTAAGAAATTCATAGAGTCATGTATCCACTACCCCAGTACCATGGAGAATAGTTCCATTGGCCTAAAATTTCTCTTGTGCAGTCCCTTTACAGTCAACCCTTCCTCTGGCCCCTGGCAAATAATGATCTCTTTTCCATCTCATAGTTTTGCCTTTTTCATAATGCATGTAAAATGAGTCATGTAGTTTGTAGTCTTTTGGGTTGCTTCTTGCACTTAGCAAAGTGCACTTGCAACTCATCCATGTTGTGTGAACAAACAGTTGTTCCTTTCATTGCTAACTAGTGTTCCCCTGAATGGATATGCCAGGCTTGTTGACACATTCTCCTGTAGAAGGACATCTAGTTGCCTTGTTTTAATGCTTATGAACAAAGTTGCTATAAGCATTGGTTAACTTGTTTTGTGTGAGCATAAGTTTTCAACTCACTTGAATAAATATCGATGAGTGGGCTTGTTGGTTTGATTGGTAAGTCTATGTTTGACTTTGTCAGGAACTACCAGACTGTTTTCCAAAATGATTACACAATTTTGCTGTTGCTCCAACAGTGAGGAATGAGAGGCTTTTTGCTGCTCTCCATGGTCACCATCATTTGATTTTGACTGTTTGATTGATTTTAGCTATTCTAATGGGTGTGAAGTTGTATTTCATTTTGATTTTAATTTACATTTCCCCACTGACAAAAGATGTTGACCATCATTTTATATACTCTTTGCCATCTTTATGTCTTCTCTGATGAAATGTCTGTTTGGTTCATTTGGCCATTTTTAATTGGGTTGTTTGTGTTGCTTATTGCTGAGTTTTAATGATTCTTTATGTATTCTGGACACAAGGCCTTCATCAAGTATATGATCTGCAAATATTTCTCTCAATCTATGGCTTGTATTTCCATTCTCTTAACAGTGTCATTCAGAAAGCAAAAGCTTTTAATTTTGATCAAGGCCGATTCATCAATTTTTTTTCTTTCATGAGTGGTGCTTTTAGTGTTGTATTTAAATCTCATTGCCAAATGCAAGGTCTTGTGGATTTTCTTCTGTATTTACTTCTAAACATTTTATAGTTTCACTTTTTATATTTAGGTCTTTAATCAATTTTGGTATGATAGATATATGTCCTTCAACGTACCTGGTTTTATTTTTATTGTTTAGTTGGTGGTGCATTTTCATTTGTTTTTTTGCAAATATACACCCAATCATTCCAGTCCCATTTGTTGAAAAACTCATTTTTCCATTGAATTGCATTTACATCTTTGTAAAAATTCAGTTGACTATATTTTTGTGAGTCTATTTCCAGGCTCTCTATTCCGTTTTATTGTTCTAAGTGTCTATCCTTCCACCAATATCCCACTGTATTGATTACTGCCGTGTTATATGAAGTCTTAAAACCAGGTACAAGCCCTTCAATTTTGTTCTTTTTCAGAATAGCTTTGGGTATTCTAGTCCCTTTACCTTTCCATAAACATTTTAGAATCATCTTACTAACATCTTCAAAACAACTTTTTCAGTGTTTGTTTGTGATTCCACTGACTCTGTCAAGCAAATCTTAATAATATTGGAACTTCAACTCCCTGAACATAGTATATCTTTCCATTTATTTGGCTCCTCTTGGTATTTTCACTTGTTACAGTTGTCAGCATATAGGTCCTATACACATTTTGTTGGAGTTAAACTTAAGTACTTCATTTTTGTGCTCTTTTTAAAAGTATTTTTTCATTGCAAATTCTGTTTTTTATTGGTGGTATATAAGACTATGAATGACTTTTGTATATTTATATCTCGCTAACTTGCTAGATGTGTATTTTTGAAGAAAAACAAAAAAGACACAATCTGCCTTTATTTTCTCACTGATTAGTAAAATCCTTAACTCAGAGGAATTTGAAAAAGACGTTTGAAGACCAAACCTACAGTATTTTTTATATTAGAGACAGTTTACAGAAAAAAGATCCACAAATGGCTCCTAAAAGTATGAAAGGAAATATAAATTGAAACTGTATTAAGAAACCATTTCTCACCTCTCAGATTGGCAAAAATTAAAAAGTTTAATTACACCATTGCTGGCCAGGCAAAGAGGAAAGAGCCTTATTTATCTTCCTGACACAGGCCTATGTGGAAAGCAACTTGGCAATATCTAGCAAAATTACAAAAACACTCCAAGACTCAGCAATTTCACTTCTAGGAATTTACCCTACAGATATTTTTGCAAATATACAAATAACATATGTATGAGATTATTTAGTGTAATACGTTTATAATACAAGAATGAACAACTTAAATGTGCATCAGGACCCAGTTGGCTATATATGTTACATTGTATCACACAATGCGAAACAGAATAGTCATAAAAATAGATCCTTAAAATATATTATCAAGTTTTAAAAGTAAGATACAGCAATAGTTTAAGAAGAAAAATAAAAGACTATATCTATATATGTGTGTGTATGTGTCATATTTCTGGAAGATATAGTTGCATCATTTGCTGCCTGTGGGAAAGAAAACTAGTGCTTGCTTAAGACGGTGGGAAAGAGAATTTTTTTCCATCCTATTTATGCTTTTGGAATTTTGAGATTTGGTATTAAAAATTGTCTTATATCTGCACACTTCTAAAATCTTAGAAATAACTTCCCAACCTCTTTCAAAATCTTCCAAAAGAAAATGGCAGGTTTCAAAGCCATTTATTAAAAATAGAAAACTCTGATCATTTCTAATTAAGTTACAAAAGCAAAGATGGATAACTGGAAAAGCAAAACTTTATTAAGTAAATTTCAACAAAATCTTTGATTAATTGGCATATAGAATTTAAGAAAAGAATATAGTGATTATTATGGGCAGCCAACAAGAATTTTTTCCTTAAATCTGCATATCACAGTGAGAATTAATTTCAAATATCCATTAAATCTGAGCATGGAAATAAATGGACCTTGAAACTAGCCCTTTAATTATTGATCCACAAAGCATGAAACCAAAGCTTTCACATCCAGTGAATCCCATTCAGTCATTCTGATCTCACTACAAATATTTTATTAATAATAGCAATTCAATTAGAGAAAGACATTTTGTGCTGTCAGTACAACTTTTGAATGTTAATTTCACCTGTCTCATCCTTTTTTCAAATTTTAGTTTTGTTGTATAGTTTATAATTTATGTAACATATTAGTACAGAAGAATACGAGTGTGATTTATAATTCAATATACATCACTGAGGATACACACTTAATTTTCTTTAGTGACGGGATTTATGATAGTTTGGAGACTGTTGCTTTAGAACCGAGCTCTCAGTCAGATGAAGGCCCCTGTGGAGTTGAGTAATGAGGAAGAAGAAGAAAAAGGAGAAGTAGAAAGCCCCAAAATGTAGTTATCACCTAAGTCCCAAGAAATAGAATTCTAGAATCTCTAGACAGTTGGAGACAAAAGAGCTAAGAATTCTTCTTTCTCCAAAGCTCTAAAGAAAGGACCTTAGTTGAGGCCAAGATCACTTGTGCCTTGTAAGTATCAGGAATGGCTTCATGGGATGCAGGAAGCTCGTATGAGCTGCCAATCACTGATTGAGTAAGTAGAACAGTGTTTCTCCCCCAGAATCACCTGAGAGATGTCTCTGGGGCAGGTACCTTTTTAATGAGACCTAAGTCACTCTAATGAAGCCACCTGTCCCAAAGAATCAGCAATGGCAACTCCTGGCTTGAAGGGTGTAGAACATTGTGCTTGGGACCACCGCTGCTGTGGGGTTTTGTTTTACTTTGATTTGTTTGAGACCAGTGAGATTCTAAGATAAGGGATGGAAACCAACAGAATTTGTAAGCTCTGTGTCATAAACCTCATTGGTCTCCTCTAAGTGCCTGGTGCAATGCTAGGGTATAGCTCCCTGCTATACACCAGGGACTTTTGCTATAAAGGACCAGATAATAAATATTTTGGACTTTGTGGTCTATACGGTCTCTAACACAACACTCAACTGCAAAAAGCAGCCATACACAATGTACTACCAAATAGGCGTGGCTCTGTTCCAATCAATCTTTACTTACAAAAGCAGACCTAGTTAGTGGCCCCTGCTACTCAGCAATATGTATTCTAGATACCCCATCTGACATTATTGCTTAAGCTTAATTATTGCTTAATTACTTTAAAGCCCCTGTAGTGATTCTCCCTCTGGCCTTGCTGAATACTCAGCCCTGGTCTTAGCCTCATCTCTCAAATGGGCAACCTAGTGCCACCAGGAGAAATTAACAACTCTAGAAGAAAATGATACTGGATGAAAATGTGTGAATATCAGGTTCAGTATCAGTAGCAGTTATCAGAAATTTCACTCCATCCTCATCTCCACAAGGTGGTTCTATTTGGGAAAGACAGATTCCTTCAAGAGAGGAATCACTTCTGGAAAACCAGTAGCCAACAAGGCACGGACCTCGTGATCCTACTCCCATTTTAAGTAATTCAGTGGGGGTCTCTTTATGTCCACTAAACTCCCACCACCAACACTTTTCTCCTCTTTTGACCCATAGTCATCCATCCCCTTCTAGCTTCTCAGTTGACACCAGGCTTTTAGGAAGGCCCATGAAACAGTGATGGAAAAACACTGCATTTGCAATGTAACACTGACATTTTTGAAGCAACATTCCTACGTTTGGAAAAGTATCAAGAAAAGAGAAAGGAAGAAAGATAAGGTGCTGAATCTTCTCCCTTCAATAAACCCCCAACAATAAATCTTAAAGTAGTCTGTGCAGACCCATGTGTATCTCTGGCTGAAACTGAGGTGTGTGTTTCCACTTGTACAGGAAATGCTTACCTCCTTGTATTCAACCTTTTTTTATATTCATAGAGTTAAAATAGGAATCCTAGAAATGCATTGCCCTCTGTGGTTTCCATCTGGACATCAGTAAACAAGGGTTAATTTCTTTGCATGCCGGATCCCAGGAACATAGCATTTACTTGAAAGTAACCACGTAGAAAGTGTTAGAGAGCCTGCAACTCACTCTTTCCCTGTACTGTGTACTCTCTGTACTTGGTTTTTCCCTGATGCTGGTTCTGAATGTTTACAAGTGGCAGGAAACACCTAGGCTGGTAGAGTTTGAAGTTCTCATTGGCGATAGACTTAGTCTCAGGAATCAGGACAAAGCGGGGTTGCCTGATGTGGTCTCTTGTTTTTGACAGGTTCTGCCTCCAACGGGCCTGAGGATGAAGGCTGCTGGTGTTTTGGCCCTGATGGGCTGCCTGATCACAGTCGTTGAACCCAAAATCTACACTCGTTGTAAACTGGCAAAAATATTTTCGAGGGCTGGCCTGGATAATTACCGGGGCTTTAGCCTTGGAAACTGTGAGATTTCTCCCTTCCTGTTCTCAAAGCTCTTGGACTCTCCCTTGAGAGGTCAAAGGCCCCATCCACACTCAGTTCTGTGTGCTCCCAGGCTGTCCATGCTCTGCCCCACCAGGGATGGCTGCTGGCTGCTCACGTGCCCTCAGCTGCTGCTCTCGAGGACTCCTCTCCTCCTCCCTGCCCCTCCTGTCCTCACCCCTGCAGTCCTCTACGAATGACACCAGCAGGGGAAGGGGAAAACAATGCCACTCCTGCTGACATTGTAGGGGGTGGGCCTGATGTTTTGCCTAGTCCAGGCTCAGCCACTGACTAGGTGTGCCACCCTGCCTATCCTGTGCCCCTCGGGTGTGCTCCCTGCCCTGCCCCTCCCCAAAGTTTGTCAGGAGCAGAGCATTGGTGTAACATGTATAAGGGAACCCTGACTGGCATTTCTGGCTTCTTCCCCCTCTAGGGATCTGCATGGCCTACTATGAGAGCCACTACAACACCACGGCTCAGACCAACCTGGAGGACGGGAGCACCGACTATGGCATTTTCCAGATCAACAGTTACACGTGGTGCAGACGTGCGAAGCTACAAGAGAAAAACCACTGTCATGTGGCCTGCTCAGGTACGCTTTTGACTGCACAGGTATCACCCTTAGGGACGGATGGGAAAGCTGATCATGGAATATCCACCCATCTTCTTCTTTAACCAAAATTTGGAGCCTAAATGTGCAAGTAGGTCTGCACCAGGCCAACAAATTTTTCAGCAGGTCCCCAAGGTGACATTCGCGATCCTGTGCGCTACTTGTCCAAAGATGACTTATTCCTTCTAGGGTGGTTTTTGTGAAGCCCACCACAAAAACAGGGGCCTGGACAAACGACCTGACTACACTTTCACGCACAGAGACATTAATATGTTCATTAAGAAGGAGAAAGCTGTTCACCAACTGCTTTCCATAAGCAATTCACTCAAAAGATGCAGTTTATGCTTCTTTGTGTAAAATGAGACAAGCAAATTCACTTCACATAGCACTTCTTAAATAGTAGAAATGATGCTAGAATTCACTTCCAAGTCTTTTACTTCAATCACTTGAGAAATATATGTGTGCACAGAATTGAACACAGCAGGACACATCAGACATGAATTCTGGTGTTAGGAGAGAGAGTATGTGCTTATATGAAGTTAGATAAATGACTGTAAACAGGTGTGGGCTTCAGAGGAAAGAGATGTTATTAATAAAGTCTTGGAAAGGGCTTCCCTGGTGGCACAGTGGTTAAGAATCCACCTGCCAATGCAGGGTACACGGGTTCCATCCCTGGTCCAGGAAGATCCCACATGCCATGGAGCAACTAAGCCCGTGAGCCGCAACTATTGAGCCCATGTGCCACAACTACTGAAGCCCACCGCCTAGAGCTCGTGCTCTGCAACAAGAGAAGCCAACGCACTGAGAAGCCCGAGCACCACAACAAAGAGTAGCTCCCACTCACTGCAACTAGAAAAAGCTTGTGTATAGCAACGAAGACCCAACACAGCCAATAAATAAATAAAACCTAATAAATAAATAAATAATAAAGTCATGCAAAGCTTTGTAGACATGATATTTTATCTAAGATTTGGCAGATAAGTAAGATTTGGCTATTCAAAGATAGAGAAGTGTCATTCCAGGTAAGGAGAACAAAAAAGCAAAAAGTTGCATGAAAAATAACAGGACACATGGTTGTAAAGTTTGATGACTCCCTGACCGAGAAGGGCCTTGAGACCCTGGCTAAGAAGTGTGTACTAATTTCTGCCTGCACTAAGAAATCAGAATAGGTCAGTTGATTGAGCATTGCTTCAGAAAAACTAATATGCAAGCTGGATGTGAGAGACATTAAAGAAGAGCCGATTCAAGCACCACTGCAACTGCTGAGGTGAGAGAGAAAAAGACCTGAATGACAGTCATGACTGGCAGTGTGGAAAAAATACGCAAGAGACAATCAACAGTGGAAGGACAGAGCGAAGTAAGTGATTGTCTTGTTTCTTCCCATCGAGAAGGTAAGCTCCACGAGGGAAGGTATTTGATCTCTTTTGATCACTAATGTATCCTCAGTGCCTAGAATGGTCCCCAGCCATTGTTGGAGCTCAAGAAATATTCACTAACTAAATGAATGGAGAGAAAGGATCAAGGGTGAAGATAAAGAGTTGTAAAATATTCTCGGGCAAATTCCTTAGGAGCAGGAAATAAACTTTTAATTTCTCTTGGACACATGCAAGAAAATCAGCACATAAGTGTGAGTGTATGAAGGACTGAACACTATGTTAATTTACCTAATAAGTTGTCCCTACCCCTTCATTACTGTGAAATGCTCACTGCCTCCCAAGGCAGACCACCCAATTGTTGGTCAATCCTTAATTTAGAACATTCTTTTCTTGAGCCAAAATCCATCTCCTTATAGCTTTCTTCCATTAATGCTAGTTTTTCCTTCTGGATTTATTTGAAACAAACTTTCTGTATTTTATAGAAAAAAAATTTTCTATATTTTCTCATTTAATAGCAGCTTATTTACTGTTTGAAAATGATTAGTAGGTACTTCTCATCTTCAGTTCTTATCTCTGAGGCTAAAACCAGTACCTTCACTTTGCTACAGGTATGACTTTTAAACCCCTACCCTTCCTGATCAATCTCATTAGCATCCCCTACGAGCTTGCCAGTGGAATCTTCCAGTTAAATATGGTGGTCGGGTGTGTGTATTGTTAGAAGCTGGAAAGCAAGAGGACAAATGGTGACTAATTTAGCAATTAGAGAAATCTAATCTTAAACTGACCATGGGAAAGCTGAGAAGCAACCACAGGATCCCAAAAGGGCTCAGAAATCAACAGCACCAACTACTTCTGGAAACTGGAGTGAAGGCAGGTTGCAAACAGATGGTTAATTGGAAATCCAGTTAAGGGGGAGCTGATGCCCCTCCCGATTCCATTCATCTATTGACTGCTCCTCCCCAATGCTGGCAGCATACTTATGAACCTTAGGGTCTCTTCTGTAACTATTCAACTCTTCATATGGCACAAAAGCAGTCACAAACCATATGTAAATGAATGGGTATGATTGTGTTCTGATAAAACTTTATTTATAAAAACAAAGGGTGGGCCTGTAGGCCATAGTTTGCTGAAGCTTGATTTAGATCCTCTATATTTAATGTAATTGCTGATAGGATTACTTTAAAATCCACCATCTTGTTATTTGTTTTCTATTTGTGGGATCTATCCATCTACTCTTGGTTTATTTTTCCTGCTTCTTTTGGCTTAATTGAATATTTTTCAGTCTTCTTTTTTATTTCCACCATTGGCTTATTAGCTATACTTCCATTTTATTTTTAGTGGTTCCTTTAGGGTTTACAATATGCATCACATTCTACCTTCAAAACACATTATACCACTTCACACATGGTATAGTTGCCCCTTGATTTTCTCGTCTGAGCTCCCTGTACATAATGTGTCCTTTTTCC
Organism: Hippopotamus amphibius kiboko; assembly: GCF_030028045.1. Lineage (NCBI taxonomy): Eukaryota > Metazoa > Chordata > Mammalia > Artiodactyla > Hippopotamidae > Hippopotamus > Hippopotamus amphibius. Next base: position 134,614,270 of record NC_080189.1, on the reverse strand, counting down.
TTTAGCCCCTTTTTACAGTTTCCTTTTTATCACCAATTTTCAGCATTTGATCACAAATGTCTGTTTTGTGTGTGTTTATCTTGTTTCATATTCACTAACATTTTGGATCCCTGAGTGGATAATTTTTTAATCTTTCTCCTTCCAGGAGTCTAATTACATGTGTTAGATCATTTGATGTTTTCCCATGGGTCATTGAGGCTCTTCATTTTTCTTTCAGCCTTTTTCCCTTTCTGTGTTTTATTTTCAATCTTTCCTGTTGCCCAATGTTCAAGTTCTCTGATCTTTCTTCTAAAGTGCCTAGTCTATTAAATTCACCAATTGAATGTTTCATTTCAGATGTATTTTTTCAATGATAGGTAATTATTTTATATCTTTCATTTCTCTCATTGGATTCATGTTTTCCTATAAGTTGTTGGTATCAATAAACATATTTGTAAGCACTGTTTTAAATTTCTTGTCTGCTACTTCAATCAACTCTGTCATTTCCGGGTCTTCCCTTTGATCTTTCTCCTGATTATGGGTTACATTTTCATATCTCTTCGTACATGTGGTCACTTTTCATTGGATACTAGGCAGCGTGTATATTACATTGTCGAGTGTCTGAATTATGTTGTCTTCCTTTAAGGCTTCCTGAAGTTCATCTTGGCAAGCAGTTAATCCTGGTGAGGGACATTCTTGAGTAGTCTTTGTGGGAGGGCTAGTTTAGCCTTACCATCAAGGCATTTGTCTTTTAGTGTCTCTTGAATATCCCAGGGTTCAGCAAAGTCTCTCTCCTCTGACCAGGCAGAAATCACGTCTCCCAGCCCCATGTGAGCCCTGCAATTGTTGAGGTCCCTGGTAACAGTTCTCTGACTAGTCTCATGTAGTTTTACACTTGACATGCCCCGTTTGGCCTTCAGCCAAAGACTCAGTGGCATCTCTCTGCAGAACACTGGCATGCTCCTTTCAGGGGGCTCCTTCCTCTCAGGGACCCCTCTCCACACATTCCAACTGTCTTGGCCTCTGATCTCTGTCCCCTCCACTTAGATTTCCATCTCCTGCCTGGGTTCTGCCTCTGCGGTCTGGAATATGCCTCTGGGCAGAAAGTCATAGCAATCCCAAGGCTCACTTGTTTGGTTTCTATCTCTCAAGGATTCTGCATTCCCTGTTGCCTAATGTCTGAAAATAATGATCTCATATTTTGTCTAGTTGTCTAGTTGTTTACAGTAGGAGAGAAAATCTGTTACTCCGGCACGGCCGTGCTTGACTTTACGTGCAGTGTACTGATTGAATATTGTCCAATATAGTGCCAATTAAGGAAGTCTAGGGCAAGTGCGTATCTGCAAGACAACCACAGATTCTCGGAAATTAAACTGTTAGATGGCTCATGGCTAGAGGTGAAGGATCACTCATATCTGTTTTCTCATCATAAAGAGCCTGGGATTTTTAGGAACAGCTTTAAAATAGAAAACAGGATGTTGCTTTTATATTCTATTCACCCTCCGTGACTGGCCTCCCCCAGCCTCAGGCCAGAGAGGCTGTAATTAGTGACAATGTTATTCTGTCCCATGGATTACAGAAGTAGCGACATTCGTCGTGGGAACCTGGAAGCGAGCTAACATTAAAGTGTGTGTGCTATGTAGGTGACATCTCATGCTTGCACAGAATACACGCACCTCATGCCCATCTGCTGAAGCTACGTCCTCTTCTTAGTTCCAGACCAAATCATATTCCTAAAATCGCTGCCGACCTTACCAAACTATTTGGACATAATACTTTTTATATATACATATATAGCAATGTAAACATATCTACGTATACACACACATACATATAATAATATAATAGCAATCTTTATTTCCCTCCAACAACTTAGCCCTCATTAAAATGAGTTGTTTAAGAAAATGATCATCGCTTCCTATATCTAGTCTAGCCCACTTATACTAATCTCTATTTTTCACATCAGCCTGGTATCTGCGTTGGCCGTTGTCACTTCAGAGAAGATGAGAAGATGTAAATTCTGGGCACGGTAGTGATACTTTCGTTGGGGGCCAGGAGGCTGCTAGGGGGAGACAGACTTTGCAGTAGAATCATCGTAACTGAAAAGAACCAGTTCTTTCTGTGTAGACGTTGCTGTTGTCTGTTGTTCAATGGGGGAGAATAAATGATTCCATGGAATGATGCTTTGATGGTCAACATAACCCTTTCTTTATTCGTATCTGACTGGACAGAATTGTTTATTTGAAGTAAATTGGGCAGAAGCTATTCTTGGCTCAGGTCTCCGTGCATATGTGCTCTCTGGGCTCATTTCTGCCCCTCTGCTGCCCCTCTGTGGCGATTTCACTGTTTCTCACATTCCAGCCCTGTGCCAGGTTCTTTACTCCCCAGCCCCCACCTCCCTTAACACATTTTCCTAAGGAAATTCAAAGTCACATCCAATTTGCACTTGCAAACCATCTCAGTTGTGCAACAAAATGGTAGAAAAAGTGGGACATTGACAAACACCTTCCTCTACCAGCCCATCAAACTGTGCGGCATCTCCAGACGGCAACCTGCCTTACCCCAAACACGAGCCTTGCTCTGTGCACAGGCTCCCGGGCTGTGCCAAAGCAGGTCTAACAGAATACCCTCTGTTTCTACCCCACTCGGTGTCATCTGTGTCCTTCCGTCCCTGGAGACCCCAGGGAACCCACTTCTCCTAGGAAACAGACCCCAACCACTTTTAATCACAAACCACAGTATCGCAGCACTTATCAAGAATGTATGTGCACAAAATAAATTGTTTCTAAGTAATTTAAACATGTATTAGATACCAAGCCCTTAAGATTGGATAATCTCCTAAGAAATGAATAATTGCTTGAAAAATTAATGAAGTATTTATACTTTTATTATCAACTTGGTTAGCAGACAGTGTTGTATAGCTGAAGTAGCTCTGTTGGAAGGAAGTAGGTTTAGGTTTTTCGGAGTTCTTTTTTAAGCTCTTTATTGGAATATAATTGCTTTACACTGTTGTGCCAGTCTTTGCTGTACAACAAAGTGAATCATCTGTATCTATACATATACCCCCCATCCCCTCCCTCCTGCCCTCCCTATCCCAGCCCTCTAAGTCATCACCCATCATCGAGTCGATCTCCCTGTTTTATGCAGCAGCTTCCTACTGGCTAGGAAGTAGGCTTAGGTTTGAAGGCACACTCACTTACTGGATGTGTGACTTTAGTTTATGGGGATAATGATGGTTGTAACCATGATAACCACGTAATACGAGGGAGGAAAAGCATGAAGAGACTTCATATGCGTCGGACATAGGGTACATTTTCCATAAAGGTCAGCTAATAGCAACAGCTATTCTTATTACAAATTATCATCTTTCTAGAAACAAGGCAGAAGACTTTTATAAGCTAACAAAACTTTATTTTCACTGTCAGCTAAATGCTAGGGCATTTGCATGTATTCCCTCAATTTGCTATCACTCACATATCACATATCTTGTTAATTTTCTCCTGGTTAATAGGATTTTGTTTTGTATCTGATGCAACCACTAAACTTACAGTGGTCATCATTTCATGATGTATGGGAGTTAGTATGCTGTACATCTTAAGTGTATACAGTGCTGTATGTCAATTATATCTCAATACAACCAGAAGAAAAAAAATTGAAACACATTTAGAATGAATTAGCTGGAAAGAAAGCTATGACGATATTTATCTTCTAGTTAGCCTATTTGAGAAAGTAACATAATTAGCAGCTGGACCAGCATATTCAAGGAAAAATCCATTTTCAATTGAGTTTATAATTTGGTATTATAATTATCCATTAAAGGCAATATTTAAGGCCAATATTATTCTCTCAGTTATTTTTTCTGATGATAAAAACAATGCATTTCTATTGGAAAAGACTTAGAAAATATAAAGTGAAGGCTTAAACCACTGGTGATCCCACAAGTAAGAGCTAATCTTTTCTAAAATACTGGTGAATTTAGGACTATCTTTTTTTTTTTTCTCAAAACCAATTCTGTCCAGTAGGAGTTCCTGTGATGATGAAAATATGTGTACCTCTGCTGTCCTGTACAAGAACCACTAGCCACAATTAAAGATGCTCTCAAGCATCTAAAATGTAGTGAGAGCAACAGAGGAAGTGAAGTTCCAGTTGCAGTAATTAGTTGAGATCTAAATGGTCACACGTAACCAATGGCCACCATACTGGATGGCGTAGCTCTAGACAGATATTTCACAATAGTGGAATCTTTATATTGGAAGCATTTCCCAATATTATTAAATCATGTGAAAACATGATTTAAATGGCTCCATATTTCATTATGTGAAGGTATTTTCATCAACAGGAACTTCTGCAATTATGAAGCAATTTGATTTTTTTCCATTTGGATATAAATTTCCTCTTGCATATAAAGCGACAGTAAACCACTTTGTAAATAAATCTCTGTCTAGATTCAAGACTATTTCCTTAGGATTGATCCAGAAGGAGAAATTACTTCGTATAAAGAATAAGAAGTATCTTAAGGGTCTTGTCACATGATGCTAAATCACTTTCCTGAAAAGTTGAATCCACTACACTCCCATCAGCAAGAATTCAAGAGTGCCTATCTCATTGCAGTCTTGTCAACATTGAGCGTTACCCAATTCCTACAAAATCTTTGCTCCATTGATAAACAGAGATGCTGTCAAATGGTCTGGGTTTTAGAGTCTTGGACTGGTGGCTACGGGGGCTGTGGACATGGATTTCCCAAGTTCCCCTCCAAGGGAGGACATTTGGTCCCAGTTGCATTTGTGTGATTTGCACACTGTCTGCTAGCACCTGCTCGGGTGTCAAGCTGCCTCCCCTAAGGTCCTGCTCTTGTGGGGCAGCCCACTCCCGGGGACTGGGTGCAGCAGGGGTATCAGAGCTGGGCCTCAGAGGGGTCCAACCTGGGCCACTCTGATGAGCAACATTCACCCCAGGCTCCAGGCTGGCAGGTGAGGCTTGATAGGGCTAGACCACAGCTACAGTCTCCCCCTGCCCAGTCCTGCTTCCGCCCACGTCTTCTACAGGCATGGATCCCTAATAAATACCTTGCACCCCAAACCCATCTCAGCATCTGTTTCTGGAGAACCCAACCTGCACCAGAAGTGATGTTGGACTTTTTTTGGATTATTTGCCTTTTTCTCTCATGTTTGTGTTTTAAGGATTTTGAGGCTACTTCTGGCAGAGTGATGTCAATCTGCTACATCTGAAAGCCACAGAGAACGTAACAAAGGCAAAGACTGACGTATTTGACATAAAACAAACTTTTCTGCATGTGGAAAACACCTTGGGTAAAACAAAGTTTTTTTAATGCACAAACCAGAAAGTTGCAATAGACAAAAGTTTCATAATTACATATAAATATATCTTACATATCAAATTAACATGAGTAAAGCAATCACTGTATTGTCCTGTCTCACTTATATGTTTCTTCAGAATATGAAAAACATTTTCCTATTCAGTTTTCTCTAAACACATTTCCAAAAACCTTTGAGGGCTGGTCTATTCCTCTGAAATGTCAAGAAGTCTGAAACTCTAAGATGGGGATAGTCTAGAAACAAAAACAGTTCTTTGATTTGTGAAGAAGTGTAACAAAAATAAGGATACAGCTCACAGTTCTTCCACCCCTCTTGTTCCAAAAAGCAGTGAGAAAAGTGAAGAAAATCTGATTTGAGCCTCCCCTTCAACAACAAAGTCTCGGCTAACCCTCCGCTCCTCTCTCTTACAGCTTTGATCACTGATGACCTCACAGATGCAATTCTCTGTGCCAAGAAAATCGTTAAAGAAACAGATGGGATGAACTACTGGTAAGAGTCTTTCCTTGGGAGACAGGCTGACAGTGTGTCTGTTCATCTCAACTGCAGGGGGTGGAGACAAGTTCACCTCTGCAGAGTGGTCCAGCGATTTTCAGGTGACCTCGTCTATATCTTCCTCCATTCGTGTGTGGATGTGCCGTGAACCTGGTAGGAGGGATTAGCATAGGAAGGAGAGGTGGAAGGGAGTCAGAGTCATTTGCAATTGCTTTTCACGTCAAGGTGTTCCAAACAGTAAGGAGATAGGTGCTTTCTCATGTGAATTGGAGAGCCTCTGTGAGGACAAGACACCACAGGAAGACGCTCGAGTTTGCTCTGGATTCGGATAAGATTTTGGAAGTCTGTGGCAGGGAGAGGAAAATGACCCTGTCAGTTGCATGAGACATTGACAGGAAATGCCCCCAGGTTGTGCAGGAGACATGGCTAAGCTGGCGCCCACCCTCATCACTGCCTTTGTATTTCTTGTGAACATGGCTAATCAGGTCACTCACTTGGGGAGCCTGAATTTTCAGAGATGTGGATGTTTAACTAAATGACCCATCCTTATCAAAGTTGTTTGCTTGTTGCTGTGGCTAATATGGACTAGGAGAAAACCAGGGAGAGGAAAGTCTTAACAAGGCAGAAGGATGGAGTCCTTAGACCTCAGAAGCAAATGACAGTAAACCCTGGGCACCACTGGTTACGCGGGTGAGTTGTCTATGGTTTCTGAACCTCAGAGTATTTGGATTGTCATGTTTTGCTCTGTTGTTCCTGCCTCCCTCTCCTCCTTAGGCAAGGCTGGAAGAAGAACTGTGAGGGCAAAGACCTGTCTGAGTGGAAAAAGGGATGCGAGGTTTCATAACCTGGACTTGCGCCAAGGATGCTTCGCAACGGCCCCAGGATTTCTAAGAATGGTTGTGTCATTTTGTCTCCCTTTCTCTTAATATTCCTTCTCAGAGTTGGAGAGGGAAAGTTAAGCTATATTTTCAAGGAAATAAATATTTCCATTTAAATGTCTTGACTTCGCCCTGACTCCATTTCAATGATGCTGTAATAGCACAAGGTCAAGGCTTGAAAAGTCACCTACAAAATGTTCTTGCCCTGAAAGGAATAAACTTCTCTTCTTCCCTGTAAGGAGTCCTGGCTTCTGTGGCCCTGAAATGGCTGCTTATTTCAGAGATAACGATTCCCAGGTCAAGGTGAACACAAGGGGAATGACCATAGTTTGCAGACCTCTGTCCTATAGCAGTAAGTTCTTCTCCTGGTCATCGGACGCATAGCCCTTCCTCAGCTTATCTCTGCCGGAGAGAATGTTCCTGCTTTCTCCAGGCAGTTTTGATGAGCATTCTAATGGTACCAAATATATGAAGTTGCAGCTCTTAGCCCCAATGTTCCCCATGTTATTCCAACATCCATTTAAATTAAATCCATCAAAAAGCATACTTACATCCTCATGACAAAATTGTTTCCAGGTTTAGACCTACAGATTTTATTAGTTTGCTCAGGAAACTGACCTGACTATCTAAAGGATATTTAGATCCCCAAAGATATTCCCAGGATGCCCTCTGCTCCACGCAGGGATGGCTCCTCTACTGGGAGGCTCTGCCCTACTGAGTTTGGTCTTGTCCATTCTCTGTCCTGCTAGGGTTAGAAGTGGTTGGGGCTGTCTTAGTGGGCCTTTAGAGTCAAGTTGAATGCAATCTGACCTCGAGAATGCACTAAATTGAGATTTATTGGAAAACAGTTATGCCTGCAAATAAGTTGCCCACTTAGAAGAAAGTCCCCACTAGTCAGACTGATGGGTTTTGTCATAGCACCTAAAAAACCCATAAACACTCTCTAGTTGCCAACTGCCTGGGTTTTACTGTTGGCTCATTTCACACCCACTGGCTTTATCTGCAGCCATAGGCTTTTAAAAAAATCTGAACTCTACTTGCCAAAAGAATATAAATGTTTTATATATGTCTAAACAAACATAATCCTGTGACAATTTCACAGGCATTACAAAGCACAGGGGGAAAAGCTTTTGAAACTTCTGATGTAAGAAATCAAAATATAATTCTTTAAGGTGGCTGAAGAAAATCTGAAGTTTTTAGAGTCCATTAAGCTGTACTAAATCCACAATCAGCCCTTGTAGAAGCTCATAAATATACATTTTTCATTATTATTGTCTTGTCAGTCATCAACCTCGCAGTCCCCATTCTTAGCGAAACCTCCTGTTTCGTTAAAACCAGTGGTACCATGTTAATGACCTAGGTGGGCATGGGACCCGGTGCCAGCCATTCAAAGCCTAAGGGGAAATTTCTTTAACAAAACAAAAAGCAAAGCGCGCTTTGAAATCCAAAGTGAAGGGAAACTGGCTGGCCCTACAGTTCGATGGATCTTTTAGCAAAGCTCATACATCTTCTAAACAAGCATTTCTCTCCCTAAATGTTCCATTTAGTATTTCCATAAATGTAGGATGAAAAAAATGCATTGTCCTGGATAATTTTCCACAATCAACACCCTCTGAAATTCAAGAGGAAAATATCACTGCTATTTCTGAGTTCTCTCTATTTAACAAAAGTATAAACACCTAAGATTTATATTCCCTTTTGCATATACCAAGCCACTTGGAAATAGATTTTCAGTTTCTCCTCACAACCACATTATCAGCTCCTTGCCAGACTCGCTGAGCACACAGTGGTGTAGATGTTGGCGTGTAGAGGTACTTATGTGGGTGCATTCTTTCCCTGGGGACTCAGCTCTGCCTGGATCTTGGGACCCCTCCATTAGAATCTCTCCATTCGCTTCCCAGCTGGTTCCCTGTTATTCCTCAACACTGTCTGTCTGGTCCACCATTTTTTCATGATGCCCCCCAAAGCCAATACATCATTTGCCCTTGGGTGTCTTTGGTCCTGGTTTTCCCGAAACCCAGAAGGTTGTACCACTTCCCTATCACCTATTCAAGCCCCCTACAGACTACATGAGGCCTCTCTGTTCCTCCACCCTCAGAACAGTCTCTCCTCTATGGGCTTCCCTAATGGCTGGGTGTGGACTATTTAATGAAGGTGTGAACTATATCATGTGGTCATCAAGCATTGGCGATCTCACCTGGTCTGTAAGCTCCTTGCGGCCTGGATCACACGTTTTACTTCTATATCCTCCACAATGTTTTTTGCAGTACTAAGCACATAATTTGAGATTTGAAAATATTTGATGTTGATTTTTGGTATTCCTGGACACATGTACAAATATAGAAAAACTAAGGATAAGAACTTGCCTTTAGAACATTTTTATTTTCAAATTGGGGTTCACATCCATTATTCCAAATGCTCCTGACAATCATCTTGGGACGTGGTGTGTGACGTAAGCTTCCTTTTACGCAGAAGCCATTGCTATATAGAAGTGTGACCTTCCCAAGGGGCACAGTGCCATAGTGAGGCAGCTAGAGGCCTGCCGCCCTAGAAGAATCTCCAGAACTCGGTGCAGGAACAGTGCCCTAGTTCCTTTAGGGACAAGAAGTCCTGAGCCTCTCATCTGTGTTCAATACATTTACTTCCTTGAGTACCCTGCAGACCCAAAGCAATAAAACAGACAGTTATTTTACCAACAAAATGGGTTTATTTCAGAATAGCAAACAATAGCACTCTACAATGTGCAGTCTGTGACCAAAGTCAAGCCCAGAGAACAAAGGAGAGGAAGTTTTTTTTTACAGAAGAGAAGGATGAGTTGGAAAAGGCTGTTGTAAACAAGAGTCCATTGGAGGAAACTGGGTGTTTGAAGCTTAGTGGCTTTTCATTGGCTGAGTTGTGACAGTGTCTCATTGGCTGGGTGGTTGCTGGGTGAAGAGAAATCCTTCCCTGTGCTGGGTAAGCAGTAACTTTCCTATTGGAGACGCAGCTGACATGGAGTGAGAGGGCACTAGAGTGCCCCCTTCTGACCTCCCAACTCCATTTTAAATGAGGTTTCTGATTTCACAACCCTGAATTCAGCACAAACTCTAGCCAGCACCTGAGAGATCTATGAGAAAAGAGAAGGAAATGCTCTCCCCCCCAAGGTAAATATCTTCAAGGTGAATCTCTAAAGTAAAAACTTCATTAGGAGGCTTAGAAAGATTTCCTATGTCCTCCTAAAATGGAAGGAAAATGCTCTGCCTTTCTAAAATGTGAAATGATAAACATGTATTACGTTTTCCAACTAGAAAAAAAATTACACTTTTTAATCACAAATAATCTAAAACATGAAAATCATTTCTTTCAGCATAAGCACTCTCTTCGGGTTGTTCTGCCAAGGTTTTCTTGCCTTTCCTCAGCAGGGCCTCTCAACTGAGGAGTGCATGTGGCCTGAGAAAGCACTACAGACATTACAGTCATCCAGAGCAGCCGCTGCACGGAGTGTCAAAGTGGCCAGCAGTTCTTAATAGGCTATGATGTCCTGGATGGAAATTCACACCACTAGCTTCCAAAGGAGCCAGTGCCAGGGAGAGCTGGGGACCCAGGGGGAAACATCTGGACCACAGTGGGCTTCCTTTAGGGCCCTCGAGGCAGGTACACAGCACTGTGACTTGCATAAGTAACCCTCGCTTTCCCTCATTTTCTTTCTGTTAGTTCAACAGTTCAGGAGAATGGGGAAAAGCACATGCAAACTGCCTAAATCACAGAGACACAGGCCCATCTGTTTAAGCTGGTTCTTCCGTAACAGAAGACAGAGGGGGAAACAGAAGGTCAGGCAGTAATGAGCAGTCTCATTGGAGAGGGAAGGACTAAGACAGACAAAGAATATGTTTTCTTACATGAGGCTGCACCTTGAACAATGGGTTGCTCTTACCTGACAACACAAATGAAACACTGGGTATTGAACTGTGATGTTCCCCTTTTCTTGGTTTTGGTACTTTTATTGGGTGAGTTCTGATTTTAACAATACATATTCATTGTGGAACATATAGAAACTGTTCTTCAAAACCATGAAAATATTCTCCCCACTCAATGGTGACTGCTACTAATACTTTGGGTTTTCCTTCCACTTTTTTTCTATTTTTTATAAAGTTGGAATAATGGAGTTTTAATTTTGTAGCCTGCTCTTTTCACTTAATGTACTCCAAGATTTCCACCAATTAATATTTTCTAAAATATATATGATCCGTGAGAATAGAACCACAGTTACTGTTCTGTCCCATGATTCATTTTCTCTTTCCCCTATTATTGCATATTTGGGTTAACCAGGAGTATTTTCAGGTCTGTACTCCAGGCCAATTTTTGCAAAGGGTTCTTTCTTTTCCCACTGCTTATTTCCCTCCAGAATTCACCAAAAGCCCTCAATCCATAATTTTGTGGGGTCCATGTTTCTACAGACTCCTTGACTGCTTTGGGGATGACTTCAACGGAGGCACAAATGTGATATCGGTCACATTTTCCAAACAATTAGGATCCGCCATTTGGTCCAACATTGAAACAAAAGACTTAAAAGTGGGTACTGTTCTGAAAAACCCACCCCCATGGTTACCATGCTCTTTCACCTCCTGTAAAATGGGAATAATATTTGCCTTATGCAGCTGTGGTAGGATTAGCAACAATGTCAGAAGCACCAGTGGCAAAAAACCAACCTCTTAATAAAAATTGGTTACTATTATTCTATTTCCACATTGTTCCTTCTCCAGTATGTTGAACAGGTGATTTCTAACAGGGACTGCAGACAACTCAGTAGGTTGAACTACATTTTGTGTGAAATAATGGCATTTCCTGGAGGCAAAGGGGAAGATCTTGCCTGAAAGAAGCCACCAGTGAAACCGAGGCTGAGTTTGTTTCCCTAGGTCTGCGCTGCTGAGATTTCCAAGCTACAGGGTAAAAATTTAAAATCATCTCTAGGCTTCCCACCCGCCCGCTACCACACCCCCACTGGCAACATCATTCTTGGCAAGGAAGAAAAAATAAATCTATAGTTGCCTTGAAAAGCATTCATGCAAAATAAAGCCAGGATTCATAAGTAATCGGACTTCTGCATCAGTTTTCAAAACAGTATCCTGTTACCAGCTAAAGCAAACAGAGTGGTTTCAGCCCCGGGAACTGACAGGCAGTGCAGAGGGCAGATTGGAAAAGATTAAATATTTGTGCAAAACCCTGCACCCCCCGCCTTCCTCGGGAAGGAAAGGAAATGGAAACCAGGGGAAGGGGATGCAAGAACTGAGAAGAGAGCCTTATCTCTGCAGAGGAAGGACTGGTTTTAAAGGAGGAGGTGGCAAAGGGGAGAGGGGAGAATGAGGCGGTGCGGGTGCAGCCTCTGGTCACTGCGGGCTCCTGCCTTGGGCACTGAGGCTGAACTTTTGACCCGGGCAGTGGAGTCAAGCCAAAGGACTCTGGGTGGGGAGACGGAAACAGGATGGGGAGAGTTTTGAAGTTGCCAGGCTGTGATGGCAGAGAAGCCAGAGGGAGAGGCACTAGGAGAAACCCACAGTCTCAGCAGCACTGCGTTAACTCCTAGGGGCTGGAGGAGGGGAAGGACGCTGGGGCGGAGACCCGCGAAGCACACTGTGCAAATCTGACAGGCCATCCAAAGCAAAAGACGGACCTGAAAAGGGACACTTTTAAAACTTGGTAAAAATTGCAATTTTCAACTCCGCTGACAGTCTATCAAAGTCAGCTTCTGCCTCTGAGACATTTTACTGGCTGCCAGGAACTTAGAATTAAAAAAAAAGAAGAAGAAAGAAAAACCTCACACAATAATGTTCTGTGCAGGCAGTAGGGAGATGGCTGATAAGATGAGAATCTTTCAGGAGCTGCGATTTTTCTGTGGACTTTGGAACTCCTCGTGGCCCTACCAGTACAGCACAGGATGCTCTGCAGAAAAAGCAGCCCTGGGGGGGCCCTTTGAACCCAGCTCAGATGACCCATGTGAGGGGGAGGAGGAGCCCCCAGGGGGAAGGACAGCCTGTGGTCCATTGGGCGGGCTTAGGGCCTGTGCCAAAGCAGTGGTCCTCAACCCTCTCTGAATAGGAGCATCGTTGGGAGGGTTTTTTAAAATACTGATTTAACACAAATACTCACTTGTGTTAAATCAAGCTCCCTGAAGTTGGGTATTTTTTTTTAACTCCCTGTTAACTAGTATGAGGTCAAGACCATGACCCCCAGGGAGAGACTTAAAGGGACCCTGTTGGGGGCAGGCCTTCCTCAGGCTCTTGGGCCCTAGTGTCCTCACTGGGAGAAGAGCATTAAGTACCCTCCAATTTCCCACTGCATCTTGGGTCATCAGGAAGCTATTCCCCTTGGAAGACTTCAAGCCAGTCCCTGGATCTGAGGAGCTAAACCCAGTCATCCAAGCAGACAGGGAAGATGGAAACGAAATTTTTGGTGGTGGGGGCACCGTAGTGTATACAGAAGTAGAAATATAGTGCGGTACCCATGAAAGTTATATAGTGTTATAAACCAAGGTTACCGTTTTTAAAAAATAATTAAAAAAAAAAAAACCAGACAGGGAGAAAAAGGATAGAAATCATAGAATCACAACTTATGGTTACCAAAGGCCCAAGGCGGGGAGGGATAAGTTAGGAGCTTGGGACTAACAGATACACACTACTATACATAAAATAGATAAACAACAAGGACCTACTGTATAGCACAGGGAACTATATTCAACACCTTGTAGTAAAATATAATGGAAAAGAATCTGAAACAGAATATATATGTGTATATATATGCCTATATGTGTAACTGAATCACTGTGCTGTACATCTGAAACTAACACAGCATTGTAAATCAACTATACGTCAATTAAAAAGAAAATTCTTCATCTATTGTAAGTAACATCCAAAAAAGATGGATTCCTTATGCATGGCCCTGTGCTAAGTGCTATATGAAACAACTGATGTGGCCCCACCTCTCCCCCTGCAAGGCTGGCTGAGACACATATAGGACCGAGATGGTCTTCCATGCCCACTGCCTCCTTCTGAATTCCGATCCAGCCACCTTTAGGACTCATACCTTGAGGCCTAAGTCCATGGTTCCCAGCCCTGGCTTCCATGGGATTCACCAGGAACTTTTAGAAAATACTTGTGCCTGCCCCCCACCCCAAAACCCTTATTTACTTCATCTTCAAAGGGCATCAGCATTTACTTATAAACCTGGGCCTCCGGAGGAGAGGCAGCCAGGTTGAGATGCTGCAGGAGGAGATGGAGAAGGAGAGAGAAAAGCTGGCCCCACCACACTCCATGCACCCACCGGAGGGCACGTACTGAGCTAATCACTCCCAGCTGCAGGGAAAGCAAAAATGAGTGGGTTTATAAGCTGCTTAAAGTTTAATAATCCAAAATATAGAGTGCCTTTAGCACCATGTAACAGGAAGAGGACCAGCTGGGGAAGGAGAGGTCTGAGCTTTGGTCCTTGTTATGCTGAGGCTCCCATGCCTTGGAGCCTGCCGCCTGTGTGGAGGTGATGGACACAGCTTACCGGGCTGGGCAGATCTCAGCTCCAGCCCCATCTTCGCAGCATAGCGAGTAACTTAGACCCTCTTAGCCTCTGTCTAACCTTCGAAACCTATAACAGTGTTACCCATGGGGCAGTGATGGGCACAGAAGTGCCTCGCAGGAATACTAGCACACAGCGAGTGCTCAGTGAGTTTTTACTATTATTACGAGTTAGCCCAGCAGAGCTCCCAGAGCCTTTGAGAGGACGGATGCAGAAATGTAGCCTTCAGTAAAGTGCAAAGCACCATCAGCAGGGGTTACTGTCACTGACCTCCTGGCTTTAATTAGGCTGAAGCCAGGACATGAGTTCTGGGCTGATTCCAGAATTCCTGGGAGCAGCGCTTGAGGTTTCTTACTCGCACTCTTCAATACTTCCAGAAGGGTTTTTTGAGTTTAAAATTTAGAGAGTTCTGGAATAGCCCTACCCTAGTCCAACGGGGACCATGGTCAAGTTGGCCAAGCAGTCTTGTAATGGTTTATAGCTATTTTCTCATGTGAGGCTAAGTGAAAACCAAACTCTTGGGGCCTGGGTGAAGCCTGCAGACAAAGCAACCACAATGATTGGACCAAATTGATCAAATTAGGGAAAAAAAAAAGAACCAGGTGAGTGCTACTTCATTCTGGATTTTTTAAAAATATTTTTATTGAAGTATAGTCGATTTACAATAGATATTTTAAATGCTCCTACAGTAAGTCCTAGAGAGTTTAGAGGGATCTGAAATGCTTAGACAGCATAGCTCAGAAACAGCAGTAATTTTCCAAACTTTCTCTTTTGTGTTTTTACTATGAGAGCTGCCCAATGTACCCTGAAAAAGCTACTGAGTTCCCTAACTTTCTGGACAAGGGTGAATAGAATACTCCAGGGCGTGTAGCACCAGGATTATTGATAAAGGCATCTGTCCATTTGCTGTGACACTGTTTTCATCCACTTAGAGAAGTTTTGCTGTGCCTAATGGCATAGCATATTGTTTGTACCCACCATCGCGGGCATCCAAGGAGTAACTGTCTACCTGTTTGAACAAAGAAAAGAAACAAGGAAGGGAGAAAATCATTAACTGAATTCTCAAAATATCCTGCCACACTGAATATAAAGCATTTGGGGCATGGGTCGTGGGTTGCTAGCTGAACCATCAGTGTTCCATATGTAGTAGATTCATGGGGTATCGCAGAAAATAATAACAATAATAACAAGGTTATTGAGTCCAAGCTCATACTGCTGGCCACTCCACAGGCCAGTAAATCAAGAAACAAGTTGTTGGGGCAAGGAATAGTGACTTTATTTGGAAAGCCAGCAGACCAAGGAGGTGGTGGACTAGTGTCCCAAAAAACCATCTTATGCAAGTTAGAATTCAGGCTTCTTTTATGCTAAAAGGGGAGGGGGTGTGGTAGGTTGTTGCAGACTTCTTGGTGTTGGAATCCTTTGCTCTTGCAGCTGTCCATGTAGCTCAGGTCACAATGTTCCTATAAACCTCCAAGAAGACAAATATTATTCTCTGTTCTGCAGAGATAATATTTTTATCTCTATATGAATGGAAAATGTTGTACCTTTAAAGGTCAGAGACTTGCGAATGAGCCATCCCCTATATTTCAGGCTCTAGGCAACATTCCTGACTTGTAGTAAAGCAATAGACTACCATGACTAAAGTACAAGCAACAGATCCAATATGGAGTCAGATTTGTTCTTCTCTATTATGATAACAACAATAAGAATAGTAATAATACTAATAATTGTTCCTATCTGTTGGGAACATAGCTAAGGGTTTTTCATGCATTAGACAACCAAATTCCTTTAATAATCCCATGAAATTAATATTATTCCTATCTTACAAATGAGAAAGGTAAAACTGAGTCTAGTGAATCTGCCCAAGGTCATACAAGTTAGTTAATTAAAGTAATTCAAGTCTAGGTTTATCTAGACTGCTCTTAATCATTACAGGATACTACCTGAATACATATCCCCAAACACATTTTACCCAGAATTTCAGTCTCCTGTTCTCAGCAAAATGTTAACAGATTCCAAAATAGAAAGAATATAGAGTCATATTTTTTCCTCTCCTTCCTTCTGGGACCCTTCCCTCCCTTGTATCAGGGAGTAAGTAACAAAGATAACCAAAGGCCAGACAACAGAAAGAAGGGACCCAGGAAGAAATCTGAATTGATCAAGACCATTGGATAAACATCTTCAATGAAATTCACAGACTTTTCAGAATGTTTAAAAACTTAAAAATCTCCGTTGAATTACAAAACAATAAATATGTAAGCATATTTTCTCATTGAATGAAGGACATAAATTTCTCAGCTATTGGGACTTCCTAGGTGGTGCAGTGGTTAAGAATCCGCCTGCCAATGCAGGGAACACGGGTTCAATCCCTGCCCCAGGAAGATCCCACATGCCGCTGAGCATCTAAGCCCGTGAGCCACAACTATCAAGCCCTTGAGCCACAACTACTGAAGCCCACATGCCTAGAGCCCGTGCTCTGCAACAAGAGAAGCCACCACTCACCACAACTGGAGAAAGCCGTGTGCAGCAATGAAGACCCAATGCAACCAATAAACAAATAAATAAATAAATATATAAGTTATTTTTTTTAAAAATTCTCAACTATTATCCTGGCTTATCCCACCGGTAACTTGACTTGGTAACTTCAAGACCCGGTATAGTCATGATGAAGTGACGCAGGGTCCCATGGTCCCTCCCCTCACCACCCCACCCCACCCCCATGTCCTTGGCCTGCCTGTTGTCTGTAGAAAAACTTTAGCCAAAGGATACGTTTAATCAGAGAAGGGAGAAAAATGCAGGAACAAAAGAAAGCAGTCCCCAAACACTAAATACTAATAGTTTAGTTATTAAGCAAAGTCAAGGACCTTTAGTTCCTCCTCAAGGGCTAGAGATAATATTCTGAGCCACATCCTGTGAGCTGTCTAATAGATACCGAAACCCCCACCAGGTGGAAGAAGTTAACCACATGATGACCAGGCTGTAGCCATGACAGAAGCTGCCACAATTCCGAGCAGTGGCCTCAAGGAAATGGGAACAAAGTGACCCTGGAACTGAAGATTAACTGTACCTAAAACAATCAAGAGGACACTGGTCAGACCACCGATGACGAAATTCGAGATGACTGTCAGAGCTGACTCTGCTGTTTCTACATGCGGCCCCCTCCCTCCGTCTATAAAAGCTCTTGCCCACTGATTGTCGAGGTGGGGGGGTGGAGGGGGAGTCAGCCTTTGGGCCGGAGTCTGCCTTCCCCCCAGTGGCTGGCATCCAAAATAAAGCAAACTTTCCTTTCCACCAAGCTTGCCTCTTTGTTGGCTTTTGAGCAGCAAGCAGCCGGACCCCACTTTTGGTAAAAACGGGACATATACCTCATGTCTCGGGAGGCTTCTTCCTAATTTCTGTCTTACCGATCAGGCATGTAATATTTTAAACTACTAAAAAAGCCTGACATTGGGCAAATGAGAACAGGAGGAAAGAAAATATGGTGGTTCTGACTCAATCACTGTCAAGACCACCAAAACGAGGCCCAGGGGCAAGGCTGGTTAAAGCATCTAAAAGTTCCACCAAGAAGGAATCAATAGCATCATGTGCTTTGCAGAAAAAGCTCAAAATTTCGGACTCCTGCTCACCAAGGACAGAGCTATTCCCTACCTAGGACTCGTGACCCCCCACCCACTGCCTAAAGCCAAACAGAATGTGGGTTACATCCTGCATTTAGCCATCCGCCCCACATTTTCCCGTGAGTTCATAATTTGACCCCTCTGAGAGGTCTGGCTGCATGTGCTGAAGCTGTCTGTTAACTCTCCTATGGACTGCTGGGTTCGGTATTTCATCTCCAGCACGAATTTCAGAAGGTCAAGGTCCCCATCTGTGAGGAATGCCATGGAAATAATGAAACAAGGCAGACAAGTTCACTCTGGAGGAGATGGACATCTCTAAGTGCAGCTGACAAAAGACCTTTAGACTCTAGACGTATGGGGCCTGGGGTGGAGTGAACAGGGAAGAAAATTAGCTCAGGGAGAGAGATTCAAATCTGTGGGGGAAAAAAAAAACATATGATGTGCAGAGTTGCAGGCTACTGGGACATTTGCTTTCCATTAACTGTACAAGCAACGGTTTGTGTTGTTATTGCTGATGTTGGGTGAGCCTGTTTATTATGTTTATGGGCACCCAGAGCACAAGCAGTAATAATAGGGCAGTGGAGTAAGTGCGCAAAGGAATTAAAGCTAGAACGTATCAGTGTGTGGAAAAAATAAACCAGAAAACTTGCAGGTCCTGGGTTCGCCGCAGCCTGTGGTTTCCCACGCTTACAGGGAGTGCCGCAGACAGCATCAGCTTTCTCATTTCAAACTCCAAAGCATCCTAAACCAAACACGAGGCTCACAGATAAATGGTCTCTCTTTGATTTACACATCAATATCTCTCCAACTGTTGATCTAGCCCAGTCATCCCTGCGATGCCTTGCGGATGAAGGCGTCTTCATTTTCTCCCCTGTGATGCTGGCAGGGCCACCCGTGGAACCATGGCTGAGACACTCCAGGCTAAATGTGAAGGCACTGGAAATTTTCTTTCACGTTCTCAAATTTCAGTTTTGTAACCTCAGGTCCAATACTGCCATGTAAATCATTTTCTTCTTTGGGTTGGTAATAGATTATGTAGTTTGTTGGCCATAAATATACTCAGAGCCCTCCTTACAGAAAGGCAAGTGGGGAAATCAAGGTATCTGTCCATCGGCAAGATTCATGGCACGATTTCTGTAATTGGAGGTCAGAACATCTCAGCTGCATGAACTTCTGAGAGTCGCAGGGCAGTGAGAGATTTCTGCAGCAACCAACAAATCACTATCTAGAAGATTTATAAAATAATAATAATAATAGCTATCTTTTATTAAATGAGGAAGAAGGAATGCTCACACGGCAGACACTGGGCGGCAGAGGGGTGAGTGGGGGTGGTGCTGGGAAGGTCTCACAAATGGTCAGGGCAGAACCAGAACTTGTGCACATGTGTCCATGGGCCTGGAAGCCTGAGTCCATCCCTGTGTGCTTTGCTGCCTCTTCAGACAAGGCTGTTCCACACCTGGCAGGTTTGGGATAAGAGGCCCATCTTCTAGCCTCATCTGCCCTCCCACAGTCTTCCTTTTCTTATTCTTTTATCTCATAGATGTGACGTGATGTCAAGAGGGGCCATCCCTGAAATTTTTCTTAAAAGTTGCTTAGCAGGTGGGGAACCTATGTAACATCCTTGATGAGATGGTTGGTTTGTTGGATTTTTAGCACCAGGGTGGAAGAATGGTTTGGAACAATTATTATCATAATGTTTCTCAGGAAAGCAGTCAGGACCTAAAACTTTGGAAACTACCATTCCACTTGGTATGCCTTCCAAATATGAAGAGTGATGCCAGGAGCAGAGGAAATGCCAGGGAAGGGCTTTAACATTCCTGAGTTCACTGCCATGTGCCTGAGTTTGTGGTCAATTATCCCCAGATTGGCTCTGCAGAAGCTCTCCAGCACCTTCTGTCCATTAGAGAAAACGCAACCCACATTTTGGCCTCCCCACCTTCTCTGGTTTTGGCCAAGCCCCCTGGCTATCACGTATACTGAACCCATCTTGCCTAGCTGCAAAACCACCACTGGAGAGAAATTTAATTTTATACTCAATGCATTTGCATCTAATTGAAATAGATGTTAAGGGCGCTCTGCTTTGTAATTCTCCCCAAGTCAAACAGAACCCTTGGAGAGTCCCCTAGAACAGAGCACTGACACAATTCCTACCCTAAAAGGCATTGTGTCTCCTCTTAGTTCGAGTCTACAAGCACATATTTATCCTCAATAATGTGGACTGTGTCCCTCACGTTGTGCTTTTCACAGTACTTGGCATTAAGCGCTTAATTCGTGAGTCAATGTGTGTGTGTGTGTGTGTGTGTGTGTGAAAGAAAAAGGATTCAGCAGTGATGGCAGGCAGCAAGAAGAATTCAAACATTTCTGCAGTTAATGTTGGTTACTCTTCATGACCAAGGGAAGATACAGTTGCAGTGAAGGACCCTTTGTTTTTCTTTCTCTCTCTTTTTCTTTCTTTCTTTCTCTGCCATCATAACTTTCAGTCACAACTTACACTCATATTTTTTGGTCTCTAGACACAATCATCAGCAAACTGTTGTTGGAAGAATTTGCTTATACCCTTTTTAAAGTCAACGTCTTTCGAGAGATCCACTTCTACCCAATCCTTCCACTGGCCAGCTGAAGTCAAAGGAACATGGACTATGCATGTTCATGTATGTCTCTGTATTTTTCCACCTTATTCTTCTTTCTCGTTCTCCCTCTTCCTTTCTGACTTATTAGTATACCATTCAGGTTTTGTTGGCTGACAGTCTCTCCAATGTTAGGTACCTGCATATTTTTATAAAAGCATCCAACTACACATGGAGGAAGTCTTCTACTTCCTCCTCATTAACTACATGGATTAACAGAATGAACACTGAACTTCAGCTTTAGAGACTTAGATTCAAGTCCTGGATTCATTCATTTACTGGTTGTGTGTTGGAAATGTATTTAGTCTCTACAGTTCACTCATCTGTAAAGGAACACAGTTCAGACCTGCCTTACAGTGATATTCGTAGAATGAAATGGACAAATGTATGTATAGTATCCAGCACATAGTACCTGAGGCTCAATAAGTACTCAACATTTACTTCCTGCCTTTCTGATGTCGCCTTTGGCAGAAAAGGTAACATCCCCAAACCTCAGCCTCTGCATCAGTAAAGCCTAGAATTCAGATAAAGAAAGAAGTGTAAAACTTGTATAGAACACCGAAAAGAAGACTTTATGGTTCTAGAACCATGTGTTTGACCCACAGCTGCCTATCTCCACACTAAGCAGAATCATCAACTCCCTACGATGCCCAGAACATTGATGAAGTTCAGGTGTGTGTCATCCTCCATTGTGAATCATTGATTGTATGAAATAATTTCTAGTAACCACGGTGAAGCAAGAGAGGCACCCAGGGCTCAACGTGCATGGCTCTGAAAATATCTCCTTAAGCTTTGTGCACTAGTAATAATATAATTCTAACTTTTATGCAATTAACTTTCATGTATTTTAAGTTTCAAGAAAGAAACCATGTTGGACAGTTGGGGCAAATATTAAGGTTCCGCTGTGATAAACAGGGAGACTGAGTCTCAGGAAGTGTTAAGTTATTTGAACAAAGTTCATAGCTGAACTGAACTCAAAAATCTGGCTCTGCCTACCCCTCAGCTAGGGTCAGCTCCTCTCCTTCTTAACCCACCAGCTGAATGATCTGTGCTCATCTGGACTAGTGAAATCTACTTGACTGACTTCTGACCTGTTATATAAGAAGATTAAGAACTAAAAAAATCTTTTTTTATTGAAGTAGAGTGGATTTTTAATGTTCTGTTGGTTTCTGCTGTACAGCACATTGATTCAGTTATACATCTACATATATACATTGTTTCCCATATTCTTTTCCACTATGGTTTATCTCAGTATATTGAATATCGTTCCCTGTGCTCTACAGGAGGACCTTGTTGTTTCTCCATCCTATATACACTAGTTCGCACCTGCTGATCCCAAACTCCCAATCCAACCCTCTCCCACCCCATTCCACCTTGGCAACCGCAAGTCTGCTCTATGTCTGTGTGTCTGTTTCTGTTTCATAGATAAGTTCATTTGTGTCATATTTTAGATTCCATATATGTGTTAGCAGATGATATTTTTCTTTTTCTGACTTACTTCATTTAGTGTGATAATCTCTAGGTCCATCCACATAGCTGTAAATGGCTTTCATTCATTTCATTCTTTTTTATGCCTGCATACTATTCCATTGTGTATATATATATATATATATATATATATATATATGTACTACATCTTTTTTTATGCATTCATCTGTCAATGAATATTTACGTTTTTTCCATTCCTTGGCTATTGTGAATAGTGCTGCTATGAATATAGGGGTGTGTGTATCTTTTCAAATTATAGTTTTGTCCAAATATATGCCCAGGAGTAGGATTGCTGGATCATTTAGTTTCTTGAGGAACCTCCGTACTGTTCTCCACAGTGGCTGCACCAATTTTATTCCCACCAAGAGCGTAGGATGGTCCCCTATTCTCCACACTTTCTCCAGTGTTTAAGAACTAGAAAAATCTTGAAAGGACCTACATCTTGGAGATGCAGCTTTATGAGTAAATACTGGGGCAATTTCTGTTTCTTGAGGTCATACCGTTAGGTAAAACACTGCAAATCTGGTCCAGCTAAGCTGATGGTGAATCCACAATCATTCTGGTCTATCCTGCGTGGCTGCCCATGACAGGGCACCCACCAGGGGCCACAGCAAGTGAAGCCCTCATGAGCTGAGATGCTGCTCCTGGCCTCGGTGGCTCTGGCTGTGGACAGTCTCCTTCCTGTACCTCAGTGCGCCTTAGAAATGCTGTCATTATCTATATATGTAGGGAGAGGCAAGAAGGACTCTAAAGCTGCTGGCTAAGAGCCACCAATCTCTTCTGCAGGGAGAGAAAGTAGAGTGCCAAGATGGCTGTGGACCACATGTATTCCCCTTCTAGGTCACATTCCCCTTCTAGGCAGGAGATCTTAAAAGAGAGGAAAGGAAGAAAGAGCATTACCTCTAGCCAAGTCCTAAAGGTGCTAACAAAATGGGAAGGGGGGCGGCTCCTGATTCCTTTAAACCTAAGATTTGACCTCAGATCATAGCAACTATTTTTGCATTTTCAAAATACTCACTATTCGTGTTCCAGATGGGACCACTGCCATGTAAATGCTTGAAGATCACCCAAGAACCATAAATTACTGTAGTGAGTTGAATTCTGGCCTGCAAAGATATGTCTACCCAAAACCTCAGAATTTGACCTTATTTTGAATTAAGGGTCTTTGCAGATGTAATTAATGTAAAGATCTGGAGATGAGATCATCCTGGATTAGGGTGAACCCCAAAGCTAATAGCAACTGTTTTTATAAAAGACAGAAAAGGAGCAGCCGCAGAGACATAGAGAAGAAGGCCATGTGAAAACAGAGGCAGAGGCTGGCATTACAGCCTCAGGTCCAGGGGCACCAAAGGCTGCCAGCAGCCATCAGGCACTTGAGAGGGGCCTGGAATGGATCAGCTCTCAGAAACCAATCGGTTTCCAGGGGAAACCAATCTTGCCAACATCTTCATTTCAGACTCTTGCCCCCCAGGACTGTGAAAGAATAGACTTCTGTTTTCAGCTGCCAAGTTCATGATCATTTGTTACAGCAGCTGCAGGAAACTAATACACTTGCCTTCACAAGAAACCGTATATTGACTCACTTAGCACAGAGCCTCCACACTGGGACAAGGGACAAAATGTCATGATCTGTCCTTGTGGACATAGAAAGTGAGACAAATAGATGGGATCCCTGCTGGGTAGGTAAGTCAGTGATCAGGGCGGGTCTCCCGATCCCACCCCAGGAGATGGACTGCAGCCTATGTAGAGGGAGAACCCGAAAGCATTTAAGGCCATAGAGTTACTGTAGAGTCAACTGCAATATCCCAGTGAGCAAAATCTTCAAGGATCTCCTCCTATTGTCTCCACTCGGGTTTTAAGTCATCTGTGACTTGAAATGCCACCTCCCACCCCCTGTATTCCCAAGGTTTTGGCTACTGATGCTAGCATCGGGGACCTTATTCCACTAAGAGCTCCAAAAGGCAGGAACTGGGTTTCTTTCCCCATCGTATCCTTGGCCCATAGCACAGGGTTTAAGGAAATGACTCCTTAAACTCAAATTATTGAGTGAGTGAGGCCACCCTGTCTAAACCTGGCATGCCAGGGTACAGCGGATCATATTTGGAGAGCCTTCTCTGGAAGGTCACCAGCTGTGTCACTGAATAGCCACACAGATGGCCACCCAACCTGCACCCGACCCATCAGGCCCACGTGATCCAGGGTGGAGGTGGTGTGGTTACCCGAGCCTGCTGCCCTGTAAGTCCACTCTCGTCCACCCCAGGCCATGGGATGAGTATGACATCATTGTGGGAAAAATACTGGATCTTTTCTCAGTTTTTCCCTAAGGGATTTTTAAGCTTGAGAGCTCTTTTGCTTCTAACTCTTTTTTTCATTTTTATTTATTTTTTTGTTTTGGCAGCACAGTCCCAACTAATAGGACTCATGAACGAATTTCTATACTAGGGCTATAAACCTCTGGTCTAGACAATGGCTTCATTCTCAGCTTCTGAGATTGGGGTGCCTGGCCATTTCAACAAAAGAATATCAGGTACCAGTTCTAGAAAGTGTTGGACACTTTCACCGCAGAGATTCTGGCTTCATTCACGGGTTCCTGGGGAAAGGCCAGGAGAGGAAAATCCAGCCGGCACAGCACACCCAGGTGAGCAAAATCGACCACGCTGTTCCGCTGCAAAGGTGTCAGGCAAAACCACAGCCCACTCGGATGAGTTCTTTGATTAAACCCGAGGGGTCTACAGCCACGTCCAAGAGCTAGACAGTAGGAAGCTCCAACTGTGAAGATGATGGAGCTAACACCTCTAGGACTTGGGTTTCGATTTCACTCAGACAAATGGGACACCACCATCATCTAAACTGACAGCTGATGTGGACTGGAAATCAAGGGTGCTCTGAGAGCAGGAAAAAGACAAAGATTTGAGTCAGGCATTTAGGTACATTGCGGAGGCAAAGCACAGCAGCAAAGGTCTTCGTGAACCTAAGGTTCGCGCCCTTGCAGCACTTGTGAACCTCACCTGCCAAAGGCAGAGTTGAACCACAGGGACCCTGGTACAGAATAGCAATCAGTCAACACACACTATTGACTGCCTACTGCAGGAGGGGAGTTTGAGACAGACCTAAGCCCGGGAAGTCTGGAATGACAAGTGTCATCCGGCCCAGGTTCCCTCTCACTGCAACCCCCTCCCTTCCTCACCAACTACTGAAATCCTACCGATCCTTCCAGGTCAGGTCAAAGGCAGGCTCCTCTGTGAAGCCTCCTTTGATTACATCTCCAGTCCCATCCTCACAAATATGATGCTTTTGTCTCTTTGAGCCTCTTAGAGCATTTAGTTTCTATCTCTATGATGACAAAAATCGCAATCTGCTTTGGAGAAGTTATTTTCAAATGAGTCAGATTTCCAGCACGTTGTAAATTCCTTGAAAGTGGCATTGTGTTTATCACTGTAGCCCCTGCAATGCTCAGCCCAGGGTCCTGCACAGAGCAAGTATTTAAACACATTTTTTGGTAACTGCACAGGGATTAATAGTTGAAGGTTGGGGGTGATGAAGATAAAGTTCAGGGTGATTCTTGTCCTCCTAGAGCATTTTTAATAGAAGCATCTGTCCTCTCTCTCTCTTTTTTCTCTCTCTCCTCTAAAAAAAGAAAGCAGGAATTAAAAGAGGTATGATGACAACAGAGTAGGAGTGCCAAAAGCACAATCATATTTGGACTTCCAAGGTTGACATCTGTTTGACTGTTATTAGAATATTTTCTTTATGTATACTGCAAATTAAATTGACCAAGTCATCATATCATCTAAGAAGAAGTATGCTCCCTGGACTAAGAGTATAGAGGCCTGGGTTCTAGCCCTGGTCCTACCACTAACTAACCGCGTGACCTGGACAAGGCAAAATTTCTTGGGACCGAAATTTCTATAAAACTAAGGAATTTGACTAAATCAACTCTATGGTTTTACAATTCTGTGCTTTTTTAAAAAAACATTTTATTTGTAACAAATCCTGTAAATTAAGATGACCCTCAGGTCCTTACAAGAAAATCAAAAGGCAAAATCAGCTCTCTGCTTAGGGGGAAAAAAAAAAAAAAAATATATATATATATATATATGTGTGTATGTGTGTGTATGTATATATATATTAAATTTTTCTTCATTGTCCTCTGAGATTTTTCTCCTTAAAAAAATTTTTTGGTTGTCAAATGGTCTTGTACTTAAGTATTCTCCTCTGCTGTTCCTAGCTGTGCACCCACCAGGCCACAGTGATGTCACCTGTGCCGTGAGGGTGGCCGCCATCAACACTCTGCAGCCTGCAGGCTAGGCTGCCCCCCAGGATCTCTTTAATGGTTCCAGAGAGTTCTCTAGATAAAGATCAGCCCTGCATATGTCAGGCAATGTTGACAATCTCATCCAAAGTGATGTTTCCACTGTGTTGCTTAATGTTATTCTGCCTCTTTCTGTCTCTTGGTGATTCCTTGAGGGCTTTGATCATCAAGGCAGAGGCAGATGCTACCCCTTCAATCCGGACCTGTCTGCTCTGAATGGTCAGTTTCACTGTCATCCTCAGGCCTTTCCAATCACTGGTTGCCTTGGCGATGTCATCACCAAACGTACTCGGAGACTGGAAGCTCCTTGAAGGTAGGGACTGGGTATGTTTTACTCTCTAGAGCCTGGTAGGTAGCAGGCACTCAGCCAGGTCCCAGGAACTAGTGACAGGCTGAGTATAAAGCTGGCACTGGCTTCTAGAAGCTGGACTTGACGGGTCTGCACTCTGAGGATAAGAAAGCCACACTGCATGGCAGAGTTTGTTGTACATGTGGTTCCGGGAGTCCTGGGTTTGACCCCCTGCTCTCAGACACCAGGGTCCAGGCAGGACAGCACTCATTCTGGAGGCCAGTGGAGCTTATTCATGTTATGTTGTCATCTATCTTTCTATGTTAATGCCTGACTCCCAAGTAGTCTGTAAGCTTTTTAAGTGCAAGGACTTCAGGGGAATTCAACTGCTAGACTTGGAGCTGAGAGCATCTGGGCCCTTTGCCCTCAAGGCTTCCTAGCTAGGAGGGGCTGGTGTAGACACCACTGTTGAATGCTGTCCCACTTCTACCCCCATTGTAATGCTAAATAAATGATGTAATACTAAATAAATGAGAACAGAGGAAGGAGCGATGACTTTTAATGGAAGGAGAGGCTTCTCAGAGGACATAATTTTTAATCTGTGACATTGAAGGATAAATGAAGAGAGTTGGCAAAGTAGGGAGGCGAGACTCCCGGGTAGAGGCTGCAGCTGGGAGGGATGTGGAAGCTGGAAAGAACCTGTCCTTCTTGGAAAGCAGCAGGTGTTATGAGCAAAGAGCAGCTGAGTGAAGTTCAGGAGAGGAAGCAGTAAATTTATGTTAGAATCAGACGATGACGGACCAAACATGAGTGCAAAGGACTTTGGACTTCAATTTGTCAAAAGCAAGATGTCATCTAGGTTTCTCTATAGGAATCTGTGTTTTGAAAAAATTGCTTGATCAGCTTTGGAACTGGACATGGCAAGTGAAGGAAAGGAGTCACATTTCATTACGGTTTCTGGTTGAACTAGCAAGCAGATGGGTGTGCAATTAATCAAGGTCCAGAAGAGGGTGAGCCGGTTTGAGGATGGAAGGATGGGAAGGAGGGTAAGGGTTTGATGTTAGACACATTAAATCAGTTTTTCTTATAACCCAGTACAGAGGCCAGCGTGTTACGGGCATTCTGTGAATGTCGATGAAGATGATGGTATATACTAGAAGGTCAAGACATTAAGAATCTTTGTCATTAAACTTATGAGCACAGCACAGAAAACAACTCACATTGTCTTTATAAAGCATCCCATCCTCAGTAAACCCAGGGGGATAGATAGATATCACCCTGCTACAGATGAGGAAACCGAGACACAGAGAGTTTGTGTTACATGACTTGCCCCAAATCACACAAGTAGTAAATGTCAAAGCCAGAGTGCAGACCTGAGCTTGGAAACTCCAGACACGGTCATTCCCCACAGTATCCTTCTGCGTACCATGGCAGAGGGGGGATGCAGGGGCGGGAAGTGGGTCTACAGGCTTCTTGATGTGTCCATGTGGCTGAGTGAGGCCATGGGCTCTTAGGGCTCACGTCACTGACAGACCTACACAGTTTCCTTGGGGCTTATCGTGTCCAGGGTAGGAAAATGGGGACCATTTGAGTTCCTTTCTGCTTCTCAACTCCGGAAGAGATCTATAAGGCAGCACGAGATCTTGGAAGGACATAGAGGATGATGAATTATTGATGAAGTATAGCTCACCATCCTGTGAAAGTGCTGGATCTGTTGAGACTCTGGAATGAGGGTTAGTTTCCAAAGGAGGGCAGTGTCATTCTTTGAGGAAACCCTAAGCATCTATATATGAATTGGGGAAATAGGAAAGAAAAGGAAGACCAGATCTAAGTTCTCTGTGGTCTTAGACGCTAAGTCCTGATAACAAATGCTAGGAGAGGAAAGGGACGGAGAGGAACGGAAGTGGTCCAGGTACAAGGGTTTTCCTTCATTGGCTGCTGTTTCACCCACACGTGCCCCAGAAACAAGTCTTCTCCTCGAAGACCCACTGAGAACACCGTAAATTGGTGAGACCTTCTTCAGTGCCTCTTGACTCAGCTCACGCCATTTCCCAAAGACCCGGAATTGTAAAGATTCTTGGCATCTCTCACGATGTCAGCCCAGAATGCTGTCTCTCTGAACACACAAGAATTGCAACTCGATGAAGTTTTGGGTGGTATCCTCTCTCCTCCCTCTGTCTTCAGGCAAGAATGGCCCTGTGCTGAAGCATCTCAGCTTCTAATACCAACCGCAGATGTCACTAAACCTTCCCAAGTCTCCTTTCCATTCAAGTCTTACCCCAAATAATATCAAGAGCAAGCATGCCAAATAAATGGGATAATGATTTTGTTACTATATCGATAGGGATGGTGTGACTGTATAGTTGTTGAGTGTCTCGGGCCAAACTGTCATCTTTGTATTTCCAAGGCTTTTATTTTCCTCAATTCCATTCTCCTCTGTAATCTTTGGCCCACTCACTGTGACTTTTTCTACAGCCCGGGTAGAAAAAGTCAAGGTGTGTTGCCAAGGCTAATTTATTTTTTTCTCTCCAAATGCTCCATTTTCCACTTAGCAAAAGCTGACTCCTCGCTGACTTGCAGAAGTTGATGCCTCTGGGAAATCCGCTCTTAAGTACTGAGTTAGCCAAGACACATTTCCTGGGAGGACACCCCTTACCTGACAGAGCAGGGAGGGGGTCCTTCCATCCCGGGTCCACATTTGCTTGCAAAGCCTTTCTGACCATTTACTTACAATTACGCTCAAACCTAACTTGAAAGAGGTATGTTTTTTTCATTCCCACTTCCTGTGGCCTGAAAAAAAACCTGACAGTTCCTGACAGTTTGAATTTTATCTTTCCACTCTGGGAGCCAGCCACACAGCAGAATTATATTCCTTAGTCAAACAAACGAACTACAGAGGGTCCATTATGTCGCCGCTTCAAAACAGGAAGCTGGGGTGAGTGATGGGAGGGCTGGTTTTACATAAGGAGGGAGGCTGGGGGCAGCCATCGTCTCCGCCCTGCGCGTCCCAGGCTGGAGTTTGGAAAGCAGAGCCCATCGGGGTCTGCTCATTCCCACCCTGGGGTCTCTGTTCAGCTTGGATGGCCACCCCCTCGGACTTGGGTGGCCAGGCTCCTTTCCCTGGAGAAGCGCCGGCCCCCACGTCTGGCTGCAAGGGTCCTCTTGTGGCTCTGAGAATTGACAGAGCCGTGGGGAGGTTTCCGAATACGTTCCTCTCTTATCCACTCTCCGCTGGGCCTCCAGGGTGAGTTTGCCTCCGGGCCCGTGTAGGTGGGCCCGACCGCAGAGGGAAGCCTCGGTGACCTCTGAAACCACAAAGGAAGAAGGGAGCATCGTAAGGGTCCAGATGTGAACAGTCAGGAAGAGAAGAGGGAGAGCGGTACCCGCCACCCTCTTTCACCTCCGCGGTCACCCTCCCTGGCGGAGGCAGTGCTTCCCTTTGTAACTGTGGCTCCAAGGACTACAAAGAACCTTCCAAAAGGCCACCGGGAGGTCTACATTTGAGAAACCCATCATTTCCCTGCCTCGGAGAACCGGCCAGAGCAACCTAACCTCGCCTTCACCTTGGGTAACTGGCCTTGGCTTGCAGCGCTTTGAAAGAGTAAACTCCCGATAGGCCCCCTGAGAGCCCAGCCTTGCTCATTTGTGAAGCTTTAAAACAATCGCACGTCCTCTGCAAATGGCCTTCAGGGGCCACCCACGCGGACGTGAATCACTGGCCTGTGCATCGCGTTCATCTTCCAACAATGCCACCCACAGGCTGCGGGACCCAGGGGCTTTCAAGGGAAGTTTCATACAGGGCAAGGAGCCCAGTTTAGGTCCGAGTTCACCCGCTCATTGGAGGGTGTGTATCCTTCAGGCCACCGAGGAGTCAGTTCGGACCTGCTTTGAAATCCTTCCGAGTGACCCCCTGGGAGTGAGTTAAAGCAGCACCAACTTGGTTTCCTTCTCTCCCGGCCCAGATTTCCTAGCCAAAGACCGAGACCCCGGAGAGCAAGAGATTTATGACCAGGGTCCAAGAATCCACGGTTACACATGAATTTTCCCATCAAAGTCTATTAAGAATACAACTTTATAAAACGGCATGTGTGCACAGTTTTATTTTTAATTTTAAAAGGGTCCATATACTCAAAATAGTTGGCATCTCTGATCAAAAGTCACCATGAGAAATTAGAAATCTGTCCTTCTCTTAAGCAACTTTAATAGCTGAACCAGGTCCTAACCCCCCACCCAGGCCAGGGTGCCCAAACTCTGTGCCCAACCAGAAATATATCACTCAATTGGTTTTAAAAAAAAATCAGGCAAGTTCCAGGAAGGCAGACCTTAAGCTATGGGCACAACTAATTTATTCCGTGTTCTTTCTCACCTAAAGAATGTGAAAATAAGCTTAATTTGATATAAAGAGACTTATATGCCCACCAAGCAGAGGTCAGGAATCACGGGGGGACAAGATTTGCTTTCCATACTGGGAAATAAATTTTAATGTGTCGGGTACACAAATGCTTCTGGGAATTAATGCAGATAGCACAGTGCTTCTGAGTGTGGCTGTAAAAGACTGAAAGGACCCCTGTTGTGTCAAGCTGTGGATTCACTTCAATTTTCAGCAGATCCCAGGCTCTGAGATTCAGGGTTTGAACTCCTTCTGAGAAAAAGTAATGCTAAACCCTCAGCTACCAGTGGGAGAGGAATTCTAGTGACTGGCTGCATAGCAACCGCTCCTAGTCGGGAGAGATCCTACTTGGGCAAAACGAAGTGCCCGGAAAGTTTAACACTACTGAGCCTAGTTTATGTGAATACGAATATTTTAAATGCTTTGCATCTGATCAAAAAGGGATTAGCTCTAAGCCTTGGGCAGGTCGTATAGGAGCCATTACACTTCATAATCATTTTTAGAGTAAACGGATTCAGGCACAATTCAACTTGGGTGAACATTTAATTAATCGGAGCCATCGCGTCCCCATGGGAGAATTCCTTCTGGCCTGGCCGGGCTGACTAGAACGCCCTCTTAGTCGGCTGTGTCACACAATGCCGGCGCACATCTTAGAGGCGACACTGGGTATGAGAGCAGAGTGCCACAGATTGGGAATTTGGTGGCAAGAGGGACAAAAGGGTCACGGAGCTGAACTAGAGGGGTTCAACGGTGACCCACACGGATGTGACAGAAAATAGCCACACGGAAAGGTGCCAGAGTTGTCACCCTGGGCCACTGTGAATAGTCTCAAAAGTAGAACTTCCCAAAACAAATAAGGAAGTGACTCTGGGAGGGCATCTCCCCAAGGCCCTTGGCCTCCCCAGGCCCACACGCCCACATTCCCAGAAGACAGATGCCTGCGTCGTTGGTGGGATTTCCCAAAGCCTCTTGCCAGGAGGTGATGCGCTAGCTGAGATGAAGTTTCACGGTGGGACCCTGGGATGGACATTGAACACGACGGGTCTGAACATGGTTCAGAAAGTGCCCTCCTGCAGGTGATCTTGTTTGCTCCTCTGACAGCCCGGTGAGGGAGGGATGCTCTGGTGCCTGCTTCCTTTACTGCAGAAGGAAGGGACCACGTCGCTGCAGCCTGTTGGTGAATTGCATGCCTCCCCTTCCTAACGGTGAAATCAAACAGAAAAAAATTGAAAGCGAGGGATGTGGACGATGGAGTGATGCAAAGGAAAACCTACTTTGTTTGCAAAATATGGAGACAGTAAGAGCAGGGATTCCTCTTCCAGATCTCCCGGTGCCAGGCTCTGTCCTCACCAACTGCACGGTGTTTACACAGCCGCTCCTGCACAGGGCGAGGCTGCTGGGGGCAGAGGCCACAGCCTCAGCATTTGGGGTTCCCAGTGCCTTACTCGTGCCTGGGATACAGTCAGAACATGGGAAGTGCTCCTGATGAGCAGGTACTAAAGGAAAGAAGTCCGAGTGGATTTAACTTAGAAGATGGTTGAAAGAAAGGTGTGTGCCTCTCCCACCCCCATAAGTCCGCAGAAAGTGGTTCAACTTAGAATAAATGTGAAGGCAAGATTTCTGGGGGGAAAGCCTGGCAGACAAAGGAGGTAGGATTCCAGATTGTTTCTGCAGTCTCCTCAACGATCTTTTCAGATACAAACTCCATCTTCACTTAGGGTGAGCAAAGAGGTAGAGACTGGATTGTGTTTGCTGGCAACCTCTTTCAGCCAACTGAAAGGGAATTCAATAGGATAGTCGAGGCTGGTGTGCCAGGAATCCTCCCGAAATCTCTACTGTTGGGACTGGGAATATTGCCCAGGACAACTGTCCCAAACAAATATACTGTATAGGGCTTCCTCGGTAGCACAGTGGTTAAGAATCCATCTGCCAATGCAGGGGACATAGGTTTGAGCCCTCTACCGGGAGGATCCCACATGCTGCAGAGCAACTAAGCCCGTGCGCCACAACTACTGAAGCCTGAACACCTAGAGCCTGTGCTCTGCTACACGAGAAGCCACTGCGATGAGAAGGCCACGCACCACAACAAAGAGTAGCCCCCACTCTCCACAACTAGAGAAAGCCCACTGGCAGCAACAAAGACCCAACACAGCCAATAAATGAAAGTAAACAGACAAATTTATTTGGAAAATATATATATGTATATATATATACTGTATATATCTACTAAATACACACACATGGACACACGTGGACACACATATATGCATATGAACATATATATCTATATGTGTGTATACATATAAGTTTTTTAACTTCAAGATTGGACCTGTGAAAAGCCATTTTTTCTTTTCTTTTTGAAGGAGATTTTTCCACAGGAAATTGAATTTCAAAGATGTTTCCTTCCTAAATGGGAAGCTGAACCATAAAACAAAACATCTTCATTTTACTAATTAACTTTTGATCTAGTTGCTAACTTACGAAGGGGGATTTTCTTTTTTTGTTCATTTTTGGGAGAAGCGCTCACAATAAACATTTTTGCTGAATTTCAGTCATCTTACAATATCAAGCTTGGTTCCTCATTTAACACTTGGCATCTTAGGTTGACAAAAGCAGGTTTCCATTTCTGGTTGGGAATGCTATAATATAGAAGTGTTCTAGGAGATTTCTGAGAAAATGGTTAAGGTAAGCATTACGGACAAGTTAAAACAAAGAAAAGAAAAGATATGCTATCCAACCTCTCCAGATGTCTTGCCCGGGTTCCCAGCATCCAACACCCCCCGGAGTATGAGATCCCTGCAACAGTTAATGGAGTCGACCACCTGGGTCCCATTTTCACAGAACTTTTGCTCACATTTGTCATTTTGTTGTAGGCTTTTCTCAGCTGAGGTTAGCTCTTTGGATTCTTTAGCTATAGAAAAATTCCCATAATGGCTTCAATATCTTTCTTTATTTCTTTGTTGCGTGGTTCTTCCTCACAGCAATGCTCCTCCTTATCTGCTCATTAGTCTACCATGGAGTTCATTCATTTATTCATCCCATAACAGTCCTTATGGGGTAATGACATAGCCATAGTGACTTGAGATCCCTGGCCTCATGGAACTTGCATTCGGTCAGCAACCAAGCAATAAAGCAAAAACTAGTTACAAGGAAGTTTATTGGGGTTTACTGCAGGATGAAGAGAAAGTAATTTAATTGACCCCAGGAAAAAATATATCCCCTTCAGGATAAATGGGATAAGATGCAGGGAAAACAGGGCCCTGTTCAGGCTGGGAGTCGAGCACCAGCATACGATTCTTTGTGGGGCGAGGATGGGGACGTGGTCCCATTAGTAGGTCATCACTGGTCCTTTAGAGCAGCTCCACGCTGAAGTGCCTTCAGGGCCCTGCTCATTGGCCCACTGAGTGACTTCTTTCCAGCCAGGGAATTATGTATGTTTGAGCCATCTACTTACGCCAAACCAAGGCTGCTCTTACCACTGGAGGCTTCCAGATGGGAACCTGCCTAGAGAAGAGTGGAGAGTGAGCCCAGGCCCGCTTGGTCTGTACCAGCAGCCTCTCACCCCTCTGCTGGCCTCTGGCCACACCAGTGGATCTGCATGGCCTCCAGTAGAGGCAGACTTTCCTCTTCTGCCTTTTCAGGGCATTTACAGGCTCCACCCACAGCCCCCCAGAAGAGGGCAAGAGGCACGAGAGTCACTGCTTGCTGTGGGGGGTCTGCTGTAAGAGGAGGTCGACACCTCATCACATCTGATGGTGGCATCACCACCAGCCTGGTTCTCTGCAGGTACAAATCCCACACCTGCAGACGTGATGTCTACATGCACTCCTCATGAGCAGTCCCTAAGGTCTAGGGCACGAGAGCTGGGTGATTTTGATGAGGCATAAATGCAGTGGCCATGTATAAGAGCACCATGAGGGAAGCATGGGTTAGAGAGTCAGGTGTACCCAGCTGCCCACCCCACATCCGCACTCAATCGGACCTCGACATTTTAGACGTCACACAGGAACAGTATGTACTTAGTAGGCCCCACGAAGGCCAAACATTGTTTCTTTGTTAAAAAAAAATACCCACATCTCAAAGGAAAAAATAGATGGAGCATTTTCACTGCCAGACAACAAACACTGCGTTAAAGAGATGGTAACTATGACAATGTGATGTCGGCACCAAGTAGGCAAACTGACCAAAATTGCCAAATACAGAGTCCAGAGATACACCAGTTCCTAATATGAGGACCTGATTTGTGACAAAGGGGATACACCATTTCATTGGAAAAAGTTCCTCTTTTGAATAAATGGTGTTGGATCATTGGATATTGTTCTGGGAAAACTATGCCTCTTGACATCATACTACACACAGAAAGTGAATTCCAGATGGATCGTAGATTTAAAGTAATAATAAAATAGAAAAATATGAGAAAATATCTCTATGACCTTGGAGTTGACAAAGACGTCTTAAACAAGATGTTAGGAAACACTACACATGGAAAGGGAATGTGGCAAACTGGATTGTATTAAAGCTAAGAACTTCTGTTCATCCAAAAACACCATTAAGAGAATGAGAAGAGCAACCCGAAGATGGGAGAAGGTATTAACCACATGTATATCTCACCAAAGACTCATATCCAAAATATATGAATACACTGTGTTCATGTATCCAAAATATATGAAGCACTTCTATGAATCAGTTTTCAAATCAGCCCAATAGAAAAATGAACAAAAACTTGAAAAGACACTTTATAAGTGACAATAGCCAAATGGCTTGTATACACATAAAAGATGTTCAACTTTTCAGTCATCAAAGAAATACATATTGAAATCACTGAGATGCTACTATGTACTACCAAAATGGCTAAAATTTAAGTAAAAATTGTTAAATATTGGTAAGAATTTGGGGCAACTGGAATCTCCTTGCACGGCTGATGCGAATATTAGTTGGTACAACCATTTAGGAAAACCATCTGGCATCACCGAGCTAACACATGGTACCTTCTGATGGGCACCTCCTCTACAGGGCTACGTCCGACAGAAATGTATGCCCGTATTCACCCAAAGACAGGATCCCGAATTTTTACAGCAACACTGTTCATCAGAGCTAAAAACTGGAAACTTGTAAATCAACTGTACTTAAAATGAAAACAAAAAAACTGAACACTAGGCAAGGACCCCACAATGGTAGAATGGATGAATGCAGGTATTATAGTCTCCCAGTGGAATACTATACAACAATAAGAAAGAACAATGTACAACTATTCACAACCCTGTGGATAAATCTCACAGTCATATTGTTGATCAAAAGAAACCAGATAGGAAAGAGTATGTATCACTATGTTTCCATCTGTGTAAAGTACACAAGCAGGCGGGATAATGATTATCCTTTGAAGAGCAGTGACTGGAAGGGAACACTAAGACCATTCTATTCTTATTTTTTTTTTAATTTTTTTTTTTTTTTGACGTGGACCATTTTTCAAGTCTTTATTGAATGTGTTACAATACTGCTTCTGTTTTATGGTTTAGTTTTTTTGGCCACGAGGCATGTGGGATCTTAGCTGCCCAACCAGGGATCCAACCTGTACCCCCTGCATTGGAAGGTGAAGTCTTAACCACTGGACCTCCAGGGACTGGTTTCACGAGTGTGTTCAGTTTGTGAATATTCATTGAGCTCATGATATGCGCATTGTTCTGTGTGTATATTATACTTCAATAAAAAGTAACAAACAGCAGTTCTTGTAGATATCCCCCATGCTAAATTCATATCTGTCAACCCTGCAGAATCATGACATCCAGTGCAAGACAAAAAGTGTGCTGAAAACCTGCCATTAGTGTATTTTTTTATGATAATGTAAGAATTGAGGAAATATGCCACACACCAGTTATGTGTTCGTGTATAGGAGAGTGGCCTAGGTTTTCCCTACGAATACGCTAATAAAGCATAATTGGAAAAATATGAGGCCCAAAACAAAGCCAGTTGCTGCTGCTACTACTGTGCAACAGAACAAAATTGAGAAAAGCTCAGACATGGGACCTGGAAACGGAAACTTCACAGCGGAGAACAGATGCTATGGTTTTGTTCTTGACTTAGGGAATCTGCTAAGGTGTTTAGTGAAGGGTCTACTGCACTGCATTTACATCAGCAAATTTTTTTTTAAGATTTATCTTATTATTTATTTATTTATTTTTATTTTTGGCTGCATTGGGTCCTGGTTGCTGCGTGCAGGCTTTCTGTATTTGTGGTAAGCGGGGGCTACTCTTCGTTGTGATGCATGGGCTTCTCAGTGCGGTGGCTTCTCTTGTTTGGAGCACAGGCTCTAGGCACACAGGCTTCAGCACTTGTGGCTCATGGGCTCTGTAGTTGTTCCGCAGCATGTGGGATCTTCCAAGCCCAGGGATCAAACCCATGTCCCCTATATTGGCAGGCAGAGTCTTAACCACTGCACCACCAGGGAAGCCAGCATCAGTAATTTTTTAAAAGTCATGGAGCTCTGGTCACCCCAACTAGATTGTAAACTCATTAAGAGCAGGAGCTTGCTCTACATCCTTGGATTCTAGGCAAGGAGTATCATTTTTATTTCTTGATAGTGAAACACGTTTACAGAGGCATCCTCAATTTTGAAGTTGGAGACAATGCATTTTTCGCTGAGGTTGTTGGTTTGATGGTGGATTGGAGCATGGGTCAGTTGATAAGTTGACTCCTTAAGCTTCTTTTATCCTCTCAGGAAGAATGGCTGGTTGGAGAAGGGGAAAGAGGAGACTGCAAACTCTGACTCACGTTTGCAGGTGCAAACAAAGGGGGGTTGAGGGGTGAAAGCAACCCCCCTGAGCCAGCCTTGGAAGCCCATTGCAAAGTTGATCACGAAGCACGGTCCAAGCAACTTAAAGCTTTGTCATACCCTCACTCTCAGGTTTCCAGCACTATTCCACTTCCAAGCATTATGGGTTGAATTGCATCCCTCTGAAATTCATATGTTAAAATCCTAGCCCCCATGACTTCAGAATGTGACCTTATTTGGAAGTAGGGTTCTTTCAGATATATAAGTTAAGATGAAGTCCCCTAATTCAATATGACTAGTGTCCTTATAAAAATAAAAAGTTGAAGACACACCCACATACACAGGTTAGAACACCACTGGAGGTGATGCTTCTATAAGCCAGTGACCAGCAAAGAGTGTCAGCAATCTACCAGGTGCTAGAGGAGACCTGGAACAGACTCTCCCTCAGAAGCTCAGAAGGAAGCAACTCTTCCGAGAACTTGATCTCAGACTTCCATCCTCCAGAGCTGTGAGACAATAAATTTTTGTTGTTGAAGTCACCCAGCTGGTGACTTTGTGATGGAAGCCCTAGCAAATGAATACACCGAGTGTTAAGATTTCAATCACCCAATACAAATCATGGACTTACTTCTCTTCCAGCGATGCACAAGAACATGTTAGCAGCATTTATAATGATATGAAGGCATGTGTATCTGAACATGGAAATTTCAGAAAGTGTTATTTCACCTTTGAACACAAACCAAATATTTTGCCAGTTCCTTTCCCAAAGGGTCTTGAAAGTTAA
This sequence comes from Hippopotamus amphibius kiboko, assembly GCF_030028045.1. Classification (NCBI taxonomy): domain Eukaryota; kingdom Metazoa; phylum Chordata; class Mammalia; order Artiodactyla; family Hippopotamidae; genus Hippopotamus; species Hippopotamus amphibius. The sequence goes on along the minus strand of NC_080189.1, from coordinate 134,575,767 downwards.
TGGGGCCTTAAATATCACCTAAGTACAAACCATCATTTTAAAGATGGTGTTGAGGACCAGAGGAGGGAAACGACCCGCCCAAGGTCAGCTGGGCTTGTTGGAGACAGACCTGAGAGTCCTGGCTTCCAGCTCCCAAGTCTGAGATTTTCCTACCAGCTTGCACTCTGACCCATGGAAACTTTATGCAGACAAAGGAAATGGACACTCTTCCTGTGAGATGTAGCCATGGACAAAGTGGCAGGAATCCCACCCAAGGCCCTGGAGAAACTATTACTTCACATTGTCAAGGTTAAAAAACAAAAGTAGCAAAACGCTTCAATATTCCCAGTGCAACATAGTCCAAAGGAAAATAGATGAGGCCAAAATCGAATTATGTCTCTGAATCTTTGCTTAATCCTACAGGTTACTTGGCATTCCTATTTCAGCATTTTTGGGGGATTCCAATACGGAACTGAACACATTGGGTATATTTAATTTCACAGCTGTAATAGATCAGATGGGCCAAACCACACAACTCCACCTCAAGATAATTTTCCGCAGTGGGAGAAAATGTAACACAGCAGCAGCCAAAATTTGTATGTTGCAAACACCACACTCCTAACCTGTCTATGCCACTGTCATCTGTGTGTCTCTCCCGCCCCTTCCCCACTCTCTTTGAATCCTTTCCATCTCTTTGATTCTACCAGAAAAAGAAAGGAGACTTTCATGCCACAACCTAGATGATGGATCAATTGACCTTGAAACCAAGGTCAGTTAATTCATGACTGTGAGGGTATGAACTTGAGTAGTGCAGATAGCTGCTGGAAAAAAAAGCTTTTCATACTGAAGGGCAGAAAAGCAAGAATGAGAGTTAGGTTTACTTTTCCAGTCTATTCACACTTGATACAACTCTTAGTCTAGAAAAAAAATGCATTTTGGGTAATAGATCCCAACTTTTTTGCACTCTGATAGCAAATTCAAATGGTTCATTACTCATTATTTGGCAGGCAAATAGTTAATATCAATCACACTAAAGACCAATGGGATTCTCAGGAAAAAAAAAATACTGCCCTAATTACAAAGGGAGGGAAGGACAGTTTCAAAAAGCATAATAGATTGGAAGAGTGTATATTAAAAGCTGTTAATATATCCAGTCTATATACCATCTACATAATATTTTCATGATTCATCATGTTATATCCAAAATGATTATTTGTCTATGAATCAGTAACCTTAGATAAAAGCTTATGTCAATATTTTATTAATAATTTTACATTTATTGTTTTACCTTTTTTTTTCCTCTGAAATGAAATGGTGGTAAATTGTCACAAATTAGCACATATTTGAAATATGCCACATTAAGCTTGTCTAACTATCCAGGTCAACTCATCTAGCAAATACTTTGGTGGCACCAAGACCAGGGTGAGGGAATGGATTCCCCAGGGACCTGCCTTCATCCCTCGGTCATGGACCAAACCAGTACCTGGGCTGGTGCTGAATGCAGAGCTCAGTTGCGGTAACAGATGCAAGATACATATTCACTTCACAAATAGTCACAGAGTCATTGTGTAAATATGATAGTTCAATAGAAAATGTACTTGTAAATAAATTTTCGGGAAAGAAATTTTCCTATGCCCACCAAACGTGGATGTTCAATACATCTGAAATGTTTGGAACTACATCTTTCAAAAGAGTTTTCTTTGGAAGAACAAAGGCAAAAGAGACGCCACCTACTGGCCGTGGTATGATAGTACTTTGGGGCGATCATCTCTGCACTGGGTTTGTGCAGCCCTGGGGGCGCAGGAAGACAGTTAAAAGGGATCTATTTCCAGACTCTCAGTTTCCACGATGTAGTCTTCCCTAAAACTGCCCACAAGCACATTTGCATTTTTCTGCTTCTCATTTTCCATCTCCCCTTACACAATCATTCTTCTCTCATTTTACACCTGCTTTTTCCAGTTTCACATCTTAGTAGGTGTGTAGTTGCCCTAAGGTGTAAAAATGCACATCTAACACAAGATCACTTAAAATATAGAGGTAAAGAATATAAAAAAGAATGTATGTATGTATATAACTGAGTCACTTTGCTGTATGGTAGAAATTAACACAGCATTGTAAATCAATGATACTTCAATAAAAAATTAAAATAAAATAAAATATACGAGTAGGTGAGGCCTCTTGTTAATCAAGAGCCCAAACCCACTCCTTTCCCCTTCATCCCATTAAGAGATGTGATTTCATGAAATTGAGTTATTGGTGGTGAGGTGGATGGACCTAGAATCTGTCATACAGAGTGAAGTAAGTCAGAAAGAGAAAAACAAATACCATATGCTAACGCATACATATGGAATCTAAAACAAATGGTACTGATGAACCCAGGAGCAGGGGAAGAATAAAGACGCAGATGTAGAGAACGGACTTGAGGACATAGGGTAGGGGGGACAGGGAAGCTAAGACAAAGTGAGAGAGTAGCATTGACATATATACACTACCAGCTGTAAAATAGATAGCTAGTGGGAAGCTGCTGCATAACACAGGGAGATCAACTTGATGACTGGTGATGACCTAGAGGGGTAGGATAGGGAGGGTGGGAGGGAGGTTCAAAAGGGAGGGGATATGGGGATATATGTATAAATACAACTGATTCACTTTGTTGTACAGTGGAAATTGGCACAACAGTGTAAAGCCTTCATACTCCAATAAAGATCTGGAAAAAAAAAAAAGATGTGATTCTAGTATATTTTTACTTTTTTTTTTTTTTTTTGGGCGGTGCCACTCGGCTTGTGGGATATCAGTTCTGCGACCAGGGATGGAACCTGCGGCCCTCAGCAGTGAAAGCACGGAGTCCTAACTACTGAGCCACCAGGGAATTCCCTCATTTTTACTTTTAAGTTTAATAATTACTTATAAAAATATGTAAGTTGTTTATGTTATTTTCATAAACTTCATACTAATAACAGCTGTATTGACAGCTATTAAAGAAAAGAAATAAAAGCAGTTTTAAACTTTTATTTTATAATCATGTATTTGCTTCAGAGAAGCAGGAGAGTTACCAATATGAAACTTCCTAATAAAAGTACCCTAGGATGATATTTGAGGAAGAAAATTGGATAAAAATATGATCTCAAATAAAATTTCCAACACCTAAAGAACTTGTTCATGTATTTTTCAATGAACACTAAGGCATATCAACTAAGTGTAATATTCAGACTCTACTAGATATATTTAAAGAGAACTATAATGGGTTTATTTTTCAATGTCAATATTAATAGTAGACTGAAGATTTACATCTTTTGTAATTACTTAAATTTATGATGAAAAATTTTAGGCATCAACCTAAAAGTAGGCAAGGAGATGTAAAATTTTTCTAAATCATTTTAGGGGGAATTGAACAAAAAGCAAGAAGACTACTGTTCAAGATGGTTAATGGGTGGGGCAGAGGGAAAGAAGGAGAGGCAGGTTATATCATATGTTTAGGCCCAAAACAATAACAGGAGGGAAAAGGGTTATAAGAGTGAGATGCTCTTAACTTAAGAAACAAGAGTGGGGACTTCCCTGGTGGCGCAGTGGTTAAGAATCCACCTGCCCAGAAATAGAGACACAGATGTAGAGAACAAACATACAGACACCAAGTGCAGAAAGCGGGGAGGGTTGGGGGGGAATGAATTGGGAGATTGGGGTACCAAATTTTACAGTCTAAATATATGCAGTTTATTTATTTTAACTGTATCTCAATAAAAGTTCTTAAAAAAAAAAAGAATCTGCCTGCCAATGCAGGGGACATAGGTTAGGTCCCTGCCCCAGGAAGATCCCACATGTGGCAGAGCAATTAAGCCCATGCACCACAACTACTGAGCCTGTGTGCCACAACTACTGAAGCTCATGTGCCTAGAGCCCGTGCTCCACAACAAAAGAAGCAACCGCAATGAAGAGCCTGTGCACCACAATGAAGAGTAGCCCCCACTCACCACAACTAGAGAAAGCCTGTGTGCAGCAATGAAGACGCAACACAGCCAAGAAAGAAAGAAGGAAAGGAAGGAAGGAAGGAAGGAAGGAAGGAAGGAAGGAAGGAAGGAAGGAAGGAAGGAAGGAAGGAAGGAGAAAGAAAGAAAGAAAGAAAGAAAGAAAGAAAGAAAGAAAGAAAGAAAGAAAGAAAGAAAGAAAGAAAGAAAGAAAGAAGGAAAGAAAGAAAGAAGGAAAGAAAGAAAGGAAAGAAGGAAGGAAGGAAGGAAGGAAGGAAGGAAGAAAAAGAAAGGAAGGAAGGAAGGAAGGAAAGAAAGAAGGAAAGAAAGAAAGAGTGAACCAGGGCAGATTACAATGATTTGAAGCTGAGGAGAGATGCACATTGAAATATGTGCAATCAGGCAATAACCACTCAGGAGTAAGAGTCCACATGTAGCCGAGTTTCCTGAATTTGAAACATCCCCTTCTGTTCAGGACAAAATGCAGAAAGGGGCTTTAAAACCCCATGGTAAAATCCAGGCTTGCAAACAAACAAATGGGGTGGTTATTCACTCACATAAAAATTGACGCTAAGGTTCTTTCAATTATGGAAGCTAAAGCTTAACTCTAATGTTTATAATCTTCCGCTTAAGGACTAAAATAAAAACCTGAGGTTGGTGAGAGTATTCAGAGCCTAGACTGCAATGCTTCCAGTTAATTGCCCCTGTCTGGAAAAGAAAATAATGTTTCCACAATAGGCGGTTTTCACAAGTGTATGGAAAGCCATTGATGGGAAAAAATAATGAATACAACTTCATTTTCTTCTTTCCTACATTTGGATTAGGAAGGAAATAACTGATCTTCACTCTAAAATCTATTTAGCAGACAGATTTTCTTCAAAATGTAATTATAACCATATGATATCACTAACATGTGGAATCTAAAATATGACACAAGTGAACTTATCTATGGAACAGAAACAGACTCACAGGCATAGAGAACAGACCTGCGGTCACCAGGGAGGATGGATGGTGGGGGAGAGATGGACTGGAAGTTTGGGGTTAACAGACACAAACTATTATATATAGAATAGATAAACAACAAGGTCCTACTGTATAGCACAGGGATATTTTGTAATAACCTATAACGGAAAAGAATCTGAAAATATATACATATATATGTATGTATAACTGAATCACTTTGCTGTATAACAGAAATTAACGCAACATTGTAAATCAACTAAACTTCAATTTTATTAAATGTAATTACAGAATGGGCTTCTTCAAAATTTAGGGAAGGCATTGCCAGGAAAGCTACAGTTTAGAAAAAGAACAGAATGGTCTGTTGCAAGGAATACCCATGGGGACACAGCCAACTCCAGGTCATCTGCGCTGCTCACCTTGGGGGCTTTTCCTGCCCTGCCCTGCGGAGCCCAGGTCTCCAGGGATCCGGCTTCCTCACATCTTCATAGTCCTCTGGACTTCTTGTTATAACCTTAAAATTGAATTCTTCTTTAAAAATGTACTTTATTAAAGTATAATTGATTTATGATGTTGTGTTAATTTCTGCTGTACAGCAAAGTGATTCTGTTTATATATATATATATACTTTTTCATATTCTTTTCCATTATGGTTTGTCACAGGATATTGAATATAGTTCCCTGCGCGATACAGGACCTTGTTGTTTATCCATCCTATCAGTATAGGTAATAGTTTGCATCTGCTAATCTCAAACTCTCCACTCCATCCCTCCCCCACCCCCCTCCCCCTTGGCAACCACTAGTTAGCTCTCTATGTCTGTGAGTCTGTTTCTGTTTTGTAGATGAGTTCATTTGTGTCATATTCTAAACTCTTAATCTTACCCCCGCCACACACAGAGACCACACCCCCTGCATCCACTGAGCCACTCTATTTCTTGCAGTTATCATGGTGTCATAACTACCTAACTATTGAAGAGAGAATCCCGCAATTCATCTACGAGTCCACCTCCATCGTCTGTGAATTCCATTTCCTTGACGTCTCCCAAGTCAGTGCTTCTCTCCTCATTCACACGCTCCACCTTGGTTCTCCCCTGGCACTCTCGTGATATCTCAGAAGCAGTCTCCCCCACCGGTTATGAGATCTCACGTGCAGATGGACTAAGGTGCCAGAGCTGCTGGGAATCTTCCTCTGTGGGATAACAGCCAGACTCCTGACTGGGGCAATGGAAGCCCCTGATAAGTAACTTTCCAGCTTTGTGCCTTGCCTGTCTCTTATGTCGATTACAGTTATATATTTCCAGACATGCATGGTCTTGCAAGCACTCTTTTTTGCCTTTGCACACGCAGTCCGCTTAGCTGGAAGAGCAGACCTTACTTCTCTCCCAAGACTGCCCATTCTTCACCCCCTGGGGCCTCTTCTTGGTCTCACCTCATCAGCAAACCCTGCTTTGAGACCTTTGCTCCTTCAGCCTGGCTATTCCGTGCCCTCCCCAAGGGCTCCCACAGCACCCTGCCGGTCTCAGACCGCACTTCTTCAATGGCCCGTTTGCTTGTCTGCATTTCCCACTAGACTGTGAGCTTCAGAAAGGCAGATGTGATGTCCCTGGCTACCTGATTTCCAAATCTAACCAGTGCCTGACGTATGCAAGGCACTTAAGAGCATGTAAAGAGAGAACAAAAAGGGCACGCGAGAGGAAGAAGGGCACGCCGACTCATTTCCTTGAAGATGTTCAGGACTAAAGGTTTTCTGTCTCTTTTATGGGAGCATGGTTTCTGTTCATCATTATTTTGTGTTTCCACCATGCCCAGCTTCCTGCCAGCTCTGGAGGGAGTGACCTAAAGAGTAATACATACTTTCCATCCTCCGGCAACTCATAGCCCTGTGGGAGAGCCGGACACCTACATGCATTCTTACAACAAAGCGAATTCTAAAGTAGAAGGAGATACGTCTTGTCAAGAAAGCAGAGGGAAGAGGGTGAGTGACTAGGTCAGTTGGGACAGCCTCAGGAAGCCCCCAGAGACAAGGGGACAAGGTCGTTCCTTGTGACAAGAGCAGTAGCCAGCATCTCCTGGATGCTGTGTGTGGTTACTGGTCTGTGTTTACATGTAGAACTTCATTTACTCGAATACTATGAGGTCGTGCATCGCTCAGTACAGACTAATCTCTGCTGCTGTAACAAACAGCCTCCAAGTCTCAGGACCTCAATATTATGATTTATTTCTTTTCCACACAAAATCTGCTGCATGTCCAGGCAACCCGCCAGAGCAACTGTCCTCCACATGGTGACTCAGCGATCCCGTGTGTTCTTACCATCTCGGTATCTCTTTAGCAGCTGCAGTGGGGGAAGAGAAGAGCAGAGAGAATTGGAAAAGACCTGTTCCCTCTGTCAGCCCAGAGTGACACGTGGTCACTCACACTCCACCTCCTGGTCCAGAACTAGTCACGTGGCCCTGCCTAACCCTGAGCGGCTAGGAGGTGACGTCTTCTGTGTGCCCTGGAAGAAGGACTAGGAAAAGGGTCTGGGGAGCACATAGGCTCATCTCTGCCAACGTCAATATACTCATTAATCCCATACTCAGCTGAAGACTCGGGCCACAGAGAGGTTAAGTGACTTGCCCAAGGTTACACGTATAGTGGTAAAGTGAAAATCAAACACGGGCTTTCTGGGTTAGAACCTTCATCCCTAATCATTATGCTGCCTCTGTGCCTTTAAAATGGAAATAGAGAGAGAGAGAGAGAGAGTGTGTGTGTGTGTGGGTGGGTGGGTGTGAGAGAGAGAGAGAGAAGAAACCAGCTTGCTGGGGGTGGCAGGGGGGAAGAGAAAATTTGAGGCACAGTCTTCCAGGTGGCCCTCAAATAGTACACACAGGTAACCATCCAGGCATCAGGTTGGCCTTAACCTGGGGACATTCGGGGCCTCCCCTGCTCCTCAAGCATGAACCCTCACCCTGGAGATAAATGGCTCGGCTTCCCTTCTAACCAACGCCTGCCTCGCAGGTCTACTCCAGAGCCTGCAGGGAGAGAGGTGTCTGGTGGAGGGCACTTTCCTCTCAGCCTGCGGACTGTGAGCCCTGGAAAAGTGGGGAGTGTGGGGGGCTGTACTCTCAAAGTCCCCCACCCTCCCAGTCTAGGATGGGTGAGCGTTGCCTGAGAAGGTCACAAGGGCCATAAGAGAGATGCGTCCCCCATCAGCACCCAGCTCTTTGCAGAGGCCAGGGTACCAGGATGGGAGGCTGTAAACAAGGCACCTGGAACAACAGTGACACAGCAAAGCAGCTTTGAGAAGGTAATAACTTCAATCTCAAAACAGAACGTGAGGCTTGTTAGATCCACTGTCCTGAATGATTTCCTCCGAGGCCACTGGGTTCTGTGTGCAACCTTCACCTTGATCCACACTGAGCTGGTCCAGTGCATCCTCAGGACTGGAACCTTCATCTCCTGCTATGGGGCCTTCCACTCCGAAAGGACATCACTCCCTCTCCCTCGGGGTCCAGCAGCGGGAACTGGGAGGATGGGGATCTCCAGCTGCCGGGGCCGCACAGGTAGGGCTGCCCCATAAGTCCAGCCTACTTGGAACCCCAATTAGCCTTCGAGGTCCTTTCTCTTCTTTCCAAAACCAGTCTCCTCCCTGGACCCGTGTTTCTGATGCCGTCTCCCAGGGCTCTTCCATTTAAAGAGTTCATGAGACAAAAACAGAGCAGTTGCTCCAAGAACGCAGAGCTGTTCACAGTAATGAGATGTAAGCAGAAACCTTTCAATGAGGTCCTTACACATTCCTCTGTAATGAGGTAATTAATCAACATCTCCACAGTGTAGCTAGGTGCTTTTCTTGAGACTGGATCCAAAATCTTTCTTCTTTTTTAAGCTTGAAAAGCTAAATCCAAAAAATATGTATAAATCAAAAGCCACAGGTGTGACGTGCTTTTTCAGAGAAGCAAGAGGGGAGCACCTAAGTTCTCATCTGGGGCAGACAGAAGTCTTTGTTCTGGTGTATTCTGGGGTTGCCCTTATTTTTATGAACCTTTAAGGATTTCTAGATTTGGCAGTGAAGAAAGAAACTGTATCAACTGTGTCTAAAATTAGAGCATTGATTGTTCTTGCAGAATTTCAATTAATTGTTCCCAAGAGACACGCAGAGTAGCTGAATACAGGGAAAGCTTTACGGGAACCATCTTCACCACCACCCCTTCCTTGGAAGGTAGCCTGTAACGTGTCCTGGGGGCCATGCAGATGCCCTCATCTCTGTGTATATAAGACCTAACATCCTAGAACAAAATCCTGTTGGAGTTCTATGTTCTTGAGAAATTGCCTTCAAAAGACAGAGAGAAGACGATGCCACTGTCAATCACCCTGAGAGCCAATCCTGGCACAGGGGCTGTGGTTTGGGAGGAGGGCTTTACACGGAAGATGAGGAGGTAAACCTGTCTCTGGGCCTGGATCCCACGGTGCAGATACACTGTGGCAGATCAGTCCCCCACGCAACCCCAATCCTGGAATGGAGGCTGGCACGCGGCCAGATCACTGAGAAGGGCTCTCAGATCAATACCGCGAGGCTGTAAAGAGCAGGACTGAGCAGAGGGGCAGGTGGGCTTGTGACCATCACAACGAAGACCTCAGCCGATCCGATGATGTGCCCAGGAGCCCGACATGCTGCCTAGTTCTTCCAAATTGTGGAGAGGAGAGGGGACCAAGCCGTATGCCCTTGCCTGAATCAGTCACAGGGTGCAGGCTGCCCCAGGGATGAGCAGAAGCTTGGATGGGACAGCTCTCATCAGTCTAGGCCAGCCTGTGGTCCCTGGACCAGTAGCTTCAGCATCACCTGGGAGCTGGTGAGAAATGTCATTCTCGGGTTCCACCCCAGACCTTCTGAATCTGGAACCCCAGGGATGGGACCCAGCGACCTGCGATTTCACAAGCCTCCAGGTAATTCTAAGGCAGGGAAAAGGGTGAGGACCACCACTGCCCTGGGGCAAATCCTGGAGAAGTCGTCCCTGGGAGCTGTTGGCAGCTAATCTCCTAGAGGCTGGGGGGATGGAGGCTTCATTCCTGGAGAGCGGTCTGGGTGCTGCCTCGTGGCATCCATAACTCTTGCTCAGAGCTCTCTCAGTGCGGGGTGTGGGCTGGCCACTCCCCGCTACAGAAGCAGACCAGGAAGCCAGGCAGAGAAGGGCTTCACGAATTTAACCCCGGATCCTGAGAGCAGAGGGGGTATGGCAATTCTAACCCACCCTCTCTGTTGTATTTCTGTTACATTATCCCCACAGCTTCACTAAATGCTGTCAAAATTACACTCCCTATCTATCCATCTATCTATTCATCTACCTATGTTATATGGAATTAAGAAGTACCTGACTCTCCTTGTGTGACAGAATGAGTAGCCTCCCACAAACACCACCAGCAGGAGCAGGGTGGGTTGCAATGGCCAATGCAAACAGCTGTGGCTGTGGGGGTGAGGGGGGTCACCCACCTCCCGAGTGGCCCGTGGCTGCAAAGGCAGCATGGTGTCCGTTTAATAGGTGGCCAGAGATAGAACTCACTTTAGAGCATACACAAAACAGCATCCTGAGTGACCTTCAAAAAGAATTGGAGGGACTTCCCTGGTGGCCCAGTGGTTAAGAATCCGCCTGCCAATGCAGGGGACATGGGTTCGATCCCTGCTCCAGGAAGATCCCACATGCCGTGGAGCAACTAAGCCCGTGCTCCACAACTACTGAGCCTGTGCTCTAGAGCCTGTGAGCCACAACTACTGAGCCCACGTGCCGTACTACTGAAGCCCACACGCCTAGAGCCCGTGCTCCGCAACAAGAGAAGCCACTGCAATGAGAAGTCCACGCACCTCAACAAAGAGTAGCCCCCACTCTCTACAACTAGAGAAAGATTGCACGCAGCAACAGAGATCCAATGCAGCCATAAATAAATAAATAAATAAATAAATAAATAACAAATACATAACTAAATCTTTTTTCCAAAAATGTAAAAAAAAAAAAAAGAATTGGAAATTCTTTAAGCCTCAGCCAGGGTCTTAAAGTTCATTGTAATTCGGGTATTTACAGGATATATGACATCCTTTTCTATTAATAAGCTACTGTGCCCTAGACATGCTAATTACCCCATGGGGAAGCCCTTGCATGGACAGTTCTGGCATGACTGACACTTAATTCCAGCCCTGGGTCAACCAGATGGTGAATATGGGAGCTGGGCCTTAAGGGGAAAAGTTAGTGAAACTGCTGTGGTGGCCTTAGTATGACTAAAATCTGCCATTTTTAACAGGGTAGATGGTGAATGCAGGTTCCAATATCGATGAAATTTGTCAGTTTAATGATCATCAAATCAATCATCCCAGTTAAACTCCTTTGAGTCCTTTTCCACTGCCTGAAAATCAACCTATGTATACCTTTGTAATTAGTAGATATGCTCACCATTTTCTGCTCTTGTCCTCCAGCTCCTGCTAAAAACAGTCACTCGTCAATTAGGAATTTGGTAAAATAGTCTGAGGAAATCTACAATGATTCTACAAAGGAAATTCGGCAATTGCAAAAACTCGATAAAATAATACATTGTCAACTTAAAGTGTTCTCAACACAGTATACTCCAAAATTCTCAGGAAGCCTAAGAGATGCACATATAAGCCCCCAAAGTAAAGTACATTAACAAATCAGTGTTCGCAGTTGAAAAATCAGCTTGATAAACGGGAGATACTTTGTTGACTGTGTTTTTTTCCTTTCAACAGGTCAAGTGTTTAGAGACATAGAGAGCATGGAAACTCATGAAGCAAATAAGGAAATAAGTAGAGGGGTTTAGAGAACTGAGGTTCTCACCAAGTAGGAAGCAGCAGGGAGTCTAGGAATGCTGCCCAGACCTCACTTCCCTCCCCATGTCCCTGGTGCCTTCACTGTCTCGACAACCTCAGCTCAGTTTGGTACAACCTTCTCTTTTCTTTGAAATCTCTTCTAAACCTTTCTCCACATCCACTCACCATCCCCAAAGAAATAAAAGCAGAAAAAGAAATTTTCAAAGAAATGTCACTGTTGGCAGTAAGAACCTTCTCTTCAAAACTTGTTTTGTATTCTCTGCTAGTCTTTGTTTTTTGTTTTTGGCATTTTACTTTTTATGTATCTTCTTCCTCCTGAAGGCAAGAAAGAAAAAAAATTCCATTTCAACCCTGTGATTTTTAGTATTTATTAGCAGCTTTAATTAAGAGAAACGAGTAAATAACAGGGATGAGCCTGAAACTCTCTGCCGTTCGTATTTCCCCGCTGCTCGAATCTATGACCATCCATTTCTACGACGAGTTAGTATTATCTGCATCAATCTGGTATCAGACAGTGTGCTGGGTTAGTGAGATGCCCAACCTCAGTAATTCTATAATGAAGTGTCTCTTGGCATAAACCATATGAAAAAATATATCATCAATTGAAAGGAGGAAAAAACAGTTTAGTACAACAAAGCAAAGGACAAGTCGGTGTATTCAAAGAGCTGAGAGGTATTTGAGGAATTACCTATCGAAACCTCCTCCAGGGAGAGATGAGGAAACAGAGAGGAGGACTGTGATGTGCTGGCACTGCCCCCGACCTTGGGGAAAGGGGTTCAACCCTCTGCGTGCTTCAGTTCCGGGATGTGTGAAATGAGGCTGGTACCCACCGCGCAGGGCTGCTGTGTAAATGAACTCTATAATCCCTGCAAAGCTTTAAATAGCGCCTTGGACGGAGTGAGCACCCGCATACTCTGAGCTATGAGAAAAACATCATTATTATTCTCACGCCCACATGTTGGTGAAAGGCAAGACTGGACACTAAGTGTCCTTCTTTCTAGTCCTGTGTTTTCTGAATGGGATGGCTTTTCCTCTCCCGAGTGACTCAACAAATGAGGGGCGTCCACACCAGTTCTGGGGGGGTTTCAGCTCGCAGTTGGGAGAACACTCTTTGGAGCCACAATGTGGACTCTTTTCAGCCATGTGGCCTTGGGTGAGGCATTTTGCCTCTGCAAGCGTCAGTTTCCCCATCTTTAGTGAAGGAAAAGATGGCCCACCTTTTGGGGTGGGGCTGAGGATCCACTAAGATTGCAGGTGCCAAGAGCTTTCATAGCACAGCCAGTGGCTCTTGGTATAGATGCATCCTGGGGGAAGAGGGTGACACAGCGAGGGAGGCTTCGGGGACAAATAGGGCAGCTTTTTTAAAACAAACGTGGGGGGAGGGACTTCCCTGGTGGTCCAGTGGGTAAGACTCTGTGCTCCCAATGCAGAGGGCCCGGGTTCGATTCCTGGTCGGGGAACTAGATCCCTCATGCCACAACTAAGATCCCACATGCCACAACTAAGATCCCACATGCCGCAACTAAGACCCAGCTCAGCCAAAATAAATAAATAAAAATAAATCTTTCTAAAAAGGAGAAAAAGGTCGGGACAGATATTCGACAGGAGGTGACCCTGGAGGAGGCCATCTGGAAGGAAGAAGGGTCCACAGATGGAGGCCTGGGAGGACGCAGGGAAGGCCCACCAAGTCCAGGTTCCCTGAGTAATCTCTGAAACCCATCATTCTGTTTTTCAGAAATTGTGTTTTAAGACGTGACCCATAACCACTCTCCATGGAACTCACCAGCTCCGTTAGGGAGAGGGAGCTACCAGAAAACGCATCCAAATGAACATTTTCCAGGGAAACCAGACCGGACCGAGGATTTACACCTCTTCTGAAAGCGCAAACACATTTGCCTTGCACGTCATGTGAAGGTTTGCGGCTTTGATGCCAAACCCAACACGCTCAGCTCAGGCAGGCAGGTCAGGCTCCAGCCCGGCCGCGTGGGTTGTGCAATCTGAAGTTCAGGAGCCCTCCGTCCACATAAATCACAACAGCTCCACACTCGGTGGAGGAAATTAGCTCAGAGAAACGCCACGTGTGATAAAAAAGCTAAACAGATTGACATTCCAATAACATCAGCTCTCCTACCCTCTGTACACCGCTGGGTCCCTGGAGATGCATATATACCAGAAATAGGATTGCAGTCACATCATATTCTTGGTTCAGAACTGCCAGACCTGGGCTCCATTCTCCCGTCACGGCCAGAGACAGCTCTGACTGATGTCCAGCCTGCCTCCCCCGGCAGTGTTGCCTGTTATTATTACTAACGGTGACAGATCATCGGGGAATGTTTTCATGGAATGAAAACACAAAGGGAAACAAACATTCAATGCTGTAAAAGCCTTAGGCTCGGACAGCAGATTGTGACATTGACCGTTTCGCACGGGAACAGACGGCAAAGACAGGGATGGGGAGGTTCTTACTTGCCTTTAGGAGATCTGGGTTGCACCCCTTTTTGATGCCGATTCATTCCGTGGCCCAGGGCTCCTGGCTATGTGGCTCTACCCGAGTTTCCCGCAGGCTTTAAGGGTAGAGGAACCATTGATGTTGATATTTGGAGGGGAGGGGAGTGGAGTCACACACGGCGATCTCTGGGTTTCTGAAAGAAGAGTTGGCGGTGCTGAAAAATTGCAAAAAGTCTCTTGACGGGGCGGAGGATGTCCTGCTTTCTGTGTGCTGCCTGTGACACTCAGGGCAAAGGTTAGCCTGCTCTTTTCTTCCCTCCCCTGTGATTACATGGCCAAGAGGATGGGAAGGGCGTGGGCAGGGCAGTGAACCACATCTTCAAGGAACTTCACCCTCTTCTGTTTTGTGCACAAGTGTGTGATGTGAGAGTCAAAATACAGTGACATAGCTCAGGAAATAAGGTGTCTACCTACTTAAACCACAAGTCCAGAAAAGGGAGGTCTGGGAAATGCCCTTTAATTGATGTTGGGAAGAAGGATGGAGGAGGGGGACTCAGGGAACGTCTCTGATTTATGTGTTTAAAAGCTCTCTTGCTAATGTAAAGAAACCAAATTATGTAACAGATCTGTAATTTATGCCTCTGCCTTGGAATCCCCTCCCCTCTGCAATCTAGTAGAATGCCACCTCTTCCTGTTGTAAGCTGTTCTTCTGCATTATGTGACAAAAGTAAGGCACGCTGATTTTTAGAGATATAAACAACATGATATGGAGAATAGAACTGAAGATCTCCAGTCACACCTTCCAACTTTACCCCTCTTCAGCCAAAGGTAAATTACCACAACAGCGTATCAGTGCAATCAGAAATGTACATGTTCATAGTGGTCAGGTTTTTTAAGAACTATTATTGGGATTGTACTGTATGTTTGGGATTGGACTGGTCTGGACTGGATTGGATTGGATTGGGCTGGACTGCATTGGATTGGGCTGGACTGCATTGGATTGGATTGGACTGGACTGGACTGGACTGGATTGGACTGGATCGGACTGGATTGGACTGGACTGGATTGGATTGGACTGGCCTGGACTGGACTGGCTTGGACTGGACTGGACTGGACTGGACTGGATTGGATTGGATTGGATTGGACTGGGTTGGACTGGACTGGACTGGACTGGACTGGATTGGATTGGACTGGACTGGACTGGATTGGATTGGATTGGACTGGACTGGGTTGGATTGGACTGGACTGGGTTGGATTGAATTGGATTGCCTTGTCTTGTATACACTTATTATCTCTTTCCCTTAATGATACACATCTTTCCATCTTTCTATTTATCTTTATTCCTTTAGAGTCTTGATCAAGCTCTGACGCTTCCATGAACTTTTTTCTGCCAACCCTAACCCTCCTTTTTTTGAAACAAGAGCTGCAATAGCACCGAGGGTCCCATGAATATCTGGGATCTTGCAAAGCACTTTGTACTTCTCTTCTTGAGTCTCACAACAACCTTGCAATGTTGGTGTTTTGATGCCCATCTTGAAGAGGAAATTGAGGCTAAATGAGATTCTTGACCTTGCCCATGGTCAGGCTGCTCTTTATTCTGACCCAAGTGCTTCCCAAGCCCACGTCCTTTCCAGCACCAGCACCAGGCTGCGTTCTTTCATGCCACCCACTCACTCAGCCAATGGTTTTTGAGTATCTAGTATCTTTCTGTGCATTATTCTGGGTTCTAGAGATTCAGGGGTGAGCGGAAGCACTTCTCTTGACCTTTTGTTATTTACTTATTTCCTGCCTTGTAATAAAGGGTTTCTATTAAATCAAACTAAGACTCCGTAGAAATGCAGGACATCTTGCCTGACCATGAGACCACGATGGGGAAAACACACTATTTTTCAAAAAGCCAATGTCATGTTTATCTCATGTGTTTAAAATCACTGGAATAAAAGCAATCAATAACAATTTTCTTAATCACATTTGTCTTAGTCTGCTTGGGCTGCTGTACCAAAATACCATAGACTGAGCGGCTTCAACTCCAGATGTTTCTTGTAGGTCCTGAGTCCAACATCAAAGTGTCGGGTGATGTGGTTCCTGGCGGTGAGG
The DNA here is from genome assembly GCF_030028045.1 of Hippopotamus amphibius kiboko. NCBI lineage: Eukaryota > Metazoa > Chordata > Mammalia > Artiodactyla > Hippopotamidae > Hippopotamus > Hippopotamus amphibius. Next base: position 134,559,509 of record NC_080189.1, on the reverse strand, counting down.
ACCGTCTTCCTGGCTTTCAGAGGGTCCTCTCCTCTCTAGGTCCTCACACAGCAGAGAGAGAGCAATCTTGCCCTCTTCCTCTTCTTATGAAGCCTCTAATTCCCTCCCAAAGGCATCTCCAAGTACAGTCACTTAACAGGGGTTAAGGTTTCAACATATGAATTTGGGGGGGGGGGACAATTCAAGTCTTAGCAATACTCTTCTCTTAGCTAATCTTTATGATAAAAACTATTTACTGTTGAAAAACCAAACCCCTTTTAAGTTCCTCTCCCTCTAAGTATTTCTGTCTTCACCATTCAGACCTAGATTTTTAAAGATAATTACCCCAAAAAAGCAGAGCTTCACCTAGTTAAGCAAGTCAAATCTAAAACCGTGTTTGTGTTTCCTCAGGTGCTCTTTCCAGTTAAAAGCCAAGCAGAGATGCATGTCCCTGAGATGTACCTCGGGGAACCAGAGGTACACGGGCAGTTCAGGTATGTTGCCATTTGGAAGCCTGTGGAATCTTGCCGCTGTCAGAAAGTGAGATGGATGGAAGAAGGTAAAATGATTCCTTTTAGAAAATGTAAATTAATCAGAGTAGACAAATTTAAATTATGTATAAATATTGGGTCCCTGGAAATTACATCTCAGGGTGAGGGGCCGGGGATGACTAATAGGAAAAAATACAAAAGATGTATAGTAGAAACCTTGATTAGTTGGGGGTGAGAGGGAAAGATCTTGAAAAATGCTAAGTTAGCAGATATATGAATGGAAGCATTGATTTTGGAAGCAGATGCTTTTCTCAATTTTTCAATTCAAAAAGTTAAAATTTACACCCAAAGTTTTGTCTCACTGTATCACATGTTAACCAAATATCTCAGGGAGTCCCCTTCATTTAAGATCTTTCAAAATGACCCTGTTATAGAGGACAATTTCCACTAAAGATACTTTATTTTTGTTTTGGTTTCCATTCCTTATGAAAAATTTTAAAAGTAGACGTACTGTCTGAAACTGCTTTGCTTGATATCTATAACATAAAAGCAAGTCTAAGCATGACAGAGGTCACCAAGGAAGCATCACCCAGCTTGTAGCTGTGTGCTCTCAGGAGGGGAGCAAGCGGTCTGCACAAAACCCAGACCTTATGCTATGAATGGCATGGCTGTCAAATCAGGGCCGTCCGGTCATGTACCAAATAATTCAACAGAAGGACTTGGCCCATGGGCCACCCAAAACTAAGTGCAGTGGCTGAGATCACATGGGGGTGTGGCCGTGCCCACATTCAACATAAATTTAAAAAGTGGGTCACCACGGGCAGGGCTGAGAACAGCTCCTTGTACTGAAATTACCTTCCCCCAGCCCATTACGATCGGGAATAATTTATTTGGATTAAGGAATCCTATCTCCTGAAAGTTCTTAATAAAGGGAAAATAAACTATTTGGGTGATGGATACATTAAGCCATCATCACCCAATATCACCTTATACAAGTCATCATTCAATAAGTGGGATCTGAAAGTCTGCTATTGGAAGGTCCATGCTGGGCACTGAGAGGATGAATCAGATGTGGACCAAACCGGTAAGGCTCTATGATCATGGAACTTAAACGAGAGAACCTAAGGCAAGGTTCCTTTGACCCTTGGAGCCTCTTCCTGATGTTGTTCGTTCTGATGGGTTAAGAGCCTGACTCTGGAGCCAGACCACCAGGTTGAATTCAGACTCCATCTCTAGCAGCTGGTGTCCTTGGGAAAGTGAAGTAGAGCTGATAAGAGTTCTTCTTCTTGGGGAGGCTGCAGGGATTAAACAAGATGATACACAGGAAGTACCACAACAGCGTGTGTACCTAGCATGTGCCTGTGTTTGTTATCAGTCCTGTTGGCATGACTAAATTTACTACTAGAATGTCTCTGACATAGTCTAGGAGACCCATACATTGCCTGCTCATGTTCTTTAACAGATGAGCTAAAATAACAACTACATAAAACAAATACAACAAAGGTATAAGTGTCCACAGCTGAGGGGTGAAGGCTAGTGTTGGACACAGTTGTGTGAACACAGGCAAGTTCCATAAACTTTCTAAGATTTAGTTTACTAACTTGTAAAGTGGGGAAGATAATACTTAACTGCTGTGGTGATTAAATGAGGTAATTTATGCAAAATGTCTGGCAGGTGCTATGACAGTACAGAGCTTCAACTGCATTGTCATTTTTAGTTAGAAGACGAGGGTATGGCCGACCTGGGATATCCACTGGGTGATGCTAAGTGGCAGTGCCTAACGGGAAGGTGGTCCTCCTCAGAGACCTCGGTCGCAGGGAGCATCAGGACGGGCAGTTCCCTGCATCCCTTTGGAACTGTCACTTGTTCTTGAGATTCTCAAACATCTCTGCCCCACTCTGTCTTCTGAATGAAATCCTCACTCAGCCAACAAACAATTATTGAGGGCTTCCTGTATGCTCGGTGCTGGCAATGCAGAGAAGAACCGGACACAGCCCTGCCCTGACCATGAACTCCACCTTGAGCACGTTGATTTGTGGTTTCTACGGTGCTTCCAGGTGGAGTTGGATATTCAGACCGGAGCTCAGAAGAGATGTCCAGAGCATAGACTGTAACTGGGGAGACATCACGCTGGGTGGTAGTTGATCGCGATCAGGGAACACACGGCCCGGGACTGGGCATAAAGAGAGAAGAGCTGTGAGCAGGAGACGAGGTGGGTGTCTGGCAAGAGCCGAGGGTCTCAGAGTCAGAAGGACAGTGCAGGGGACCACGGTCAGAAGTAGGACAGAGGAGTGTCCAGAAGCCAGAAGCATGAAGGGACAAAGCAAGAAGGCTACCAAGAAGACAGAAAAATACCCCCCTTGATTTGGAACAGGAAGAAGCCCCTGGACAGTTGCCTGGGGAGGGATGGGGAGACAATAGGTAGAGACAGCCCAGCACAGGCATCCTCCTAAGGCGCACGGGTGAGAAGGAGTGGAGCCAGGTGGGCGGTCCCAGGAGAGCACCGAGGGTACCTGCAGGAGGAGGACTCGGGGTATTTATTGGGGGGCAGGGGGTGTTGTTTTGGTTTGGTGTGTTTACATTGGGAGAAAGAGATCTGATGGTGTTTACAGGTGGAGGGAAGCAACTGGTAGCGAGGGGCAGACCGAGTGTAGCACAGGCGGGAAAGGTTGACCTCCCCGTCCCTCCCCTTCTTCTCAGACAAGCCGGTTGCCCTGGACAACCTCCTGTCCACCCTCACACGTCTCACCTATAATGTACAATATACCGAGTAAAAGGGAGAACTACACAAAAGGCTTCTCCCTTCCCCAGCTGCAGCCTTTCAGCTCTCCAGACATAAAGGGAAGAATTACACAGGTTAAGTGTTAAGTAACTTTCTTTGAAATGGAAACCAACCTTACAATCAGCAGATGAATGCATCTGATAAAATGCAAGGTGGCCCATTCACTGGGGCGGCTGATTTGTAACTAACGTGTGTCTCTTTCTGCACAGGAATTAGTGGCCCATGGATTCACCATCTACCCATTATGGCCCAGTCAGATATTCCGATGGAGACTGTTCACATTTCCATTTTTGAACACTGGGTAGTGTGATCCTGGTACAGCCCTGTCCCAAACACAAAGTTAACACTTGGATCTATAAGTCATTTATAATTCAACTTCCTGGCTAATTATAATAGAGAATCTGTGTGCATGTGAAGATAGGCATAGAGAAAAGTCAACAGTCTATACATACATCTTGCCAATTGCAGGAAACATATTCCGATTACTGCCATCAAGGCCCAGACCGTGGTTAATAGGCTCGTTTTCATATGGAATGTTTTGACTGCAATCCTCACAAGATACTACAGCACTCAACAAAAGGCCACAATTTTCTAGTTCATGACCATCATAAACCTTGTGGCCATGAAGCCCTTGGCAGGCATGGTGTGGGCCCCAGACATGGAAGGGAAGTGGTAAGTTCATTGCCTTGATGCAAAGATATCTTGAATATCTTTATATATGTTTCCAGGAGCCCCCATGCCCTGCATGTAGATTAACTCCTTGGCAGGTCCCACAGCCATTTAATAAATGGCTTTGACTTGAGTGGTGCAAACAAGCAGAGAACAACCTCCATTACCTCCCAGGACCTAACAGGTCTCCAGGGCGCTGGTCCCTCCAGACTCCTTCCAGACCTGACATCACACAGGGGTCAGCCCAGCACCAGGAGCCCAGCCTCCAAACACAGGACTCTCTCAAAAAGACACGATCCAGTGACCCATCTCCGGCATCATTCACACACATGCGTTTGGGGAGAATGTTAATGTTTCTTGATTAGTCCTAACAATGGCTGAGTTCAGAGGTCGTTCAGAACCCCTGCTTTCCCACTGCAAGGCAGCCCCATAGAGAGGGGACACACAGGAAAGCTCTGAAATCCAACCTGTCGCTTTGTTGCCAAGACTAGTTCTTGGATTGGGAGATTTGATGGCAGGAGAGTCAGAGGTGTTTGGGAGAAGATGCTGCCCTGTGTCTGTCTCCTGCACTCCCGGCTCCCCCAAGGGCTGCTGTCGGTCTGTCAGTGTGTGTCACCAGCGTGCTGGCAGTGACGTGCCCCTCACCTTCCATGGGTTCAAACCCCCAGCGATTTTAATTAACCGATGGCTGTTCCAAGAACCGACATCAAATAGTCTTGTGATCTTTCCTGGTGAAGCAGGAACCGCTGGGTAGAGGAGACAGGAAGGGGCCCCGCCCCCAGCGCCTGCTGGTTACCGTGAGCTGCGCCAGAAACACCCCATAAACCCTCAGCTGTCATTTATTAGAAATCATGTCACTGGGGAGTCGCCTGGGCCCAGGGGCCTCCAGCTGAGCGCAGACTTCAGGGAGGACGGAAACGCATGCCTGCTCACACCCATCAGCCCTTACACCTCCGCTCGCACCGCACAGATCAAGCACAACAAAGGCAAATTGGTGACCGGGTTATTAAAAAGGCCATTCCGATGAGGTTTCTTTTTAACTCGATGGAATGGATGTTGCAAAAGAGTTTGGGGCAGAGAAGTCAAGTCAGGAGCTGAAACAAAATGACTTAATGGTTTTGCCACATACACGCATTTTTTTAAATGAGAGGTGCCACGGGGAAGATTGCATCACCGCGATGTTAAATCCTTGGTTACTGCAAGCAAACACAGCCGCAAACCTGGACGGGAAGCCCGTCCAAGTCGAAATGGATGCGAGATTGGCCTTATTACAGACGGGTAGAGGTATGGGCTCGTGGGGCAGACAGCTTTTGCATTCCTCTGGCCTGATGTCGTTTTAGAGAGACGTGGGGCTGGACGTTCTGAGCCAAAGGATACGGACCAAGCATGTGGTTTTGTTTTTCAGCTGTTCTGGAGGTCTTGTTACCTAGTGACCCACTCTCTGCTATTTGTACATGAGCCGCATCTCCCGGATTAAATTAACCAGCGTGTGCGAGTCCGTCTCTGCCATGACCTTTCACCTCGGAGGTATAACATGCAGAGCTCAAAGTGATATCTGGGGCCAGGTGGACTCTGGCCCCTCTGGAGGGTGAAAGAAGCCCCGCCTGGCCCCTCACAGGTGCAGGAACTAAGGCAAGTCAGTTTCTGTGAGTTTCAGGCTCGTTATCTCTAAAATCGAGTGAATAATAATGATAATACCCACTGTATTTTTTATCTATTGCTGCCCAACAAACTATGAAAACTCAGCAGCTTAGAACCACAGACGCCTACAATATCACACAGGAGCTGAGGGTCAGGCACCTGACAGCAGCTCAGCAGGGATGCACGGGGTCAGGACCCTCGGGGCAAGTGTCACCTGGAGCCGTGTCACCTGGAGCCGAGTCCTCTGAAGGCTCAACTGGGCTGGGGGGCCTGCCTCCCTGCACGCGGCTCCCCCACGCAGTTGTGCACCAAGGTCTCAGTTCCTCCCCTCGTGGGCCACTTGGGGCCACCCGGGTGTCTTCACCACACAGCAACTGGCTTCCCCCAGAGTAAGTGACCCAAGGTGTACAAGGCAAGAACTAAATGGGACGCCTGTTCGATCTGTCTCTTTGACTTTAAGCTTTGCTTTCCATAGCTTTTGTTATTATAATCACACGTGATGGTCTGCCTCCGGGAACCCTGCCTACCTGTGAATGGCTGCAGTAGAGAAGAAATCAGCACATCCCTTCCCCGAGGCTAGTCATTCCCCCGCAAGACTGATAACCCTTTTTATTTTACTTCCCCGTCCCTCCCTCTCTGATACTATAAAAGAAGCTGGCATCCAGACCCCATAAGGTGGTTTTTTGGAGACACGAGTCTGCCATCTTCTTGGTCTGCCACCTTTCTGAATAAAGTCGTATTCCTTGCCTCAACACCTCGTCTGCAGTTCATTGGCCTGTCCTGCAGTGAGCAGAGTGAGCTTGGACTCGGTAACAAAGGGAGGTGAGGAAAAGCCACCGTATCTATGGCAAAGCCTCGGAAATGACCCTCCATCACTTAGGCTATATCCTGCTGGTCACGCAGACCTGCCTCGGTGGTGGTGGTGGGGGGGGGCTGCAAATGCACGAAGCCCGGACGTGGGGGTGGGGCAGGGATCGCCGGGCCATGACAGAGGCCGCCTGCCATGCTCGTTGAAGGGGCCGTGGAGGTGAGCAATGACCCTCGACTAACAGAAGAAAGAGGGAACGGATACAGGAAAATATATGCAGGAAAAGGGGCAAGGAAGAGCAAGATTCACTCATTCAGCCAATATTTATAGTCTCCCATGTGCCAGACACTGCTCTGCTTGCTTGGATTATATTAATACACAAAACCAAGATCCCTACGTTCAAGCAGCTGACATTCCAGAGAGGGACGCAGGCCATTTAAACAGACATAATACGTCAGTAGGTTATACAGCCTGTTAGAAACAAGGAAGGAAGCACAGGTGAGGTGGTATCGGGAGAGCAGGTGTGGGAGACAGAGCTGGAAATATCAAATATGGGGTCGGGGTGGGCCTCCCTGAGACGGGGGGTGGAGAAGGGGGTGGAGGGGTGGGAACCAAGCCAGTCCTGGGAGGAAGCACCCCAGGCAGAGGCAGAGGCAGGCCCTAGAGCGAGAGCACAATTCACCTGCGGCTGGACGATGACTTGGGGTGAACCTCAAAGAAATAAAGCCGGGGGAGGCACAAGACCAAGTAGGACCTCGGCTTGGGGGAGCGTCACAAGCTCCCCAATACAGGGAGTGACCCTGACCAAGCTGCCGGTTTATGAAACCCAGGCTGCGTCTGTGCCAAGGCTGCTGCCGACCAACGGCGGAGCAGAGAAGGGCTCTGATCACACACTTGCCTGGGAAACACGAACTCCTCTGTGGGGGCTGCCAGAGACGTGCCCAGCCCTCGGGAGCCCGTGCCCGGCCGGGCACCTTCCTCCTACCTTTCCTCCGTCTCGCTTCACCTCCCAGCCTGATTCTTCTCCCTGCCTCCTGCTCTCTTCCCTGATTTTTCCTCACGGGCAGATCCTCTAATAAAACGTTCCCTCGTTGAAGGCCACCTTGATGTCTGCATCTCGGGGGAAAGACGAACGCTCAGGGTGAGGAGGTCGGCTTTTGCATCAGATGAAGAGGTGGCTGTTGCAGTGTCTCGAGCAGAGAAGGGACACAGGCTGAGGCGTTTTTAAGGAGTCATTCTGGCTGCAGTTTGGAGACAAACCCTCGGGAGGAACAAGAGCGGAAGCCGGAGGCCAGGTGGCGGCGCTGCAGGCATCCAGGCAGTGCGGAGGCTGGTGGGGGCCGGTGGGAAATGAGCGCCCTTTCCCCATCCCCCACCGCCCCCATTATCTGTTTAGAGGAAAGAGGCTTCATTCAGACTCCTTGACCTTCCCCACGTTCCCAAGGGCAGGTTCAAACTATTACTTATTAGAGAAGTGAGGGGATGCAGAGACAAGGCAGGCGCAGTCAGGAAACAACAGGACATCAAAAAGTCTATACACAATACATGCCGGAGAGGGTGTGGAGCAAAGGGAAGCCTCCCGCACCGCTGGCGGAAATGCAAGTTGGTGCAGCCACTGTGGAGAACAGTGTGGAGGTTCCTTAAACAACTAAAAATAGAATTAGCATATGATCCAGCAATCCCACTCCTGGGCATATATCTGGACAAAACTATAATTTGAAAAGATACATGCACTCCAATGTTCATAGCAGCACTATTTACAATAGCCAAGACATGGAAACAACCTAAATGTCCATCGACAGTTGAGTGAATAAAGATGTGGTATGTATATCACAATGGAATACTACTCAGCCATAAAAAAGAATGAAATAATGCCATTTGCAGCACCATGGATGGACCTAGGGATGATCATACTAAATGAAGTAAGTCAGACAGAGAAAGACAAATATCACATGATATCACTTATAAGTGGAATCTTTTTTAAAAAAATCATACAAATGAACTCATTTATAGAACAGAAATAGACCCACAGACATAAACAAATTTATGCTTACCAAAGGGGAAGGAGAGGGAGGGATCAATTAGGATGATGGGATTGACATACACACACTACCATATATAAAATAGGTAAACAACAAGGACCTACTACATAGCATAGGGAACTCTACTCAATATTCTGTGATAGCCTGTAAAGGAAAAGAATCTGAAAAAGAATATATATACATATACATATATGTGTATATATATAACTGAATCATGTGCTATACACTTGAAGCTAACACAACATTGTGAATCAACTAGACTTCAATAAAAATAATAAAAAATAAATAAAAAAGAGCAAATGCAAACCTTAAAAAAAAATAGTGCAGCCTTGGGGCAGGGCCCTGGTTCCTCCTCAAGGAATATACAGGACAATATCTGTGGGTTCTTCTGCAGGAACTAACGCCCCCATCCAGGCGGAGGATGGTGACTTCAGGCTGAGTGCAGGATTCGCGCAGCACTGCCCTGTCACCTCACCACCAACCAATCGGAAGAAAGTCCGCACACAGTGGAAGACAAAGAAGACTCTGACCCCCTCCCCAAATAATTCTCCCTTTAAAAACTTTCATGGCAGAGCAGAATCTTTGAAGTTGATTTTTGGACATGAGTCCGTCTTCTCCCCAGGTTGCGGGGCTCCTGAATAAAGCAGCCTTTCCTTTCTAACCCACACACGTCTCTCAAGAGCGGGGAGCAGCCAGACCTGAGTTCGGTAACAGTGGGGCAGCCAGAAGGTGAGGAGGTCTAGTTCAGAGCATAGTTTGAAAGCATAGCTAATGGAATTCCTGGTGCATTAGAGGTGAGATGTGAGAAAAACAGGAGTCAAGGATTTTCGCCTAAGAAACTGGACCCATGGAGTTGCCGAAGCCTGGGATGTGGGAAGGCTGCAGGGGGTGCAGGTTTGGGGGAAATTTGCACACGTCAAGCCTGATGTCTTCTGGGCATTCGTGTGACGGCCTCAAGGCGGGACTTGGATGTACATAGGTGCGGTTTGGGCTAGACATTGGGAGTTACCATCTGGATGCTGTATACAGACAAGGGGCAGGCTGAGACCTCAAAGGAGACAGTGAGGATCAGGAGGGAAGAGGCCAGGGACCCTGAGACAGGAGGAGAGTCGGAAGCAGCAGGAGACCCGGCGGGGGAGGAGGCAGGACCAGTGGGGGAGCGAAAGAGAGAGGGGGAAGCCGAGTGAAGACAGCGTGAGGAGGGGGCCGGGTCCCTGAGGTCAAGCAGGTTGAAGGCTGAGAACTGGCCATTGGATTTAGCAACGTGGAGGTCAGATGTCATTAGTGACTGTTAAGGAAAAAGAGAGCCCTTGTCTTTCCTCCCACATGGGGTGCTCCCCCTCCTCCCCAGGACCCCGGCCCTAGATGAGTCCACAACCTGCCTTTCCAGGCAGCTCGGAGGGCCCTAAACTTCCTTGCAGGGACAGCCTTCCGATCAGACAAGCCACTCCCTGCTGGGGTGGGGACCAGTTTCCCCGGGGTGGCAGCTGCACTGCACACCTGAACAGGTGGCTTCCAGACACAGCGTTTCTCAATCACAGGAGGTTGTTTGCGTGGATGGAATGGCATGGAGAGCACATCTGGAGTCTCAGAAGTAGCACAGGGTGACACAGGCGGGACCGGATGTGATAGGAGCAGGGCCGGCTCTTCTAGGTACCAGCTCTGTTGCGTTGCCATCTCACCTCACCTTTCTGGGCCTGGGCTGCTTCCTCTGTGAAACAAGGCGTTTGGGCGGACAGATTCTCACGTGTCACGATGCACAGCACTGTAAGCGCCTCAGAACATCGTGGATTTCTGATAGATTTAATTTTATCATAAGAAATAGTTTAAATATTCCAGCAAAAAAGGAAAACTAAGCCTTGTCTCCATAGTCGTGTTACACTGATTGGACTCTCTGTGTCTTATTCAGCACGGGCTGTGGGGGTGGGGGGGGGAGCCGCTTTTGACCTCAGTTCATCTGCCCCCAGAGTCTCAGTCTTGAGTCATTTGTTGCCTGTTCAGTTAGAGACCGGCAGTAGATACAGTGATTTAAGAAGAGTGCGTGGGAGAAAATTCTAAGTTGAGAAAGTTCTACTCATTAACCTATTTTTTTCCCCAGGATTTGGGGGAAAGATCAGTTACCAATGATTACAATTCTAGAGCAACTTCGGCCCTAGGAAACCAGTTTTCTAGGCTGGAATCACTGCTAGACGATCGCGAAAGCCCCTTCCAGCTGTAAGTGTCTGAGATTCTGCAAAGGGACCCCTTCTCCACTTCAGCGGAGGGCTGTGGGGGCAGCCAGAGCCGAAGCCGCCTGCGACACTGCATGAAGGGTGGGCTCCTGAGGCCAGGCTGCGCCCCCAGAAGCTGACTGGCTTTATTCTTATTTTAGTGAATGAATTAAATAAGGTTCCTGGAGCTGGAGATAGACAGGACATCTAAACTGCCAGCTGTATCAAAGTGAGGGAAGCCAGAGAAGAACGTAGGAAGACCATTTAGACTTTCAGCCTCAGAATCAAAACATTTGTGAAGACACAGAGACGTATGAGCATCCGTTAGAAAGTAAAGCAGGGAAGCAGAATCAGTTACTTCTCACCCCACCCACCCCTTCCTCCTCTCCCAGTTCTCCGCTTAGAGAGGTATGTGTGTAATTACCCACATTCGCCTCTAGATGGCAGTCTAGGAAAGGAAAGATAAAATTCTCTGATACAATACTGAGACCAGCAGAAACTCAAAAGGACTGGATTCAAGCTATCAAAGCAAACATCCTTTTTTTAATAAATTTATTTACTTACTTGTTTGTTTTTTGGCTGTGTTGGGTCTTCATTGCTGTGCACGGGCTTTCTCTAGTTGTGACGAGAGGGAGCTGCTCTTCATTGTGGTGAACAGGCTCCTCTTTTCGGTGGCTTCTCTTGTTGAGGAGCACAGGCTTTAGGTACACAGGCTTCCGTAGTTGTGACACAGGGCTCAATAGTTGTGGTGCACAGCCTTAGTTGCTCTGCAGCATGTGGGATCCTCATGCAGCAGGGATCAAACCCTTGTCCCCTGCACTGGCAGGTGGATTCTTAACTACTGCCCCACCAGGGAAGTCCCAAACATCATTTTTTAAAATACCAAATCATAAGAGTAAATAGGTAGAATGTGAAGAAAAACCAAGACAGGCAATTCTTGCATATAATACATAACCAATCCTTTAAGAGAAATCACATTCACATTCTACCTAGAATTCTGAAACCCACCAAATCTTACTCGGGATACATTTTCACAGTTATAATGCCAATATTTATGCCTCGTTTTATGCAATAAATACTATTGTACTAGGTGACTTCTTGAGTCTCTGAATTCTAAAATTCCCTGAACACATCCCTGAAAAGTGGTGCAAATTCCGTTTTTGTGACCTGAATCGTATTTGCTGATGGATTTCAATGTGGTTGAAATCCAGTTCCATGGTCGTTCTGCTCTTGCCTAGAAGTTCCTGACCTTTTGGAACAAGAATCTGAAATGAGTCAGTGATCTTTCCCGGATCATTCACTCTCGGGAGAATCTTGCAAGGGTGTCTCCCCTCCCTGAGCTCCGGCTGCTCTGGGCCCTGTAGGGGCCTTAAGGGCCCGGGGTCTGACACAGAGGAGGGGTTCAGCAGGTGGTGAGTGAACTGTGTTGACTGCAGTGGGGGCACCTCCTTAAATGAGCCCGCAGCTCTGCTGGGATGGGCGTGGGCGCTGGACCCCTGAGGGCTTCTCCTCCCAGTGCAGGCCTGTATTCTAGTAAGAGGTTGCTAGGACCAGCTGGCCCCACTTTGCCAGAGAGATCTGAGCACAGAACAAGGCACTGAGGGCAGAAGCCTCTTGGAACCAATATCCCAAAGAAAGAAGCAGTCCTTACATCCAAGTCCAGCCAAAATTAAGGCCAGCCGTCTCCCCAGCAGCAGGGATGGAATCTCGTAAAACCAGGGCCAAGGAACCACATGACAAACTTCCAGGTTCATCCATGATGGTCCTCCTGGAGTTTCCCCGCTTAAAACTTTATTCATATTTGACTCAGAGCAAAAAGTGTGCTGGATGGTCCAAAGTGTTTACTGCCAAAAAAATCTTTTTTAAAACACTAAGAAAGTTTCACAACAAGGGAAATTCATAGAGTTGGGCTGAACCCCAAGAATTCACCTGGTCAATCCCATTCCTCCAGGCAGAGCAGGTCTCAGGCCACACCAAAAACAGAAAATGAATGAACCAAAAGCCCTTTCCTTTCCGTTGAGTGTCCAGAGGAGATCTGCCCAGGAGCTCTTTGTCCTCACCATTAGCACATTTTCGTTTGTGTTTGGCTGTGGACTGAGACGAACTTAACTCACATTCAGGCTCCTCCACTGTGTGAGTTTAAGCAAGTTACCTGCCCTTTCTGAATCTCCCTTTCTCCATTAATAAAATGACTGTTAGAATACTCCCCAGTTAGAGGTGTTTGAAGGCTTGAATGAAAAGGCTTACGAATGTAACAAAAAAGAAACAGACACAGATATAGAGAATAAACTAGCAGCTACTGGTGGGGAGAGGGGGGCGGGGAGGGATGAGACGGGGGAAGGGATTAAGAGGTACAAACTACTAAGTATAAAATAGATAAGCTACAAGGATCTATGGTACAGCACAGGGAATACAGCGAATATTTTATGCTAATGATCAATGGAGTGTAACATTTAAAAATTATGAATTAGTATATTGTACACCTATAAGTTATTTAACATTGTTCAGCAGCTATACCTCAATAAAAAAAAAAATATGTCAACAACTACGCCTGTGGCTTGGCTCCTGCAGCTGATCAATAACAAAGTGGCCCCTCTCTTCGATCCTCCCTGCGGTGGGATGGTGGGGTTGTCATAACAACAGGGGTAGTGTTATTGAAATGTGATGGTCTGGGGTACCAGACGCTATTTTGCTCCCTCTAGCCCCACGGCATGAAAATCCTCTCACGGCCCTTATGGTTGTCAAATAGCTGAACATTCATGGAGCTGACAAAGCTGGAATTATCCCAGCCCGGAACATGATTCCATTTCACCCATAAACGGAGCATTTTCCACATGGCTACAAGTACACTGAGTGTTCTGGTACTGTACCATCTGGCTGTTAATCAAGGGAAGATGGTTTTGTGTGTTGTTTGTAACTTTACCGAGAGTTGTTGACAATTTTGCAAAATCACCTTCACCACGTTCAGTCTAGACTAAAGCAAAGGAGCCACCCACGCTACGTACCTCGGTCCGTCCATACTGGAGCAGGGGAGCACCCGGTGGTTCCGGGCGGAGAGATACAGAAATCACCCATCCACGGAGCCGCCTGTTATATAACCTGAAAATGAGCTTTGGGTGAAGGAGGCTATATGAGCCCTTCATTTCGGGATGGAAAAAGAGCTTCTAGAAAAGGCCCCGATTAGTGGCTGTCAGCGCCGGTGCTCCCAGCCCTTGGCCTTCAGGGGTCTCCTGGGCCTCCCCCCTCTGCAGGTACTCCCAGGAGCAGCCCCTCTCCGCCAGGGTCCCAGAGGCTGCGGGGACCCCTCTCAACGCACCCTTGGCATCAGGCCTGGTTCTTAGCAACAACCAGCTTTTCTTATTGTTTAATTAAAGTAGTATAGTTGATTTACAATATTATATTAGCTTCCGGTATACCACATAGGATTTGATATTTTTATAGATTATACACTTCAAATCAAGTTATAAAATATTGGCTCTATTCCCTGTGTTGTACAATCACATCCTTGTAACTTGTTTATTTTATACCTAGCAGTTTGTGCCTCTTAATCCCCTTCCCCCATCGTGCCCCTCCCCCTCCCCCTCTGAAAACCACTGGTTTGTTGTCCCATCTGTGAGTCTGTTTCTGTTCGGTGGAATCTAAAAAGACAAAACCAATGAACAAAAATAACAAAGCAGCATCCAGCTCTGAGTGAGGTCCCCTAGGGGCCCCCCACTCACCTAAGCTTAACTTCCCTCCAGCTCAGGCCCAAGGGAAGTCCCCCCCCAACCCCACCCCACCCCAGCCCCACCCCTGACACAGCGGGACCGGCCCGGCTGGGGTGCTCACTTCCCCATTCATGCCTCCTTCCTCCCCATACCCCCCAGCCCCGCCCAGAGCGGCCGCATTTAGCAGATCACTCTGCAATTGGGGGACATACTTAAACTACACAAGATTGGAGACATACTTATACCAAAATGATGATGTGTTGTTTCTCTGAAATTCAAATGTAACTAGAATCTGTGTCTGCTCCGCCCCCTACTCCCCATGCCTTTCCCTGGGGTGAAAGGTCAGAGGGGAGGCAGGGAGGCCATGGAGAAAGAGGCCTGGCCGGAGAATCTGCGGAGGACAGGTCACCTGGCTCAGACGGTGGGTGAGAGAGGCCAGGGCTGCCCGCAGGGCCTGGCTGGAATTTTTGACCCCAGGACCAGGACGGTCCTCCATAAGCTTCCCCAGCCCCCTCCCCCTGAGAGTTTGGACTGTTCTGTTTAGAGTCAGGAAAACATAAATAGGCTTTTTTTACACTGGCCACCTGTAGGATCTTCTTGTTCTAAAGTGAAAAAAAGCAGAAGGTGACACACAATCCTGTGACCCCAGGAGAACCCCGTCAGGCCTGTGGGCTCCCTGATAAGATGACCCCGGCCTGTCACAGACTCAGGAGCTTAGTGGTCACCTCTGGGACCAGCTCCCCTGGCAGGTGAGCTCGCAGAGGCCAGAGAAGCCAGAGGGGCAGGTGACTTGCCTCTGAGCCCAGAACACTGTCCTCTCCGGGCTTCCGGGGCAGAGGCAGTGGGGAATGAGGGGGGCCCCAGACCAGAGTCACAGTGAGTGAGGTCATCTGCTCCCCCCATTTCCTGAGTGATTCGGGGTTTCCCTGGGAAGTTATGAGTTGATGCCTCACTAAGAAAACTGTCTATCGAGCATCATAAGTTACCTGCAAATCTTGATCTCTTGAAGGTGGACGCTGTGGTTGTGGGAATAGATAAGAACCTTTTAATTGCAGGATTTTTCAATACCAAGGGCTTCATAACCTAAAGCTGTAAGGCTTGTGCAAGATATTTATGACTTGTGTATACACGCTTTTGTGAGATAATAGAAAATAGACATATTGGTCTCTGCCTCCCATTCCCGGCACAGAGCCCCTGAAACCCTTGTAATTTCCTAGGTGATAAGAACACTAAGAACATGTTTTTTTCTGCTATTTGGTCTTTGACCCCAGTTCCTGACACAGGGCTCCTACATCCCTTGGGATTTCCTGGATGATAGCAGTGCCTTATGTTCTTTTTTTAAATTGGAGTATAGTTGATTTACATTGTTGTGTTAGTTTCAGGTGTACAGCATAGTGATTCAGATATATACAAATATATATATTATATATATATATTCTTTTTCAGATTCTTTTCCCTTATAGGTTATTACAAAATATTGAGTATAATTCCCTGTGCTATATAGTAGGTCTTTATTGTTTACCTATTTTACATATTGTAGTGTGTATCTATTAATCCCAAATTCTTAATTTATCCCTTCCCCCTGCCTTTTCCTTCTGGTAACCATAAGATTGTTTTCTATGTCTATGAGTTTGTTTCTGTTTCATAAATAAGTTCATCTGTATCTCTTTTTTTCTTTTTGATTCCACATATAAGTGATATCATATGGTATTTGTCTTTCTCTGTCTGCCTTACTTCACTTAGTATGATCATCTCTAAGTCCATCTGTGGTGCTACAAATGGCATTATTTCATTATTTTTCATGGCTGAGTAATATTCCATTGTATATCTGTACCACATCTTCTTTATCCATTTCTCTGTCAGTGGACACTTAGGTTGCTTCCATGTCTTGCCTATTGTAAATAGTGCTGCAGTGGACATTGGGATGCGTATATATTTTTGAATTCGAGTTTTCTCCAGATATGTGCTCAGGAGTGGGACTGCAGGATCATATAGTAACTCTATTTTTAGTTTTGGAAAGAGTGTCTTTTGTTCTAATGAGGTGACTCTGGGTGGGCTCCTGGATGGTGGCTGGTCATCAGAAAGACCAAGCCAGGATTAGAAGCTTGGAATTTTCAAACCCCCGCCCCCCCCCCCCAAATCATTCTCCAGAGAGGGGAGAGGGGCTGGAGTTCATGATTGACCTTGCCCACGTGAGGAAACCTCCCTAGAAATCCCAGGCTGGTGAGCACGGGGAGGTGCTGGGAGAATGGTGATGCCAGAGGGCAGGGGAGCTCCGCACCCCCCCCCACACCTTGCCGTGCATACCTCCTCCCTCGTCACTTTCATCTGTATCCTCCACTGTGTCTTTTATGGTAAACTGGGAAACAGTAATTAACTGATTCCCTGAGCTCTGTGAGCTGCTCTAGCAAATCGGTCAAGGCCAAGGAGGAGAACCTCCAATCAGAAGTACAGGTGGCAACCTAGCCTAGTGATTGGTGTCTGAATTGGGGGCCAGGTTGCCTTCCTATAGGACTGAGCCCTTACCCTGTGGGATCTGACAGTATCTCCGGGTAAATCGTGTTCAAATTGAGTTAAACCGTGGGATACCCAGCTGGCATTTGCAGAATTGCTTGATGTGAGACACACACACACACACACCTGGTGTGAGAAGTGAGTAGTGTGAGAGTGAAGGAGAGACAGATACAGGAGAGAGATAGTTTTTTCCTACTCAACGCTGCTTTCAACGGTTAAGGTCCCCTGGACACTGCACTAACCCCTCGAGGGGCTGAGCCCTCTGCTGGTGGCTAACTCACGACACTGCATTTCCTAGCATCTAAGCATGTCCAGCACTCTGGGCCAGTAATTCTTTGTTGCGGGGCCAACCTGTGCACAGGCTTCTACCCATTCAATGCCTATAGCACCTCCCTTTCACGTTGCGACAACCAAAAACGTCTCTGGACATTGTCAGGTGTCCCTTAGGAGCCAAACCACCTCCCCACCCCGCACCACTGAAGACCCCAGATCTATAGCCCTGGACCCTGCTCCCCTCGTGGTGCGGTACATTACACGTTTGTAACTTACTTATTTTATACCTAGTAGTTTGTACCCAGCTTCCCTCGGACACCCTTCTGGCCTCGTGTCCTGTGAATCACCACATACACACACTTGGTTGATTCCTACCAGCGAGGGTTGCAGTGATACCTGTTCAGCCAAAGCTCAAGCCCAGATACTCTGGTCATCAGGACCACAGCCAGATGGGACTGAAGAGACAAGATCAGCTCAGCTCCACACAAGCCCAAACACTTTAAATCTGGCAAACCCACCCTCTCACATCACGGGGCCGTAAAGGCAAACGAGCACTGCAGGGCCATTGGAACAGCCATCTCTGACCACAGCCGCCCCACCCCCCCCCCCACCCCCACTGTATGTTTTCCATTTCCTCGGACCCAGGTCACTGGACTCCACACCCCACCTGTCTCACTGCTCCCGGACCCATCCATCTGGCAATTCCCTGGACGGTCCTTCTACCTTCTAGATCGTTGCCTCTGGCTTGCATGAGAGCCCTTGCTTCCGTCAGAGCTGGCAGTCACAGCCAGGGGGCAGGGGTACACTGGAATTCGCTAGAGTTTCGAAAACTAGCAAGAGTCCCCCAGTCCACCCAGAAGTTCCCATTTCTGACAACCAGGTGAATAAATCTGGAATAACCATCCAAGTTTTCCACCTAGCTTCAGAAGGGTCACCAGAGCCAAGAGCAGAGGAAGAATGGAGGGGAAATGAAAGGAATTCTTGTTCTGTGCTGTGTTTCACAAAGACCCGTGCGGGTGAGCAGTAACCCAGGCTACAAGGTCTCGGGAGCAGCACCGGCCAGTGGGCAGGGAAACTGAAAGAAAAATGAGCTCAGGTTTTGTGGAAAGTCCACTGGACAGAACAGACCAAATGGATGTGGTATGAACTGCCTCCCGGGCCCTGTTCCTTTTTTCTTGGGTGGGTGGGAAACCACAGGCTTGCGGAATCGAGACGCATCTCTGCTACAGAGGGAAGAGCATCCTCTGAGACTTACAGGTGGAAGCAGATGGCGCAGCAGGGGGGAAGCTCTGTTCCCCGCGGGGAGAGTAGGAGAGAGACGGAATCTCCACAACCTAAGAAACGATAAAGATGTTTCTGCAAACGGGTGTACTTAATGAGTTGGGGAAACAAAGGGCCTTTCTGACGAGTACAAATTACACTTGGGTTGCGTAACCTGATTGTTAAAAGAGATCTCAGCCTAGACAAGTGATAAGAAAGTTCCAGAAGTTAATCACTCACCAGGTTTCCTAAGGGCCAGATTGCCTGTTGAGAACGTCCACTGTCTGACCCCGATGACATGATTTGTCACAAGGCTCCGGAAGAAAAGAGAGGATGATTTGATTTTACAGATACCTCCCTCCCTGTACATGTGAGGCCCGGGGATGGGGCTTCCTGCCTCAGCGGCCACCACTGGCCTCTAGAAATGTGGTTGTGTCATGGGTAAGGTATGCAATCTATCTTGGGCTGTTATAACAAAAGTACAGCAAACTGGTGACTTAAATAGCAAGCATTTGTCTCTCATAGTCCTGGAGGCTGGGAAGTCCAAGGTCAAGGCGTCAGCAGTTTGGGGGTCTGGTGAGAACCAGCTTCCTTGTTCCTAGACAGCATCTTCCGCTGGGTCCTCACATGATGGCGGGGGGAAGGGAGCTTACTGGGGTCTCTCTTCTAAGAGCACTAATCCCATTCCCACGTGCCTTATGTATTTGGTTTTACAGCAATTTATTTCAAGAAAACAAAATGCCCAGCACCTTGTACAGACCCAAACCATGTTCGTTCTCCTGTTATCATTATCGTTATTTAGCTTCACATAGCAGGTTGGTCTGTTGGAGCAGGGTTTCTCCCAGGAACGCCTGGGATGATGTTAAAATGAGGATTCTGATTCAGCAGGTCTGGGGCAGAGCCTGAGATTCGGCGTCTCTGCCAAGTTTCCAGGCGGTGCCAGGGCGGCTGGTCTGTGCTCCACACTGGGAGTAACAATGAGTCAGGTTGTCCCTGAGTAATTGTGGTGACTGCAGGCCTCACTTGACTGCTGTCATTGTGATTTGAGATCTCAGTACTGAGCTCTGGGGGCTCCCTGCAAACACAGGCTGATGGGCCAGCATGCTAGAAATTGCCGAGCGGGTCCTATCCAGTAGGTCTCTATCTCCAGACATAAATATGACTTTGCCCAAACGCCCAAGAAAAGAGTAGGTTCAGATACAGCTGAGAAAAACCACTGTGTTCACTAAGATGCCCTCTAGATGAAAGTAATGGGCTTCCCTGGTGGCTCAGTGGTTAAGAATCCACCTGCCAATGCAGGGGACACGGGTTTGAGCCCTGCTCAGGGAAGATCCCACATGCCGCGGAGCAGCTAAGCCCGTGTGCCGCAACTACTGAGCCTGCACTCTAGAACCCTGAGCCACAACTATTGAGCCCACATGCCACAACTACTGAAGCTCACGTGCCTAGAGCCTGTGCTGCACAACAAGAGTAGCCACTGCAATGAGAAGCCCGTGCACGGCAACAAGGAGTAGCCCGCACTGGCCACAACTAGAGAAAGCCTGCACAGTACCAATGAAGACCCGATGCAGCCAATAAATAAATAATAAGTAAATAATTTTTTTTTTAAAAAGAAAGTAATAAGGGGACCTGTCAGGAAAGTACAGGATCATAGAGACTTGACTCCCCCGTAATTCTTCCCAGACCCTTTCGTGGGCCTCTGAGACCCAAATCCTTGGAGGCGACAAGCTCCCCTACCTCCCAACCTATGGTTGTCAGGATTTAGAAATCCTTAAAGAGCTTGAAATTGAGGGTTGGTTTTTGTTTTTATTTTTGTTTATTTTTTCACTTCTTTTGGGTTTTTGAAAGTTAACACAATTCTAAGCTCACCTGCCAGACAAAAGGGATTGTTATATTAAAACAAGAAGGGCAGCCTTCTTGTTCCAGGAAGTAAGGAAAACTCAAAGAATGGTGGGGTTATGTCAAAAGGTTACAGGTGCCTGCCTGGGGTTCCCTATAAGAGCCTCCTTTCCTGGTTTCTGTATTTCATGCTTTGACATCTGGGCTGGGGTTCCCTGTAAGAGCCTCATTTGCTGGTTACAGTATATCATGCTTTGACATCTGGGGCCTTACTGACTCTGGAGGGACTGCCCCTCCCAGGGTTAGCTAATTCCTAGAGATAGTCAGTGACTCCCTCTGAGCCTGCTTTTCATATGCAAACCAACCATTCTGGAGGAGCCCATACCCCAACCACATCCTCTATTGGGCTCTCAGACTCAGGGCTGCTACTCCCCGGCCTTAGTCACCCCAGGGCCAGGTTCCAGACAAGGAGGGACAGTCCCGGGGCCCCAGAGCCTGCTGAAATGATCAGACCAGCCTATCCTAATCATGCCCACCCCCCCTCACCCATCCGTTCCTGCGAAAAGGATGATAAAGTCTCCCCCATTCTCCCCTCACTTCCCATGCCTCCTGACTGACCCCGGTGGCCCTGTGAGCCACCTCCTGTTTCCAGGGACCAGTGAGGATGACAAACGTGTCCTTCCACGACAGGCATTGACATATCTATGCATCCCACCATACTTGATTAAAACCCTCCCCCTGGTCACAGTGAGGACCATCAAAGTAGGCAATGATAATCATGGATTATACCCCATGGCACAGAGGAAGAATCCATGAGTTCATATTGATAATAATTAATTAATAAAAAAATAAATGAGGGAAAGAGAAAGCCCTTTCTTACAGTAGGGAGTCAACCAATGAACGTGGAAGGAACCAGGGCATCAGAATGCATGCATGCTAAATGCCAAATGGGTGGCTAAGGTGTGAAAGGGACAGGATATGTACACAGTCTCAAAGTACCTCCCCACAGATTACTTTTTAACTAGAAAGGAAAAATTCGTAACTTTCTGGAAGAGAAAGCTAGTAGATACCACCTTAACTGAAGAGGAAGGTTGTGCAGTGTGGTTCAGGGTTAAATCAAGCAAGAGGCACACAAAGCTTGGAAAACTCTCTGAGAAGGTTTGCATGAATAGGGACTTTTAACTATATCCTGGAGAAAACCAAAATTAAACACAGGATCTTTTCCCCTGGTGCTCCAGCTGGTTGCACATCTTTCAACTCAAGCAAGTTGAACCAGGGTGGTGTGAACTAAAACTACCCGGTATTTGGGTAATTCTGTTATTTCCAAAGTGCTTTTCCAAATAGTATCTTGCTTGGTGCTGTTTTTCACAGCAGTTCTGTGATGCAAGCTATTATGATCTCCTATTTCACGAATGAGCAAACTAAACCCAGAGGCTAAGGACCTGCCCAAGGTCACCCAACAGAGCCAGGGCCTGACCCCAGGGTCCTGCTGATGCCACACTGTCACCCGTAGTCACTAGCACCACCTGTGTCCTTTGAAAAATGCCGGGCAACTCCACATTACAAAGGAAAATGCTCTTGAGGGGGCAAGAAAAGCACCTTCACACTTCATGGAAGACACCTTCACCACCACGGCTCCTGTGTTTTTCTCAGGGATCACAGTGACTTTTAATATTAAATCTTTCAGAGCTCCATTTTTAGAGACATTACTAAATTCCAGTGCTTGTTGCATGAACTTTTCTACACGGTCTTATCAAGTCCACATCTTACGTTAAAAGAAGGAAGTTTTGGAGCCTATCAGGAACTTGTGTATTTCCACATCTGTAAGGGGAATGGTGTGAGGAAGGAAGGGCTGGAAAGTAGGATTGTGCCAAATACATGCAGGACTCGTGAGCAGAAAGGTCAGCTCACATGGCCAGAGTGGACCATGGGCACAGACCTGGCCAATTTCCCTGAAACTTAATTGGACAATCGAATTATTTCATCTGCTAGTCTGAAGCTGTTTACCTGGTGGTAAAACATTTCATTGCAGGGCTGCAGTTTCTCACAGTCATTTTTCAGGTGGAGCAAATGATTTACCACGCTAGTATCTTTATAAAACTATTATCTCTGCAAAGTACAGTCCTTCAGTTCCTCAGATACATAATGATGAAGCAGTCAGTGCTTTAGTGCATGGTCTCTGGCCACATAAACCTGCATTCAACTCTTGGTTCATTACTTACTATTGGAGAAAGTTTGAACAGTTATTTAATCTCTCAGAGACTTAGTTAACCCATCTATGAAATGGGAATATTAACACTGCCTACCTCATAGGGATGGGAGGACTAAGGGAGATGATAACAGCATAACACAGTTCCTTGTACCTAGTGAGCAGAGGATAAATACCACCCATGGTGATGATGGTGATGATAATTTGCTTTGCATAACACAAAGGATGATACCATTTACCATCAGTAGGGCATGTGCTCCAAGATGTGTTTCTAGCTGTGGCGGGAGTGATGGTGATTCCCAGTGACTTACTCCCACCTTCCTTACCAAGTACCTACCCGGCACATGTCTACAAGAGAACTAATGGCAGGGGTTAAAGGAACTCAAAGTGACCCAACACAAAAGAGCATGGCATCATGACAAATGGCCATCTGTTCCTTTTAACTTACTCATATTTTGATTACCCCATGGTAGACTGGATAAGCTATCATGGGATGCTAGATGAACTCTAGGTAATAAGTACATGTATGCAACTGCTTCAGGCTTTACACATTCCATTAAAGACCAATTTGGCAACAAAAATATCAAACCATACAAAATATTCATTCCCTTTAACCCATACCCAGAAATTTAGTCTAAAGAAATAATTACAAAGACAGTAGTTGAATGTGCAAAATTCCTTCCAGCAGGAGTATGTATAATCATGAGGAATGTGTAAACAACATATAAATCTATAACCAGTTGAGAAGATTAAGGAAATTATAGGGTATTATTTGATGAAATCATGTGCAACCATTAAAGTGATACATGAAGACTGCACATGGAACGGTCAGGATACAAGACCACTATGCAAAAAGCAAGTGTATTTCCATATGCTTGCAAGGAACAATCCAAAAATGAAATTTAAAAAATGGCTCCACCAGAGACAAGAAAAGGATGTCTCTCATCACTCCTTTTCAACATCATACTGGAATTCCAGCCAATGCAATAAGACAAGAAAGAGAAATAAAACGTGTACAGATTGGTCAGGAAAGAAAAACAAACTGTCTTTGTAAATGGCATGATTGTCTCTGTAGAAAATCCAAAGGAATCAACAACAACAACAAATTCCTGAGACTAATAGTTATAGCAAAGTTGCAAGAGGCAAGATTAATATATAAAGCCAGTTGCTTTCCTATATACCAGTAACGAATAAATCAAATTTGAAATTAGAAACACAATACGACTTATATTAGCATCTAAAACTGAAACACTTAAGTATAAATGTAACAATATATACAAGACCTATATGAAAAAACTACAAAACTCTGATTAAAGAGGTCAAAGAATAACTAAATAAGTGGAGAAATATTCCATGTTCATGAACAAAAAGATTCAATACTGTCAAGATTCAATATGATCCCATCAAAATCTCAGTGAGTTACCTTGTGGATACTGACAACCTAATTTTAAACTTTACATGGAGAAGCAAAACACCCAGAATAGACAACCCAATACGGAAAAAAAACAAAGTTGGAGGATGGTAACTACCCGACTTCAAGATTTGGTATAAAGCTACAATAATCAAGACAGAGTAGCTTGGTGAAAGAATAGACAAATAGATGGTTGGAACAGAATAGAGAGCCCAGAAATAGGCCCACATAAATATATTGAGCAGTACAACGGAGCAAAGACAATCTTTTCAACAAATGGTGCTGGAAAAATTGTACATTCAGGTACAAAAACGTGACTCTGCACCTGTGTCACATGCTCACATTCTTCACAAAAATTAACTCCAAATGGATCATAAACCTATGTTTATTTATTTTTTATTGAACTATAATTGATTTACAATGTGTTAATTTCTGCTGTACAGCAAAGAGACTCAGTTATATACATATATACACTTTTTCATATTCTTTTCCATTATGATTTATCACAGGATATTGAATAGATTTCCCTGTGCTCTACAGGAGGATCTTGTTGTTTATCCATTCTATGTATAATAGTTTGCATCTACTAACCTCAAAACCCACTCCATCCCTCCCCCACCCCCCTCTCCCTTGGCAACCACAAGTCTGTTCTCTATGCAGAGATCTATGTTTTAAATGCAAAATTATAAAAGTAGGAGAAAATCTAAATGATCTTGGGTATGGTGCTGACTTTTTAGATACAACACCAACAGCCCAATCCATGAAATAAGTAGCTGATGAGAAGAACCTCATAAAAATTAAAAACTTCTGTTCTGAGAAAAACAATGTCAGAAGACGGTCCACGGACTGGGATAAAGTATTTGCAAAAGACATCTCTGATAAAGAACTGTTATCCAAAATACATAAAGAATTCTTAAAAGTCAACAATAAGAAACAAGTGACTTGATTTAAAAAGAAAGGATAAAAGACCTGAAAAAGTAGGTTACCAAAGACAGACAGATGGCAAATAAGTATATGAAAAGATGGTCAACACCCTACATCATCAGGAAATTGCAAATTAAAACAACTGTGAGACACCACTACATGCCTATTAGAATGGCCAAAATTCAGAACCCTGACAACATAAGATGCTGGCGAGAATGTGGAGCAACAGGAGTGCTCATCATTGCTGGTGGGAATGCAAAATAGATGGAGACTATGGAAGACAGTTGGGGGCAGTTTCTTACAAAGCTAAACATATTCTTACCAGATGATCCCTCAATCGGACTCCTTGGTATTTACCCAGAGGAGCTGAAATTTTATGTCCACACAGAAACTTGCACATGAAAGTTTATACCACCCTTATTCATAATTTTCAAAACTTGGAAGAAACCAAGATGTCCTTTAGTAGGTGAATGGATAGATTAACTGTGGTATATCTAGAAAATAGAACATTATGTTGTAGTTTTTTTTAAATTAATGCTATTTTCAGATGGTCAAAGGGTGGAAAAAGAAGGGATAATATTTTCTTATTCACCCTTTATTCTTCCACTAAAAATGGGAAGAATTTGGGAGGTAGGAAGGAAGAGGGCCACTGCTCTCCCACATCCTGACTTATTTCTTGGTTCTCATAACCCACAGTAAACATCTATTTGCCAGACTTTGACCTTCATTTCTTCCACTGTTCCTCCCTCTTTCTCTTCTTCCTGCCTACCTGCCTTCCTTCATAAGCAATTATTGAGCTCCTGCCACTCAGCACTTTTTCTGTAAAATGGAGTTGGACATTCCCAGACCCACACTCACATTATCCCCCAGCCCCACACTCCAAACACACAAGATCATGACACAATCACACTTCTGTGCTTCTGGTTATGCCCATGTCTTAGCTTGGAATATACTTCTTTGCCCTTCTCAGTCTACCAAAGTTCTGCTCATCTTTCAAGGCAAGAATTAAAAGCCCCCTCTTCCAGGAAGTCTTTCCTGATTTCCCTGATCAAAATTACTTTCTCCAGTTTCTACATTCCTTAGTAACTTTGATGGTATCATTTGCTCTACATTACATTTTATTTTTATTGTATTTTTTATCAATATTCATAAAACTTTATTAAATCCACATATATAACTATGCAAAAACATAATCTACTACTGATGGACTTTATAGAAGTTGAATGACTCACAAAACACACATACACTTTAGCCATGTAATTCTTAAGTATTTTCTTTTAGGTCCCAACTTTTCTGGTTTTAATTTTACCACTGTATTCACACCAAAGTTCTTCAATGACATAACACCTTTTGAGATAAATGAGCAGCTAGTTTTTTTATAGCAATCAGTTTGTTGTAACAGATCCAAGTTTATTTTTTCACCTTAAGTGAAGTGTTTGTATGACACAGGATATGGTCTACCTTGGTGAATATTCCATGCACATTTTCAGTTTATTTTTTATCATGTATTTTATTCTGTTTGGTATCATAATTTGTTGTACAAATGTCTTTGACTCTCACTAGGGATTACGTTCCTTGGAAGCAATGACCTCTTTTTATTCATTTTTTATTTCCCTGAACTGAGCTTAGTGCCAGACACCAGGAGGTACCCAAGAAATGCTTATTGAATTGTCCTGCTCTTTAATCTGTAATACTTTTTGCATGACTATTATACATGCCTAGTGTCAGAATATTGACTCCTGTTGAAAGGCACATGGATTGTTCTCTTATTTTTGTGCTTTTTAATTTTTAACAAAGGAAATTTTCCCAAAAGGAAATTCCAGTTTTTTCCATGTTGACTGACACCTAAGAAACAGTTGTTTCTTTTAGCTCAGTAAACAACTGGCATAGAGGTGTTTGGGAATTTGGAGGAGGGGGAGATATTTAAATAATTACAATAAAGAAACAACCTAAGATAAATGAAATTAATCTTTAAATATCTAAGAATTTCTTGCAGGTAATTTTAATGTATACTTAACCAGGCATCATAATCTATGTTTAAGCGTTATTACCGATTTTTTCTGACTTCAGTAGGATAAAAAAAAAAAGATAGCCTTTTCATTTGGTCTTCAGACAGGTCATTCAGGGCTAGACTGACAGAGAATTCTCTCTCCCTAGCAGAGGGGGCAGTCCTGGGCCGCAGCACTTAGTACCAAGCGGCGGCTACATCAGGGAAACCTCAGCACAGCTGGCGCCAGCCGAGTGAGCACACTGCCACCTCCTGGCAGAGAGGGGAAATGCATATATTCTGGCCCTGACCTCATCACCGTGAAAAGATGCTGCCCGGAAGGCGGGCCTGGGGGTCAGGCCCGTCTCCAATCGACACAGGCAGCAGGCAACCCGGAGCCCTGGGTACGCAGCTCTGCGGGGAGGCACCCTGAGTGCACTCCGAGGCACTATGCTAGACAGAGACATAGCAGTGAACAAAACAGGCCAAAATTCCTGCCCCCGTGGAGTTTAAATTCTAATGCGGAGATAGGCAACAAACAAAATTAATGTACAAATTATTTATATAGGGGAAGGCATACATGTAAAACCAGGGAAGGGGGCGAGGCAAGGAAGTGGGGCTGCAGATTTACAAAGGGGGTTGGAGAAGGCCTCCCTCTTGGAGTGCGGGGGTGGGGGGGTGGGCAGGGGAGCGAGCATCACTTCACGAGGAAGCCGGCAGCGTGGGGGTTGGTCCGCCAGGGGGGTCCCAGGTGACTCGTGGAGCAGGCAGGGCTCCTGTGCCTCAGACACCCAGGACGCAGGGCTGTGAGCAGCGGGACCCCGGACCCACTTTGCCTAGAAACCACCCAGGTAGATGAGAAGCCTTGTGAGGGTTCTGACAGGCCCAGTGATCCCGGCAAGTTAGTGGCCTCGCTAAGCCTCATTTTCTTCATCCATAAAAAGGGATCTAAGTTCGTATCACCATGGTGTTTCTGAGGAAAGCGGGTTGAGATAAAGGCACATTGTCCACGCTCAGTAAACCAGAGTCTTCTTTAAAATGAAATCTCTCTTCCACAAACATTTCCCCATCACGTTCTCTGGCAGGGGGCGCTCTGCTTATAGGAGATCTCCAGGGTCCTTGTCTTTGGAGAAAAAAATTCAGCTAAGAGACTGAGAGTAGTGAAACAGGTAAAGTATTTATTAGGAGAAAGTACATGCGGAAAGACACACGGGTGGGCTCGGAGGGCGTCGTGGTTTTAGGGAGGCTTAAATTGTTTATACAGGGCGGTTTCTAGGTTCCCTCTGGCCAATCATCTTGCTCGTGCCCATATCTGATCTGACTCAGGGCCCTTCCGGATGTGCGAGTGCATCTTTTAGCCAAGATGGATTCCAGCGCAAGGGCTTCTAGCAGGTCGGCAGGACATATGGGCTAGTGCCCCCTGCCTTTTTGATCCCCGCGGAACCTTTCTGGGCATGTGTAGTCGAGGAGGTCCCCTTGACCTCAAGAATGAAAAATATGGTCATCTTATCGTTTTACTCCAGCAGAGATTAGCTCCTCTCTGCTCCTGCTGTCTTTTCCTCGAAGTGTCAGAAGGAGACGAGCCCCCGTTGCTCAGCCTGACAAGGTCCAACTGCTCAGTCTGGGCCAACCTACCTCCTACCTCAGTTCCATCTGGGGAAACTCATGCTCAGAAAAGGGCTTAATGAACCTGACCTCCATGCCCACGAGAAGCTGAGCTGAAGCTGAGCTTTGGCTGGTAGGTGAACATGCCAAGTTCCACCTCAGCTCTTCCCCATGGTGTGGGACTTAAACTTGAGTTCAGCACAGCTGAGTCACCCTTATGACGTGACTGTCTGCTGGACTTCTATCCAACTTACTTTGAATCGAGTTTGACTCACTTGGGTACATTTTTCATTATGTATTGTATGGACTCTTGTCATTTCTTACTTGAAAGGTGTAGATTTTGCATAGAAACAGGGTAACAGCAAATGTCCCAGGATGTTCTGTGGTCCCTGCACATACCAAGTTGCATTGTAATGAGCCGCTGTACAAACCACCTCTGGCAGGCTACAATCCAGTTACAAGCCTCCTTTCAAGCAAGGGGTGCTTGGGGTGTAAACTTTGCATTCCTAAGAGGTACCTTCTGATGTCTCTTCCTTAACCAAAATGACTCCTGCATGCACATTGCTGCCTCATCTCCACAAAAAGGGATGACGGGCCATCACACTCAAATTGAGGTGCTATTTCCTCATTCAGAGTCTTCGTTACAAAAACAGGAAGCCTGCGTTAGCTGAGGATTATTGGGGGGAAGATCTGTTTCAATTGAATCCACTTAAACATAAGATCAAAATGTCCCAGTACAAATGGACCAAAACAGACAAGAGTTCATAATAGTACTGAAAATGGAAAAAGCCCAATAGCCACCTCTCAAGGTGCTAGGGGACCAATGAACTTCTATTTAACTGTAAATAAAAAGAGAAATCATTGAGCATTTATTCTGCATTTCCTATATAAACTGACCCTCAGGGTAATCAAATCATTGATGAGGGTAAGTTTCTCTTTTTAGAAGTGTTTTGTCTAATAAATGAAGAGGGAATAATAGAATATTATCATTTTACAAATCTGTAATGTCTTCGTGGGTCTAAGCAATGACTATCTATGGTCACAAACATCACAACCAAGACGCAACCAGACGTATGTGTCAAGAAGGACCTCACTCCACCCGTGAAGGGTTCTTGCCACAATATCAAAATGAATTGGGTCAAACCGTGGTTCTAAGTATCAATTTACAGAATACAAATGAGATAGAAAGATGTTATTAACACCACCACGGCGTGCAGGCGGAATATCAGACTGTGGGCAGTTCTGCAGAACAAATACCCAGTTCAACAAGCAAAAAAAACCAAAAAAATTGCAACAAGGAAGAGAGAGAAAAGGAAGAGGGGAAAGTGGTGGGGAGAGGGAATGGGAGAGAAGGGGAAATCATAGATTAAAAAACATTTAGGGAACCTTATGGAATTTGTTTAGATCATAATTCGGGCAACCCGCAAAATTTTAAACATATGAGGCAAATAGGGAAATGTACACATTCAGGACATTTGCTGCCGTTCAGGTATTAGAGCTAATTTTTAACTTTTAATTCTCTATATTTTAGACTTACATTCTGAAATATTTTCAGATGAAATGACAGCATGAAATAAAATTCATATTTTATGGCAAGATAAGAACAATTTAAACATGAAACAATGTTCTCTGCCCTTTGGCCTCCCCTCTGTCCCCACACTGTGCATTTTGTATCTGCCTTAGGCATTGACCAAACCTCCCCCATTGGCAGAAATACTTGCTCTGCCACAGAGAACAACGTTCTCCCAGCATCAACAAGACAACTCCTTAAAGAAAACATTGCTTCTCGATCTTGTGAGGGACCACGATGACCCATCACTCTGTACTTACAGATCTGGATAGTGTGAACTGTCAATTGTACGTCATTCAACGTTCAGCCCTCTGTCTCAAAATGGCTTACATAACTGTGCTTTGTGACCTCTAATGGATGGAACAGTTCTCAGAGCTCTCTGAGAGATTGTTCCTGGGTTATAATCCTCAGTTTGGCTCAGTAAAATTTTCCATTTCTTTCCTAGATCAAGTGATTAAGTTTTGTTCATGATAGGTTACAGAGTGGGGGGAGGAGGGTAGGGTGGGCGTGAAGGGGACAAGATCAGCTCTGCAGCCCTCGTCTCGGTTCACAAGTCGGGATGGTCATACTGTCGGGAGGAAAGTGATTGGAAGGGGGCACAAGGGTGAGCTGGGATGCTGGTGACACTGCATCTCTTGATTTGTGTGGTTATTAAACAGAATTTTTAATTGGTGGAAATTTACAAGCTGTACAATTATGATTTGTGCACTCTATACATAGATAAATAGGTAGACAGATGATAGGTGATTAGATAGATAGATGATTAGATAGATGATAGATGATTAGATAGATGATAGATAGATAGATAGATAGATAGATAGATAGATAGATAGATAGATGATAGATAGAAGATAGATAGATACTAGGTTCTTATTTGAAAAAAAAACTTAAAATTGGCCATTAGTTCAAGGATAATAGATACAATGGAGTTTATTACACAATCATCTCTATATTTGCTCATGTTCTATGTTTTCTATAAAGAGCTAAAATTTTTATAGTAAACAGTCCAAAAATGAGGTTTGATTTCAATTTTATTTGGAAAAAAACAAACTAACATAGGAAAAAACAAGTTTATCTGACACAACACGATGTAGGTTAAAACTGTATCCACGCAGCAATTCTCAGAATGAACAAACTGCATCCTCAGTAGATGAGTGATGTGCTTTGCTGCACTGTTGCGTTTCACGATGAATCCATAAAGTGGGTCACTTTTGCCGAAGTCAAGTGCTTCATCTCCCCAGGGGCCTCCCCTAATCCTTTGGTAGTAAAATCACACTCTTTGAAATGGCATCTGAGGTCATCCTTGTTGAGTTTCTCTCTGTTGTTGACTGCTCTAATTCAGCCTGGTCCTCGTTTGTCAGTGACTTTGCAGATGTTTTGAGCACTTCTCTCCTCTTTTGCAAGACTTGGAATCCACTTTGCAGTAATGTGCATTCTGCTGGGGCTATACCCTCCGGAAGCTGACCACGTCAGACAGCGTGGAGAGAGTGACCATGAAAACAATGGGTGGGGACCAGCTCTGCTTCTTCATTTTAGGTAGAGAGAAGAGGCCTACTGAAGACAAAATACAAAATATAATTTTGGAGTAAAAAATGGGGAGAAAGGATTTAGTATTGACTGGCTATATGTGTGGGCAGTGCATTAGGGAATGCTGTCACACTAGTTAGCTTGGACTTCCTTCAACAAATTGGCCACTGGGTACCACGTGATCCAACAATCCCACTCCTGGGTACATATCCAGAAAAAACTATAATTCAAGAAGAGACGTGCACCCCTATGTTCATAGCAGCACTATTCACAATAGCCAAGACATGGAAACAACCTAAATGTCCACTGACAGATGAATGGATAAAGAAGATGTGGTACATATATACAATGGAATGTTACTCCGCCATAACAACGAATGAAATAATGCCATTTGCAGCAACATGGATGGACCTAGAGATGACCATACTAAGCGAAGTAAGTCAGAAAGAGAAAGACAAATACCATATGATATCACTTATATGTGGAATCTAAAATATGAGACAAATGAACTTATCTATGAAACAGAAACTGATTCACGGACACAGAGAACAGACTTGAGGTTGCCAAGGGGGAGGAGTGGTGGCGGAGGGATGGATTGGGAGTTTGGGGTTCACAGATGCAAACTGGTATATATAGAATAGATAAACAACAAGGTTCTACTGCATAGCACAGAGAACTATATCCAATATACTGTGATAAATCATAATGGAAAAGAAAATGAAAAAAGAATATATATATGTATGTATATTGTGTATATATATGTATGTATAACTGAGTCACTTTGCTGTACAGCAGTAATTAACACAATGTTGTAAATCAACTATACTTCAATGTAAAAAATAAATAAAATAAAACAAACAGCTTTTATATTTACTCATAAAAAATAAAGTAAAATAAAATATGACACAAATGAACTTATCTATGAAACAGACACAGACTCACGGACATAGAGAACAGACTTGTGGTTGCTAAGGGGGAGGAGAGGTGGGGAGGGATGGATTGGGAGTTTGGGGTTAGCAGATGCAAACTAGTATATATACAATGGATAAACAACAAAGTCCTCCTGTGTAGCACAGGGAACCGTAATCAATAACCTGTGGTAAACCATAACGGAAAAGAAAAAAAACTGACAACGGTGGGGACTCAGATAACAAACACCCAGGGAGCAAGGACCCTACATCTAAAGGAAAAGGACCTCCTCCCTGAAAAGCATCAGCAACGAATGAAGAATTTCCTGACTTTTTTTTGGAAGAATCCCAGAAGATGTGGGATGTATCATGTGTCTCGCATTAAGCCAGAAGTCCTTCCCAGACCCTGCAGCTTCAAGAGTTCCTCTTACCTCCCCGTCCCACCTGCCACAGCCTCCTCTCTTGATCCTGTTTTCCTCCTCCTAGTTTGGCATCTTGCTTCTTCCCAAAATCCTCTCCCCTCTCTTACATAGAGGGATTCAGCTTGAGACCCAACACTGATCCTGGAACTGCAGACCCCATTCACTATAACTTGAAGCACAAAATGACGCCCCTTCCAAGCCCCAGCACCTCTCTGCTTAGGGGGCCCCAGCAGATTGGATTTTTTATTTGAGCTTATCCTTTGCAGCCTCTACCAACAAACCTTCAGTATGTTCCTTCCAGACACAGACCATGCTCTCCCCACAACAAACTGGTGAATACAGTTCCCTTCACCCTGGATGTAAGGAAAGAAAACTGAAAAGCTGCTTTAACATGGATGTTCTCAGAGTGGAGGAATTGTGAGAGATGTGTATTTTCTTTGTTTTGTTCATCTGTGTTGTCTGAATGGTCTACAATATGAATATCTATTTAAAACATCTTACCTCTTTTAAAAGATTGCATTGAGCATGAAAAGTAAACATTTGTAACAATGTCAATGAAACTGACCTTTACTCTAAAATTTACATTTTCAAGAGAAAGGTGTATATTTTTTTCCTTTATCTCAAAGTCAAGAAGCATAAAAGCTTTTCTGTTTGTTGTGTTTTTCCCTGTT
This sequence comes from Hippopotamus amphibius kiboko, assembly GCF_030028045.1. Taxonomy (NCBI): domain Eukaryota; kingdom Metazoa; phylum Chordata; class Mammalia; order Artiodactyla; family Hippopotamidae; genus Hippopotamus; species Hippopotamus amphibius. The sequence continues at coordinate 134,526,060 of NC_080189.1, read as the reverse complement.
AATCACCTGTATACTGCATTGTTTGATATTTCTCACATCATTTTTGGGAAAATGTTATTTAACAAGAATTCTGGTAAGTGCAGCAGAAATGGCCAAGAAGCAGTTTGTAATCAGCACATGGCTAGTATAATCAAGAGGACTTAAATCATTCAGGAAGGAACTTCCTGCTCTTTGTTTAATATAAACAGCTTCTCTTGAAAAATTTAAAAAAAAGCTCTTTCCTGACTAGTATTCACATGAAGAACTGCCTGTGTTAAAAAATGTGCAACCCATTAAATGAAATCATTAAGCCAACTATTTATTCCATCCTGTAAATGGCCATCCTCAAAAGAAAGCAGGAGAAATATCTTCACCTCTCAAGTAGGGAGAGAAGCCTGCCTTCGCCAGTCTGATCATGAACTGAGGCTTAATCTCTGCACACAGTGATAAGAGCTTCTGGGAAATTTCTTCTGGGCTGTGTATCTCACTTGCTTTAAATCAACAAGTTTGCAATCAATGGTGTCACATTTCTGAGCAAGGCTTGATCTGACCAGCCAAAATCCTCACATGGTACAATGAATTTGTTGCAGAAATTGGTCCATCGAGAAACCAAGCACCACACTCAGAAGGTTGGAGAACTCAGGTTTATTAAGCCAGTGGCCCCAGACAAGCTAACGCTCCAAAGTTCTGGGCCCCGAGCTCAGGGTGAGCTTTACTTTTATAGGGGTCAGTGCACATGTTTACAGTTAGCATGGGTAGATTGGTTACTTGGTTTACAGAGCACGGAAGTTTCCAAACAGAAACTTACAACAGCAGGTGCAGAACATTCCATTGTTAGCAAAACATCTTATGGTTACATTGGATTGCTAGGTCATCCTGTTTTTTTTGTTTTTGTTTTTCTCAGTGCAGCAAGCATATTTTACAAAAGCAGAACAAGCATGGAGTTATTTTTAGCTGAGTGCATGTTTCTAACTTTCCTCTTCAAATTAAAGAGGGCAAAGAAAGCAAGTTCCAGTTGGATGAACTTGACCAGTCATCTGTCCAGCAAAATGAGCTAATGACTAATGGCTCTGCTATAGCACTAAGAGGGTTCTGTAGAGGCTGGAAAGGTCTCCTCCACTGCTGATGGTTACCTGTGCCTCTTCCTGTGTCCCCACGTCAGGGCTCTCACCAAATGAGATCCCCAGACGTCACCCCTAACTTCCCACAGCCAATCAGTTGTAAGTTCTGTCAGCTCAGCTTTCTAAACATTTCTTCATTCATCTCTTCTTTTCATTCCTGCCCCTTGGACATTGCAGCTCTTTTCAGTTTTTACTTGCACAGCAATTTGTTCTTTTGCAGCTAATTAAGCTGAAGAAGCCTGGGAATAAAGTTTGAAACAGAGGTTAATGAAGTCTTTGCCCCGTAAACAACAACAAAGCTGGCACTATCCTATGTCCGTTCTTCATTCTCTAACGGGTACACAAGGGTAACAGGCTCCAATGGGATCCTTGCCCTTTCAAACCCACCGTCACACTTTCAGGGTTCCTTTACTTGAAATCCTCCCAAGCTCACTCTGCTTTACCAGATGAAGTCCCCTCCTCAGCCTGGTTTTCTAGAGCCTCCTACCATTGACTAGGCTCTGTCTACCGCCTTCTCATCACACCCTATCTCACACTGCCTGTTCCCCTCACATGTCATACACATCTCATGACTAACTCCTACTTGCAAGTTACAACCTAATCCAGTGTCTCCTTCCTCAGACCTTTCCTTATTCGCAACTACCCCCAAACACACACACACAGATCTCTGACTCCTGGAAAGCCCTGTGCATGTCTATTGTGACACTTATCATGCTGAAGTAATATTATTTTTCTACTGTCATGTTTTCTCTCTTAAAGAGCAGAGTTTTCATTCACCTTTTTTTTTTTTTTTTTTTTTTGGCTGTGTTGCATCCTTGTTGCAGTGTGCAGGCTTCTCAGTGTGGTGGCTTCTGTTGTTGCAGAGCACGGGCTCTAGGCTCACAGGCTTCAGTAGTTGCAGCACATGGGCTCAGTAGTTGTGGCTCAAGGGCTTAGTTGCTCTGCCCACCATGTGGAATCTTCCCGGACCAGGGATCAAACCTGTGTCGCCTGCATTGGCAGGTGGATTCTTAACCACTGCACCACCAGGAAAGTCCCTGATTCATCTTTATATCTCCATGCTGCAGCCAAGTATTCAGAAAACTCAATGAATATTTAGTGCCTAAATGCATGAATGTCAGAGAAGAAGCCACAATGATGTTAAGGTTTTGGCTGAAAGATAAGACTTTTCAGATAGAAAAGATGAATCTTTGATGAGAGATGCATTCTAATGGTAAAATTTAAAGCAAGTGTGTTATAGCTAACAACTTTCCCTATCATATGATTCTTAATGTTTTTTTCATATTGCCAGTCCCTGTCATACAGAACACAGGGTTACATACACAAGAAGAGGCACTGGTGACCACCAGCAGTGGAGGAGACCTTTCCAGCCTCTGCAGAACCCACTTAGCACTATAGCAGAGCCATTAGTCATTGGCTCATTTTGCTGAACAGATGACCGGTCAAGTTCATCCAGTTGGAACTTATTTTCTTTGTCCTCTTAATTCATTTATGTAAATAATATTGACAATTTGAGAGACTTGTACTATAAAGATTATATATTTAATTTAGTGGAGAAAACCAAAGAAAATATTAAGAAATCTAAAAAAGATTCTTCTTTCTTAATTAAGAAATTGAAAAGAGGAAGTAATGAAGCTACATGTGGAAGAAACATGCGTGTCCACAAAGCAAAGGAAATTTCAACATTCTGGTGTTACCCCAAGTAGAGAGAGGAATTTGTGCAGAGTTAAAGTATGTAGCAAGTAGACTATTCTTACAAAAGAAACTAAAACAAAGAGAAGGGACAAAATAGAAGGATGAGAAATATCAGAAACAAAACTGGAGTGACTAAAGGAAATGCTTTTCATTCAATTTTATAGAAAAACAAATCTATATCTTCAAACAGAATATTAGCAGGCATTCTGTTGAGTCTCTGAGAGAATGGGAGCGGGGGTTGTTATGATTCTATTGCTGATTTTGTCTATACTGCATCAACTCCATTCTTCTCAATAGTGAGATATACCATTAGTTGTATCAGTTATCTATTCCCATGTAACAAAATACCCAGAACTTAGTGGGTTATTGTTCATCATTCTCTGGTTGGCAACTTGTTCTGGGCTCAGCTAGGCAGGTTTTCTGCTGGTCTCACCTGGGGTCACTCATGAGGGATGATTCCTCCAAGATGGCTTCATATGTCTGTCTGCCCTTCTCCATAAGTTCTTTCATTCTTTTTTTTAAATAAATTTATTTCTTTATTTATTGACTGCGCTGGGTCTTCGTGGCTGCGTGAGGGCTTTTCTCTAGTTACGACAAGCAGGGGCTACTCTTTGTTGGGTTGCTCGGGCTTCTCATTACAGTGGCTTCTCTTGCTGCAGAGCATGGGCTCTAGGCGCATGGGCTTCAATAGTTGTAGCACGTGGGCTCAGTAGTTGTGGCGCATGGGCTTAGTTGTTCTGCAGCATGTGGAATCTTCCTGGGCCATTGACAGGCGGATTCTTAACCACTGCACCACCAGGGAAGTCCCTGTTCTTTCATTCTTAAGGAGACCAGCCCAGACTTCTTTATATGGCAGTCTCAGGGAGCAAGAGAGACCAAATTCCAATGCATAAGTGCTTATTGAGCCAACTTATGTCACATGTGCTAAGGTCCCATGAGCCCAAGCAAGTCATATGGCCATGCCTCTGTTTCGTGGGGAAGCAAACATACTCTATCTCTTGATAGCTGGCCACATTGCACATTGCACAGGGCATACATAGAGGAAAAGGAGGAATTTGTGGTTGTTAAACAACCTACCTCAAATATCTTCTAATTTATTTCTGAGGGTTCTGCAAATGCTCAAGATGCCAGTAGAATTCATATTTGGCACTTCCAAAAGTTGGTTCAGTCTAGTGGAGGCTGACGAAGAAATTCAAAACGAGCAAAGATCTCAGAGACCAGGATGCTGTCCATGGATTGGAAGGTGTGTCCCATTCATTCCACATGTGCACTCAGCATGTCACTCTCTGTCCAAAAATCATCCTTTTCTGCAGTAATCAGCCCAGCCTCCTAGGTGTGTCATTCAAAACCCTTCATTATTTTTCCCTCCCTGTCTCTGCTTTAGTGGTTACAGTAAGCTGGCTGATTCGTATTTAGTAACTGCACAGTAAGCTAGTATGTTTGACACGTAATGAATCAAAGACAGTAGAAGCTATTTCTTGCTCACTTATAAGTATCAGGGTGAAATACCGGTGCGGCGGCCCTCTTTCCCATTACAGTTGCCAGGGTGATAGTCTCTGCCATGGTCAAGCATGCTTTCCACAACCGCGTGGGCAGTGTCCCCATTCCAACCACCCAGAAGAGGACTAGAGCAGAGGAGAGCACGCATGTATGGGAGGCTGAAGCCCAAACTCCAGGCTTGGAGTTGTGCCTATCACGTCCTGTTAGACCTCAGTCACATGACTCACAAAATCCATCCTTAGTACCGCCTTTCCAAATCATCCCTTGCTCCCTCACATCTTGGTGTCGAACACTCTTCTCTCTTTACTCCAACCAACAAACTCAAAATTATTATTAAGCTCTCACTCTGTTTTGTCACTTCCCCCATGAAACCATCCCCACCTCCAGAAAGTTTCTCAGGCTTTGTACTTACCCAAACTAAAGCACCAAATGTACTGATTAACTAGACTTATTATTCAAAGTACCAAATAACTAGACTTTGCTAGACTTCAAGGTCTCCTGGGTGGGAAGATACAGTATTCACCTTGGCATAGGGAGCACACAACTCAGTGTCTAGATACAGCAGAGAAGTGTTGAGTGAAGGGAGGCGGTTTCCAATTCAGGTCATCAGGCAAATCATAAAAGCCACTCCTCCTGCAGTGTTCCCATCTAGTGGCATTCCAGAATATTCTATCATACTATGGCGTGATCAGAGAAGGGCTACCACTACCGTTTCTGAGCATCATGGTAAAAAGGGGGTATAGCCCACACTTTTTCTTCATGTTCTTTTGTATCTGGGAGACCCTATGGCTCTAGCAGAAAAGAGATGCTCTGTAATAGCAAAACCAGGGCTCAGCAGTGAGCCTGAGACCAGAGGACCACTTCACCTGTGCTTGTTCCCCTGTCAAAAAGCAGCAAAGATGTGAACCCTCCCTGGTGATGAAACACAAAATACAGACACTTTTCTTCCCTACCATCTTAGTAAATATTTTAAAAATTTACTGGAAAGGGTGATTTTCCTATCAACTTAATAAAGTTTTCAACAAATTTTAATGCTTAACACTCACCAAGATGTGTAGAGAGAGGCACGGTCTTCATCTTCAGATAGAAGTAGAAGCTGAGTAATATACCTAGAAAACAAATTGGCAGAACATAGCAAAAAACATTACAATGTTCATATCTTCTGCTGCAAGCTTCAATGTCTAGAAATACATACTCAATAAATAAGCAAAGAGATCAGCAAAAACTTGGGCACACAGACGTTCATTATAATATTTTACACCATACAACAAAAAGGAACAACCTAAATGTACAGTTTTAAAACACATAAGCTTTTAAAAGATTAGAAAATACACAGCAAGTATAAATAACACAAGTCCAGACTGATATAAACAATTGATTGAAAATATATATAATTGGGAGAGAGGAGGCAAATGTCCCATGGAGAAGAATCAGTTGATTGATGTAGATACTCCATTTTCAAGAGGGTGAAGCATAACTCCCTGCTCCTGAAGTGTGGGCTGTGACAGTGGCTGCCTTGCAAAGATGACAATGTGGAAAGGGAGGGGGTACCTCTACAGGGGAGAAGCTGACAGACACGACTTCAGCCAGTGACCAGAGTGAATGCAATAGCCGTCATTACGTTGACGGCACGTGCCCTTGATGTGATGTGATGAGGACGGTACTTTACATATGTGGTCTTCCTCCCAAACCCACGACCCCAGTCTAACCATGAGAAAAAATATCAGACAAATCCCAACAGAGGGACATTCTATAAGATACCTGGCCCGTACTCCTCAAAGTTGTCAAGGTCATCAAAAACAAGGAATGTCTGAGATTGTCATAGCCAAGAGAAGCCTAAGGAAACATGACAAATAAATGTAATGTACATGTAGTGTATCAACAGATACACACTACTGTATACAGATTAGATAACCAACAAGGACCTACTGTATAGCACAGGGAACAATACTCAGTATTTTGTGATAACCTATAAGGGAAAAGTCTGAAAAATATATATATATTTAACTGAGTATATATATATTTTTTTCAGCTAAATATATATGTATTTAACTGAATCACTTTGCTATACACCTGAAACTAACACAACATTGTAAATCAACTATACTTCAATTTAAAAATAATAATAAATAAGTGTAATATAAATGTAACATGGTATCTTGGATGGGATCTTGAAACAGAAAAGGGACAGCAGGTAAAAACTAAGAAAATCTGAATAAAGTACAGACTTTAATTCATCAGAATGTGTCAATATTGGCTTGTTAATTGTAACAAATATTCCAGGCTAATGTAAGATGTTCAAAGTATGGAAAATTAGGTGCAGGGTATATGAGAACTCGATGTACTATCTTCTCAAGTTTTCTGTAAACCTAAGACTGTTCTAAGAAATAATATCTATCTTTAAAAATGTATTTAAAATACACAGGATGGGACTTCTTAACAGTGGTTAAGAATCTGCCTGCCAATGCAGAGGACAAGTGTTCAAGCCCTACACTGGGAAGATTCCACATGCCATGTAGCAACTAAGCCTGTGTGCCACAATTACTGAGCCTATGCTCTAGAGCCCATGAGCCACAACTATTGAAGCCCATGCACCTAGAGCCCATGCTCCGCAACAAGAGAAGCCACCACAATGAGGAGCCCACGCACCACGATGAAGAGTAGCCCCCACTCATAGCAACTAGAGAAAGCCCGTGTGCAGCAACAAAGACCCAACACAGCCAATAAATAAAATAAATAAATAAATTTTAAAAAATAAAATAAAATACACAGGATGGAATATGATTAATACGCAGTCTAATAGGTGGACTACACGTTAAGGTCACATCTCTTTCAATATTCAAATGCCGTGGTTCCTAGTGAAAGTATCTTCTCCTTCCTTATTTTCCCTTTGTTAGAGACAAAACCTGGGGAAATCACAGATGGCCGTGGTGGCTGAGTGGTCCTGCTGCAGCCACAGGCATCACTGCCACAGGGGTTGGTCCCAGAGCCCAGCTCTATCCTGACCATCAGCAGAAGTGCAGCATGGTCCCAGGTACCACCAGTGACGGCCCAGAGGTCCCTGGATACAGCCAATTTCTGTGCCGTTGCTCAAATTTCAGGGAAGAAGGGGCTGTGCTCAGGCCAAACAACACTGATAATGGGGTAATGACAATAGTGAATATTTATTGAATGCCAGGCACTATCTTAAGCACCTGGTGTGTAATAACTCGTTTAATCCTTACAACCAGCCTAAGGAAAGTCCTATTTTATTGATGCCCGTGGTGATGTCGACAGTATCTTATAAAATTAAATATATACTTATACGATTTGGTCCAGCAATCCCACTCCTAGTTATTTACCCAAAGGAAATGAAAACGTTCACACCAAAACCTGTACATGAACGCTTACAATAGCATTAGCCATAGTAGAGAGAAACCGGAAACAGCCCAGATGCCCTTCAACAGGAGACTCCACAGACAAACGGAAGGAGCTCCATACGACGGAATACACACGACTCAGCGGATATAAAGAAACCGACTACCGATCCGCACAACACGATTTCACCTACTGCGTCGTTGGACATGCCGCTCTGTCCCTGGGTTTCCCGTCTAACACGCTCTTAGATCTATTGCTGAGATTTTGAGGAGCTTCAGGTCCGCTTATTTGACAAAACTGCTTTATAAGTTCTTCCATCAGGAGGCAGTCCGGTGGTCTCTCTTGTGACATTACCCAATATTAACCATCAGTGCCTGGACACATTACTAGTTCACTAAGGATTTGCAAACTGATGATATTCTGATTCTGATATCACTTCTGGAATATTTCTACAAAGAGAAACTTCCCCTCATTAACTATTTGATTAACCAAAGGCACAAGACATATGTTTAATTCTTTGCCTTTATTTACCAGTCTTTGAAGGAATGAGTTGGTCCCTAGCCTCCTCCAATGGTAATTAAGGAAGGGTTTTTTAGTATCGCTGTGGACTCATAAATTTGAATATAGTTGAAGTGTTTCAATGCATGGCTATCATTATTCTTATAGACGTTCAAATGTTCTGCTATTTGGCTAGAAGGAAACTTTTCAAGTTTTCTCCCGGATCTTTTTTACATGACCTTAGTGTTTACTTTTTTCAACTGAGAAGTAATCAACATGTAACATTATATTAGCTTCAGGTGCACAAACATAATGATTTGATACTTGTAAATATTGTGAAATGATCACCACAATAAGTCCAGTCTTAGCGGTTTTGATAACTTGCTTCCTTCAGTTAGGACAAGATGTCCCTAACCCATCCTGTGAATTCCTATCCTAGAAATGGATTCAGTCATTTCTGCAAAGAGCTCTTATTCCTTTTAGCAGGAAACCCGTCAGAGACCACAATCTGAGTGCTAAAAGTCAAGTTTATTTCTTAATATGCCACAGGTCTCAAAAAATTGGCATGGCCTGGGCCCCTTGCTGCATTTAAAAGACCCTACAGCCACCACTACGCGCGCGCATGCGCGCGCACACGCACGCACGCACACACACCACATACACCACAAAATGTAGATCTGGGGCCTGCAATTTTGGAGAAATTCTTTCTCTCATATACTCAAGGCCTGTAGTATTTTGTCTTACTTTGTCATGGGAATATTATGTAACCCCCCCAAAAATGTGTAACCACATAAAAAATTTGCTTTTAAAGAAAATTAAAGAGCAAACTTTGTGTGGCGTGATCCCATTAACGTAATAGATAGATACGTGTGTATGTGTGTGTTTCTGTGCATGAGAGTGAATACGGTTGGCCCTTCTTATCCATGGGTTCGACCAACCACAGATCAAAAATATTTGAAAATGAAAATTCCAAAAATTTCCAAAAAGCAAAACGTGGCTTTTCCGCACACTAGCGACAGTTTACGTAGCGTTTGCATCGGATCAGGTAGTATAAGTCATCTAGAAATGATTTCAAGTGCACAGGAGGATGTGAAAGGTTATATGCAAATACTTTGCTATTTTCCACAAGGGGATTGAGCCTCCACGGATTTGGGTACCCGTGGGGGTCCTGGAACCAACCCCCTTCGGATACCAAGGGACAACTGTGTACAGGATACATTTGAACTTTGTAGGCTTCGTCCTACAAAGCCACAAGTTGTCCAGTGTCTGCTCACCGCTCCAGCTCCACTTCCTGTCCCTTTCCCCGTTGCCTAAGAAATGGCAGCCTCACTGACTTTCTTTCAGTTCCCGGAACCCACCAAGGTCTCCATGTCTTGGGGCCTGTCTCGGCCTCCCTCCCTGGAGGCTGCTGGCTCCTTCTGTTCTCATCCTCCCCTGCTCCCGCCTAAGTGTCCCTCCTCGGTGACACCTGCCCTGACCACTCAGGGAGTTCTTTCCTGTCATGACACCTGCTGTTATTTTCTGTCAAACACCATGTTCCTTCACAGAGCTCGGCATCTTGTAATTAGGTATTTGCTCGTCCACTTACATATTACCTGATTCCCCTGTTAGTCCCTTAGCTTCTTGAGCAGAACAGCAATGCTTCCCTCACTATTCTATACCCTATAAATATTTTTGATAAGTGAAATAATGAATATATATCTAGATCCAAATATCTGGAAAGAGCTATCAAATTAGTAGCAGTAGTTTAGTCTGAACTGGGATGACATTTGCCTTCTTTCTGCTTTCCAGTGCTTTCTTAAAATTTATTTATTTGGTTGTGCTGGGTCTTAGTTGCGTTATGTGAGCTCTTAGTTGTGGCTTGCATGTGGGATCTAGTTCCCTGACCAGGGATTGAACCTGGGCCCCCTGCATTGGGAGCATGGAGTCTTAACCACTGCGCCACCAGAGAAGTCCCTCCAGTACTTTTTTAATCTTACATAAATATGTATTATTTTGTGATAAGAAATAAATGCACATAATTAAATTAAACATTTATTTTTTTCTTTTTTTTTTTTTTGGTGGGAATCTTCCCAGAGCAGGGCTCGAACCCATTTCCCTGCATTTTGCAGGTGGATTCTTAACCACTGCACCACCTAGGAAGTCCCCTAAACATTTATTTTAAATGAAAGCAATAGGAAAGCTTCAATACTTTCTAGGGGATAGTGCCTTGTTCCAGATAGAGGAATCCCAGCCTCCAACCTGGACACCTGCGATGGCGAGAGCCCTCCATCACCAGGTTGGGTCCCCAGGCTGACACCACAGTGAGGAGCTCATTGCTCACGGCGGAGGCTCAGTCCCATTTGAGGTCCAGGGTCAGCTGAGGCTGGCAGCTCAAGGCAGGGCATCGAGCTGAGAGCATCCAATTGGTCCCTCCCAAGCTCCCAACCATGAAAATCCTGTGGACCCCTCAAGCGGGTTCCTGGCCCCTTTCAAAGGATCAAGTGCATCTGTCTGTTTGTCCCAGAAGTCTGACCACACTCAGTCTACTGCTCCTCTAGCCACAGGTCTGGATGGGAGAAGAATATTCCAGGTGGGTGGCCTCATTTCCACAAACAGGAAGAGGCAGTTAAGATTCTTTGCACAGAAGGAACAGAGAGGAGATTGGTGAGTTTTCCAAACATCCATGCTGGTAAGAGCGGACTTGCTCCAGCCCATGTCATTAAATTCTGGTAAATTAAATTCTCCAGTCCAGGATCTGGGAAACCCTGCTTCCTGCCAATGCAAACCTGGCAAGAAACTTAGGAAAGAGCACACACGCTTGAAGCTTTGTAAAACCTCCAAGCAGGGACTTGAGGATGTAACGTGTTTTCCCAAAGAGTCCACGAAAGACCCCCAAAGGAGACAGAAAATGTAATTCCCAGCTGGGACTGCAAAGAGTTTCATTCTGAGTTCCAGTTGGAAGAGTGAAAAGGCAGCAATGGCCCCAGTGAAACTCCTGGGGGTTTTTGATGTTGGAGAAGACATTGTACCTGAAACTGTCCACATGTTCTCTCTCTTTAGTTTGAAATTTCAAAATCCTTCAGAGAACTTAAAACGGGAAGTTCCCGTAGCTCTTTGGGTCAGAAATGGGAAAGCGCTGATGCTGAGTAATAACTCTCAACATGCTGACCTCTGGGACATGAGAGTCTGGAGATTGTGAAAAGACAGCAACGGGGAAAGTGTTGGCATTCTGACCGCGATCTGGGACAAAGGCCATGGCTGCAGCCAACGCTGCGCTAAGTGAACACTGATGTTAGCTTAGGAGGCGGTGACTCACCAGCTTCCGATGAGCACGGGTGATTCTTAAGCCAACACGGTTCTATGTTACTCATCAGGCTGAACCTAGAGGTCAACGTCATGGTGTCCAAGGTGACACTTGAAGCAGTGGAAAAACACCGCACTGTGGAGAGTTGAGCGAGCATTGCTTTCTGTCCCGGGCTATTTGCTCAGCTGGCAGCAGGTACCTCAATGATTGGTACCCTGGGTGGTTAAGTTACAAGCAAATAAGAGCATTTAATGGCTGCGGCGTAACACAAGGATGGACTCACCCCGCAAACGCACCGAAAGGTGGAAAGGGAAAGAAAAGCATATCCAGTTTGTGGTTTGGGTCTGAACCGGTGTTGTGACATCCAGAACTGGATCCTTTTGCATCCATAGAAAATGAGCCGCAGGGCAGGGCTTGGGACATCATTTAAAGGACGGCTGAAAGTGCTGCGACAGCGTTTAATCTGGAGAAGAGAAGGCTTAGGTGGGACCTTGGACTTACTCGAACATTTGAAGAGCAGGGACCCATGTGCAATGCAGAGGGAAGTTGTAGCTTCCTGCATTTTCTAACCATTAGAACTCTCAGAAATGGAAGTGGCTGCCTGGAGAATAAAGCATTTCTGTTGGGGAGTGTGTTTTAGCAGAAGCTGGACACACACCGTGATGACTGCAAAGGCTCCGTTCAACCCCAACTGAAGTCAGAATTGGGAATCCTGCCTATGCCTCCTGGATGGCAGGCATCAGACTACCGTCTTTGAGTATATAAACAGAATCCTCACAGCCTGGGTTTCACTATTACTCCACGTTACCGAGGAAGAAACCGAGGGTCAGAGAGGCTACATAATCTGCCTAAAGTTGCCCAACAATTATGTGCCTGTATTCAAACATATACTCTCCATGCTAAATGAGGCTTTAATCTCTAAGCCCTTAAGGAAGAAAGGGTATTATTTTAAACTGTTACAAAAATACTACATTGCTAGAGCCATGAATTAAATTCTCCCAAGTATAAAGGCTAATGATTCCCCAAGCACCTGATGGCATGCCGACGGACCTCTCTGCTGAAAGTTCATTGGTTTCATGGTTTTAACAAAAGGAAATAGAATCAAGGGGACCTTTCAGAAGCTTCTACTAGGAACCCCAGAAGTTAAACTTGTGTTATTCATATCTTAAAATCAACGCAACACGATTTCCTAAACTAGGGATTTGTATGTTTTTGATGCTGTCATACTTGTTTTATTTTGTAACTGCACTAGATCTATACTGTTCATTCTCACAGTATGGTCCAGCAATCCTTGGGGGTCCTCAAAATCTTTGGGGGGTCCTCAAGGTCAAAGCTTTTTTCATACAAATATGAGTACGTTGTTTGCCTTTTTCACCGTTCTTCTCTCATTCTTATCTTTGGGTGATTTTTGTTTCCAGAGGTTACAAGACTTGCAATTCTACAACAGATTGAATGAAGAAGCAGGTCCAAGAACCCACATGTCTTCTATGAAGCCAGACCTTAAAGCTCAAAACTCACAATGCCACTTTCTGCAGTTTTTGGGGGGTTTTTGGAAAAGAGTGATTTTTCACACACACAAAAATATTTAAGCCAACATGTAATTGTTTTATTACTATTATTCTAAGTAAATTAGTAAATGAATATATTTAAATTTCTCAGTTTTGGCTTCTAATGCCATAAAGATCAATAGATATGCCCACCATAAACAGAGCTTTCTGGGTCCTCAATACATTTTTAAGAGCATAAATACATACATGACATGTGTTTAAGAAGTAAACATCAGTTTAATGAATGACAACTTGCCTGCCTTTGTTTTGAATTTCACATACCACAGTGATGCTTACCTGTCTTCTATTTCAAACTGCGGACACCCACCCTGCGGGCATCCTCCTGATGGTTTCAGGACTCTGACGTCTCCCATCCTTCCAGACAGGGCTCAGCCAAGGCACCCAACAGGCTGGCAGCCCACAGACCTGACCTTCTAGTAATGGATTTTCCAGTTTCACAGAGGACACTACCTTTTGAAGGTTGTATGTTTATTCCTCGAGCACTTATCCCCCTTATTTCACAGTACCTCGCTGTGACTTGGACTTCTTGGCCGTTGGAAGAATACGTCGTTTTAACCACCAGGTTGCTGAATCACTGATGTTTCTCGTTGTCCTATCTACTGTAGTCCAGAACTATGAAAGGTCTGAGATGTTGCCCTCTTTGCAAGCTAACAATTTAGCAGGATGCAATTTCATGGATACTGGCAGAAGACAGGCGACTCTTGGGTCAGGAACAAAGGACTTTTTTACTCATAGTAATGGAGTAGCCAGAGTGTCATCTGGGCCCCTTCTCCAAGCCCTAGTTCCTACAGGGTGATGGAAAGAGGCCCAGGTGATGCCTGCAGGCACCTGAGTTGAGTTACAGGAGAGGAATGTTGAGCTTGGGGAACCCAAATCTTTCATAATGGGGAGTAAACCTCCCTGATCTTTGCCCTAGAAGAAGACATTACCTTATTATGCTCCTGTCCTTTGTTCCAGGAGACACTACTCTATCTTCAACTCCTTTTACTATGTAAACATCCCTGCATAGACAGTACAAAGCAAAAGCAGTTAGTGCCTCTGCAGACAAGATACAGAGGAACACAGAAACCCTGGAGAACTGTCTCCGAACAAGCACTGCTTCCATTTATACCCAGTATCTAATCTTTGATTCAAATTTGTATCTTTGATGCTTGATATTTGAGAGAATATTTAGCATTTAATCCTGGTCAACTTTTTTCCAATCTTATGAACAGGCCATAAGTCCTCCCCCTCCATCAACTTAAGTATGACTATCCTTTGGAAGAGTTTTCTGAGTTTTTTCCCCTTCCATCCAATCCAAGGTAGATGTTTGGACACTCTCTCCATGCCCACAATACAACTCAGAAACAAATTTATGCAGATATCAAAGTGAGAAGTGGTGGGTGTGAGGGTGGGGAATTGTAAAATCAATACCAAGTGAAAAACTTATCCTAGAGGGTTTTGGAGGCATATGGATAAATTGCTTTGTCAGAATGTACATGTTCTTACTTTCGTATAAAGAAACTTTTCCCTAAACCAACAACACCCTATTTTGTTCTAGGATGTTCAATCCAATATTCACTTTTTAAAACCTACTTAAATTTCTGAGAGCACACCCAAGAAACTATCAACAACAATCTCTTCAGGAAGGAACAACTCTGGTCAGAAGAGGAAGGAGAGCCTTACTCTGTTTTATTCATTTGACTTTTATGATGAGAATGATTTAACATTTTTATACAGTGTCTGCTTTATAGGCCAGTTTGTGTAGGGACCTGGCCAAAGATTCCTCAAACTAAAGCTGTCCTTTCTCTGCATCTTGACCCAGCAACCTTCTCCTGTGACCTGCAGCAGGAGATAATGTGAAACACCCTTAACACAACCTACCCACGGGAGCAAGCCTGCCACCCAAAGTAGGCTGAGAAATGTTTCAAACCAGCTTGTCCTGGATACTCTTCTCAAACAGTCTTGAAAATGCAGACAGACCTCACCAATACCAGGGGTACGGAAGTTAAAAATACTGGACAAACGTCTTTGCATTGAAGACAGATGTACTATAAATTTCAAGTGAACTTTTAGAGAGAATTCTCATAGTCCTTGAAGGTTAAAGGAGAAACTTCCCACCAAAGTCTGGGCTTGTCCGTCGGTATCATCGCCTATAAATTGGTAGCACACCATCGTGGAAAAAAACCTGAGATGGGGAGTCAGTAACACTTGGGTTTGCAACCGAAATTCATCATTAACCAGCTCTGTGACATTGGGCAAGTGACTTAACCTCTCTGGGTTTCAATTACTCATCTGAAAAACGGGGATAAGAACACCTACCTCCATTTGATGGCTGTTAAGTAAAGAGTGTTCACCAAGACGTCACTGTGTTGACACAGGCAGGAATCCCAACTAACTTGTTCTCCACAGCGTCAGTCGCGCTGAGTCATCAGCTCATGTTTGCTGATGACAATCTATGCCCCAAATCAGAGCCCAGGGCCCACTCACAAGGGGATGCTCACAGCGTGGACCCTGGAGTCAAGCTGCCTGGGTTCAAACCCCTACCCCCCCGTTTCTAGGTGGGGACCCTGGACACATTCATAACTTCTCTCTGCTTTAGTTTCCTGCCTGTGAAGTGGAGCAGAAAACCAGCCTCCCACAGGCAAACGGGAGTCTGGTGACACTCAGCACTAAATAATTACACGAATCACGCTGTTAACTTGTATTATTAAAAGCGCAAGTCTGGGAGTTGCGACGCGTCGCTCCCCAAGCCAGAAATGTGAAACTAATCAGGAAATGCAGATTAGACACAGACAGTCTCAACGATAGGGGCATTTAGAGGAACTTTCTGAGGAGAGGCTGCTGCCGGAACGGAAGGGCTGAACTCCCAAGTTTCCTGTGTTCTTTTGTGCGTGGAAAAGCAAAGTGGTTGTCATTTCAGCAGCCTTTGCAGAGCCCTGTCTCTGACCCTCAGTTTATAGAGCAGGCGCTGGTCAATCAAAGTTGTTGATTCACTTTTCAAAACACAGCAGTGGAAGAGCTTAAGCCCTTGATAATGGGAGGAAGCCCCTTGGGAGACACCACCAAATGTAAACAGAATCTTCCACACTAATAATACAGGAGATCTTTGCCCCTCGCAAGGCCCGAAGACCCCCAAACTGATGACAACAGAAACAGCTCTTGAGCAGACAGTGCTCTTTTCAAGCATCACATTTCTTCCAGGGTCCTGTCTCCTTTGAAGATCTTCAAACTGCTCGCTAACTATAATTCAAATTTTAAGCAACATTTATCATATTGGATGGCCATTTTTTTTTTTACAAGGAAACATTTTTTTCAACTCATAGGGCTACTGAATGCACGGTGGGCCTGCAGCCAGGCTGCCTGGGTTAATACCAGCTGTACTTATGGGTGGAGGGACAGCAGGCTCGTTACCCAGTGTTTTTCTGCCTCGGGTGCTGCATCCCACCATAAAATAACAGCCCTTATTCTTAGGCGTGTCTTGAGGCTCAAAGCACATAGATCTGTGGTCCGAGCCCCCCTGCCCCCCATCACCACCCTCCTGCTTAAAACCCACACCTCAGTGAAAGCTTTGTGTCCCATGTGATGGCCTCTTCATGGTTACTCCCAGCCAATAATAAGACAAAGGTGATGTAAATCTGCAAACCTCATGGTACAACAAATACCATTTTTGGAATATCTTGAATGTTCCAGGGGCTCACATTATTATTTCTAATCTCTTCAGCCCAGCTCGAAGATTATTTTATCTTCATTTCATAGAAAAGGCAACTGAGGCACAGAAAGATCAATCTTCTGCCAGAGGTCAGCCAGCCAGAAGCAGCCTACCCAGGGCAGCCCCACTCTGAGCCCTGGCCCCTGTGGTCAGGCCACGTGGCCTTTCCATAACCCTGCAGGGAACACATAGGCACCTGTGCCACAAAGATGCCCTGACACACAGGGACCCGGATCTGGGGGCGCCCTGCCTCCTAAGGCATCATTTACTTTTCCTTCTTCACGATTCGCCAGAGTTGCAGGGGACAGAGTTTCTCCTCCTCTGCGTCCATAGGGTTTGTTGCCTCATTAGCTGGTGTCGCGCCTGATGTGTCACCACCTGCCTAGAGCCCGGGCTCCACAACAAGAGAAGCCACCGTACTGAGAAGCCCACGCACCGCAACAAAGAGTAGCCCCCGCTCGCCGCAACCAGAGAAAGCCCGCGCACAGCAACAAGGACCCAACACAGCCAATAAAGAAACAAAGAAATACGGAAGTAAAAAGAAGCTAGCGATGGAATGCACAAAGATTTTTTAAAAAGAAAAAAAAAAGGAAAAAACAAAACAATTATAATGTTATAATTGTAATGCAATTATATTCCAATTAAAAAAAGACACTTCTTAGCTAATCACATATTTACAAATTTCATTATACTGTTTCTATTGCAAGTAAATGAAGTAATCTTGTAGAAATTTATTATGTGTATTCTACCACAGAAAACATAAACTTCACTTTAATTATCACTATTATTAGCATTATTAAAACCCATATCATTTAATTATAAAAAAATTTAAAAAAATAAAATCCTCAATATTGTAATTAAAAAAAAAAAGGAAAAAACAAAACAAAACCAGAAACACACGGGTCCTCTTAAACTTTAAAAGCCAAGGAGGAGGCAAATTTCACCACTGTGGGGAGCAGAGTTGGGCCTTGGGGGCTAATTCTTCTCCTTCATGTGTTGCATTAAAAAGGAAGGAATAAAAGTGGATGTAGGTTTCCCACTCTTGCATATTGTCTCACTCGCCACTTCCCCAAAAAGTTTTTGGTGGAGAATTAGGGTATACAGGGTCGGTCATCACAACTTAACCCATCTCAGAAGAGAAGGACATCAATCGATGTCCACCTTGTCGGGGGGGGTACCATACGAGACACAAAACCAATGATGGCTTCAAGCAGAGCTATCACAGATGGCTGTGCACTGGGTCGGTTAAGATGTGGTCAGGCCGCAAACAGGGGTGTGCACAGGACCTTTCCAGGGGCCGCTGGGTCTGCAACGCCCTTCAGCCCAGGCTCGGACTGCCATAGCGCCTGCACCTCCTCATCCCAGGGTTGGGTCAGCTTTGGGGAGAGAGACCCTGAAAGGGCGACCGTGAGGCTGAATTTCGAAATCTCATCACTAGGTGGCATCACATATTTGTCGAGTCATGCAAGCAACTGGCTTTTCCGTGTTCTCAACTCATTACTGAGATGCCACTAGATTCACTTTTTAATATGTATGTATTTATTTAGGCTGTGCCGGATCTTTGTTGCGGCATGTTTACTTGCGGCCTGCGGGATCTTTAGTTGCAGCCTGTGGACTCAGTTGTGGCAGGCATGTGGGATCTAGTTCCGCTACCAGAGATTGAACCTGGGCCCCCTGCATTGGGAGAACAGAGTTGTAACCACTGGACCACCAGGGAAGTCCCTCCATCGGATTTTTTGGTGCTGTACTTTCCGTAGTGGTTGGTAACCTGTTGTGACCATTTCTTTATAATCAGCAACATTTAATCCTGAAGCAGATGCCTGAGCGTCATGGGTGCCAGCTGTGATCACCATGTGTGACCTGGCCAAGAAATGGCTCTCTGTAAACCTCGGTTCTCAAACGTCTACACAGTCCACTTTCATGGGCAGACTTCCAAGATGGGAGTGTGCAAACCAAAGAGTAAAACAATTCAGCTCAGAGTCACACCCTACAGGGTTCAGAATTTGCGATACTGCCAGTGTCAGCTGTGCCTTTTTGTGACAACAGGGAAAAGTCAAGGTTTCAACTGGGCCACAGTAGGATGTTTGAGATACTGTTTCTGCTGTGATGTCTCCTCCTTCTCCTGACAGTCTTTTCCTGGATGGAGAATTTCAAGTTCATGAAGACCAGGCATGAGTCTCTAGTGGCCCATCAGACTTGGTCTCTTGCACTTACTTTGGGTGCTAAGAATGATACTCACCAAATACACATCCAGCCAAAACTATCTACTACTCTTCAACCCTCCTGCATGAGCCTAAACAATGCTCAAGCTAAAAATAATCATCGCTAACATTTACTGAGCACCTACTGCATACCTGATCGCGTGTCAAGTCCTCTGCATGCATGTTCCATCCTACAAGAAGTCTTTGAAGAAGGTACTGTTAAGGTCACATCCATTTATGAATTGGGAGATTGGGACTGCCATATATACATTACTAATAAGGAAAAAATATCAAGTTGTACACTTTAAATATATGCAGTTTATTGTAGTCAATTATATCTCAATAAAACTTCTTTTAAAAAAAGATCACATCCATTTCGTGGTAAGTGGAGAAGCTTATTTAGGTTGTGTTCCCAGTAGCAGTAGATCTGGGTTCAAATCCAGGCCTAATTAATTGCTACACTATGCCACCCACTCCCCAAGACCAATGAACTGCCCAGAAAAAACAAAAAAACATTTTTAAATGCTTTATGGAATTTTCCTGTAACACAGCAAGGAGCTTTACAGGGGCACATGGGTAAGGCAGATTTTGGAGCTTTTCTGCAGTCTACCTTCTACGTGACCTCCAAGAGGCCCAATCACATGGCCCCTTTATAGAAGACTGTTATGGCACCTTAGATAAGCTATTTCCATAGAGTCGGGAAACGGAATATTTACCGTTGGGTATGAAGCCCTTTACACATGTGGATCACGTTAAGCCAGTGTGATATTAGATGTAAGAAACTGGGCTTACGTAACGAAGCGTCTATGTCCATATTCATATATAAGACAGCACTTTTAAAAAATATGTCCTCCAGCTCCTCTTTTTGTTCTCAGTAACAGAGCCGTGAGGTAGAAGAGAGGTACTATTATCCCTTTACGATATACAACTTAACAGCTCTGGGCAGGGCCAGGCTTAGTGGGCAACCAATGTAGTTACACAGGGCTCCACACTCTGAGGTCTCAGAACTTGAGGATTAATTAATTACCAATTAAAACTCTTAGCAGTTTCATCTTTGTGTTTCGTCAGTGAAGTCTGATAGGACAGTGAAATATGTTTGGGGGTTGGAGTCACCTGCGGTCCCGCCACTGCTGCCTCCTTGCCTTCAAGTTCTTGGCTACCTGCTCCCCAGCTACCCCCGCCCACCACCACGGCCCCCACCCCCCCCAGCCGAGGCCTGGACACGGGCCTGGAAAGGGCCAGGCTGGGAGGCACACGCCATGCCCCCTGTCGCACAGTGGGGCCCTGCGGTGTGTGAGGGTCTGAACTCACCCTCCAAATGTCCCCGTGCGTAAGGGAGTGAGACCTTACACAGGAAATACAAAGCACCACGGCAGGTGGACGGAGAGGCTGCAGGGGAAAGGAAACAGCTTTTTTCCTGCTTTTAGAACAAGTCCCACAGTTTCATTTTGCACTGGGCCTTGCAAATTGTGGGCCCTGGTTCTGTG
The DNA here is from genome assembly GCF_030028045.1 of Hippopotamus amphibius kiboko. Classification (NCBI taxonomy): domain Eukaryota; kingdom Metazoa; phylum Chordata; class Mammalia; order Artiodactyla; family Hippopotamidae; genus Hippopotamus; species Hippopotamus amphibius. The sequence goes on along the minus strand of NC_080189.1, from coordinate 134,505,677 downwards.
AGTCGCCTGAGGTTCCAAAATCAGTGCAGACCCACGAGGGTCTCCTACTACGCTTTTCAGCTCATCGGGCTAAGGAGCCAGTGTCTTGCAAAAGAATCCAGTCAGGTTTCCTCAAGCAGCAGTCTCCCTTGGGCCGTTTAAAAACCAGATCCCGAGAATAGAAATGCGTTTGTGCACACCTAGAAAGGATGTTCTGCAGGGCAAGGATTTTTGTCTCTTTCGGTCTGTGTCCCAAATGCCCACATCAGAACCTGGCACGTGGTCGGTACTCAAAACAATATTTATTGAATAAATGAATGAATGACTGTTCAGAAACCCATCTCTAGAGAGGTGTTCTTCAGAAGGCAGGGCCTGTGTCTTGTTTCCTCTTCCCCTCTGAACAAAGAACAAGGCTGAGCACTGTAGGGAAACTACTTTCATTCTTGCTAGCGGGTCGGTGGTTGTCTGATCGAACAGGCAAAAGTCAACAGACGATCTTTTCATCCACGGAAGTCTTTACATGTTTCTGCTCCCCTGACAGCCACCAGAGGCCCCAAATAATGCCATGAGTGGTCACTGCCCTAATAGTCACTGATGAATGACCACAAAGTATGTGGCCAGGATGAACCCTCCCCAGGAAGGAACATGAAGATCTGGGTCTTTCCTCAGCCTCTGTCTGGCCAAGTTGCTGTTTGCCTTGGGTGGGGGACTCGGGGGCCAGGCTCACCCATCCACACGAGGCCTCAGAGAAGAGCGAGCCAGGCAGGGAGGCAGGAAGTTGCCGTGGTGAGCCGCGGTACCTCCAGCCTGCAGCATCTCACAGATTTCACAGAACGTGGATGCAGCTCCTGTAAAGGACCAACCACAGAGCCCCAGAGGCTTGTGTTCTCTGCCCAGGTTATCTGAGACGTCATGCCCAGGAGTCCATGACGCACAGAGAGTTTCAGGAAGAATGCCCGAAGGGCAAGCCACCTGTCCAAGTCCTTATTAAGTACGTTATTTCTACTGGAGCACATTCAGATTCATAGAACTGTCAGAAAAAAAGCCTTAACTATGTGGCACCCAACTCCATGAAGTATATTTCTCTACGATTCGGGAATGACGTTGTTTACTATAGGAAAGAGATCTTAAAGAGCCATGTTAACATCACTTGGAAACAATTTTGTTTTTAATTTTTAAAAAATTTTTATTGGAGTATAGTTGATTTACAATGCTTAAAAACTTGACTGTTTTTAAAATGAGAAAATTGCCCATCACCTATTCTCCAGATTCACAGAAGGAAAAAGAGAAGGAAATAGATGAACATTTTTGAAAAGAGATTCTGAGTAGATGGGGCGGGAGCTTTTTAAAGTAAAGATGACCAATATATAAAACAGGCTTCCAAGAACACTTATAAAACCTCCCTCACTAGAGAGAAAAGACACGGTATTGCACCTTCATTCAACAAGCACTATGAAAAGCCCCAAATAAGTGCATTAACACTAAGCTAGGCACTAGGACAGACATAAAAGAAATGCAAAACAGGGGCTAACGGGAGAGATTGAATTCACACGTGACACAGCAACCTCACATACATTCAACATGCATGTAAGTGCCTTCCAGGTGAAAGAAATAGATTCGAGATTTGAGAGCAGGTTATAAAATTGAATCAGAGTTCTGCTTTTAGAAAAAAGGTGGACCAGAAATCCCGAAACCCTCCTGTTACAAAATCTAAAAATGTTAGATGAAATTCAATATTTTAAGTGAAGGGATAAGCTTGCAAGAAACTAAGGAAGCTCCCATAAGAACAAAGTAGAAGCACAAGTTCAGGGAGACAAGCCAACATTGATTTTGTGGCTTATCCAGAGATGTCTGTCACCCGAGATGGTCCAGCCTCTCTTCTAACAGCCTCGTTTAGGGACACAGAAAACGACTTCTGTGCCATTTGAGAGGGACTCAAATCAATGAACACCTCCCATAACCTAAACACACACACACACACACACACACACACACACACACACAGAGGAACACAGCCTAGACCCAGGAAAAAACTAGATCCTCAGGAAAGGGTGAAGATGAAAAAAATCTACCTCACGGAAGCAGAGAACAAAGGATAGGTCTATTGCTTCTTTGGCTCTAGGAAAAGGTTTTTTAATCCTCCCTGAGTATTCCTAGACCCCAACCAGCCCTCACGTCCATGGGGATTGCACAGCCGGGAAAGCCACAAGTGGAGACTTTTGATTTAAAGTGGATGTGATTGACAGCGTCTTCAGTGCCAGGAAGAAGCAAATGCAAATACTTCCTGAAAATAAGTATACTCAAACCAATGAGGCCTTAAATAATTCCCATAGTAAAATGGCAAATAGAAAGTTTTCACGTTTAAAAATTATAAACAAACCTGTAAACAAGACAGCATAAGCAAGAATGAGCAAAAGGAAGAAACAATAGGAAAGTCTCCAAAAGGACTTCGACATTGCAATCAACAAAAAATATAATTACTGTAAGCAACATTTGAAGAGTAAACACCATATTAGACACAATTAAAGAGTAACTCGGTAAACTGGAAGATAGTTCTAATGTATATACATATATATACACACCCTAGAGAGACAGAAAATGAGAAAAGGAAAATATTAAAGAAAGTCAGAGTGACATAGAGTAAGAGGGACCAACATACATTCAATCAGGGTTTAAAAGCAAAAATAAAGGAAGTAGAGATGAGGCACTATTGGAAAAGGTAAGTCTGAAAATTTCCAGAATTGATATAACATATTCAATGTCCAACAAACCCCAGAGTAATTTTTAAATGCATACCTATAGAAACCTTACAGTAAACTTCCAAATTACAAAAACAAAAAGATCTTTTGAGAAGCCAGAGAAAAAAGACATTTTTTGCAGAGGAATGAAAATAAAATAAACAGCTATTTCTCAGCAGTGTAAGTAGAAGTCAGAAAATGGTATTAATAACAACATTAAGGCTACAAGAAAGTGAATGTCAACCTAGAATTGCCTATCCAGTGAAACTATCCTTTAAGAAAAATAGGAAAATGGAGACATTTTCAAAAAAAGAAAAAAAACAAACAAACCCTGAGAACGACTAACATAACAGATCCTCAAAAAGAAATTCTTAAAAAACAGACTTTAAGAAAAAGGATCCAATGAGAAGGAGAGGGTCTGAGATACAAGACAGGTTGGTGAGTAGACAAAGGGTAGGGAAGCCAAGTGAGAAGTCTAAACAAGCACAAACTACATGAACTGATACAATGTTTAATGTGCAAAGTTCAGAGTGCCTGGATAGCATTAGCATGGGAACTGGGAGAAATGAGACTGGTGTTAAAGCCCCGAGATTCTTTGATTGGAGAAGAAAAAAAAATTCTATTACTTACCTTTGGGTTTTATAAAGCATTCACTTTAAATCATCAAGGGCAACCAATGAAAGAACCGATAACTTACCAATGGAAGGAGAAAATGAACGTAAAACATGCCCTACTCCACATGGTTGAGTCTCGGAAGCACAATTTTATGCCAAATCAAGTTTACACGGTAAAAGTTGATCTATATGAAATTTTTAAAAAATAAGCAAAACTAAGCAATACACCTGTTTAGGGATTCATAAAAAAATTGGTAAAATTATTTTTGCAAAAGGCAAAGAAGTGATCAGGATGACAATTAGATCTGAGAAAGGAATGTGGAAAATGTATTTGGTAAAGTTCATTTCTTAACTTGGGCTAATGCGTTTATGCTCTTCCATTAGTTTTCATGTAAGTGTATTATTATTACTTGAAAGGACGTAAGCATTATAGATATTGTTCTAAAATCTGAAGTGTGTTTGTACTTAAATTAGCTTGCTCTTGCTGAGAAACACACCAAAACTCAGTGGTTTTAAACAGGAATCATTTATAACCGCTCACGCATCTGCAGATTCTCTGGGGCTTGGGTAATCTGGGCTGATTCAACGAGGGACACAGAAATACACTCTGTTGCTTAGGAGGAAGGTAAAGTCAGGTGGCAAAAGTTATGTATAAAGAGAGAAGTGAAAACTTGAGGTCGATAATGTATCATATCACAGCTCTGAGGCACTTAATTCAGTAAGTCAACACGTTTATTTCCCTTTTTACTGTAGTAAAACACACATAAGCTAAAGTGTACCATCTTAACCATTTTTTAATGTACAGTTGTGTTATTAATTGTATTTACATTATTGTGTAACCATCACCACCATCTGTCTCCAGGACCCCTTTCATCTTGAAAACTGAAACTCTTTATCCATTAGGCACTAATTTCTCATTCTTTGATTCCTCCAGCCCCAGGAGACCACCATTCTACTTTCTGTTTTTATGAATTTTATGATTCCATAACTGGAATCATATAGTATTTTTCTTTTTGTGACTGGTTTATTTCACTTAGCGTAATGTCCTCAAGGTTCATCCATGTCGTAGCGTGTTTGAGAAGTCACTTCGTTTGTGAGGTTGAGTAATATTCCATTGTGTGTATATGCCATGCTTTGTTTAGCCATTCATGTGTTGATGGACATTTGGGTTGCCTCTACCGTTTGGCTATTGGGAATAATACTGTCATGTACAAGGCCATACCAATATCTCTTCAAGTTGCTGCTTTCAATTTTTTTGTGTATATACCCAGAAGTGGAATTGCTGGATCAGACAGTAATTCTACTTTTAATTTTAGAGAAACCACTATTCTGTTTTTCATTGCAGCTGTACCATTTTACATTCCTTCTATTAGTGCACAAGGGTTCCAGTTCCCCTACATACTCACCAACACTTGCTATTTTCTGGGCATATTTTCTAATATATATATATTCACCATCACAATGAGTGTGAGACGGTCTCTTGTGGTTTTAATTTGCATTTAGACAATGATGAGTGATTCTGAGCATCTTTTCTTTTGCTTATTGGCCATTTGTATATCTTTTGAGAAATGTTTCCAAGTCCTTTGCTCATTTTTTAATCAGGTTGTTTTGTTGTTGTTGTTGAGTTGTAGGAGTTCTTTATATATTCTTGATATTAATCTCTTATCATATAAATTATTTACAAATATTGTCTCCTATTCTGTGGGTTACGTTTTCACTGCACTCACCGTGCCCTTTGATGCACAGAAGTTTTTAATTGTGATGTAGTTAATTTATCTATTCTTTTCCCTTTGCTGCCTGTGTTTTTGGTATCATATCAAAGAAATTTTTGCCAAATCCAATACCATAAAGATACTTCACTATGTTTTCCTATAAGAGGTTTATAGTTTTAGCTCTTACATTTAGGTACTTTGGTATAAGATAAAGGTCTAACTACATTCTTTGCATGTAGATATCCAGTTTTCCCAACATTTTCAACATTTGTTGAAAAGACTGTGCTTTCCCCATTGGATGGTCTTGGCATCTTTGTCAACAATAATTTGACTATATATATATATATATATATATATATATATATACACACACACACACACACACACACACACACATATACACGAGTGTGAGTCAAAAATTATCTGCATCCTGGTTATATTAAAACTTCTATAAATTCTACAGCCAGAATGCAGATAATTTTTGACTCACCCTCCTCTGTGTGTGTGTGGTTTATTTCTGGGCTCTCTATTCCATTCCATCTGTCTACAGGTCTGTCTGTAAGCCAGTATCACAGTTTTGATTACTGTAGCTTTGTAGTAAGTTTTGAAACCAGGAAGTGTGAGGCCCCCAGGTTTAATCTTTTTTAAGATTGCTTTGGCTATTTGGGAATTAGCCAAACTCTCTTTTGAGATCTCATATAAACTGTAGGATAGGTTTTTCTATTTCTGCAAAAATGTCATTGGAATTTTGGTAGCGACTGCCCTGAGTATGTAGGTCAGTCTGGGTGCTATTGAGAGCTTAACAATCGTATATCTTCTGATTCGTGAATGTGGGTTTTCTTTCATTTACTGGTATCTTTAATTTCTCTAGCAATGTTTTGTAGTTTTTCAGTACACAAGTATCTTGGTTAAGCTTATTCCTAAATATTTTATTCTTTTCTTTTCAGCTTGTTTATTATTAGTTGATAGATTAACTTCCTTTTTTTAAGCATAGTGACTTAAACATATGCCTAAGGAGGTAATTCATTTATTTATCAATTATTTCTTGAGTACAAAAAAGTTAATGTTGAAAGTAGGTATGCTGTATAGTCATAGAACTCTTAAAGAAAATTAACCAACAGTTGAGTATCTTCCCACAAAGAAAATTCAGGCCCCAAAGTTTTACAAGCAAGTTTTACCAATTATTCAAGGATTCAAAACTTTAAATATACTAATTCTTTAAGAGAATGTAAAATCAGGAAAAGTCCCCAACAAATCTAATGAGGTTATTATAACCTCATCATCATCAAATCACACAGAGTATGAAAAAGAAAATAATCCTAAAAACACAGATGCAAAAGTTTTATATAAAATATGTGCAAAATGAATCCAAGAACACATTTAAAAAACAGATCATCACTGAATTCATTCCAGAATGCAGCCAGACGGCTTAATTTAGAGACAGTCACGTTTTATCACTAAATACATCAAAGGAGAAAATTTTATGTTTATCTCATAAAAAGGATTTGATCTTAGTAAAAGCATTTGATAAAATTCACCAACAATTCATTTAAAAAAAAAAAAACTCAGCAAATTTGTTAGGATCCAAGCACACTCAAATGGGGTAAATCGAAAAGAGCTTAATGATTTACAACAGCAAAGGCATAATGAAGAGAAACCAGTTGAGACAGTACATCTCTTAGGTCGAGTTCCCTTAAAAGTGAGATCTGAAAGAGAATTCAGATGTGTGTATTGTATCGAGAGTGTTTTGGGGAAAAGGGAAGTGAGGATATGGCACGAAAAGAAACTAGCAAGAACGTGATCTACCTGGAGTCTAGCTGTAGTCCAATCCCAGAGGAAGTTCTGCAGCATCAATTGCGCCAGAGTTGGTTCTACCTTTAGGCAGCCTAGGGGGGAAGGCTTAATACTACTAGGTATGTTAATTCCCATCATACATCCGAGAATCCAGAAAATCGCCGTTGGGTGAGTCTGTGCACTTAGTGGACCCACTGAAAGAGGGACCTGGGCTGAGATTCCATTTATCACATAATCTCCAAGCATCCCTACTCAGGATGGCAGATATCAGCTCAACCTGCCCTGCATCCAGTAGTCCTCAAAAGATGTGGCTGTACCACTTCTTCAGTATATGATAGCCAAGTAAATCTTTGGGGGAAAGGACTAGGAAAATCACTATTTTATGCATTTGCCATGTTGCTCCAGGGTCCTAAAGGTGAGCTGGCCTCTCCTTCAGTCGGTGAGTTTTAGGTCTAAAAGCTATTTTTAAAAAAAGCAAATGCCCTAACTTTCCATTGTGGTGACTGACCTCAGCCTTCTGCTCACCCATTTTTGAGGTCCTTTGATTTCATATATTGACTAATACCCTCAAAACTGCCCACCTCTCTTGCCTGAGGATGAGCACATTCTAGTAACCATCTCTATGGACCTCTACAGATAAGAGCTCTTCAAACTCGGCGGCCCATTCTGGTCATCACACCCACCTGGCTTCTGAGGGTTAAATGCTTCTACCTGGCATCACCTTGGCTACTAGGGATCCCAGTTCTGGAACAATATCTGCTCCCACCAGCGCAGGTGTACAGACAACAATCTCCACTGAGCTTCGCAGCAATGTCGGTGCTCCCCTAGCCAGCACATCCCTTATTATCTTAGTAAACAGGTGTGCTTCAGGGTCTCCCAAGGAGCAACGTCAGCTGCTGGCTTCCTTGTCTTACACAGAAAATCCACTGCAGCAGGCCCACTTCTCAGGGCCTTTTGACCCCTTCCTCCATGGTTGCCATGGCAGCTTCAGCATCTCTGCTTCAGTGAGCAGGACACATCACTTTTATCTGAGCGGAACCATGCAGCCAAGTCCTCACTCCTGGGCCCTTGCTGGGGGGTCCCTCCTATTTCACAGGAGTCTCTCCATATATACAGACACTCCCTTATCCAGACACATACGGATCCACTTTGATCCTGAACCCTCAAAAGCCACTCCCAGACACAGACTTCCTGTTCTTGCCGGGACTGAGTAGCCGGGGCCTGCAGTGATTTGCAGGTACATCCTTCTCCTGCCTTAGCACATGCCAGGCTGGGATTAACCTTGGATGGGTCTGGTGGTCTGGAGGGGAGGGAAGAGCAGATGCTGAGAAGGCCATGCATTGTCCTGACCAGATTCTGCCTCATTTAAGGCTTAGGCATGGTCCTCAGGAGCAGAGGGGTCGCTATTCTTTATAAGGGGAAAGAGCCGTTTTCTTTATGAGGGGGAGTGGACCACTTCCCTGGCTGCAGAAAGCTTAGGGGAACTTGTGTCTTGGTGGTTTATAATACAAACATCCAGATGGCCCGTCAGAAGCTTTAAGGTTCAGCTTCTTTCCTCCCAGACCCCTGACTGGCAGGAGACCTCAGGGCTGAGAATCCGACCTTCCATAAAGCTCTGCCACTCAACCAATCAGTTCCTGAGCCCGGAGCCCAGCTTGGTCTGCCCTCTAACTTTCAGAGAAATCAGGATGCGTTTAATGCTGCCAAGGGAACCCTGTCTTCCACACTTTGCTTTGAACTGATGACTGAGAGCCCCGAGCCTGACAGCCCCGAGCCTGACATTTTCTTCCTTCAAAGCATCATTCCAAGCCCCCAACTCCACAGTTCTTTGATGACTACGGTATACCTGTCAAACTGATGAGATATCGTATAAGCCAATGCATCTATTTCCACCTATATTCCAGCCCAGTGTAAGAGAGGTAAAACTCTGTGCAGTTGCATTGGTGCTGCACACCAGGGACTAGCAATACTGCAGCTTCTATCAGGCAGACTGCAGATAAATGTGGAAGAAATAGACTATTCATTAAAAGGGGTTATTCGTTAAAAGGGGTAGTTGTGCATTACATGGAAAAAAAGGAGAAAATGGATTCCTACATTATACCACACACACAATGAATTATAGGTAGATTATAAACCTAAATGTCACAGGCAAAACAATGGGCTTTTAAAAAATATTCTTACAACCTCAGAGTAGGAAAGGATTTTTAAACTAGATACACATTCACACACATGCAACTGAAGCCCAGAGAATCTCTTATACACGTGCATCAAGAGACATGAAAAGAATGTTCCTGGTAGCATTGTCAAAAAAGCAAAAAGGCCAGAAACAATCTAATCATCTCGTGATGGGAGAATGGACCAATAAATCATGGTATTTTCTTGTAATGGAATACTATACATCACCAGATTCATAATGAAAATGAAAGAACTACAGCCACAGACATCAACATGAGTGAATCCTCAATTTTAAAAGCAAGTTTGTCCAGAGCACAGGCAGTCTGACATTGTTTCCAGCTAGCTCTGGTGGAGGGAAAAATGTGAGATCAGAGTCGCCCACAAGAGGGTTAATAACCTCAACCTCATTAAGAACGTGTGTATTCGATTCTTTCCTACATATCTAACAGTTCATCTTTTAATAAAAAAATAAAACTTATTTGACAGAATCCTTTGCCTCAAGCTGTTCGCAATCTAGGGAGGGAAGTGAGGCATATGAAAAAAGTAAACTCTGAGACACAATGTTTAAGGAAACTGCATCTGGGAAAAACGAATAGAACTAATTATAACTGGGAAGATCAGGAAAGGCTGGTGATATTTGAGATGAGCCTTGTGAAGAGTTTTAAGGAGTTGAGAGAAAGGGAAGAAAGGTACTGCCCAGGAGGAGGGCAGATTAGGAGAACTTGCAGAGGATGCTGGGAAAATGAAGGTGAAGCCACATGACCCCATTCCCTAGGAATGTACGTAGGGGATGTACCATCACACTTCTTTAGGGCAACCTCCACCATACCCAGGGTCAACTCATTTGTTCCAGTGAAATAGAAAGAGCACAGCTGTGAGGCATGAAGACAGGTTTGAACTATAGCTCCGCCATGCACTGACTCTATGATCTGGGAGGGTCCCTCCTCCTCCTGTGTAAAATGGAGATGCCACAGTTACCACACAGTTATGTCAAGGTATGGAAAATGTGGGCAAACCATGGAAAACAGTATGGAGCTTCCTTAAATAACTAAAAATAGAGCTACCATATGATCCAGCAATCCCACTCCTGGGCATATAATTGGAGAAAACCATACTCTGAAAAGATACATGCACCCCAATGTTCATAGCAGCACTATTTACAATAGCCAAGACATGGAAACAACCTACATGTCCATCAACAGATGAACGGATAAAGAAGATGTGGTACATACACACAGTGGAATATTACTCAGGCATAAAAAAGAATGAAATAATGCCATTTGCATCAACACGGATGGACCTAGAGATTATTATTCTAAGTGAAGCAAGTCAGACAGAGACAAATATCATATCACTTATTTGTGGAATCTAAAATATAACACAAATGAATCTATATATAAAACAGAAATAGACTCAGAGACACAGAAAACAAACTTATGGTGACCAAAGGGGAAAGGAGTGTAGAAGGATAAATTAGGAGGCTGGGAATATCATATGCACATTACCATATATAAAGTAGATAAACAAACAAGGACCTACCGTATAGCGCAGGGAACTATACTCAGTATTATTTAATAACCTATAAGTAAAAAGAATCTGAAAAAGAATGTGTGTGCGTGTGTGTGTATAACTGAATCACTGTGCTGTACACCTGAAACTTATACAATATTGTAAATCAACCGTACTTCAATAAAAAAAAATTATTTTAATGTGGGCAAATGTCGGCTCTCCTATTCTCAGGACGCAGTTGTGCCAAAGGCTTTTTATATTTGGCTTGATTTTTATCTTTAAATTCTATGTAGAGCAGATATTGCTTCCTTGGGCTCAGAGGTGGCTTCAAAGCCAGCTTGGCCATGACCTGGCAGGCTGGAGGGAGGTGGTTTGCCACCCCTACTCCCACCCCACCCTGAGGATCAGTTTCCAGACTTGAAAATCAGAAGGAAGACTGAGTCAGCGGTAGGAAAACAGTTCATCTCACTTGCCTTCCAGGTCACAGCTGCCTTCACACGGAGTGAAGAAGATTTCTGACTTTGCTTTTGGCCTCTGTGGAAGAGAAGTTCTGACCTGTTGGTGTCTGATCAACAGGCCAAGATCAAGGGTGGTGGTCTGCCCTGTTCTATGGTTCCACAAAGTCAGAGGCCAAGTGAAATAGCTGGCCCACTGTCCAGTCAGTCTAAACAACCAAGGTTATGATGAACTCTCTGTTCACCAGGCGTTTCTTTCCTCTAAGTAAACAAAGTCAGCTTATGATTTAGGCTGATTTTAACCCTAAAATGAATGTCACCAAAGAGCTTAGTGTACTTTTAGGAAATGTCCCCTTCTAAGTTCCTAACTAGGGTGACATCAGACAGACGCTTCCAGATGGAGAGCAAGCTTCTCTGGAGGAAAGTTTTGACCTTTAAAGAGGGGTATTAAATAGCCTCTCCTCATTTCAGCCAGGCCTTTGAGTTCCAACCTTGATAATCAATGCCCACAACAGTTAGATGTGAAACTTTGATTTGGGGTGTGAGTCACGCAGGCCAGCATGGGACAGGGGAATACCCCGTCCACTAGACAAAACCTCACTGTGGCCTGGGGAGCAGGATGAGTCAGACAACAGCTACCCTCCAGAACCTCTGGCTTCATAGTTCCCCCACTTGGCTCAAGTACCTGAGGGGCTTTTTCCTTTGTTTAAAGAAGAAAAAGAAAAAGAGAAAAAAAGGGTAACACACCAAATGGAATTTCAGAAACTGGTTTCCAAATTGTTACCTCCTGAATCCCTTTGAAGGAATCTTTTGTTTGTTTGTTTTCACTTTTTATGACGAGATATTTCAGAATTATTTAGGATGAACTGCCAGATACTGATCACTCAGCTTCAGCAGCTGTGAATTCACAGCTGCTCTCATTTCATCTCTACCCTCCCCTACTTCCCACACCCCATCCCCTGGGTTATTTTGAAGTAAATCCCATACATCGTATCATCTCATCAGTAAATTCAGTGGGGTTTTTAAATTCTTGTTTCAGAAATTAAATAAGCTCTGGCCAAGCAAGTGGGCTCTGTCAGCAGTAAGAACCCATGTGTTCCTACTCCCCCCTTATGGACGGCAACTTGTCCTGGGTTCCGGGGGTGGTAAGTGACGGAGCCAGAGATAAACACAGGCAGTCCGGCTCAGCCAGAAGATAAACGATTGAAACTTGGAGCCCTTTGTCAAACTGCAAGTGTCTCTCTAATAAGAAACATTGAATGTGGAAGGTGCCTGCAGGCTTGCATAATACACTCAAGCAGTATTTTTTTTTAAACACCTGCTATGTTCAGAATAAACACTTCTCCATGAGTAGTGTTTTGCAATGTGCAAAGCCCTTTGAACTTTCTGATAGCCCTCTAAGAGTTATTACCGTGCATGCTTTAAGAAGGAATAAACTAAAGTTCTGAACAGCCAACCAAATCTCCCAGACATTTGCTGGTAAGAGGCTAATTCCCCTTGCAATGTACAGGCTAGGTGTTGCCATCAGCAAATGCACCTGGAAAAGCAAAAAGCATTGTACAAATGTATGTGGTGTGTCTCCCTCTCTACCCTCTACCAAAAAAGCAAGCAAGCAGGGGCTTCCCTGGTGGCGCAGTGGTTAAGAATCCACCTGCCAACGCAGGGGACATGGGTTCGAGCCCTGGTCCGGGAAGATCCGACATGCCACAGAACAACTAAGTCCATGCGCCACAACTATTGAGCCTGTGCTCTAGAGCCTGTGAGCCACAACTACTGAGACCACACACCGCAACTACTGAAGCCCACGTGCCTAGAGCCCATGCTCAGCAACAAGAGAAGCCACCACAATAAGAAGCTCACACACAACAGAGTAGCCCCCACTCCCCGCAACTAGAGAAGCCTGTGCGCAGCAGCAAAGACCCAACGCAGCCAATAAAAAACAAGAAGAAAGCAGAGTGAGCAGTTTTTCCTGAGAGTAAATAGAATGTCAACTCCTGAACTCACTACAAATTACCTATGATAACTAAAGGACTGCACGTCTGGTGAGTGACTAGACCCTCGATCCACGCCATCGTAATAAACTTAAGTCTGAAAAGATGAAATGTGCCCCAGAGAAAGTTAGAGCTCTTACAGGAAATTCCGAATGACTAGAAGCCTCTGTCTCCAGCTCAGCCCACCCCCGCCCACCCCCAGCCCCGCCCCAGGCTGCGTGGCCCAGCCCATCCCCCAGTAGGAAAGGGTGTGTTGGATGTCAGACACAACACAAAGTGACACAGAGAAAGTCTATCAGAGGAGTGGCCTTAAGAGGTAAAAAAAAAATTGCAATAGATAAAGGAATCTCAAGAGGCTATGGGAAAAAAAACACGAGCACTGAAATTACATTTCCTGTAGTTTCAGGGAAAACGTTCACTGTCGTCATTCTGTGAATCGTGTCCACAATTCTGCTTGTGCGCAGGGAGGGAGAGGAGGCTGGGGTGTTTCCTGCCATCTTCACTCCTTCTGGGAACTCTTACAAAACCACCCATCTGAGTTTTTTTTTTTTTAATTGAAGTGTAGTTGGTTTACAATGTTGTGTTAATTTCTGCTGTACAGCAAAGTGACTCAGCTATATACATATATATTCTTTTTCACATTCTTTTCCATTAGGGTATTATCCCAGGACATTGAATATACTTCTCTGTGCTATACAGTAGGACCTTGTTGTCCATCTATCCTATACATAATGTTGCATAAATCGATCCCACGAGAAACCAAGCACCACAACGGAGGGTTGGAGAACTCAGGTTTATTGAGCCCGCGGACCCAGACGAGCTAACGCTCCAAAATTCTGGGTCCCGTTTCAGCTGAATTCTCTCCTTATATAGGTTAAGACACATAGCTACAGTTGGCATTAATTGATTGGCTACAGTTGGCATTAATTGATTGGCTACAGTTGGCATTAATTGATTGGCAGTTTCCATAGGTTACAGGTGATTACAGAGCTCGGTAGTTGCTGGGGTTACACAAAAAGGGTTTTCAAACAAAGGCAGGCCGGGGCAGGAACAGAACATTCCATACTTATCTGATCATCTTTTAGGTTCCAGTTGATTGTTAAAGTATTTTGTCCTCACTCTAGTGCAGCAAGCAGGTTTTACAGAAGCAGAGCAGGCATAAAGCTATTTTCTAGCTGTGTATGAATTCCAGAGTTTCCTCGTCAATAACAGTTTGCATCTGTTAATCCCAGACTTCCAGTCCAGTTGTCCCGAATCTTCTATCTTGAAACCTCTCAACCAAAATATTTGTCACCCATTCAATAAAGAGCTCCTTCTATACACTGAAAAACAAGGCATGTGTTAATTATTTCAGTGTACGAAAAGGAGAAAATGTTTACTTGACTTACTAATTAAGGCAGGCTTCCTTGAATTAGTTTTGCATGAAGTACTTAAAATCTACTTCTCACAATCAAAGATCTACAACCAGCACATTTTAAAGCAATTTAGGGTTTAGTCTGTCCTAGTGAGTGATTTCTTATATGGTAGATTTAACCAAAGAGTCCTTTAAGAAGCCATGGTTATTTTTTAACACAAGAACGAAATATTCAGCTTTCTGAGTGCCTTGTCAAATCATGATTTTTCATGTTTTTTTTATTTTGATGGCTTTTTCCCAGATAAAAGCCAAAAAAATCTGCTTACTCGGAGATACTTTTTAAGGCACTGTAAAATTACAAATTCAAAGGAGGCAGTTTCTCCTCTGCGAACAGGCTAAGGTATATATCTTCTATTCCTGGGGCCCAGGTCAGGAGACGGTGGGGGGATGGGGGATCAAAGCAGGAAGGCATTATGGGAAAATCCTTAAATGATAATGGACCTTGCCTTTGGGTGGCACGACCTTGTTGGCATCATTGACCCCAGCTTCCTGTCCTCAGAGGGTCATCCCCTGCTGATTTTCTTAAAATGGAATGTCAAAGCCATCTCAGCCTCACCCCTCTCACCCCCAGAAAACTAACAACCTAGATTCAGTTTCATGGTTGTCATTGTTCTAAAGAATCTAAACAGACACTTTTTTTTTCCTCACAAGATCTTTGTAAACACTCACTTGCTGTCATCCTCTGGTTCCTCCCAGCTGTGGAACCAGCTGGGACCTCTTGTCTGGAGGATTTCTTAAGGGCCAATAAGCAGTTCATGTGGATTTGGAGTTTAGATTCTATCCTGAAGTTTAGACGGTGCTGACCACAATTTATTTTTAAAATACACCCTTCAGTAACAGTCCACCTCTTGTTTGTTTTGAAGAGCAGAGTTCTAATGACTAAACAGCAACATTTATTCCAGATGTGCCTTTGCTCCAAAGGAAACAGAATCAATTTTCCAACCACATCTCTTTAAACTCCCAAGCGAGGAAATGAAGGAGCCATCTGCTGAGGGCACACATTCTGGGATGTTGATAACTACCTGTGAGTGAGGTTGGGCCATATTTCCAACATTTTATGTGCATGGCCTCATGGAACCCTCATAACTTTTTGAGGCTGCAAAATTATAATCCTCCTTTTACAGATAAATAAAAGCAATGCATGGAGAGGTTAAGTAGCTTCCCGAGTCACAGAGCGACTCATGAGTGGTCCAGCTGGGACTCAAAGCCAGGCTGTCCATCCCAGAGTCCACATGGTTACCTGCTTCTCCCTGACACTAGCGTTACCCATGCAGGGGCCACGGTGAGCACTTGACATGCATTATCTCACAGAAACCCCCCAGCAGCCCTCTGAATTAGCCCGGTAATTATCCCTGTTTTCCATGTGAAATTCTGAGAATCCCAGCTTGCTCGAGGGCTAAGTCAACTTTGAAGCCACATCTATCCCTACAAAACCCAGCTCTTTTTTCTTTTTTTTCCTTTTTTGTCTGCATTGCTGAGTGTGAGCTTTCTCTAGTTGCGGCGAAGGAGGACTACTCTTTGTTGCAGTGCACAGGCTTCTCATTGCAGTGGCTTCTCTTGTTGCGGAGCTCGGGCTCTAGGGTGCAGGGGCTCAGTAGTTGTGGCTTGTGGGCTCTAGAGTGCAGTCTCTGCAGTTGTGGTGCACAGGCTTAGTTGCTCTGTGGCCCGTGGGATCTTCCAGGACCAGGGATCGAACCCAAGTCCCCTGCATGGGCAGGCAGATTCTTAACCACTGCACCACCAGGGAAGTCCCCCAAAACCCAACTTTTAACCAATACATCCATCACAGCACACTGGGCTTTGAGAACCTTGTGCATTCGGGCAACCTAACACCAGGCACATAGATTGTTCCAGTGATGTTTGTTCTCCATTTAAAAACCAAAATAAGAACAGATAGCATATGAGGAAGCACAGGGATATGGAACTTTTACTTTTTGTACCCATTAAGGATTACAGACTGAAGATTAAGTTGCTCTGAATAATTACTGCTGAATCATCTGTGTGTTCAGCAAAGCTTAGCATAAAGAATAATCCTTTAGTGGCAGAGCATAGATAATAAATACTGCATACTCTACGTACTGTTGTTTAGTGGTTCTCAACCTTACATAAAATGCCTCCTTTACTACCAAGAAATGAAATGATAGACAATTAAACCTACTCATGTATCCAAAAAGTTTTTAATGCACAAGGATTTGTTTTGGATTTAAGAGAAATTAGAAATAGAGTTTTGTTATCATTGCAAAGGAGAGATTCCTCATGTTCATACAGCTGACTTCTGGCTAAAAATGGTGGGCTAGCAAATGTCTTAGTCTCCACGCTCTCCCAAAGCACCACAAATGTAACAGTGAAGGATGTTTTAAAGGCATAAAGACCAGAAAAAAAAAGGGAGGGGGGAATTGGAAAGCAGAAAGGTAGGTGGTAACTGACTTAGCAGAACCAAGAAATTGAACGCTAACCCAGTATTGGGAAAAATCAAGAAAGTAGGTTACATGAACTACAGACCTCCAAAGGTTGAAGAAATGACATCATCGGATACTTCTAAAGAAGTAAAAACTGGAGACTTAACTAAAGTCTGTTTAAGTAGCAGTCAGACCCCCATATCTGCTCCCCTACTCCTAAGACTTCTATGCCTGCCCTTGTGTGACACTGCAGGTTTATTCTCTGCAAAGAGGAAACCAGAAGGCTTCTGGACTGAGAGAAACGAAGCAGAATCATCAAGGGTGATCTTAGTTTCCAAGAAAAGAAGGATTGACCGAAAACACGCTGAATGTTGAGACTCCAACCATCTTCCAGGCTTGGCTCCCAGAAGGCTGACAGCCAGGCTTGTCGACTGAAAAAAAAAAAAGAAATACACAACATGAAAGTTGAGAATTATGCTTTATTCAGTGGACATCCTGAGGACTTAAGCCCAGGCAACAGGGTCTCATATGGCTCTGAGAGACTGTTCCAAAGAGGTAAAGTAGGAGCCAGGATATATAGGAGTTTTTGCAACAAAAACAAGGTAGTCAGAATATCCAAAGATTACTGTTAATTAAAGAAAAGCCAGACACCTGAAGTTAATGAATTTAGTGCTTTTCTGTGTATGGGAAGATGCTAGAGTGTGGGCTTATTGAAATCATTCCTTGTTATGCACCTCAGCTATCTGGGGCCAGTACCCTGTTCTTCTCCATCCTGAATCCCTTCAGCTGCACAGCTGGGGGCAGGTGTAGTGGCTGAGGGCCTGATGGAGGCGACATCCTTTGCTTACTAAAATGACAGGCGACATTCTTGTCCACAGGCTTATACCATCCCAACAGGAGCCCAGAAAATTCAAAATCTACTCCAAAAGGAAATACATAAAGGTACAAATATTGAGTTTTTCCCAATGAAATAGCACTTCCAGATCATGCTAAAGTGTATCCCACAATTAAAACCCATGCCCGTATGCCCAGCACAGCCAATCAGCTTTAAGCATCCAGCGAGTAAATACAAGTGAACAGCCAAGGACTAGCAGACATTAGAAGAAGCTTTCAATAGGAAAAACAGAGGTCAAGGCAGACAAAGCAAGAATAAAAATGTAAAGGAAAAAAAAAGAAAAAATTTTAAAAAACCTATCAGCTGATTCACTTCGTTGTACAGCAGAAACTAACACAACATTGTAAAGCAATTACACTCCAATAAAGATGTATAAAAAAAAACTATCAATTTCTTCAGAACAAGATAGTCTGTGCATAAAATAAGAACAACGTTTTAAAAGAAGTTTTCCTGAGAAAAAACATGGTGCTTTAAAATTAAAATATAATAGGAGAAAAATTTTCTAATTTCTGGAAGGTTTTGAAGTTAAAATTGAGAAAGTGTCCCGGAAACTAAAAAGGAAAAATAGGAGGAAAAAAAAAAAATCACTAGAAATTAAAGGAGCTAATTAAGAGCCCAGAAAAAAGCTAGCTGAGAAAATAAAGTCTGAAGATGAGTTTCCAAATTAAGAACCTTAGGATGCCAGAATCACGTGCTGAGATGCATGACCACAAAGTTTCAGAACACTGGAGTTAAGGGTCAGGAATTCGAATGACTTTAAAGTTGTCAAGAGCCATACTAGAAGACAGGAGAAAGCAGAACAAAATACCTGCAAAATGTTGAAGCGAAATTATTTCTTATCTAGACACCTACACTCAGCTAACTATCAGTGACACATGAGAGTTGTTGGGGAAGAAGAAATGTCCTCTGTCCTTCCAGGTTCTTCTGTCTGGTCTAAGAATTAAACTGACATGAGACTAACAGGAGAAAATCAAATAAAAGTTTAATAGCATGTCTACATGGGAGGGACCCAGAAACACTGAGTAACTCCCCAACATGGCCAAAGCCCTCACCTTAAATACCATCTTCAACTGAAGACAAAAGAGGATGTTGGGGGTAGTTTGGGACTTCGCAGGGGAGGGGGCAATTGACATGAGGATGGAAAAGCTAATGTTTGGTAGACAGATGTTTGCTGGCGGCATAGACAACAGGACCGAGAGTGGACTCTGGGCTCCAGGCCCTGCCGGGTTTCCCCTATTACACCTGGCCCGTAATCTTTGCAGACATCTCTGGTAGTAGCTCTCTTCTGGGAACAGGCCCTTTATCTGAATTCTTTAGGGGACTTCCTGGGTGGCGCAGTGGTGAAGAATCCACCTGCCGATGCGAGGAACGTGGGTTCAAGCCCTGGTCTGGGAAGATCCCACGTGCCCCGGAGCAACTAAGGCCATGCGCTACAACTACTGAGCCTGCGCTCTAGAGTCTGCGAGCCACAACTATTGAGCCCTGCTCCACAACAAGAGAAGCCACTGCAATGAAAAGCCTGTGCACCGCAACGAAGAGTAGCCCCCACTTGCTGCAACTAAGAGAAAGCCCATGCACAGCAAGGAAGACCCGATGCAGCCAAAAATAATAACAATAATAATAAATCTTTAAAAAAATAAAATAAAATAACTTTTTTTTAAATAAAGTCTTTAGGCAGCTAAGAAGAAAGGTGAAAGTTACTTTCTGAGTCTTTTGGGCCTTGTTTTCAGCTCAAAATACTTTGCCTGCCAAAGAGACATTTTGGGGGTGGAAAGTATTGCTCCCCTACAGAGTAGAATAAAGATATTTTCAGAGATGCAAGTTCTCAAAAACTGCCTCCGTGCCCTCTCTCTCAGGAAGCTACAGAGACATAATGAGATGACGTAAATGGGTAAGAAAGAGGACGGAAACCACGTGATGGTGAATGTTCTCGAGATCTCCAGTCTCATTTGGTGGCTGTAGGGAGCCGAAGACCAGGAGATCCACCAGCCTATGAAGATGTGGCTGAGCCCCTCAGCTCTTCCCTCGGGAGAGAACCTGCTGGAAGGGAAGCAGTTGGTGCCAGCCTTCAGCTGCCGTGCTGGGCTGTGCTCTCACCAGCCTGCTCCCAGACAACGCCTGATCGCGGCAGCGTTAGGGACCGTTGACTGAAACGCCCGCCTTGGCCAGGCACCATGATAACCACTTGTGTGAGCTGTCTCACATCAGGAGGTCCCGATAATAAACATGGTGCTGCCGCTGAAAACTAACCGGGAGAATGCGGGAGCGGCCGAGAGGAGGGAGGAGACACGAGCCCACAATATTGTCCTACCAACCTCCCAGTATCCGTCTTGGCTGTGAGATGCACACACCACCAGGAAGGACCCTGAGTCAGACCGAACACAGGCTAAGCCAGATGAGTGGCCAGAGACACCCCGGAAACTTACCTCTATCACGGTAAAGCCTGAGACTGCGAGCCACGTAGCAGAGCAGTCCTCCTGGGTTCCCTTACCCTCCTGCTCTCCCCCCGAGCGCCCCTTCCCAATAAGGTCCTTTGTTTTGTCAACACATGTGCCCCCTCACACAATTCATTTCTGAGTGTTAGACAAGAGCCCACTCTTGGCCATGGAAGGGTCCCCCTTCCTGCAACAGCAGGGGTGCTAGAGCCAGCCACTTCTGCCCAACGTGGCATTCCTCTAAGGAGACTCCAGCTGCCATGCTGAGGTGTCCTCAGAGCTGCAGTACAATCTGAGTACAATCTACCCCACCTGCCTTCCTTCCCCACTCCCTTCCATGGTGTCAGGCCGGCATCCTGCTCTAAAGCCTCGTCCTGCCTTCTGCTCCCTTGCCCCTTTGTCTCTCCCCAGGCATTTCTCTCAATACATCTCTTGCCCTTTAAATATCATCTTAGTGTCTGCTTCCTGGAGAACCCAAACTGGCACGAATCCAAAACAAAGTAGGTCAGAAGGTTCCTGGAAAAGATTCTTCAGGAAGACAAAATATTAGAATACCCAATATGTTTGATTTTATTAAGCAATTAACACAAGTGGAAGAGAGTTGAGGATAATTAGTGATAAATACATAGGCAATTAGCCCCCTGTCTGCCCCCAGTAAAGGCAATGGTTAACTCGAGTGGGGAAAAGCCTAGTTCACTATGTCAACTGACAAATGCACAACACAAAAGCTGAGAGTTATGTTTTATTCTGCAGACACACTGAGGACTTAAGCCTGGGAGGCAGCCTCTCGGGTCTCTCTGAGGGACCATCCTGAAGAGGTAAGGGAAGAGTCAGGTTATGTAGGAGATTTTGCAACAGAGACCAGGTAGTCTGAACATCAAAAGGTTATGGTTAATTAAAGAAAACCAGACATCTCAAGTTAGTGAATTCAGTACTTTTCTGTGTATGGGAAGATGCAAGAGTCCAGGCTCAATGAGTTCATTCTTTTGCTATGAATCTTAGCTACCTAGGGCCAGTGTCCTGCTTTTCTCCATCCTGAATCCCCTTGGGGTGCACGGTTGGGCGGGGCGGGGTGGGGGGAGGGGGCTGCAGTGGCTGCTGGCTTGACGGTTGCAACATCCTTTTTTACTGATACGGCAGGTGACATTTTTCACCACAACTACATGACTTAGCCTTAAATAACATAATATTGATGTAAACAGCACACAGCATAATCTAACTGAAATCATAACTTATGTTGGAAGCATAGGGAATCAGAAAGTGTCCGAGGATGTCGTAGAGGTTGATTCAGAAGGAGAATTAAGTCCTCATCTTTTATATAGAGAAATCAATAGATGACGCGTCAACAGGAAAATTGAGTAAGTGTGTTATTCAGTGATGAGGTGAATGTTACCAAACGAATCAATTAAAACTTTTGAAAGTATTAGATGCCCTCAGGGAGCAGAAAATGGAGGGAGTAGTTCTGGGAACAGGGATTTGGGGGTTAAAAACCATAAAGAACAATTTAACTCTTAAACCATGCACAACTATAACTTTCATTTAAAACTACATTGCCAAACAAAAGAATACAATAGGAGGAACCCAGGTATGAAGAAACAGGAAGGACCCAAGGAGACCTTGAAGGAGAAAGAAGAGTTAGGTGAGTGTGAGGTGAGGGGAGAGCCAGGCGAGCTGGATGAAGCATCGTGCACATGGCTGGAGTGTGGTGAGGAGGGAGGACAAGGATACAGGTGAGCTGGCCGTCAAGTGGGGACACGACGACCTTGCCAGCCACATCATCTCCGGACCTCATCTTAGGAGCCGTGAGAAGACCGAATGTTCTCAGTGCAAGGTTGTCTCAGATTAACGTGTGAGATCCTTGTCTAAGATGCTGAGAGCGTGTTGCAGGGAGACACGGGAGCCAGAGGGGGAGGGGGAGGGCCGACCCGGATGCTGGCCGGCATCCTGAGGCCCTGGAGGATCGCTGTGCATCCGGATAAAGCACATACCTCAGTGCAGGGTGGGAACAAAAGACGCGAATACGTTCCGTGTTAGTGACGATAGCTTACGTTATCTGAAAGTTCTCTGGGTCACGATGTCAAGTAAGCAATTAGATTCACAGGCTTAGCGGAAAGATCTGACCTAGACATGCAGATTCGAGTCATTACCACATAGATGATGTTAATTCAAATCCCTGCAAACATGTGAGGTGGTTTGGGAAGAGAGCTTGGAGTGAAGGAAGCTTGGGCAGAGCCCCAGGGAACCCCACAATTTAAGGGTCGAGTATTGAGCAGCGAGGGGAACAGAGAGGGAACAGCCAGAGAGGAGGAACCACCCAGAAATGAAACATGTCAGTGGTACGGTTAAGTCGTTTAAGAGTCTGCATCAGTCTGCCCAAATGAACATCAAAAAGCCAAAGAAATCCCTCAATCTAGCAGTCTAGAGGAGTGTGTGTGTCTACACTCTCACGCTGGAAGCCCTGTGAAAATTCACTTTGTCACATAATTCAGATATTCAAATGGAACTCTCATGATGACTGGAGTTTGGCTACACAGAGAGAGGAGCCTCAAGGGTGGACAAACATCAAACAAAAAACGACCAGGGGGGCTGCAGGCTGATGGAAAAGAGGACACCGAGTCCCCAGCAAGTATGTGCCCAGGAGGTGTGATGCTACCCACGAAGGCTGAGGCACCGGGGATGGCTCAAAGGATACAGAAACGTAAAAGAGAACAAGAAAAAAAAAACCTGCTAGTGTGACAAACTGACAATTAGCTAAACTTTCAGGAGTTTTGAGACCTGTCTTCATAGGTGAAAAACGGTTGTAACCAACGGGTTTGTAAGAAACTGGTGCATAAACACCAGATTGAGGGATTTCTTCAGCTTTTCATCATTTGTTTGGGCAGATTGATGCAAACTCTCCAATGGCCTGACCTTAGCCACTGACGTGTGTCATTTCTGGATGGTTCTGCCTCTCAGCGGGTCGCCTGAGGCACACGTTGTCAGAACCTCCGGCCCTGCCGGGCCTTCTTATCACACCCTGTGACTGAGGTCTTTCCAAGTGCTGAAACCACTTCCTAAGTACAAGAAATGAGATGTTTTTCTACTCAGGTAAAGTGCAAAATATAAACCCAAGCCCTCTTGAAAGGATAACTGAATAAAATTATGCCAAACTAGAACATCTACTTTAAAAATCTGCAAATAATGACCCCTTTGTTGAAATGGCCTTATCATTGCTCCATTTCCTTTACACGTTGTCTTAATAAAGCAACATCAAAACGCCTGATGGGAAGGGGTTATCAGTCTTCACTTTAGGAAAAATAAAATAAGTGAAGTTCCTGGTCTTTGGAAAGCCCTCTGGGTGTTTTCCGCATATAGTCTGAATATTGTCTTGATGGCTGTGGAGGTTAAATAAATAGTAAATGCCTCAGGAGAAGAACGGTTCATGCTAATAAGTGCTAACTCGTAGAAGTCAAAATAGGGCATCATAAAAATCACAGAACAGTGGTTTTGACCACATAGGCCATGGTTGTTATGGTCGGCACTGCAAAAAAAGGAAACGCTTACTGCTTTCATTTTTCCTGTCCTGAAACAAAGCTTGTTAAACCATACTTTAGAAAAAAATACCTTAAAAGAATATATTTCTCTTTTCATCTATTTCTTTTTCTAAATTTTATGGAAGTATAGTTGATTTAAAACATTAGGTTAGTTTCAGGTGTATAGCAAAGTGATTCTGTATTTTTGCAGACTATTCTCCTTTTAAAGTTATTATAAAATATGGGCTCTACTCCCTGGGCTGTACAACATAACCTTGTAGCTTATTTATTTTATACATAGTCGTTTGTACCTCCTGTGTCTATTTCTTTACTTCTTTGTTTGCATCCATACATTTTGGTTGCTTAAAAATTTAGGCTAAGGGGATGGGTGAATTACACCCAAAGTTCAGCACCCCAGGAAAATTTGTGTATTTTGGTCAGAGTTCTTGGTGGCAAACAATAAACACTGACTTGAACAAGTTTATGCAAAAAAAGAAATGTATTGGAAACATACTGAGTGGCTCATAGCATCAGAAAACAGGTAGCAGCCAAAGGTGGTCAGGTAGCTGAGCACATCGCAGGGTCACGCTACTTAGAACGCTGCCACTGGCCCTTGATACTGTTCACCTTCAACTGGCTGTCCTTCTGCCACTCCACCCCGTTCTACCACAGTGAGGAATCTCTACCTGCCCGCATCTCTCCTTCACCCCATCAAGATTCAAGCTTTAGGTGAGAAGCAACAATTGGCCCTGCCCTGCTGATGAGCTCATACTCCGGACTCCAGGGAGAGCGGAGACAGAATACTTTTCCCGCTTTGGATTCTGTAGAAGAACCCAGTCTGGGTTCTGTTCTCCTGGCCCCATCAAGATTCACACCATTAGGCATTCCCCAACACCAGAAAGGGAGTTCCAGTGCTGGGCAACCAAAAAATGACACGTGACCACAAAAACAGCCTTCAAAGCTTTTTGACTGTGACTGTAAGAAATGCATTTTACAACACACAACAACACACACATGCAGATCAGTGAAAGTGTCGCATGATGATACTTATTATTACTACAAGACCCACCTCCTACTGTCCCATGGGTGGTGCACAAAAATCCACATAGACTATAATGCAAATGACATTCCTAGAGTGTGCAGTGCACAACCTGCACGTCCGTACCTGGCAGCCCTGTGGGCAAGGTGCTTTGTTCTGTTTCCTTCAATTCAATTTTTTATAAATGTCCTTTGCAAACCACTAAATTAACTATATAACCCATGCTCTGGACTAATTGTGTCTCCCCCACCAAAATTCAGATGTTGAAGCCCAAACCCCCAGTGTGAGTGTGTTCAGAGATAGGGTGTTTAGGACAGAATTAAGGTTAAATGAGGTCATGAGGGTGGGGCCTAATCCAATAGGACTTGTGTCCTTACAAGAAGAGGAAGAAGTCGCCCCATTCCTTGCCCCACGTGCATACACACCTAGGAAAAGCCATCTGACCACACAATTAGAAAGTGAGAAGGCAGCCGTTTGCAAGCCAGAAAGAGAGCTCTCACCAGAACCCAGTCCTGCTGGCACCCTCATCTCAGACGTCTAGCCTCCAGAACTTGTGAGAAGTAAACCTTTGCTGCTTGGGGTACCCAGTCTATGGTATTTTGTTACGGCCACCCTAGCAGACTAAGAGGCCTTGAAACCACAGTTTGAAAAACATTAAACTACACTCTGCCTGGGGGAAGGTGCTAGAAATATGTGGGCCCCTTTAGAACTCCGCTTCTAGCTTCAGGAATTCCCTGATAATTCCAGGCTGCAGATGTTCCAGGGAAAGCCTCCCAGTTCTGAACTTCCACCTCGCATTTCCCTCCCTCGGGCTCTGTTCTCCACGTGTTTCTCATTTAACCACTTCGTTAACTCCACGTGGGGAAATTCTATAGGCCATCTTCCCTCCTTCCTTCCTTCCTCTCTTTCTTTCTTCCTCTTTCCCCTTCTTTCCTTCCCTCCCTCCCTCCCTCCTTCCCCCCCCCTTACTCCCTCCTTCCTCCTTCCCTTCCTTCCTTCCCTCTCCACCCGCTTTTCCTTCTTTACTTCCTTAAGTAAATAGATTTTTTTTACCATCTCAACACTTCCTTAAGCTGCAGTAACTGTTGAAAGCATTTTCACTAACTCAAAATGAATCTCAAGTATCCAAGGATCAGTGTGGAATGTTTGGCTTTGAAAGCTTTGTTAAGGGCTTCCCTGGTGGCGCAGTGGTTAAGAATCCTCCTGCCAACATAGGGGACACAGTTTCAATCCCTGGTCCGGGCAGATCCCACATGTGGTGGAGCAACTAAGCCCATGCACCACAGCTACTGAGCCTGTGCTCTAGGGCCCCCAAGCCACAACTACTGAGCCCAGGTGGCACAACTACTGAAGCCCATGAGCCTAGAGCCCATGCTCTGCAACAAGAGAAGCCACTGCCGTGAGAAACCCATGCACTGCAACAAAGAGTAGCCCGTGCTCACCACAACTAGAGACAGCCTGCACACAGCAACAAAGACCCAACACAGCCATAAATAAATAAATAAATAAATAAATAAATAAATAAATCTTGAAAAAAAAAGAAAGAAATCTATGTTAAGCCTTATTCTCCTCTCATTATGAGCAAAAAGATAGCTTTTACAAGGAAAGAAATAGAAAGGCCAATTTTTTTTGAAGGTAAGCCTAGCCCCACCCACTATATAAAACCTAATCTAACAGGGTCTAGATTAGGACATGGCCAAGACTGCTCTCTATCAAAGGGAGTAAATTAAGGAAAATGACCTTGAAAACTGTGCTGTCTCCTCTGTGTTCTATTCCTGCCTGTCTCATTTCATCTCCTCCAAGCATCTCATTGGCCCAGACTCAGGAGAAGAGTGTGTTTTTATTTGCAGCTTCCTTTCAACCTTGACTTCTACACCTTAAAATGAAAAGGGTAGAGAGTTATCTTACACTGACTTTTCTACCCGCCCGTTACTTTGTGTTATTAGCCTATCTTATCCTCACACCCCAGGGGTGAAAACTCTGAACCCCACATTCCAGGTGAGGACTTGGACAGGCAGACAGGTTAAGTTCATACTGTAAGTTTTGTCCAATTCCAAAGTTTTTCAGTAAGTTTTTTCCAATTGCAAAGTTTGGAATCCTTTCTTCTGTATAACACTGCCTTCCATTTTATTCACATGCAAGCAGAGTACTATCGCCTAAATTCTGTATTTGGACATGGGAGATTCCTAGCTAAGGGGGCACCAAGGTGGCTGCTCTTTGAGCACCTGTGGTCCAAGTTCCCACAGCGGGAACTGCACGCCAGTCCCCTGGATGGCAGAGTCTCTCCCCTGAGAATGAATAGTCTCTGCCCAAATGGGCTTCCGTTGAAGCGCTCTGTTGAATCCTAAAGATAAATCCACTCGGCTGAAATCTTCATTGTTTCCCTATTACTGTCACACAGAACTTCTTATATCCCACTTTCAAAAATATCTATAATTTGAATCCCTCCAGCCTCAGCTTCCCATTCTAAACTATGATATAATGGGCTTTTCTGCAGTGTCTTTTGAACCATATTGTTCTAGAAAAGGACGGAGCCAGTCCAGAAACGCCTGGGCTCTTCGGATTTAACTCTAGGCACCTCTGAGTTTTTCAGATCATCAGCTCACCTTCTTGGAAGATCATCTCTATAGCTCTAAATTAACAGAATCCTGCTAAATCTTCCCTACGACCTCTTTCTGCTATGATATTCAACTGATCCTTTCACCGTATAGCATATTCTCCATTCATTGTTCATGGGCTTGTGGCCACAAAACTAAAAAAATACATAAGATGATGCTAAACTCTTCCATTTAGTTCTAAACAGCTATTAGTTCTAAGTAGCCAATTTTATAGGCAGCAGCTTAGAATTAACGCTGTGTTTTAGATGAGGAGAACTCATGTCTCCAAAAACGCAGGTGTTAATACTGTAGCACTTCTAGATTGGCAGAGAAAGCAAGGGACGGCGTGGGAAGGAAGTGGTGAGGGCAAGGTGTCCAGAGCCCTTCAAAGAGGTAAACAGTGGTCAGCGCTGGTCTGGGGAAATTTCTCACTCTGGCCCTGCAAACAGAGCTGCACGCCAGAGTGATTCCCCAGCACCCCTTCCGGAAGTGCCCTGGGGGCCTCTGCTTGGACGCAGTTGTGGTCTGGACTGACCAGGTGGTTTGCATTGTAGCCAGGAAGATTCATATTCTCTCTCTCTCTCTCCTTTTGAAATGGAATTTCAGCTTTTCAAGCAGGAAAACTTTAACAAAGTTTGGTACAAATCCTGAAGCTCATCTATGTATAAACTTTCAAGATTTTTTTTTTTAAATAACTATTTATTTACTTATTGGCTGTTGGGTCTTCGTTGCTGCTCGCAGGCTTTCTCTAGTTGTGGTGAGCAGGGCCTATTCTTTGTTGCAGTGTGTGGGCTTCTCATTGCAGTGGCTTCTCCTCTTGCGGAGCACGGGCTCCAGGCGCACCAGCTTCAGTAGTTGCGGCACGTGGGCTCAGTAGTTGTGGCTCATGGGCTCTAGAGCTCAGGCTTAGTAATTGTGGCACACGGGCTTAGCTGCTCCACAGCATGTGGGATCTTTCCCGACCAGGGCTTGAACAAGCATCCCCTGCATTGGCAGGAGGATTCTTAACCACTGCGCCACCAGGGAAGTCCCTCAAGTTTTAAAAAATGCAAGCGGATCAGATTTCCAGAGCAATAGTGCGTCTATGTGCTTGCATATCTTGGCCCAACAGGGCCACTCAGAGTTCAACTCTTCCAGGTGGACCTTTTCCTATACTTTGGCTAATCAGGCAAAACTATTCCTCCAGGTACACGCAAGTTCAATATCTTATACTTTGGGGAAATCTGAGGACATAGACCAGTGAGGAAGATTAATAAAAAGGAAATCCATGGGACAGTGGCACGAAGCCAGCCAGGGACCAGTCACCAACAGGGGCCTCGAGGTATGCAGATGTCCTGTAGGCACCTAGAAGCTGCTTTAAATCAACCTGTACTAGAGCTGGCAAAGATCTGAGATGCAAAAACGCCACAGCAACATCTTCACCCTGCACCAACCTTACAGATGGGTGGGCGTACAGTTGCCTACACAGCATGCTTTGAGGGGCTTGGGAAGGATCACAGTTCCTCTATCTTTCCTGCAGAACAGCCTTCCCTACGATGCCTGAAATTTCACCATCCATCATTTGCTCCCTTTACTCAAGCACTGCCCTCCCTCTAGTTTTTATTCAAATTATAAATACTCTTGGGAAATACATCACACTCACTCCCTGGTACTTTTCTATGAATAAGTGGAACCAAGAAACAGGACAAGCTGGTGAGGGTGGAGACCAGGTAGGAGAGGGAGACGGTGTCTCAATAGGGGGAAACTTTTCCTACATCAAAGATTTGCGGGATCCAACCCTATCCTTTTGACATGCACTTCACTCCCACTGCAAGGGAAATTCTGAGATCATGGGTGTGTTTTCATGAATTATTAAAGCATCTTCCCAAGATGGCCTAGATCTGAAAACATGATAGCAAAGGAAAGACATCACGTGAGCAAAACAATGTAAAGCATCTCAGATGGCATGTGTCCCTTCACAGGTGTTCGATAAATTAATGTATCCTTCCCTCCTTTCCTAGGGCTACGGTGTCTCTACCATATTAATTCAGCACATCTTTACATTCCCTAGAAGTGAAGGTTTCATGTCTAAAATGACTGGTAATTCCAAATAAAGTTCCTAAGAAATCGATCCTTAGGAGGGAACTGCAGCGATGGTTATCAGGGGGTCGCGTACCTGTCGGCCCGTTCCAGCTTATAGTTTAATAGGAGGTGAGAATTAAAGAAAGCCCACAAAATGAAGGGGTCAAGGAGTATTGACATTAGAAAGAAGGCACTAGGGCAGCGCTCACTCCCCTGTATATTATTTACCATTGTGAATATTTCCGGGCCATTTCACTTATAAGTGCTCTAACCACACAAGGCTGCTTACATAACACAGTATGATTATAGCTCCTTAATTTTACACAGTAATTTGCACTTTTAAAGGAAATAGACCTTTCTTGTTTCATTTTCATACCTGTGGAGTAAAGATGCTACCTTCGCTAATCCCATCAAACAAAACAAGTCCTCACCATCGGATTCATTCAAATCCCCGCTACTCAATAAACGACAATTTTCATCCTTTTTCCCCACTGTTTCTCAAGTTCTCTGTCCCTGCAGACTTTGCCTCCAGCTTCCATAGCATTGTTTTCAGTTCCATTCTTCTTTCACCACTTCTTTGGGGTCTCTTTTCTTCCTTCCTTCCTTTCTTTTTTAGATTTTTGCTTCATTTTTCTGTTTCAGTGCTTCTCTCCACATTCCTACTTCTCACTCTTGCTTTTCTTCCTCAGTTCTGAGATATTCATTTCTTTATCAATTCATTGAACACACATCACATACTTGGCACAGTAACAGGTACAGGGAAGCCAGACATGAAAGGAGCAGCCTTTGCTTCAAGGACTGACAGTGAGGGTAGCAGATGAGAGAACCAATCTTGGTCACACAGCGGGTATAACACACACCACAGAGAGACTGGCAGGGGCAGGGATGCTTTGGGGAGAAGCTGACGCTTGAGCTGATTCCTGAAGGACCAAAATTCACAGAGGTTAACCAGGCAGAAAAGGGGGCTGGAAGGTGGGAAGGAAGTTCCGGGCAGAGAAAACAGTCTTTGTCAAGGTAGGAGGCCAGAGAAAGCATGCAC
The DNA here is from genome assembly GCF_030028045.1 of Hippopotamus amphibius kiboko. Classification (NCBI taxonomy): domain Eukaryota; kingdom Metazoa; phylum Chordata; class Mammalia; order Artiodactyla; family Hippopotamidae; genus Hippopotamus; species Hippopotamus amphibius. Next base: position 134,475,319 of record NC_080189.1, on the reverse strand, counting down.
TGGGCTGGATGCCCTAAGTATTGCTGGATGAATAGGGTACCAGGGGGTGGGTGTTAGGAAACAGGTTTGGAGAACTGCCAAGGGGAGGTCCCTGACCACTGCATGCAGGGTTAAGGAATTTTAATTTTATGTTAAAAGGATGCAGAGCCATAGCACTTAAGTAGAGGATGAGGCATTGAGAAAAACTACGCTGGCAGGACATGCCAGGGAAGCCCAGGCAGGGGAAGGGAGACAGGAAGGCAGATGGACTGATGCTTAGAAAGGATGCAACATGGGGTGGGTGATGAGATTCAGACACTGAATACACAGGGCTGGTGAGCAAGGGGACAGTGCAGAAGAGGGGTGAGTGGAGCATGGCTCTTGGAATTCTGGAAGTGGGGCTGCAGTCCAGACAGATCTTGTTTTATAGCCCTTCATAGATATTGCGTTTCTTACAAATCGCAGGATTGTCTATGGGCACCATTTTTCCAATTTTTCACTTAGCATCTCAGTGTCACATTTTGGTCATTCTCGTAATATTACCAACTTGTTCACTGTGATTATATTTGTTACAGAGTGTTTTGCTGAAAGCCTTATTCAGTGTCAAGGTTTGTAGGATTCGCTGGCACAATAACCACTCTACACTCAGTTAAACAAGAATTTAGAGACAATTTGTTAAATTAACAAAGATCACAGTATACTAATTAAGAGGATAATTAGCTAAGAAAGAATAGTAAAGACAGGGGCTCATACATCACCAAATTGGGGAAGCACCTACATCCAGATCCAAACAGCGCTGGGAAGTCCCTGGAACAGCAATCTGGAGCCCCAGTTGGGAAGGGTCCTGGGCAGTGCATCCACTCCACGGGGGAGACTTCAGATTGGAGTTCTGGGGGCTCCTGCTTGTAATTCTGGGCCACAACGGATATCATCAGTTTGCGTGTAAAATGGCAGCTGTGGATTTACTTTAACACTATTGCTGCTTTCATCATGTGAGTCACAAGATACTCCAGACCCCAGGGGACTGGCCAGGTCCCCAGGGCTCAAGGAATTCCAAAACCCACTTCCTTTTTTATCGTAAGTGCCGTATGACTTGCTGGCAGCAATTGTTAGGTGTGTCAACGAGCGCGCAGTCCAGGCAAGGACACAGGTGGGTCAGAGACCTGTTTCTGTCTCTGAGGCCTGAACGAGACCACTCTAGTAGCTTCCCCAACACAGAGATCCGCAGTGAGTGATCTCTGTTTACGATGGTAACTGTTTTGAGGCACCACAAACCACCCGCACACCCGACGCCAAACCTAACCGATAAATAAATGCCGTGCGTTCTGACTCCCCCCATCCCATCTCCCCCTCTCCTCGGACAGTCCTCTTCCCTGAGACCCAACAATACTGAAATTAGGCCAGTTAATAACCTTATAATGGCCTCACAGTGCTCACGTGACAGGAAGAGTCACGTGTCTCTCACTTTAAATGAAAAGCTGGACAAGGTCAGGCTTACTGAGGAAGGCAGGTCAAAAGCCAAGACAAGAAGCAAGCTAGACCTCTGGCACCAAATAGCGAGCCGAGCTGTGAATGCAAGGGAAAAGTTCTTGAAGGAAAATAAAAAGTCCTGCTCCCGTGACCACACCAGAGGAAGCACAGCAGCCTTACTGCTGATGTGGAGAAAGTTTGAGTGAGCTGGATAGAAGATGAAAGCAGCCACAACATTCCACTAAGCCAAAGCCTCATCCAGAGCGAGGCCTAAACGCTCTGCAATTCTGCAAAGGCTGAAAGGTGAGGAAGCTGCAGAGAGAAGTCTGAAGCCAGCAGAGGGGGGCTCATGAGGTGGAAGAAAAGAAGCCGTCTCCATGACAACAAAGCACCTGGTGAAGCCGCAGCCGCTGCTGCAGAAGATGCCGCAGGTCACTCATGAGATCCGGCTCAGATCACGCATGAAGGCGCCTGCACCAAACAACAGGTTTTCCGTGTCGATGGAACAGCCTCCCACTGGAAGAAGATGCCATGCAGGACTTCCACAGCCAGAGAGAAGTCCGTGCCTGGCGTCAAAGCGTCAAAGGACGGGCTGTCTCTCTCAGGGGCGAAGGCTGTGGGTGCCTTGAAGGTGAAGCTCAAGCTCATTCACCACCTGAAAATCCCAGGACCTTTAAGAATAGTGAATCAACTCTGCCTGTGCTCTGTAAATGGAACAACAGAGCCTGGATGACGGCACATCTGTTTACAACATGGTTTACGGAGTATTTCCAGCCCACTGATGAGACCCCCTGCTAAGAAAAAAAGATTCCTTTCAAAATAGTACAACTTACTGACAACCCACCTAGCCACCCAAGAACTCCGGGGGAGATGGACAAGACGCGTGTTGTTTCCACACCTGTTAACACGGCATCTATCCTGCAGCCCACGGATGAAGGAGTCATTTCACCTTCCTGTTCTTTTTTAGAAATACATTTCATAAGGCTATAGCTGCCATAGACAGTGAGTCTTCCGACTGACCTAGGTAAAGTGAATCCAAAAACCCTCTGGAAAGGATTCACCATTCCAGATTCCATTAAGAACATTCATGATGCATGGTAAGAGGTCAAAATATCTACATTAACAGGAGTTTGGAAGAAGCTGATTCCAATCCTCAGGGATGACTTTGAGAACCAACCCTGCGATATCTCTGAGGTCCACCTGTAATGAGATTCCCTAAGACATTAGAGGAGGAGCAGGCTTGGAAAAAAAGAATAAAAGTCTCCACTTGACCCACCCTTGACTCCCTGGTGGTGCTTCCAGCTGGAGGGGAAGAGAACTCAGGAGGGAGTCTAGGCTGCGGGTACCCATGTGAGGGTCTCCAGGAGGAGAAGAAAAAAGGCTCTTCTCCCCAGAGACAGCAGCCGTGCGTGATCTGCCCCCACGACCCCAAGTCCTCCCGGCCACTGTCCTGCTCTGCCCCACACTGCCACCTGCCTGATGCCATTTCTTCAAACCTGCCAAGCTCTTTCCCACCTGAGGACCTGGTGTGAGAAGAGTGTAGAGCAACCATAAGGTGTAGGAAAGGGGGTGCTCTGTTTCCACCCCGGGGCCCAAGGGACATGGAGGGAGTGATCACCAGCGCCTGGAGCGAGAGCAAGCACCACCTGGTAGCACCTGGGATGTTGGCTGGAGGGAGGGGACCAAGGAACTAAGTGCCTGACCTCATGTTTTGTGCTCACCTCCTATCGGTTCCCTGTGCCCAACCTAGATGCCAGGGAGGAGGGCGGTGAGGGCACCAGAGCCTGTTCATGGCTCCCTATGGGCCAGCCTCTTGGTACAGCAAAGGTGGAGAAAAGGTGGCGGACAGATCTGGAGTGGTAAAGGGAAACACACAACACAAGGACACTAGGACCCAGCAAAGCCCACCAAAAACATGGTCTTTGGTTGAGATGCTTACCAACCAAAAGAGTGTGACTGCAGGTTCAGACCTGTACTGCAAAGGCTCCTGGGAGACAAGGAGGCACCCTCCACCCCAGGAAAATCGGGTGTGTTCTAAGCAGCCTAAGGACCACACGGATTGCATTTCCAAAGTATGTTCTCAGATGTGCCTCTCAAAAGGAAACCCCATGTTCCATGAAAAAACAAAACAAAACAAAAAAAAGGTATAATGCTCAAATAAGTTCAGAAGATCCTGGGTTAAATTAATTTTTCCCTTCAAGGTTTCTGGAGCTCTTTACTGTCCTAGGACACATGGTTAATTTACAGAAGGAAGGGCACCTGGCAGCGTCTCACAGACCAGTGTGTTCTTTTCGATACACACGAGTACCACCCTGAGAATCAGCCTGCCGTGATTCTAGCTGCAGGTCCTGCCTTTCTAGCTTGCAGTCTGCAAGAAACTTAACCCCTTTGGATTTCATCTTCTTTGCCCTCCCGAGTTAAGGGGTTGATTTAAGATGTTCATATTTTTAGGATTCGGTGTCTATCCCAGAGTCAGGGCTGACCAGTAACCTTGAATTTCTTAGGGTAAAAAGCATGAGTCCTTGGGAGAACCTCAGAGCAGTGGCTTCCTCAGAGGGCTCCCTGGTGTCCGTCTTCTCCCCTTGACCCAGAGCTTAGTCCTCAACTGGTTAATCATCAGTCCTGCACAGCTCTGGTCCCCGGCAGTGACGCACACTGAGTGCCTGCAGCAAATAACACAGCCCAGGATTCTGCCTGGTCTGGTTCTACCTCTGACTCACGCATCTCCATCTGTGACACTTCAGTGTTCCCCAAGGTCATCCCACTGTGCCTGGGATCACATGTCCTGTGGTTCTGAGCTCACCAGACCTCCGCAGCAGCTCCACCCAATCTGTCCTCAGCCGTTTTCTTCTGGCTGCTCTTTTTTATTTTTTTTTTCCCGTATCTTTTTGTTTATTCCTTGTATCTTCCTCATTTTTCCCTACCAACGTGGAACAGCAGTTTCGGTTTTTTCTCTTTCTTCCCCATACTGCCACTTCCCTCCTTCCCGTCCTCTCACTGCTTTCTGTGGCTTCCCTATATTTTTCAGGGGAAAGTTACCATTCCCCTTCCGTGTTGGGACCTTGAATTCCAACCCTCCCTTCAATGGTGACGCAGAAGCAAGTTAGCTATTCACTAGGGTGACCGTAGAATATATCGTTCAAACTGAGATACTTTTGAGTGTGAAGGAGGGTGCTATTAACAATTATGTCAAAACAATAGGTGTAAACCAGGACTGTTGTGGGTGGGGTTTTGTGGTCACCCCATTGTGTGCAGACCTATGATTTACTATACTGCTGACATTTTATATAATTTTCTTTTGTGAGTTGCACGTATGTCCTAATCCTGTGTATTGGAAGCACTATTCCTCATGCAGTTTCTTTTTCTCTTTTTCTTTTTCAAAATTTTTCTGTAGTAAAATATATATAACATAAAATTTACTGTCTTAGCCATTTTTCAGTGTACAGTTCAGTGGTATTAAGTACATTCGTATTATTCTGCAACCATCACGACCACCCATCTCCAGAACACTTTTTTTTGTCTTTCAGATCTTTATTGGAGTATAATTGCTTGACAATGTTGTATGAGTTTCTGCTATACAACAAAGTGAATCAGCTGTATGTATGCATATATCCCCATATCCCCTCCCTCTTGAGCCTCCCTCCCACCCTCCCTATCCCACCCCTCTAGGTCATCACCCATCATTGAGCTGATCTCCCTGTGCTATGCAGCAGCTTCCCGCTAGCCATCTATTTCACATTTGGTAGTGTATAAACATCAGTGCATGGTTTCTTGAGTCACATACATTGCAGGTCTCTGACCATCCCCAAATCAGCCAAAATCCTCCTTTAAATGGCGAGCTCCCTAATTTGGTGGTTAAAGCTGTCGTTCTGTTCATGGTCACGGTCACTGAAGTTGCCGTTCAGACAACAGCAGTATCTGCATCCTTGCCTTGACTTCCAAGAACTTCCCAACTTTTTGAGGTATCTCCTTTATCCACCCAGTCCCAACTTTCCAGCTTGATCTGAGAGTCTTTCTCTTAGTCACCTACCGCACATTCACTGGGATAGCCCCAAAGTCAAGAGCAAGAACATCTGGGTCCAAAACCCCCAGACCTTTGCTAGCCAGCTTCTGCTGTGAAGTTGTGTGCTCGTCTTCCTCAGCAGCTAGACGCTTTTTGGCAAGTGCCCGCACTGATTTCACCAGCCTCTGTGCATTGTTTTGATGGTAAGAGATAGAACCCCAAGTCAAGCCAGTTTAGCTTCAAAGGGGAATTCATTGACTCAAAGATGGAAGAAAAAATTGCTAATGGGACAGAGCTGAGCCTGAGGAATGACTGGAACTGAAGATCTGAGTGCCCCCAAACTGTCTGCATCTCTTGTCCTATTTGGGCTATCAGCTTGATTCTCCACCCCCGCCCCGATAAAGCATTATCCACATGCTGGAAAATGTGATTTCTGTGCTTCCAAGTTTTACACCTTAGTGCTGTGGTGCTGTGTGTGTGTGTGTGTGTGTGTGTGTGTGTGTGCAGCCACAGTCATATTTCCCTCAATTCCCAGAGGTGAACTTGGGGAACAATGTCCAGGAACCCCAGAGATCACACCTGGCTGGGAGGGCCCAGCAGGTCAAGGCATATCTCCTGTCTGAAGTATTGATGAGATCTCTGCTCAGGATACAGGGGAGAGATCTCCCAATGGCTTGGTCCTTAAGATAGGAAACAGGTTGATTGGTTGTGTATGTACACGGCTGGTTTCTGATGCATTCTCAGATTCTTCTGCCAGTTTTTGTTGACGACTGGGTGAGGAAGAATTCATTCTGCTTAACTGATGTGCTTGGTGAACGTCTGACATACCTTAGTGCTTTTGACACTGAGATAATTAAACCCATGGCATTGGGTCTCCAATCCAAAAATCCAGGCAGGAACCAGCTTGCATCTGATTCTCCATCCCTAAGTGGATCAGTCAGAGCCAGAGCGAGAAGGGCAGGGGCCGTTTCCAGGAGAATGAAGATGCTGGCAGTTAGTTCCACAGATTCCTCAACCCTAAGCCTCCTGGACCACGCAGTGCCCATCCAGCATCTTCCAAGTCTCTTCTCCTAACCCCTAGGGGATGTGCTTTCTCCTGCCTAGCGTGCAATGCTCTATCAGTAAAACTTGCTCTAGTTTCCTTCTTTGTTATTATTCTATTTGTGACTATCAGCGGCTGGTGAGGTTATGTTATTTTAGGAAGGTCCTAAAGGAGCTCCTTTAGGAGTTATCGTTACATAACTGCCCCAGCTACCGCCCAACAAGCCAGAAGTTGTCAGAGACACTCACCTCCACCCAGTTGTTCTAGCACAACAAACAACTTCTCATCTCCACCCCCGCATCTCTCTCCCCAGTTCCTTCCTCCGTGTCCCTTGCTGCTCCCTGAGTTAGTTACATGCCTGCCGACTTTCAGCTGAGTTTCATCACGTGAGAAATTGATTCATTTGAATTGAATTCCTAAGTTTCCTTCACCTTTGACACCTTTCTTTTGTGCACTTTGAACTTCTTTTCAGATCAAAGTATGATGGTCCCTTTGGTCAAGTTGAGTGTCTCCTTCTTTGAATTTCTCTTGGGGTCTGTTCTGAGGACCTTGTTGCCTGTGTGCCCTAGATCCACAGACCCACACACGTACACCCACCGCCGCCACCTCCGTCAGCTCCATCTGTCGGATTTCCCTCCTATGCCTCTCCGTCCCTCTTTCCCTTTAGGGATCTAAACCACGCAAGCCCATCCTTGCCCCAGTGGGGATTATCTGCTCCTGCTTGTCCTTCACTCTTCTCATGGTTATTCCAGCTACTTCATCAGCATCCCTTCAATTTTTCCAGCATCCACTGATTCACCCTCGTTCTTACCCAAAACCTGTCTTGCAAGCTTTGCCCTCTTTCTTCCACAGAGCGGTCCCCTGCTCGCCTCCGGGCAGGTGCCACCAGCCCTGTGTTTCATTTCCCCTCTCGCTCTGGGCCCACCTCCGCTGTGGCCTGCATGTGAGTAGTTTATATAAATGTAACTTCCCTCCACCCAGAGATTACCCCAGACTTTTTTTTTTTTTTAACTCAAATCGGTTGCAGGCACTATGCTTGAGACACCATTCTCAACTACACAGTTGAATCCAGAGTGTTTCCTCTTTTCTGCTTTTTTTTTTGTTGTTTTTTAATTTTAAAATAACAAAGGTATTCTTTGTTGTTGTGAAAATAATACATGGTTGCAACAGAAAAACTGGCAATTGAAATATTACCTCTTGGGCCTCCCTGGTGGCACAGTGGTTAAGAATCACCTGCCAATGCAGGGGATGTGGGTTCGAATCCTGGTCCAGGAAGATCCCACGTGTGGAGGAGCAATGAAGCCCGTGCGCCACAACTACTGAGCCTACACTCTAGAGCTGCAAGCCACAACTACTGAGCCTACATGTTGCAACTACTGAAGCCCACGCACCTAGAGCCCATGCTTCACAACAAGAGAAGTCACCACAATGAGAAGCCTGCACACCACAATGAAGAGTAGCCCCCGCTCTCCGCAACTAGAGAAAGCCTGCATGGAGCAATGAAGACCCAATGCAGCCAATAAATAAATAAATTTATTTAAAGAAAAGACATTAATTTTTGCTGTCCAGTATATCCTTTCTGTTGTTTAAAAGGTTTGTTTTTTTTTTTTAATTTGTAATCGTATTACACATACAGCTGGGGATCCTCCCATTTTCACTTAAAATGAAGACTCGTTTCTCAGATATTCTTGGAGTGTTTTGTGTGTGGAAGATTGTTTCAGGCCCTGGGAATGCAATGCTTTTGACCCTCCTTGAGTTTATGGTCTACGGTCAGAAGTAACAGGGCAGCTGTGATACTGTGCAGAGATCACAGACTCAGTCTTGGAGGGGGTGGTCGGGGGGCGCTACCTCAGTGAAGTGAGGGCCTGGCTAAGATCTAAAGAGTTAGCAGGAGTTACCTGGCAATAGGGAAAGAGAGTTCTAGGCACAGAAAACAGCATGTGTGCAGCATAGAAGGGAAGGGGCAAGAGAAGTTTAAGGGCTGATTCGAGGGAGGCAATAAGGAAGGGTGTGAGCCAGATTATTGAGTGTGCATCTTATCCTAAGAGCACCCGACCCTTTTGAGCCTAATTAGATTTTCCCATAAGACAGCTGTAGCTACAGCAATGAAGTGGGATCAACTCCTTTGTCTAATTATTAACTCTTCATAATACACTTTTTATTGATAACGAGATTCCTAAGTGGAGGTACCATCGCTTACTTAATCCTCTCCCTGCCGTTCCTGATATTTCACAGTTACACATAATGTTGCTGGAAGCATATTTCTCCTAGGCTCTCCTCTGAGCAAACTGAAACCCTTTGGGGATGCTAACTGAGCAGCCTCGTCTGTGTAAGTAACCCTGTATTTTCTTTGTTCCGACTCTGGTTCATATTTCATGCCTCCAATCCAAGCCCTTAACTAGCCTACATATTTATCAGGACCTCTTAGGACCAGCACCCGGACAGGTGGTCCCACCTGGGCTTGACTGTCCATGCTTACCCACCCCCATGCACTACCACACCTCTATGCGAGCGCTCAACATCGCAGCAGAGACACTCGCACATTCCATGTCATGAAGAAAGCCCCGTGGACAGGTTCCCGTGTGTTTTTGAAGGGGGCCAGGAGTCCATAGTGGTGTATTGACAGCATACACACGAACCGAAAATGGACTGAAAACTCACATCAACCATTTTCACACACTTCCTCTTTTTCTTCAGACCTTTTTTTAGTTTTCCCAGCTTACTTCTTAATTACCATCAGCGAGCTTAGAAGAGGAAGGAAGCCAATACCACCCTTCTGGGGTTGCCGGGCTATTTTAGATCAGTTATGATGGATCCACAATGGAAGAGTTGAACTAAAAGTTCTATGAAGCTTCACATCAATGTCATAAGTTACTGCATCGCATTTCTCCAGCTTGGGCATCAAAGAGCCAAAACAAGCGTTGGAGTTTCTATCTCTATGTAGGTGAGGGGGTGCCCCTGCTTTTCCACGTTATTTCCTACTCATTGCAGTTCTTCTCGTCATTGGTCATCTTTCTTGGCCGCTTAGCTTCCTATCAAATTAAATTTTATTCATTAAGGAAGCACCGTTTTCATGGTTCACAATTTCTTGCAAACTAGGCTCTGTACAGGTGTTAAAAACCACACCAAAGTTTATAAATCTTCCAGAAACCTTACACTAATAAAGTATCCCATCCTTGGTACGTTTTTGGGTGTATTTTTAAATCTCTTCTAAGTCCTATTAAAATTCCACATGCTTCTTTGTGCAGAAGCAGATTGTCAGAAGTCTTCATTCATTTCTTTAAAAAAATGTTTATTAAAGAACCCACTATGAGTGAGCTTTGTGACACACACTCTACTGCCCCAGGATCTTGATGATGTAAATCAGGACCCAGGTCCCAGCTCTAACCTCAAATTTGATCAAGAATTGAGTCATAATTATATGACAAAATAATTATGAAATGAAATAAATTACAGTTATGACCAGATAAGAGGCACAATGTGTTCTTTCGTTGAACTTCAATTATGTAATAACCATGCCAGTAAAAAGTCAAAAGTGAAATAAATCTTATAGTTCAAAACAGAAAATTTTCAAACGATGAATATTAATAACTGCATTAATTTATTTTCTGAAAGAGGTAAAAACTGAACTTTTTTCTGCTGCAGTAAACAATAATAAATTATAGCTTCTGTTTTTCAGCCGTAACTCCTGCAAATCTGTCAATGACAGACTGAGCTGCATATTCACGTCCGACATTCTCTATGGTATGGTCAGACTTGTCCATCTTTCTTCACTTATAGTTGACTGAAGAACAATATTTATTAGTTTTAATTGCAAAAAGTTTCTTCCACATGAGACAACAGATATACAAATAGGAAAAGAATATAGTTGAGCAGAGATTCTCATAAATCCCATTTTAACAGTAAATTCCAGAAATGGCAACAGTGTCAATATTTTTGTTTCTTGGGGATTGATCCCAATGGCTTCCAAAAATCTTCATACTAAAAAAATTTCCTTTTTCTTCCAAATATCTTCTCCAGAGAATTCACCATACATTTATGTTTTGCCAAAAGTGCTACCTTTGGTTTCAAGGTTCGTAGGATTCGCTGGCACAATAACCACTCTATACTCAGTTAAACAAGAATTTAGGGAGAATTTATTAAATTAACAAAGATCATAGTATACTAATAAGAGGATAATTAGCTAAGGAAGAATAGTAAAGACAGAGGCTCATACATCACCAAATTGGGGAAGCACCTACATCCAGATCCAAACAGCGCTGGGAAGTCCCTGGAATAGCAATCTGGAGCCCCAGTTGAGAAGGGTCCTGGGCAGTGCATCCACTCCATGAGTGAGACTTCAGATTGGAGTTCTGGGGGCTCCTGCTTATAATTCCGGGCCACAAACCAATATCAACAATTTGCATGTAAAAAGGCAGCTGTGGATTTACTTTAACACTATTGTTGGTTTCATCATGTGAGTAACAAGATTCTCCAGACCCCAGGGGACTGGCCAGGTCCCCAGGGCTTAAGAAATTCCAAGACTCACTCTCTTTCTTATCGTAAGTGCCATGTGACTGGCTGGCAGCAATTGTTCGGTGTGTCAACAAGTGCACAGTCCAGACAAGGACACAGGTGGGTCAGAGGCCTGTTTCTGTCTCTGAGGCCTGAACAAGACCACTCTAGTAGCTTTCCCAACAACTTCTTCTATATTTGCTAAAATCTTTCAGTTTTTCTTCATGTCCCAAAATCAGAGATTAAACACTGAGGTTTACCTGCTCTGTTCCTTTAGAACAAGCATTGCGTTCTTGGGGGAAATAATTGGGACATTCAAACATTGCCCTTTGGGTTTCTTCTGGCAATGTAAGGTCAGCATCTTCTATCATTCCTCTATACTCTTCTTCAAAATTTAATTCTTTTTTCTATGTCAACATCACTGGTTTATATTTTGTTTGTTGTTGTAGAATTAAAGACTTTTCCCTAAAATCTAAGCACATCCTCCCAACTTCAAAGTCAGGATTAATTTTCAAAATTAGTCTGGGGCTGCACAGCTTCATACTGAGCCTATCTTCTCTGGGAAAGACTTTTGGTTTGATGCCTATCATCTGAAGCATTTTTTGTTGATAGGGTGTGACTAATAAGAATTAATTAAATTTTCCTATAATTCTAACAATATCACACATGAAGAAACACACCCTAAGGAGTAAACTCGGCAAAGAATGGTTTCCAAGAGACAATTAGGACTTGATCAATGTCTTAGCTCTTTGCTGGACACCAATGTGCGCACTGGTCAGAGCTATAGGGGCGATATTTTCTTGACCACAGCAGAGGTTTGTGCTCAATCCATCCACATCCAATTGTTCCAAGATTTCTTTGATGTGTCCAGCAGCAATCTTCCCAGAATTGGAAAAGAAGCCCAAAACTGATTATTTTAACTTGATCATCATCAATATGGACACATCTGATCACTTGGAATATTTAATAACTGTGAGGAATATCAGCACTGCAATTAAAGGAATGCCAATGTACTTTGCTTTATAAACATAGACCACTGGACTTCCCTGCATGGTAGTTAAGAATCCGCCTGCCAGTGCAGGGGACACTGGTTTGAGCCCTGGTCTGGGAAGATCCCACATGCCGCCAGAGCAACTAAGCCCATGCACCACAACTACTGAGCCTGTGTGCCACAATAACTGAAGCCTGCATGCTTAGAGCCCATGTTCCACAGAAAGAGAAGTCAATGCAATAAGAAGTCCATGCACCACAATGAAGAATAGCCCCCACTCTCCACAGCTAGAGAAAGCCTGTGTGCAGCAATGAAGACGAAACACAGCCAAAAAATAAATAAATGAAATAAATTTATTAAACATGCACCACTATTTTCAAGTTGATGTAATTTCCCAGAATAGGAATTAATTTTGAATTATTTTTTTTTGAAATATACATGAATTAAAATTTTCTTCTAAAAGAATAGTACTTTGTTTTACAAAATGTTCCTTCAAAACTGGACTGCAATTTGAGGCTACTTCCACCAGTATCAACAAATTTATTTTGATTTCTGATAATATATCTGCTTTATAATCACAGAAAGATTTTGTTTAGCTAAAAACATAGTTAGGCTCAAAAGATGATAAAAAATTTCTCACTATTTTTCTTTCTTAATCTATTTCCACTTGATGGTTTTTATCAGTAGTTTATAGGAGTTTTGACAATATTACCAGCATTTTCTACTTGTCTAAAGCAATAGAGATGTGACTCTGGTATCTCATGTTCAAGGACGTTAAGATTCAATTTCCTCAGGTTTTAAAGCCAGTTAAAATTTGCATGTTCCATTTTTTAAAATCTCATCTTCAAGCAGTCTCCAACAAAAACTAAACAAATTTTTAAATGTTTTACTTTTAAAATTTAGAATTACAAATTTTAAAATTATTTGTTCTGTGAAAAATTCCTTTGGCATTTTGATAGGGATTGCATTAAATCTGTAGATTGTAGTATGGTCATTTTAACAATATTAATTCTTCCAGTCCACAAATATGATATATCTTTCTATTTGTGTTGTCTTCAATTTCTTTCATCACAGTCTTATAGTTTTAAGTGACCAGGTCTTTATCCTCCTTAGTTAGACTTATTCCTAAGTATCTTAATTCTTTTTGATGCAATGTAAATTGAATTTTCTTAATTTCTCTTTCTGATAGTTTGCTCTTAGTATATAGATACACAACAGATTTCTGTATATTAACTTGGTATCCTGCAACTTTACTGAATTCATTTATTACTTCTTGTAGGTTTTTGGTGGCATGTTTAGGATTTTATATATATTGTATCATGTCACCTGCAAACAGTGGCTTTGGGTTTTGTTTGTTTTTCTCTTCATAGTTCTTTTAGGTGTGAGGTCAGGTTACTTATTTGAAATGTTTCTTGATTCCCAAGATAGGTTTGAATCACTGTAAACATCCCTTTTAGAATTGCTTTTGCTACATCCTACAGATTTTGGATTGCTGCTTTTCCATTTTCATTTGTCTCCAAGTATTTTTTGAATTCCTTGTTACCCATTGGTTGTTTAGTAGCACATTGTTTAGTGTACAAGTGTTTGTGTTTTTTGCAGTTTTTTTTCTTTTAGTTGATTTCTAGTCTCATAGCATTGTGGTCGGAAAAGATGCTTGATGTGGTTTCAATTTTCTTAAATCTACCGAGGCTTGTTTTGTGGCCCAAGATGTGATCTATCCTGGAGAACGTTCCATGTGCACTTGAGAAGAATGTATATTCTACGGCTTTATATATCAGTTAACTCCATCTGGTCTAATGTGTCATTTAAGGCAAGAGTTTCCTTATTGATTTTCTGTTTTCTGTCTGGATGATCTGTCCATTGATGTAAGTGGCATGTTGAAGTCCCAAACTATTATTACGTTACTGTAAATTTCTCCCATCATGTTTGTTAATATTTGCTTTATGTATTTAGGTGCTCCAAAGTTGGGTGCATATACATGTACATATATACTTACAATTGTCATATCTTCTTCTTGGTTTGATCCTTTTATCATTATGTAGTGTCCTTCTTTGTCTCTTGTTAACAGTCATGAAAACAGTCTTTGTTTTCAAGTCTGTTTTGTCCAATGTGAGTATTGCTACTCCAACTTTCCGTTCATTTCCATTTGCATAGAATAATTTTTTCCATCCCTTTGCTTTCAGTATGTGTGTATATTTAGATGTAAAATAAGCCTCTTGTTGGCAGCATATACCTGGGTCTTGTTTTTGTATCCATTCAGCCACTCTATGTCTTTTGATTGGAGCATTTAGTCCGTTTATGTTTAAAATGATTATTGATAGGTATGTACTTATTGACATTTTGTTAATTGTTTTCTGGTTGTTTCTGTAGTTCTTTTTTGTTCCTTTCTTTTTATCTCTCTTGTCTTGAGATTTGATGACTATCCTTAATGTCATATTTGAATTCCTTTCTGGTTTTTGTGTATCTATTTAGATTTTTGTTTTGTGGCTACAATGTGGTTTATATATAGCAACCAATACATGATTATTTTAAGTTGCTAATTTCTTGGACTCAAATGCTTTCCAACAATCTGAATTTTTGATCCCTCCCCACATTTAATGATTTTAACATATTTTACATCTTTTTCTTTTGTGTCTCCTTTGTTGCATATACTTATTATGGATACAGATGATTTAACCACTTTTGTCTTAACCTTCCTACTAGCTTTATATGTGATTCATCTACTACCTTTACTGTATCTTTTCCCTTATCAATGAGGCTTTTTTTTCCTTTCTAGTTTGTATATTTCTAGTTGTGGTCTTTTCTTTTCCACTTAGGAAGTCCCATTAATATTTCTTGTGAAGCTGGTTTAGTGGTGCTGGACTCTTTTAGCTTTTGCTTATCTGTACAACTCTTTATTTCTCCTTCAAATCTGAATAAAAGCTATGCCAGGTAGAGTATTCCTGGTTGTAGGCTTTTTCCTTTCATCATTTTAACTATATTATGCCTCTTCCTTCTGGCCTTCAATGTTTCTGCTGAAAAATCAGCTTACAGTCTTTTGGGGAGTTCACGTGTACATAACTAGTTGCTTTTCCCTTGCTGCTTTTAAGATTCTCTCTTTATCTTTAATTTTTTCTATTTTAATTACATGTCTTGGTGTGGACCTCTTTGGTTTGATCTTACTTGGGACTTTCTGTGCTTCCTGGACCTGAATGTTTGTTTCCTTTCCCAGGCTAGGGACGCTTTCTGCTATTATCACTTCAAATAAATTTTCTGCCCCTATCTCTCTCACCTTCTACTGGGACTCCTACAATGTGCATATTATTGTGCTTGATGTTGCCCCAAAGTTCTCTTAAACTGTCCTAATTTTTTATAATTGTTTTTTTTTCTTTTTCTGTTCATCTTGATTGATTTTCATTGATTTTCCAGTTCACTGATCTATTCCTCTGTATCATCTAATCTACTTTAATTCCTTCTAGTGTATTTTTATTTCAGTTATTGTATTCTTCAGCTCTATTTCGTTCTTCTTTATATTTCCTCATTCTTTGTTAAACTTTTCACTGTGTTCATCCATTCTTCTCCCAAGTTCTTTGAGCATCTTTACAGTCATTACCTTGAACTCTTTATTGGGTAGATTGCTTATCTCTGGTTTGCTTTTTTCTTCTTCTGGGGTTTAATCATCTTCATTTGGAACATATTCTTTTATTGCCTCATTTTGCCTAATTCTCTGTGTTTATTTGTATGCATTAGGTAAGTTGGCTTTTCCAGTCTTGGAGAAGTGGCCTTATGTAGGTGGTGTCCAATGAGGTGGAACAGCACACTCCTCTCTGGTCACCAGAGCTACAGGCTCTAGGGGTGCCCCCTATGTGTGTTGAGTGGACCCTTCTGTTACAGTGGGGATGACTACTGTGGGTACACTGGTAGGTGGGGCTGAACCCCAGTCCATTTGGCTGCCAGGTCTTGCCTCATGTGGATGTTGCTGGTGTCAACTATAAATTGGCACTTGCCATCTACCTCTGCTACAAGGATTAAATCACACGTGCTGCTGCAGCTGCTGACCTTCCACATCCCCTGAAGGGAATTCAGGGTGGAGACTAGGAATGAGGCACTCTGTGCTTTGGAAAAGTGGGTGGAACAGG
Source organism: Hippopotamus amphibius kiboko (assembly GCF_030028045.1). Classification (NCBI taxonomy): domain Eukaryota; kingdom Metazoa; phylum Chordata; class Mammalia; order Artiodactyla; family Hippopotamidae; genus Hippopotamus; species Hippopotamus amphibius. The sequence continues at coordinate 134,459,222 of NC_080189.1, read as the reverse complement.
TCTTCAGATAGTTAGATGTTTTCAGGAGCTGATTTTATGAGCCCAACCCTTGCATCTCCTCATATCTAGAAAAGCACTAAATCCCTACATGGTGACATCTGCTCCTTGTGACTAGCAGAAACCCCCTACAAAAAAATGTATTTGATTGCATGTACTCCTCCTTTACCAAGAATACATGTATACTAGTCTACCCCCCCACCCCCACCCCGCCTCTTTGGAACAGTTTCTCAGAACTATCTGGGACGCTGTTTCCCGGGCTGCTGTCCTCATTTTGCCCCAAATAAACTCAACTCACAACTCTAATGTTGTGCAATTTTTTTAAGTCAACACTGGTCTGTTGCTAGGTGGTGCTTGGCCCCAGAATGGCACCTTAAACTTATACAGTGTTGTAAGTCAATTACATCTCAAAAAAATTGGAAGAAAATAATTTTAATAAACTACCAATGTTCTCTGTAATTTTAGTATTGGGTAGACATTTGTGAAACCATGATATTGTCAAATATCAATGGCCTGTTTTATTCTTTTTTTCCTTTCTCTTAAACCATAGAGAAGGGGCCATCTTTATTGTGAAAGACTCATCTTCCTTCATGGTGAGCTTACTCCTCAAGTTATATGCAATTGGTATTGGCACACACACGCACCCCCCCCTCCCAAAAAATAAAAGTTTTATTTTCTTGGTCCATTTTTTAGTTTTAAAACCAACAATCAGTAATTTAAAAGGAAAAAAATCATTTTAATTTTGAAGATTTTTTCAAATTTAAAATATTTCATGTGTGAACCAAATTCTACACTTATGAAACAAAAATATTTTACCTCACAGTTAGCACTCTATTTTACTATTTCAAATTTTAAACATGAATAGGAACTCCAAGTGGTCACATCGAGTGACAGAACTGAAGTGACTCAAATATGTTTCTTCTTCTCTAAAACCACTGGGCTATCAGTCATTGTTTATTTTGAATTGGTTTAAACATGGGGATGTGTAAGACCAACCGTGACTGAGTGACGGTCCACAATTATGTCACATTGAAAACTTACTCTTGAAACAAATATATGTAGCTGAGTTCTCTGTGGGGATAACTTTGTAATTAGCTCCCTAAGTTAGCAGCATACATTTATTAAATAAGTAATGACTCCACTCTGATGAGGTGCTTAGAGCAGTCAATTCACAGAGACAGAAAGTGGAACGGTGGTCACCAGGGGCTGGGGGGAGGGAGACAGGAAGTTAGTGTTTAATGGGGACAGAGTTTCAGTTTTGCAAGACGAAAAGTGTTCTGTGGATGGATGGTGACAATGGTTGCACAACAACATGAATGTACTTAACGCCACTTAACTGTACATTTCAAAGCGGCTAAAATGGGAAATTGTATATTTTATGTAGTGTATTTTACCACAATTTTAAAGATAACTAATTTTAAAAAAGGATAAGTAATTAAATTGTGCTAACTTTTAGCTTACGTATGTAATGAAAAGTTAACAGTCACCACAGCAATTGTTTAGAATTTAGATCAACATGAGATTTTTTTTCAGGAAGGAGCATTTTATCACTGAGGAGGGCACAGTAGTAATCAAACGCACATCAGCTTGTGTTGATTTCATTATAGTTTGTGAGTTCTCTGTAGATAACTCCCCACCATCCCCTGAAAGCTGGAGGACAGCTCCCACTGCCCCATCTAAAATCAAGCAGGATCCTGTGAGGTTCCTGGGCATGGAAGCCTCTCTGTCCCCCATTTCTTGTTTGTAGGGAGTAGACTCCAGCCTCCATCACCTTCCTTGATTTGTGAAGGGCAGATTCAAACAGTTGCTAATCAGGGAAGGGAGGGGATGCAGAGACAAGGGAGGAACAGCCAAGAAACAGTAGGGCAGCCTTCGGGCAGTGTCCTGGTTCTGCCTCAAGGGCTACACATAACAATATCTTTGAGCTCTTCCGCAGAAATAAAGCCCCCAACAAATGGAAGATGTTGGCATTCTTCATTTCAGAGAGAAGTTCATGGTTTGATAGTCTCAAGAACCAGAGAAGTTCATCAGGAGACCACCTGAGGCCAGATTAAAGGAGCACAGACCCTGCACACACCCTAATCTTATCAGCAACCCTGCCCTTGAACCACCGCTATAAAACTCCTCACCAAATCCTTCCAGGTTGGGTCACAGTTTTTAGAGGGCACGAGCCTGCTGTGGCCCTCTTTGCCTGGCAAAGCAATAAGGCTATTCTTTTCTATTCTCCCAAAACTCTGTCTCTGAGATTCAATTCGGCACTGGTGCACAGAGGCCAACATTTCAGCATCTCATCCTTGGTCTATCGTTTCAGAGATAATATCCTGGGTTACACATGTCAGGATGAGAAGAGATGATTAAGTGGTGGGTTTTCTCAATCCCAACACATCTCAACCCAAGTCCATCATTACAGCAGCCCCCACCCTGCCCTGGAAGCCCAGGCATCTCACCTTCTTCTCGCCATCAAACTCATCCCCATCTCCATCTCTTCCATCCCCCAGGGTTTGAAATTTATGTTACCAGGACTTCTCTGGTAGTCCAGTGGTTAAGAATCCACCTTCCCATGCAGGGGACACAGATTCAATCCCTGGTTGGGGAAGAAAGATCCCACCTCCCGCAGGGCAACTGAGCCTGTGCACTGTAACTACTGAGCCCACATGCCTCAACTAGAGAGAAGCCCACACACTGCAACTGAGACCCGATGCAACCAAAAATAAATAAATAAAAAATAAAAATAAAACTTATGTTACCACCTCATTTCTCTCTTTTACCTCCATGCCCAGCAATGCAAACTCCTACCATCTTCTATATTCAGACCCAGGCTCCACCCTCCTTTTCTGTAGTCGCTTAAGAATTTCCCAGCCTAGACTCTCTTTTTTCTAAAATGGACTTATTGTTCTGCCTGGGCTGATCTTCCTTAGGGCTGTTTTCATCTCAGAACCTCTTTCCTGCCACACAAGGGGAAACCGACCTGCGGGCTTTCAAAGCCCTTCAAAGCATGACTCCACCCACTGATCAGTATTTCCCACAATCCTCTGGCTTCTATAGGGTCAGGATGACCCCTCAAGGCTCCACAAACCTGCCTTGCTCATCCCTGCCCCCCTGGGCATTAGTTTACGCCTCCTTCCCTACCTGGGGCAAGCTTCCTGACCCAGCCACCTCCTACACAGCCTGCAAAGTCCCTCTTGGTGCTATACCCTTGAGCACTATGTCATCTCTCATCTAATTAAAAAAAAAAAATAGCAAGAGTGAGAAAATTCTAGATGAGGGGCTCCCTGAGACCCCGTGCCAGAGATCTTGCAAATGCCCCCTCTCCCCCTTCTCCACCCAGCTCTTAGCCCGGGAGGAGGGGGTGGCCTGCATGAACTACCTCAGTGGACTCTTACTCTCCAGCTCCTGACTGCGGCTTGTGCTTTCTAACGCCTTGGTGAGATTGCCCTGGGGTTGGCCGTGTCCCTTGACCAAAGGTCACTGAGCCTTCCGAGGTGGCCTCTTCCACATGACTTTCCTTCTGAGTCTAGTGATCACTCCCCCGCCCCCCAGTCCCTCCGGCCTGGAGTTGGTGGCGGTCCTGATGCTGCCAGCCCGGAGCTATGGAATCACCCCCGTGGTGCCCTACATGGCTGTCTCTGGAAAGAGTGCCACTGTGCATCCGTTCTCCTGATTGCCTTATCTCTCAACAAGGATACTCTAGACCGTGCTGTCTCTTGAGCGTCCATTTCTTTCCCCTCGAATTCTGTATTGAATAGAGTTCACACACCTCCCCAGGGTCACGTGACCACCACAGTCTCCTGTATCCTCGGCTGCTTACTCATCATGACCCCCTGCCCCCTCCCCATTGCCACAGCTGCCGCCACCGTATCTCTAGGTCTCCACCAAGGGAGGTGGGGGGGGCCGGGGGGCCACGTGCCAACATGGCCTCTATCACTCCCCCTCTGGTGGGAACCACAGCAGCTCTGACACCCAGGACTGACGGGACCCAGGAGGCTCTGGATCCTCCTTCATGGATTTGAGTGAAGTGCTAAACTGGAGCACATGGAAACTGGTTTCCCAGCAACTGCCCGAAGGTGCCTGGAGACTCAATCCAGTGGTGCACGGAAGCCACACTCACGGGCAAACCCTGACCAATGAGACAGGACAGCTGTGTCTCTTCCCGAAGCTGCGCCCAGTTCAGTAACACATTGATCTGCTTCCCATCCTGTTCTGTCTCACTCTCTCTTCCGTCACTCTCACTGCCCTGGGATTGTGCCACCCCCCGACCTCCAGCGAGGGGAGAGGAGCTGAAGGTTGAATCAGTCACCAATAGCCAATGATTCAATCAATCGTGCCTGTGTAATAAAGCCTCCATTAAAACCCAAAAGGATGGGCTCAGAGAGCTTCTAGGTTCCAACCATTCCAGGCCCCAAACTCCCCAAAGACAGAAGTTCCTTTGTTCAGGACCCCGCCCTACAGATCCCTTCATCTGGCAGTTAATTCCTTTAATATGCTTTGTAAAAAAGCAGGTGATCTAGTAAGGAAAATGATTCTCTGAGTTCTGTGCACCACTCTAGCAAATTAATTGAAGCCCAGGAGGGGGTCATGGGAACCTCAGAAGCCTGGGTGACAAGGCCCCAGGGTAGGGGGCAGTCTTGCCTGAGTGAGCCCTTCCTCTGATGTTGTCTCTGGGTGGAATGTGTCAGAATTGTGTTGAATTGTAAGACACCCAGCTGGTGCCTGAGAATTAGGGTTGGTATGGGGAAACCATACCCTGCATCAGAATTGGCGACTAGAAATTGGTTCAAGGTCAAAACTACAATACAGTCTGCATGAAAATGAGTTTGAATATCATAGAGCCCGTTCATCATAATAGGACCGTCCACTCACACAGCATCTCTGGGGCACAGGGCAGGCACCTAGGAACATTTGTTGTGGTTAACTTTAATGAGAAGCTCCTGACCTTGTTTCTGTATCAAACATCATTAATTCTTCTCCTTTAATATCATCTTGATGTTTGTCTCCATGTAGAGAGTCTCTTCTTCCTACATCCTTTACCCCAGAGCCTGTTCTCATAGGTCGCATCTCATGACCTCAGCTGGAGACAGGATCCAGCCTCTTGCTACCCATAGAAGGGAAACTTGATCAGTCCAGTCCAGTCCTATCCATTTGGGGCACCCCAAAGCTAACAGAAGTGTAAAGTGCTGTCTTGCTTCTGCTCTGGGATTTCCCAGCCCCTCGAGAACAGCAACATGGTCTGCAGGCAAGATCCTGATGTTAGAAGTCAGAAGCTTTGGTTCCCATCCCTGCCCTGCAAACAGTTCAATTCGGACCTTCCATGGCTCCAGAAACTTGTCCTGTTCAATGTCCTTTCCTGTACAATGAATCTTAAAGATGCTGATGGCCGGGAGCAAACTGAGAGGCCCTCTGACTCCACCCCTCCATTTCTAGAGGAAAGAAAAGCAGGGGTGCCAGACTGGAGCCTCCCGCCTCCTGGCAAAAACAGCTAGGGAAAGGCTTTGTCTAAGATAAATGCAAGATGCGTGTTAAATACAATTGCTCCTATTAAAACACTTCCTTCTGTCATCGCTGGAAAGTATTCTGTCAAAAAAACAAGACATAAAACTATACACATTATGCTGCCGCGTATGCATTTTGTTGTTGTTGCTTTCCAAGGAAGGGTGTTAGATCATCGTGTGTGTGTGTGTGTGTGTGTGTGTGTGCGCGTGCGTGTGTGTGTGCGTGCGCGCGCACGCGCGCCTGCAGGATATCTTTGGGAGCAGCGACTGCTTCTGGAGAGCGGGCTGGGGACTGGGTGGGCCACGGAGGAGAATGAGGACGGTATTTGTCAGGTCCTTCTGTTCATTCTTGCCTGATGGCTAGGCGACAAAAGGAACTTTGGGTTTCAGTGGGGAAATCTGAATTAATTACCCTGTTCACGCTTTCTCTCTCCTGTGTAGTTTAATTAAGATAGAAAAAATCAGGGCTTTCTTGCTCGCTGGCCCTGGTGAGGACTCACAGATAAGTCCACACAGGGAAGTTGTGAGATGTCCAGGGCTTCTCCTGGGCCCCCGAGTCCCCACCCAGCCTTCTATCCTATTGGGAGCAAAGCTTTGGCAAGACCTGAATTTCCAAGCAGAAGAAACACCCAAGCAGGGAGTGGGGAAGCTCTGCTGAGCTCCAGAGTTGGCAGAAGACCCAGTTAGCACCAACTCCTTCCATCCTTTAACCTCTCTGTTACGCTCACTCCCTGTGGGCTCACGTTCCCAGGAGTCCACACACATGCACTTGTGAAAAGCAGTGTTGAACTAGAAACCAGCTCCGCCCCTGGTGACTCCTTTGTTCCTGAGAATATTCTTCTTCCTTTTCATCCTCTTGATGCCTTGGAAGAATGTTACTTAGGCTCAGAAGAATCAAGTCTATTGGAGTTTATCAATGGACCACTAGAGAAACATGTTCCTTTGAAATGAAGGCAATGCCTGCCCTCTGGAAATCTACATCCACGTGGGAGAGAGAGACCTGAAGCACATTAGGCTTCATAGAAAAATTAGCATGAATTAGGTAGCGAACATTTGTAGAGCGATTCCCTCTCTTCTAATCCTTAGTATTATTCCTAGGATGATACGATTACCAGGTCAACTCAGGGCACCTCTGCCTGGATAGAAGGCTGTAATGAGAGGATATTCTGCTCTCTAGCTGGTTCCTCACTGCTTATATTTCCAGTTCACTTCCCTTGTACGGTCACCAGAATTAACAGGATCTCATGAAATCAGCTTTGGTGCCCCGAGCACCCAGGCAAGCCAGTTTTATCACTTTTATCTCCATAATTTCTGATGAAGCAGATGTCTGAAGGTTAAGTACTCAGAACTCCCCCAGCACTGATCGTAAATGAAGCAGATGCTCTGTCCTCATGTGTGATGGCTTGCAGCGGTCGTCTCAGTTTGATTTAGGAGTGAGACAAAACAGACTTCCCACATCTAGGTGAAATATAGGTGATACGGGAGGAGATTGTGGTTCTTAGGGAGGAATGAGCCCAGCTCCAGCTGTGGAGGTTGGGGGGCAGCTGCTGCCCTGGGGCCCACGATTGCATGACGCCCTCTCCCCCTGACACTGTCACCTGCAAGTCCTCCCCAGAGAGAGCCAAGCAAAATTCGCAAACAGCAAGGATGCGTGAGACGGGGACAAAAGTGCTTTGTGTGCAGCCACTTTGCATCTCTCCTCTCCCTGGCTCAAACCGAAGTTTCGAAATCATGTTATTGCGACGATCATTTTCTTGTGCATTTGAGATTAAATTGAAATTTGAAAATCTAGCTCACAGGCAAAAAGGTAAAACTGCAGATAAATGCTTGGCCAGAAAAGTATTTTTGGGAACAACAGGTTGTACATCAAAACAAGGAATCTTCTAACAATTCCAAAATGGGATGTACTTCCTTTCAGCAGAGACTGGATAGGTGAGGGGGCTAAGACCCTCCCTTCCTTGTGTCCCCTGCAGGGACCAGCCCAGTTCTTTGCCCAGAGAAGTTCCCCACCAGGCTTCAACTCAACTGCTCGCTTGCTGGGCAGCACACTCTTTCCTGGCTGCCCCCAGGGGCTGGCCCTGGATGCTGGCATCAAGCAATCTTTACTTTCAATCACGTTGCAGACCTACCAAAAAATCCCCCAGGCCATCTGAAAAACATTGTTTTCGCATTGAGTTATACCACAGAAATTTGCTATCAATGACAGATCAATTGACTTTGGTCTATCAGATAGTGGAGGAACTCAGGGGCTGATAGAAATCACCCCACCGCTTTCAGGTCCTACTGGGTCGTGAGACAGCACACATCCGGTGTAAACAGCACCCGGGGTGTAGACCCCCCAGATGGGAGCCATCTCTCTGAGGTAGGGCAAACCCCCATTGGGTCCGGCACACTCTGGGTAGGCAGTCTTCGAGATCTGTTTTAGGTTATTTTCAAGGCAAACGCAAGGGACGTCATGGGCATCAGAAGACGTTGCCCATGTGAGCTTCTGCAAGCACATCTATATACCAGTCTAGCTAAGAGAGGCTTAGACAAGACCAGCTCCAAGGCCAAAGCTGAAAAGATCCCATCCATCTTCTGTAACTCATTCCAACACCCCCCACAGAACCAAAGCCTTGCTGACTGAAGCAGGAAGTAGTTGGGTGGGCAGATGTTGGTTTCAGATGTGGTCATTCTGTCCTCACTATACGCAGGCCTGACAGCCCCACTGCTCATCTTCTCAGAAGGAGATGAGCGGTGGATTCCCTCAGAACCCCCTCGGGGGCCTCCTCGCTTCTCTGAACCTGATGCTGCCTGGTGGACCATCCCGGCTGCAACTCATGGCTTCCTAGGTCGACAGTTCTCTGAGTCCCAGCCCTGAACTCCCCTGGCAGCTATCATGACCCACCCCTTATCACCTCTTGGCAAATAAGCATCCCAGATCTTCCCATGAGAGCGCCGGTTTATTTATTTATTTATTAAAGATTCTTTTTTAATTAATTAATTAATTTAATGGCTGTGTTGGGTCTTCATTGCTACACGTGGGCTTTCTCTAGTTGTGGAGAGCAGGGGCTACTCTTCGCTGTGGTGCTCGGGCTTCTCATTGCCGTGGCTTCTCTGGTTGTGGAACTTGGGCTCTAGGTGCGCAGGCTTCAGTAGTTGTGGCTCACGGACTCTAGAGCACAGGCTCAGTAGTTGTGGCACATGGGCTTAGCTCCTCCGTGGCACGTGGGATCTTCCCAGACCAGGGCTTGAACCCGTGTCCTCTGCATTGGCAGGTGGATTCTTAACCACTGCGCCACCAGGGAAGCCCCAGTTTATTTAAAAGGAATGTTCTCTAAATGGAATTTGTTAACTGGAACTCACATCACATGTGCACCTTGACACTTGTACACTGGTGCAGGTCCGGGTTTGCTGGGCCCGGTCTGGGAGGGTGTGGAAGCAGGCCCAGAGCCACAGAGGGGTCTGAGGCTGAAGCTTTATTAGCTTCGTGGTAAATGCACCTCTGCCCTTTATTTAGAGAGCTGAATCTTGGGGACACTGCACTTTCTCTGCCGTGAGATGTTCTATCACTTGTGATGGTCTCCCGCCATCGTAAGAACAACGGGAGGAAGAGAGCAAGCATGGCAGCCGGAAGGCCCGGGTGCAAATACCAGCTGTCTCTTTCCTCACCTTGTGATCTTGAGTATAAAGCTGGCTAACCTCATTCTGCTTCAGTTTCTTTCTCTGAATAAACCAGAGGTAACAAAGTCCCTTTCACATGAGTGCTGTGGAGAATTACAGGGAGGGCGTGTTTATGCAACACGGGTACGAGTGTTCAATGCTATTCACTCAGTGAGCCATGGATCAGTTGATTAGAGTTCAGTAGACGTGATTAAAATCTACCTTCTACAAAGGCAAGTTGGTTATTCACGTGTCAAAATCAGCATGGCGAATGCAAGCAGATATTCAGAAGCAGCATAAATGTACAAAAATAAGATGCAGGACTTCCCTGGTGGAGCAGTGGCTGGGAATCCGCCTGCCAATGCAGGGGACATGGGTTTGAGCCCTGGTCTGGGAAGATCCCACATGCAGTGGAGCAACTAAGCCCGTGCGCCAGAACTACTGAGCCCGCAAGCCACAACACCTGAGCCCATGTGGCACAACTACTGAAACCTGCATGCCTAGAGCCTGTGCTCTGCAATAAGAGAAGCCACCGCAATGAGAAGTCCATGCACCACAATGAAGAGTAGCCCCCACTCACCACAACTGGAGAAAACCCGAGTGCAGCAATGAAGACCCAACGCAGCCAGTAAATAAATAAAATTAATTAATTAACTAAAAAAAAACAAGATGCAAAATAGAACCACACTTAGCCTGAACCAATGGCTTCATATAGCAGCACGAGAAGAGGAGGTACATGTACAATTTGCACAGCTCTCGGGTATTTTTTGTCTCCTCTTGACACACCTTCTCCTCCAAGTTCTATCCCATCCCCTAAAACCCATCCCTGTGCCAGCTGAGAATCACACTCTTTACAGGGCTTTAGGCAAAGACTGAATTTATTCTGTGGATTTGACCAGTCACGTTGGATAAAGGTGTTGTTTTCATTTGCATGATGTAAAAACGCAGCTGAAGTAGGAATACTCACATATTTTACAGTATTAAAAATATATATTTAATAAGAAAGATTCATGAAGGCATTTGATATAAAACATACACAGTATGCTATTTCAATATACAAATGCTTTAAAGGAAAGAGAGATAAGAATTATAAGAGTAGCATCATTTAAAATTTATAAAAGTTTCCATTTTTCTTAAAGGTCACATTCTCATCCTTTGGGATGTACAGACATTATGTGGTTTAACACAGTTTTACCCACATTCAAAACATCAAGTTTTAAATGTTTGAAGCATAGCATGTACAGTACAAAATGTTTCCATAGGAACATAACAGAACCCATCACTAGTGGCCTGCTGTCAGATGGCTTTTAATTAATCAGTTAGCCATTTTTAAGACACTAGTTCAGCTTATTGCTACAATATTCAAGTTGTTCTATTCACCCCAAATATAAAGACTTTCATTTATACTGCAATTTCCTGACAAAGGCTCAGAGAGTTATCATACAATATACACCAATATACACCAAACTATTCTGAGTTAAATGAAGTTCCCATACTTAAATTAGAACCGAGAATAGTAGTTTTAGGCTAATACATTACCCTTGTGATTGGTATTTTTAAAATTGTGAGCAAAGTGCACAGTGAATGAAATCAGTCACCGGAAACGATCCCTCCATGAACGCTCAGCTTCCTTTCAGTCAGAAGTACCACCTGAGAAATGAGAACCTTCCAGCCTGGTGGGGGCCAGGGCAGCTCCAGAAAAAAACACACAGGAGCCACGTGGAGTCACATTCATGAGTCGTGGGAGCCCAGCCGATACTCGCACACTTCACTCAACAGAGCCCCTGTGCAGTCAGCGGAATCAGCTTCCCAGAGATCGATACACGCTGGGTCCTGATTTAGGGCAAACGCCGCCATCCATCAGCCGTATTCTAGTGTTGGTGGACCCCGGACAAGGTTGAAATAGCCAGCCAAGGCCCCAAGGTCTATGTAGAGAGAACGCTGCCTCTTTAGCATCTCCGATTCCTCAGTGCTCCCGGTGCATGAAGAATCTGCAAAGGGAAACATCAAAAAAATAAAATAAATGACCAGGGGGACACGTTCAATAATAAATGTCTGTTCCCTCAGCAAAAAAAACAAGAACAACAACAAACTTTGGGCCTAATGGAACAACATTCAAACTCTGGTTTGATGGTTTGATTAAAAAGCCATGGAGCTGGACTTCCTAAGGTGGCGCAGTGGTTAGGAGTCCACCTGCCAATGCAGGGGACACGGGTTCGATCCCTGCTCCAGGAAGATCCCACATGCTGCGGAGCAACTAAGCCAGTGTGCCACAACTACTGAGCCCATGTGCCGCAACTACTGAAGCCTGCACACCTAGAGCCTGTGCTCCACAACAAGAGAAGCCACCACAATGAGAAGCCTGTGCACCACAAGGAAGAGGAGCCCCCACTCACCGCAACTAGAGAAAGCCCGTGTGCAGCAACAGATTCAACACAGCCAATAAATTAATTAATTAATTTAAAAAAAAGTTTAAAAAAAAAAAAAGCCATGGAGTTGAACACTATGGGCTAGTTTATGTGATACGACACAGACAAAAGAATTCAAGAAAGAGTCAATGACCACAAGAAATCAGTTAGAAATTCTGGCCTGTTTTCCAACATCCCAGATGATTCTTTTTAAATGCAGAAAAGTCAGACAAGAAGCTGAGAAATGCAAACAAGCATTCCAGGCTTGACATCTGGGTTTGGACCCAAATAGATTCAGGATGTCATAGATTCTCATAATAAAAATTGAAACCCCTCTCTGTGCACATTCAGTGCTCCTGGAATGCATATGGTCTTTCCTAAATGGGAAAGCTTCACAGCTGCCAGAGAGATTTTGAGCAGAGGAAGACAGAAATGCAAGTTGCCTTCAAACTCAATATTTTATCAGTGCCATGATGTTACCAAAGGCGGCTGGCTTGGCTTACTGTTATTGCATTAAACAGAACCCCACTCTTTGCTAATAGCAAAACCATCATGCTTGATCTGTTTTTAAAAGCAAACGCTATTCACTGTTGCAAAAAAGCAACGCACAGGCAATTCTCAAAGACTGCATTACCTCCATTTGCACTGGAAACCAGTTAGGCTGGTAAAGTAGCCAATTTTTTTTTATTGTGATTTTTTTTTTTTTTTTTTTTTTTGGCCAAGCCATGCAGCATGTGGGATCTTAGTTCCCGGACCAGGGATCAAACTCATGTTCCCTACAGCGGAAGTGCAGGGTCTTAACCACTGGACCACCAGGGAATTCCAGCCCTTTTTTTTTTTTTTTTTTGGTATATGCTTTTGCTAACATTCTTGCTGAAATTTCTCCAACAACTTATGGCATGCTGGAAGTCACTTTTTTTTAAGTTTTATTACAGTACAGTTGACTGACAATGTTGTGTTAATTTCTGCTGTACAGCAAAGCGACTCAATTATACATATATATATTCTTCTTCACATTCCTTTCCATTATGGTTTATCACAGGATACTGAATACAGGTCCCTGTGCTACACAATGAGACCTTGTTGTTTATCCATCCCATGTGTACTAGTTTGCATCCGCTAATTCAATTTCCCAAGCGCTTTTATGAGCTCTATTAGAAGTTGGACGCAGACAGAAAAAGAGAAGCCAGGGCACCGCACACCGCAGGGCGTCCTTACCCGCAATGTTCTCAGGAAGCTCCAATTCCTTTCGGCTCAGCAGCCGCTTCCGCTCAAAGAGGGCAGAGTCCAGACTCTGACAGCGGGGCTGATCCTCCCTGGGGGGGTTCAGGGCGTCATGTTTCAGCAGGTCTGCTGCCCTGGGCCGGTGGTTGGGGTTCCTCTCCAGGGCGGCCTCGATCAGCTCTCTCATGCCAGGACTGCAGTCTTCAGCAATGTCCTCCAAGGGAGGCGCCTGCTTGTGGATCTATAAACAAAGCAGCTCTCTCAGCATCCATGGTATGAAAACATACCCTCAACAGGACAAGTATTCTAGTTACAAGACCCAGGCAGTCTTTTGTTTCGAGGCAAATACAATTCATACTCTTCAGTAACACTTCCTAAGGACATCAAGTGAAACCCGTCTTTGGTTGAAAGCAAAGATACATTCGAGGTGTGACTAAACCTCCATCGGAGCAGTGGCCGAAGGCTCCTACAACACATGCGGAAGTGTCTGCTTCTCAATCTCATGGTCAAAGGGGGGCTGCGTGTTTCACTATGTGCCAAGCTGCCGTGGGGAACCTATAATCTAACGTGTTTTTGGAAAGTGTTCACAGAACACATACAACTTCCTGGGCTCAATGACTTACGCTACTCTGATGCGTTTTAGTGGCATCTCGTATAACGGCACAGCATACAATTTCTGCCCCTGCGCACGGGGGCAGGTTCCCACTCAAACAGCGATGAATGGCCAGCCAGCCCTCCACGTGGGAGGAACATTCAGCTTCCCTCACAGGTCACACTTCACCATCATCCCAGTCAGGTGTGTTACGGGAGGAAGAGCAGCTCTCCTGGGCAGGTGGGATGCCCCTCCGCCCACACTTACTATGTACAGGTAGGAGGGGTAGGCCGAGCGTGGGTAGCGCTTCACCCAGGGCGCGGTGCCCGTCTGCATGTGGATGAGTGTGGCCCCCAGGCTATAGATGTCTGCTTTGGTGGAATGGCCCCTGCACAGGATCACCTCGGGGCTCATGTAAATCTGAAAGAGAATCAGGACAGGTCAGTCTGACTGCCCTCACCTGTCTGGGTACCACTTCCCTAATCCAGTTCTGGAAGCTGGGTCATCCCGCTTTCGCCACATTCACAGCACACTTCATCCCTTCAGAAGAGCGTGCTGGGCTCCCTTCAGCGAAGGAGAAGCAGAGACCCTCGGGGACCCAGGCAGCTTTGGCCGAGGGGCCCCTGCAGCCTCAGAATACCTTTTCGCGCGGACTGAACACAAGGCAGACCAGGCAGCAGGGGACCCATAGCTGAGAACCCACGTGGGCCACCCACTCATCAGAGTTCTGCAAGTCATCGGTACTTCCTGTTTCTATTCAAACACCAATTCCATTCATATTTAAGTGGACACTAAAATACATGTCCTCATTTCATGTTTGTCATTAAAATGCCAAACTGCGAATTATCTGCAGTCATCAAAGACAGCAGAAGTCTCCAGGGTATCGACACCGACTACGCGGAAGAGAAGAATTTAAAGTGTAAAATTGGAAAAGTGATCCTAATTCGTCACTTCTATGAACCACTTCTTATTCTACCCACCAGGGAGCCCAGTGACTAAATATTAAAGGCATGGCATAGTCACATTGTGTAAGTTCTGTCTGGTTTTATGAGCCGATGATGGGAAAGGAGGACTAGTTTTAGAAATAGTTTCTCTAAGCAGTGTTTGCTCCTAAACGTAAAAAAGAGAAAAAGAGCAAACACTGGGGACCCGTGATCTGTCTTTACGGCCAGCACAGACATAGAACAGGCACAACCCTCACTGTCAATATTTAGCTTTAAGAAGTTCTGATGCTGCCTGAATATGGAGAAGCGGGTGAGTGTTCCCAGAATACATTTCAGAGTAAATAAATAAAGAACCAGCTTACAAAAACTGGGGAAATTGCCCAGTTTCCCCGCCTAACTTGCCTCAAGTACTTCCTACAACACACTTCCGGGCTGGCTGGCTTTGGTTCCCTTGCTGGTTCTCTCTCTCTCTGAAGGACTTTCTTACTAAATAAAATCACAAAGTTTAGCAACACGCTCAGTGGTCAGGAGTGCTGTCCATAGCAGTGCCCACCCCACCCCACCCCTGCCGGCTCTCCTAAGCAAGGATTAGACAAAGCATTACTGCTGCTGTCACCAAGGGCAGCTGTGCACTTGGGCCCTGGAGGGACTGTGTGATGGGACATGGGGGGTGGGAGGGTGACCGCATCCCGTCCACCTGGTGACCTGCTGCCGCCCCTCCACCCAGAGTCCCACAGCTCACAGCTCCTAACTCCTCAAGCTCTGGGAAGCCAGAACAGCAGGGCATGGGGCTCAAGGGCACTTGGGGCCGGCTGGCTACAGGCCTGAAACAGGCCTAAGGGACCCTGGCCAGGCTCCCCGGGGGTTGTGTGCTCGAGATCGTGGGCTCTGGAGCAAAGGAGCCTAGAGGTCAGGGGTCAAGGCCTTCACCCCTCAAACATTTATTACAGAGGGTAAGAGACTCTGTGTGTGTGTGTCCGTGCACATGAGGATGACATGTGACCTCACATAAGAACTACACGACAGAAACCATGCTATTAAAGGAATTCTAATTAGCTGTTCACATTGATTATTTCTTCTTTCTCTGTAGCAGGGAGTTCAAAAACAATAGCTAAAAAACAACAACAACAACAACAAAAACCAATAGCTTACAGATAGGCCAGATTAACCCTGTACGTGTATCATCAACACGTGGTTACAAGATCACATCCTGAATAAAATGCTGCAGGTGCCCAGTGTCTGTATTTGTGAGCTCTGCTGGGGGACTCAGAAATCACCTGTAGCCAAGCGATCACGTTCTAATGGGAAGTGAATCGGCATGGTTGACCTTGACTAACTATACCTTAAAGGCCGAGGAGTCAAAACTAGCCGACTGAGAGCTTTCCTTCACCCTCCAACTCACCATGACACTTCACTACCACACTTCAAACACATAGTAAACAAACGCGGGTTGATCAGAAGAGTTTACAACTAGGAACGCCAAGGCCGGTTTAGCACCTCAGAGAAAGCAATTTACATTTGATGAAAATACCTCAACCCAAATACTACTCAGGGATAGACGCTGTGTTCCTATCTCAAACTCAAGTACACACTCTCTTTCTGCTAGAAAATCCCAGAAAGGAGATGTCCTTCTCCAGCTATTGCAAAATGTTCAATTTGATCATCCTGCCGGGAAGAGAAAGGTATTTTCCATCTTTTAAATACCACAAATAGTTTGTTTCTCAAACTGGCTCCAGGAAAAAGGGTAGACTGTCACATATCTGAACGTCTGATGACTGCCAAAATATGCTGAAGTATTTTCCAGAAAAACTATGTCATAAGTGTTAAGTCTTATTAGATTTTGTATTCCTGAGATCTGGTGACTAAAACATTCTTAAAAAAAAAGAAAAAAAAGTCCACAGTTTTCTCTTCTAAATATTAGTCTACTCAAAGACAATTCTCCAGAATCCTCCCCCAAGTATTTTCCAGAATAAGTTCAGTAATAACAGCGAAAACAACAATCTCTTCTGCTGCCTGGGGGAGTCTTTGCTTTGAGAGAGTTAAGAAAAGGCTTACAGAATCTTGGTTTGAAATGTAGACAATTTTTTTTTTGCACTGCAGTGAGTTCAGTGCAATATATTTACTAGCTAAAATAAAGGTTATCGTCTGATGTGGGAAGACATTCGGGAACCTTTGTGAAACCTTGAAAATGTTGAAGTATGTGGGCCGAGCGATGGGATTCAGAATGTCCTGCTTGAGCAGTGGAGGAACTGAGGGTGTGGGGCGTGGAGACTAATATCACCCTGTTTGGTCCTGAAGGATGGCTGGTTAGCCAAAGACGGGTAAGATTCCTCAAGGGAGGAACAACCTAAGACAGGCACAGTCGCAGAGGGGCCAACACGGGTGGGGCACAGACCCCCAATATCTGAGAGAGGTCTCCTGCCCCCAGGGCTGTTTTGCTCTCCACCCCCAGCTCAAATCCACACCTGCTCAACTCGGACCCAGGAAGTAAACAAAGATAATTGCCTCAGTCATGTGAGGCCCTTGATTGTTTATGAGTGTAACCTGAGAATGTTAGCCCACGAACTCAATAAAAGCAACCTGGGATGAGTCAGCAGAGCTCTTGATCTGAGAGGTCTTGAGCCCCCCGGTCCCACTTTTCTCTTCAGTCTGTGTCTGTGTTTTCTTCAAGCTTGCGGCACCCGTCACTCGCCTCGAGTCGCCGAGCTGGTCTCGGCAGTCTGATTAACACCAGAACTGACCTGATAATCTCAGGGCAAAGGTCCAGCCAACTGCCCCCTCTCCATTTCCTGAGGGCACTTTCAACAGCTAGAAGGGCATGGGGCTGGGAGTTTAGCGTCTCGTAGTCATGGAGATGGGCCCGGAAGGCAGCTTCTACACCCATGTACCTTCCCAGATGCATCTAACCCCACACCCATCAAAACTAACTGTGAACTAAACAGTTAAACGTTAATAATTCAGGTAAATGTAAAACAGGTCCTTTCTCCAGAGTGGAGTCCTTGTCGGCTCTGTCCTGTGCTCCATCCCTGGTACCTACTAGCAGCCTGCACGCAGCAGATGCCCAACAGACACTCTCTACACAAATCAACTATTCAGCCTAATAATATGAACGCTAAATATATTATTTGAAAGCCCATGAATGCATTTCTCTGAATCCCGTTTAGATTCAGGGAAGTTTTCTTTTTGTTGTTTTTCCTTCGCAAATGAGTTAAATAGTATAACAAGCTTATATCTTCATATAAAATTCATTTGTGCTCCAATAAATGAGATTTCTTTTAAGATTCCCAGGATTAAACAGAGACCTGAAATGTCAGTTCTCAATAAATGTTCTTAACGACCATGACAATTATGGCTGTAATTGAATCAAAACACTAATATTAGTTATACTAAAACCATATATATTAGTTGTATCAAAAAGTTACACTGCAGTTAAACCTTAGACTTTAGACGCAGAAAGAACTAGATTTCGAGGCCCTGCTCTATCGGGAGCTGAGTAACTTGGGACACTGTATTTTAACCTCTTCAAGCTTATTTGCTTATTTTAAAATGAGAATAGGACTTCCCTGGTGGTGAAGTGGTTAAGAATCCACCTGCCAATGCAGGGGACATGGGTTCCAGCCCTGGTCTGGGAAGATCCCACATGCCACAGAGCAACTAAGCCTGTGCGCCACAACTACTGAGCCTACATGCTGCAACTACTGAAGCCGGCGCACCAAGAGCCCGTGCTCCGCAACAAGAGAAGCCACTGCAATGAGAAGCCTGAGCACCGCAGCAAAGAGTGGCCCCCGCTCACCACAACTAGAGAAAGCCTGTGTGCAGCAACAAAGACCCAATGCAATCAAAAATAAATATAAATAAATAAATACATTTATAAAAAATAAAAAAAACTTTAAAAATAAAATAATAATAGTATTTGCCTATGATAATAGTATTGGGAGGATTAAAGAATAGAATTCATTTCAAGGGCTCAAATGAGTACAAGGCACAAAGTGAACGCTTATTAAACATGTTCCCATGACAATGATTAAATGCAATGGTTTTCCTCCCCTTCTTTGTCCTTTCTGCCGTAATGCTAGAACATCTTATCTTTACTCTTAATAAGGCACTGCCGATTCTTGTGTGAACATAATTACCTCTGTTCCTCGGAGGTCCTTAGGAAAATAGATCTCTTCAGTCATTTGGACACTTAGACCAAAATCTACCAAAACAGCTTTTGTGGACATGAAAACAATGTTGCTGGCTATAAAGAGAAGAAAAATTTCAGTAAAAAACGTGTATCTATCCATGAATAAAATGAAACATTATTTAAAACGAGTTCCAAATAAAGACAGATTGAAATGCTTCCCCTACTGAAATGGGTGTATTATATTCAAAAGAGAAGGATGCATCTGGGTGAGAGTTTAGGTAAATATCACTTCAGATTTGTCAAGAATTCAGCCAAGGTGGATATAAATGATTGTAGCCATTAATAATCCTCAAGGTACAACAGCCAGGACATGGAAACAACCTGTGTCCATCAATGGATGAATGGGTAAAGAAGATTTATATATATATATATATATCAATTTTTGTGACATATATACCTAAATATGTGTATATATATATACGTGTGTATATATATGTATATACGTATATACATGTACAAATACATATAAATTACATGGTATATATAATGAAATATTATTCAGCCATAAAAAAGAAGGAAATCCTGCTATTTGTGACAACATGGGTGAACCTTGAAGGCATTATGGTAAATGAAATAAGTCAAACAGAGAAAGAAAAATACTGTATGATCTAACATATGTGGAATCTAAAAAAGAAAAAAACAAACCTACAAACAGAGAACAGAGTGGTTGCCAGCGGTAGGGGCGAGGGGAATTCAGGAAGGTGGTCAAAGGGTACAAACTTCCAGTAACAAGATGAAAAAGTTCTGGGGCTGTACCATACAGCATGGTGACTATAGTTAACAGTACTGTATGGTGTATTTGAAAGTTGCTAAGAGAGTAGATTTTAAAAGTTCTCACCACCAAAAATAAATTATAAATACATGAGATGGATGGATGTGCTAACTAACCTTATTGTGGTATCATGTTGCAATGCATGCATAGTATCAAATCATTACACTGTACACCTTAAACTTACACAATGTTATATGTCAGTTACTTCTCAATAAAGGTGGAAAAATATATTTTATATTTTATATATTGAGTTTCAAATTCTAAGACATAAGCATAATATTATCAAGCCACTTTCTAAAACAGAAAAAGTAAAATACCCAATTTTTGTCAGTACAAGGTATGCTAGTCTAATTTATCCTTAGATATTAAGGATCCATAGTGGGTCTCTCTTGCATATTTCCCAACAATCTCTTACTCGTAGAAAGCAGTCAGTGAAGGCTTCTTTTATAGACTATTGCCAAATTGGCACTCCAAATTAAAATGCAATCTGTTTTTCAAAACCATTGACTTGTGTTTTTAAGTAAATTACTATTTTTAAAGCCTTAGTAACAAGGCAGTTGTTAACGATATGTGGCTATAATCTTTTCCACAATTGGAACATCATTCTTCCTTAAGACTTTGAAAGCTCTCATGACCCCTTCTTGACTCTAAAATGTGTCTCAGGAGCCCAGGGAGGAAGGCGGAGAGTGATGCGGGGGGGGGGGTGTCTTCCCTGATACGGAGGACCTTCAGACTGAAGGAGGAGCCGTGTGCCTAAGGTCTAACTGGTCTCTTTAAACCAGAAAGGGACACATCCAGAGAGAACTCACGTTTAATGTCATGGTGAATCACTTTCTTTGAGTGCAGAAAATCAAGCCCCTTGAGAACATGCTTTGTCACCCAAATAATCTCAAATTCTCTCATGGGTCCACAGCTTTCTAACTTCTCCAGGACAGACCCTCCCTCGCCTGCTTCCATAAAGAGATGGACAGTTTCGCCCCACAGAACCGCGCCGTATAACTCAGCGATGTTCTCGTGCCGGAAGCAAGCCTGGATTTCCACGTCAGATGGCTTAAACTGCTCTACGGGGATCTAGAACACAAAAACACAAGGAAGATTCTAAACAACCCCAGGATAATGAAAAGAATACACAATACAGGTCAACCCACAAACCAGAAGGCAAATAAATGCCCTCAAGGATACTCCGATGTGTTACGAAATTGTGCTCCTGAGTTAAGATAATGTTTACCTGAGATCTGCCTTTACATTAACATCCGCTTAAGGTTGAAAAAAATTCAAAATAAGAAAATAAAAAACAAAATAATGAAATACTACTTTCATTTAGAGTATAGATGCCCAACCAAAGAATTATTCATGACTGAATCAAAGAGGTAATTTCCCATCTTTTATACATGTAATTTTAGGTCATATTTTCAATATTCTTTGCCATGAAATAATACAATGTCTCTGGTCTCACAGTCTGTGTTCTAACAATGTATTTAAATAAGCACTGGCCATCTATTCTATGGTAAATCGAAGTCATTAATAAAGAAAGAAGTAGCTCTTTCAATACGGATAGATACGGAATATCTCCAAAGTATACTGTTAGACTGAAAAAAATCAAGATGCAGAAGTACAAATATTCTATTCTCACCTGTGATAAAATGTTCAACTATACATAACGTGTCCATAGAAGTTTCCTGAAAGGACACGTAAGAACTCATTAACAGTAGTTCCCTTAAGGAAAGGGATTTCATTCTTTAGCCTGCATCCTTTTGAACCTGTTTGGGGTCGTTAATCATATTACATGTTTCTCTTTTTTAAGAAAAAATATGGCTTAAATATTAAATACAAGGACTGCAAGGAAAACAAACCCACAAAGCTATTTCTCATGCCTTTTGTGATAAAAGTGAAAAACAGGACACTTTGGTTCTAAGAGCTTTAAAAAATGTCTCCAGATTTTTTTTTAAACTTGGCCAAATCTCCTTCTAAATGCAAACTTCAAATAACTTACTATATTACCTCCTCTTTTTCCTTTTAATAATAGATGCTCTAGCCAACCTTCATGGAGGAACAAACAAGGCCCACATGATGATAAGAGAAACTGAGATGATATTCAGTAATTATTTTCTTTTTGTTGTTGCTGTTTAATCAAAAATGAGTTTGTTTTATTGCAGTTTAAAAACAAAAACTTTAAAGTAGAACAGACATACAGAAAAATACGTAACTGGTTAAGTATCAAACTCAATGAATTTTTAACTGCATGCACGCACGGTAGCAGGATGTAGATCAGGAAAGAGAACTCCACCAGCTCCCCCAAAACCCCCTGCTGACCCCTGCCTGCCACTGTTCTGCAAGGGCACCCACTAGAGGGATTTCCAACAGCATGAGTTTGTTCAGCCTTTTGACCTTTATAGAAGTGGAATCTCATACAGTAGATCCTATTTCGTGGCCCCGCTGTTCTGGCTTAACCTAATGTAGACTCATCTACACCATTACAGTGGTGAGTCATTCCTTCTCTTCACTAGACAGCATCCCAGTATGTAAATACACCACATTGCAGCATCTGGAAACTTTCCAGTCTGGGACTATTACAAATAGTGCTGCCACAAACACTAGCACATCGCGCTGGTGACCGCGTGTGCATGCCTGCTAGGTAAGCCCCTGCAGGAGCGTAACTGCTGGGTCAGAGGGCGTGTGAGTGTGTGCTTTGGTAGATCCTGCCAAACAGTTTTCCAAAGTGGGGACACCTCAGCAGTGACTGTTTAAGAAGAAGAGATGGGGTCTTTCCAATAACTGGTCTATTTAAATTCAGCCCTTTAATCGTAGTCCTGAGAAGCCTTATGGCTTTCCCAACATCTGCTTCCCTGCCTGGTCCCCTCCCCAGTGGGTAGGGGAGCAGCAAATAGATTTGCTCTTGTGGGACAGCTCCCCTCCCCCACCCTACCACAAGAGGGATGAGGTTATCCAAGCTGGCGCCAGATAAGCCAGTACTTTCTTTTTTATCAGAGCAAACCGGCCATGCACTTAAGCATACTTGGGGGCTGGGCAGCCCCAGATGATTTTTTGGACAGAGCACCCTTAGATAACAGGCAGTCAAACGGTAGCCAGCTTTGAGTAAAGCAAATCAACAAACACACAAAAGCCCCAATGCCAAACACACAGGGCACCCTGTCTGGTTATGAAGAACATACCAATTTACACGCCATTCTTTTCTTAGTCTTCATGTCTTGTGCTAAGTACACTTTTCCAAAGGCCCCCCGAGGAATGAAATTGGAGCCAATATTCCTGTAAGTCAGCTTCCAAGGGATGAGAAGAACATCAGAGTCTATTTGATAGCGTCCGTTCCGGGGAGAGATTACCTACAACAAAACAAAAATGCAGGAGGATGAGAATTTCAGCAAAGTCCTCTTCTGACACCCACCCTTTAGAAACTGGTTATGTTAGACCACATTCCTACACGCAGTATTCAAAATTAATGTCACTGTATGTAATCCTAACAGTGTACAGAGGCTATATTTAGAGCTTCAGCAAGACAGAGAAAGCATGTAACAGAAACACATCCCTGGTCAGACCTGATCATATTTCTATCTACATGTAATTCATGGCCAAAAATAACTTTAAAATGTAAACTGTGCGTGCAAGCTGACTTGTTTCCAGTTAACATGTGCTAACCTGTTAGTCTACATAACTATTACTCAGAGATGATGCACACGGAGAGAGTGTAGAAATGAACTGATGATCACAGAGGATTCTGGGAAACAATGCGTGATGCCACAGCTATAAGTGGACAGTGCCACACAAGTAAAGTGGGGGCAGAATCACTTCTCATCTACTCCCTCATTTAATATTTATTGAGTGCATGGTATGTGTCAGGCACTGTGTTTGGTGCTGAGGAGGCAGCGATGAACAAGAGGCATGCGACCCCTGACCTCTGAAGGTTCATGAGTCAGCAAACACTTCCAACAAGAGGTCTGAAAACCAGCCAACTCAAAAACTGAGTGACAACCTAACTGTTCATTGACAGATGAATGGATAAAGAAGATGTGGTACATGTATATATACAATGGAATACTACTTAGCCATGAAAAAGAATGAAATAATGCCATTTACAGCAACATGGATGGACCTAGAGATGATCATACTAAGTGAAATAAGTCAGAAAGAGAAAGACAAATACCATATGATATCACTTGTATGTGGAATCTTAAAAAAAAATGATACAGATGAACTTATATACAAGACAGAAATAAATCCACAGACACAGAAAACAAACTTCCAGTTACCAAAGGGGAAGTGGGGGAGGGATAAATTAGGAGCTTGGGATTAACATATACACACTGCTAGATATAAAACAGATAACCAACAAGGACCGACTGTATAGCACAGGGGACTATAGTCAGTATTTTGCAATAACCTATAAGGGAAAAGAATCTGAAAAATAACACATGTGCGCGCGCACACACAGACACACACACACAGACACACACACACACACAGAGACACACACACACACACACACACACACACACACACACACACACACACACACACACACACACACACACACACACACACACACACACACACACGAGGGTGAGTCAAAAATTACCCGCACTCTGGCTGTAGAATTTACAGACGTTTTACTATAACTGCAGTGTGGATAATTTCTGACTCACCCTCGTATATATAAAATAATTGAAACACTTTGCTGTATACCTGAAAGTAACTCAACCCTGTAAATCAATTATACTTCAATTTTTAAATAAGTAACAATAAAAAATATTAAGAGAGAGATATCCTGATAGCAGGGTGGGTTATAAAGGTCTGAGCCCTTCTCAAAACTCATCAAACTAAATATTAAAGATTTGTGTATTTTACTGCATACAAAATCTACCTCAAATTTTGAAGAGTGAAAAATTAAAAGGAGAAATAATTATAAATAAAATAAAAACAAATTAATAACATAGTCCACAGGAGGCGTGACCTGAGCACATTCCTAAAAAAAAAAATGTGTAGGGTTTTTTTCAAGGGCTGGAGTCTCAAAAATACAGGTTTTACGTCCCTGTCATTAGTAAAATTATGATTTCAGATTATGAATTTGGGAATTATGAAACTGTCAAAGTGACACGAAGTTATTTCAAGAACGGAAGAAGCTAAAGGGGACTGCGGATCACGTGGAGAAAGAGAAGACACCGATTCACCTCCAGATGCGTGGGCCCTGCTCCGGGAATAACTTGGTGACCGTAGCATTATTCACCAGGACCCATTACAGTATTGCTAA
The DNA here is from genome assembly GCF_030028045.1 of Hippopotamus amphibius kiboko. Classification (NCBI taxonomy): domain Eukaryota; kingdom Metazoa; phylum Chordata; class Mammalia; order Artiodactyla; family Hippopotamidae; genus Hippopotamus; species Hippopotamus amphibius. Next base: position 134,434,705 of record NC_080189.1, on the reverse strand, counting down.
TCTTGGCTTCACCCCACCAACAGACGTGCTCACTATTAGTCAGGGAACGAGGCAAAGAATGACACTAATACCTAGAAATGTGAAGTCACTACACTTAAAACTTCAGTATTTTACTGATCGTGGCCTCTGCACAGGACCCAAGAGGCAAAATGACTAAGTGGAGACCAGGGTCTTGCCAAGTTTGAAATATGACCTCCTTTGAAGAAGTGTCACTTCAGGTTCCTGGAGGCCACTTGTACAGCACACTGGGAACCACTTGCAGAGAGAACCGTGCTCACGGCACTCACTTTATTGCCTGTTCCTTGTTACTAAATATTTACAGACCCAATTTCACCCGATTCTCCAGGAATCCACTTCAGGGCTTAACTTACCTTTGGAAAAAAAAAAGTTTTACTTAAAAAAGAATTTTTTTTTAATTGAAGTATAGTTGATTTACAATCTTGTGTTATTTTCAGGTGTACAGCAACGATTCAGTTATACACATACATACCTATTCTTTTTCAGATTCTTTTCCATGATAGGTTATTACAAGATATTGAATATATTTTCCTGTGTTATACAGTAGGTCCTGGTTGTTTATCTACTTATATATAGTAGTATGTATCTGTTAATCCCAAACTCCTAATTTATCCTTCCTGCCTCCCTTTCCCCTTTGGAAACCATAAGTTTGTTTTCTATGTCTGTGAGTCTGTTTCTGTTTTGCAAACAAGTCCATTTGTATCATGTTTTTAGATTCCATGTGTAAGTGACATCGTATGATGCTTGTCTTTCTCTGACTTACTTCACTTGAAAGTTCTACTTTTGTCCAACCCAAACCTGCTCTAACCTACTCTGACCCCGTGTCCTCTTAGCTGAGGGGATGAAAAGTAATAATACCAGCATCTGCCGAGCACTAACTCTGGGCAGGCACCATGCTGAGTACTTCACACATTAACTCAGCAATTTCTCACAACACGCCTGTGACGTAAGGACTCCTTTTAACTCTACTCACAGATGAGGAAACTGGCTTCAAGAGATTAAGGAACTCACTAGGCAGTGACAGGATTCGAATTCAGGTCCATCTGACCCCAAAGCCACTGCTCCTATTCTTCAGACAAGAGCCTTTGATCTTCCAAGGGCTGTAATTAAAGCTGAGCCATGATCAAAACAGTTATTAAATGCCTACATGCACACGTCACTGAGCACAGCTTGGCCTTCTCCTCTTTAGATCAAATACTGCAGCTCCTTCACCCCAGTTTATCATCCTCCATGTTCTGGGGACCCCGCTTCGAACACCCCACAAGTTCTCCACGCGACCTCTGATGACAGCCCCTGAACGTGCAGAGTGACACACCAGTGCTGGCCAATCTGTGGTTCTGCAAAGTCCCTGGATCTTCCCCAAGCCCTAGACCTTCCCTATTTGGGTTTGAAATGTTTTTCCCCTTCTTCTCCTTCTTTCTAGCGGCCCAAGCAAATAATCTTATGGAAATCTACACTGCCCACTCTCTCTGCCAACTCCTTAACATGCTAGAGCCATGGTCAAGTGCAGACACTGGAGGCATGCTGTCCATTTCCTCACCCAATCACTGCCATCGACACGAAACAACTCGGGGCCCAGGAGCAGCACATGAGAAAGTCTGTGCGAATAATTCCCTAAGGGTCCCGTGTGATGTGAAATGGATGTGACCCTGGGCTACATGAAAAGAGGCGTGGGATCTAGACCAAACGCCAAGCTGGCTCTGTCCTGCTCTGCTGGTCCCACAGCAAAGGGACAGCCAGGTTCAAGTTCTGGGCTGTAAGACGGGCTTGAGACCAGAGGGTGCTACCCAGAGAAGGAGGAAAGGTAACACTGCAGTGCCTGAGAAGGGACAGGCACAGTCAGACGTGTCGGAGAAAGAAGAGGGAAGCCGTGGGGTACGTGCAGTTTTGTAAACATTGAGGGGACTGTGTCATAAGGAAGGCGTGTGACAACCCTAACCCCAACGGCTTGCATCCTTTCAACACTCACTATGTGCAGACAGGTCACGTGCATTCATTATTCATTCCAAACAACTGTATGGAGTGAATGCGGTCATTTACCCATTTTACAGATGAGTAAATGGAGGCATAGAGGTCGTAGTGCCTGGCCCAATGCCAACCAGCTGGTCTACTTCAGAGCTGAGATACATGCCGGACACTAACTCAGGGGGCCTGCCGTCTTCACCACTCCTCGTCATATATACACATACACATTTTTACGGCCCAGATGTAGGGCTAGGACTCAGGGGAGTCAGAGATGGCTTTTCGTGCCCTCTAAGGGGGGACTTCCCTACCATCAGCCTGGGCCCAATAGGACATTAAATGATCCTGAATATGAGGCATGAGGCACGCTTTGTCACAGGTTTCCAAGCACAGACCAAAATGCCCTGCATTTATTGGAGGTGATGAGTAAGGTGATTCAAGCTTCAGACAGAGCTTGACTCAAGTATCTTTAAGGTTTTTTTAAACCAGGAATCCATGACTAAGCCTGAGGAGCAGGACTCGGCCTCTCACACCCACATCTATGAGCGAGCTCTTTAGAGCTCCTGAGCTTCCCAAACAAGCATCCAAGAGTTGAGTGTTCAGACTCATGTTAGGCTACTCATCCCCAGGGGAGGGTGAGAGGTGGTCTAGCTTCTAAGTAACTTGCAGCCCCTCACACAAAGCAATCCGTGGCTTAGTCTCCTAAAGTCTCTTCCCCAGGTGCTGCCGGAAGGTGGTGGCATCTTTACAAACATTATTTTTAGGAAACTAGCACACACGTGCAGACCACCATTTTCCATGCCTATGCTTCAGGACAGTTTTGTAACTCCTGGGTCCTCTACCCGATTTAACTCCATGGGTGTTGTGGTTGTTGACTGCCTACAACACACCATGGTTCTGTGCCTCCATCCTCTCCACCTGGAACATTCTCTGCTCTCCATCCCCTTCATCTGGCTGATTCCAACTCAGTAATTTAGGCATCAGTTCCTCTTGGGGGAATTCCCTGGTGGTCCAGTGGTTAGGACTCGGGGCTTTCACTGCTATAGCCCAGGTTCAATCCCTGATTGGGGAACTAAGATCCTGCAAGCTGCACAGCATGGCCAAAAGAAAATATTTTTTCTTAAATTCCTCTTGGAAGCATCTCTGACATTCTCTCTTCTTCCTACCCACCCTTGGGGTTATGTGAGGTATCCCACCTGACCGCTCCCATAGTGATCAGGGCATAGCTACACTGAGAAGTTCTACACTGCATTATAATTACCCGTTTCCTTGCCTCCTCCAGCAGGGAACACAGACCATATTTCCAGCACCTGCAGAAGTACCTCATCCCCTGTAGAGGTAGAGGTTTGAGCTCCGTCTAGCAAATGAACAGATAAATACTGGAAGGAAAGCATTTGATCCATATGTAGATACACCTGAAGGTCGACTTTACCTTGGACCCAATTTGTTGGGTAGCTAATTAGCTGTCATCTCGTAAAGCAGAGAAACAGAGCAGCAAGGTCAGGAGAGAAAAGTTTTGATGGAGTCTCACGGGGAGGACCGTGGGAAGAGGACGGTCTTGAAGGCGAGATGGTTCCAAGGAGAACAGATGTGAGGATGAAGGAAGCCGGAAGCCAAGCTGGCCTCCTTCACCATCTTGTCTCAGACTGGCTACGATCTGGGATGGCAAAGTCGCTGTTCCTGTGCCATTCTTCACAAAACACGGAGCTGTGACAGGTGACTAGCTGTCCCAGGGCTATAGCCAATCATTAAGGTCAGGAACAGGAAAGCCAACCACGGTCCCCTGAGCCATCAACCATGGGGTGATCTGCCCAATGAGGCAGGGCCACATTCCTGTGGATTTTAAGGTCAAGTCTCCTTGGTTTGGTTTTTTTTTTTTTACATTCTTGATCATTTTTTTTTTTTAAGTTTTAAAGATCCCTGCGTTTACGATACGTCCTATTTGTAAATTTTCGCCCAAATATGCCTTGATTCGCTTCTGGAGCACAGGCTCCACACAGGACTAACAACATTTTACTTTTACCCTTCGCAGAGCATATGCCCACTTCCTTTTAACGTCTTCATTTCTCTCGTTTAAAACATTAGGTTTTTTCCCTCCCGCACTCCAAAACCTTCAGGGAGCTACTGCTTTCTTTATATTTTTCCTGAATTCCCTTCTGTACATTCCCTTTTCTACAGCCCACCTCTCATCAGTCTGATAGGCCAGGGGAAATAAGCCAAAGTCTCTACAATGTTTACAAGCAAAAATAATGTCTTTATTCTGCATGTTTTCCTTTAATATACCCATTTTAACAAATAAATGTTTAAAAAAAAGAGAAATACATAAATAATTATGTTTCTGATTATATATATATATATATATATATATAATTTTTAACCAGAATTCTCCAGCTACATTTTAGCTAAGACAAACAGGTATTACCCCTCGTTCAAATGATCACTTCCCAGGTATAAAAAAAGTATTCTTCTCAAGGCAAAGTTAACTATCAAGTACAGTTTGGTACATCCAGACCAAAGCAACTCATACAATGATGCAAAGTGTAATCTTTTTTTTTCGTTTTGCAAAATGTAATTTTGCAATCCTGCTGCAAATTGAGCTATAGCTGAACACAACTGGCTTCTAACAAAACAATTCACTACATAGCTGACCTAGATCACTGCGTTGTTTTGAACTGAATGAATGTGATATGCAAAAAATAATAATAATAATTATGTCCTTGGTGCAGACTCTTTACTTGTTCAGCACCGCCCTCCACACATTAGCCATCTCGCCATTTCGATGCACCAAAGGAAAGGGAGGCACTTTCATCAATAAGCATGTTTTGCAAGTCCCCACCCACTCCTTTGAGAATTGTACTTTGTTAAAAATTAGATCACCTCTAGCCAGCACCTACGTTCACCTCTGACATACTAAGAGACTGACTACACCTAAACACATCACCTGACCTTCTATTGTGGCAACTAAGTATTGTCACAATATTTTGGATTATTTGGATACTTGAGGTGACTAAACAAATATATCCCTTGTCATTCATACTTTGCCAATTAAAGAGAGTGAATCTGTGGATAACTATTTACCACCCACAAACTACATTTCTGCAAAAACTGAATTTAGCCAGTATTAATATTGTGACATTTCAAGATGTGACAAGAGAGGAGCACAAAGATTCAGCCTTCAAAAGTATTAATTAAACAGAATATTCTTTGACATACACTGTAGCAATATTTTTTGGATCCCTCTCCTAAAGCAAAGGAAATAAAAGCAAACATAAACAAATGGGACCTAATTAAACTTAAAAGCTTTTGCACAGCAAAGGAAACCACCGACAAAACAAAAAGACAACCTACTGAACACAAAAAGACAACCTACTGAACGGGAGAAAATATCTGCAAATGATACAACCAATAAGGAAGGGGTGAATATCCAAAATATATAAACAGCTCCCACAACTCAACATCAACAAACAACCCAATTAAAAAACAGGCAGATGACCTAAATAGACATTCTTCCAAAGAGGACATGCGGATGGCCAACAGGCCGATGAAAAGATGCTCAACATCTCTAATCATCAGGGAAAATGCAAATCAAGACCACAATGAGATATCACCTCATACCTGTCAGAATGGCCATCATCAAAAAGAACACAAATAAATGCTGGTGAGGATGTGGAGAAAAGGGAACCCTTGTACACTGTTGGTGGGAGTGTAAATTGGTGCAGCCACTATGGAAAACAGTATGGAGGTTTCTCAAAAAACTAAAAAGAGAACTACCATATGACCCAGCAATTCCACTCTTGGGTATATATCTGAAAAAATGGAAACACTAATTTGCAAAGATACATGTACCCCCAATGTTCATAGCAGTATTATTTACAATTGCCGAGAAATGGAAGCAACCTAACTGTCCATCAACAGATGAATGGATAAAGATGTGGTGTATACACACACACACACACACACACACACACACACACACACAATGGAATACTACTCAGCCATAAAAAAGAATGACATTTCGCCACTTCCAACAACATGGATGGACTTGGAGGGTATTATGCTAAGTGAAATAAGTCAGACAGAGAAAGACAAATACTGTATGCTATTCCTTACGTGTGGAATCTAAAAAACAAAACAAACTAGTGAACACAGCAAAAAAGAAACAGACTCATAGATATAGAGAACAAACTAGCAGTTACCAGCAGGGAGAAGGAAGGGGGAGGGGTAGAGGATTAAGAGGTACAAAATAGGTATAAAATAATCTACAAGGATATACTGTATATAACACAGGGAATACAGCCAATATTTTATAACAATATAAGTGGAGTATAACCTTCGAAAATTGTGAATCACTACACCTGTAACAAATAAAATTATACATCAACTATACTACATAAAAATATATACATTAATTAAAGACAAAGTCTTTAGTCCCCTCTCAGATGAAGGAGTCTTACTAAGCCTTTCTCCTTGGCCTAATTGATAAATGAGCTCTTTAGTGAATCGTTAAATTAAAATTCATTCTTCTTAATTACCTATTGGTAGAACTACTCGTAAAATACGGTAAAGATTCCTTAAATGGAACTTTTAACTGAAGACTGTTTTTTGCATCTTTCACGTGGAGGTGATTCTTACAGATCGTGCATGTTTGAAAACCGCACCTGGCAGCCAGTCTGAACCAAGTTCGAATCGCACTCAGGATTTAATGCAGCAGCAGCGGTAAGCTGAACACACAGCACTCAACGGATCGGGAAAAAACATACCATATTTAATAAAATACCGGATTCCTGTGGTCGGTGTCCGTATAAACGCTTGGCGGTGTTGGATATGTGGTTTGCGAAAGCTAGCAAATCCTCCACTGTTCCGTATCTGACCGAAGACAGCCAAGGCCCCTCCTGGCCACTGAGCAGCAGGGACTCGGACCGCTCCTCCGTGTTGTGGCTGCGGTCCTGACACATGGTCATCAGGCTGGGTTCGTAAACCGCCGGCTCTGCACTCGCGTAAAGATTTTCCATAATGTCTATTACATCGGACACGTTCAAGTGTTTCATTAATAAATCGATTTCTTCCTTGTTGTCACTTCCGGTGCTCATGAACTCCATCACTGTCGGGCTCTCCAGAGAGTCTGCAAAAGAAAAAGCTCCACTACTTAGTTTACTGTATTTGTATTTGCATGTGAGATCAATGGCAAACTGACATGAAAGGATTGGGGACAGGTTACTATATGCCTTTGTTTATAAGAATAAGGCCTCTGGCCACAGTGTGTGTGAGGTCAAGTGCACAGACAGTGAAGAAAGGGGCTTTAGATAACCTTTAGTTCTGTGCTCACTTTACAGAGAGGAAACCTGAGCCCCAGTGAGTTCCCTCCTTACTCACTCACTCACTGCATTGGAGGCAACAGCTGTAGCCACTGAAGATAAACGTTCACTAAATGTAAGTAGGAATTAGGGCAGCAGGAGCTGTGGTGCCCAGCCCTAGACAGTTTCCAACCCTGCTGCTCCCCCAAGGGGACGATCCTCCCTGCATGGTCTCTGTTCTGTGGCTTTTAGGCCTTGGGTGACTTTTTAAAAAAAAAAAAGAAAGAAAGAAAGAAAAAGAAACTCCTTGGGAATTCCCTAGCCATCCAGTGGTTAGGACTTGGCACTTTCCCTGCAGTGGCCTGGGTTCAGTCCCTGGTCAGGGAACCAAGATCCATGCAAGCCACGCAGCGCAGCCAAATAATAAATAAATACACAAAATAAAAGTGGAAATTTACTTAAAAAAAGAAACGAACTCCTTTACAAAATTCAGGAGCTAACTTTGCAAATAAAATTCAGGCCCTGAGGCCAGGAGCATGTCAAATGCATTTTAAGCTAAGCAAATCTGATGATGAGTCAAGTTGCAGGAATAATTCTGATACTAATAAATTAACCAGCTCATTTAGAAGGGAGACAGAGAATCTCAAATCCTCTTTCTGCTCACAATGGCTATGAGAAAGGAGAAGGCTCTTTTAACCTGTAATCAGCTGTCCCTCCTGTGACCAGGATTCTTTAACAGTACAAAGGATACATCTCAGAACTCAAGAAGGTTAATTTAATATCTAGATCAATGACTCTCTAGAAGTTGTGGTTTTATAAAGAGGCCAGGGAAGCCGAATCTATCATAAGCAAGACACAGGCAAGGTCAACTAACTCTTGATTAGCCAAAACTGTATTTCAGTTCTCATACACAAATCAGGAACCACACTTGGGGATCAGTAAATGAGAAAAAGAAGGTATATCAAGGGTAAACAATGATGCTGTTACTCAGGATTTTGGAACAACGCCATTCCAAAGAATTAAAGATAAAAGGAGACGTAAGAAAAGGGAAAGGTATGTATGTCTACTCAAATTACCGTGCTCCTGGAAGCAGCCTCTCTTTGAGAGATGTTTCAGGTTCTTAAGAGCATAAGCCTTCAACGCATTCAACACACAGGACTAAATAAAAGCCACAGGCTCCCATCAACCTGGAGCTCAAGCTCCAAACTCCAGGAAATATTCTACCTTGGGGCCACCTGCCCACAAGACCCAGACATAGGCCTCTTGATGAATTTCATTTGAGAAAAGAACCATGTAATTTTGTGTTGTTATTAAGTTACTGGATGATCCATTTCTGATGTACAAATTGTGTCTGGGGAAAGAAGTCCAGGATCGTGCAGTCTGACACCCCACCTAGACTCAGACTGCAGGGCACCCAATGTCAGCCCCTCCTCTACTACTGGCTGATCTTGGGCAAGTATTGTACTATAACCTCACTGCATGTCAATGTCCCCCATCTGTAAAATGCAAGTAATAACAGCGTGTCCCTCATACGTGGTTGTAAGATCAAAGGAGTTCAAGAGCACAAGGTGCTGGGTGCAGAGTCTGGTACACAGTAAACAAACTGTCTTTTGCAGCTGCTATGATGTGCATGAAATCGAAGGACTGAGTCTGATTCCTGGCTTTGCAGATACTGCATTAGGCTGCCTTTCTTATCTGCAAATGGGATGTGGCTACCTATTCCTCCCTGCCCCCGCACCCCACCCCACCCCCACCCCCAGTAAGGTTTTAAAGACTTTCTAAGGGACAAAAAAAAAAAAAGGCAGAGACCTATGAAATGTTTTCATGGCTGTTATCACCACAGTTACATCTAAAGAGCAAAGGAAGCCCCCTCTCTGAGACCATGCCAGTCTTTAAGGAAGACTGATTCAGGCTCTTGGAGTCTGTTAACGAAAGCGATTTCTTAGGTTAATGGAGGAATACTGGGCCTGGATTTCATGCGGCCATTTAGCTGAAGTTTCTACTTGTAGCATTTACCAAAAAAAAAACACAACAAACAAAAAAAAATGGAATTAAAACAAAAACAGCCTGATTTAGGGCCCCCAGTAGCTGAAAAGTTCCAAAGCTCCTGGATTTACTTATTGAATGGCTGGCCAGAGAGAAAGTAAAGTTCCCAGTAGGGAACAGGGCTATGGAACGAGAGAAAAAAGTTCATACAGTTTACAAGCTGATCCAGAGAGGAAAGGCAGGTTTTGGTTTTTAAATTCTGCAGAAAGCTTGGAGCATTTATATGTAAAACCTAAGAGGTGGAAACACACACATCCCTAATCTGGGCACTGGGGCAGGGAGGGAAGGAACAGAGGGAGGGCAGGGAGGTGGAGGAATGTGTCTTCAGCAACACTAATTCCTTAGCAACATCAGCCTCCTCTCACGCAAATCCGCCTGCTCCCTGATGACCAGTCCGCCCGCTAAATGCCTCACCACTTTCAGGCCTTAAGTAAGCAGACCAGATGCTAACGATTTCTGAGTTATTCACCATCGGCAGCCATCTAGAACAGTGTGAGTGGTGAAGGTATCTGCCTCTCACTTTAGCAACAAGGACCCTTCCCCACACAGTGTTCAGTAAAAATCCGCATGAAACCCCCACTTGGTAACGCAGCAGGGGACGACACCAATTTTAGAAACGGACCAACGGGCAGATGCAGTCCGAATTATGTGCTTCAAATTATTTCTGAAATTGGCGATAAAATCAAGAGGAAATACTCTTCCTAAACAGTAATGGCATACTCTTAGCTACTTTCATCTACAGAAACAAAAGTTGAGGGTTTCCTGGTAAGCGTGAATAAAAATGGCCATAGAAGACCTAAATAGGCATTTCTCCAAAGAAGACATGCCGATGGCCAAGGCACATGAAAAGTTACTCAACATCACTAATTATCAGAGCAATGCAAATCAAAACTACAATGAGGTATCACTTCACACCGCTTAGAATGGGCATCATCACAAAATCTACACACAGTAAATGCTGGACAGGGTGTGGAGAAAAGGGAACCCTCTTGCACTGTTGGTGGGAAGGTAAATTGACACAGCCACTATGGAGAACAGTATGGAGATTCCTTAAAAAACTAAAAATACAATTACCATATGACCCAGCAATCTCACTACTGGGCATGTACCCAGAGAACACCATAATTCAAAAAGACACATGCACCCCAATGTTCACTGCAGCACCATTTACAATAGCCAGGTCATGGAAGCAACCTAAATGTCCATCAACAGATGAATGGATAAAGAAGATGTGGTACGTATATACAATGGAATATTAGCCGTAAAAAAGAACGAAAGTGGGATGTTTGTAGAGACATAGATGGACCTAGAGACTGTCGTACAGAGTGAAGTAAGTCAGAAAGAGAAAAATAAATATGGTATATTAACGCATATTTGCGGAATCTAGAAAAATGGTACAGATCAACCAGTCTGCAAGGCGAAATAGAGACACAGATGTAGAGAACAAACATATGGACACCAGGGAGGGAAGGGGGGGTGGGGGTGGACTGGAGATTGGGATTGCCACATATAAATCCCTAATAAGAAGAAAAAACAAACTGTACACTTTAAATATGCAGTTTATTGTATGTCAATTATATCTCAATAAAAGTCCTTTAATAATAATTTTTAAAAATGGCCAAGATTACTGGCCTAAGCGCCTACCTAATAAAGGATGATTATACCTCATGTAACTTCGCATTTAAAAGATTTTTCTGCCAAAATAGTACATTGCCCCCCAGGGCACACCTCCAATAAGACTTTTTCTAATAATATTTTGGTTCTCAAAAAGCCCCAGAATGAAACCCATTCTAGCTGTATTAGAAGCACAGCCACTTCAAAACCTCTAGATGCCTCAACTACTGCATTTTCCTTACAGGACATTTGCCAGAAATACTGCACACAAACCTCAGTCCATCAGATTTGGGGCCGTTTGCCAATTCAGATTACCTTGTGCTCGGCAAGTACCTAAAACTCAGGCCACAGATACGGAGAGCAACTGTATTAGTGCTTCTTTCCCTGTTTTTAGCAGGAGCAGTCCTTTATTCTGGCCAAGACACGTCTTTCCAAAAGTGAAACAGACACTGCAATGTTTCACTGAAAGACAGCTCGCTGCCTTCCCCGTTAACTTTTGGGACAATCCGTACCCTGTACTTCCTTCTAAACGTGCTTCTCGGCCTAGAACTAGAACTTCGGAATCCTGCTATTGCATTTCCACGGGAAAACATCTGTGAAACACCTTTCTTTCCCCTGAACATTCCTTCTTAGTCCAAAAGCCCAGCATTCGTGTTCTCCTAGAACCACCCTATTAGTCACAGAATAGGGCCCAGGACACAAGCATGAATTTAAGTTTCAACTCTTTCAGGGCTCTCGGCCCCGCCACCCCCCAGCCCCACTCCCTCCCTCCCGATCCCGAAGGCGAAGGGAGCCTTCGAGGGCTTGCAGATTGGAAGCGCACCCATCGTTAGGGCGAGGGGCAGCGGGGCCCCCCGCCTCCGGAGTGCACTCACCGGGGCCGGGCAGCGAGAGTGCAGCCGTGCGGGTGGCGCACGCGGCGCGAGGCGCGGTGACAGCGGGTCCCTGCCTCCCCGCGCACTGCCGGGACTGGCCCGGCTCGCGCGCTAGGGATCCGGGAAGGAGGAGGAAGGGGGAGGAGTCGCGAGGCGGCGCCGCGTGAGACCCTTGCGCAAGGTGCTTTCCAGCTGTGCCGGCTGCAGCGGCGACCCGCGCGCAGCACGGAAGCGCCGCAGCCGGAGGCGGGGGCGCTCCCACCTCCCGGAGCCCCGGCGTCCTCCCGGGTGCCGGGGCTCCCCGGATCTCGGGGTGGGCGCCGCCGGGGCACCCCGCAGAGCAGCACACCCCCGAGGCCCCCGAACTCTGCGTTACCTGCGGCCTCCGCGCGCCCCCGCGGGCCGAGCGCCCCCGCCGCCGTCCCCCGACGGCTCGCGGCGCCCTCGGCGGGCAGCCCCCGGGAGCCGGGCGCGCGGGGATCCCGAGGTCCCGCGACGGCCGAAGGGGGAGCCAGGGCGAGCGGCCTCGGAGCGTGGCGCGCCGTCCAGGCCCGAGCGGCCGAGTGAGCCCCGCGCCGCCCTCGTCGGCCCCTGACTCACAGCGTCTGAGCCGGGCGAGGGGCGGCGCAGCGGACTCCAGCCGCCGCCTCCTCCCCGCCTTTTCCATTTCCCCTTTCTCTCCGTAAACAGAAAGAGCCCGCCGGGTTGCGGGGCAGCCCGAGCCCCCGCGCTGGGAAATTCCAACCTCCCCCCAGCCACCGCGTGCCCTCGGGGCGCCGGGCGGAGCTGGAGGCGGGACGGGGGTGGGATCGGCCTCGCCACGCCTCCCGGGGACCCGGCCGCCCGCGCGACCCCGGCGCACCGCCTGGGAAAATACCTCCGAGTTCCCTCCCACCCGGGGACCCGGCAGCCGGGTGGCGGAGGGCGCGCCGATGAGGAGTTGGAAGAGGCCACCGTGCCTCCGCAGCCGGTCCCCGAAGGAAGATCGGATTTCCTAAGGTGCTGGCGCCCGTGGCGCGACTCCGGTGTCCCCGGCCGTTTCCCGCGCCTCCCACGCCGGTGTGTGTGTCTCTGTGTTGGGGGGGGGAAGGGAGGGACAGAGGCGCCGCGTGCTGTCCCCGCCGCGCTGCAGGAGGCGCGGGGAGCTTCCCAGAACCGCCGCCCGCCCCGCTCAGATGTCGGTTCAGGTCACACACACACACCCCGTGCGGTGATCCGTACCCCCCACGCACCGACTCCCGGTTAAGGGCTTGGGAGAGGCGGCCGCAGGGTAAGCCCGATCCCCGGCGGGGGGAGGGGGGGTGCTTGCTCGACGAGGGCCGAGATCCCCGCCAGCAAAACTTGGTTTCGCTCTTTCCTGCCTTTGCTGGAGCTGGTTATGGGTGGCACCGCCCGATTACAAAGTGTACCTGCCCTGATCTTCTCCTGTCCCCAGCTTCGAGTCTGGGATTCTCTGTCCTGCTGCGGAAGAAGATCAAAGTTCGTCTACAGTGATCTTCTTTCTTGAGTGGAAAGCGTTTTCTCCCGGTGAAACCGGAAGAAAGTTCTAGGGAAATAGCGCCTCTCTCCACGAAATCCACTTTGCCGGACATTCCCAAAACCTACTGCGATGCAACACAAGTTCCCTCACCCCCCACCCCACCCCCGCGCCCCTGCCAATACTTCCTGAGTATCAGGACATTTTGCAAGACAGCCCCGAGGAGGAGAGATTCTGTAAGGCACACACCCTCTGCATCTCAGCGACCCGGACGTTGGATGTGCCAGGCGGAGCCCGGATTCAAACGTCCTCGCTGAGTCCTCCCTGTCCCCAAGCTCGTCTCGCCCCACCCACCCCCACATGCACACAATTTCAGGACTGCATCGGACCCGCTCTAAGATCCTCCACGTTCCCCCTGTGGAAAGTGAATTGTTATTCCCACCCAAGGAAGTCATCTGAGACTTGCTGGCGGACAGAGAGAGTCTAGCTGAGATGAGAAGCAGGGCCCTCGCTGTAGGACTTTAACTCCCACCGCTTCTTTGTGCTTCTGGGCCGGCAGCGTTGGTGAGAACAAGATGATTGACAGGCGCCCAATACTTTAGTAAAAGTGAGCCCAACTAGCACATTAAACGGTGACGACTGATTGGGGACACTAAGTCATCCCCCAAATTATTTTAAATACTGGAGTGCAGTGGCATGAATGACAGGGGGTGTGTACCATTTCCAGGTGGTCCCAGGGCTGGACCACCCCTGACCCTGGTCCAGGACTGGGTTTTTTCTGCTCTTGGAGGAGGGCATGCTGCCTGGACTCGGCAGAAGCAGCCGGCTGGCCTGGACGCGGACTCCATGGAATTTGGCCTGGACTCCAGAGCAGATTATCCCAGTCTCGGCTGAAACTGAAGCATCAGCTCCCTTAGCCTTTTTCCCTGGGAACCAGATTGGCCGGGGTTTTGCCTCCAGTGGTAACGTGAGAGACGTCTCTCCTCTATCTGTTGTCTTTAACCAACGAAGGATGAAATTTATAAGCATTTTAAAAATAGAAACAGGGAACCGCCCCCTTGATGAGCTCATGAAAACCACACCTAATCTTCTGGGAACTAAGTATTAGCTTTACTTCCTACATAGAGGTCTTCCAAATATAGCTGCATTTTAGGGAGCTGGTGAAATGGCTGCCCCAGCTGGGTCCCCTCCAGCAGTTCATTGCTTACGCAATAGCAGATTTCATCTGGTGGGGTGAATTAAGAGGTTTTACTCAAACACAGTTTGAAAGTCCAGCGAAGATTGGATCTAGTGACCCGGATTACCGGAGAGAGAGCACAATGGAACAGAAAGAAAAAGTTTGCAGACTACTTGCATTTGTCTCATTAAAGACTTTGTTACACAGGTTTGCAAAAGCAGTCCTGCTCAGTATGCTAGAAAAGTGAGGTTTACACTTGCCAAGGGGCAGCCACCCAAGCAGGAGCCTGCACAGCCTGAGGTGGGTGATTAAAGCCCCTTACAAAACAGCTCTGGAAGTTGTTTGCACACAACAAAATGCACTTGAAAATTGAGTTGCAAGGTTGCAGTTTACTTGAAGAGGCTTTCTCCATTGGCAGCTTGGGACTCATAGGTTTGTCATCTGTGGTTTGGAAATCAGAGCTCATCTACTCACAGAACCAAAACGATTAACAATGGTAGGTGACCCGGTCAGTGCATTGGCCCTATGTAACCCTTCTGGGCTCTATGCTAATGAATAGAATACAGGACACTGCTTTCCAGCCTTTTTCATAGTCATAAAATTTACAATATTTTTAGAGAATACTGGGATAAACTGGAATAAATTGGGGGATACCTGTATGTGGCTTGGTGAAAAAATGTATTTCATTTTCTTCAATTATAATAACAATAAAATGCAAAGTGTTTGAGGAAGATCATTAAATACTGAATTTTAGTAAAGCTGTAAATTAGATTTTTTTAAAGTTAAGAGGAGTGTAAGCCTGATTTCATGAGTATAACTTTTTTCTCTCCGGTTTTTGTTGCAACTCTACATATTCACCCATTAAGAGGTTTAAATAATGACCTCTTTAAACTTCTGATAATAACCTTCAGATTAGAAACTGTACAGACACATGAGTAATCAATTTAAAACCACTATTATAATCTTTAAATTTTTCGAATAGTTGAAATAGTATGTTAAAAGTCCAGTAGGTCTTATTTTTTCATGGACATAGGTAAGTTTCTTATGATAATGTGAGTGGATTTCAATGATAATTGAACTGTTTCATATTAGGTCTTTCTGAGTTACAAAGCTGTAGTTTGCAAAACTCGCACTATCAGAGCATTTAGCTTGGATGCCACCGAAAGGACACAGCAGATGGAAGGATGAAGCATCCAGGGGAGGAGATTCAGGACCACCAGCCCCACCCCCACTGCTGATGTTCCTTGGGCTTTGGTCTCGCTCCCCTGGTACCTGAAACACGAACTGCTTCCTCCAGCCCAGTCTGGGCCCCCTGCAGCTGCTGGCGGCGGGCCTCACTCAGCATCTTGAGGCGGATTAGGATTCCATCAGACCTGTGGGGACCATGTGTGCATCATTACGTTTGGCTCTGCCTCCGCAGCCACCCAACAGTATCCCAGAGAAGATTGAAGAGGCACCTGAATGCCTTAAGGAATACAGGGGTATCTATATTCCTGCCACATCAGCGTGCTAGGCTTTCCCCTGCAGACTCCCCCTAGGACTCGGGGCAGAGGACAGACAAGGATGAAAAGGGACATTCTCCTCTGTCCTTCTCCCTCCTTTGCCTTCTCCATCACTGTACTCACCAACTTTTGCCATCACTGTGCAAAGTGGGAACGGCAAGGAAGGAGAGCAATGGGGACTGGGGCAGAGATGGAGTCCTCACGTGGGGGGACGGGGCGAGAAATCCCCTGCTCCCAGACTCTCAGCTGTGGCCTTTGTTTATCTCTGAAGGCCATGTGTAAACTGGGCCTGGGTGTGAATCGGAGACCTTCTGTTCTCATGTGCAGAAAGCTAAAAGTCGGGTCTCTCAAAGTACCTGAATCACACGGTTCCGTATGAAATATATTATGTTTTTGTGCATTGCTTCGTGCTGTGACTTCCTCAAATGTGAGGTCCGTGAATCACACTTCGAAAACAGAAACTGTTGCCCCGTGCTTCTCTCTTCCACCTCCCGAATGGAAACTCCTGGTACAGCATTTCTTAATCTCAGGCTTCCGAGATTACCACATGGGTTGGGATCCCCCCAGGAACTGTTTGAGGCTCTCTCCTCTGGCTAATGCGGTAGCTTTCATTTTTTACATTTTTAGAGGGGGGACAAGGGCTCAGCAGTGAGGCTCTCCCAAACTGCATGGGGCCAGACGTTGGAGCAGTCCCCGGGGATCTGTGGAAATTACCACCTAGGCACCTCCCACAACTCCATGTTAACTATGCCTCACCTGCAAACGCCATGTGAGGGACTATTGGCAGCTTATTGCTTGGCGGGGGCAAGGAATTGTTTTAAAAAATTAAGTACAGTCTGGTCTGCAAGTGTAAATGCAGAGATAGAAAAAAAAAATCACCAGAAGAGCATCGTTTCCAAAAACAATCATTATTAACCTCCTCTGAAATACTGTTCTTCATACACTATTAGGAAATTGGTCAGATTACTATTTCAACATCCTTTTTAAAAAAAAAAAAAAAAAAGGTGTTGCGTGCTTATTCTCACATGATTTGTTTAAACCAAGTGAGTTCAACACATTTTGGGTTTTGCCCTTGTAGATACAGCATTAAAAACAATTGCCAGCAGATTCCATCTCAGTGTGTATTGGGGAGACTTCTTCCCTTTCTTAATTAAAGCCCGGGATGAATGTTCATCAGAACTGTTTTCTAAGTATCAAGATCCTTTGATGGATGGATTTTATAATAATGAAGCATCCTGATACATTCCCACCATATTAAAAATAACTATAATAGCTGTCGTATTTTAAGCTCTAACTACGTCCTGGGCACTCTGCTCATTCCTATCCTGAGATTGCCACTAGTTTCTCCTTTTGCCAGTAGGATTTACATGACTTTAAAGAGGTTCAATTAATGTGTCCAAGGAAACCAGATTCTAGTCCTTGTCTGATCCCAGGTCCAAAGAAACAAACAACTTCTTGCATCTACCAGCATGGGGTTGCCTCCCGCAGTGAAGGCGCATGGCTGTTGGTGTTTTTGGAGGAAAAGAGGGCTGAACGTCTGGCCAGCTGTGAAAGGCCTCCCATTGCTTTCCCATCCTGGCCTCTCCTTTGTAGGACGTTGGCTTTCCTTTTCAGGCTCTAGCCTCTGGCCCCCTTCTTCAAGATGTGAATAAATTTCAGATGCACCTGCACCAGGTCTTTAAATGGGTAATCTTTTATCTCTACCCGTTGGGAAGAGAGGTTCTGAAAGCATTTCAGCTGTCTCCCAGGGGGTAGAAATGTGGAAGAGGGCTGAGCCCAGGAAACCTCAGAAATGGAAGACTAGTTTTGCTTATGCTTCAGGGAAACCAGCTTTAATTCCTCTTGGGGTCTGTGGGAACCCAGAGAGACTTCCTGCCGCCTCTCACCCTGGTTCTGGGTGGGACGATGGTTGCGCAGAGACACTGCTGGGGTTTGAGAGCATCCTGAGATGTTCTCACGGATGCTGAGGGCGGATGGATGGGTAGTTTTGTCCACTCACCCACCAGCTCTGGCACAGAGCACAGTGCCCCAGACCAATGCTCTCCCCAAAACAAAAGTCCTCACCCAAAGCCCTGCAGATATGCTGGACGGAGCCTACGTCTACCAGCTCGCAGAGCTGGTGATAATCTCTTCAGGATCTGTGAGAGTTGATGGTTAAATACAGTCATGACTAAAAATAAAATATAAAATTACAAGTGAATGAAATATATATTAAAGACAAGGTAATAAATACAAAAAACTTACCACTTCCTGGTTATTTTATTGCATTTTATTGTTTTCTGGGCTCTCACTCATGTCTGTTACATCCACGTGGTGGAAATACTACACAGTAAGGGGCGCCCCATGTCTCTTTCCAGCTCTGCTTTTGGCGGCCTCAAGTTAGCATCTTAAAATAGGCCATCGTGGGAGTATTTACACCACAGAAACCAGCAAATGCTACAAAGCAAGGCAGGGCTTTCACAAAGCTAGTGGGTTAATATTTATCAGCACAGCACTGCGTCCAGGTACTTTTGACACCCTTTTTAGGTACTTTTGACACACGTTAGGCTATTTGTGTTTGTACGCTACCCTTCCTTTTCTAATATTCAAGAGTATTTCAGAATCACTCTTATTTCTACCCAAGTGACTCTCCAACAATGAAGGGTATTGTGGGCCCCCCTCTCTCTGTCATTCCTGAAGCTTCATCTCTGTTCTAAGAGCAAAGCTGTGGGAAGCGGGGAAGGGCACCGGGGGGGTCTGTCCTGAGAGCCAGGCTGCAGCCTGGGGGGGCCCCTCGGGGGCAGTGGCAGCAAACACGTTCCTTCATAATCTGAACTCCCAAGCTGGTGCTGGCTGGGTTTACCATTAGTGTTGCCCACTGCCGCTCAGGAATCCCCTGGGGAATTCTCACTCAGTATAAGGGGGCTTGGGCCCCTGAGATCTGAATTTCAGAAAGCTCCAGGAGAACAGAAATTCTGACCAGGTAAAAGGAGCCCCATCTTGCATTCGAACCTCTGCTTTACCACTTTCTGTCCATGTGACCATAGGCAAATCAATAAATTTATGGAGCTTTAGTTTCTTTATTTATAGAAGGGGGGAAAAGTAAAAGCTACTTTGTTTTCATTTTACTTTTTACACTTTCCTTTCCTTTTTTTTTTTTTTTTAATAACATCAAGTGCTATCAACAACCCGCAGCTTTGACACCAGGAGAAAAGTGAAATCAATGGTTACATCTTTATACTGTACTAAAATACTTTTGAAAAACACAAGACTTTCATATATTTGTCAGTTATTATCACTCATACAATACCCTTGAAAGTGACTGTCCTTAGGCCTGTTTGACATTTGAGGAATCGGAAATTTAGAGATAAGTAACTCATCTGAGATTATTCAGATAATACACAGAGCCAAAATTCTAACCCACATTTGCTACTTTCAAAACTATGCATCCAGGGCTTCCCTGGTGGCACAGTGGTTAAGAATCCGCCTGCCAATGCAGGGGACACAGGTTCAATCCCTGGTCCAGGAAGATCCCACACGCTGCAGAGCAACGAAGCCCGTATGCCACAACTACTGAGCCCATGTGCCACAACTACTGAACCCCAAACACCTAGAGCCTGTGCTCCGCAACAAGAGAAGCCACCACAATGAGAAGCCCGTGCACTGCAATGAAGAGTAGCCCCTGCTGGCCACAACTACAGAAAGTCTGTGTGCAGCAATGAAGACCCAGCACAGCCAATAAATTAAAATTAATTAATTTTAAAAAAAGCACATTGTATAAAAAAAAAACTATGCATCCACTATACTCCAATATAAAATAAAAATTTTAAATAAATTAAAAAATTAAATAAGTAAATAAATAAACTAAAAAAAACCCAAAACTCATGCAGCTATTAGCATGTGATATTCTTGGACTTAGTGGGTACTAAGTCATTCATTCCAGAGCCACTTATGGGGATCAACAGACTCCAGGGACAAGCCGCATTGTCCATCTGCTGCTATTTATTTCCATGAAGCCACTGGCCAGTCCTCCTACTTCTGCCTGCAGCCCTGTTCTCAGAGGCCACACCAGCCTGCGGCTCCCGCACCTCCTTTGTTGCATGAAACCTGCCACCATGGCTGATTCTAGCTAATTGAACTGCTGCAGAGTCAGTTGCTCCCCGCCCCACTCGCTTCACCCACCAGATCCAAGATTCACAAACATTTCTAGGGCACAGACCGCCAAGTAGGGCTGGAGAGTAAGATGCCTCTTCTCAGCTGTAGAAAATTAAAGATGGGGAAGCTCCAGACACAATACGTGGTTCCCGTAAGCACCCCCATCCCAGTGCCCAGGTTGTAGCTTTAACTGCTTCCAGAAGAACTCCAAATTAGAGATCACACCAAGAGTCTGTACAGTGTAAAATCTTAAATCTGATGGCAAAACAAGTTATGTTCCATAAAGACATTCTGGATAATAGAAATAATAAAGTTTACCCGCAGTCCCAACACTCAGATCAGCGATAAGCACTGTCAAGACAGTAGTGAATATCATTCTGATTTTCTTGGTGATGCACAGAAATTAAGATTTCATTGCCTTTACCCCGGTGACTGCTTCTAAAATTCGCTTTGCAAGTGAGAAGCAAAGAATAACCACCATGCCATTTAAAAGGCAATTTGCTCACTCATTTGTTTTTTCACCAAACACTTGAGTGGGTATTATATGACAGGCACAGTTTCTGGTGCTGGGAAACAACAGTGGACAAACTTGATGGCCTTCAGGGAGCCTGTAGGTTGGAGACAGCAAGACACTGGACAAACAAATACATATAGGAGTTCAACGTCTAAAAAGTGCCCTGACGGAAATGAACAAGGCAGAGGAAATAAAGGGAAGTGAAAGATGCTTCTGAACTGGATCTTGTGAAGCTCAGGGGGGACCTTTCTGAGAATGTGCCCCTCACATGAAGATAATGATGTAGATGATAGCAACCTGGTATAGGTTAAAAGTCACCGGGTAGGTGTAGCTGTTTGTCACTTAAATCCATGCATCCATTTTGTTACGAGCTGATGTCAGTTAGTTCTCAAAGTAGGCAAAGATCTTAATTCAACACCTTCGCTTTATAAAGACTCATGTCACTAGCAGAAAGCAGAACCATGTCTAGTGGCTAACTTTTGTGACCCACAAATCCCATCTGTTATTACTATAACATGCATTTCCTTTTAGAGAAGCATAATATAAAGATACGTTGCTTTATATCGTTCCCATAAATACACTGTAATCAAATATAATCAATTACATAGTATCTTGTATATTTTTTTTCCCTTATGCAAAGTCTGGGTGAAAGAGACAATAGGGTTTCAGTGTTAGTTACATAACATCCCCTGTCATTTCTTTTTCTTCTTTCTTCCTTCCTTTCTTTCTTCCTTTTTCTTTCTTTTTCTTTCTCTTTCTTTCTTTCTTCCTTCCTTTCTCTCTTTCTTTCTCTTTTTCTTTCTTTCTTTTTCTTTCTTTCTTCCTTCCTCCCTTCCTTCCTTCCTTCCTTCCTTCCTTCCTTTGGTCACTCCCTAGCTGTGTGATTTGCAAAAGCTACTTAATCTTCTGAGCTTTAGTGTCCTTACTTATGAAAGCAGGTTGCATCATGTTTTTTATTCCAATGTTTAAATGGAAAAAATAGAGAGAGATTATAAGGGGAAAAATAGCATACATAGAGTGATAAAAGTTAATGTCTTCTACGCAGGGGAAATAGAGTCAAGCTTGCTAGTGGTTGGGTTTTTCTTGCAAAAGCCCTACCCAGAGTAGGGCTCTGGTTAGTAACAGAAACCTTGGGTCAGTGCGTGGAGAAACCTGGTAACCAATCCAGCAGGTCGAAGCTGTAATACTGTGGTTTTTCTCTTTAAGATACCAAAACTTCCGGTTTTCTTTGGTGCCTCTTTTCTAACACTTGTTTTATTTACTGCATCATCAGCCGTGTGGTAGTGGTTTCATTTTTACCAGTGAACTGGATTATCCCTCTGCAAATCTCCCTGGGGTTCTTGGAAACACATATGAAATTGATAAGAGCCAGGACATTTTGAAGGAAATACCCAACTAAGAAATCATTGACTGCTCTGCACAGTTTGCAGAGGTGTTAGGAAGATCTTAACAGTCTCTTTAGAAAGATCAATTTAAAGGTCTATTTTCAGGTCTCAGAGATCTGCATGGAATGCTCATTTTTTCAAGAAAACTGAAAATAGACAGGAAGAAGCCTAATTTTAATGTTTTCCAGCCCTTAGTTCTGAGGTTCCTCAAGCAGGCTGCACTTTTCCTATCCCAGCTAGGTTGCCACAGACCAAGCAGAAGTGGTCTGATCCAGGGAGATGTGTGCTGTAGTTTAAGGATGGGAATCGCACACTTCCCAGATGCCAGTCCGCTCCAACTCGAGACTGCTTTCCTCTGCTTTGTAGCCCCTGGCAGGCATTTCTGCCCCGAAAAAGGCATTCTCACTGTGGCCTGTTGGCAGCAACATTTCCAGAGGGGTGGTCAAGGCAGCCAGTGACAGATGGCCCCGAGAGGGGACACCAGCCTGCAGAGGACAGAAACCTGGTATGGCAATCTTGCTTCCCACTTGCCTCTTCAAAGAACTTTTCTTTCTTCTTTCTTTCCTTTCCTTTTTTTTTTTTTTAAAGAAAATAAAATATAAGTTAGCATTAAATGTGGCAAGAATAAAAATGAGTATTTCTGTGCTGGTGACTATATGTCTGAGTTCACGGGCTTGTTGGCATCTAAGGTCATAGACCTCATCATTAAAGACAGGATCACAATGAAAACTCACCTATAAGTGAATCAGTAGAACTCTTTGTAATCTAAGTAAAAAAATAGTATAAGCAAATATAGCTGCTATTATTATTATTACTATTTCTATTACTTTTAAGAGGGAGCAAAATATACCACCTTAAAATATACCACTTTAGTATACTGATTATTCTGAATTAAAAGTCACTTGAGAAACAGCTGGTGCAAGACACACTGACCCTCCCTTGTCCCTCTGAAAGCAGGAAATGTGTCCTGTGTGAAGTGATCCTCCCTGTACCAGGAGGGTAGAAAGACATCCTTATCAAGGTTGAGAAGACTGTGTAAACAAATCTTGCTATTTCCTCACTAATTTACTACTGCAAGCCCACATTTCTTAGTGTTATTGATTCTTCACAAATTACTCTTTCTTTGTCTAAAAGGGATAAAAGCTCCCTGCTTTAGTCATTTCTTTGAGTCTCACCTTTTTATGGACTCCCCACCACACAAAAATTCAATTTGTTTTTCTCCTGTTCAGTCCGTCTTGTGTCAATTTAATGATTAGATCAGCCAAAGAACTTAGAAGGGAAGAAGAAAAGTTTTCCTCCCCGGTGTTACAACTATGGCAAAAAAGCATCTCCATGGAGAAAAGTGCTTAACTCTAGCAATGACTAGATTAGATGAGGTGTTTTTCATGGGATAAACAACCTCTTCAGAAAAGTGTAGGACTTCCCTGGTGGTGCAGCGGTTAAGAATCTGCCTGCCAATGGAGGGGGACATGGGTTCGATCCCTGGTCCAGGGAAAGTAAGCCCGTGTGCCACAACTACTGAGCCTGTGCTCTAGAGCCCATAAGCCATAACTACTGAGCCCACGTGCTGCAACTACTGAAGCCCCTGCATCTAGAGCCCGTGCTCCACAACAAGAGATGCCACTGCTCTGAGAAGCCTGCACACCACAACTAGAGAAAGCCCATGTGCGGCAATGATGACCCAACACAACCAATAAATAAATAAATAAATAAATAAATAAATTTATATTAAAAGAATTCCATGAGATTCTACACACATACACACACACAGAGCAGTAATTCTAAAGCTTGCGCATACCTAATACTAATAGTTTGTAAAAAAAAAAAAAAAAAAAAAAAGCGTATTCCTGAATCCCACCTCTAGATAATCTGATTAAATAAGTCTGGAGGTACAACCCAGAACTCTCTATTTTACCAAGATCACCAAGTGCTTCTGATGCAAGAATCAGGTTCCTGGACCAACTTCAGAAACTCTAGCATCCCCAAAAGAGAAAGAGCACTTAATGTGAAATATACAAAGTAAAACTGCAGGAACATCTGTGTCACATTTCCAAAGCCAATGTTCACATTTTAAAACATTTGATTATGAGCACTTATTTGCACAGGACTTTCAGTCTAATGCTCCACCTTCCTATCCCCCAAACAGCAGCAACCACTTAGAAAAAAACATCCCAGGAGAAAGAAAAAAGCTGTCAGTGTTGCTAGTTTAAATAAAGCATCTCAGGAGGAAGGAAGAAGATACAAAACGCTTTCAATTAAGGCAACTTGGTAGCTCAGAGCTCTGTTTGATTCACTGAACAGAAGAGATTGTTGTGGTCCTAATAGAAATGTTTCCCAAGATTTGAGGTCGGTACAAAAGCCCTCTATGTGTTTTGAGGTGCCTCAACTACTCTTTTTTTTTTTTAAATAAATTTATTATTTATTTATGTTATTGGTTGTGTTGGGTCTTTTTAGTTTCGGTGAGTGTGTGGGCACCTCATTGCTGTGGCTTCTCTTGTTGCAGAGCACGGGCTCTAGGTGCGTGGGCTTCAGTAGTTGCAGCACATGGGCTCCATAGCTGTGGCGCACGGGCTTAATTGCTCCATGGCATGTGGGATCCTCCTGGAACAGGGATCGAACCCGTGTCCCTGCATTGGCAGGCGGATTCTTAACCACTGTGCCACCTAGGAAGTCCTCAACTACTCTTTCTTTAAGGGTCTTTTGTTGTTGTTTTTAAAAAATATTGTTAAAATATCATATTTTTTTCCTTGAGAAAGAGAGATTGACTGAGCTGGGACTGTTGGTTACCGTAATTACTATTCTACACTTACTCACAGCCCCCCCCCCCCCCCCCCGTTTTTAACCTTGGGCAAATTATTTAATCTCTCTATGCTTCAGTTTCCCCACCTATAAAATGTAGATGATAATAGTTTATCAGTTCTAAGATGAACGTTTTCTCCATATTTTAACATTTCTGAAGTCACAGTGCACCTTACCATTGACAATTTTTAAAAAAGCACCGTGTCCTAGATTAATGGACAGATTTTTCTTAGGGGTGCATAAAATAACGGAGTGTCTCATAATGATGACATCTTAGGCTAGGTGAAATGTGATAGTAACATGGATATCCTAAGGTTTTGGATATCATCAGTGAGTAATTATGATAGTAATATAGATATCCTCAGTGAGTGTTAACTGAGTCAAGAAACAAAATGCTTAGAACTGAGACTTACTAGTAATTAATCACTTAATAAACATAATCTATTAGTATTCTCACCCGTGAATGGGTTATAAATCAACTAGTCCCTCCTTGGTGGCCTTTTAGATTGTCTCCAATATTCTTACCATTATATACTGCATCAAATATCTTTGTATGTAAATCTCTATCTGCACCTGTAATTAGGACAGATTCCTAGAAGTGGAATTACTAGGTCAGAAAGCAAGGAGGAATCGAAAGGATGGACTTAAGAAAGTCAGTCAAACCTGGGTTAAGATCACCAAAGGATCTTAGTCCTTTTACTTAACCCTTCTACGTCTCGATTTTTGCATATATCAAATAGGGATAATAATAAAATTCACAGGTGTTACAGAGAAAAACTACAGGCCCAGAATGGCATCACCTGTGCTAAAGCCTAAGATATCAAGCCTAGACTTAATACCTCACTTATTTGCAGTTTCAACCTCCCCTAGAAATGTAATCTTAATCAGTCTGGAATCTTCTGGTCAGCACCAATGACATCATCTGTCACCTGGGCCCTTTCCATTCCCCCCACCCCACCCCCGGAGGAAGCAGAGGCCAGCTGTGTGATAAAATCCCTGCTGTTCCCTTACCCCTTTGCCACCAAGTGTCCTGGCCTAAAATAATCCTTTTCTTTCGTTTGCTAATAGCTCCCTTGCCCCACCCTTCTCTCTATAAAAACCCTCAATTTTGTACGGCCCCTTGGGGCACCTTTTAGTTGCTCTGTATGGTGATGCCCTGTTCTCAAACCATTGAATAAAACTAATTAGATCTTCAAAATTACCCTGTGGAATTTTGTTTTTTAACACAGGTATACTGTGAGGTTTAAATAAAATTGTGCAATTAGACACCGTACACTACCGGCCCATAGTAAGTTCAAAATGAATATGTAAGCTACTTTACTGGGACATTGAGACCCCAGCAGGACGTACAGCTTCACGCCTGCTTTGGAGGAGTCTGCATTGCGCTACTAGAAATCACCAGCTTCCAACAGTGACCCCGTGTGGCCATAGCAGAAACAGCAGTCGCAGAAAGGTGGCCTGTGTTGTCAGAAATGATGAGATTCCAGTTCTTTCTCCCAGTGTCCATTGCCCAGACCGTCCGTTGGCAGCAGACTGTACCTGGGATTCTTGAAGGACCTGAGATATACAGACTCAGGGATGGGCTAAGGGGCGCTGCCGATCTGAACAGAAGGGGCTGAGCGATTGCTTTAAATGTTGACAGAGATAGACACACTGAACTGGATACACTGAACTAGATACACAGACCTCACAGACACTGAACTAGGGAAACAGTTTGTTATCAATTCCACGGAAACTACATAGGGACAGTTGATCGCTCTGTGTAATCTAAGCATGAGACCTCACTTTGGCAATCGTACTTGTCCCCTATAAATCCTGACGAACTCTTAAGACTGAATTTTACTGAGTGATTGGGATGGGCAGCTGATACCCAGGCTGTGATTCACCAAAGGCCTCCTGGCTTGAACTTCTGGGGCAGCTGAAAGTTTATATAATGAGCGCATTGAATGTATTTAGCAACTGGCTTGTCAGATGATCAATTTTCATAGTTCATCGATTGTATTTCACAGAGCATCATGTCAGCCTTGATTCCCTGGTTTCTGGAAACTACTCATGAGGATTAATTCAAAGAGAATATGATTTTAAAAGAAGCTTTTCGTATGAGTAGATAGCTCCTAGAACTATGGAACTGCAAGTAACAGGTGAAATATGGCTATAAACCATAAAACCCAAAGATATGGATGTGAATCGTCAGTTTGAATTATAATAAATTTAGAATACGTAATTACAAAATTGTATATGATTTTTCAATGTATTTTGACCATATGGTATTTAAGAATGTATATAATAACTTCAAAAACCAAGTTATATGGAAGATCTAAAATGCTTAAAGGTGCATACTTCCTTTCCCCCCCAGATATACATGGTTAAAAAAAAATTTTAAGATGTGAAATGCAGACAATGAAAGTAAGTCTCCCCATGGATGGACCTAGAGATTGTCATACAGAGTGAAGTGAGTCAGAAAGAGAAAAACAAATATTGTATATTAACACATATATGTGGAATATAGAAAAATGGTATAAATCAACCGGTTTGCAAGGCAGAAATAGAGACGCAGATGTAGAGAACAAACATGGATACCAAGTGGGGAAAGCGGGGGGAGGGGGCGAGAGGGGGTTGGGGGGGAGGATGAATTGGGAGACTGGGATTGCCATATATACATTACCAATAAGAAAAAAAAATCTAATTGTACACCTTAAACATATGCAGTTTATTGTATGTCAATTGTATCTCAATAAAAGTTCTTAAAAAAAAAAAAAAGAAAGTCAGTCACCTTGCCTCCCCCAGCCATCAGATCCTCAGTTCATCTCTTTGGAGCCAAGCTGTAGATTTGAGACATTTTACATTTTTAATGAAGAAGTATTTTAAACCTTTAGAATCAAATTTAGAGTTATAATGTCTAAAAATGTTTAAAACTTCAAAAGCTACACAAGGTATAAACAATCCCACTCTTGTCTTCTAGCCTTTCAGTCCCATCTTCAAAGTCAACCAAATCTACCTGATATTTTGTATGTCCTTCCAGAGACAATCTGTACATACACAAGCGATTGTGTGTGTGTGTGTTTACTGTCCTACTCTCTGTTTGCTTTACTTAGCAATTTTGTTTTTACTATTTTATTTATTATTTATCCATTTATTTTTGGCTGTGCTGGGTCTTCATTGCTGCATCGGCTTTCTCTAGTTGCGTTGAGCAGGGTCTACTCTGCATTTCAGTGCACAGCATTCTCTGTGCTGTGGCTTGTTGCAGAGCATGGGCTCTAGGTGAGCAGGCTTCAGTAGTGTGGCACGTGGGCTTAGTTGCTCTGAGGCATGTGAGATCTTCCCGGACACGGACTTCAACCCGTGTCCCCTGCATTGGCAGGCAGATTCTTAACAACAGCGCCAGGGAAATCTCTTTACTTAGCATTTTTAACAATGTATCTTTTTTAAATAAATTTTTTTTCAATTGAAGTGTGGTTGATTTACAACATTGTGTTAGTTTCTGCTGTACAGCAAAGTGATTCAGTTATACACACATATATGCTCATTTTTTTCCATATTCTTTTCCATTATCGTTTATTACAGGATATTGAATTAACAATGTATCTTGAAGATTGTTTCAGATCAGCAGATAAAGAGCCTCCTCTTTCCTCTGGGTTATTTCTTATCACTTCCTCTAAAAGCAAGTATGTCTCTATAATAAATTTCTAAAAATAGAATTGCTGGAACAAAGATTACAAAGATGCATTTGTAATTCTAACAAGTATTGCCAAACCATCTGAAAGACATTCCTAAGAGGTTCAACTGGTTCAAAGAAACTCACACACAGTTGACATTTTAATTTTCATTGCAAAGCCCGTTTTCACAAACAATGGAAAGGTAACTTTAGTCTCATCTCTGTCCAAATTATCTTAACTCTAAATTGGTAGAAGATTAATAAGTTCCTCGTCTTCAAACATGTAAAATTATAGTAAAAAGTCTGTTTACTGTAAAGGAGCAAATGGAAGAAACTCAAGTGGAAATGAAACCAAGTGGAATCAAACCAAGTGGAAATGAAAACTAATAGGTCAGCTGATGGATAGATGCCCTACATCAGCGCTTAATTCAGTGAATTGTGAACGTGTTATGTTCTTACTGCCAGAGGAATGGGGACGAATGAGTCACAATCCCTGTAACATCAAACTGCTCACAATCTTGAGAGAGAGAGAGAACCGCTCTTGCCTGTTCCAGCAGCCCACCCCTCCCTCACAACACACCACACCTTTCTGGAACATCTGCTTCAGGCTCCCTTTCCCTTCTAGCATTTACCACTAGACACAACTTACCTGTGGACCAGTCTGCTTGCCTCAGCAGAGCATGGATTCCCTGAGGGCAGAAACACAGTTTTCTCTTGGTATAACCTTTTAGCACCTTACAGCACTGGCACAGAATTTTAAGGGAATATGTCTTAATTGAACTCTAAGTCTCGCTGTTGTGAGGAAAGAGAAGACCCCATGTTCCTCTTCCTGCAGTTGAGCAGACGCAAATGACAAAAGCAAGAATTTGAGCTTCTTTCCGAAGAACACAGATAGCAGATTCCTGGAATAGGCAGGACCAGAATCCAGTCTCCCAACTCCCAGGTCTGTGCTCTCTCCCCTACCTGCCGGATCCTCAGTTACTAGCCAGGGGCTGCCCTTGTGCCAGGTGCGAGGCTGAGCTTTGAGGAACAGCTCTGAGATTGGTTCTTTGGACTTAAGCAATGAATGGATGGATGGATGGAATTCATATAAATGTATATTTCTGTTTACCAATATATAAGTAAATCTTTCCGCATGTGTTGGTCTAAAGCAAGTAAAAGGGATTTGTGAGCTTTCCTTGCTGCTGAGAGATGAAAAGCTGGGCGAGGCGGAACATGTCGTGAACTAAAGGCCGTTTCCCCAGCGGGGTCTGTCCTGACTAGATGGTGGGATGCAGAGAAGTCTGTGAAAGTCTGCAGTTCCACCTTTGACTGGCCACTTGGGCATTTGATAAAGGAGAGTGAGTCCCCAGCATCAGAGCTGTGTCTTGTACATTGTGTAACCGAGCAGGACCCTAGGAGACCCTCCCAGAATAGACTCCCACCCATGTCCTCTGCCCACCTTTTGTCTGTAGAAGAACTTCAGTCAAAAAAAATTTAATCAGAGAAGTGAGAAAATGCAGAAAGAAAGGAAAACAGTCAGGCAAGACAAAATAATAATATTTTAGCCATTAAACAAAGTCAAGGACCTTTAGTTCCTCTTTAAGGGCTATAGATAATATTCTGAGCCATGTCCTTTGAGCTGTTTTACAGATAGTGAAACCCCCACCAGGTGGAAGAAGGTAACTGTATGCTGCCCACAAGCACGGAGACCCCAGACAGGTTGGAACCAGAAGGTTGATGCTATTGATTCCCATTCACCTCACCACCAACCAGTCAGAAGAGTGTCCACCAGTTGAACACGCCCTGCTCATTTAACACTATAAGACTCCTCACTGCCCCCTCCAGGGTGGGTCACACAGTCTTGAGGGCATTAGCCCGCTGTGGCCCCTTTTGCCTGGCAAAGCAATAAAAGCTACTCTTTTCCACTTCACCCCAAACTCTGTCTCTGTGTTTCTATTCGGCACCGGTGAACAGAGGCCGAGTTTCGGCAGCAGTGGGAGGGCAGGAATCTCAGGCATTTGTGTATGAGAACTGTGGATTTTACTCAAAGATGATTTGAAGGGAGACATAAAGTACAGCATCCCTCAGTATCCTCAGGGGATTCATTTCAGGACCCCTGCAGATTCCAAAATCCACGGATGCTCAAGTCCCTTGTATAAAATGACGTAGTATTATCATATAACCTACACACATCCTCCTGTGTACAGTCCATCTTTGAACAATGAGGGGGTTGGGGTGCTGACCCCCGTGCAGTGGAAAATCCACATATAACTTTGAACTCCTCCAAGACGTGACTACTAACAGCCTAATGTTGACTGGAAGCCCTACCAATAACATAAACAGTCAATTAACACATATTTTGTATGTTGTATGTACTATGTACCGTATTCTAACAATAAAGTAAGCTAGAAAAAAGAAAATGTAATTAAGGAAATCATAAGGAAGAGAAAATACATTTACAGTATCGTATTTATGGATACTGTAAGTTTATGTCATCTGTTTACAAGATGAATTGTCTGTCAGCACCTATGTCAGTATTGTCTTACATGATACAAAACACTGTAGACGTCATACATATTATTAACACTAGACAACAAAAGTTAAAAGATAATGTGAAAAAGAAACTCAGGTATAGTAATTCATGCATTGATAACGGGGAAGCAGAAATATGATTACTTTATGGTCCCCTAGTGTCACGGATAGGATTGCCTCACAGTTCACATACACTAATGAATGAATCATTACAAAACTTTATAGCATACAGTATTACCTCACACTCATAATACAGTATCAGAAAGATTGTTGCATTTTTTAAAATACCACTTACCTATGATGATAGGCTCATACACAGCTTCTCCAATTACAAGAGAGAGGCATTCTGTACAATAATGTAATTCTTTGAAAGCAAAGCTATAAAACAGTAAGGAAACTAACTCATTATTAATTTATATTAAATATCACTCACCTTATGCCTATGTAAGGATAGGCTAGTATCTACATATAGTTTATGAATTCATACCATAACCGTTTTCTTAATTTTTTTTTTTGTATTTCTAGGCTATGAGTTTCATCTGTAAGTTTTTTCAAATTGTCCCAAATCTCCAGAACATTTTCCAATAAATTTATTGAAAAAAATTCACATGTAAGTAGACTCATGCATTTCAAACCCGTGTTGTTCAAGAGTCAACTGTACTTTAAATCATCTCTAGATTATAATACCTAGCACAATGTAAATGTTATGTAAATAGTTGTCTTCATGGGGAAAATTCAGGTTTGGCTTTTTAGAACTTCCTGGAATTTTATTTTTCAAATGTTTTCCATCTGAGTTTGGTTGAATCTGCAGATGTGGAACTTATGGATACAGAGGGCTGACTAATTTCACTCTATAGTGAGGAGAAGTGTTATTTTTCTATTGCAGCAAAAATATAAATATTGTAGAGAATGCAAAATTTTCATGACTTTATAAAAAACATAATTTCAAAGGCGTTGCAAGATTGTAATAGCTCATGCCTTTCAAAATCTCAGTTATAAGTTTGCTTTTCTCTGCTAGTAAAACTGTCCCTGGCACCTCTGCTTGCTGAGCTGTTCTCAGTCAATATATTCATGACATGAAAATCCTTCCTGGTGACTTGAACAGGAAACCAGGATCTGAAAGCACATTAGTAATGTAGCCGGACAATTTATTGTCTGAACTGGAGCACTTCTGAGAGTGAAAGAGTGTGGAGTTAATAACTACATGGGCACAGACTGAATGTATGGTCTCTGGAGACTTAAATCACACATTCACATCATATCAAAGACTAGCTTAACGTGCAAAAAGTATTTTACTGGCATATGAAATGTAGACACAATTTATGAATTTGCTAACTCTTTTTCTATTGGCTTTCCAATCTGCATAGGATTCCTTTTTCTTTTTAATGATAAAAATAATATGTTTGTTTTAAAAAAATGCCAATTCACCCTTCTCCTTCTCCTTCTCAGCTGCGTTGGGTCTTCATTGCTCCACTTGGGCTTTTCTCTAGTCGTGGAGAGCAGGGGCTACTCTTTGTTACAGTGCATGGGCTTCTCAGTGCAGTGGCTTCTCTTGCTGCAGAGCATGGGCTCTAGGCGCATGGGCTTCAGTAGTTGTGGCGCATGGGCTCAATAGTTGTGGCTTGCGGGCTCCAGAGTGCAGGCTCTGTAGTTGTGGCGCACAGGCTTAGTTGCTCCGAGGCATGTGGGAATCTTCCCAGACCGGGGATTGAACCCACATTCCCTGCATTGGCAGGAGAATTCTTAACCACTGCACCACCAGGGAAGCCCTGTCTCACCTTTCTGAAGGATAGACATCCCTCTGAAATCTACAGGAGAATTCTTTCTGTCTGTTCCCAGCTTCTGTGGTTTGCTGGTCATCTTTGGTGTTCTCTGTCTTCTGGTCACATCCCTCCAATCTCTGCCTTATCCTTACCTGGGATTCTCCCTGTGTATCTGACTTCACCTGGCTGTCTTGTTATAAGGACCAGTTGTGTCCCCCTACTCCAGTAGACTTCATCTTAACTGATTACATCTGTAATAACCCTATTTCCAAATAAGGTCACATTATGAGGTCCTGGGGGTTAGGATTTCAACATACCTTTTTTTGTGGGGGGGAGGGCACAATTCAATCCGTAATAGAAGGTAAACTTTGTCAGCCAGTAAATTAAGGCTCCCATCTGTAACAAATACTCAATAACACCTCAAAGTTTAGTTCTTTTTTGCCATGTTTGAGAGAATCTATGGGGTAATTTTTTTTTTATTGAAGTATAGTTGATTTACAATGTTGTGTTAATTTCTGCTGTACAGCAAAGTGATTCAGTTTTATATGTATACATACATATATTCTTTTTCATATTCTTTTCCACTATAGTTTATCACAGGATATTGAATATAGCTCTCTGCGCTATACAGCAGGACCTTGTTGCTTACCCATCCTGTATGTAATAGTTTACATGCTCATCCCACCTCCCAATCCTTCCTCCCCCATCCACCCTCCTCCTTGGCAATATGGGTGCGATTATTGATAGACATAGAGAAACCTGACTGAACTGATCTCAGCTAACCAGAACCTCCAACTTATTGACCAAAATGTATTTGCACTGGTCTTTCCAAAAGAGCAGTCATTAAGGAGAAAACAATCAGATTACATGAGTGTTAACCTTTTATGAAATATTGAATAGATACAAACTAACATGTATAAACATGTGTCTGGTAAGAAGAATTCTAATACAATGAACAACGGTAGCCCCACCACACAGGTTAAAAAATAAAACACTACCATTATCCTTCAAGAATCCTCTATTTAATTTTTTAATGGCTAAATTAATATGTTGACAAATGCTTATTATAAAAACTTTATAATTAGAATTCGATTGAGCAAAAATAGAACGGAATAAATTTATAAAAAGGAAAATAAGAAGTATTGACAAGAATGTGCAGAAATTGGAGCACTCACACACTAGGGGTGAGAATGAAAAGGATGCGGCTGCTTTGGAAAATAGCCCACAGTTCCTCAAAAAGTTAACATATGACCCAGCCATTCTACTCCTAGGTACATACCCAAGAGAAGTGAAAACACATGTTCACACAAAAACTTGTACATGAAAGTTCATGACAGCATTATCTATAATAACGAAAACGTGGAAACAACACAAATGCCCATTACGTGATGACTGGATAACCACCTGTGGCATAGTCATATGATGGAGTATTATTCGGCCGTAGAAAGGAATAAGGTACTGATAGACACTACAACAAAGACGAACCTTGAAACCATTATACCGAGTGAAAGAAGCAGTCACAAAATACACACATTGTGTGATTCCATTTATATGAAATGTCCAGAAAGGCAATTTCATAGAGACACATAGCAGATAAGGGGTTATTCATGGCTGGGAGGAGTGTGGTGATTAGGTGTGGTAACTAACAGGCATAAGGTTTCTTTTGGAGGTGATGAAAATGTTCTAAAAATGATTGTGAGGGAATTCCCTGGTGGTCCAGTGGTTAAGCCTTCGCCTTCCAGTGTAGGGGGTGCTGGTTGGATCCCTGGTGGGGGAGCTAGGATCCCACAGGCCTCCAGCCAGAAAACCAAAACATGAAACAGAAGCAATATTGTAACAAATGCGATGAAGACTTTCAAAAGGGTCCACATCAAAAAACTTAAAAAAAAAAAAAGATTGTCATTATTGCCCATCTTTGTGAATATACTTAAAAACCATTGAATGGTACACCTAAAGGGGTGCATTGTGTTACATATGAATTAAATCTCAATAAAATTGTTACAAAAGAGAGAGAGAAAAAAGAAAGAAAAAGAAAGAGAAAGAAAGAGAGAGAGAAAGAGAGAAAGAAAGATAGACAGAAAGAGAAAAGGAAGAAACCCTGTACCAGGAAACCTAGATTTAACTTCCATCTCTGCCCCTGCCTGGCTGTGCAACTTTAGGGATGTTACTTAACTTCTCTATGCCTTAACCTCCCCATAAACAAATGGAGATTATAAGAGTTCCTACATCACAGGGCTGTTGTACGGATTAAAAATGTCAACACACGTAAAGCACTTAAAACAGTGTTTGGTAAAGGAAGAGTTATCGTTTATTATATTCTAAGTAGAGATTTGCAAGTCAGTGCTCCTCCCTCATGCCCTTGCTCTCTGGTTCTATTTTCATGACTTAGTGTGAAAGAGTAGGTGGCGTGCTCGTTCTCTTGGGAGTCTTCTTTTAGAGAACCGTGGGAGAGTGGAAATAATACACGTCTGAGAGCCTCATTCAAGCCGCAACTCCCTTTATTTTGTAAGCGAACGTCCTTCGCCTAGTTTGACCCTCTAGGCCTCCCATCCTTCTCTCCTGAGCGCGCATGCGCGGAAGCCCGGCGCCCTTTCGTCCGTGCTTCTGCCGCTTTGACAATGGCGGCTCGCGGCGTGGGGCTGTTGACCCGTTTGCCCCTACGTGCTCAGAGAAGTCAAGCCCAGCGTCCCCTCCGCAGGCTCCTCACTTGCCCAGGAACGGTGGCCGCCGACGTCGGGAGGGAAGAGCCGTCTTCGGGGAGCGCGGAGACAGGTGTGGCGCCGGGGCTGTGGCCGCGACCCGCCGCGGGCGAGGGAAGGGAGAAGAGCCCGGGGTCGCGGGCGGGCTCTCGGGCTGTACGAGCGGCGGGGGACCCCACGGCCGAGTCCCGGCCTCGTCTGACCTCGCTGCGGGAGCCTGGGGCCGCCGCCGTGGCTCGTGGTGGCGGCGACGGGGTGTGTGACGTTTCTTCCTTCGGGGACTGGGCGCTCAGTAATGAGGTTCAAAGGTCTGAAGTGCAGGCCAGAAGTAGTTGGTTCGTGTTGCGCGGTTTGGCGAAATACTGCTGCCAGTGATGCCACAGTTCAGTCAGGCGCGGTCCTCGCTCACAGGTGGGATTGGTGTTCTTGCTCCCAAGTTGCCGATGGAGGTCGAGCGCAGCGGAGCCTTGATGAGTAGTCAGGATCCCTGGTCCTCCCGTGGAGGCTCTGCCTCTGAAATTACTGCCGTTTGTCTTATTATTGTGGCCATTTTGGGTAGAATCAGCTTGGTAACAGATTTGCATGGGCTGGAACAGGCAGGCATTCTGAATTTATATGCTGCTGTGTTGAGAAGTCCATTCATCCCTCTTGTGACCCAAGAACTGCGTGTATGTTCTCTACATTTCTTAAAACAATCTGGCAGGAAATGTATCACAGTCTTCAGTTTAGAGATGTAGACAGAGGCGCAAAGGAGCTAAGTGATTTGCAGCCGAGTTAATTTAGACTTCGAGTCCCGCTGTTAAGCAAACTGTGTTGATTTTTGCCATTTCTTGGAGCTGTAGTTTTAATATATGAAATTATTTCTGGGAAGAGTTCTCAAGTAGACTAAACAAGTACAGTAATTTTCCTTAAAATAAATGGTAGGGTTGCTGTCCTCATCAAACTGTATGAAAGACTGGTATTGACAGAGAGTGGGAAATATTACTTTATGTGATAGTTCATTGAAATACTGATTGGGTTGTATTTAGTAGAAGCTGCTTCTGTTGAAAATTATTAAGTGACAGAAAATTTGAGTTAGGCTTTTGCCAAAGAAGTTACAGTGATTTAACATGTGTATAGTGGTTTAAATTTTAGAGTATTTTCATGTGCTCTTTGAGTTGTAAAACTCTGTGAAGTAGGTTTGGAAGGAATTATTATTACTGCATTTTAGAGATGGGGAAACAGTTTGGTTCAGATGGCTTAGGAAGTGGATCAGACTTACTCAGCTATTCAGTAGCAAAGGTAAGAACAAACGTTTTTGATTCCACTGCTTCACTTAATAGAGCTTTGTTGTTTTTCTCAGGAAATGTGTTTCATTTTGTATCATTAGGCTAATATATCTGTCTAAATATTCAGAGACTCTTGTGAGGCGTAACAAGTAACAAAATCCTCATTTGAATTTCTTTTCCATTTTAAAGAGAAGAAGGTGATTACACTATATAACTCACTTAGAAGCATATAGTTTTATAATTAGAAGGAAATTGAGAAATATCCAGTTGAGTTTTTCACTGTGTGAGAACTCATTGCCAAAACTTTGCTAATTACATTTTCTGGTAACAGGGAACACACTGTTTCATAAATCAGTCAGTTCCATTTTTGGTCAGGCTCTAATTGCTGAAAAAATATTTATAATGAGTTAAATCTACTAATTTCCCATTTCCCTGTTGGTCTTAGTTTTGATATAGCTTTCATGTGAGGGGTGGAAAGAACCCTGATTTCAGAACAAGAATATGTAGTGTATTGTTCAGGACTCTACGGGTGCAGGTGACAGAAGCAAACTCAAATTAGCTTAAGTAGAGAAGGGAGGATATACTAACCATTTAACCAGACTCCAGAGAGCGACATGACTGCCTTATGGTCTCCTGGATGGATGTGATCAGAGTGAGGTATTGTTTGCTCAGCTATTGTTTGGTGGCCTCCTTGTCTCAGGTTCTTCTTCTGCATGGGTTGTTGATGGGGGGGCGGCGGGGGGGGAGTTGGCCACCAGCAGCTTGCAGCTTTCTCCAAAGGGAAGAATAAAATGATCTTTTGCCTGAATTTGAAAGATTCTAAGAAAGAGCTGTTGATCAGCACACCCCCACCTCCTGGAGCAAGAGATGCTGTTTGAAATCGTCTGATAGTCCTGGCCCATCTAGTGGGGTGGGGGCATGTGTGATGGAGAATAACTATTGACAGCCCCCCACAACCACACAAGCAGGGTTGTGCTGTTACCAGAACAAGGGGGACAGATGCCAGTCAACCAAACATCAGCTAACCTCTACAGGAGGCTACCCAGCTTGCTAGATGTTTGCCTTTGTGCAGTTTTTTCACCAGTAATGATACCTGCCCTGTCTGTCTCAAAAGGTTATTGTGAGATTCAGAAGGGAATGTTTCTGTGAACACTGGGAAGTGCTACACCAATGGAAGGACAGCTCTCGGGTTCTCATTAGTTTGTTTCCGGGTTGTAAATCCCCACTTTCTCTACAGTAATTCTCTATCAGAGTGTCTAGACCTTTTATTACTCCTTTCCAGATGCTCTCTGGTTCCTCAGTATCCTTCATGTCCGTTGTGTCCAGAGCAGAGCGTGTGCTCCATTGTGGCCTGACCATAAATGGGAAAAAGTGCTATTACCCCTTGGATTTGGATTTTATATCTATATCTGTCTTCTCCCTGTCCTCACCCCAGAAGTTAAGACATTTCCTTGGCTCATTTTGAGCTTTCATCAAATCAAACTTTTGGTCTTCTTTTATATACCTACTGCTAGCTGAATTTTCCCCCATTATGTGCTTGTGTCTTTATGTTGTTTTTAATTCTAAATGCAGGAGGGTATTTTTTGTGTTTATGCTTATCAGATTATGTCATCAAGACCACTGCAAATTTGAGTCTGTCTGAAAATATTAACACTTATTAGTTTTTCCTCCCAAGTTTGTGTCGTTTGTAGATTTGACAAGCCTTTTGCAGGATGATGAACTTACGCTACCTGAACTTTTTGCCCCTTGCATGACTTTGTCCTGTCTACTCCATTTGTGCCTACTGTTGTTCAGGTCAGAGCGGTTAGTCCTGTAGACTCTGCCTCCCCCGTCTTCTCAAGCACCTTACCCCGTCTTTCATCAGACTTCTCCATCTCTTTCTCACGTTTGAATTCCTGCTCTTCCCCAGTAATCCAGCTGCAGGGAAATACCTGCAAAGAAGCGCAAAAACGTTGTATACCGATGACATTGAAATATTGTTAATGAGAGTGAAAAAGGTAAACCATCTCAGTACTTATCTTAGAGGATTTTGACTAAATTACCATAAATATCCAAGAATATTTATGCATTTATTTAAAAGATGAGGTAAATGTATATCTACCGACATGAAAAGATATCCATAATGTATTAAATATTTAAAAGCATATTACAGAATAGAATGTATAGTGCATTTTCAGTAATTTCAGTTGCATGAAAAATGTTTACCTCCAGAGAGATACAAATGTTTGTGTTTATATATGCCTTGAAAATGTATGGAAAGCTAAGTATCAAACCTAATAAATGGGTATTAGAGGGAGAGAACTGGGGGAGGATTTATACTTTTACTCTATGAAATTTTACAGTTTGACTTTACTTTTACAATAAGCAGTTGGACATCAGTCTAGACTCAGTAAATATCAGAGACAAGAAGATAGAGGCGGTAATTACAGCTGGAAAAGTGGGTGAGAAAAGCCTAGATGGAAAAAAAGAAGGAAATAGGGACCAGTTGGAAGGGCTGTCAGTAGACTGAGGTCAAAGAGAGTAAGAGAAGTCCCTGTCCTCAGGATGGAAGATAGATGTTCTTCCGTGTTGTTAAGTAAACACAACACAGTGACTTACATTCTTCTGTAGATGTTGAAGTGAGGCATTGCAGAGGTGGAAGTGATTCTGTCGAGGGGAGTCGGAAGTCTTCACAGAGCTGAGCACGATTTGGAGGATGTGGGAGTTTGCAGGGCAGAAAATGAGAAGGTGGGCATTCCAGCCAGAGAGAAGAAGACGTGAAGAGTTCATAGTGTGTGTGAAGAGCACCGTAGGTGAGCAGGGCGGAGGAGAAGGTGGTGGAAGTTGACTCGGCTGAGGAGAGAGGCCCGGATGCCGGGAGCTGTATACCCAGGCTGCCGGGCTTAGACCTGATCGGGAATGCAGCAGGGAAGCTGTTGACAGGCTTTAAGTAGGGAAGTCAAAGAAGACTTTCTGACAGAGATTATTTTATAGAGATGACTTTGGCAGTGATATGGAGAAGGGCAAGACTGGAGTGAATGAGACCAGTTTAGGAGTCAGGCTGTTAGGTTCCAGGTGTGAAATGAGAGATTAATGTTAAAGAATTGACATCTGGAGTAGAGATGAGGATGCATATTTAAGAGATGTATTTTTAGCATCTATACAGTGAGTGTGGGAAAGATATTCAGTTATGTTTGATGGGTTGTTAGGAATGTGGAGTAGGGCGGGGCCACGCGTGCCCTGGTGAGACTTGCCTCTAGGTGGGTGCTGCCCAGCAGAGTGTAGGGACCCGCCAACTCTTATTACCCGCATTTCTCTGTCTTGTCCATGAGGATGTCTTGGGGTGTGCTGAAACAAAGGTTCAGGGTGTGTGCCGTATTTCCTTTATCCATCAATTCTATAACCTTTTGAAAGAAGATAAGGCTAAAAGCCTTCGCTTATTTCTGTGCATCAGGTAAGTTTTCTAATCTGTTTAATCTCTTCAGAATTAGAACTTGAATGGTTTTCTTTTTTCTTGTATTTAGTTCACTTGTTGATTTGTGATCAGTGGATTAATATTTGCTTCTTGACCACCACAGCTCTTGTCTTCATTTTCTGTGCTTGTAAAATCCCTAACCCCTGAATAGTTTTTAATGAAAAACGAACAAACAAACCCCCCTATTTCTTTAGTAAAAAGTATCATGAGCTCTTTATGGGCAGCAACTAGGTTTCAGATTCTTAGATTTCCCTGTGATGCAGAGCACATGCTAGTTGGTAACTCACTGTTAACTTTTTCAGCCAGATCAAGACCCTTTACAGAGAAAAACTGGTAACTTACTTCAGTACTCATTATCTCATTGCGCCCGGGCTTGGAATAATTTCTGTAGGCTTTGGAATGTTACAGCTCATACAGACTTTGTATGTGTGTATTTGTGGAAGTGGTTTTACTTTTCTGCCTGTGCTTTTAAAATTTTGTGAAACGCTCCCTTTTTAGCACTATGCCTTGAGTGTAGTCAATCAAAACAGAGTGGACAGTGTTGATGGTATCACAGGAGTGTGGTAATAGACTGGGAGAAGTATCGCTTCACCCTTATAAAGGAGGAGAAGAAAGATGAGATTAGGATAAAGTTGGCTATAGTCAGGTGTAAAATCTTTACATACCTTATCAAGAGATGCTTTAAATTTTACGTGTGTATGTGTGTGTTGTGAATGTCTTTGTCTCACTTGCAGGCTCTGAAGACAGGACTCCAAAAAAGAGATTCTCTGAGGTGCAAAAAGAGAGACGAGAACAGGCCCAGCGGACTGTGCTAATTCACTGCCCAAATAAAATCAGCGAGAAAAAACTTCTCAAGCATTTATCCCAGCATGGGCCTATTAACAGCCACTTCTTCTATGAAAGTTTTGTAAGTATTTGAAAAACAATCTAACTTCACAGTCATATTTTTTTAAGTTATTTTTTGCTTTGTTGCCTCTACAGTATGGTAAAGTTAGATTGTTTTGATATCCTACGTCTTTCTTTGTCTAAAATTCTTTAATGAGGTTCTTCTTTGATATTAGAACAGAAATCTTATAGGAGTATCACAGAATTATAAACAGAATTATAACTGAATCATTTCATAATTTGAATACTTTAAATTGTTCCATTATCTTAGGTGTAGAAGCCAGTGGGAGATTTTTGTTTTGCCTTTTAATTTTGTATTTCAGCATTATTTTCAGCTTCTCCTAATATTATTTTATAATGTTTATAACGGTTAAAAACCATGGCTTGTGTTAGAAGCATATAGTAAATTTTAAAAAATTAATATTTTTTGTTATAATTGCTTTGAAATATGAACTGAAGTGCTATGTTAAAAATGGTATTTTGAAATGTGTTCTCTTCTTAT
The DNA here is from genome assembly GCF_030028045.1 of Hippopotamus amphibius kiboko. Taxonomy (NCBI): domain Eukaryota; kingdom Metazoa; phylum Chordata; class Mammalia; order Artiodactyla; family Hippopotamidae; genus Hippopotamus; species Hippopotamus amphibius. The sequence continues at coordinate 134,393,168 of NC_080189.1, read as the reverse complement.
ATTTTTGGTATAGGGTCTTTATGCTGTTGTAGAATTTAGTCAAAAGGAAAGTATAGCTTCACTGCAGAATGTAACTCGTACTCCAAGCCTGGGCACAGAGGCTGCAATTCCGTTCAGATCACGCTACTTCAATTTAAAGTTGAAGAATCCAGTAAACCAGACTTCTGAGCAGTCAAGTATTCAATGTAGTAATCAGTCTTCTCCTTCAAGCAAGAAGCTTTTTGAATCACTTTGTTGCGCAGGAAGTGTAAGTTTATAGGTATACTTCCCTTACTTGATGTGTGTGTGTGTTTGACTTGTTTTATATAAGTTTTTATTACTAAATATTCAGACTACAGAATATACTGAGTGAAAAGTAAAAGTAATCCTTCCCTATTTCCTGTCACCATGCCCCATTTGTAATCCTCAGAAGGAACCACATTCTTCCAAAGTTTTGTGCCTTTGGATTTTTCTGGTTTTCTTTCTCTTGTCAACATGACATATAACTGTACGTGGCATTCTTTTGTAAGTTGTAAAATATCTTATTTCTGGTTCTATCTCTCTTTTTTTTTCCTGCTCTAATAATGTTTATAGTAGTTTTGGTTTTTCTTACTCAGACTTGTCAAAGGTTTAACTAGTCCTTTCCAAGAATCTGTTTATGGTTTTATTTATCAAAATACTATTTTAGGGGTTGATTTTCTAACTTTTAAAACTTTATTTCTAACCTTTTATATTTCCTCTACTTTCTGTTATTTATTTTTCTTTGGTTAAATGTTTAGTTCAGTTATTTTCAGTGTTATTTTCAAATGTGGACATTTAAGGCTGTGGTTTTTGTTTTAAATACTGAGCTCCAGCGCGCATCTTCACGGTGTGATCGTTTTGACACCGGTCTTCTCGGGAATGTACAGGCCCGTTATTCTAAAGAACTGGGGGATCTTGGGCCTTCATTCCTTGAAGCCTAGCTTATTTCTAGTGTTTCTTGCCTTTAACAATGGTTCTTCTCTTCTCCCCCCCCCCCCCCCCCAACTGTGTTTAAATGTCTAGATTTGTGGTTGTTTCGACCTCCCCTACTGGAGCATTTTACTATTTTCATTTCCCTAAAACAATAATTTATACTCATTGCCTAAGAAAAGTAGTAGTTTTAATTCTAGTCAACTTTTTTTTTGCTGGTGCCCTCATTCCTCCAGTGCTTTTTAAAGGGCATTTGTAAAATCTTCTTTTAAAGCTAAATGTAGAAAGATTGCATATTTTTTTTTTTTATTTTTTTTTATTTTTTTGGGGGTACACCAGGTTCAATCAACTGTTTTTATACACATATCCCCATATTCCCTCCCTTCCTTGACGCCCCCCCCCCCTCGAGTCCCCCCCACCCTCCCTGCCCCAGTCCTCTAAGGCATCTCCAACTCGAGGATGGAAGATTGCATATTTTTAACGTACGTCTCCTAAGCCATCCAACCTCTAGGAGGAAAATGACAGTTATTTTATGTGACCTGAACATTTCCTGTATTCTGTTGTGTTTGTTTTGGCCAGCTAGGTAGATGATCAGCTGAACACTCTCTTGAAGGAATCCCAGCTAACAGAGGAGAACACCAAGCTCCGATATCTCACCTGCTCTCTTATTGAAGATGTAGCAGCTGCGTATTTTCCAGACTGCGCCGTCAGACCCTTTGGCTCTTCGGTGAACAGTTTTGGGAAACTAGGATGTGATTTGGACATGTTTTTGGATCTGGATGAAATTGGAAAAATTAGTGCTCACAAGGTAATTACATTTCTTTACATCATAAAGTTAACATCAGAAAAAATAAAGGAACTCTTTGGACTTAATAAAATTATAACATGATTTCTAAGCTTAAGAAACGATGTGGTTAAAGAATAGGGTCTGTTTGATACCGATTCTTTAGAATTGTAAAGTCCTTCTTTGTATTGGTCTAATATGTGATCTTTTTTTGTGACTATCTTAAACATGTAATAAAATGGTTGTTCTTTTTGAGGGTTGAAAAGTTTTTTGGTTAGGGCAAGGTTACTCACTGTGTTATTCAGATTATGTGTGTATTAACTAATTTTGTTTATCTGCATGATCTAGTTTACTGAAATACTTCTTACGTCTCGTGATTTTTGTTTCTCCTCATTTCTCAGAATCGTTTTGATTTTTGCTTTATTCAAAGACTGTTAGCTACACATAGGTATATGATTATTATACCTTTTTATTGGGTCGTTCATTTATCGTTAAATTATGTCCATCATCTCTGTAAATGCCTTCTCTTTAAATTCTTTTTTGTTTGTTAAGATGGCTGCTTGTTACTGGTCTCACAGACCTTCTCCTACATCAATATTTCCAGCCTTCACATATGTTGTTATATTTTGGGTATAAATAGCAGATCACTGAATTTTATGCTTTTATTCCAATCTGTGAGTCTTTTTTCTTTATTATTACTGGTAATTTTTGGATTTATTTCTACTGTCTTATTTTTTATTTCCTATTTTCTATGCTTTTTCTTTGCTTTCATTCCTTTCCTTTTCTCCTCCTGTTGGAGTCTTTCTTGATTCTGTCCTTTCCTCCCTTCCTTTCTGTCCTCTTTAGCATAGAAATTGTATGTCCCGTTTATGTTCTTATTTTATTTATTTATTTATTTTTTTGGGGGGGGGGGTACACCAGGTTCAATCATCTGTTTTTATACACATATCCCCATATTCCCTCCCTTCCTTGACTCTCCCCCCTCGAGTCTCCCCCACCCTCCCCGCCCCAGTCCTCTAAGGCATCTTCCATCCTCGAGTTGGACTCCCTTTGTTATACAACAACTTCCCACTGACTATTTTACAGTTGGTAGTATATATATGTCTGTGCTACTCTCTCGCTTCGTCTCAGTTTCCCCTTCACCCCCCGCCCCCTCCCATACCTCGAGTTCTCCAGTCCATTCTCTGTATCTACATCCTTGTTCTTGTCACTGAGTTCATCAGTACCCTTTTTAGATTCCGTATATGTGAGTTAGCATACAATATTTGTCCTTCTCTTTCTGACTTACTTCACTCTGTATGACAGATTGTAGTTCTATCCACCTCATTACATATAGCTCCATCTCATCCCTTTTTATAGCTGAGTAATATTCCATTGTATATATATGCCACATCTTCTGTATCCATTCATTTGTTGATGGGCGTTTAGGTTGCTTCCATGTCCTGGCTATTGTAAATAGTGCTGCAGTAAACATGATGGTACAAGTTTCTTTTGGGATTATGGTTTTCTTTGGGTATATGCCCAGTAGTGGGATTACTGGATCATATGGTAGGTTCTATTTGTAGTTTTTTAAGGAACCTCCAAATTGTTTCCCATAGTGGCTGTACCAACTTACATTCCCACCAACAGTGCAGGAGAGTTCCCTTTTCTCCACACCCTCTCCAACATTTGTTGTTTCCAGATTTTGTGATGATGGCCATTCTGACTGGTGTGAGGTGATACCTCATGGTGGCTTTGACTTGCATTTCTCTGATGATGAGTGATGTTGAGCATCTTTTTATGTGTGTGTTGGCCATCTGTATGTCTTCTTTGGAGAAATGTCTGTTTAGGTCTTCTGCCCATTTGTGGATTGGGTTATTTGCTTTTTTGGTATGAAGCTGCATGAGCTGCTTGTATATTTTGGAGGTTAATCCTTTGTCCGTTGTTTCATAGGCAATTATTTTCTCCCATTCTGAGGGTTGCCTTTTAGTCTTGTTTATGGTTTCTTTCACTGTGCAAAAGCTTTTAAGTTTCATGAGGTCCCATTTGTTTATTCTTGATTTTATTTCCAATATTCTAGGAGGTGGGTCAAAAAGGATGTTGCTTTGATGGATGTCATAGAGTGTTCTGCCTATGTTTTCCTCTAGGAGTTTGATAGTGTCTGGCCTTACATGTAGGTCTTTAATCCATTTGGAGTTTATTTTTGTGTATGGTGTTAGGAAGTGTTCTAATTTCATTCTTTGACATGTTGCTGTCCAATTGTCCCAGCACCACTTATTGAAGAGGCTGTCTTTTTTCCATTGTATACTCGTGCCTCCTTTGTCAAAGATAAGGTGCCCATATGTGTTTGGGCTTACTTCTGAGTTCTCTATTCTATTCCATTGATCTTCCTTTCTATTTTTGTGCCAGTACCATACTGTCTTGATCACTATGGCCTTGTAGTATAGTTTGAAGTCAGGAAGCCTGATTCCACCTACTCCATTTTTCCTTCTCAAGATTTCTTTGGCTATTCGGGGTCTTTTGCATTTCCATACAAATCGTAAGATTTCTTGCTCTAGTTCTGTGAAAAATGCCATTGGTAATTTGATCGGGATTGCATTGAATCTGTAAATTGCTTTGGGTAGTACAGACATTTTCACGATGTTGATTCTTCCAATCCAGGAACATGGTATGTCCCTCCATCTGTGTGTGTCGTCTTTGCTTTCTTTCATCAATGTCTTAAAGTTTTCTGCATACAGATCTTTTGCCTCCTTAGGCAGGTTTATTCCTAGGTATTTTATTCTTTTGGTTGCAATGGTGAATGGGAGAGTTTCCTTAATTTCTCTTTCTGCTCTTCTGTTGTTAGTGTATAGGAATGCAAGAGATTTCTGTGCATTCATTTTGTATCCTGCTACTTTACTAAACTCATCAATGAGTGCTAGCAGTTTTCTGGTAGAGTCTTTAGGGTTTTCTATGTATAGTATCATGTCATCTGCAAAGAGTGACAATTTTACTGCTTCTTTTCCAATTTGTATTCCTTTTATTTCTTTTTCTTCTCTGATTGCTGTGGCTAAAACTTCCAAAACTATGTTGAATAATAATGGTGAGAGTGGACACCCTTGTCTTGTTCCTGTTCTTAGAGGGAATTCTTCCAGTTTTTCCCCATTGAGAACGATGTTGGCTTTTGGTTTTTCATATATGGCTTTTATGATGTTGAGGTAATTTCCTTCTATGCCCATTTTCTGGAGAGCTTTTATCATAAATGGATGTTGAACTTTGTCAAAAGCTTTTTCTGCATCTATTGAAATGATCATATGGTTTTTATCCTTCAATTTGTTGATATGATGTATCACATTGATTGATTTGCGTATATTGAAGAATCCTTGCATCCCAGGGCTAAACCCCACTTGATCATGGTGTATGATTTTTTTAATGTGCTGTTGGAGTCTGTTAGCTAGTATTTTGTTGAGGATTTTTGCCTCTATATTCATCAGTGATATTGGTCTGTAGTTTTCTTTTTTTGTGACATCTTTGCCTGGTTTTGGTATCAGGGTGATGGTAGCCTTGTAGAATGAGTTTGGGAGTGCTCCGCCTTCTGCAATATTTTGGAAGAGTTTGAGAAGGATAGGTGTTAACTCTTCTCGAAATGTTTGATAGAATTCGCCCGTGAACCCATCTGGTCCTGGGCTTTTGTGTGTTGGGAGATTTTTAATCACTGCCTCAATTTCCGTATTTGTGATGGGTCTGTTCATGGTTTCTCTTTCTTCCTGGTTCAGTCTTGGAAGATTGTATTTTTCTAATTTTTTCTAAGAATGTATCCATTTCTTCCAGGTTATCCGATTTATTGGCGTATAGTTGCTTGTAGTAGTCTCTCATGATGTTTTGTATTTCTGAGGTGTCCGTTGTGACTTCTCCTTTTTCATTTCTAATTCTGTTGATTTGCATCTTCTCCCTTTTTTTCTTGATGAGTCTGGCTAATGGTTTATCAATTTTGTTAATCTTCTCAAAGAACCAGCTTTTAGTTTTACTTATTTTTCTTATGGTTTCTTTCCTTTCTTTTTCATTTATTTCTGCTCTGATCTTTATGATTTCTTTCCTTCTGCTCACTTTGGGGTTTCTTTGTTCTTCTTTCTCTAGTTGTTTGAGGTGTAAGGTTAGGTTGTTTATTCGATCATTTTCTTGTTTCTTAAGGTAGGACTGTATTGCTATAAACTTCCCTCTTAGAACTGCTTTTGCTGCGTCCCATAGGTTTTGGGTTGTTGTGTTTTCGTTGTCATTTGTTTCTAGATATTTTTTGATTTCCTCTTTGATTTCTTTAGTGATTCCTTGGTTGTTTAAGAGTGAATTGTTTAGCCTCCATGTGTTTGTATTTTTTGCAGTTTTTTTCCTGTAATTGATATCTAGTCTCATGGTGTTGTGGTCTGAGAAGATGCTTGATATGATTTCAATTTTCTTGAATTTGCTGAGGTTTGATTTGTGACCCAAGATGTGATCTATCCTGGAAAATGTTCCGTGTGCACTTGAGAAGAAAGTGTAGTCTGTCGTTTTTGGATGGAATGTCCTATAAATATCAATTAAGTCGAGATGGTCTAATGTGTCATTTAAGGCTTGTGTGTCTTTCTTTATTTTCTGTTTGGATGATCTGTCCATTGATGTAAGTGGGGTGTTCAAGTCTCCCACTATTATTGTGTTCCTGTCGATGTCCCCTTTTATAGCTGTTAGCATTTGCCTTATGTATTGAGGTGCTCCTATATTGGGGGCATAGATATTTACCATTGTGATATATTCTTCTTGAATGGATCCCTTGATCATTATGTAGTGTCCTTCCTTGTCTCTTTTAATAGTCTTTATTTTCAAGTCTAATTTGTCTGATATGAATATTGCTACTCCAGCTTTCTTTTGACTTCCATTTGCATGGAATATCTTTTTCCATCCCTTTACTTTCAGTCTATATGTATCCCTTGGTTTGAAGTGGGTTTCTTGTAGGCAGCATATAGAAGGGTCTTGTTTTTGTATCCATTAAGCCAGTCTGTGTCTTTTGGTTGGAGCATTTAATCCATTTATATTTACAGTGATTATTGACATGTGTGTTCCAATTACCATTTTCTTAATTGTTTTGGGTTTGTATTTGTAGGTGTTTTCCTTTTCTTGTGTTTCCTACTTAGAGAAGTTCCTTTAGCACTTGTTGTAAGGCTGGTTTGGTGGTGCTGAATTCTCTTAACTTTTGCTTGTCTGGAAAGCTTTTGATTTCTCCCTCAAATCTGAATGAGATTCTTGCTGGGTAGAGTATTCTTGGCTGTAGGTTTCTCTCTTTCAGGACTTTCAGTATATCCTGCCATTCCCTTCTGGCCTGCAGAGTTTCTGTAGAAAGGTCAGCTGTTATCCTTATGGGTTTTCCCTTATATGTTATTTGTTGCTTTTCTCTTGCTGCTTTTAATATTTTTTCTTTGTGTTTAATTGTCGTTAGTTTGATTAATATGTGTCTTGGTGTATTTCTCCTTGGGTTTATTCTGTATGGGACTCTCTGTGCTTCTTGGACTTGGTTAATTATTTCCTTTCCCATGTTGGAGAAGTTTTCCACTATAACCTCTTCAAATATTTTCTCAGACCCTTTCTTTTTTTCTTCTTCTTCTGGGATGCTTATAATTTGAATGTTGGTACGCTTAATGTTATCACTGAGGTCTCTGAGACTGTCTTCTAATCTTTTTATTCTTTGTTCTTTTTCCTGCTCTGTGGTGTTTATTTCTCCCATTCTATCTTCCAACTCACTTATTCGTTCTTCTGCCTCAGTCATTCTGCTGGTTATAGCATCTAGAGTATTTTTAATTTCAGTTATTTTGTTATCCATTGCTGTTTGTTTTTCTGAGTTCTTATGAACTGTTTCTTGTACTTTCTCTATTTTGTTATCGAGATTTTGTATCATTTTTACTACCATTACTCTAAATTCTTTTTCAGGCATTTTTCCTATTTCCTCCTCATTTATTTGGTCTTGTGGGTTTTTTTCCTGCTCCTTTGCCTGCATGGCGTTTCTTTGTTTCCTCATGGTTGTCCAAACTTTTGGGGTTGCTTGTCCTGGCGATAGAGGTGTTTATAGAAGACTGTCCAAGCCTCAGACTAATGTCCAAGTATTGGATTAAACGAATATTAAGGTCGGCTATGTCGGGCTCCCCGCAGTCCTTTCTGGTGTCCGAGGCCGTCTGCTGGTGTTCAGCTGGTTCTCTGTGGGAATTACTACGTCCTTCTGTGCATTCCCAATGCATCTGTGGAGAGGGATGCACTCCACGTCTCTACTTCGCCGCCATCTTTTTCCACCCAGCTCATTTGTTTTTAAAGTAGAATTGGGACTTCCCTGGTGGTCCAGTGGTTAAGACTCTGTGATTCCACTTCAGGGGACACAGGTTCAATCCCTGGATGGAGAATTAGGATCCCTGTGGAGGAAGCTCTGAGGCTCTAAAGTGCACTTCAGCTCACTTTCCACTTCTAGGGTTTCATCTGGTAGGGACACTGACATTGATAATGGAAGAGGCTATGTGCTCACGAGTGCAGGGGGTATATGGAAAATCTCTGTATCTTCCTCTCAATTTTGCTGTGAACCCAGAGCTCCTCATGGCTCCTGCAAACGTCTGATGGAAATGTCATAGCCAAGAAGAGTCCAGGGAGACATGACATCTAAATGTAGTCATGGTATCACAGATGACATCAGCATTTACTTGATATATTTAGGTCTTCTCCTTCGTCTACTAACAAATATAGGCCAGGTAAATGTTAAAAATGGTTTTTTTTGTTAACACTTTTAAGTTCTTCTTTTATCTTTGTCCTTTTAAAAAGTTCTTTAGTCATTTATCATCCAGGCTGTGACTATTCAACTCTGACAAATTCTGAGAAATCAATTCATATGGAACATTTACTATATTTAGCTATACTTTAAAACCTTAGCAATAGCAAATTCATTCCTGTTAATTGGAAATCAGAAAAATCACACTTTATATTCCTACTGTACTACCGAGACCAGCTCGGCGACTCGAGGTGAGTGATGGGTGCCACAAGCTTAAAGAAAACACAGACACAGATTTAAGAGAAAGATGAGATGGGGGACTCAAGACCTCTAGGATCAAGAGCCTATGTTCTTATTAATGTGCGTGTCTGACAGAGTGAAGTTAATCAGTGTGTCTGCCATCATCCCAGACAGTGTAAGAGGTGCTTTAATTTCATTACAGCTTTGATTTGAAAAGGCTTCTGTGTTTTTGTAAAATCTTAGGTTTTTATGACTCTGTTCTTTCTTACTTATTTCAAAGTAGTAATCATTTCTGTGTAGCTGTCCAGTTGAAACTTCAAACTTAACACGTTGAAAATAAAACTTTATCTTCATCTCCTTATAAATATTCTTTATAAGTTTTTATAAAAGTTCTTAGTTATGTGTCACATGTTAACTAGTGGCATTTTAGCTTTCCTGACATTTGCTGTCATCTAAGCAAAGATATCGAAGCTAATCCTTCCAGTCTACCTCTTCATTTACATCCTCAGTTATAGTCACACGGTCCCTTATAAATTCTCGCTTAGATGATTGTAACAACATCCTGCTTTCCACCTGTTCCTCATGTCATGCCTTGGTCTGCCAGCCCTCAGTCTCTGCTGGAGTTATCTTAAAACAGATTGGATCATCCACAAGCTTGGAACAGTTCTTTTTAACAGAATTGAAGTGATCTGTCTCATAATTCATTTTATTGGTAATCATTTCTCATTCTATATCTTTACACCCAGTTTTCCAGTCACATCATTTAATTACCTAATTATGAGGCAGTTTTAGAATATGAATAACGACTAAACAGTTGTTCTGTCCTTCTGTTCCTCACTGCCATTCCTAACAGCTTTCAGGGCCTAGTTCTGACTCCACCTTCTTAAAACCATGATTGATTTTGTTTCTCTCCTCCAGTCAGAAGTAATCACTCCCTTTTTTGTAGTGTCCTGCTCATATTTCTGTCTCCAGATTCCTTCTATGTTGCGTTTAGTTAGTGGTCGGTCTGTGTCTCTCATTGTATCGTAAGCGTGGGCAGAGCAGGAACTGTGTCTGTTCATCTTCTCATCCCACACAGGACCGGCACAGGGCCCGCCATACTTTATTTCTCAGTATGTAGTTACTGAGAGTTGAAACTGGCCAAGGAGTAGGAAACACAGTAAAGTGAAACAGATCAGTCTTAATTTGTATTAAATTCCTGGCAGGGACACTTAAGTTATGTGAGGCTATTTTTATATTAAAGACCTTGCTGAATAATTAAAGTGCATAGTAATGTGTTGTAATGGTGAAAGCTTGGGCTTGGGAGCCAAACTGGAGAATAGTAATTCCTTTACTTACTAGCTGTGTGACCCTGGGTAAGTTATTTGCCTTCTCTGTTCCTCCATTTTCCTAGCCATAAAATTGGGAAAGTGCTATAGCACCAACTACTGGAGTGTTTTTGAGAGGACTGATAGACAGTAAGAAACATTTTTTTTCTGTTGGAAGCAGAAGGAGTTGGAAACTTAGTTGGATCTTAGATTTCTGAAATAGAAAGCTATTTAGATAAAGATATTTTAAAAGCCAGTGCTCCAATCTCACTAAAGAATTTAACATCATTTTGTGCATAGGTTTATCTTATGCAGTGTTGTTATAAACATATACTCTGAAATATGTGCTTTTTTAAGATTATAATAGCTTTGCTAATAGAAACATTTTAAAACTGAAATAGGAAAAACAGAAGCACTTTTACATTCATCCTGCCTAAAGCAGCTTCTCTGACTACTGTACGCAGTCGTGAACCTCTCACCTCTTGGTGCTCTGTGTGTCTTGGCACTCCGCCTTGGTTTCTGATTCTCTGGGCTTGTTTTATTCTTCAGCCTGAGTCGAGGGCAGTTAGCAAGAGATTATAATCTATGCAGATTTTAACTTTTTTTTTCCCACTTAATAGTGTCTTAGCAATTCAGTCTACTGCATCCTTTTCAGTGGCTACAGAATGTTCTGTTGAATGAATGTACCATAATTTACTTAATTTTGTAAGCTTATTTGTTAGACAGTTAGGGAATGATATCTTTTCCCCCCGCTTTATTGCCAGCTATATTAGGTAGTATTCTTTGCTTGTGCATAACAGAAACCAACCCAAAACAGCTTAAACAAGCAAACAAAAGAAGTAGAGGAAGCATCCTAGGACCCAGGGTCAGGACTGTGGGTGAGTCTTAGAAAAGGACTAGCACTAGAATGTATGAACGATCAAGAATCCATAAAGGGGGCTTCCTAGGTGGCACAGTGGTTAAGAATCTGCCTGCCAATGCAGGGGACACGGGTTCAATCCCTGCTCCAGGAAGACCCCACATGCCGCGGAGCAACTAAGCCCGTGTGCCACAACTATTGAGCCTGTGCTTTAGAGCCCGTGAGCCACAACTGTTGAGCCCATGTGCTGCAGCTACTGAAGCCCACATGCCTAGAGTCCGTGCTCCGCAACAAGAGAAGCCATGGCAATGAGGAGCCCGCGCACCACAATGAAGAATAGCCCCCACTCACCTCAACTAAAAGAAAGCCCACGCACAGCAGCGAAGACCCAACACAGCCAGTAAAACAAATAAATAAATTAAAAAAAAAAAAAAAAGAATCCATAAAGGGTTCTGTTTCTTCTCCACATATTTGCTCTATGTAGTAACTTCTCCCCTTCATTCCCTTCTTCCCACCCACTTTGATTTTCTTTACATTTTCATCCTCCTGGTATAGAACGTGCCTACCCCAAAGCTTCTGAGTTCTGTTTCAGCCACATGGTCGCCCCAGAACCTCAGCTGCAGTTCCTGGTGGAGATGGCTGGGTGGGTGAGGGTGCACCCCTATGGTGCTTACGTCAGCTGCCCTGCCTTGCCTAGTCCACATGCATCGTCAGGGCCTTGATCCTTTCAGGAGGAATGAGTTCTCCACGAGGGGTGGGTGAAGGAGGGTAGGGGACTTTATTAAGCTAGACAGAGCTCTTGAAAGGAATCTACCACACAAATAATGCTGCAGTGAGAGAACAGCTTTGTAAATCAGCTCATTTGTTTAAGCATTCCTTTGGGATGATTTCCAAGGATTTTAATAGCTAATCAAAATCTTACATATTTAAGTTTTGCTATTTCAATATTGAAGTTGTCCCAAAAGTATATCCCTGTTTATACTCCCACTGACAGGATGTATGTTTCCCCTCACCCACCAATGCTGGTGCTGTCAGCCGTCTTTGCCAGACTGATAAATGAAAAATCTCATCGCTGTTCTAATTTATTCTTAGTTCCTGGAAAACAAGAACATCTTTTACTGTTTCTTACTCATTTTTATTTCCTCTGTTAATTTCTTATTCAAGTGTTTTGGGCCATTTTTACAATTGGATGGGCTTTCTTCCCTTCCATTTGTACAAACCCTTCATAAATTAGGGAAGTTAGCCCTTTATGTGACATACATTATTGTCTTCATTTGTCTTTTATCTAGTAATGAATATGCTTGGCCTTAAGATGGTTTTAGTTTTTACTCATTCATATTCTTTTGTGTGTTCCGGAATTTTGTGTCACGCTAAGAGAATCCTTCACTCTGAGATTGTAAAACATTCACCCAACTGTGTTCTGGTACTTTATTTATTAAAATCATTTATATTTAAGTCTTTGATTCATGTTGAATTTACTTTGGTTTTGGACTAGTCTAGTTTCTTTTTTTAATGGCCACTTGACTCATTCTTTCAGTAGCAATTTTCCTGCAGTAATTTGCAGAGTTCATTTTGTTAGCTATTAAATTCCTATAGTTGCATCGGTTTATACTGTCTCTTTTCTTCTGTTGATCTGCCATTCTTATGTATTTCCTGTTATAACTACTGTGGGTTTATAGATCTTATTAAAATGGAAAGGCTAATTTGGAAAGCGCACATGTATGTTCACTGAATTTATAGAGTCTGTGGTTCTACATCCAATATTACTTTATGATATATACTATGGTATAAAAAGCCAATGAGGGACTTCCCTGGTGGCACAGTGGTTAAGAATCCTCCTGCCAATGCAGGGGACACGGTTTCAATCCCTGGTCTGGGAAGATCCCACATGCCGCGGAGCAACTAAGCCCATGCACCGCAACTACCGAACCTGCGCTTTAGGGCTTGTATGCTGCAACTACTGAAGCCCATGTGCCTATAGCCCATGCATTGCGATGAGAAGCCAGCACACCACTCGCCACAGCAAAGACCCAGTGCAGCCAAAAAAAAAAAAAAAAGCCAGTGATTTTTCAAGTTAGTATTACACTGTAAAGAAGCAAAAGGCAACTGAAGATTTCTTTAAAAAATATTTTTATTGAAACATAGTTGATTTACAATGCTGTTAGTTTCTGTTGTACAGCAAAGTGATTCAGTTATATATATATATATACTTTTTCATATTTTTTTCTATTACGGTTTATCACAGGGTATTTAATGTAGTTCCCTGTGCTATACAGTAGGACCTTGTTGTTTATTTTATAAACTCCTAATTTATCCCTCCCCTACCCCTTTTCCCCTTTGGTAACCAAAAGTTTGTTTTGTATATCTGAGTCTGTTTCTGTTTTGTAAATAAGTTCATTTGCATCATATTTTAGATTCCACATATAAGTGGTATCATATATTTATCTTTCTCTTTCTGACTTCACTTAATATGATAATTTCTAGGTCCATCCATGTTGCTTCAAATAGCACAAATAGCATTGTTTTGTTCTTTTTTTTATAGCTGAGTAGTATTCTGTTGTGTGTATATGTATGTATATATGTATACACACACACACACACACACACACACACCTTCTTTATCCATTCATCTGTTGAGGGACACTAAGGTTGCTTCCATGTCCTGGCTGCTAAAAATAGTGCTGATATGAACATGGGAGTGCATGAATCTTTTTGAATTATTGTTTTGTCCAGATACATGCCCAGAAGTGGGGTTGCTGGATCATATGGCAGCTATTTTTGATTTTTAAGGAACCTCCATGCTATTTCCCATGGTAGCTGCACCAGTTTACATTCTCACCAACAGTGTAAGAGGGTTCCCTTTTCTCCACACCCTCTCTGGCATTTGTTATTTGTAGACATTGTAATGAAGGCCACTCTGACTGGTGTGAGGTGATACCTCATTGTAGTTTTGATTTGCATTTCTCCAATAATTAGCAATGTTGAGCATCTTTTCATGTGCCTGTTGGCCATCTGTATGTATGTCCTCTTTGGAGAAATGTCTGTTTAGGTCTTCTGCCCATTTTTTGATTGGGTTTTTTGTTTTTTTGTTATTGAGTTGTGTGAGCTGTTTATATATATTGGAAATCAAACACGTGTCGGTCACATTGTAAATATTTTCTCTTAGTCTGTAGGTTGTCTTTTCATTTTGACAAATGAAAATTTTTGATCTGCTTTTGGCTGTGATTGCATGAGGAATTTTTTCTGTCTGTGTTTGTGTGGTTATTGATTTTTGTTTGTTTTGGGTGGGTGTGTGGATGTGTGTGTTGGCCAGAAATGACTTAGAGCATCCTTTTAGAAGAGTTTATTTAAGGAATTCCTTTTTATAAAAAGCTCCTATTTACAAATGTTTTTATTATTCAGGCCTCAGGAAATTTTCTGGTGGAATTTCAAGTGAAAAACGTTCCTTCAGAAAGAATTGCAACTCAGAAGATCCTGTCTGTGATAGGAGAATGCCTTGACCACTTTGGCCCGGGCTGTGTGGGAATTCAGAAAATACTCAATGCTCGGTGTCCCCTTGTCAGGTTCTCACACCAGGCCTCGGGATTTCAGTGTGATTTGACTGCTAACAATAGGTATGGTCTCTTATTATCTTAAATGTGAATGTTATAAGGTATTAGCATAGTTTTTCTTGTACAGAAAAAATGGCTTTCGACTCTGATATGCTTTAATAATAATTTTTTAAAAATTCGAACACTTGAATTGAAAAGTAGGAAATACTTTCTCTTCTATTATATGTATCTCTTGGGTTTTTTGGTGTTCTTAATAAAATGTTAAGGTATTGTGTTAGAATGTAAACATAACCTAACAAACATCTTCTGAGAATAACTGATTTCGCTGTTCTTGTTTAGGTATGATAACAACTCAGAAGTTCCTAGTTATAGTCTTACAGTATAGTTAGAAAATAAAGCAGCGACTTGAGTTTGTCCTCTGAATTGCCTCTAGGTATTGTCAACTTTGTGTCCAAATGCAGTATTTGCTTAGGTCAGACGGTGGTCTGAGCAGCCTAATAAAACTGCATAGTTTTTCTTAAGCATGTTTTCATTTTATTATCAACCTGTTTGCTAAAAAAAAAGAAAAAATGGGACGAGAATGGCAAGTTCTTTCATACTCTGATGACTTTTCTTTGGTTCTCAGTAGCTAAGACTTCTCAGCTGGGAAGTTTGTTTCTTTACACTCTAGTGTGCTCGCTGCATACATTTGGTTTCACTGTACTATCTGTTAGATAAATAATCAGAACTAAAAATAGATTCAGAGACTCCAGTCTAAAGCAGTTTTGATTAAACTCAAGTGTTCACTAGCAAGTCAGTGCTAAGTACTTAAGAATTTCTCTCAAGTAGCCCATCAAGTAAAAATATATACTGTACTTTCTGTCATTACTAAATTTTCTTTATAGTATGTAAATAGA
The DNA here is from genome assembly GCF_030028045.1 of Hippopotamus amphibius kiboko. Taxonomy (NCBI): domain Eukaryota; kingdom Metazoa; phylum Chordata; class Mammalia; order Artiodactyla; family Hippopotamidae; genus Hippopotamus; species Hippopotamus amphibius. The sequence goes on along the minus strand of NC_080189.1, from coordinate 134,377,868 downwards.
ATAAAATGACACTTATCTTTGTAATAGTGTTATTTTCATTGTCCTGTTGGTGTAGTTTTTAAAAATGTGTTTTAATATGCCTCAGGTTTTTATATTCTTGCATTATTTCTTTATATCAGATATCTCACACTACTGTATTTTTCAGCTTAATTTAACTTCATTTACATAGATAAGACAGTCACCATGAATTTCTAATTTGCCATTTCCTCTCTCTAAACTCAGGAAGTAAATGCCCCCATGGTGGTACTTAGTAGACAGTTTGGAGTTGATACTGTGAAACGATGTTATGCCCTCTCTCTGTTCTTTGAGAAATTAGTGGACATGTCTTGATCAGTAGGAGCTTAATTTGAAAATATTTCTTATAATCCTTTGCATTGTAACATTATGACTAGAAAACTTATTGAAAATAGGCTCTGAAGATTGATTTCTTAATAGATATTTTATCTTCATGGGTTGTAGTTTTTATAAATATTAAACTTGAGTAATTTGGGCTGAATTTTGAGACATTTGTACTTTATTAATAAGTAGAATATTTTCCTTGCCTGTCAAAGGACTAGATAACCCCTCTTTTCCATTCTAAAGTGTTCTGATTTGGATGAGAAAGTGAAAGGTTGCCTCACCTATATAATCCATAACAAGAAGAAATTGTTTTTTTAGTTCAGTTATCAGGAAGTCTTTACCTTGGAAGCATTGTCATATTTTCTCCTTGTGGCCAGTGTAAATCCTACAAATGACCAGAGATGAGCAGCTTAATTTTAATTAATCTAAAGAACCATCTGGCCGGAATGCCTACAAGCCTGAATAGATTTTGGTGCTGACTTTGTGTATTCTATGTCTTCTCTTGTCTAAATTTAGAGTCATACCTGGACATTTTACTACAGGGGTTCTTAAGTGTCCCCTAAAAACACTAAAAAAGCAATGGGTGCAACAAATAGACACTTGAATTAATGATAACTCAAAAAAAAAAAAGACTAGATAATCTAGGTGTGCAACTGAAGTGTGAAGCCTCTTATTTACAGATGTGCCTTTGTCTTTATTGATAGTTAATAAAGATCACATAGGTAGTGTTTCACTTATTAAGTCATACTGAAGAACTTTGAGTTAAAAATTTTAAGCTTTAGAACTGCATTGTGGTTGTCAGCATTTGAAAGAATGTTTTAATGGTAATGAAAGTATAACCGTTCACATTAAATTTTATATTGCGAATACATAATGCTTTTCATGATCTGTTCTTGTTGTTCTGAATATGTTCAAATAGAGTAAGATATTTAGCTCTGTCCCCAGGTATGTGTTTTGTTCTACTCTGGGATCATAATTTGGGGGTTTGAAAATTCCTGTTGTTTTTCTCTCTTGAAGGATTGCCTTGGAAAGCACTGAACTCCTTTATATATATGGTGCTCTGGACTCGCGAGTGAGAGCCTTGGTGTTCAGTATCCGATGCTGGGCTCGAGCACATTCCTTAACGAGTAGTATTCCTGGTGCCTGGATTACAAATTTCTCCCTTACCATGATGGTCATCTTTTTCCTCCAGAGGCGATCACCCCCTATTCTTCCAACACTAGACTGCCTAAAGACCCTTGCAGGTGAGACTAGAAGCATCTATTTTCTCTCTGACGTTTGGATGGATACAGTTTCCGTGTGTTATCAAAACCATGTGTGTGTGTTTGGGAGTCATGTATTTTCAAAGCCTTGTGAATCTAAACTTTAAGAGCTTTTAATTTTCTTAATGTCCAGCAGGGGTCATGAGAGCAGATGATTTGTGAAGCTGAGGCCTTGACAATTTTTCAAGAGTTCTGTCTTGTTGTGTCAGTTGGCAACATTGTTTACAGTCTCCTGAGCCAGTTGGAGCCTCTCCCTTGGTTGACCAAGCTTGGAATGACCTTGGAAAAAAATATCCCAGATGCAGCTTCTGATTGGATCCCAGCTTCAGAGCTGGCTTCCAAGTCTGAAGCTATTCCAGATTTCTCTTAGAGATGCTGAAAACTGTTTCATGATGTTTTAAGATCCTGGTTTTTTCTTTTTTTGGTTAGAAGTTTATAAGCAATTGTAGGTAAATTGTTTTAAAATTAGTATACTATTTAATTTATATTTTAAGTAAATTGAAATTTTAATATACTGCTGGATGAGATGCTAAAGTATTACAGTCATAAATTCTAAAAGGAAGGTAATTCAGGATTTACTCAAAATGTATATGCACTCCATTTTCTGCCCCTCCTATTCAGGAAGGTGGAGCGGTGGGCCTGCATCTCACCTTTGAGGCTGGAATAAAGGGCATTGTCTGTGCCTGTGCTCATGTCATCTTGGCTCATGCACCAGGGATCTGTTGGTTACTTACTACAGGTCAGGTGTTATTTTTGGCACAGTGAGTTATACAGATGATGTTCTCAGATAACTCATAATCTAGTAAAGAGGTGAGGTACACACAAACAGAAAACATGGGTAGATCTCACCAATAAGCAGCCTGGAAATAGCACTTCCTATTCAGTCCCTGCTGTGTGCCCTGGTGCTTGAAACTCCTCTCCTAGAAACCATTTCGGGGAAACAATGTGGAACTTTGGAGTTCAGAAGCTAAGAAAGAGTAGAAACTGAAAAAAGGAGGAAGAATTGGGGCAGGTGTATGTTAGGGGCTGCCTGCTTCCAACGTTGTGATTGTTCTCTTAAGCTTGATGAGTGCTGCCGCCTGCCACGCTCAGGCACTTCGCATCCCTGCCCGGGAGGTTCATACTGCCTCTCTCCTTCCCCCCACTCTATCCTTAACTGACAGTAATTTTCAGAAATTCACATCTAATTGTATTATTCTCTCTTGAAATCCTTCAGTAATTTCCTAGTATCTTTTTTAATTTCTACTAATTGTATTAGAAAAATAATATGATTTGTGAACAAATTTAAATTGACATGTTGAGTTTTTATTCTAAATCTTTTTTAAACCAAGTTTAAACTTATTCACATCTTATGGTATCAAAACAGACAAAACTAGTTCATTTTCTGCTTAAAAATACCAGATTGGTTGTTTAAAATTTTTCCTGTTAGTTTTTAAACATGGTCAGAGAAATCTTTGGGCCATTTCAGTTGCTTCTCTCTGCACAGCACGTTACAGATTTGACTTGCCAATAAATGTAAATCGAATTTGATGTAATTGTGGCTACTTTTTTTATCTTTGGTTTTTGAAGTTCTAGTGAAATCTTAAACTTGCTATAAAAGAATTTTTCATAGGTGAATGTATATGAAGAATGTGGTGAAGATGATTTTGAGGAAAATTTATCAAAATATTTTTTTCCTACTCCCTTATGTATTTTTAAGAATCCATGATTTTTATACTTTATGATTTTTAACCAGTGGTCCCATACTGATGTATATTCAACAGTGTATGGCTAAGAATGAAAACAGTGTTAAACTGTGAAATAATCAGAGCCATTGTGGGAACTCCATGATTAATCAGCTGAGGGACTTTGAGTCTTGTTAGTCAGTTTCGCCTAAACTGTGCCTCTTAGTTGATATTCAGGTAGAGCCTATCAATTTCTAGTGTGTCAAAAAGAAGACAGTAAGATTGTTTGCTTGAGTGCCTGCTTGTTTGTTGGTACAACACAGCGTCAGTTTCTGAAACACCTGTCAGTACTTCTAGGACTTTGTCAACCACTGTTTGAAATCCAGAAGTTGAAGCCCAAACTTTTTAGCCTCGTGTTTGGGGTCCTTCGTGATCTTTGTTTTCCTCCTCTTTTCGTACCTTCGCTCCTGTGTGCAGATCGGGAGCTGCAGTGCTCCAGGCTCTTCACTGGACCACAGAGCTTCTGCACACCTCTGTGCCTTCTCTTCCTACCCGGAGAACCTCATCTCTATCAAGCCAGGGAGCAGAGAAGACAAACTCAGTCTCAGATATTACTTGTTAGGTCTCTCCTGTCTTCCTGTCTCCACCCTTCCTCGCAGGAGGCGGTGCCCCGTTGGCTTCCAGGCACCTGGAACACACCTGGATTGTAACCACTGTTAGGTTGTTGTCGTTCGTTTCTTTGCCCACCTGGGCCAGGCTTTTCTAGGGCAGGTTGCTTGGTTCATCTCTGCATTTTCTGCTCCTGCTTAGAGGGGTTCAGCACGTAGATTCAAATGATTGGTGAACATTTTAAAGTTGAAGGTTGTTTATAGTGAGCATGATGGCAACTTTCATATTTTGGTTATTCTTGAATTTTCGTTTCTTTGTGTTTTCTTACAATCTCTACTACCTTCCCTCATGTGTCTCTTATTTTCTTGGTTTTTTACCTTTTTTTGGCTTTGCTACCTTTGCTGTGTTTACTTCTTAATGCTTTTAATTTAGCATCTTCCTCTTACAATCAGCTGTTTAATTAGAGTTCTTTTGTTTAGGATTTGATTTTCTCTCCTGTGATGAATTAAAGGTTTGAGAAAGAAACGACTGGGTAGCATTTTCAGCAAATTTGATGCGGAGACCCCGGTAGCATAGAAGAGAGCTTTAGTTGCTAGCTCTCTGTGACCCAGTAACAATTCAATGAGTGCCAGGCATTTGGCTAAAAACTTTTATGCGTCATCTACATTTCCTAAGTTCACATAGTTAGAGCATGCTAGAGCCAGAATTTGAATCCAAGCACGTTTCAGAGCTTATGCTTTTTTTCAAATTGAAATACAATACATATCAAAGTGCATAAATGTGTGTGTATATATATGTGTGTGTGTATATACATATATTTTTTTTTCTTTCCCAAACTGCACACACCCATGTATCCACCATCCAGATTGGACAAAGCAGCTGTAAGTACCATCTGTGCTCCTTCCTGGTCACTGTACCCCCCCGCCTCTACTGAGGGCATAGAGTAATCTTACCTGTCCGTGTCGCTTAGGTAAAAGGCCTCACAGAGCGCACCTTCTGTGTCTGGCTCTTCCCTCTCAGCGTTGTGTTTAGGAGAGTCATTCATCGTATTAGTGCGTTTGTGGGCCGTTCTTTTCCATTGCTCTGTAGTATTCTGTAGTATGAATATTGCAGAAGTTTTTTTAACTTCTATTTTTGGTGAACATTTGAGTAACTTGTAGTCTGGGACTGTGACAGGTAGTGTTGGTGTGACCCTTCTGGCACATTTCTCTTGGTGAGAACTGAACACAGGTACTCACTTCTGTCCAGTTTATCTGAGGAGTGGAGTTTCTGAGTCTCAGGCTTTGGGTATGTTGAGCTTTGGTAGACACTGCCAGACAGTTTTCCCAAGTGTAAACTCCCACAAGCATAATACACAAGTTCTAAGTGCTGTTCGTCTTTGTCAGCACCTGGGATTATCTTTTCTCGTGGTGGTTCTTCTAAATGCATGTGTTGTGGCATCATGGTGAGTTTTGAGTTTCTCTTCCCCTGTGACTAGTGACGTTGAGCACCTTTTCATATATTTATTAGCTATTTGGGTATCTGTGACTTGTGAAGTTTCTGAGCCTTTGCTTGTTTTTCTGTTGGATTATCTGTCATTTTCTTATTCATTCGCAGGAATTCTTTATTCTGCATGTGAGTCCTTGGTCACATGTTATGTATGTTATGCTTGTCTGTGTATCTCAAATATGTGCACACTGGTTCCCTTCACTCTTAATAGTGTCTGATGAAAAGGACTGTGGTTTTTAAAGTTCAGTTCTATCCAAGCTAGAGATGTACATAGTTATTGCAAACTTTGTAACTAGTAACTTACCCTCTGCGCCTGTGCCTTCTACTCCTTTAGTCTCTCACTGTAGGCAACCATTTTTAACCCTTTTACTTGATCTATTTGGTATTTTAAACCATATTTCCAAAATAACATCCCTGAATTGCTGTTTCTTGATTATTTTCCCCCAGCGTTAGGCACTGTCAGTGACTTCCCTTTATGGAAGAAGAGGAATAACTCTTCCTCCTGTGGGGCCCACCCGCCCCCACACACCTGTTCCATCCCTCATATTGTGACTATAGCTGCAGCATAACTTTGCTCTGCACTCTTTACACGCTTGTGACTGTGGAAGTGCTATTCATATCTGATCCGTGGAGTAAACTGAAATTAATTTCCTTTCCTGCTCAACTTTTTATATGTTTTTGGAGTTAACAGGCCTTTTATGTTAATAGTTTTTAATACCACGTATTTTCTTGTTTTTCTGTTTGCTTAGTTTCTCATGTACTTAACATTAATTGAATCTCAAACTTGCTACCAGTTATCTAAATAAATCTTTTCTCAGAATAGTCAGAAGCATCAAATATTCTATTAATTAATTCTTCTTTACCTAGCCTCTGTTTTTTAAAAAATATTTTTTCATTTTATTTTGTTTAGTCTCATGTTAGAGGCCTTCCTCAGGTGTCTGGTAATCTTTGAATTTCTGCTCATGTTTGAGTTAGAAATTAAAAGGCTGAGTCTCTGAGCCCAGGTGGAGCTTGTTGGCTTTGATAGGCCACCTGAGGGTCCTTTGGCTGGGATGTTCGCTGGGGGACTTTAGAGTCCTTATCTCTGGGTCATTCCTCTGGGGCCTCAGGTTCCCCAGAAAGGACTGCTTCAGTCTTTTTTCTTGGCAGAAAAGGCCTGGCTACTAGCATGCTGGAACTTTAGCATTTATTGTGCCATGTGTTGCATTTAGAACAGTTTTTCCACCCTCAGCTGTGTCTTGCATCTTCCAGTCTAGAGACCCTTTCTTCTGCCATGTCCAGGATAAACCTGACATTTTCTGTCAGGAAGAGACCTGGGGGTCTTGCTGCTTCTGTAACCGTCAGGCATCCAAGCTGGACCTGGCGCTTCGGCTCCTGGGCGGTTGGGAGCTCTGCCTGGATATCTGGTTTCTTCTCGGCTTTGTTTGCTGCTCGTTTAGGACCCGGTGTTTTCAGATAACCTGAGTCACTGATGCTTGTGCATCTGTTCTTCAGCTTAAAAATTTTGGTTGTTCTTGTCTCTTCAGTTCTCTGCCTTTAAGATTTTGTGTCATTTTACTGTCATTTCAGCGGTGCTTTGGAAAGAAGCGAAGATAGATGTCTGAGTTTATTTCGCCATCTTTACCCCAGAACGTGTGTTCTGAACCAGCATGTAGGCTGCCACCCAGAGGGGTTGTGTCACTGGAGCGTGAGGCGTGGTGGGAGGAGTAGTAGGACTTGACCTTGTCTGTAGGTTAGCATGAGTGGTTAATAATAAGTAATCTGTGTTATAGATGCGTATGTGTGAGGAACAGCATCGGAGTATGAACTGTTGTGGACCTGAGAGAAGCTACAAGGTGTTAAAGCTGCCTTGGGCGGGGGGCGGGGGGGGGGGTGGGCGGCAATGTAGCCATGACGCTCAGAGTCTTCAGAGTTAGATCCAAGTGCTTGAAAGGCAGTTGCTGCTTGGATGTGCATTTTCAAAAATCATTCTGGGTGGGTGGATTAGAAGGAAATAAAATGGCAGTTGCCTAAGTGTATTACACCCCCCCGCCCCCCCAAATATTAAAGCGTTAGCCTCCTAAGTGAGTAGAGCGGAATCACCTATTGGCGTCTCTCATTTAATGACTGCTGACCCACTGGCATTACTGGAAGGCTTGGCGCTGTTAATAGTTATAATAGAAGCTGAATGTAGTTAGTTACCTAATTTTAGCTGTTGACGTTTAGTTCCAGTAAACTCTTCTTATAAAAGTAGGACATTGTAAAGGATTCGTTACCAAAGAAAAATTAATCAGCTTTCATATAAACTTGACGCCTGTTGTTCTGTCCCTTGTTTAGGTGCCTGTCCACTTCAGGTTGTTTGTTGGAAATGCATGTGACTGGTGCAGTGTTGATGTTGGCTCTTTTGAACAGAAAGATTAACCTAAATAATTACATAACCCATAGATATGATTATCTCTACTGCAGCCCCTAGTAATCTATATACCAACTCTTGCCAGTAGTGATCTCTGTGGCTGATTACGGGTTATGGTAGTACAGTATTAGTTCCCTGAAAAATGTGGGTGAGTTTATCAATCTGGATATGTCTGTGAGAACGTTACTCAGTGAATTTCATATATCATAGGTATCATGTTGAAAAACAGTAACTGCTATACTGTACAACCCTTGAGAATCTAAAGATTTCCAAAGGAAGCAAGAAAGTCAAATTTAGTAATTCCATAATCTTAATTTTTTCACATAGTTTTCAAGTTCACCTAAGGGGAAGGACTCTGTTATGATTTCATTAAGGTGCTTACATGGCTATTTTTTCCACAGCCGAGAAAGTTTGTATTTAGTTAAGAATGTTTGCCAGCTTTTCATACAGTACAGTTAAGAAGAAAGTCATTGGCACAGGAGTTAACAAAGAATAACAGGGTGTCGTATATCTGAGTAGGTTGAGAGTCGTTTCTCTGTGGCAGCACTCTGTCCAGTAGAACTTGCTGTGATCATGTTGTATGCTAGGGCAGCCGCTTGTTACCTGTGGCTCTTAGGCGCTTGAAATATGGTTAGTGTGACTGAGGAACTGAACTTTTAATTTTAATGGCCGCATGTGTCTAACGGCTGTTTTATTGGACTGTGTAGCTGTTATTTGGGTGATAGTTTAATAGCAGGAAAATAGGGGTGAGAGAAAAAAGAGGAAGACTTAACAGCTGAGTTGTCTCTTAGGTTTGAATGCCTTGGGGATTTTGAAAAAACAAAACTGACCCTATCTTAAATCAGAGGATAATTTTTTTCCTTTAAGTTTTACTACTTTCTGTTAAAAACTCTTTTAGTGAAGACCAGCAGTCATAAACACTGTCTGTTTTCCATCACTGTACATTCCTAGAAATACTTCAATGTAGAATTACTTTAATGTGGATCTCATTTTTCTATTGGAAATGTATTCCTGGGAAAGAAAAAGGACATAGCAGCTAAAAGAGCATCAATATATGTGACTGGCCTGTGTCACAAAAAATATAAACTGTTGATAATTTGAAATAATAAAATATGTGCCCAGGTTCCATAAAAAATAGATCTAAGTGGACCTGTATGTAAGTTCTTCAGTTGTATAAAATTTGCTATTAAAATTAATAGAATTAAGTTTAGAATCTAGAATTAATGTTAGAATCTGGAATGATTTTTGAATACTTAAGTCAGTAACAGGTCTTAACCAAAAAATAACCAAAATCACAAAGGGAGACAGAAGTTTGAAGGAACCTTGTTTATCTGGTTCTCAGTTTCTCTCTGGCTGTTATAGATAAGCATTGAAAGTCAAATATCAGCGATCATTCAGATCTTGGTTACATGCCTGCTGGATGCTGGACTCTGTGGTTGTGGACTAGGTGGTGGGGGGAGGGAAGGTCTCACTGCTTAGATTGGACACCGGCCTCTGTAGTTCCAGACTGGGATGAGGGCATAGACAGCACGCACACAATCATAGTGCAGTCGGGTAAGTGCTGATGGAGCACGGTACAGAAAGGCTGGAGCGCCAGCTTGAAGTTAGGAAAGGCCAAAGCTTTTTTTAGGTGGCCGTCGATTAGACTTTTAAGAGTGGGAGTTTGACTGCATGTTGTACAGTGGAAGGTAGATTAGAATGGGTGAGGGATTTCATGGTGGCTGTATGTTTATCAATAACTAGGGAAATGATTACCTCTGAAGATGTAAATGCTGTTAAGAAAGGTGAATGCCTAAGTCCACTGTGCTGTTAAATGTGTGGTACTGAATCCCAGTCTCTCTAGAGGCCTGCATCTAAGAAATTACTGGAAGTTTTTCAGGCCTCTTAGAACAGTTTGTGTATCTCTTGGATGAATTGTTGAAAAGAAACACACAAAAAGATGATAAGAGTGAAAATAGAGATCTAAATTAAATATTATTGATCAAAGATAGTGCCAGGATTTACATTTGTGAAAGATGGGAACTGTCTACATTTTCATTCATAACTAGAAAACTGATGACCTCAGAAGATAGATTAGGAATAGTCAAGTGTTGATAGACAATTCTGGTTTGCTGAAATACATGTAAAGTAGTATAGTTGCTCTCAAATCTTTTTTAATGGAGTTTTAATCCTATTAACCATCTATATATAAAAAGCACTGACTAATAAATAGGACACATTAATCTGTATCTTTAATTTACGTGATTATAGATCTCTGAAGTGGGAAATATCTTTGAAGTAGAATGTGAAATATTTTTCATTTCTGTTTATTTAAGATGCAGAAGATAAGTGTATAATCGAAGGCCACAACTGTACATTTGTTCGTGACTTGAATAGAATTAAACCTTCAGGAAACACAGAAACACTAGGTAGGTGTTTCCCTTTTCTTTGCTATTTTTGGACTGAAACAGACTTTCTTATTATTTTCCTTGTTTTATTTTCTTACAGAATTACTACTGAAAGAATTTTTTGAATATTTTGGAAATTTCGCGTTCAATAAAAATTCCATAAATATTCGACAGGTAAGTACTGTTTTATTATTTGGTTATTGAGTATATGGTCTTCTACTGTACTAATATTTAACGAGTTTTGTTTTCAGAGCACTCTAACAAATGTCATTGCATGTCAGCTGTACGGTGATAGAGAGTAATAAGAAAATTGACGCCTAGTGGAGCTGCGTGACTTGGCTAAGATCAGTCATCCAGTGTCTGGAGGAGCAAAGGCCAGTTCTTTTTGACATCTGCCTTTGTCACTTTGCCATGGTACCTTTGGGTCACTTACTGTTAATACTGTGTCCTTCAAAATGTGGAATATATTCTGAAGGTTTTTTAGAAAGCATAATTTTACATACAGTTCTCTTTAAACTGTGTTTGGGTTTCTGTGGAAGAAATGGAATACCTAGTCCCAAAGATAGAATATTAGTAATTCCCTCAGTTTGAGCCCTTAGGATTTAATTTACTTAGGCAAGGGCATTTATAATTTTTCGTTCATCTGAGTGGCTGGAATGACAGACATTTTCCATAAAGAAAATCTGTCAGAGCAAACCCTAAGCTAGGTTTATTTACAAGTGGGGGATACTTGAGATGGCTCTCTCGGTTTATTCCATTTAGCATGTGATTTGGCATTTGGTTACAGCCCTTCTAAGATTGATTTCATAAAACATATACTCAAATCTTCTTTTTTGTTGTTTCTTCAACTCTTTTTTTTCATTCTTCCCTAACCCTTATCCTACTCATGGACGTTTTGTTTAAAAAAAAAGAGAAAGTGTGGGGTTGCGAGAGGGTTGACACACAGAGCTCTGGAATGCAGTCTAGAGGAAAAAGGGCACGGAACGTAGGACATGCTTTACCCTTTCTATACCCTTACCCCTTAGGGCTCAGAGGTGACGGTCAGGTAGGACCTCTGCTGGAGTTAGGGAGTTAACAGGGGCTGCTCACATTGGCGACTCCTGATGGTTGGTTTTGTAGTGTTGAAGTTATATATGTGATATCATTTGAAAGAGGAAAAGATTATATAGGCTGTGGATCACTGATGTTCAGATGAGTCATAGCTCCAGCTTTTCTTTTTAGTTCTTTATCTTACCTGGCAGAGCCTTATTTAAATTGGATCTTTAGAAATGTATATAGGAAACTTTTAGTATTTTAAAATGAATAATGAATAATCCTTTGTTCCTTCTCTCCCTTTCTCATTTCATACTTGTGCAACATTAATTACTATATTTAATTTAAGGCTTCTAATTTTGTGTGCTTCTGTTCCCACTGTAATAGGTATGTTTTTAGCAAGTCTCAAAAATAACTGAATCTTATTTCTGCCTTTTTTCTTTTTCATTTTTTTTCCCTTCCCAGCTCTATTCTGTTAGGTAAACGTTATGTTATTTTAAAGATACTTTTATTGGTTGACTTAGTCCAGATACCTCTCATCGGAGCAGTGACATCATCGTTCGTAGCTCATAAACCTAACTTATTTTCCTCTGAAGAATACTCATAAAACCACAGTGGAAAAACCAGTCAGAAGCACACACACATGTGTACACTAACGCATAGCAAGCGTACATACCCAGGCCCCTTGGGGAAGAAATTCTTTCCTCTGTAAAGTTAATGCTGCTATTATATGTTTTTTGACATTTTATTAAACCAGTTTTTATATTTGAGCGCTTCATATATTTATACATCTTTTTCTTCCTTGTAATTATCTATAGGGAAGGGAACAAAACAAACCTGAATCTTCTCCGCTTCACATTCAGAATCCTTTTGAAACTTCTCTCAACATTAGCAAAAATGTAAGTCAAAGCCAGCTGCAAAAATTTGTAGATCTGGCCAGAGAAAGTGCCTGGATTTTACATCAGGTAGATAAATATCGCCCTTCGCCATCAAGTCTTCAGCCCTGGGGGCTGGCAGCCCTGCTGCTACCTACCGTAGCAAATACTATGTCTGTTGCCAAGAAGAAAAAGAAGCCTGCAAGTGAAAGAATTAAAAACTTATTGGAATCCATAAAGAGTAGCAGTACAGAAAATTCCACAGCCACCAGTGGGAAAAGAGCAGTTAGTACTCAGGCATAGTGCCTGCTGCTTTGCTTTCAGAACTGGTTTTATCCTGTAAAATGATCTCTGGACTGCTTGGAAGAGCGGTGTGAAACTCTGGCACATCGTGCTTTTATCCCATGTCTCTCTTTTCGTGATCTTCTCACTGGGCCCTTTACACGGGTCTCACGTTCCACGATGATTTCAGTCTGGAAGCCAGGAGTGCTGTGTTAAGACACTAGCCGTGGGAACAGGTGAAAGAAGATTGGAATGTACTTCAGATAAAATGTACAAAGCAAGTGGGAAAAAATCAGTTCTAGAATCAAACCATTGTTGATATCCGCGTCAGTCTGTGGGTGTAAATCATTTAAGAGGACTTCTAGGTATGTACATATGTAGGCAACGAATAAAATAAAGCTGCAGAATTTGACAGTACTCTTTATTTTGTATTCTTCAAAGTACTCTTATTCACCTAGAAAGGAAAAACAGATTGGTACTGATTTCCAAAAATGTCCATATTTTTAAAAGAGATGCATGCAGACGCTTTAGTTACTCTATTCTAGGTATTCTAAGCCAAATATATAAAAATATTGGTACACTGTATTTAAAAATATTATTTAGTTAATTTTTCTATTTTCAAAAATAAAATCCTTTTTCTACTAGTATGTGGTATTCCCAGTATTCCTTCACTTCTCTTTTGAGGATTCCTTTCTGCCTGTGGGAAATAGATATGTGTTGAAATAGAATTTCCGTTACATTCCCTGTAGAGTAGCTTTCAGCTTAGGAAGCAGGTAGTAGTGTTGGAAAACACAGACTTGAGCCAGCTGACTTCCCAGTGAGTTGCTCAGGCTCTTTGGGCCCCAGTTGTCTCATCTGTTAAATGGGGATGATAATAGTGCCTCCTTCGCCAGGTGGTTGTGAAGATCAGGTGAGGCCCGTAGAGAGTGCAAGGTCATGTTTGTGGTATATAATTATTATTCTTGCTGCCAAGAATTCAGATTTAGAGTTTGTACTGGTTTTCAAAATAGTTTCCCATCTAAATTTTAGGTCAGAAACTAATGAACGCTGCTTGGGGTATTATGGGAAACTCACTAATAGAATTGTCATGAAGCAGGTAAGTTCTGTGCCATGTGGCTCTGCTGTTTGATTTCACACCTGAAATCAACAAACAGGCATCAGTGTTCTTCTACGCAGATGGTGTCCTTAAACTGAAAGCCATTTTTCATTTTTTAATTAGGTTAATTCTGTTGGGCTAGAAATATGTATTGAGAGTTAAAAAGAGGTTTTAAAAAGCGTATTTGAGAGTTTTTAAATGAAATGATTCTTTTTTTTTCTGTTCACAGATATTTGATTGGACATTTTCATGTTTAGGTTGGTGTTAAGTCTAAAAGTCATTTTAGCACATAAAGTATGAATATGTGTTACATTTCTTTTCTTTTGTAATTTATAGAATAACTGACATTCTAGGTCTGTTTTACTTTTCAGAATGAATTTTAATCAAAATTGATCTTTTAACATGAAGTATTCATTCTAGTAAACTGCGTATAGACTACAGATTATTATGTTTTCTCATAAGTTCATTGTATCACTTCCCAAATTTTTAAAAGATAGTTTTTATTACATCTTAGGGATAACGAGCAGTTATTTGATTCCATTTCTTAGTTAAAACTAATTGCAGCAATAAAGGTAAGGAAAATTTTTCAAGGTTTTCCTTTTCTAGCTATTATGAGGCTTTCATTCACTAGCTCTTATGAACAATGAGTTTTAGTCTCTGTGTGAAAGTAATTTTGATATGAGCCTACCTGGATGAGATTGATTTCAGTATACCTCATTCCTTATTTCATAGCCCACTAACCTAATTCCTGGAGTTATTATCCCTTTTTAGGAAATTAGAGAATTGTCCAGACAGTCTAGGAAGACAACATATAATCTGTCTCATTCACAAGCCTTCAGTCATCATAGAGAAGAGAGAATAAAGACAGTTGCAGTAGGACTTTCTTCCTGCTCTCATTTACTACTTACCTCTTTGTTTTGCTCTAGGGTGAGACCAGAATTAGACTGTTTCAAGTCACTTCATGTTCCTAGAAATTCCTTGGCCTTAGATGTACAGCTCTGTTAAGTTCCTTACTGCTGCCATAGTAGGAAAATGCTGCATAGACACGTGTAATTTAAACCCGCACAGGGAACATCTGCAGTAGAACCAGCAGAAAGAGCCACCGAGCCACCTGTCCAGGCAGCAGCTCTCTCGTCCACTCTCCAGACTTTGGTATTCAGCTGGTGAGTAGCTGTCCTCTTGTCTCAGTTCAGCCCCTTCAGGAAGCACTGTAGGAGTGGAACGTTCAAAACGCCATAGCAAGGAAGAAACAGTTTCTACCAGCAATGATTGGAAAAGGCTTTGTTGAATAGGATAGTGTAGGCCTTGAAGGGATCATAATCACTAGACCAAAGGAAGGCCATAGGGATTATCATCCTGGGAGCAGAAGACAGGGTAGATAGGAGTCAGGAAGATGGAAACGTATGTGGAGAACGGGCAGCCCAGACTGGCTGGGTGGCGTTTTCCCTGTGATGCTCAGAGTCAAGGTTGAGCGAGATTGTGAAGGATTTCCCGTGGCAAGTTACAGAGGTTGAGTATATTTTCAGCAGTAAAGCATTGAAGGTTTTTGTGTCCGAGAATAGTGAATGTTAAAGCAGTGCTCTAGATGTTAATCTGTTGATATCAAGTCGTTATCAAGTGCTGTTCCTTTTTTCTGGACAAATTTGAGTACCTTAGGTCCCATCATTAAGTTAGGTAGAATTTGGCTGTTAAATTCTCCACACAGGTCCCAAAGCTGACTCTCATACACCTCACAAGAGTGTTTAACGAGAAAGTAAAGTTTAAGTGGTTTAAAGCTATCATCAGGAAGTATCATCAGGTCATGATATGTAATTTTATGTAAAGCTTACTAATGAGAAATTCTTTGCAGTAAATACTTGGAAAGGAATGAAAACATGACCAGAAATCACTTTTCACCTTGGGATGATTTTGGAAAATTTATTTTAAATACTTGAAAGGCTTGTTTTAGTTTCCATGCTGCGTTCAGTTACTTGCGGATACGTATTCCAACGAATATAAACATTACGTTGGTCCTCTGGAATTCCCGTGGAGCAACTCCCAGAAAATGTCTGTTTTAGATGGAATCTTTAATCTGAAATATCTATGATACAGGATATATAAATCACCACGAATTATTTTTAAAATACACTATATTTTAAATGTGATCCCTTTTGTTATCTGTGTGTATGTGTATCCACCCATCTTTAGGTACTCAGTGGAGTCAAAGCTAGATTAAAGGCATTATTCACTTTTTCTGTCTGCTTTTAGATGAATACATTTAAACTTTTTTCCCCCCACAGCAAAGTTTCTGATCTTTTAGGACGTAGGTGCTGAGATGTTTTATTAAAGAGGGTATTGGAAACGTGGAACTTGAAACAGTAAATATTACACTGTGAAGAATATATAGTATGGAAAAATACCTAATTTGGAATAGACCAAGTCTAAATTAATGAAAAATATAAATTATAAATTATCTTTTCTGGGTCTGTTTTGAAGTATGACATTGAAAACTTACTATAATGGATACTGTCAAATAAAATGGAGCAAATTAATGAAAGATTACAAGTTAGGTTTGTGTCATGTTCTGTGTGACCAAAATTCATTAACGTGTCAGGTACAATGGAAGTCACACATTTGGAAGCTTCCTGTTGCAGAGTTACTGGTATTTGGCTTAGGTGAGTGTAGCTTAATAATTAGAGTTTTAATTAATCTTTGCTAAACTTACACATGGGCTTGGAGAATGGTTTGAAATAACATTAACGTCTTCTCTTTTGTCTCAAAAACTGAGTAAAAGGTAGATTATGAAGCTGGCTGATGTCTTGCAGTGGAATTTGAAACTCAAAGCCTGATTTATTTATTTTTTCTTCAAGTAAGATGTGTATTATCATTCTATAGATATGCATATCAGTATAAAACTAGCAGAGGCTTCACCTTGTTTTTCTTAAGCAGTTAATTTTGGTGATTTTAGAAGGCCTGTTTGTTCATGATTTGTGTGATAAGGTCCCCTTCCCCCAGCTCTCTTACTGAACCTACAGGAAGCATCTTTGGCGTTTCCCTGCTTGGTTCTTGGCGTCACTGGTTATAAAGCTCAGTTACAAGGACTGAGTGGTCTCCTTCAGCTTTATATAATGGAGTTTTTAAAAAAGAGAATTACAGCATTTCTCACATATTTTACATTTTTTATTTGATCAAAATATTTTTAAATTTTGACTTCTTTTTTAAAGAAGTGATGACTAGAAAAACAGCAGTGGCACTTCACTTATCTGTTGTTAAGTGATAAGTTGTGTTCAAATAAACATATTTTTCACATAGCACTGATTTCCAGATCTTCATCCTCAGCTCCAGACATAGGACTGCCAAGTCATTATTTTAGTCCCACCTCTAGACCTTCATCATACACTAGACTTTGTGCTTTTACCTTCAACTCAACCTGTTTTATCTATTTATTTTATTTTTTTATTTTGGCTGCGCTGGGTCTTCATTGCAGCACACTGGCTGTTCATTGCAGGCTTCTCTCTCGTTGTGGTGCACAGGCTCAGTAGTTGTGGCACATGGGTTCCAGAGTGCACAGGCTTGGATGCTCCGCAGCATGTGGGATCTTAGTTCCCCAGCCAGGGATCGGATCCACGTCCCCTGCATTGAAAGGTGGATTCTTAATCACTGGACCACCAGGGACGCCCCTCAACCTGTTTTAAATTAAAATTATTTTCTTCCTCATAATTGACCCATTTCTGTTGGTACCATTCTCTGCCAGTATAGCTCAGACTCTGGGATCCTTTTACGCTCCTTTTTCACCTTGTTTAAGTAATCTATTTCTGTTGTGATTGGCTTAGTTTATGTCATTACCTCTCTTCTAATTTAATACGATAATCTATTAGCTAGTTTCCCAGCCCATTGTTTTCCCTCTTCTGTGTAACCATGTAAACCATCCATTTTCAAAGGAATAGGAGTCAAAGTACATTTTATGGTAAATTAATATTAAATTATATGTGTTTATTTATTATAATTCTAAAGATACCTTGGAATTGTACAGAGCTTTCTAAATATCAGGTGTACAAAATAGATACTGATTGAAGGTTCTGATTAGTAAAAAGCACTGGCTTCTATAACATCAAAATATATTCTGTTCATAAACTCCACTGACTTTTTTTTGGGGGGGGGGCGGGGGCTGCATTGGGTTTTTGTTGCTGCGTATGGGCTTTCTCTAGTTGTGATGAGCAAGGGCTACTCTTTGTTGTGGTGCACAGGCGTCTTATTGTAGTGGCTTCCTTTTTTGTGGAGCTGGGGCTCTAGGCACCCGGGCTTCAGTAGTTGTGGCACATGGGCTCAGTAGTTGTGGCTATCAGGCTCAGGCTCAGTAGTTGCGGCACACAAGCTTAGTTGCTCTGCAGCATATGGGATCTTCCTGGAGCAGGGGTCGAACCCGTGTCCCCTGCATTGGCAGGCAGATTCTTAACCACTGCACCACCAGGGAAGTGCTCCACTTCTTGAAGTTTTCAAACTTCCGTGCTAATGACACTTAATCCCCAAAATACTAGTACGATGGAGTCATTCATTCAGTAAACATTTACTCATGATTGCTATGTACCAGACACTGTAAATTGAGATGTACCAAGAGATGAAAGGTTTGAATTGCTACAAAAATGATTTTTGTTCTTGGATAGAAAGGGTTAGTGTAAGGGTAATAGTTTTGCCTACATAGCAATTAATGATGATGCAGTCAATTAAAATTCTGTAAGAATTTTTTTATAGAAACTTGAAAGTCGTTGGCAGTGTATGAGGAAGAATAAACGTACAAAAATAGGAGAAAAAAAATTTTAAACTTATCAGGCAAGGTAATTAATACTACTGGTTTGAGATAGGTAAACCAGTGGAACACTCCAGAAATATACTCAAGATGTATAAGGGAATTGATAGTGATATGATAGAGAGTAACACTTCAATCAGTAGAGACGGATTATTCAGTAAGTTGTGTCAGGACAGCTGGTAGCTACTGGAAAAAAAGTAGTTTGATCCTAGTCTCTTATACCCCAATAAATTCCAGGTGGGTGGGAATTTAGATGTGGAGGGGAGTAAGTGAGATCATAAAGTAGAAAAGAAATCCTGGATGAATATTATGAACTTGGGGTAGGGAAGGGTGCCTTTTCAAGTATGACATGGATTCAGAAAAGAATATATTGATAAATTTGACTACTTTAAAATGGAAAGCTGTGCCACAAAATTCTGATTCTGATGAAAAAGGGCTAAATTTTCTAATAGTGAGCTCCACAAATGTGTAAGTAATAGGCAAAGACAAAGCTATATCATGGAAGCAATTAAAATGGACAAGTAAACAATAAACATGGTCAAGCTTACTGATAATTACATAAAACCATTATTTATTTATTATGGAGAATTTTGAATACAGGCAAAAGTAAACTGAACAGTATAATGAACTTGCATAAGTCCATCACCTGTTTCAATAATTAACTCATGGCAAACTTGCTTTAATATATAACCCCATTTACTTACCAACCTGTATTATTTTAAGCATATTTCAGTCATTCTGTTATTTTATCTGTAAATATGTCAGTTATTGCTAAAAGATAAGGACTTCTAATGTAATCACAAATCATTATCATATCTAAGTAGAACAAACAAAACAATTCTCTAGTATCTTCATATCCACTTAGAGTTCAAGTTTCCAGTTGTCTAACAGATATCACAGTTGTTTTTTCTCAAGAATGTTTATTTGCATTGAGATCCAGTTACGGTCCCCATGATGTGGTTCATTGACCTGTTTCTGAAGTCTCTTCAATTCTTACGTTTCTGCTGCATGTCTTTTTTCCTTTTCTGATGTATTGAAGATACAGAGTGTCTCTCTTGGGGAGTTTCCCACAACATGAATGGTGCTGATTTTGTTGGCGCATGTGATTCTGTGCTGTGGAGAGGTTAAACATTACTTAATGACGGAAAAATATTTATCAGTTTTAGAAAACTTTCAATCATTGTTCTTTCCTGTTTTTGGTTTTTTTTTTCTATCTTCATCTCTTTATTGTGGGTATTTCTAACCTATATTACAGCTTATCACTTTTTTTCTTTAGCTGTGTCTGATTTTTTAAACCCATTCATTCAATTCTCAATTTCAGTAGGGTTTTTTTTTCCCCCCAGTTCTAGAATTTTATTATTTCTAATTTTCTGACAATTCTCAGTCTCATCTTTGATTTTCTTATAAAGTCTGTCTGATAAGTGGATTGATTCTCTGATCTGCTTCTGTGTTTCCTGATGCTGACTTCTCTCCTAGGATGCCTGACTGGGGGTGTTTTGTGTGTTGACATTGTATGTGGAAAATAGATTACGTGAGAGAGGGTGATGTTGATCTTCCTGCAGAATGGATTTATTTTTGCTTCTGGAGGGTGGGTGGGAGTACTTAGGATCGTGAATCATCAGAAGGGGCTAGAGGTTTTGAAGTTGGATTCCATTCCAGATTCTAGCCTCGCCCAAAACCAAGAGCACTCGGTGGGGCCCCTTCTCCTTGTTAGGCCCTGAGCTGCAGTGCTCGTCCCCTTTCCCTGCGATCCTTCCAAAAGCCCTGCTCAGCTCCGATTGCCTCATCGGTGGCGGCTCTCCCTGTGGGGAAAGCAGTCCCACCTGCCAGGCTCACCTGTGTGGGTCTGTGTCTCCATAGTCCTGTAGGCTTTCACTGCCTTATTAGCATTCAGATGCTTTCAAGCAACTGCTTTTTGCCTTGCCCAGCTGCAGAGCTGTTTTCAGTGAGAGTTGGTATGTACTGCCTAGTCTACCATTGCTAGAAGCCACTGAGTTCTTTTTGATTCCAGCTTCTGATTCCATATATATTTTTTTTTCTAATTTTGTAGGAATGGCTTATACTGTTCATTTAGTTTACTTCCTCGAAAAGGGCTTTCACATGATGTCTCACTTGCCAATGAGCCTTGAGTCGGGCTTTACCTAGTAGTGCGGATGCCTGGTTCACCACTGAGGAAACAAGGTGGTGTTCTGTGCTCGGCTGGAGAAATCAGAAATTTCCAGCTTTTATTTCTGGGTTGCGATTTCCTCATGGAGGATTTTGTCCATGCCAACTCAAAGTTTAAATTTATGCCATGTGTGAATGAATGGCACAGTGCCCAAAAAAGAATGGGGGAAATATCTTCTTTTTCCAACCATATTCAGACACCTCAAACAACTATGAAATACAATTTTTCTTCCAGTTTTCCAAAGTATTTATCTGGTCTGAGACCAAGAATGAAAGCATTTTAGGCCAAAATGCTCCTTGGAACTTTTATGATTTATAATAGAGTTCTCTTTTGAATTTTAGGCATATGTTATGAGAGTATCTTGTTTATGAACACAGAATTTTAGTGCATTTTCGCATCATTGAAATAAGTGTTTCTTTTCTATATTATGAGTTATTTTTCTAATATTTGACTATTTCATATTTGTAGTTTTTCAGCTATAATATCAGCCTATATTTGTTTAGACAACAGAGAAGTAGCAATTAAAATAGCTATCATTATTTTGAGTTAGTTTTCAGCTTATAATTTGCTACTTGTATTCTAGGATTGCTATATTGCTAGAAACCTTAATTCAGGTCTCTAAATATTTAATAAAATCATTTCTAAAACTGAAATTATTTGCTGTTTTAATCTTGGTTGCCCCGAACAAAACCAATACTTCAAACTTCTTGACACTTCAGGGTAAAAATTGTGTTGGGCAGTATTTGAATTTAAATGTGGTTTAAAATGCTTCTTAATTCTAAAGCCCCCTATAGTTCCTGTTTTCTGAGCAATATTACCTATATTTGATCTTCGAGATGAAGAAAGACTTGACTGTGATTAAATATGTATAGTACCATCCTGGAATACATTTTATTCATAGATTAATAAAATATGTGCAGCA
The DNA here is from genome assembly GCF_030028045.1 of Hippopotamus amphibius kiboko. Lineage (NCBI taxonomy): Eukaryota > Metazoa > Chordata > Mammalia > Artiodactyla > Hippopotamidae > Hippopotamus > Hippopotamus amphibius. Next base: position 134,356,567 of record NC_080189.1, on the reverse strand, counting down.
TGATTTAGGAGAAAATATTTTAGGCCATTAAATTTAGTTACATAAGCTACAGTCTGTTTTAAATTCTGTGCAATGAAATCTGTTTTGCTTTAAAAATAAAAAGTTCATTATACTGGAAAATGTGGAGTCTTTGTTTTCCAAGACCATCAAAAGCATACCCTATCACACTTTTAGGAAAATTTTGAAATACCAGTTTTCGCCTGTCAATTTAATGGCATTTGTTATGACTATCTAATATTCTTATCTGTGCTTAAAAGCCTTGAGAACACTCTTAATGTTTGATTTGCTTACGTTTCTTTTAGTACACTGGCTCTAATGCAGTTCTTTTCTCTGATACGGAATAAATACAGGACCTGGCACATATTTGGTAATTGATAAACATTGCTTTCTTTCCCTTATCCCGCCCTCATTCTTAGCCCATGACTTTAAAGGTATTAAGAAATAAAAATAAGTACTAGGAAAAATTTAAGAGCTCAGCTTCCATTTAAAAAATTTAAACTTCTTTTTCTAAAATAAAGATTCAAAATTAATGCATGGTGTTATAGGCAGGATTCTGTGATGGCCCCAAGATTCCCACTCTCTGGAGGACATGCCCTTGTGCAATCCCCTCTCCTTGAGTGTGATCAGACCTGTGGGTGTGATGGAGTAGTCAGTCCCTTGATTGGGTTGCATTACTGGCAGAGGTGATGGTTGAATCAGTCTGTGACTATTACCTGCTATGACTCCTTAGACTGGAGAGAGAAATTCTGCTGGCTTTGAAGAAGTAAGCTGCCGTGTTGTGGATGGCCACATGGCGGGGACCTGAGGTTGGCTTCCAAGAGCCGAGAGCAGTCCCTACCAACAGCCAGTAAGCGATCAGGGACCTTGGTCCACCCACAAGGAAACTGGGAGATGACAAACGTAGGAGCTTTGAAGAGCATCCTGAGGATGGGTGAGATGACACCTTGGCCAACACATCAATTTTAGCCCCCTAAGACTGAGTAGAGGACCAGTTAAATCGATTTCTGACTCCCAAGCCACAAAAACTGAGAAAAATCAGTGTATATTGTTTTAAGCCACTTAGTTTGTGGTAATTTCTTATGCAGTAATAGAAAATAAATACATTAGGGAAAACCTCCTTTGTGAAAGTTGAATCATTGTTTATTCACTTTACAGTGTAAATATCTTTGTTCAGGACCAGCAATCAAGGGATAAAGATGGAATATGTGTAAACATATCATCCTCACCAGTAAACAAACAAAGGCTATAGCCGTGTTCTGAATAAAGGCCCCAACTATGTCTGTGCTAATACCAGAAACTGAGCATGTCACTTTACATGGCTAATGGGACTTTGTGGGTGTGATTAAGGTAAAGGCCCTGAGATGGGATTATTCTGGATTTTCCAAGTGGCCAAAATATAATCAGAAGGATCAGAGAGAGGAAAGAGGATGTGATGAGGGAATCGAGGTCAGACAAGAGGTCTCTGAAGATGCTGCACTGCTGTCTGAGGATGGAGGAAGGGCAGGAGCCAAGGCGTGTGGGTGCATCTGGAAGCTGGAAAAGGCAGGAAACAGGTTTTCCATGAGGAAACATGACACTCTGATTTCAGGAGTCTGACTCTAGGACTGTAAGCTAAGAAGCCACTACATATGTGGTAGTTTGTGCAGCAGTAGAAAAATAGTACACAAGATATCTGAGAGAAGCCTGCTACATCGAAGAAACCAAAACAGTGATTTGTAGGACATAAGCCATACAGGAGGAAGAATACCTCAAAGACAGAAACTTGAATAGTTGATAAATTGTTTTGGGAGGTTCTAGGATTGGGACCTCCCAGTCTGCTGTCGTGCTAATGTCCCACGTATGTCTTCTGTATTATATTCTTATTATCTACTTACATCTTTAGATATTTTATATATATTTTTTTCTTTTGTTGTTGTTGGCTGCGTTGGGTCCTCGTTGCTGTGCACAGGCTTTTTCTAGTTGCGGCAAGCGGGAGCTACTCTTCATTGCAGTGCACAGGCTTCTCAGTGTGGTGGCTTCTATTGTTGAGGAGAATGGGCTCTAGGGCACACGGGCCTCAGTAGTTGTGGCAAGTGGGCTCAGTAGTTGTGGCACACAGGCTTAGTTGCTGCACAGCATGAGGGATCTTCCTGGACCAGAGCTTGAACCTGTGTCCCCTGCATTGGCAGGGGAATTCTTAACCACTGCACCACCAGGGAAGTCCCTGTATATATTCTTTATTGAGGTGTTTTGTCAAATCTTTTGCAATTAAAAAAATGAGTTTTTTTACTGAGTTTTGAATATTATTTTATATATTTTAGATACAAGTCCTTTATCAGATGTATTTTCTTTCAATCTGTAGCTTATCTTTGCGTTATTTTAACAGTATCTTTTAAAGAGCTGAAGTTTTAGATTTTGATGAAGTTCAGTTTTTACATTTCTGCTTTTATGGGTCATGCTTTTGGAGTGATATCTAATCCTTGCCTAATTCAAGGCAACAGAGTTTCTCATTTGTCTTTTAGATGTTTTACATTTTAAATTTAGTTTACGTTTCATTCTGAGTTGACTTTTATGTGTGGTGTAGAGTCTGGATTGAGTACTTTGTTTTGCATGCAGTTATCCATCAAATTGACTTTGTGCCATTGCCCACGAGTGTCATCACTGAACTTGGTGGAGCAGGGAACTCCAAAATGCCATCCCTCCCCTGAAACAAGGATTAGGCTGGTAAAAGCTTTCAGAATCAACTTTTCTTGAAGTTTGAAGTCTAACAAAGAACTTAAAACAATGGGAGGACACATGATAAAGAAGGAAGCTGCTGAATTTCAGTGAGGGCTCGGTAGCATTTTAACTCACCTGTTTACCATTTCTTACTCCTCTGCTTGGCAGTGACTGTGAAGATAGCAGCCCATGTACTTAGCTTCCTGGTTCAGAGGGAGTAATGTGGACCCAGTTCTCAGATACTTGTGATTATGTGTTTTGGTGACTCCCTGAGGAATCAACTCGGGCTTGGCTTGTTTTCATCCACCTCAGAGCTTACTCAGAGACAAACGAGATTCCTGGGAAACATTTGTCTAAAGTACTTAGTGGCAAATATACTGGCTGTAGCTGCCTGGGAGTAAGAGATAACAATTGGGACAAACAGTAGACACACTGAAAAATCCTGGGAAAGAGGAGACTGGGAAAGGAAATGCATAGGGATATAAGGGCTTTGAAAAGCTCTCAGGTGTGCAGGGAAACTAGAAGGCCACATACATGCCCAAGACTGGAGACATGCTCACTAAAGACCTGAGAAGATCCTCAGCTTTCACCTCCAGCTGACCTGAGGCTCCAGAGAATCAGAAAGTGCAGTCATAAACAGCTTGGCTAAGCACTGGAGTGCTCAAACACAGAGCCAATCTGCAGACACTGGGAGGTGACTGATGATTGGATCAATCACTAGCTGCCCAATAAGCTTAAATGACAGATTTCAGTGGCCATTAATGACAAAGAATACAGTCTTTACACAATTAGTCCAGAAAAGCCACTAAAGAATCAACTACAACCTCCCTCAAAGCAGCAGCAACAAACCCAGAGTTGCCACATTATAATATTCAAAACGTCCAGATTTCAAAAGATACTGTGATGCATGCAAAGAAACAAAGTATGATCCGTTATTTGAGAAAAAAATAAATTAACAGTAACTGTCCCAGAGGAAGCACAGATGTTGGACTTACTAAACAAAGAGTTTAGAACATCTTAAATATGCCAAGAGATCAAGGAAATCATAAGCAAAGAAGTAAAGGAAGTAGGGGAATAACGTCTCACCAAGTAGAGAATGTCAACAAAGAGATACAAACCGTAAAAAGGAGCCAAATAGAAATTTTGGAGTTGAAAATTGTAAGAATTTTAAAATTCCTGGTTAAAATAGAGGTTTGAGTAGGCAGAAAGAAGGATCTGTGGGCTCAAATGTAGGCTGAGATTATCCAGTCTAGAGAGCAGAAAAGAAAATGAAGAAAAGTGGACAGAACCTACAGACCTGTGGGACTTGATTAAGCTTACCAACATACGCATAATGGAAATCCAAGCAGAGAAGAGAAAGAAAAGGGCAGAAAGGATATTTGAAGAAGTGAATGGCCTTCACCAAATTTGGTGGAAAATGTGAATCCACATTTTTTTTTTACTTATTAGTGGTTATCCTAGGGATTAAAATTAACATCTTAGAATAAATGCAAGGAGATTCACACCAAGACTCATAATTAAACCATCAAAGCCAGAGAGAGTCTTGAAAGCACCAAATGAAAAGTGACCCATCACATACAGGAAATCCTCACTAAGATTAACAGCCAATTTCTTATCAGAAATTATGGATGCCAGAGAGTGGATAATATATTGAAAGTACTGGAAAGAAAATACCTATCAAACAAGAATACCATATCTGGCAAAACTATCCTTCAAAAATGAAGGAGAAATAGGATTTTGCTGGATGAACAAAAGCTGAAGCAGCAAGTCACCTGGAGACCTGCCCTACGAGAAATGCTAAAGGGAGTCTTCAAGTGAAGGCATTAGGTGTAACTCAAAGCCATATGAAAGAATAAAGTACAAGATGAGGTCAACTATGTAGGAAAATAGAAAAGCCAGAATTATTGTATTTTTCTGGTAATTTTTATATGATTTAAGGGTCAAGTGCATAAAACTGTGATTATAAATCTATGTAATGGACACATAACATACAAAGATGTAATTTGTGACAATTACAACATACCGGAGGGACAGCCGTGTAATAGAGATTTTGTACACTATTGAAGCTAAATTGGTGTTCAAACTAGATTGTTGTAGATTTAAAATGTTAATTTTAATCCCTAGGATAACCACTAATAAGTAAAAAAAAAAAAACCACACAGAAAAGTAAATTAGAGAATCTTACATTATCCTAGAACAAGACAGTAATGGAAGAGTTGAGGAACCAATTTTTAAGTTTTAAGTGGGATAGTAAATCCAGTCCATTACTCCATCTCGGCTGGAAGCAGAAGACAATATTGGTTAATTTTTTTGCATCTATAAAAGTCATATAATGATTTAGGGTTGTCATTTTTTAACCGTTTAAACTTGGATTTTTTAGTAAACTTTGGTTTTCACCAATTACTCTGTAAACTAGATTTACATTGATAACCTTATCGTTAAAAAAGGTATTTCTTTGGCCTCTTAAAAATGATTTTCATGATGATAAATATGTTAATTGGGAAACACCCTAGTTTTTTTAAGCCTGCTGTAAAAGTGCTTTATACTGATCTTCACCTTTTGGCTTTTCTCCCCCTAAGAGTAAGAGGAAAAAAAATTAATTTTGAATGTGTTGACAAGTACCCATTGCTACTAAGCTATTTTTTATGTCTCAGGAAAATAGTTACTGTGTGCGCTAGGTCATCATGGATGAATATTAATTACAGCAGTTACAGGGGTAAAGAAAGAAAGAAAGCTTAAATAGGCATTCTAATTACTGACCTGGAAACAGAACAACTGGAAATGTGGTTCTAAGTTTTCTTTAAGAAATAATGGCTTTTGATCTAAAAACATTAGTTTAGATAGCAAGAAACTCCTAAATTTGGATATTTATATCTTTTAGGTTTAATGAAAATAGTTTTGTGAGTCTATGTCTGTACTTGGTCTCTTCCTCTGAAAGCTGCTTTAGGTTAGAACACCCTGCTCATTTAAATGAAAGGAGAATTTAGCCTTAAGTGATGAAAAAGTAGAAGTTTCATGACTTACATTGATATGAAAAAAGGATATAAGAATAGTGATGGATATTGTTTTAATTTTGCCAGTACAAGTTGTAGTTAACTCGTGGTGAATAACAAGATTATATGTACTGTAGATGTAACACCAGCAAAAATAATGCCTCAAACATACAGTAATAATACTTGGTCCTGAAATACATCAATAAGCTATAATACAGTTTTAATATAATATCCATTATGATGCATGTTTCTTGACATAAATATTAATCTTCAAGGAGTTTATAGCTGTGACTAAGAAAAAATTACATAATTAGTCTTGAATAGGAAAAATTTTAGAAATGAATTTAATAGTCATTTTGCTAATAAGAGTTGCCACACAGCATTTGCTTGCAGCAGAGCAGTGGTATTTTGTGCTTTTGGACACCTTACCATTGTGGCTGACAGTAAGGCTGGGTATTGGTCACTGGACCAGAATCGTAATGTCAGCACTGGATAAATTAAAGCTATTATTGCAACTTTGATTCAGTGGTTTTAGAATGGGGCAAATCAGACATGCAACAAATGAATGGCAGTTTGTTTGATTTAAGAGTATCCTGGCATATCTCTGCCCCCAGCCTCGATACTCTCCTGTCTCTGCTTTATTCCTCAGATCCAGGAGGAACTGTACTCAAAAGAACACATTCTTTGCAGAGAAGCCTGGTCAGCTACTCTGGAGGGTTAGTGGTGTAGGGTCACATTACAAAAGCCATTTAACATGACCAAAAAAAAAAGCAAACTTTTGGTAATGAGAAAAATTTCTGTATTACAAACTAATTACTTCCGTCCTTCTCTGCTACTAAAGCAGGTTATGCTGCTGCTGTGGACTGGAAAAAAGGGCTGGTGTGCTCTGAAAACGCAAAAGCAAAATGAGAGCTGCAGTTTGGCTCCAAAGTAGTGGTGTCACAGAAGTTTCCAGAAACTCATTAAAATGATACGTGCCCAAATGATTTAAGGGCAATGTAGACCTTTGTCATAATGTATACTCTTCCTCACTGTGCGGAGAAAACATAGGTGAGGCCTTATTTTGGGGAGCTGGGAGGGAAGTGGCCTATGTCTCTTTCAGATGCTGTTGCCTACATTTACTCAGATTGCAGGAGCCTGTTATATTAATATATACATTGAGTCATATTATAAAATGATAATTGGTACTGATACAACGTCACTGTTCTTTCTGTCTGAAAATATCTTCTGATTCATCTTGAAGCATATTTGTTTTTCAGCTGAGTGATTCTTCTTGAAGTCCAAACTAAAAGTGGAAAGTGGGCCTGACTTATGTACCTCCCTATATACCTGGAATCTGGTTCCTCTGTTTCCTGCATCCCCACGTTCCAGTCCATTGGCCTGTCCTGTGGGCTGCTCTCCAGAGCATAGCCCAGCTGTGCCTGCTTTCTGCCATCTCCACTACAAACACCCTAGCTCAAGCTGCTGTCACTCCTAACTGTTCTCACTTCCAGTATTGATTTTCCCCTCTCTGTTTACACACAGTAGTTGGGTAGTGGTGTGTGAGGGATGTCATAACAAGATACCACAGACCAGCTGGCTTAGACATCAGAAATTTATTTTCTCACAGTTCTGAAGTCCAAGATCAAGATGCTATCAGGGCTGGTCTCTGCTGAGAGCTCACTTCCTAGCTTGTAGATGGCTCCTTTCTCACTGGGTCCTCACATTGTGAAGAGAGATCGCTGGTGTTTCTCCCTCTTCTTTTCAGAACAACAGTCCTGGGACTTCCCTGGCTGTTCAGTGGTTAGGACTTGGTGCTTCCACTGCGGGGGGCCTGGGTTTGATCCCTGGTTGGGAAGCTAAGATTCTGCAAGCTGCTCAGCACGGCCAAAACCAAACCAAACCAAAACAAAACCAAAACAGCCCTATCAGATTAGGGTCCCACCTTCATAACATCATTTAACCTTAATTACCTCCCTAAAGGCTGTCTCTCCAAATATTGTTACCTTGAGAGTTAGGTCTTTGATATCATAGGAAATCTCAAGTGACTCTGAGTACGCAAAACATCTTAAAAAAGAACAAAATTGGAGAACTCACACTTCCTGATTTCAAAAACTTTTTACAAAGCTACAGTAATCAAAACAGTGCCAAGACTAGTCAACAGTAAAATGACAGTCTTTTCAGCAAATGGAAAAACTGGATATCCATGTGCAAAAGAATGAAGATGAATCCTTACTGTATATAAACACTAACTCAAAATGAATAAAGACCTAAATGTAAGACCACAATTATAAAACTGAGAAGGAAACAGGAGAAGAGCTTCATAATGTTGGATTTACTAATGAGCTCAGAAAAGACACCAAAAGAATAGGCAAAAAAAGAAACAATAGATAAATTGGACTTTATAAAAATTAAAAAAACTTTTATGCATCGTAGGACAGTATCAATAGAGTGAAAAGGCAACTCACAAAATGGGAGAAGATATTTGCCAACCATATATCTGATAAAGAATTAATATGCAGAATGTATAAAGAACACCTACAACTCAACAACAAAAAGACAACTCAGTTAATGTAACAGGCAAAAGATTTGAGTAGACATTTCTCCAAAGAAGCTGTACAGATGGCCAATAGGTACATGAAAAGATGCTCAACATCATTAGTCATTAGGGAAATGCAAATCAAAGCCACAATAAGATACCACTTCAAACCCTCATTATGATGGCAATTATATTGAAACAATGGAAAATAACACACATTGGCAAAAATGTGGAGAAATTGTAACCCTGGTCCAGTGTTGGTGGGAATGTAAAGAAAGGGCAGCACTGTGGAAAATATTTAATGATTCCTCAGAAAGTAAGCATAGAAAGATCATACCCTATGATCAGCAATTCCATTCCTTGGAAAATACTCCAAAGAACTGAAAGCAAAGACTCAGATACTGATACACCAATGTTCATAGAAGCATTATTCACAATAGTAAAAAGGTGGAAAGAATCCAGGTGTCCATGAATACTTAATAAGTCAAATATGGTGTATACAAACAAATATGGTTTATAAAAAGCCTTGAAAGGGAAGGAAATTCTGACCCATGCTACAACATGGATGAAGCTTAAAAAACATCATGCTAAGTAATATAAACCAGACACAAAAATCAAATATTGTATGATTCCACCTATATGTTATTTAAAATAGACAAATTTATAGAGACAGTAGAACAGAGGTTATCAGATGCTGGCTAAAAAAGATTGACATTAATGTGTTTACAAGGAGGTAGAGCAACTAAAATTCTCATACTTTGTTGATTTGAATGTAAAATGACATACTGTAGCCATTTTGGGAGTCTAGTTAGCAGTATTTACTAAGGCTAAACATATGCTTAATCTCAGACCAACTTCCACTGAGGACGCAGTGAGCTGGAATGATCATCACTGTCACCATTACAACCACAACAAGAGGAAACTTGAGAAAACCTCAAGTTCACAACTTTCTTGAACTCATTAGAGAGCAGAGGTTGAAGTGCTACCAGCTAGCCCAAACATCAGTGAGAAGAATTTAGCTAGGATTGTTAGAAAATTGGTAAAAGCCAAGTTGGATTGGTGACAGAATTTGGAGCCTATGGGCACTGCAGATACAAGGGAAAATTACATCCAGGTGTATCCTTTTCTTCACACACCTCACCAGGTGTTCACAGAGATGATACATGAAAATTCTGAGAAAGGGTCTCTTGTTGTGCCAGCCTGGAGGGAAAGGTATGAAACCCTACCCAGATCCTTTCCCCCTTAAAAACCTTAAGCTGCAGAGGAAAGGGTAGCAAATGCTCACTCTTAGGGCACTGATGAAACACCTCTGCAGCTGAAGAAAGGGAAAAGGAAAAAAACCTCTCCCCTGAGGAAGGACAGCAGTACATGGTGGGCCCAGAACTGTGGGAACAGAAGAAGCACTGAGAGGACCACATCCCTAGACCCAGGGACATAGGGCCCGCTTTAGACCGATGCTTAATCAGAGCAAGAGGGTGCTTCCCCTTAGATCTCTGCCACGCGACTGTGGCAAGTACCAGTGAAATATTGCTGTGAGAATTTTAAGGGCGTGAATCGAGGTGCAGCGCAGAAGGATGACCTGAAGTTGAAGGAGGAGCTGACATTGAGAAAAATCCTCTGGTAAATGAGCCCCACCCTAAACACAAGTATTTTTAGAAGAATTTGAAGACAGGTGCACAACGCACCCTAAACCCAGCTCAACCCTACTGACTGACTCAAAGCCCCATACTAAAGGACTAAAGGAAGGAAAGGCATGTTCACCTCCAGGCATTAAAAACAATTTACCTGAGTTACTGCCGACTAATGTTAGAAAAAACGACAAGGCATATGAAAAAACAAGAAAAACAACACACTGTCAATAAGAAAAGCAAACAATAGACCAGACTGAGATACGACACAGATGTTGGAATCAGCAGATAATTTAAAATAACCATAAGTGATATGCTGATGGTTCATAGGAAAAGGTTAGCAGCATGCAAGACCAGATGGACAATTTCAACAGAAATGGGTACAATAAAAAAAGAATCAGGTAAAAATGCTAAAGGTAAAAAAACACAGTAACAGATGAAGAAAACATTCAGTGGGCTCATCGGTAGACTTATGCAGCTAGGGAAAGAATTAATGAACTTGAAGATAGGTTGATAGAAAATGCAAACTATAGCCATTATATTATAATAACCTATAATGGAGAATAATCTGCAAAAATTCTGTCACTATACTGTACAGCTGAAACTAATATAATATTGTAAATCAGTGAGTTCAATGAAAAAAGAAATTATTCAAACTAAAGCAAAAAGAGTGGGAAATAAAGCATTCAAGAGCTGTGGGACAATAACAAATAGTGTAATATATGTGTAATTGGAACCCAAGGAGAAGAGAAAGAATAGGACAGAAGAAATATTTGTTGGAGAATTTTCTAAAATTAATGATAGACACAAATACCAGATCAAGAGGCTCGGAACACCAAGCAGGATAAAATCAAAACACACACAGCCCCCAAGGGATTTCCTATTCAAACTGTTGAAAACCAGAGACAAAGATAAAATCTTCAAGGCAGCTAAAGGGGAAAAAAAAAATCAGTAGTATAGAAAACCAGTGCTATGAATCACAGGACTTTTCATCAGAAACCACCCAAGCTAGAAGACAATGGAGCTGTATCTTTTTTTTTTTTTTTTAAGTTCTTTATCGGAGTATTACTGCTTTACACTGTTATGCCAGTTTCTGCTGTACAACAAAGTGAATCAGCTCAGCTGTATTTATGCATATATCCTCATATCCCTCCCTCCTGCGAGTCCTTCCCACCTTCACTATCCCACCCCTCTAGGTCATCACCCATCATCAACTTGATCTCCCTGTGTTATGCAGCAGCTTCCCACTAGCCATCTATTTTACATTTGGTAGTGTATATATGTCCTAAATTTTAAAAATTCCTAAAACTAATAAGAGAGTTTACCAAGAACACAGGATATGAGGTTAGTATATAAAAATCAATTGTATTTCTCTACATTAGCAATGGGAATGCAACAATTTAAAAAGTGCACAAAAGTGTGCACGTGCTGGGCTTCCTAGGTGGTGCAGTGGTTGAGAATCTGCCTGCCAGTGCAGGGGACACAGGTTCGACCCCTGCTCCAGGAAGACCCCACATGCCGCGGAGCAACTAAGCCCATGCGCCACAACTATTGAGCCTGTGCTTTAGAGCCTGTGAGCCACAACTATTGAGCCCATGTGCTGCAACTACTGAAGCCCACGTGCCTAGAGCCCATGCTCCACAACGAGAAGCCACGGCAATGAGGAGCTCACGCACCACAACGAAGAGTAGCCCCTGCTCACCACAACTAACAAGAAAGCCCACGCACAGCAAAAAAGACCCAACACAGCCAATTAAATAAATAAATGAATAAATAAATAAATAAATAAATAAATAAATAAATAAATTTATTTTTTAAAAAAAGTGCGCAGGTGCTCACACATGCACACATTTAGGTATCAAGCCAACAAAGTATGTGCAGGGTATGTGTGCTGAAACTACAATCACTGATGAGAAAAACGAGGAAAACAAGTAGAGACACATACCTTGTTCATGGATTGGAAGAATCATTAGAGTTACATTGTCAATTCTCCCCAAATTGACCCATAAATCCAATGCAATCCCAGTCAAAATCCCAACAGGAATTTTTTATAGATATTGACTAGCTGACATTTAATTTATATGGAAAGGCAAAGGAGCTGGAGGAGTCAAAACAGTTCTGAAATAGAAGGAAAATTTGGAGGATTCACATTACTTGACTTGAAGACATTTAAAACTACTGTCATTTAAACAGTGTTGAATTGGTGAAAAGATAGAAAAATAAGATCAGTGGAACAGAATAGAGAGCCTAGATATAGATCCATCTTTGAAAAAGGTACAAAGGCAATTAAATAGATAAAGTAGTCTTTTCAACAAATAATCCTTGAAAAATTGAAGGTTCATATACAAAAAAAAAAAAAAGTTGACCAATAATTAACACCTCATGTGAAAATTAACTCACAATGGATTATTGAGCTAAATGTAAAACCCAGAAGTATAAAACTTTTAGAAGATAGCATGTAAGAAAATCTTTATGACCTTGAGTTAGGTGAAGAATTCTTAGATATGTCACACAAAAAAATGCATTAAAAAATAGGATAAATCAGATTTTATCAGAATTGAAAACATTTTGATCTGCAATGACAGTATTAAGAGTATAAAAAGACAAGCCACAGACTAGGAGAAAATATTTGCAAATCACATATCTGATGGAAGAACTGTATCCAGAATATATGAAAATTCTCAAAACTCAACAATAAGAAAACTCAATAAACACCAAATTGGCAAAGGATTTGAATGGACATTTCATGAAAGAAGATATACAATTGCCAAATAAGATGCTCAACATCGTTAATCTTTAGGGAAATGCAAGATACAATATAAATGAGATACAACTACTCATTGATTAAAATGACTTATTTAAAAAAATCAAACAGTACCCAGTGCTGACAAAGGTAGGAGGAAGTGGAACTCTCGTACATTGGTAGTGGGAATGCAAAATGGTACAGCAACTTTGAAAATCAATTTGGTAGGGCTTCTCTGGTGGTGCAGTGGTTAAGAATTAGCCTGCCAATGCAGGGGACATGGGTTTGAGCCCTGGTCCAGGAAGATCCCACATGCTGCAAAGCAACTAAGCCCGTGCGCCACAACTACAGAGCCCTCGAGCCACAGCTACTGAGCCCACATGCTGCAACTACTGAAGCCCATGTGCCTAGAGCCTGTGCTCCACAAGAAGCGAAGCCACTGCAATAAGAAGCCTGAGCACTGCAATGAAGAGTAGCCCCTGCTCTCCACAACTAGAGAATGCCCATGTGCAGCAACGAAGACCCAATGCAGCCAATAAATTAAAAAATAAATAAAATTTAAAAAAAAAGAAGGAAATCAATTTGGTAGTTTCTTAGAAAGTTAATCATATACTTGACAGCAATTCCATTCCTATGTATTTACCCATGAGAAATTATAAACTGTTCACACAAAAATCTTTATGTGACTATTTAAAGATTCACATAAAAAGCAGCTTTATTTATAATCATGGTTCATGAGATTTAACTGAAGAGGTGATATTTGGGCTGGATGTGTACTGAAAAGCCTGGTCACCACAAAACTGGTTCAAGAGGTAGTAGGAAAAGTCTAGAGCAGCACTCAGCACTATGCAGTAGAAGTATAACGTGAGTCACAAATATAACCATGTAATTTAGATTTTCTAGAAGCCACATTAAAATGTAAAAAGAAAACTATTAAATTAACCTTAATAGTTATATGTTGGTTAGCCCAATACATCAAAAATAGTCATTTCAACACTTAACCATTATTAAAACATTGACATAATATACATTTTTTTGCACCAGGATTTGAAATCCAATGAGTGTTTTACCCTTACAGCACATCCTGATTTAGACCAGCCACATTTCAAGTGCTCAGTAGCCACGTGTGGTCAGTGGCTGCCATGTAGGACACCACAGTTTCTACTCGAACTTCATAGTCATTCTTGCTGGAAGAAAATGTAGACCAGAACAGTACATCTCAAACTAGCTCTGGTGTAGGACCAGTGCTTTTGTTTTTTAAACTTCCAATCTATTTTGGACTGACATTTTTGTAAAGTAAAATTTAAAAAAAATTACTGGAAAAAATTAAAATGAAATAGAAAGTGAAACGTAAAATGCAAGCTTAATTTTAAAATATCGGATTCCATATTTTGAATCTAGGCTCTCAGTTTCAATTTCTGTACTTGTCTCACCCAGGACCAGTTATACACAGTTCACAGGCCGAGATCAGTCTGCAGGAACCCTGGTCTAGAATCTGGTGGGGCTCGCTTGTCTCCCCACCAGTCGTGTCAATGCCTGCATAAAGGGAAATGCCTCGTTTTTCGTTGACTCATAAGATAGCGACTTGACTGACGACTTGATGCTCAGGATACCCAGCTAGGCTTTAGCGTTGCTCCTCCCTGAAGATAATGGAGTGGTGCTGTCACCCCTTGTCCGGTAAACAGATCCCTGCGGGCACACCACAGATTCTGTCTGCACCATCTGCAGTGCCTCTCGTAGTCTAGGTTAATCTATTAATTTGTTTTTGCTTTTGTTCTCTAAGCCTTAAAGATAGTCTTGCAAAGGCAGGTTCCCTTTTCAGTCTTCTTTGCATGAACTCCAGGAGAGTAGGGTTTCAATTTTATGTCTTTTAAAAATATATATAGCTGGGACTTAGAGTTTGAGCCAAAGTCATGTTTTCATGTAGGATTCAAACATATTGAAAGAATCATGGGGAAGGCCAATCAGAGGCCTCCTTGAATGCCTGAAGGACTCTTCCCGGGAGAGAGTGGACCAGTGGCGTTGGGACCGGCCATTGTGACAAGACGCAGTTCCCATCCCAGACAGCAGTGCTCACCCATTCTTCAAGAACCACTTGTTGAATACCTACTGTGTGCTGTGGAGCTTATACAGATCATCTATCACCTTTAACCCTCCCCCTGAAATGAGCTTGAAGATATACCCCTTATAATATGGTTTAATTCTTTTGAGGTAAAACTTTTGCACTGTTCAAAATTCAAAATGTACAAAAGGATATACTGTGAAACATAGTGAAAAGTCTTCCTCTTACCCTGCCCCATGCCACCAGGTTTTTGCCATTGGCATCCAGTTTAATACATTTCTTGCATATCTTCCCAAATATCTTTTATGCTTACACAAAAGTATTTGCATATATTTTCTTTTCCACTTTTTGCCTCCCTGCTTCCAGTTGTCGTTATATTTTAGTAATTATTCTATCTCAGATAACAAGTGCTTCCTCACCCTTTTGGGGGGGAGTGGTCGTTGTTGCTGCACGCGGGCTTCTCTAGTTGCGGCAAATGGGGGCTACTTTTCGTTGAGGTATGTGGGCTTCTTATTGCAGTGCCTTCTCTTGTTGTGGAGCACGGCTCTAGGTGCACAGGCTTCAGTAGTTGTGGCACGTGGGCTCAATAATTGTGGCACACAGGCCCAGCAGTTGTGGCGCATGGGCTTAGTTGCTCCGCAGCATGTGGAATCTTCCCGGACCAGGGCTTGAACCCATGTCCCCTGCATTGGCAAACGAACTCTTAACCACTGCGCCACCAGGGAAGTCCTCCTCACCCATTTTTATAGCTGCATAAGTTTACACTGGATGCATAAATTACAATTTGTTTAACCAGTCTCCTATTTTCAGACATCTTTTCACAAACAGTGCTGCTAATAATATTTTGTATCATTGTTTGTTTTATGTATTAATGTATCTGTAGGATAAATTCCTGGAAGTGGTGTTTCTGGGTCAAAGGTTTTGTGCATTTGTAATTTTGAGAGTACTTGCAAACTACCCTCCCACCAATGTATGAGAGTGTGTGTTATTTTACACCCTCACCAAGAGTGTATCTGTTTTTTTAATCTTTGCTAATATCAGTTCAAAAGTGGTGTCATGGTTTTACTTTGCATTTTCTTTACTATGAGTAAGGTTGAGTAGCTTTTAAAGTTTTTTGAGTTTCCTATTCTGCGAACGATTTACTTCATAAAGATTTTATTGTCTTTTTTATTGTTTTGTAAGAACATTTTATATATTAGGGAGATTGGCTCCTTGACCATGAAGTGGTTGTGTTTTTCTCCTGTTTGCCATTTGTCCCTTGGCTTTGCTATTGTGTTTTTTGCCAAGTAGAAATGTTTATTTTTACATGGTAAAAGTATATGAATTTTTTGTTTATTTCAGAATTATTTAAAAAATTATCTCATGGTTTCTTCTAATTTTTTTGCAATTACAGTGCTTGCAGTGTTGGATGTAGCTAGAATTTATCCTACCATGATATGTGAAATAGGTATCCATTATTTTTTCATTGGCTACCTAATTGTCCCAACACTATTTATCAAATAATATATATTTCTCTCATGAATATTAAATCCTACTTTTATTATATAATAGATTCTAATTTGTATTGGGGTCTATTTCTGGCTTTCTCCTAGTGATTTGTCTATTCCTGTGTTCATTCCAAACTGTTTTAACAAAGTGTTTAACCAAAATGTTTAAATTATAGCTTTATATTTTGTTTTAATATCTGGAAGGGCGTATGTCCCTCTCATTACTCTTATTTTTCAGAATCTCCCAAGCTATTTTTGTTTATTTACCTTTTTATATGAACTTTAGAATCAGCTTGCCAAGTTCCAAAAAAACCTGGTTGGTTTTAAAAATTGGGATTGTATTAAATGAATAGATTAATTTAGGAAGAGTTGAGAGCTACATGGTGCTGAGTCTGCCTCCCGAGAACATGGAAACCTTTCCGTTTGTGCCTCTCTTCCTTCGTTTCCTTCAGGAGTGGGCTTCAGGTTATCTTCACGTAAATCATGTCCATTTCTTGTTGGGTGTATATTTCTAGGTAGTTTATCCTTATTGTTGCTGCTGTGAAAATGGGGACTTTTCTTTCATTGTGTCTTCTGACTGAAGTTGTTACTCTTCCCACTCTTAGCAGTGAGTAAACTGACACTAAGAGAAGTGACCTTCCAAAGTCTCACCAGTGGCCACTGGCCCAGGTGGAACTTGGCCCCAGGTCTGATTTTACCCTGCTACCAACCTGTGGGTAGAAACCATCCACTGTTTAATATACACCTTGGTGATGGATATGTGCCATTACTATCAAGTTTGTTTCTTTTCTGCCGGAGCTTAAAGGAATCCTGAGACGTAATGCAGCCCACTCTCATTTTATTGATGGGGAGAATGGTGCAGTGCTATCAAGGAGCTGACCAGCGTTTACAGGGGAAAGAAGGATAAAGAGGTTCCGTCTGATCCTGTCACCTTTGTTTTACCACTTCCTGTTCCGTGAATCAGCTTGAGGACACGAGGGAGGCCTTTGTCCGTTGCAGCTGGAAATGCTGCCTTGCAGCCTTGGTTTTGGCTTTCGAGCTGGTAATGTTATTTTAATGACCCCCTGCTGAATTTTTTTACAGAACTGAAATTACAAGGGCTGCTTCTATTTTCTATACTTGTTTAAAATACTGTTTTTCTCTGCTACCCTAGAATGCAAAGGAGAAAGGTTTTTTATTTTTTATTTTATTTTATTTTTTGGTGTCAGCACATTTCATTTCATTTAAAAATAACCACATCCTGGTGGAAGAGGGTCTTGGATTCTTTCACGGAAGCCGAGGATGGAGAGGTGGTCAGTTAATACTACAATTGGCCTGCAGAGGGAGCTCTGTGGTTTTCTTTTTCTCCAACGCACAGCAGGTCCATTGGTTACGGTAGCAGATTTTAGGGCTGTGTATCCATCGTCACACAGTGACTTATGAACTATATAGTATTAGAGTCAAGTTAGCTCTTCCTCTCCCTGCTGTTCTGCTATGTAATGGATCACCACCTAAGGAGGTTTTAGTCAGATGTGCTCCACAGCGCTTCTGAAAGGCTCTGGAAAATCTCCCTTCTAGAGATTTTCACAAGAAATCCGACCTCCTGAGAACTCAGCATCCTTGGGTTCTCTACGAAAAACCATTGCCTTTTCCAAATAGTTTGCCATTTACTGTTTAAATTCATTTAAAAAATTATAAATGTAGACATGTTCATTGCAGACAATTTTGAAATTTGAAAACACATTAAGAAAACAGTTGCTCATAAGCTCCAACGCAGAGCTACCCACCGTGGATGTATTTCCTTCTGGTCTCGTAGGCGCTTTATTGCCTAAAGCCTTTACGCTCTGCGATTAACAGTTGAAAAAAAATCCACGTCAGAACAACTTCCTGAGCTGAAGAAGGTCAGAGCAGGAATGGCCTGGCATCCACAGAACGTTCTGTGACTTCAACTCAGCTTGTGAAGATAAAATCCTTCTCCCTCCGTGTCCTGAATTCAGCTGATGATCTCAGGGTGAGTGGCTTGTTCTAGGGCAGCTTCAGGCTCGTTTTCTCCGCCTATCCGACCCAGACCTTGAAAAGCTAGTTCACCATCCTTTGCTGTGCACGTGATGGCAGAGAACTCTGAGATCCCATGTGACACGGCAGCACACATCTAACTTGTCATGAAACATGTTTTATCGGGAGCTGCACGTCGGACATGAGGCACTGAGTCTGCTCCTCACACTGCGGCCTGTCTGCCCTCGAGTGTTTGGAAGAAGCAAAGAGGGTGGAGACCACAGCTCTGGCGCTGGCTACTGTCCATGGAGAGAAAGAGGTGAATTTTTAAGAAACTTGTTGCCTGTGCTTCTCCCAGGGAGGAGATATTCCTTTGCTTCAAGGAAACTTAAAGAGATAGAAAAGAATGGAGCACTGAGGCCCTCGAGTGAGAATTAAAATAGATATAGAATCCCTTCGAGTCCTTTACATCTGTGACCTGATGTCTATTTCTCTGTCCGCCTTTGAATCAATGGACCCTTCAGACCACTGTGGGCAAAATGGCTGAGTGTGATTTCCAGACACTTATTAGTTTCTTGAAAGGAGGGAGAACATCAGACAGAGAGAGATGGGGATCAGGAATGGTCGTGCTTCTTGACCTCTTGGTCCAGTTAAATAATATAAGGATGTTTCCTTATGGGGCATGTGGGTTTCCTTCTCTCAGTCTTTGCTGTGTAAGAAAAATAATTTTTTTTAGTTAGTTACAGTTATTTTGTGTAAACCTTTAATAACTAAAGGGGGGAAAAAAACCCTGTCAAGCAATAATTTACCCAGAGCTCATGTTAATTTAGTTTAAACCAGTGTAGGGATTCTAAAGGAATAAAGTTTATGATAACTTAGATGTTTTCTAGATTAGTTAAAGTGTCATTAAATAAATAAACAATATTTGAAAATAATAAATGTGGAACACAGGCCAAGACCAAAAGAAAAAGTCATTTAAAATTTTTTTATTTGAGTTTTCTCAGATTGATTTCTCATGGATGAAACGTTTCCCTGCTCGATTAAGTGAGGTCTCGTCAGCATCTCAGCAACGAAGAGGAATAGAATTTGTAGGAGATAAAAGGCTAAACTCACCAGCTTTTTATTTTTTTTGGGGGGGGGGTACACCAAGTTCAATCATCTGTTTTTATACACATATCCCCGTATTCCCTCCCTTCCTTGACTACCCCCCCCTCGAGTCCCCCCCACCCTCCCTGCCCCAGTCCTCTAAGGCATCTTCCATCCTCGATAAACTCACCAGCTTTTAATTCAAGAAGAAGTGCATGTATCGTAAAGGGTTCTGGACACTGTTGGTCTACACATAGCTTTTGTAAGAAGGGTTAGAAGGTCCAGGATGAGCCAGAGAAGGTAAAGAATGGGATCCTGAGGAAGCATCTCTCCAGGTTTGTGCCCAAAATGACTGGGGGTGTGTCCCAAGGGCAGGTTTGAATCTGAAGGCCTGTCAGCCTTGTCAGACTGCCAGTTCAGACCTGGGCAAGTCTGAGATGAAAGATGTGCTTTCAGCAGGAAGCGTTTTCTAAACTTCCATCAGGCAGGATGTTTCCATCCAAAAGAGACTAAGGGTTCACTGCTTAAAAAGTGCGGCTAGACAGTAACATTGCAGCTGAGCAGTTTCTGTGCTGCAGCCTTGATTTGATTTGGGGAATGGGCATGGGTGCCATAGAGCGTGATTAAAGCCTGAGGAACTCACTTAATCTAAGTGCGTGACCATCAAATAATTACTTGAACATTTGTTGGTACCTATGAGCTTATTGGGGAAGTCTTATTCCCAGACGAAGAACTTTTATAATCTTGCCACAGGAGGAGGTTATGATTTACATCTATGTCAAAGGTAACTTATTGTGATCTTTATTTAAAAAAAAAAGGCACTAGAGGAGTGTATTGAAAGAGGCTAATTTTCCTTGAATGCAAGGTTGCTTGACCTGAGAGATGGTGTCCATCACGTGGCAAGTGTCCAGTCAACACTGGCTGAATGAATGGAATGAATCACCGTTGTCTACCACTGTGGACTGTACACCTGACCTCGTTTCCTCAGATGACAGAAAGGAAATACCTATATGACTCCCCATGTAACTGAGCGTCTTCTTGGATTGGACCAAGAGAACAAAGTCTAAGCAGCTGACCCTGGACAGACAACTGACGAGAGACACAGCTGGAGATGCTGGGGCTTGACGGTAAAGACTCTGGCTGGCTCGTGTGCTTGGGACCCGTGACGTTAGGCTCTGCAGGACCAGGAAGTATCAGAAGCAAGTAAGCCTCCAGCTGGGCAGGCAGGAGATGGCTTCTCCCTCCTCTGACTCCCACCCTACCCACCACATCGATTTTTTCAGTCTTTGAAATTCCAAGCTCTTTGTTTCAAATTGCATGAGTAATATGTGTTCCTTGTAGAAATATGAAAAGTAAGCACAAAGGCAAAAAGTTCCCTGTGACCCTGGTACCCAGAACAAGGATTGTTCATATTTCAGTGTAGGATGCACCACGCTTGTTCCTGCAACGAAATATCCCCATGTGTAACATACGTATGTGTGTTTACAATTTGAGATTTCACAATACAGATGGTTCCTATGTTTAGTGTTGTTAAAACACAACATTTCCTAGAACATGTTTCTTATTGGCTGCATAATCTCATAAACACAATTGTCATGGTAGTTCTGGAAAACCGGCTCAGGTTTGTGGGGAGGGGATATAGGTTCTACCTCCTAATGTGGGCGGTGGCAAGGTGCTGGAAGAGCTTGTGACCTGAGAAGACACTGGCATTTATGAAAAACCTGCCCCAATGTTCACTGCTTGGATTGGCCGTCACACCTGCTACATGACCTTACCTGTTCTCCTGTGTCCTTCTGTCTTCTGCAGAAGGTTAACCCCCGGAATGATGTAAGATTAAACAGAGGTGACAAAGACAGAACAGCCCAGGTCAGACCGAGGGAGGGGACTTCGGGGCGTTCAGTACTTGCCATGGTGGTTATTACCAGGCTCTCAGCACCAGCTGACAGTGCCCTTGGCCTTCGGCTCTCGACTGTGGTGAGCGTCCCAGAAAAGCATTTTGAAATAGGAAGGGGCAAGCCACTGAAAACAGAACCTTCCTAAGAAAAAAGTGAGGGGGGCTCTTCCCTTTGATCACTGGGTAACTTAGGTGAATTATATGTGCGTCTGCATTTTCTTATCTGTAAGATGGGAGCGGTTATGATACCTGTCTCATGTGGTGATGACGGAGGCCAAAAGGTCTTCATCAGTAAAGTGCTTAGAACAATGCCTGCCACTTAGTAATAAACTTTTTTTGAGGGGGAGGGGTGCTGCATTGAGTCTTCGTTGCGGTGCGTGGGCTTTCTCATTGAGGTGGCTTTTCTTGTTGTGGAGCATGAGCTTGAGGTGTGGAGGCTCAGTAGTTGTGGCACATGGGCTCAGAAGTTGTGGCTCATGGGCTTAGTTGCTCTGCAGCACATGGGATCCTCCCGGACCAGGGATTGAACCCATGTCCCTGCATTGTCAGGCAGATTCCTAACCATTGCGCCACCAGGGAAGTCTGGTAATAAACTCTTAATAAATATTATATTTTATCACTATTAGTAGTAGTAGTGGTGGTGGTAGCTGTAGTAGTAATATGATTAATTGCGGGATATTTAGATCTCAGGTTTTTGACATTATAAATCATTTATTAGAACATCCTTGCAGATGAATTTTTGCCCATGTTATCTGATTATTTCCTCAACGTGTAATTGCTCGGCATGTGTATTTTAAGGCTTTTGCTACATGTTGCAAACTCTACTCCAGAAAATGTGTTTCAAGTCACTGTACAGTCAATGTTTTAAAAGAACACCAATTTACCCACTCCCTTCAGCACTAAGGGTTGTCATTTTAAAATCCTTATGTGAATTCATTGTTTCTTTAATTACTAGGGAGGCTGAGAACTCTTTCCATATGTTTATAGTCAGCTGTATTAAATCTTTCATGGGTTGCATCCTTTTCCATTAATTGAGTTAAATCTGTCTAACAAATGTAAGTTTAATGCATTTATATTATACTTATATTTTAATATATATTTTATGTATCCCACATTTATTGTGATACAGAAACTTAACTTTTCCTGTATTATTTTGTGCTTTCTGTTCACAATATATATATGCATATTATATGTACATTTCTTTTCCTCTTATTTTCTCCTTTCTGCTAGAACAATTGAATTTTCTTAATTTCCTTTTCTTCTTTTGCTGCTGCTGCTTTGGAAGTTATATATTCTATTTCTGTTCCTCTAGTGGTTGCCTTCCAATTTTCATCTTGTACCTGAATTATAACAAAGTCTGTACTCACTCAGCCTTTCTCCCTTCCTCTTTATAACGTACAGACCCTGGGGTGCCTTTCTTTCTACCCCTCTTGTCTCTCCTCAAACAAACATCTTATTGCTATCTGGTATTTCATTTCACTTTTTGTACTTCTTTCCTAAAATCTGTCATTGATTTTATTTTTGAGGTACACCAAGTTCAATCATCTGTATTTATACACATATCCCTGTATTCCCTCCCTCCCTCGACTCCCCCCCACCCTCCCCATCCCAGTCCTCTAAGGTATCATCCATCCTCGAGTTGAACTCCCTGTCATTGATTTTTATGCAACTGATTCTTGTTTAGATTTACCTGAATTCTTACCTATCTCATTTCTGCTTCCATCATATTTGTTTCTTCTGGATTTGATTACTTCTTCCTGAAGAAAATCCTTTAGTAGTTCCTTTGGTAGAGTTAATGGGCTAAGTGCTCTCAGTCTTGGTTTGTCTGAAAATATTTTGTTTTTCCTCACTCTTGAATCAGCAGATATAAAAATCTAAACTGTGAATTATATTCTTCCAGCACTTTGAAGATAATTATTCCATTGTCTTTTGGCTTTTATTGCTGCTATTGTAGTATATCTGCCCAAGGATAGGATATCAGTCTAAAGAATGCTCTTGCTCATTGCTTTGAAGCTTTTTCTCTTTGCTTCTGATTTGCAGTTTTACCATCATGTGTTCAGGTGTGGTCGTGTTTTACTTATTTTGCTTACAGTGTGTTGCACTTCCCGAATTTGCAGATTCATATCTTTTATAAACTCTGGAAACTATTCAGCCGTTCTCTTGATGAATGCTGGCTCTCAGTCTCTTGATTCTCTCTTCCTGCAACTTTAATCAGATATATTTGGATGTTTTCATTGTACTTGAATATCTCTTAACCCCTCTTTCATATTTTGCACCTCTTGATCAGGGTTTTGCATGCTGTATGATTTCCTCATATTTTCTGTTCAGTTCACTGATTCTCTGATCAGCTGTATCTAATCAGATAAAACCTACCCGCTGAGTTTTTAACTTCAATTACTAGATTTTTATTTCTAAAACTTTTATTTGGTTACTCTTCATTTTTGCCCAGTTTCATTTTTGATAATGTTTTATTCTTTTCTTACTTTTTGAATTCTTTCCTTTTTGACATTAATCATGTCAAATATTTTCATTTTATAGTCTATAAGATTATCCAGTATCTGAAGTTCTTGGGTTCTCATACACTCTTTTTTTTAATGTCTGAGGGCTCTTAATCATAGCATATTATTTCCTCAGGCATTTCAAGAGTTTTGTTTGTGAGCTCATCCTCTGTGGAAGTATTGTGTAGCCTGAGTTCAGTGCCCTGGGGATTTTCATTGGCTGGAACAGATTTCATATTCTTTTCTTAATTTGGGTTTTCCTGAACCATGCTGTCAGTGTGAAATCAAATCAAAATCTGCATGAAGAGCAGTTACGAATTCCGAGGAAGGATTTTTCTTTTCTGACTCCCAGTGCAATAAGCAACACACGAGCTTTTTTGTCATGTCTCTGTGATCTTACATGGACATTTATCTAGTCTGATCTTTCATTGAGGGTGTGTTCTTTAAGGACCCCTACTTGCTATGGGAGTCTTGATCTTACTTACATGGGATCAAAACTCTGCCTTCTGTCTTGGCAGGAGTATTAAAATTCGAGCCTCAAAATTACGTAGGCTGACAGCCCTACCTCTGGGGCAGTCACAGTATCAGCTCACATGCTCATGCTTTTGTCTTTAGCTTGTTCTTTATTCCTTGCTTCTAGGGTTTCCTTTACTTTCCTTCAAGCTGCACTTAATGTCATATTTGTCCGTCTTTATCTTGCATTACCAAATACATGTAGTGGTTTGGGTTACAAACCATCTCTCTAAAAATGGAAGTCCCCGCTTTTTGTTCAATTGCAGCTGATGTCTTTTTTCCTGTAGGATGTAGCTGGGGCTTGAGGACCCACCTGTGCCTGCTCCCCAGAGATGCGAAAGCCTCCCTTCCGATGCAGCCTTCCTGATTCTTATGATGGAGGGAGGCCTCCGTGATGCACAGAGAGCACAGCTGTGTGCTCTGGAGTGGGGCCATGTCATGCTTTCAGGTGAAGGTCAAAAGTCACAACTCAGGACACACCACACGCAAGACTATGCGGTGCAGCTACATCCCCAAGAGGAAGAAGAAAGGGCAGCCTGACGTGCCTGAGCCCCAGGGCTTTGGAATGAGTGCCATCCTTCTGGAAGTAAGAGTCCCATGAGGAAACTGAACAAATCCGAGGTGTCTCTTGGCCCTGGACAGGGGAGCTCACATCATCTGCATGGTGGAGGACACTGGCTGAGAGATGCAGATGCGGGCATCCCCTTCCCGCTGCTGCCAGAAACGCAGCCGACACCAGCCCTAGCTTGGAATCTGAGTAGAGTGTTCCAGTTCAGAGGAAGCTCTGTCACAGGTGTCTCGCTGGGAATGGTCATTCTGACTCGCAAACTACAAACCACGTTTGCACCAGCCCAACCGATGAAGCCGGGAAGCGAACTTAGTGTGAGTGAAGATCCTATGTGAAGGGCCACTGGAACATGTGCCCTTTGGAATGAGGCTCACTGGTACTCTCTGTGCTCCAGAGGAGTGCTTGTTAGTGCTTAAAAGGTTGAAATGGAAGACAGTTTTAAGAATAAAGAGAGAGTTTTAGGGCAAAAATGTAGGTCTTAGGAGTGACAAATATTTTTTATTAATTGCATTACAGAGGGCCTGGAATTTACTAAATCAGATCAAACTTTTAGAAAAATGGATGTTCAGAAAAAGCTCCAGTAAACTTTCCAATACCTCATTGATTCGGGCCTGAACCTCTGGAACATATATGGCCTAGAATCCCCTAGAAATGAGCTTGTGTCCCATGTAGCAACTATCTCGCTATTTAATCTATCAGAAATTAATATACACAGCTTTGTGGGATTTCCTGGCCTTAGGTGTTGTGGCAAAAAGTACTGTTCTACATAATCTGTTTCCCTTTCCCTCTTGAACATCCAATAGACTCCCTTTCCCAGACTCCCTTGCAATTCGATGTGATCACATGACTGACAGTGAGTGGGACGTGAGCAGGAGAAAGTGCGTGTCACTCCCAGACCTGCAGACTTTATGCTCACTCCCTGACATGCTCTTCTCTTCCGAGTGATTGGGGTGGCAACCCCCAGGCGACCTGGGAAGTCGCACGTCAAAGATGGCCCAGCCACCTTCAGCCTGGGTCCTCATACGTCTACATGGAGCAGAGCCGCTTCCCTGGACCTCCATGGGTGGTGCCAGTTCTCTTGTGTTGAAGCCTTGCACATTCGTGTCTGTTCTGTTATCACAGCCTCGCCCACCTGAACGAATGCAGACCCTAACAAGGACACCAAGGGTGTGGGCAGCCTGTGCGACCCCTGCGTGCCTGCCCCAAGATGGAGTGCTTTTTCCTAGTGTGACCTATGCAGGGTGCTCTGCAGCGTCTTTGGCCATGCTCCCCTGGAGAGAGGTCCTCTGTGTCCTTTTGTCACCCAGCACCCAGGGCCTGCAGTCCTACCTCTGTCACCCACGGCAGCCAGGTCGTCAATCAGCAGTTGCTCTAAATGCACAGCGATTTGGGGATATCTGCTTATTCAAACTCCGGACACATGAAACTGGGCTCTGCGTTCTGCCACACCTTCCCGGAGCACTGGGCTTTGAAGATGCTGGAGGAGAAAGAATATTATTTTCATATTAAAATAAACATTAATGGGCAGAATGCAAAATTGGATGAATTTCAAAGACCAAGCCTAAGACTTCAAAGAGAGTTCAAGTTTGCATTTGCAGTTCTGGATCAAGTGCTCAGCCCTCCCCTGGGGTGCTCGTCCACTGTGCTTTATTTATTTACTGTTATTCTCAGGGTTTTAGGTTTTAATCCAGTAGCCAAATATTTTCCTCCAATACAGTGAAGACACCTAATTCAAAGGTTGTCAGATGATTTCTTCTTGGCCTCCCTTCTCTCCCTCTCCTCCCCCCTGAAAAAAAAGAAAGGGATAAATTTACTACCCAAGCATATAAACTATGAAGTAGGCTATAATGGAAGTCTCCCCGCCGAACCCTGGAAAGGGCCAAGGTTCCCTGCAGCCTGTGGCCTTGGGAACCTCCTCCCCGACAACGATGCCCTCCCTGACCCCCCGCCCCGCCCCGCACTTTCCATGAGGGTGGGAGTGGTTCTCGGGCCCAGGCCCCACTGCAATTCTTCACCATGAACCCAGACCAATCCCGAGTTTGTGAGTTGAGCTCGTGTGATCTGGCCATCTTGCACAGAAGGGCCAGCTTCTGCCCTGAGGGGTCTTGTGTTTAACTTTCAAGCTGGGCGTTCTTTTGTTTTTCCAGAAGTGCGTGTCCTCTTCTGATAGCCAGTGTACCTACAGTGAGCATCCACTTGGGAAGGAAACCTCTGGCTCTGGCGGCAGAAAAGGAAAGACCTTCTTGTTTTCTGGGAGTGGACCCTCCATCAGCAGCTCATTTCAGGGTCACCATCCACATTTCTCTTGCTGCATTCACGGCCCTGCCTGTGGGATCCTCTTGAATTGCTGGACATGTGTACTTGACTCTGGTGAGGAAAGTACTCCCAGGGTCAGATTCGCTCTGCTTCCAGAAAGGGCCAGGATGAAGCTGGCGGAGATGGGCCAGCACCAAGGAGGGGTCCAGAGGCAGCGCCTCCCTGAGGCCAAGGAGGTCTGAGGGGTGACCATGGCCAGTGTCAGAGGAGCTGGGACCCGTCTCCTGTGCCTGATGCGAAGGTGTGAGAGCTGAACTCAGACAGGAGACAAAACCACAAGGCAGGAGAGAGGGGGGTCGGGATCAGGTGCAGAAATAGAGGCCAAGGTAGGGGGGCGCTGAAGTGACAGAAGTAGGAGACACATGGCTCAGGGGGTGTCAGCCAGATTGTAAAATTCAGACCTCTTTTGAGTTTTCAATAAGAAATCTTAGGTAAAGTGCCTACTGTGCCATTAA
This sequence comes from Hippopotamus amphibius kiboko, assembly GCF_030028045.1. Taxonomy (NCBI): domain Eukaryota; kingdom Metazoa; phylum Chordata; class Mammalia; order Artiodactyla; family Hippopotamidae; genus Hippopotamus; species Hippopotamus amphibius. Next base: position 134,329,135 of record NC_080189.1, on the reverse strand, counting down.
GGCTAAATAAATGTTAGTTATCTAAATGAAACATTATAGAAAGATGGGAGTGGAGACCTGCCACCACCTCCAAGGCAAAAATATGCTACTAATAATGAAAGACTGGGGGTGGAATGGAACCCTTTTACAAGAAACGTAATTTACAGGGTTATAAGAATAATGTATGTGAAAGCACTTTCTTAAGAGATTTTAGAGCAGTTTTAGATTCATGGCAAAATTGAGGAGAAGGTACAGAGATTTCCCACGTACCCCCTCCCCCTACACATGCACAGTGGTCCCACTGTCAACATCTCCCACCAGATGGGACATTTGTTACAGCTCATGAACCTACGTTGATTCATCATTGTTACCCAAAGCCCATAGTTTACATTAGGGTTCCCTCTTCGTGTTCTGTGGGTTTGGAAAGTGTATAGCCACCTGCATCCATCATTATAATATTAAACAGAGTACCTTCACTGTCCTAAAAATCCTCTGCACTCTGCCTCTTCATCCCTCTCCACTTCAGCCCCTGGCAACCACTGACCATTTTACTGTCTCTGTAGTTTTGCCTTTTCCAGGATGTCATTTAGTTGAAATCATACAGTGTGTAGCCTTTTCAGATTGGCTTCTTTCACTTAGTAATATGCATTTAAGTTTCCTCCATGTTTTTTCATGGCTTGATAGCTCATTTCTTTTCACTGTTGGATAATAATCCACTATCTGGCTGTACCACACTTACCCATTCACCCACTGAAGGACATCTTGTTTGTTGCCAAGTTTTGGCAATTATGAGTAAAGCTGCTATAAACATCCACATAAAGGTTTTTGTGTGGATATAAATTTTCACCTCCTTTGAATAAATACCAAGGAGCACAATTCCTGGATCATAAATGTTTAGTTTTGTAAGAAGCTGCCAAAATGTCTTCCAAAGTATCTGTACCATTTAGCATTCCCACCAGCAATGAATGAGACTTATTATTCTGCATCCTTGCCAACATTTGGCATTGTCAATATTTTGGATTTTGGCCATTATAATATGTGTGTAGGGATAGTTCATTGTTATTTTAATTTGCATTTCGCTGATGACATATGACGTGGAGCATCTTTTCACATGTTTATTTGCCAACTGTATATATTCTTTGATGAAGTGTCTCAAGATATTCTGCCCATCTTTAATCAGGTTGTTTACTTTCTTGTTGAGATTTAACAGTTCTTTCTATATATTTTTTAATAAATTTATTTATTTATTTATCGGCTGCATTGGATCTTCATTGCTGTTCACGGGCTTTCTGTAGTTGTGGAGAGCAGGGGCTACTCTTCATTGTGGTGCATGGGCTTCTCATTGCAGTGGCTTCTCTTGTTGTGGAGCACAGGCTCTAGGTGCGTGGGCTTCAGTAGTTGTGGCTTCCAGGCTCTAGAGCATAGGCTTAGTAGTTTTAGCACATGGGCTTAATTGCTCCATGGCATGTGGGATCTTCCCCGACCAGGGATCGAACCTATGTCCCCTGCATTGGCAGGCAGATTCTTAACCACTGTGCCACCAAGGAAGTCCCTCTTTCTGTATTTTGGATAATAGTTCTTTATCAGATGTGTCTTTTGCAAATATTTTCTCCCCATTTGTACAACAAAGTGAAACAGCTATATGTATACATATATCCCCATATCTCCTCCCTCCCAGCCTCCCTATCCCACCACTCTAAATCATCACAAAACACCAAGCTGATCTCCCTGTGCTATGCAGCAGCTTCCCACTAGCCATCCATTTTACATTTGGTAGTGTATATATGCCAGTGCTACTTTCTCACATCCCAGCCTCCCCTTCCCCTGCTTTGTCCTCAAGTCCATTCTCTACATCTGCATGACATTGTCTTTTGCAGTGCAGAAGTTTTAAATTTTAATGAAGTCCAGCTTATGCATTCTTTCTTTTATGAATTGTGCCTTTGGTATTGTATCTAAAAAGTCATTGCCATACCAAAGATTATTTAGGCTTTCTATTATGTTATCTTCTAGGTGTTTTATAGTTTTGCATTTTACATTGAGGTCAATAGTCCATTTTGAGTTAATTTTTGAGAAGGATATGACGTATGTGTTTAGATTCATTTTTTTGCATGTGGATTTTCAGTTGCTCCAGTTCCATTTGTTGAAGACTATCTTTGCTCCATTGTATTGCCTTTGCTCCTTTGTCAAAGATCAGTTGCCTATATTTATGTGGTTCTATTTCTGGGCACTGATTTATTTGTCTGTTCTTTTACCAATACCACACTGACTTGATTACTATAGCTTTAGAGTAAGTCCTGAAGTTTGGTAGTGTCAGTTGTCTAACTTTGTTTTATTCCTTCAATATTGTGTTGGCTATTCTGCATATTTTGCTTTTCAATATAAACTTTAGAATCAGTTTGTTGATATTCATGAAATAGTTTGCTAGGATTTTGACTGGATCATATTGAGTCAGGTTGGAAGAACTGACATCTTGACAATATTGAGTCTTCCTATCCATGAACATGGACTATTTCTCCATTTATTTAGTATTTCTTTTATTTCTTTCATCAAAATTTTGTGGTTTTCCTCATATAAATATCATATTTTTGTTAGATTAATACCTAAGAGTTTCTTTTTTTTGTAGTGCTAATGTAAATGATATTGTGTTTTTAATTTCGAACTCCATTCATTTATTGCTGGTATATGGGAAAGAAATTGCCTTTTTTTATATTAATCATGTATCCTGAAACCTTGCTATAATTGCTTATTAGTTCCAGGAGCTTTTTTGTTGTTGTTGATTTTTTCAGATAGATGATTATGTTATGTGCAAACAAAAATAGTTTTATTTCTTCCTTCCCAATCTGTATGCCTTTTGTTTCCTTTTCTTGTCTTATTGCATTGGCTAGGACTGCCACTGTGATATCAAAAAGATGTGGTAAGAGGGAAATCCTTCCTTGTTCCTGCTCTTAGAGAAAAGCTTCTTGTTCCTGATCATTAAGTATGATGATAGCTGTAGGGCTTTTGTAGGCTTTTATCAATTTGAGGAAGTTCCCCTTTATTCCTAGTTTACTGAGAGTTTTAATCATGAGTGGGTGTTGGATTTTTGTCAAATGCTTTTTGTACATCCATTGATATGACCATGTAATTTTTCTTTTTTAGCCTTTTGATATTCTGTATTACACTAATTGATTTTCAAATGTTGAATCAGCCTTGCATATCTTGGATAAATACCACTTGGTCATGGTGTACGATTATTCTTATACACTGTTGAACTCAATTTGCTAGTATTTTGTTGAGAATTTTTCATCTCTGATCATGAAAGATATTGGTTTGTAGTTTTCTTCCCTCATAATGTCTTCATCTGGTTTTGGTGCTAGAGTCACGCCAGCTTCATAGAATGAGTTAGGAAGCATTTCCTCTACTTCTATCCTCTGAATGATATTGTAGAGAATTAGTATCATTTCTTCCTGGTGCTTTCGGTTTGGGAAGTTGTAAATTATTGATTCAGTTTCTTTAATAGATACAGGCCTATTCAGATTGCCTATTTCTTCTTACATGAGTTTTGGCAACTTATGTCTTTCAAGGAATTGATCCATTTGACTTAGGTTATCAAATTTATTGTCATAGAGTTATTGAAAGCACTTTTTAAACTATGAGGAGGTACAAAAATCTGAGGACATTTTGTTATTATTGTTATGGTATTAGTCTGAGTTAGATCTCCATTTTTTAAAAGATATTCATTCATTCATTCATTCATTCATTAGACATTTATTGGGCATCTGCTCTGTGCCAGGCATTGTTTTAACTTTGAGCAGCAACCAGTAAAGCTCTGGCATCTGCCCTCATGGAGCTTGGGGTCTTATGGAAGGGACAGACAATGACAATTATGCAGGGATGAAAGTTAAAGAACCACAGGTGCTATAGCAGAGATCCAGAGCAGAGGCCCATCTCTAGGGAAGTCAAGAGGCCTTGTCAGAAGTGATGACTTAACTAAACTAGAAGAACTACCTGGAAGTCAAAGCCAAGGAAGGGACGTGGGAGCAGGCAAGTATCCCAGTGTTCCAGGCAGAGAGAACTGTGCAAAGGCTGGTGATGGGAGAGAGCATGGCATAGAAGAGAACTTAAAGGGACCAAGGTCAGTAGTATCAGAATAGAAGAAGAAAAGGGATCCAAAAGAAAGGACTAGAACTTTATTAAAAAATGAGGCACATACAAATTCTCTTTGGAGGGGATGATAAATGTTTCAGGACACACCTCCTGGGACTGGTCTGAGGGAGCTGAGAAGTGTAAAGCAGAAGCTCTGAAGTAGGTTCACTGGGGTCCCCCGGGGAGCTCTGAGTGTTGCAGCCACTGGTTGGTGCAGTGTCAGCAGCCCGGACTGGGAATCCTGGCTCCCAAGGAGGAGGAGAGGGCCCTCTGTGCCCTGCTTCTGCCTGTGCTCATGGCGTGTTAATGGGGCTGACGGGGCAGGGTGTTGGTGGCCACCCCACTGGCAAGCCCCACTGCACACTTATAGGCTGTGGTTACAGAAGTCTGCACCACTTCTCCGGAGGTTCCATGAATTTGTGTGACATCTCCAGACGCCAGAGGGCAAGATCTGTTCTATGACATTTGCTCCCTAATTTTCACAGGGACCCAAAATCAAACCAGGCAGTCATCCAGGGGTTCTTTGGCCTCATTCCACTTGGCTTTATGCTTTTAAGGTTCTTTTCCTCCAAAGAATTAAAATACTTTATAGATTTCATGTTGTAGCCTCATCAGGGATCAAGGACGTGATATTCACGCACGTGGCATATGGGGAAACAGAGGTGAGGGCAGGCAGTTGGCCCTGCAGTTGTGCTGCAATGACCCAGGACTTTGAATCAGGACCACCAGGGCTTTAATTCCTGCTTTTCCATTTTCTTGCAGCTACGTGACCTTGGGCAACATTTTCTATGAGCCTCGGTTTCTTTGTGTGTAAGTAGAATAATAATGTTCCATTGCAGTGTTGTTACAGAGTGATGCACTTCATGTGTGTCAAGTGTCCAGCACAATGAGTTCCTACTGCTCTCATCCTCCTAGTCTGTGCATCCTGGAAACGTCTGCAGGTGTACCTGTTGGGGGTGAGTGGGAGTGGGTGGGGAACACGCTGCAATACCATTTCCTTCCCTGATGCACTTTGTGCTTCGTAAGAAACCAAAATGGCAGCTTCATGTATTGGCTTTGCCAACTGAAACCTGCTCTCCAGGGATTTGCTATTCTTGGAGGACAACACTGATTTTGGGTTCAGGCCTGGTGCCCTTAGGTAAATGATCCCTGATTATTGGCAAGGCATCTCGGGGCCCACTACAAGTTGAGAGCATCCTGGAGCCCGAGCAGCCTCTGCTAGGGTCTGGGTTCAACCACCATTCTCTTCATGCCGTACATGCTTCCTCATCCAAGGATTCAAGGCAACTTACAGAACTACAACCAATATAAGGTAACACATCATGAGGCTGTAAATATAGTGCCCCAAATGCAGGGCATGTGGTTTTGATCACACTAGTAGAGGTGGGTTTCAAATTTGGCTCTGAACATCTTTACTATCAGTGAGAAAAGGAACGTAGACTTAGCCAGCTTGTAGAACCATGCAACAAATACCTATCCCGCAAAGCCAAGTCCCCAGGATGAAAAGGAGGGTGAAGTGTTTTCAGTTGTATTCAGTGTATATAAGTAGTGCCCTTTACAGCAACGTGGATGGACCTAGAGATTCTCATACTGAGCGAAGGAAGTCAGACAGAGAAGGACAAATGTCATATGATGCCACTTATATGTGGAATCTAAACAAGGCTACAAATGAACTTATCTATGAAACTGAAATAGAATCATAGATGTAGAAAATAAACTTATGGTTGCCGGAGGGTAAGGGCGGAGTAGGGATACATTGGGAGATTGGGGTTGACATATGCACACTACTCTGTATAAAACAGATAACCAGTAAAGACCTACTGTAGAGCACAGGGAACTCCACTCACTACTCTATACTTCTATGATGGCCTATATGGGAAAAGAATCTAAAAAACAGTGGATACATATATATGTATAACTGATTCACTTTGCTGTGCACATGAAACTAACACAACGTTGTAAATCAGTTATACCCCAATAAAAATTAAAAAAAAATTAATACCCATCGGGCACTTGGGACTTTTGTGGAAATGGGTACTTGTTGGGTTATACAAAAGCAACTACCTTATCTTTGAGCTCAATACATCTATAATCTGATTTTTCAAGGAAATAAGTTTATGAAAAGTTGCAATAGAAGATATTTTGAACAGATTCCATGGGAAGAAATGAGGTGTCAGAGACCTTGGCCTGTTCTGCACTCTGAAGTGCCCCTCAACCAGCATCGACGAGTCTTATGTACCCATCATTGCACAGAAATAAAAATCTCGGGGCTCCCACCAACAAAGAGGAAAGCCAGCATGTGTATATATTTTAATCCAACTGGCTTTGACCACACCCTTTCAAAGCTATTGAGGTTTTTGCCTGCAGTAAATTAAAAACTGTCAATTTAGTGGGAAATTGAAAAATATGTGATTCCAGTTCATGCTGTGAGACCATGATTCTTTGTGGCTATTTGGGAATCTCTTAGGGTTACATGTGGTGCTTTCAAATCCCTGGTAACAGAAGAGGCTCCTTGGGGAGAGGCTGAGCCTGGAAGACCTGAATGGGTACCACGAATCTAGCTGCTGAGTGTTTCCCTGAGTGCTGTGGGGGGAATGGGGGGCAGAGGTCGAGGAGATAACCAGGTGTGTGGGGGGAAGGGGTGCAGGCAGGTGAAATAATCAGAACGCACTGAAAGGCCACAGAAAGTCTTCCCTTAATAATAGACAAAAAAAAAAAAAAAAAAAAAAAAAAGAAAGAAAGAAAAAAGCCCAAACACTCTCCCGGAAAATGGGAAACATGACTCGCCTGCGTTAAATTATTTTAAGCTTCCATCTCGGAGCCCACATCTCAGCCCCAGATTCCTGTTCCTTCACTCACTTTGCTGCCTTCGCGTCGTCCTTGTGCAGTTGACATACGTCTGCTCCGTCTCGCAAAGGCAAGTCTTGTTTACTTCCCTCCCAGCTCTTTGTTCTGGAGGAAAAAAAGGTCCTCTCATCCTGCAAGCTTTGTCTCCCTGGACCCTTGGCTGCCCTGGAAAAGGGCTCCTTGCTTTTGTAGCGAGTGCTTGGGAGCACGTGGATCAGGTTTGCCCTTTTAAATTAATGAGGTGCGCTCAGAATCAGAGTGAACTTGACGGTGGCGCCGCGTTCCTCCCCAGCTGCGGGGGAAGTTTCTATTCTTATCTAAAAGCACAGATCAATCATTTCTCTCTCCTGCAGCAACTTAATTTGATTTTTCAAAGGTGTTATCACCAATACTTTCCCCTCAACTTCTTATTTTGAACATTTTTCAAGCATACAGAAAAATGGAAATAATCAAAAAACAGAATCCATGTACTCTTGACCTAGATTCACCAACTCTGCCTCGTGTGCTTGCTCTGTCTCTGTTTCTGTCTCTCTCTCTCCTTCTTTTTTCTCTGGGTTTATATACATATATTAGCTTTTTTGGCTGAACTATTTGAAAGTAAACTGTAGTCACCACACTGGTTCACCTCTAGGTACTTAAGCTTGACTTTCCTTAGAATTAGAACACTCCCCAATATAACTCTGATGTCATCATCCTACCTGATATAATGAACATGTCATTATATCATTTTATTGATATATGTAGTCTGTACTCTTTGCTCAATTCAGGATCCTATTAAGTTTCTTTATGACACAACAGTCTACTTGCTTTTATGTCTTTGTGACTGAATTTTTTTTGAAGCGTGCAGGCCCATTGCCTTGTATAACATTCTCCCTTCTAGACTGATCTGACTGTGTCCTCATGGTGGTGTTTGCTTTGCTCTTGGTAAGCCTGTATTTTTGCTGTAACTTGGAGTAAAGACTAAGTGTATAATTAGATTCTGGTTAAATAATTCTCTAAAGAATATTACATAGGTGGTGTTGAGAACTTCTATTCCATTACAAGAGGCACAGGGTGTTAGATTGTCCTAATATTTGTGATGTGAGCTTCATTTTCTTGGCTAAGGTTGTGGCCACCAGATTCCTCCACTGTATGGATAGAATTTTCGTTTTGAAATTGGTAAATGATCGGGGGTGGTGAATACTTAGGGATTGTGTGACGAGCCGTGTCACTGGCAACACTTTGTCCAACAATTTAAGAAGATGTGATGACCCCTGCCTGTGTGAATTATTATATTGGGACTGCAGGCTGATGATTTTTTTTAATCGTGTAATATATATTTATTAGCTGGCATTCTGTAAAAAAAAAAGAGTTTTCTCTCTCTCCACCTCCATTTCCCTCTGTTTCACTCCCTCCCCATGCCCCCCTATTGCATATCATTATAAATTCATGATTTTTGCAATTTAATTTGTTATGAACAATGACCATCATTTTTCCAATACCCACATTGTCCTAAATTTCACCAGTGGGAGCCCCTTTATTTGCGTCCCATAACCTTTTATGTGACCCCATGAGTCTTTTTTTTAAGATTTATTTATTATTTATTTATTTTTGGCTGCATTGGGTCTTCATTGCTGCACACGGGCTTTCTCTAGTTGTGGCGAGCAGGGGCTACTCTTTGCTGCAGTGTGTGGGCTTCTCATTGTGGTGGCTTCTCTTGTTGCAGAGCACGGGTTCTAGGCACATGGGCTTCAGTAATTGTGGCACACGGGCTCAGTAGTTGTGGCTCACAGGCTCTAGAGCACAGGCTCAGTAGTTGTAGTGCATGGGCTTAGTTGCTCCACAGCACGTGGGATCTTCCTGGACCATGGATCAAACCCATGTCCCTTGCATTGGCAGGTGGGTTCTTAACTACTGTGACACTGGGGAGGTCCCTACCCCATGAGTCTTTGATCACCACTTTGTTTTCTGTCACAAGTTGTCCCAGACCTGTCTGGCGCTTTCTCTCACCCAGATCTGGAGTCAGCTGCTTCTCCAGGGCACCCTGGTTTCTCGTAAAGGGAAACAGCATTTAGAAACCACAGTCTGGATGCGTGTGTGCTCACTGCTACTAGCTGTTTCACTGAACAAAGCTGGGAGATATGTGCTCAAAATAATCATGAGTCCTTAGTGAATTTCCCACATGTATGTCATAGTATAAGGCTTTTCCTTATTTTATATTTTCACATCTTTTTTTTTTCTTACACAGAAAGTTTTGTTTCTTAAGAATTTTAATATATTTACTTATTTGCCTTATCCAGAATAAAAATAAAGTTGTTTTAGACTTATAATACTGTATTGGTCAGTGTTCCTATAGAGAAACAGAACCAATAGGGGATAGATATATACATAGATATAGATATAGATATAGATCTTTGTCTTTCTCTCTCTCTCTCCATATGAGATTTACTATAAGAGATTGGCTCACCTGGTACGGAAGCTGACAACTTACAGGATCTGTAGAGTGAGTTGACCAGCAGGAGACCATGGGGAGCAATGGTGTAGTTTCAGTCCAGAGGCTGGCAGGCTTGAAACCCAGGAAGAGTCAGTGCTTCAGTCTGAGCCCACAGGCAGGGAAAAAGGATGTACCAGCTTATAGGCCACTAGCCAAGGGGAGTTCCCACTTTCCTGAGGAAGAATCAGCCTTTTTGTTCTATTCAAGCCCTCGATGGACTGGATGAGACACACCCACGTTAGGGAAAGTCATCTGCTTTACTCAGTCTACCAATCAAATGTTAATCTCATTCAAAACATCCTCAAAGACTCATTCAGTGAAGGGGAAACATAAAATTAATCATCACAAATACCAATACTACAACTACCCACAAACCTAGCAAGTAGTGTCAGCTTTCTTTGCTATTCTTTTTGACCTTAGAATATATTCCATTACAAGCGTCACAGATAAAAGTGATTTGGATTAGTCAGAAGCAAAAGCTCCTTAAAATCAAGTTACTGGAAATGGTTATTTTTCAAGTGTGACTATTTTATCAATTTGATATATATTTAAGTCTATTTGCTTCTGTTTTATTCAGAGTATATGTTCACAACACCCAAAGCAATCCACAGATCCGATGCAATCCCTATCAAAATGCCAATGACAAGGAATGAGATGGAGCTATATGTAATGAGGGGGATAGACCTAGGGTCTGTCATACAGAGGGAAGGAAGCCAGAAAGAGAAACACAAAGAATGTATGCTAACTCATCTGTGCAGAATCTAAAAAAAAAAAAAAAAAAGTGGTACTGATGAACCCAGTGACAAGACAAGAATAAGGATGCAGATGCAGAGAATGAGTTGGAGGACACGAGGTTGGGGAGGGCGGGGGTGAAGGGGAAGCTGGGACGACGTGAGAGAGTAGCACAGATATATATATACCACCAAGTGTAAAATAGATAGCCAGCGGGAAGGTGCTGTATAACCAAGGGAGATCAACTCGATGATGGATGATGCCTCAGAGGGCCGGGACGGGGAGGGTGGGGGGCAGTCGCGGGAGGGAGGGAAGATGGGGATATGTGTATAAATACAGCTGATCGACTTTGCTGTACCTCAGAAACTGGTTCAAGAGCGTCAAGCAATTATATTCCACTTAAAAAAAATGCCAATGATTTTCTTTTTGGCTGCGTGGGTCTTCGTTGCAGTGCACAGGCTTTCTCTAATGGCATCGAGCGAGCGGGGCCTACACCTCTTGCGGTGCACGGGCTTCTGGTTGTGGTGGCTTCTCTTGTTGCTGAGCCTGGGCTCCAGGAGGGCAGGCTTCACTAGCTGCAGCACGCGGGCTCAAGAGTCGTAGCTCACAGAATTAGTTGCTCCTTGGCATGTGGGATCTCTCTGGGCCAGGGCTTGAACCCACACCCCCGGCATTGTCAGGCGGATTCTTAACCACTGCGCCACCACGGACGGCCTGACAGTTTTCACATAAATAGGAAAAACAATCCTAAATCTTGTATGGAACTGCAATAGACTTCAAGAGCCACAGCAAACCTGAGAAAGAAGCACTAAACCGCAGGCAACACTTTTCCAGATTTCAAATTATACTACAAAGCTGTAGGAATCCAAATTGTGTGATACTGGCCGGAAAGCAGGCACAAACACCAATGGAACAGAATGAAGAGCCCAGAAATCAACCCACACATATACAGTCAACTAATTGACAGGGATCCAAGAATACTCAACAGGGAAAAGATGTCTCTTCAGGACGTGCTGTTGGGAAAACTGGAGATGCACATGCGAAAGAATGAAACTCGACCCCTATCTTACACCATTTGTAACAATTCCCTTGAAATGCATTCAAGATTTAATGTAAGACCGGAAACTCTCAAACTCCTAGAAGAGAACATAAAGCGAAAGCGCCTTAACAGTGGCCTTGGTGCTGATTTCTGGCTGTGACATCAAAAGCACAAGCACCAAAACCAAAGAGCAACCAATGGGACTACATCAAACTCAAAAGCTTCTGGAGAGCAAGAGAAACAAGGAACAAAACGAAAAGGCACCCTAGGATCGGGAAAAAATGTTTGCAAGCCACATATATGATAAGGGGTTAATACCCCAAATCTATAAGGAGTTCACACAACTCCATAGCGAAAAAACAATCTGATTTTAAAGTAGGCAAAGCAGGGGCTTCCTAGGTGGCACAGTGGTTGAGAATCCGCCAGCCATTGCAGGGGACACGGGTTCCATCCCTGCTCCAGGAAGATCCCACATGCCGTGGAGCAACTAAGCCCGTGAGCCACAACTATGGAGCCCATGTGCTGCACCTACTGAAGCCCACGCACCTAGAGCCCATGCTCCACAACAAGAGAAGCCACGGCAATGTGGAGCCTGCGCACCACAACGAAGAGTAGCCCCCACTCACCACAACTAAAAAGAAAGCCCCCGCACAGCAAAAAAGACCCTACACAGCCAATAAAATCAATTACTTAATTAATTAAAAATATAAAGGAATAAATAAAAAAATTTAAAAAAAAAATAGGCAAAGCAGGGGATTTCCCTGGCGGTCCAGCCATTAAGCCTCTGTGCTTCCACCGCAGGGAGCAGGGGTTTGATCCCTGCTGGGGGAACTAAGATCCCACATGTCATGCAGTACGGACAGAAAACTAAGCGAAACAAAACTAAAATAGGCAAAGTAAGGCATGGAAACAATGAAGTGTCCATCAACAGGTGAGCGGATAAAGAAAAATGTCATCGTGGCGTTTCATTCATCCACACAAAAGAAGGAACTCTGCCCTTTGGGACAACACAGACCTTGAGGGCACTTTGCTAAGTGCATTCAGTCCGACGGAGAGATACAAATGCTGTACGAGATCACTTCTATGTGGAATCTTGGAAAAAAACCTCATAGATGCATAGAACAGACGTGCTGGTTGCCAGAGGCGGGAGGTGGGTGAAATAGCTGAAAGTGGCCCAAAAGGACAGACTTCAAGTTATCAGAGACATGAGTCCTGGGGATGTAACCTAGAATGTAGTGACTCTAGCTAACAATAGTGTTGTATATTTGAAAGTCGCTAAGAGGATAGGTCGTGAAAACGCTCACCACACGGAACACATATAACTATGGGTGGTGATGTATCAAGCTATCCAAAGCCACGGGAGAAGCTGAAATGCATATTGCTAGTGGCAATCAATCAGTCTGAAAAGACTCCACACACACTGGAGGATTCCAACCATATGACGTTCTGGGAAAGGCAACACTATGAAAACAAGAGAACGTGTGGCCCCAGTGGACAGCATCGTCTCTCCTTCCAGGAGCCTCCAGCTGCTGGGGACCTTCCCACCTGAGATCCAGGGCTTCGTGAAGGACTCCAGTGGCCAGAGCAAGCCTTACGCCATCGACCCTGGTGACTCCAGCCATGACTTGAGAGAGAAGATTGAAGAGACTGGAGGGTCTTCCGTGGAGGCTCAGATACTCAGCTTCCGGGGCCGGACCCGGGAACCAATGGCTTCTCAGACCTGCACGCGGAGGGCTGGGACACCATCACGCTCCTGAAGAGAGGCCCCGCGTGCCCATGAGTGCCCACGGGCAGGCTCTTCCTTTTGTGGACTTCTGTGGTCCTGTCCCCGTAGCCCACCACTTTCTCCCCACACCACTGTGCTCTTTTGAAGCATATATAGAAACAGACTCCTCCTCTGCTCAAACTCCTCCAATGGCTCCGATTACCTACAGAATCAAGTTCAAGTGTTTTTGCTTGGCATTCAGGGTCGTTGCCCATTTAGCCCTTGCTAATCCCTCAATCTCTTCTTTTTTTTTTTTTTAGGGATACGTTTTATCAATGTAGTTTTCCAGATGATTGTCAGTCATGTAAGCAGACATTTCTAACAGTTTCTGATACTCCAGGATGTATATTCATCGAATATGTGAGAAATTCTTATCAATATAATCTGCTAGTGCATAATAATACATTGTTTTTAAAAAAATAAATTTATTTATTTATTGGCTGCATTGGGTCTTTGTTGCTGCATGTGCGCTTTCTCTAGTTGCAGCAAGCAGGGGCTACTCTTCCTTGCTGCGTGCAGGCTTCTCTTTGCGGTGGCTTCTCTTGTAGAGCACGGGCACTAGGGCATGTGGGCTTCAGAAGGTGAAGCACATAGGCTCAATAGTTGTGACTCACAAACTTTAGAGCACAGGCTCAATAGTTGTGGTGCATCGGCTTACTTTCTCTGTGGCATTTGGGATCTTCCCGTAGCAGGGATTGAACCCGTGTCCCTGGCATTGCCAGGCGGATTCTTAACCACTGCGCCACTTAGGACGCCCCAATAATATATTCTTATACTCACTTTTCTTTTTTGATTTTTTGCTGCATTTGGGTCTTCGTTACTGCATGTGGGCTTTTTCTAGTTGCAGCGAGCGGGGGCTACTCTTTGTTGCGGTGCACCAGCTTCTCATTGTGGTGGTTTGTCTTGTTGTGAAGCGTGCTCTAGGGCATGTGGGCTTCAGTACTTGTGGCACACAGGCTTAGTTGCTATGCGGCAGGTGGGATCTTCCTGGACCAGGGCTCGAACCAGTGTCCCCTGCATTGGCAGGCGGATTCTTAACCACTGCACTACCAGGGAAGTCCCTTATGCTCACTTTTCATATGCATTAGTTATCCATGGGGAACATCTTCCTTGTGTCCCAGTCTGCAGGCTCTCTGCCCCTCATTCTCTCACTCTCCAGCTGGCAGCAATGGGAAACGGGGGCAGAAACGTACTGAAGATTCCTTAGCATGCTCATGCCATTGGAAGATGCTCAGGTCAATGGAAAAGTGGCATTTGCTTCACCATCCTGCTTTACAGTTAAATTTCCTGCTGGTGTTGGGGGGTTGCCTGCGGAGCTGGGGGGCAGCTGTGGCTCACTAGGGAGACGGGGGCACTGGCGGCGGCAGTTCTGGGAGATGCTCATTGGCGTGAGCCCTCCCAGAGTCCACCATTGGCCCCCCTCAATCTCTTCTTAACTATCTCAAAACCACCCAACGTAGTGTTTTCTCTGGTGGCACCATTGTTAAGAATCCACCTGCCAATGCAGAGGACATGGGTTCAAGTCTGCGAAGATTTCACATGCGTGGAGCAACTAAGCCCATGTGCCACAACTACTGAGCCGCCGTGCTGACAACTACTAAATCGCAAGGGACTAGATCCCATGCTCTACAACAAGAGAAGCCACCACAACGAAACCTTCTCATGCCACAACCAAGAGTAGCCCCTCCTCCGTGTAACTAGAGGAAGCCCGTGTGTAGCAATGAAGACCCAACGCAGCCAAAAATAAAGAAAGAAATTAAATTTATTTTAAAAAAAGTTGTTGGTTTTAATTTTTACCATTGAATGTTCTTAGAATTCTGAAACTCTAAATAATATCTGCAACCTGAAGGAAAACTTTTTTCACTCTGTGGTGGAAGCTTATAATTTGGAAAATGAGTATCAGAAAATGACCCTCCAAAATTTTATCTTTCAGTTGACCAGTGGTGCAGCATAGAAATCATAAGAAGGCACGGCCATGGGGAAGGCAATGGCAGGAAGTTAGAGGGAAAAGGAGTGATAATTTCATTCAACTTAACAACAGTATCCTTTATTTTTATTTTTTTATGTATTGATTTATTTTTTTGCCACAATGTGCAGCTTTTGGGATCTAAGTTCCCCGACCAGAGATTGAACCTGCGCCCTTGGCAGTGAGAGTGCCCTTGGCAGTGAGAGCGCAGAATCCTAACCACTGGACTGCCAGGGATTTTCCAACAGTAGCCTATAGACAACAGCACTCAATGTCTGCAGCACCTAAGGGTCATTGTTAACCTTGAGACACTCAGGTGCAGTGAAATGTTAGAAAAAAAAAAAACTCCATGACTTCATAATGGTGAAAATGTTTATGTAAGAATATAGGGAGATAGTTCAAGATGGTGGAGTAGGAGGATGTGTGCTCACTCCCTCTTGCAAGAGCACTGGAATTACAACTGCTGAACAATTATTGACAGAAAGACACTGGAACTCACCAAAAAAGACATCCACACCCAGGGACAAGGAAGAAGCCACAATGAGATGGTAGGAGGGGCGCAATCATGTTAATATCAGGTCCCATAAATGCTGGGTGGGTGACTCACAAACTGGAGAACAGTTATACCACAGAAGTCCACCCATTAGAGTGAGGATTCTGAGTCCCACATCAGGCTTCCCAACCTAGGGGTCCAGCAAGAGGAGGAGGAACCCCCAGAGAATCAGACTTTGAAAGCCAGTAGGATTTGATTGCAGGACCTCTGCAGGACTGGGGGAAACAGAGACTCCACTCTTGGAGGGCACACAAAAAATACTGTGCTCACCAGGACCCACAGGAAAGGAGCAGTGACCCCATTGGAGACTGAACCAGACCTACCTGCTTGTGTTGGAGGGTTGCCTGCAGAGGTGGGGGACAGCTTTGGCTCACTGAGGGGACAGGGACACTGGTGGCAGGGATTCTGGAAAGTGCTCATTGGCGTGAGCCCTCCCAGAGTCTGCCATTAGCCCCACCAAAGAGTCTGTAAGCTCCAGTGCTGAGTCGCCAGGCTGGGAACAGAGCCCCACCCATTGGTAGACAAGCAGATTAAAGTTTTGCTGAGCTCCACCCACCCAGCCCTACCCACCATCAGTCTCTCCCACCAGGAAGCACGCACAAGCCTCCTAGATAGCTTCCTCCACAAGAGGGCAGACAGCAGTATCAAGCAGTATCAGCAGTATTTCATTCTGTGGAACTGAAAACCACAGCCACAGAAAGAGAGAGAAAATGAAAAGGCAGAGGACTTTGTACCAGATGAAGGGACAAAATAAAACCCCAGAAAAACAACTAAATGAAGAGGAGATAGGCACCCTTACAGAAAAAGAATTCAGAATAATGGTAGTGAAGATGATCCAGGACTTTGGAAAAAGATTGGATGCAAAGATCAAAAAGTTTACCAAAGACCTAGAAGAATTAAAGAGCAAACAAACAGAGATATGCAACACAATAATGGAAATGAAGGAACTAATAGCAGATTAACTGAGGCAGAAGGGTGAATAAGTGACCTGGAAGACAGAATGGTGATCATCACTGATGCAGAAAATAATAACGAAAAAAGAATGAAAAGAAGTGAAGACAGCCTAAGATACCTCTGGGACAATGTTAAATGCACCAACATTCCCATTATAGGGGCCCCAGAAGGAGACAAGAGAGAGAAAGGACCTGAGAAAATATTGGAAGAGATTCTAGTTGAAAACTTCCCTAACATGGGAAAGGAAATAGCTACCCAAGTCCAGGAAGCACAGAGAGTCCCAGGCAGGATAAATCCAAGGAGAAACACGCCAAGACATCTAGTAGTCAAACTGACAAAAATTAGACAGAGAAAAGTTATTAAAAGCAACAAGGGAAAAATGACAAATAACATACAAGGGAACTCCCATAAGGTTAACAGCTGATTTCTCAGCAGAAACTCTGCAAGCCAGAAGGGAGTGGCATGATATATTTCAAGTGATGACAGGGAAGAACCTACAACCAAGAATACTCTACCCAACAAGGATCTCATTCAGATTCGATGGAGAAATCAAAAGCTTTACAGACAAGCAACAGCTAAGAGAATTCAGCACCACCAAACCAGCCCTACAACAAATGCTAAAGGAACTTCTCTAAGCAGGAAACATAAGAGAAGAAAAGGACCTACAAAAACAACAAAACAATTAAGAAAATGGTAATAGGAACATACATATCAACAATTACCTTGAATGTAAATGGACTAAATGCACCAACCAGAAGACACAGACTGGCTGAATGGATAAAAAAACAAGACCCATATCTATGCTGTGTACAAGAGACCCACTTCAGACCTAGGGACACATACAGACTGAAAGTGAGGGGATGGAAAAAGATATTCCATGCAAATGAAAATCAAAAGAAAGCTGCAGTAGCAATACTCATATAAGATAAAATAGACTTTAAAATAAAAAATGTTACAAGAGACAAGAAAGGACATTACATAAAGATCAAGGGATCCATCCAAGAAGAGGAGATAACAATTATAAATATATATGCACCCAATATAGGAGCACCTTAATACATAAGGCAAATGCTAACAACTGTGAAAGAGGAAATGCAAGGAAGAAATAGAGACACAGGTGTAGAGAACAAACACATGGACACCAAGTGGGGAAAGCGGGGAGGGTTGGGGGGGAATGAATTGGGAGATTGGGACACCAAATTGTACACTCTAAATATATGCTGTTTATTGTCTGTTAACTGTATCTCAATAAAAGTTCTTAAAAAAATAAAAAAAATAAAAATAAATAAATTTAAAAAAAGACTATATGCAAAAAAAATCAAGTTACTGGAAATAGTTATTTTTCAAGTGTGACTATTTTATCAACTTGATATATATTTAAGTTTATTTGTTTCTGTTTTATTGTTTTAGTTTAAAAAATCCATTTTGATTTAATTTTGAGCTTTTTGAATGCATAAAATATATATGGTTCAAAAATCAAAAAGATATAAAAAATATACTCCAAGATGTCTCACTTCCACCAGTACCTCCCGTCCTGTTTCTACCCACTCATCAAATTTATCATTCTTCTGTTTCTTTTTGCAAATACGCTACATACTATTGATATTTACTGGGATCCCTTTCTAATAGAACCCTCTCCATTCTTAATCAGTAAAATATCACAAGTCCACTGTAGACATTTCACAAAATGCAGAGCAGCACTGAAGCAGCACAAAAACATCTGGACACATGTGGTTTGATAAATTCTCGTTAATTCACTGACCTTAGTCAGATATTCATATGATTATATTTAGATTTGGTTCACTGGAATTTTCTTTAGGTTTTTTTAAACTCACATATCTTGTTATTTTGATTTACATGATTTAATTATTATTTCTATTTTAGCAAACACATTTCCTCTCTAAATTCAGTATTTCCTGACAAGGATGAGACCCTGGAGAATAGAACACAGGAAGTCGTGAGGTACTTTCTTTGTCTACTTAACAGAGGAGAGGCTTCAGTTGTACTAGTAACACCAGGAAAGACCTCCACCTTGGCCCCACCCAGATTCACGGGAGGAAGTGCTCATCTCCATATGCCAGGATGTAGTCTGATAGCCAACTCCCTAGAGGAGGGAAGGATTCTTTGAAAACACTCTGCCTTTCAGTAGCATCTCAATGTTACTTTTAGCCTAGCCAGCTGGTACACAGTTGCAATCGGTCATATTTCTCAGGCTAAATATGAAAGCCCAGTTGAGATTATACAAGGGATGTGTTATTTAAAGGGGCAGAACAAACAATGACAATAGGGCCTGGTCTGGCTTTTTAAAAGTATCCATTTCATGTTCAGTAATTCACTTGTTGGAAGAGTTTTCACCTGTATGATCTAAACTGCTGGCTATGGTAACTATGAAAAGTAGGGCAGGAATTACTATGCCTTTTTAAAAGATGAAAAAAATGAAAGTGGTAAAATGAGAGATGCCTGGCCAACATGCTATAGAGCAGGTTCAGGGAGGGACTTTCTGGGCCAGAGTCATTGATCTTTGTATGTCAAGTATGGTCAAGTACAGACAAAGCTTTCAGAGAGGACAAACTCTCTTTCAGCAACGTCTTACATGAAGGCAAGAACCTTGTATCACAAATACTCAGTATGTTAGTTACCTATTGCCATGTGACAAATAACTCCAAAACAGAGTGGATTAAAACAATAAACATGTTATCTCAAGTTTTTGTGGGTCAGGAGTCTGTGTGTAGTTTAGCTATTTATCTGTGACTCTTTTCCTTTAAGATAAAGATGCTTATATTTCAGGGCTTCCTAGGTGGCGCAGTGGTTAAGAATCTGCCTGCCAATGCAGGGGATGCAGGTTCGATCCCTGCTCCAGGAGGATCCCACATGCAGTGGAGCAACTAAGCCTGGGTGCCACAACTATTGAGCCTGCGCTTTAGAGCCCGTGAGCCACAACTATTGAGCCCATGTGCTGCAACTACTGAGGCCCATGCGCCTAGAGCCCATGCTCTGTAATAGGAGAGGCCACGGCAATGAGGAGCCTGTGCACCACAGCGAAGAGTGACCCCCACTCACTGCAACTAAAGAAAGCCCGCGCACAGCAAAAAAAAAAAAGACCCAACACAGCCAATAAAATTAATTAATTAATTTTAAAAAAGATATTATATTTCCATAAGATAAAGTGTGTACACACACACATGCAAACACACCCACATTCAAATGCCTCAGATTGATTAAATCAGGATCTCTGGGGTCAGGCAGGTATCAGTAGGCTTCTAAAGCTTCTCAGGTGATTCTAATGTGCAGCTGTGATTGAAAACCATCGCCCTAGCCTTCGGTTACCATTTTTGGTGCTATTTTCTCCAGAAAATAGAAAATTCAGTGGGAGTCTATTTTTATTCCTTATCCAGGTTGTATTCCAGCTGCATCTTCATAAAGGATGCAGATGGGCAGGTGATATTCAATAAGTACTTCATAATACTTAATAAAAAGTGCATAAGAGAGACTTGGTGGGTCAGCCTTCTCTTGCTAATCCTCTGTGTGTAGAGATGTACTCAGGGTTCCTGTGGGGGGGAAGTCATCGTCTCATTCCTTCCTCTTTTTGAAGGGTCTGTTAGTCATTGACTCTCTTGGTCTTTTTCTATATGGAAATATCTTTAACTTCACTCTCGTATGATAGTTTAGTTAGGTATAGAATTCTAGCTCTATTACTGCCATTGAGAAGAGTAATTTTAGCCAAATTATTATTCCTTTATAAGTCACATATATTTTCTCTCTTGTTGGGTTAGTTTTATTTTCAATTTATATTATGGAAATTAATGAGAACTTAGGAGGTCTTCACATGTGGGAGTTATGTATTGTCTGGCTTGAGAGATTCTTCCTCAAGAGAGATTATAGATTTCTTTCTGCCAGATGTTTTGGGGCTTATCAATGGCCCAAGATAACATTTTATGTTAAATTTTAATCTTAGACATTACAGACTATGAAGGTGCTATTTTTTCCAATCTTAAATCTGCATAAGAGGAGGCCTATGGTTTACAAAATCTTAGGGAAACATTATTTTTCTACCCAGTCCCAACTTCCTTGTTGTTAACCTGTGTCTGTGGACAGATTTTCAGACTTTTTGTAGCCCTTAAGAATTCCAGTTTTATGTGGAAGCGTTATTTCCAACCACTCACCTTACTTGTGGGATCCCTTGATTACTGAATCTGAAATCCTATTCTCCACCCTCTGTCCCCTGCCATTGCATTCACTGCTATGAAAGTCAGTGCCTTCTTTAGTTCAGGCCCTGGGAATTTACCTTAATTTTGTGCACTCAGTGTCGTATCTGAAAAAATGTATATATTTAATCTATTATTACTAGGTTTGTGTGTGTGTATGGATTTGTTTTCAAGTTATCTGATCTGTTATCTTGCCCTACTATTTTTGTTGTAATTATTTTCTTTAACCTCTGCCATTTTATTCATGATTTCCATAAAAATTGTTTAAATGAGATAAAAACATTAACAGGTGGTTAGGAAATTTTTATGAGTGTGCCTTATTTTGTTTTTACTTCATTTCTAATCTTATAGCATTGGAGATAATGAGGTCAGTTTTCATTCCATCTGTGCTTGGAAATATAGTGAGTCTGTTTTCAGGGTACACAGTCATATATATGTGTGAATATATATATAAATTATATATGTGTATGTGTATATGTATAGATGTGTGTGTATGTGTGTGTGTGTACAACCTTACTGTTAATTGAGTTTGTATCCTCACCTTTTTGTCCATTAGAGCCTCCAGGACTGAAAGAAATTATTAAAATTTTCCTACTATTATTCTTTTTACGTATTTTTCCTTGATTGTTCTAGCTATATGTAAAATGTCTTTGTTGCATTTTTTGTTTTGTCTTCATTTTGTTTTGTTGTCTTTTTTGTTATTGTTGTTTTGTTGTCATTTTGTACGTAAAGAATGGACAATTATATCCTCATTTTGAATCATTCCCTTAATCATTGTAAATTGCCCCCTTGGTTTCATTTAATGCTTTCCGTCTTGAGTTCAACCTCATCTCCTATTAAAGTTAAAATCTCCACTTGCTTTTGTTAGCCTTGCACCAGTATATCTGTCCATCCTTTTGTTTTTAATGTTTCTGGTTCAATTTATTTTAAATATTGCTCTTTTGTGTACTTAATAGTTAAGTGAGTTGTTTTAACCTAATCTGGGACTGTTTTTCTAGTCTAGAAACCTAATTATGCTTATTCTTATAATAGATATATTTGGTCTTAATTTTTCCTCTTCTACTTCTATACTTTAGCTTTGTTTTTCTTTCTTTTTTTAATAGTGTTTTATGTTATGTTATTTCTTTGTATTGTTTTATGTTGTTTTATTCTCCTAGTAATTTGGAAGTTTTATAGATGCATGTTCATTTTCCCTGTTGGTTCCCCTTATAATGCTTTAGTCTGTTTAACCCCTTATATATTGATTTTATAATGTTCTTACTGTCCATATCTATTAAATTCTACTTTTACAACCCATTGTTCCTCTCCCGCTCCTCTTAATCCTCATGCCTGTTCATTATATTCTTTTTATTTGTACATTTTGGGGGCCCCTTTTTGCTAGAAATAGTAAACTTAAGCGGGTATTTTGTCTTTACCCACTTTAGACTGCTAGGACAAGCTGAGAACCAGCAAATGTGGACTTCCACCCAGGAGTCCTACTACCCCACCCCCACCCCCTGCCTGTTCATCCTGTCATTGACCTTTGTGACATTTACCTCAATGTCTCTTCAGCCGTGTCATGCTCAGGACAAACCTGTGGCCTAGCGGATCCCGAACCGTGGGTGCCTAAGGACCACCTGGCTTGCAGACATCCGTGTTCTCTGATTGTGTTCCCTTTCCTGCCTGCACATAAATGAATCACACCAATCAGACCAGAGGTCTAGGCTGGCCCCAGGAATCTGTGTTTTAAACAAGTGCCCCAGGTGAGTGTGTTGCAAGGGTTCTGGAGGCTGCACTTTGAGAGCATGTCGCTCTAGAGAGTCACATTGCTCTGAAGCCTGAGGGTTCACTGCCTTGTGCGGTGATCAAGAGGCTGGTGGGGACAGGCACGTGGAGTTGCTACTGCATCCTGTTTTGCCCACTGACAAGCGTCACGTCTCTTCTTAGTTGCCGTCATGCAGACTGAGGATGAGAATGGTGGTGGCGTGCCAGGTAAACCACCGAGGTAGTGTCTTTAACCCCAATGACTTATTCACCTACACTCTTCTTCGCTGAGCAGAAAAGACATAATAACAGCTCATTTATACCATAAGTAGCTCCTAACCCACATGTAAAGATGGTTTTATAAAAGTCAAATTGAGTTTTGTGCTTTTCCAGGATAGTGAAGAAAAGCGATGTGTACATATCTCTGAGAGATGGCCTCCTGTGGTGGTTGAGATGCAGGCTCTGCTGTGAGAGTTCAGAGTTCAAATCCCCATCCACTACTTATAAGCTTGGCCAGTTTCTCACTTACTCCAAGCCAGCGTTTCCTCACCTATAAATGAGGAGGAAGGCGGTTCTACCTCCCCCACAGAACTCTTGGTAGGGTCAAATGAGATAATACATGTAAAGTGATTGAAACAAGGCATGGTCCAGAGTAAACGCTTATTATTATCATCACCCAGAGGCATGGCTATTTAAGTGCAATTCCTAATATGTAGGAAGATTGTTGGCAGTTTTTTACACTGACGGAAAAGCTTGGATACCTCAAGATTTGTTTTCATTTCTTAGGCAAGTCTGAACTCCTTTATCTCATGGTCCATCTGTTCTCTTTCTCCATGCTCCTTGGAGCCACTGGATTCAATTTCAAGGAAAAATATCAGGGTCAGATGAAAGGAGCTGAAGAAAGTTCAAGTATTTTTGTTGGAACTGTTAGCATTCTGTGAGAGTTTTCTCTGGTTTGAGTGTGGGGTGGGTGTTCGGTGACTATTGAGGTTTTGTAGAGCAAATGTGGGGCTATCCAAGGGACAAACAGGAAGCACGGCCACCTCTCCTGGCTGTGTGACTTTGATTTTGCATCTAAATCCGCACTCCCAATTTCTGGTGCTCACGATCAGTAGAACAATACCTGTCCCATGCTCTGCTCAAAGATCATGGTGGAATGAACGGAATGTCAGGAGGGTAGGAACAGATACTGTTATCAGGGCTTTTACAGGAGCCTCCCTCCTTTGTTCCAGCTATAAAGCTAGACATCACAGCTGGGAAGCTGAGGGGGCTGGGGGAGGTGGTTCCTGCTCTTGAAGCTACATTGTGAAGTGTGGACAAGATACGTCAGTGAAGACGAACCACAGTTACTAGCAGCTCCCTTTCCAAGGCTGTTAGGGCTGCACCTGGCTCTCATTTCCATCCCTTTCTGAGTTCTTGACCTCTTGGCTTCATCAGCTCTTTTCTCCCCTCTTGCTCCTGTTGCGTAGTTGCTCTCTCTCCAGTGGATTTGCTCTTGTCTACAAATGGCTCCTGTCTCCCCATCCTCAACAAAATCTTTCCTAGATCAGCTTCCACCCTCAGCACCTGTTTGGTACCTGCCATTCTCTGGCTTCCACAGTCTCACACGCTGCCCTTGATGTTTCTCCAGGTGCACTTTGCTGTGTTCTTCCTCATCTTGTTTCCTTACCTGTCCCTTGACTTAACAGTCAGTTAGGAGTGACCGCCAATTACTGGACACTTTTCCATCCAATCTCTTCAGCAGTATTTTGACACCCTACCTCTCTTTGTTTCTGCACCTGTGCGCTGTTCTGGTTTTCTTTTCTTTTCCTTTCCCTTCTTTTCTTTTCTCTTCTTTTCTTTCTTCTTCTTTTTTCTTTGGGGGGGGGGTGTCCAACTCTTCCCCTCTTGTTAAGATGACATAAATGGAAACGACACTTTTCAAGATTCTCTTTTTCATCTTTTTCTCTTGCTACACTCATTTGTCCCTTGGTGATGTCATCCTCTTTCATGACTTCAAATCTGGGCCAAATCAGCTAAGAGTGGTCATCTAGGTCCCTGGTTCCAATTTCCCACTGGGATGTTGTATTTTTTATCCTTCATTCCATTAATGTGGTACGTCACATTTATTGATTTTCATATGTTGAAACATACTTGCATCTCAGGGACAAATCTCACTCTATCATGGTATACGATCCTTTTAATATGTTGTTGAATTTGGTTTGCTGGTATTCTGCTGAGAATTTTTGCATCTATGTTTGTTAGGGGTATTGGTCTGTAATCTTCTTTTCTTGCAGTGTCCTTGTCTGGCTTTGGTATCAGGGTAATGGTGGCCTCGTGAGATAAGTTAGGAAATGTTTCTTCTTCTTCAGTTTTTTGAAAGAGCTTGAGAACGAGGGAGGGAGGGAGGGAATACGGGAATATGTGTATAAATACAGATGATTGAACTTGATGTACCTCAAAAAAATAATAAATAAAAAAATTTAAAAAAAGAAAAAAAAAGAAAGAGCTTGAGAAGAATTGGTATTAATTTTTATTTAAACATTTGGTAGAATTCACTAGTGAAACCATGCGGTCCTGGACTTTTCTTTGTTGGGAGGTTTCTGATGACTCATTGTCTCCTTACTCATTATTGTTCTGGCTAGATTTTCTATTTCTTCATGATTCATTCTCATTAAGTTGTATGTTTCTATGATTTTACCAGTTTCTTCTACGTTATCCAATTTGTTGGCTTATAACTGCTCATAGTAGTCTCTTGCAAATTTTTTACGTCTGTGGTTATCACTTGTATTTATTATTTACTTCTATTCCCATTTCCAAGTTCTACTGTATTGGAGTCTTTTGCAGCATGGCAAAACCCATAAAACCTCAATGTCCTAAAACAACAAGAAACATTTATTTCTCACTCACGTGTATGTTGGTGGACTGGGGCAGAGATCTTTCAGGCTGTGGTTCAACCAAGTTTGATCTACATGTTTCATTCTTTTGGAGAGGCTGTAGCAACCTGAAACATGTTATTCTCACGGTGAAGGTCAGAAACTTCCAGAGGAGTAAGTGGAAGTGTGACGTGTCTTAAGGTCTAAGTTCAGAACTAGTTCTGCTCTGACTCCATTGATCAAAGAAAGTCACGTGGTCAAGCCAAACATTAGCGGATGAAGGCGATAGGAAGGAGAAATATAGTCTACTTCCCCTACACCCTTCCAGGTGATATGAAGAACCCTGCTTTCTGTTTCTTTTAGTTTTTAAAATATTTATTTATTTATTATTATTATTTTTGGCTGCCTTGGGTCTTTGTTGCTGTGTGTGGGCTTTCTCTAGTTGTGGAGAGCGGGGGCTACTCTTGGTTGAGGTGCACGGGCTTCTCATTGTGGTGGCTTCTCTTGTTGTGGAGCACAGGCTCTAGGCGCACAGGCTTCAGTAGTTGCAACACACAGGCTCAATAGTTGTGGCTCTCGGGCTCTAGAGCACAGGCTCAGTAGTTGTGGTGCATGGGCTTAGTTGCTCCGTGGCATGTGGAATCTTCCCAACCCAGGCAGATTCTTAACCGCTGCGCCACCAAGGAAATCCCAAACCCTACTTTCTGATTTACTTTTTAGGAGTTGATGTTGGGATTGTTGTAGAGGTCATTTACTTTCTATGGTCTATTAAGAGTTAATGTTGTACCAGTTCACATACAATGTAAGAACTTCGCAAGTATGTAGCCCATTTTCCAGCCCCATCTGTTATGCTACAGTTGTTATATGTAATATGTCTGTATACATTATACACTCCAGAATGCACTGTTTTTCTTTTTGCTTTAAACAATCGTATGCATTTGATGAAATTAAGAGGAAAAACTAGCCTTATATTTATTTAACATATTTACCGTTTCCAGCCATCTCCATTGTAGATGCAGATTTCCATCTGCTGTCATTTCCCTTTATCCTAAAGAACTTTCTTGAGCATTTATTGTAGTCCAGGTCTGCTGACAAGAAATTCTCTCTCACTCACCTTTTTTTTTTTTTTTTTAATTTGAAGTGTCTTTATTTTGCCCTCATTCTTGAAAGATATTTGAGCTTGATAAAGAATCCAATGTTGATATCTTTTTTTCTTTCAGTCTTTGAAGATGTCATTCTACCTCTCCTGGCCTCCTTGTTTTCTAGCTGCTCCCTACCAGCCTTCACTCTATGACCCTATTGTCTATGCTGCAACCTCCTTCTTTCCCAAGAAAGGTGCCTACTTTGTTTAGAGATTCATTCTTGAGTTTTATCCCAGGAGAAATTGCTCTAGTCACCTGTGATTGGGAATATACTGGAAGGGGGAGGGGCATGGCTGACCCCATGGGTATATAGGCAAAAGAATCAACAGTACCTTTATTTCAGATGATAGGTCTGTAGCTCCAGAAAATTAGAGAGATCTTAGAATTAATAAAAGAATTTTATAATATAAACTTACAGTGTAAGTTTACGAAATCAATACCTTCTCTTTATGCTAACAATATAAAGTTGGAAGTTAATTTTTTTTTTGAAATTACATTCACTTTGTTTTATTTTTTTATTATTTTTATTTATTTATTTTATTGGCTGTGTTGGGTCTTTTTTTTGCTGTGCGGGGGCTTTCTTTTTTAGTTGCGGTGAGTGGGGGCTACTCTTCGTTGTGGTGCACAGGCTTCTCGTTGCCGAGGCTTCTCTTGTTGTGGAGCACAGGCTCTTGGCACGTGGGCTTCAGTAGTTGCAGCACATGGGCTCAATAGTTGTGGCCCACAGGCTCTAAAGCACAGGCTAAATAGTTGTGGCGCACAGGCTTAGTTGCTCCGTGGCATGTGGGATCTTCCTGGAGCAGGGATTGAACCCGTGTCCCCTGCATTGGCAGGAGGATTCTCAACCACTGTGCCACCTAGGAAGCCCTAATGTTTTTATAAATACCACTTATATATAGAAAAAACTATAACCTATTTAGAAATAAATTTTTAAAAGGCTCAGCATGCTTATGAATATAACTGTCAAATATTACTGAAGAACATAAAACAAAGCCTGAATAGAGACAATTCATATTCTTAGCTAGAAAGATTTAATTACAAAAAAAAGATCAGTCATTCCAAGCTATTTTAATGTAATTTCAATGGATTCTTCTTTTTTTTTTAAGCTCTTTATTGGAATATAATTGCTTTACACTCTTGTAGCAGTTTTTGAGGTACACCAAAGTAAATCAGCTGTATTGATACACATATCCCTATATCCCCTCCCTCTTGTGACTCCCTCCCACCCTCCCTGTCCTGGCTTTCTAAGGCATCACCCATCATCGAGTTGATCTCCCTTTGTTATACAGCAACTTCCCACTAGCTATCTATTTTACGGTTGGTAGTGTATCTATGTCTATGCTACTCTCTCATGTGGTCCCAGCTTCCCCTTCACACACCCCGCCCCCCCAACCCCGTGTCCTCCAGTTCATTCTCTGCATCTACATCCTTATTCTTGTCCTGTCACTGGGTTCATCAGTACCATTTTTTTTTTAGATTCCATATACATGAGTTAGCATACGATATTTGTTTTTCTCTTTCTGGCTTACTTCGCTCTGTATGACAGTCTCTGGGTCTATCCACCTCATTACATGTAGCTCCATTTCATTCCTTTTTATGGCGAGTAATATTCCATTGTATATATGGGCCACATCTGCTTTATCCATTCATCTGTTGATGGGCATTTAGGTTGCTTCCATGTCCTGGCTATTGTAAATAGTGCTGCAATGAACATTGTGGTACGTGTTTCTTTTTGGATTATGGTTTTCTCTGGGTATATGCCCAGTAGTGGGATTACTGAATCATATGGTAGTTCCATTTTTAGCTTTTTAAGGAACCTCCAAACTGTTTTCCATAGTGGCTCTACCAACTTACATTCCCACCAACAGTGCAGAAGAGTTACATTTTCTCCACACCCTTTCCAACATTTACTGTTTCTAGATTTTGTGATGATGGCCATTCTGATCGGTGTGAGGTGATACCTCATTGTGGCTTTGACTTGCATTTCTCTGATGATGAGTGATGCTGAGCATCTTTTCATGTGTTTGTTGGCCATCTGTATGTCTTCTTTGGAGAAATGTCTATTTAGGTCTTCCACCCATTTGTGGATTGGGTTATTTGCTTTTTTGGTATGAAGCTGCATGAGCTGCTTGTATATTTTGGAGATTAATCCTTTGTCCGTTGCTTTGTTGGCAAGTATTTTCTCCCATCCTGAGGGTGGTCTTCTTGTCTTGTGTATGGTTTCTTTCGCTGTGCAAAAGCTTTTAAGTTTCATGAGGTCCCATTTGTTTATTCTTGATTTTATTTCCATTATTCTAGGAGCTGGGTCAAAAAAAATCTTGCTTTGATGTATGGGATTCTTCATTTTTGGGAAAAAATAAAATAATTACATAGTTCATATGGAAGAATGCATGTCTGAAAATAGTGGAAGAAAATAGGGTTTGATATGGATTTATGAATATATGGGAACAACATACACAAAGGTGGGATTCCAAGCCATATTAGAAAGTAGGCCATATTCTTAGTAAGGCAAAAAAATACTGAAGCAGTGAATGAAAGAAAAAATATATACCATGGTAGGCAATATATATAATTATATATGTATGAATATAAATACATATATACTTGATGGCATACAATTTTTTGAGATGTATCTTTTTATTTATTTTAAATTTTTATTGGAGTATAGTTGATTTACCATGTTGTGTTAGTCTCTGCTGTACAGCAAAGTGAATCAGTTATACATACACATATATTCACTCTTTTTAAGATTCCTTTCCATATAGGTCATTACAGAGTACTTAGTAAAGTTTCCTGTGCTATACAGTAGGCCCTTATTAGTTATCTATTTTATTTTACTTTTTTATTTTTAAAATTAAGTTTTATTAGAGCTTAGTGGATTCACAATATTGTGTTAGTTTCTGCTGTACAGCAAAGTGAATCACTTATGCATATACATACATCCACTCTTTTTTAGATTCTATTCCCATATAGGTCATTACAGAGCATTGGGTAGATTTCCCTGTGCTGTACACTAGGTTCTTATTACCTATCTATTTTACATATAGTAGTGTGTATATGTCAATCTTAATCTCCCATTTTGTCCCTCCCCTCCTTTCCCCTTGGTAACCATAATTTCGTTTTTTACATCTGTTGTTCTATTTCTGTTTTGTAAATAGATTCATTTGTACCATTTTTTCAGATTCCACATATAAGTGATAGCATACGATATTTGTCTTTCTCTGTCTGACTTACTTCACTCAGTATGACAATCTCTAGGTCCATCCATGTTGCCGAAAATGGTATTATTTCATTGTTCTTTTTTATGGCTGAGTAATATTCCATTGTATATATGTGCCACATCTTCTTTATCCATTCCTCTGTTGATGGACATTTAGGTTGCTTCCATGTCTTGGCTATTGTAAATAGCGCTGCAATGAACATTGGGGTGCATGTATCTTTTTGAAGTATGGTTTTCTGCTGATACATGCCCAGGAGTGGGATTGCTAGATCATATGGTAGTTATATTTTTAGTTTTTGAAGGAACCTCCATACTGTCCTCCATAGTGCCTGTACCAATTTACATTCCCACCAACAGTGTAGGAGGGTTCCCTTTTCTCCGCACCCTCTCCAGCATTTATTGTTTGTAGATTTTTTGGTGATGGCCGTTCTGACCTGTGTGAGGTGATACCTCATTGTAGTTTTGATTTGCATTTCTCCAAAAATTAGTGACATTTAGCATCTTTTCATGTGCTTTTTGGCCATTTGTATGTCTTCTTTGGAAAATGTCTATTTAGACCTTTCACCCATTTTTTGATTGGGTTGTTTGTTTTTTGATATTGAGCTACATGAGCTGTTTGTACATTTTTAAAAATAATTATAAAGCAAAATACATACTAAATAGAATCCAAAGACACACTGAGTAGAATCCAAAGACAATTACTAATATACCAGGGGAAATATAATATACACATATGGTGATCATATGTAATATATAGACATACACACGGCAATCCCTTCTATATAGAGAAATCACATAGATAAAAAAGAAAAAGACAGACAATCCAACAGAGATGGCCATATACTCTCGGGTCATAGTTTCGAGTTGTTTCTGGAAAGCAGCTGGAACCAGTTTTCCCAGCCCCTCCCCACTTGCATCTAATGACGTCGTCAGACTAGTTCTCACTGATGAAAGTGATTGTGTGATTGCTAGGGTCAAAGAGATCAGGAAAGGTGTTGATTTTCCATCCTCTTTTCCTAAAGCTCTAAGGAATGGTGGGGCTGGACGATGGAAGAAGCCCACATCCCTGAATCACCTAGAAAGCTGCCCACCAGACTCACTGGACAGTTACATGAATGAAAAACAAATGTACTATCTAATGCTTCTGAAACTTTGAGGTTCCTTTTCTTTGAAGCTAGCATTACCCTAACAAATACAGGATAAGAATATAAAATTGACAGGAGGGTAGAGCCCAATAGCAATGAACATATGACTAGAGTTTTAACCTCCCCAGCAGTCAAGAAAATGCAAATTAAAGCAAAAATACACCATTTTGAAGAATCGAATCAGATTTAAAAGACCAATAATATTTAAGGCAGCTAAAATGCAAGGGTAGACATTGCTGGTGGGAGTGTACAATGCTACAATCTTTGGGAGATGTAATCTGACAAAATTTATTGAAGTTGAAAATATATGTTTATTACACAACATCACATGTTTTTGTTTTTCTTGCTGGAAATATGTAGCCTGAATTACATAGTCCAGTCTCAGAAATCCCAGAAATAGCAGATAAGTTAAATAATACCAGGGAGGGAAGTAATCAGAAATCCAGGATGTGGGACATTCTACAAGATAACTTAGCTGGACACCTTGACCCCCAATGTCTCAAGAAAAAAGTGACAGACTCTTCTTCACTGAAAGAGACCAAAGAGATACAAAAACTAAATGCAGTACATTAGCCTAGATTGAGTTCTGACTAAGAAAGAGACTTATAAAAGACAGTCTTAGGACAACTGGGGAAAATCTGAATGTGGACTGAATATCAGCTGATATTATGAAATTATTCTTAATTATCTTAGGTAAGAGCTGTCTAGAAGATGCCCTCTACTCCTAGAGAGGCATGCTAAAGTATTTAGGGGTGAATTGTCATGATATTTAGGGAAGAACTGTCAAGGAGTATAGCAAAGGCATAAATTATTTATACTTATAAATAGAGATAAAGCATATGCATCCATTTTCACCCAGCAAGTCTATCTTTGCAAACTTATACTACAAAGTAAATACATTAATGCATAAGAATGAAAGTGCAAGGACGTTTGTTGTTTCACTGTTTATTGTAACAAAAAATTGGAAACACCATCAAGAAAAGATGATGAAGAGATCGTGGCACATCCAAGCCACGGAATATCAACGTCAGCTACAACAAATGTGATAAACCTGCCTGTATTGAGTTGGAGGGATACACATGGTATATTGTTAAGTATGGAAAAGTCTGCTGAATAAAAGTGTAGTATAAGTTCATTTCGTATAAGACAATATTTGTATAAAAACAAAACATACCCTCTTTTTTTCAATGTTTTAAAAAATTTATTTATTTTATTTTTTATTTATTGGCCGTGTTGGGTCTTCGTTGCTTCATGTGGGCGTTCTGTAGTTGTGGTGAGCGGGGGCTACTCTTCATTGAGATGCGCAGGCTTCTTATTGCGGTGGCTTCTGTTGTCACGGAGCACGGGCCCTAGGCACGTGGGCTTCAATAGTTTCAGCGTGTGGGCTCAATAGTTGTGGCTCGCAGGCTCTAGAGCACAGGCTCAGTAGTTGTGGTGCACGGGCTTAGTTGCTCCGCGGCATGTGGGGTCTTCCTGGGCCAGGGCTCGAACCCGTGTCCCCTGCATTGGCAGGCGGATTCTTAACCACTGTGCCACCAGGGAAGCCCAGAACATCCCCTGTTTTATCTATCAATCTATCTATCATCTATCTATCTATCATCTATCTATCTATCTATCTATCTATCTATCTATCTATCTATCATCTATCTATATCTATTTATCATCTATCCATCTATGTATATATGTGTGTATGTGTATATATGGAAAAAGGAGTTAGAGCAGGAAAGGTACACATCAGGTTGTAAATGTTGGTTGCCTTAGAGGGGTAGGTGGGAGATTAACTTTTTTCTCTAAATATGTATCCTTTCACTTATTATAATTAGTGTGAATTACAATGGATTTTTTTAACACCTTATGATAAATTCTGGTCTGCCTATGACATCCTTTCTTGTTTTCCAACATTGTAATGGGTTTATTCTTCTTTAAAAGTGTCATTTCTTATCATTTCAATGGGATTTCAGGAAGAGACAGCCAGTTAATATACACTCGGTCCATCATCTTAAACTTGAAGTCCCCTCCACTGTTCCTTGCAACTTCTCTGCCTGCACTCATGCAGTCTTCTTCTGCCTGGAGCACTCTTATCTGAGTGTAGGGGTTCTAACTAAACATAGCGGATCTGCAAAGTAATTCACAGAGCTCCTCAAAGGTTTAAGCACTGGGGTATGATAGGAACTCCTGCATTTGGTTAGTTTTGGTTAGGAAAAGGTGTGACCTGTGCCCCGTGCCTATCTTAAAAATTCCTCCATTCTCTTAAAGGAGATAATTTGGTGGAACTAAGTTTCCAGCTGGCCTGATAATGTGCACAGTCTCTGTTGGGGATCCGGAAGAGATTTTTACTCTTTCTGTCAGCAGCACAGACCAGAAGCCATCTGAAGCCATTAACCTATTTTTTAGTTGGCATCTGCTGCCTTGGTGTAAGTTATAGGGACAGCTTTCTAGCAAGCAGCTTGGTGGGAGGGCTAAGCCAACCCAAATCACCACTCAAAGGATCGGTACAACACGTGCAGGGAGCATGTGTGGGTTAGGTAAGCAGACCAGGCATTTGCTTAGTGTGTGGAGGTAGTGTATCAAAGGTGACTTTTCAGACAACACAGTCCCTACAGCTGATGGTGTCATCTGTCAAAGGAGGAAAAGGAAATCTCCCTGAGTGCAGGTGGAGATTTTTTTTTCTGGACATTACTGGGAGCATACTGTTTCCACTCCAGATCAGGAAGGAACCTTCGGGAATTATTGCATCCAGCACTAACCTTCCAGGTAGTAGCCAAGGGTCTTCCTGTTCAATGGCTTCAAGGAAGGGGATGGCATCACCTCTACAGAAATATTTTTTTCGTACAAAATATATTTTCTGTTCAAGTCAATATTCATAAATAATCAAAAATACACACTTGATAGAAAAGGGACTTATAAAGATTTTCATCCCCATCCATTTTCTGTCATCAAGACCTTCAACCTGAAGAAAACAATCCCACTCACAATTGCATCTAAAAGAATAAAATACCTAGGGATAAATTTAACCAAGGAGGTGAAAGATCTCTACACTGAAAATTATAAGAAAGAAAAACTATATGAAGGAAATTGAAGAAGATACAAATTAATGGAAAGATATCATGCCAATAGATTGGAAAAATTAATATTGTTAAAATATCCATACCACCCAAAGCAATCTACAGATTCAATGCCATTTATATCAAAATTCCAATGGCATTTTTCACAGAAATAGAACAAACAATCCTAAAATTTGTAATGACAAAAGACCCCAAATAGCCAAAACAACCTGAGAAAGAAGAACAAAGCTGGAGGCATTGCATTCCCTGATTTCAAACTATATTACAAAGTTATAGTAATCAAAACAGTATAGCACTGACATAAAAATAGACACATAGATCAATGGAACAGAACAGATAACCCAGAAATAAACCCACATCTATATGGTCAACTAGTTTATGACAAAGGAGCCAAGAATATACAATGGGGAAAGGACAGTCTCTTCAATAAATGGTGTTGGGAAAACTGGACCGCCACATGGAAAAGAATGAAACTGGACCACTATCTTTCACCATACACAAAAATCAACTCAAAAATGTATTAAAGACTTGAATGTAAGACCTGAAACCATAAAGTTCCTAGAGGAAATCATATGTGGTAAGCACTGTGACATGGGTCTTGGTAACGATTTTTTGGATTTGACACCAAAGCAAAGGCAACAAATATACAAAAATAAACAAATGGGACTATGTCAAACTAAAATGCTTCTGCACAGCAGAGGAAATCATCAACAAAATGAATCAAATGGGAGAAAATATTTGCCAATCACATATCTGATAAGGGGTTAATATCTAAAGTATATGAGGAAGTTATACAACTCAATAGCAAGAAACAAACAAACAAACAAATCCAATTTAAAAATGGGTGGAAGATCTGAAGTGACATTTTTCCAAGGAAGACACGCAGATGGCCAGCAGGTACATGAAAAAGTGCTCAACATCACGCATCATCAGGGAAATGCAAATCAAAACCACGAGATATCACCTCACACCTATCAGAATGGCTGTTATAAGAACAAGAAATAACATGTTTTGGCGAGGATGTGGGAAAAAGGAAACCTTTGTGCACTGTTGGTGTAGATGTAAACTGGTACGGCCACTATGGAAAACAGTATAAAGGCTCCTCAAAAAATTAAAAATAGAACTACCATACAAACCAGCAATTCCACTCTTGGGTAGTCATTAAACACACACACACAAACACACTAATTCTACAAGATATCTGCACTCTCATGTTCATTGCAGCACTGCTTACAAAATACTTAAGATATCCGAGCAACCTAAGTGTCCACGGATGGATAAATGGATGAAGAGGATGTGATTGATACACACACACACAAACACACACGAGTATTATTGAGCCATAAATATTGTCATTTGCAACAACATGGATGGACCTCGAGGGCACTATGCTAACTGAAATAACTCAGACAAATACCACATGATCTCACTTACGTGTGGAAACCAAACAAAAACAAAAACAGAAGCTCACAGTTTGAGAGAACAGATTGGTGGTTTCTAGAGGCAGGGGCTGGAGGGTGAGTGAAATGGGCGAAGGGGGTCAAAGGTACAAATGTCCAGTTATAAAATAAATGAGTCCTTTACCTACACCTTTTGCGGTGATGGGTTGCATGTCCCTGGATTTCTCCTTCACTCACAGTCTTCCCCATGGGCAACTTGTACCAACTTTGTACCAACCTGTAAAAATTTTAGGACCGATATACTTCCCTTGTGTGACTTTTCGACAAGACTGACTGTCACAATACTATCTGCATTAAAATGGCACATGGTGTTTACAGAGCGCTTATACGTGTATTGACTCCGTTCACCTTCACAGCCACCTTTGAGGTCAGTGTTATCACCCACCTTTTCTAGATGAGGAAACTGAGATGCAGGGGTTAGGCAACCTTTCATTCTGGGAGAACTGATGCAGAACCCAGGTTTTCTGGCCCCAAATCCTCTGTTCTCTCATCTCAGGCATGAACCTGCTGTCCCTCAGCTCTGAGCCTACCCTTCTCAGTGGGGGCTGGAGCTCCCCAAACTCCATTTCTCTGGCTCCCTTGCCAACTGGCTTCCTGTCGGGTGGTGCCGATGGGGACACTGAGGAGAGATTGGCAGGTGGAGGAGGGAGAGAGGGGCTTCCTTCCTAGTCTCCTGTTCCCATCAGTGTTGCTGTCCCAGCAGCAGAGAGCAGGCTCCGGCTGCCCCCTTCACCCCTGCCGCTGGCACCAGCTGTGCTCAGAGCTGCCAGCAGCAATCAGACCACGGCTGGGCTGTGATCTCTCTTGCCCTCTGGCCAAGCTCCCGGGAGCATTTGAGCATCTTCGGGGCACAGCTGCCCCAGTGATCTGAGTACCCAAGGTGTTGTGCCTCCACCCAGAGATCCAAGCCGTGGCCAAGCCTCCTTCTCAGAGGTTCAAGCACCTTCCAAATGGAAGCCCTCCTCCAAATCTGGTGGTCAGCCGTGATGCTCTGCTCAGAAGTCTTCCCCCTCAAGATCTGCTCTTCGGAGCCTGGCACCCTGTCCTCAGATGCTGGAGCACCTCAGCTGTGCAGAGACCGCCTCCCAGAGGTTTGAGACCTCCTCCACACCTGAGGCCCGATGATGACACCTTTTCCCTTTCCTCCCAGCCCTGTGTCGTAGTTCCTTCCTGCTGTGCACAGTCTGTGGGCTACCTGAACACACACTGACTGCTCTTTCCATCTTCCAATGGCTATGGAATGGGTTCTGTGCATTGAAATACCTGGTGTGCCTTCTTTTGCCTTAACTAGACCTGGCTGATTGAGTATTTAGGGTATCAGAAGGAGGGGGGGTCCCAGGAAACAGTCCCACAAGGATGGGAACGTGGGCTGGATTTGCCTCTGTCTTTGGCCTCAAAAGCAATGCTGAGCTCCTTGCCAGCGAAACACTAGGTATTGGCAACTCCTGCATACACAGTGGCATCGTGATTAATTAATATTAGAGCTTGCAGCGAAGTGCCATTGAAGGTAAGGCTTTGAGAAACCAGATGGCCACTTCTACCTACACAAGAGACCTTGCAGAGGGAAAATGGCAGGCTCAGACTTTTAAACTTTGAGCTCTGTTGCTTGGTAGACGTGCACGCAATGTGTAGGGTATAAATAGTCCCCAGAATATACAGAAGCTACTCCTACTTGTAGGAGGTACCAAATGCAGCAACTTGTCTTTCACTTTGGAGATGGTATCGTGACATGCTTTTGAGTGCTGAATGCCCTAGAAACTGGTGAAGAGGGATAGGGTGACATCCTGGAATGAGCTCCAACTGCGAGGATATTTCTGTCCTCACTGAGTTAGTGGCATTTACAAGAGGCTCGCACTGATCCGATGAGTACGATGACACTCTGTGATGTTGGCCCTCTTTCCCTGCAACTACACCGGTGCTTGGTCAGTGGGTCCATGTACAAAGTGGCCGCGGTGGCGGGGATGGGAGCTCCGCATCTCCCCCACCACGCGGACTTTTCCTCACCATGGCTGACCTGGCTGCCAAGTGCCTGACCCACCAACAGCAGAAACACATGGAGCCCAGGACGTGACATCACTCCTGAAGGCCACCTGCAGGCAGAGTGATTCCACCAGATCGCTTCTATTCTATTAAGGACGGAGAAGCAGCTTATACTATGGGAATAAGCCCTTATTCTAGACGGGGTTTTCCTTTCGCCTGAAATACTTCTGCACCATCACCATCCATGGGCATAGGGACTATGTTATCTGCTGTCGTGGTGTCCCTCACAACTTCGCTTCTGGCCAAAGAACTCATTTCATAGCAAAAAGAAACGCAGCCATGGGCTTATGCCGGTGGAATGCCTCGTCTTACCACGTGTCTGTCACCCAGAAGCATCTGGATTCAAGAATGGCAGAGTGGCCCTCAGAGGAGGCAGTTAAGTGCAAGGTGAGGGACAACACCTGAGGTGCTGGACACCACCCTGCAGTGTGTGGTGATGGAGACATAGTGTGGTTTCCCCCATAACCAGAGTCTAAGGGCCTAGAAATCAAGGGCTGAAGATGCTTGTGGCTCCCATCACTAGGAAATCCCCTGGAGAACTTGCCTTCCCATGGCAGCAACTTTGGGTTTAGAGCTCTTAGTTGACAACAGACGCTTGCTTCCAGCAGGGGACAGAATTCTTCCATCAAGATGAAAGTCGGGACTTCTGCCTGGACATCTGCACTTTCATGTCACTGAACCAATAGGTGCAGGAGGGTTTGCCCTCTGGCTGGCATGACTGATCCTGATTACTTAGCAGCAGATGAGGCTGCCGCTACGCTCTAGGGACAGGAGGACTATGTCTGGAGTTTAGGGGGTTCTCTGGGGACAGCTCTTGGTCCCATGAATTCCTATAATGAGTTGATAGAAAATTCTGGTAAGAACAGAAGGACTGTAGAAGATTCAGTGCTTTAGGAAAGAAAGTAGGAGAAACAAAGTGGAGAACTCGGATGAACTGAGGGGCTGTCTGTCTGTGGGGAAAGGGAAGAAGGAAGTTGCAGAAATCAGCAAAGGCCTGTGTCTCGTAGAGGAATGAAGACGATAGCAGTGACACTCTGTCCTCTTTGCTTGTCATCACATCATTGCACATCAGCCTTTCTATCTCCAGGTTACAGAAGTTCAGGTGGGATTGGGACTGAGCTCGAAGAGGAATTCACGACAATCCAAGATGGGGAGAGGACAGTTGAGACTCGATGTTTCACCTTCTGGGTGGCGGGGAGGGGTCTTCATGTGTAAGACAGGTTGATGCACCTGATGGGGCAGAAGCAAGTCGTCATTGTTGTAGCGAATCTCCTGTAAGGAAGACGGTTGCGTCTGGCTGTTGCTGGCCACACAGGTGTTGACTTACCTGTTGTCCATTAGCTCTGAGACCGTGCTTCTCTACGCTGCTCTGGGATTCAGGGGCTGAGACTCTACCAGCTACACCCCCAGTCTCCCGGGCCAGCTTCCTACTAGGTGTGTCAGCGGTCAGCACTAGAGGGGGTCTGGAAGGTGGAAGAGGAAGGCAAAAGAGACTTCTAGTAGGACCCTGTCTCCATGTGTCTGGACACCAGTGGGACAGAACTTTCTGTGGAGGCCAACAGTCCCCCAAGGCCCCTCATCCCAGCCCACAGCTGCTGACACCTTCTTCAACTTTGTTTTCCTAGACGGCTTCTGCAGCTATTAGTTTCTGGCTTCCTCTAGCATCTCCCTTTGCTCTTCAGCTTCCTAACACCTGTGTCACCAATTCCCTGTGCTACTAAAACTTCTCTGTTTGGAGTATCTGGCTTGATTTCTGTTTTCATAACTAGATTTACTATTATAATTCTCTACCATATTATAAAAGAAATGCCTGCTCTATCTATCACCTATCTATCTATCTATCATTTATCTAACATATCCTAATTTCATTAGCGAGGATGGCAACCAAGATGGTGTTTGTGAAGAGTTCCTGAGGGCAGAGGTGGCCTCTTTTCCTCCTCCTTTGGTCTCTATCTCTTCATCCTGGGCCTCCAGAATCTCACACACACACCCCTTCTAGATCTGTGCCCTTTTCCTGCCAATTTCTTCTAAACTTAACTGATAACTAATATATGAAAGCTTATGAAGAAATGTGTAAGGCTTTTGGAATGATGGGTACTTTTAGAAAGATTCTTGAAGATGCCAAAGCTTTTCATGTTCAATGGAACTCAACAAGTGAGTAAGATGACCCGGCAGGTTACTATGGAGAGTTGCACAGGTTCCCCTGATCAAGATACTGTGGGTTCCATGGTGGTTTTCTGAAATTCTGGAGCCTTTGGAGCAGATGATATGCTTTAGTACAGGAGGCCACAGCTGAACCATTTTTCAGCTTTATTTTTTTCAGGTACTGCAAAAATCAGACAAAATAAATGACTTTTCAGGAAAATGATCATATGCAAAATACTCCAGCACTCTTTTTTTTAATCTATCTATCATCTATCTATCTATCTATCTATCTATCTATCTATCTATCTATCTATCATCTATCTATCTATCTATCTATATCTATTTATTTATTTATTTATTTAATTGGCTGTGTTGGGTCCTTTTTGCTGTGCACAGGCTTTCTTTATTTGCGGTGAGTGGGGGCTACTCTTCATTGTGGTGCTTGGGCTCCTCATTGCCATGGCTTCTTTTTTTGTGGAGCACAGGCTCTAGGTGTGTAGGCTTCAGTAGTTGCAGCACATGGGCTCTATAGTTGTGGCTCACAGGCCCTAAAGCGCAGACTCAATAGTTGTGGTGCATGGGCTTAGTTGCTCCGCGGCATGTGGGATCTTCCTGGAGCAGGGATCGAACCCGTGTCCCCTGCATTGGCAGGCAGATTCTTAACCACTGCGCCACCTAGGAAGCCCCCTTCAGCACTCTTGAGGTTGATTTTCTCTTCCTGGTAACATCAAGGAGAGAGAATAGCCAAAGACTGGCCCCCCAGGTGTGTGTAGAAACCACGAACTTTCTCTTTGTGTTATTTACTTTAAAATGTATCAAGTAGGATGCTTTTGCTGCAAGTAACAGACAATATAACTCAAAATTATTGAAGTAACTCAGCAATTCCACGCCTAGGCACAGATGCCAAAGAAATGAAAAAAATATGACCATATGAAAGTTTGTAGATAAACATTTACAGCAGCATTATTCCTGATAGTCAAAAGGTGGAAATGACCCAAATATCCATCAAGTGATGAATGGATAAACAAAATGCGGCATATTCATGCAATGGAATATTATTTGGCTATAAAAAAGAATGAAATATATGGGTTTTTTTGTTGTTCTTTTGTTTTTTTAAGCTCTTTATTGGAGTATAATTGCTTTACACTGTTGTGCCAGTTTCTTCTGTACAACAAAGTGAATCAGCTGTATTTATACATAAATCCCCATAACCCCTCCCTCCCACGACTCCTTCCCAGCCTCCCTATTTCAACCCTTTAAGTCATCACCAATGTTGCAGTATAGATGAACCTTGGAAACATTATGCTAAGTGAAAGGAGCCAGTCACCAAAGGCCAATTTATTGCTTGAGTCTGTTGATATGAAATGTCCACAACAGACAATTCTATAGAGACAGAAAACAGTGGATGCTTATGGCTGGGGGGGATGGGAGGATTGGGGAGTGATAACCAAAATGTATGTGGGATTTCTTTGGGAAGGGGTGAAAATATTCTAACAATACTTTGTGGTGGTGGTTGTACAACTCTGTGAATACACTAGAAATCATTGAATGGTACACTTTCAATAGTATGTGAATTATATTTTAACTTATTGTTACCCAAAAGTTACTTAAATAATAAAGGGATTTATTCCTTCCATTACAGAAAGTCCAGAATCAGCTCATTTCAACAGTTGATGAATTCAGCGGTCTAACCAAGTCTTCAGAGACCTAGGTTCTCTCCATCTTCTTGCTCTGCCATCTTTAGTTAGCTGACCTCATGGTTTTAAGACAGCTGCATCAGCTTCAGACACGGTGGAGTCAGGAAAGAGAGCATTGTTTTCTTATGTCCCTTTATTTCAGGAAGAAAAGCCTTTCTCAGTGGTGTGCAAGCTAACCATCCATCATATCTCATGGATATGCTCTCCTACCAAACACCTAACCAGTCCCTGGGAAGGGGACTGGTATCCAATGATTGGCTCAGAGCAAACAGGTTTAACCCTGCGTCCTACGGAGGAGAGGTAGATGCTGGAATTAATGAGAACTCTGTCAGTGTGGACGAGGGCACGATGCCTGTCAGGAAGGCAGCCCCCACGGCTGCCAAAAAGGACGTGGGAAAGACACTTTTCTTTCAGGAAGAACAGCATCAGAGTTATCTATGAATTTATATCTCTCTCATTCTCTCTGCCCATCATCTGTTATATTTGTCTATCATCTATTTATATCTATCTATCTATCTATCTATCTATCTATCTATCTATCTATCATCTATCTACCTACCTACATACCTAGCTACCTACCTATACATATGCACAGATTTTAAATGCCTGTACAGCTGACTTTTTTTAATCTTCCCCAATTTGCATTTTCATCAGTGTCCCAGGTCCGGGAGGATTAGAAAGAGGAAGGCTGATGGGAGCCAGCCCGGAGGGCATTCCCCTCACCTCGGAGCACGGTGTGCCTCTGGGCTGAGTTTGCTCACCTGGGGCCAGCGTGCCCTGGGCAGGAGAGAGGAGAGAGGAGGAGAGAGCATCTCTGAGGTCCCCTGGGCAAGGCCTCCTTCCTCCCCCACCGGCCTTGCCCACCTCTCTGACGTTGCCTCCCCGACACTGGCCAACGTGAGCTGCCCGGGCCCATGTGGTTGTGTTTAACTCTGTAGAACTTTGAACCAACCTCAAGCTGTGCCAGTGGGGAGATCAAAGTCCATAAAATGTATGTATTTTATAAATGGTGAACTTCTGCGAAGAAACCAAACTCATTTAAGCCAAAGCCAAGGGGAGTGGGATGCTTTGACTGAAGTATAAAAGAAAGAAGGCTGTTTCCCCTGTGTGTTATTTGGGGTTGATTTTTTTTTAAAAGACTATTTATTAAAGGCCTTACTTTAAAATAAACACAGAGAACTCTCGTGTTCTTTTTGTAACCACGTCGGAGTCCTTTGAAGCCAGGGATCGCGAGTGAGATAGCGGCTGGCTGTTTACCCTCTCCTGGGCTCCGTGTTTAGTTAGCTGGGTCTTGAAAACTTTGAACCTCTTTCACCCTTGAGAGAGGTTTTTGGAGTTGACTCTTAGAGCAGAGGGAGGACTTAGCATCTATCTTCAAGCTTCCCTGCAAACAGGCCCTCTCCCTGGGGCCACACAGCCTGGGCCTGGGGCCTTTCTTTCTCTGTGTGAGACACGCTGGTCCCTTCCTGGACCCCCACCCCAGGTGTGCGATCCGAGGTGAAACATTGGCTCTGGGAATGGGGAGGGGCCCCGCTTTCCGTGGTGAGTGGTCCCGTGGCAGCCCGTGGCAAGCTGCCCACGGCACCCACGGCACCCTGAGCTGGGAGACACCAGCATCACAGTCTCCCCTGCAGTTCTTCCCTCCTGGGCCTGGGAGTCAACAGACAGCTTCAACCTAGTAAATGTCTGTGAAGGGCAGCTCCCCCGCCACGGGAAGGCTCCTTCTCTTGTGTCAACGCCCCTCTCCTTGGGCTGAGGTGGTCCTGGTGTCCATGGTCCCAGCCCCGCCAGCACGCAGTTGGCAGGCTATTCTGGTCACTTCCTCCGGACAGTTCCTTGAATTGTTTCCATGCCATTGTGTGAGTCACCGAGCCCAGCTTCCTTTCCCCCCTCAGGCAGCTGGGAAAATCCGGCCCCCTTCGTATTTTCCTTTGTTAACCACTGTATCCTGAAGTCACTCAGGCCTGGCCCGGCAGAGGCGATGTGAGTCGTGGGCCCCAGTGTCCAGCCCTCCCCGGCATCCCAGATGTCCCTTGACGGGTGGAAGGCTGTCCTGGGAGGAGGCGGGGGGGTCTGGGGTGAGGGAGTTTTCCCACCGGGGTTTCAAGGCTCAGTGGGTGAGTGGGGGACCCTGTCATTAAGCTGGAGGTGGGACATCTATGGAAGAGGACGACGGCTTTGTCCCCACACACACACACAGATTTTGACCTCGTGGTTTAAAAGATGGAAGCTTAAGCAGCGCTTTGCACAGAGGCTGGAAACACAACGGCTGATGCTTGTAGCTAACGGGGCATTCACGGCCGGGGTGGCTGTTGAGACCCAGGTGTGGCCAGAAGGACAGGTGGACACAACTGTGGACCGGCCGGCCTTGCCTCGTGGAGCCTGACTCTCCCAGGTTGAGCAAAGGGCCAGAAGAGCTCTTCTGACTTAGCTTTATCATGACTCTTTGGGTCAAGGCCCCGCCCCCACCCAGCCCTTCCTCCACCCTCCACCCCATCATCCCGTAACTCCCGGGAAATGTCCCAGGGTTCTGAGGGGCAGGGGAAGGGGGAGAACCTTTGGAAGGGCGGATACCTGCTTAGTTATGTTAGGGGAGAAGATAGAACCCCGATCAATAACTTTTGTTATTCCTAACGCTGCTGGTCACAGCGGTGAGAGGGGCCCTCTAGTGCGCATGGATGACGTGTTAGCCTCTGCACAAACCCTGTACGCACCATCTCATTTATCTACCCCGCTAACCTGCGGAGGTGTGTGTTTTATTATCATTCTCCGTTTACTGTGAGGAGATGGAGGCTCAGAGGGAGGTTATGACTTTGCCCAAGGTCACAGCTGAGCAGAGGTCTGACTAGGTGTCACTGACTCCAAAGCCTTTCCTCTGCCCCACTCTCTGGGGCAGCGTGGTGGGGGTGGAGTGAGCCGGGACTCCTGGTCTTGTCCTTCCAGAACTTACTGTAACTGGACAGTATCCCAGCTTCGGTAGTGGGCTGGGTCGGGCCAAGGATGGGAGGAGGACCAGAACCTCCCCACCTCTGCTCCCGGAGCCACCTTGGCCTACAGTTTCCGGTGCAAAGCAGCCAGGAGTGTGCAATCAGCCCTGGGCATGGTCCTGTGTCTGTCCCCACTCCTCCCGCATTCCACCTCCAAGCTGGGGTGGTGCTCTCCA
Source organism: Hippopotamus amphibius kiboko (assembly GCF_030028045.1). NCBI lineage: Eukaryota > Metazoa > Chordata > Mammalia > Artiodactyla > Hippopotamidae > Hippopotamus > Hippopotamus amphibius. The sequence continues at coordinate 134,284,822 of NC_080189.1, read as the reverse complement.
TCCCACAGACTCACACTTGCATCCCTCGAATCCATCTCATCCCTCTGACAGATGACCCAGCTGGACGGTCCCCTGGCTTTTTGTTTCGCTTTGGCCCCCGGACTCTGAGCCTGGGCCCTGGGCCCCAGTTTCATGCCCTGCAGTCCACAGGCAAGGCCGGCCCTGCTCCTCCACCTGGCTCCCCAGGGCCCCTGTTGGGAGGCGCGGGCTGGATCGGAGGCCTGGATCGCAACTCCACTCTCATGCCCCCTCCCTCCCTGGTGCCTGAGTTTCTCCCTGACCCGGTTGGAGTGTGAGTCCTCCCCCTCGTGGTGGCAGCACAAATCCAGCAGATCCACTGCCTTAACTGTCCAGAGCTCATTAATAATTGCGATTGGTAATTCCCGATGGAGAAGGTGAGCCGGGCACCCGGTCCGCACGTGGCCTAGGTAACCGTTGATGACTTTGGGAAAAATCACCTCCCTGTGCTTCCGCTTCCTCATCCGCACACCGGGGACAATAACAGAACGGACGTCAGGGAGCTGATGTGAGGACTGAGTGAGTTAACATATGCGAGGCGCTCGGAACACTGCCCGGCGCAGGGCAGTCCCTCTCTGAGCGTTATCTGTTCCTATTGTTGTACAGAGGTTACCTCACTTCCTCGGGGGTCCTGACTTGGGGTCACTAAGCGGAGGATGGACAGAACACCAAAACAAAATACAGGCACCCTTTGTGTTATTGCATTTTGCTCTACTGCGCTTCACAGATATTGTGCTTTTAACAAATTGAAAGTTTGTGACAACTGTGCGTTGAGCAGGTCTATTGGTGCCATTTTCCCAACGTGGTGTCCCCTTTTGGTAACTCTCGCAGCATTTCAAACTTTTCCCTATCATTATGTTTGTTGTGGTGATCTGTGATCAGTGAGCTTCGACTACGGATGGCAGTGACTAGTGTAGCTGTTCTGAGGGACCACCAGACTCCAGCTCGACTGGGCTGGGTCGAGCCAAGGATGGGAGGAGGACCAGCACCTCCCCACCCCTGCCCCCAGAGTCACCCATAGAAGGCAGCTAACATAATCCACAGATGCTGTGTGTGTTCTGACGGGCCCCCCGCTTGCCCCCCTCCTCGGGCCTCCCTCTTCCCTGAGACACAACAATATTGAAATCAGACCGGTTAATAACCCTACAATGGCCTCTATGTGCTCAAGTAAAAAGAAGAGTCAGTGCGTGGGGCAAACTTCACTGATGTCTTATCTTAAGGACGTGCCGCCCCACCCAGCCTCCAGCGACCTGGTCAGTCAGCAGCTGTCAACGGCGATGCAAGACACCCCCACGCGCAAAAAGATGACGACCCGCTGAAGGCTCAGATGATGGTTAGTGTATTTTAGCAAGAAAGTATTTTTTAATTAACGTATATACATTGGTTTTTTTAGACATAATGCTATTGTACACTTAACAGACTACAGTGTAGTGTAAACATAGCTTTTAGGTGCAGTGGGAAACCAAAAAATTTGTGTGACTTACTTTCTTGAGACATGTGCGCTATTGTGGTGGTCTGCAAAAAAAACCAGCAATGTCTCCAGGTTCTGCCTGTAAACTAATTCTGCCCTATTGGTTCCAACCACATTAACTACCCATCAGATTCCTAGTATTTGGGTCATTTAGCTCCAGCTGACTGGTTAGCCCTTCATTCCAGTTGACCCAGAGTTACTAGATCGTGTCCGGGGGTTGGACTAGTTAAGTCTTCCTCCAAAAGGTGGGAAGGAACTTTTCTATTTTTTATTTATTTTATTTTTATTTATTTTATTTATTGGCTGTGTTGGGTCTTCATTTCTGCGCGTGGGCTTTCTGTAGTTGTGTAGAGCAGGGGCTACTCTTCACTGCAGTGAGCAGGCTTCTTATTGCAGTGGCTTCTCTTGTTGTGGAGCATGGGCTCTAGGCGCGTGAGCGTCAGTAGTTGTGGCACATGGGCTCAGTAGTTGTGGCACATGGGCTTAGTTGCTCTGCAACATATGGGATCTTCCCGGGCCAGGGATCGAACTCGTGTCCCCTGCATTGGCAGGCGGATTCTTAACCACTACACCACCAGGGAAGCCTGGGAAGGGACTTTTAGTAAAGAGGTATTCTGGTCTTTTAAATTTCTAAAATTCTGCGTGTAGTTTTGGACACATCACACAATCCACCCTCCCACCCAAATCATCATATCCAGGTGGCTTCAGTGAGTGGCCAGTGCTTTCAACGCCTGTGAATGTCTATTAAGAACGAGAAAGAATAGTCCCTGCTTGCAACCTTTTAGTGTGTAGACCACAAAACAACAGAAAATTCCAAAGCAAGTAGTTAGTAATGTGGACTGAAGGATGACCAACGTGCGGTGAGTAGCTACTTAACTTTACGTAACAGATGAGGTGGATTTTTGTTGCCCGGGTTGTGACCTGTTGGAGCCCATGCTTCGGTTTGCAGCATCTCTTGTCTTTGTTGGGTTGGATCTGTGTGTGGTAAGGGGGGTTCCTGGAACCCTGGCCCTCCTACCACGGGATCTGCATAGTGGCTCCGAGCTCAGGAAAGACCTGGTAGGATGGATCCAGCCCACGTAGCCATCCTGCCCTGGTTTGCTTAAGCCCACACTCGGATGCTGTCGATAAGCTGTCCAGAGAGCTAAGTAAATAAACAGCCCGCCCACCGGGAGGACAAGAAGTCCCTGTCCCTCTGCAGTGCTGGTGCGGGGCGGGGGAGTGACACTCTCTCAGAACCGTCAGTGCCTTCTCTCAGCCCGGAAAAACTAAGGAAAGCCATACTGTAGTGTAACTGCTAAGCTCATGTGTCCACACACACCAAGACAGTGCCTGCTGTAAGCCAGCCTTGAAGTTTCTGAGGTTACTGCCTGTGCTGCAAGCCACAATCTCGCAGACAAGAGTCACTGTTGCTCCAGGGCTGTATCATCTGGGAACTCGTTCCCAGGAAGCCGCACTCTGGGTTTTTTATTTTTAATTTTGATTTTAATTTTTGTGAATTGAAGTATAGTTGATTTACAATGTTGTGTTAGTTTCAGGTGTACAACAAGGTGATTCGGTCAGATTTGTTTCTTTCAGAGCTTTATTGGAGTATAATTGCTTGACATTGTTGTCAGTTTCTGCTGTACAACAAAGTCAATCAGCTGTATTTATACGCATATCCCATATGCCCTCCCTCTTGAGCCTCCCTCCCATCCTCCCCATCCCACCCCTCTAGGTCGTCACAAAGCACCGAGCTGATCTCCCTGTGCTATGCAGCAGCTTCCCGCTAGCCATCTATTTTACATTTGGTAGTGTGTAAATGTCGGTGCTACTCTCTCACTACATACCAGCTTCCCCTTCCCCATTGTGTCCTCAAGTCCATTCTCTACACCTGCATCTTTATTCTTGCCCTGCCACTAGGTTCATCAGTACCGTTTTTTTTTTTTTTTAGATTCTCTTCAGATTCTTTTCAATTATAGGTTATTACAAGGTACTGAGTAGAGTTCCCTGTGTATAGCACAGGGAACTCCATGTAAGTCCTCGTTGGTTATCTCTTTTATATAGAGTAGTGTGTGTATGTCAGTTCCAAATTCCCAACTTCTCCCTCTCCCTTCCCCTTTGGTAACCATAAGTTTGTTTTCTATGTCTGTGAGTCTGTTTCTGTTTTGTGAATAACTTCATTTGTATTTTTTTTAATTCCACATACAAGTGATATCATATATTTGTCTTTCTTTTTCGTACTTCACTTAGTAAGATCATCTCTAGGTCCATTCATGTTGCAACAAACGGCATTATTTCATTCTTTTTATGGCTGAGGAATATTTCATTGTATATACGTACCACATCTTCTTTATCCATTTATCTGCTGGTGGACCCTCAGGTTGCTTCCTGGCTGTTGTGAAGAGTTTGCGCTGGGTTTTGAGATGTGGTGGTGGCTGGGTGTGTGCACGTGAGTGCATATGTGAGCACCCATCAGCGATGCTCAGGAAACCAAGGCCAGGGCTGGGCTTTGAGGGACCATGTTCTCACACTGACAGCTGTGCTTCACTTGCTTCCTTCTACCAACCGGTAAAAATTATAGTGGAGATATGGACCAATGAGAAGTACGGTATCCAGAAGTGGGGGGGTGGGGGTCAAACCTGGGCCCCACGATTAGGAAGCCAGTTCTGGAAAACCAGCCCCCTCTCAGCAGAGACTCCTCCCTGAGAAGTGCTGCCCTGGACGCTGGTCCCTGGGAGTGTCTCCCCCAAGGGCAGGCGGGTCAGACCCACCCCCTTCCAGCCCAGCACATCTCTCCTGTGGTCCGGGCCCCTGGGACCATCTACCTCCGTGCCCCCCGCCCCCGCAGGGGTACTTAGTGCTCATTTTCTTCCCTTTTCCCTCCATTAAGACGTTCCCTTGAGGAAAGTCTGATGAACTAATTTCCCCTAAGATGCCAATTACTGATAAAGCTCAAAGTGTTATTCTCTCTGAGATAATGGTATCTTAAGACAGAAGAAGGAAAGAGGCCTGTAAGTGTGGAATTTCAGGCATCCCTGAGCGGAGGGGTGGCGGAGTTCTGAAACACACACCAACACGCGCATGGAGGATCTCACGCAGGAGGTTGATCTATGCCGCTCTCTGGAAAGGGCCGTGCTGGCTCTGCTCACATCGGAGAAAAGACAGAGGACATTGTCCAGACTCATCTGTCACGCCTTCGTTCCTTCCCTTAGCTTCCCGAGTGCCTAGCACATGCAGGCACCGTCCTTGCTCCACTGTGACTGCTGATACCTGACACACAGCAGCGGCTCACACAAGGACAGAGGCCACTCGGACGGCGCCAGGGCAGTGCACGGGGCCCTTGGGGCAGATGGCATTTGCTCTTTGCTAGAACTTGCCCTCCATGGAGTGAGGGTGGCCCTCTGGCCGCTCAGCCCAGCACGGTGGCCCTGACAGCCCCTGTCCAGTGCACGGGGCCCTGTCCAGTGCACGGGGCCCTCGGGGCAGATGGCATTTGCTCTTTGCTAGAACTTGCCCTCCATGGAGTGAGGGTGTCCCTCTGGCCGCTCAGCCCAGCACGGTGGCCCTGACAGCCCCTGTCCAGTGCACGGGGCCCTGTCCAGTGCACGGAGCCCTCAGGGCAGATGGCATTTGCTCTTTGCTAGAACTTGCCCTCCATGGAGTGAGGGTGTCCCTCTGGCCACTCAGCCCAGCACGGAGGCCCTGCCAGCCCACATTCCTGAGTCAGAGAGAAACCAGGCGGCTGGTGTCAGATTGCTCAGCCCTGGCTGCGGGACTGCTCTGTTTGCAGGGCTAAGGCACTCTCCCCCCACTGCTGGGTGAGTGAAAACATTCTGCTTTTCCCCATCCTGTCTGTGCAGCCCCCACCAGAATCCCTGTCAAATTCCTCTTCCTTAGCAATGATGTGCTCTCCACCAGGAAGCTGCTAAGAGCTCCTTTCGGTGCATAGTGATGTTTTTTGCAGGAGGGACCCCGATGGTTTTTCCGTTTCTGTTTCCATGATATGTACAGAAACCCACACTTCATTGAAAGCAGATGGCGACCGCGTCCCTCGACGTGCAAGGGGAGACGCCGGACCGGGATGCCTCTGATGTGTCTGCCTGCTGGGCAGGCCCGGACGGATGGGATGGATGGGGTGGGGGCCGGGAGGCCAGAGCCGCAGGGATCTGGAGACCGCACGTGAAGTGGGGCAGGGACAAGGCACAGCTCCACGGCTGGGAGGCCAGAAAACAGGAACTGTGGCATGAGGGCCGCGAGGGTGGGTGGAGATTAAGAGAGAAGGAAAGAAACAAGCCAGTGAGATACACTCTGGCCTCCCCGGCCTCTCGTTCCCGTGCCCCGCGTCTTACCTTGTCGGATTCTTGGGAAAGTGTGTGATTCAGGCAGCTGCCCCGCCAGAGGAAACTGGTGCTCAAGCCGCAGCCGCAGAGACCTGGGCCTGACCCTCCTGTCTGTCTCCGCGTAGTGTAATGAGAAGCGTGTTCTCCACTGTATCTTTCCCCACAGCAGAAACCCTATTTCTCTGTCTCCAAAAAAGGCAAAGGGAGGACTTGCTGCTGCCCAAGAAAAACTGTCACCAGCAGAGCCCCAGGCCCTCAGGACAATGCTATGATGTCCAAAGTCCCCTGCAGTGGCCCAGCATGTGTGCTTCCAGAATTCATGCCTTTGCTCTGCTCCCGCAGGAGGCTCTGCGGTGACCTGATCATCAGAAGACACTGTGGCTGCAGATACGCTGGGCGCCCTGGACCGAGGCGGTCAACGCCTGGGGGGGGGGCACATGCATGGCCTCCGTCCTGGCCCCAACATCAGCACAACTGTCTACGGTGGGAGAACCCTCCTCCCCCCAACAGGGCTGGGAGGCCAAGTGGAGACCATGCACCTGTGGCAGGTGTAGGGCGTGTGGCTTGAGCTCACATGTAGGGAGGTTTAGACCTGTGCAGGGATGACCAGGTAAGGCAGTGTACCTGGGAAGCGCTAAATCGGACTCCTCCGGGTTTGATCTGTTTCTTTGACTTTGTTTGCTTTTCGCTGCTTTTGTTATTATAATCATACGTGATGGCCTGCCTCGGGGAACCCTGCCCCTCTGCCTGAATGTGAAACTAAAGTGCCTCTGTTCAGCCTCACAGGCAGACACTCTGCCCTCCTACCTGTAAATGGCTGCAAGAAAGAAGAAATGGACACGTTCCCTCACGGAGGCTGGTCATTCCTGGAGATGGTTTGCAAGACTGATGGCCCTTTTACGTTACTTCCCTGCTGCCTCACCCTCTCTATTCTGCCTTTTCACTTTACTTCCTCACAGCCTCTCCCTCTCTGATGCTATAAAAGAAACTGGCATCCAAACTCTGAGAAGATGATTTTTTTGAGACACGAGTCTGCCGTCTTCTCGGTCTGCCGGCTTTCTGAGTAAAGTCGTATTCCTTGCCTCAACACCTCATCTCTGATTCACTGGCCGGTCATGCAGCGAGTACAGCGAGCTTGGTCTCCATAACAGCAGATCTTCCCCAAACTTATTTTTTACTGAGTGATCGAGGCACCTCCCAAGGAACACTCATCCTGAGGACCAAGGGAGCCTCACGCGAGAAGTTGGACTCAGCAACAAAGGCAAAGGGATGGTGGGTGGGTGAGCGAGGGGGGTGTGATTCAGCTTGCTGTCTGCAGTCAGTTTGCCTGAGTTCAGCTCCCCATGGGCTCACAGCTGAGTCTCCTCGGAGCAGGGCTGTGGGTACACGGACCAGGGACCCAGCGTTTCACAGAAGCTGCCCAGCTCCACCCCCTGGGTGGACCCATCACACAGCGGGCAGTGGGTGTGCCCTTCCCATCGAGAGAGGATGGTGCAGCTTCTGCATCTCAAGGGCTCCGATGCATGGGGGTGCCTGGAGGAAAGTGGGGGGGCTCGGGGCTGTGGGTCACCAGTGGGAAGTGGGGCAGAGAAGAAGGGGAGCCAGAAGCAGGCAAGGCAACCAACCACAATCACAAGACTGGAAAATGTGGTGACTCGGTGGATGGGGAAGCAGCCATGCTACTACAAAGGTAGGGGGGTGGGGGGGCAGCTAGTGGAAAACAGGACAATTGCAAGACCACTCCAAAATGCCAGGCAGTAAGGCTGAGCGAGCACATGTCCCCATAGCAACCTCCTCCCCCCGCCCCCCGCAGCCACGAGCACTGTTTCCTCCCAGAGGGTGAGTGGAGGGGGCCACAGCAGCTGGAAGATGTGCACATGCGGGGCCTTCCTTTATGTCAAACACTGACCTTCTCATTTTCCAGCCCACCTTGGACATTATTCCCTGTCCTGTCCTGTTCAGATCAGGCTAGGTATTTTAGATTCCACACATAAGTGATATCATACAAGAAGGTAACACAACATTATAAATCAACTATACTTCAATAAAATTTACAAAAAAGAATCAGTTTACAAATCCAGTTTAATCCCTACCCCCCAGGCTTCCCTGGTGCTGCAGTGATTAAGAATCTGCCTGCCAATTCAGGGGACACGGGTTCGACCCCTGCTCCAGGAAGATCCCACATGCCGCAGAGCAACTAAGCCCGTGAGCCACAACTACTGAAGCCCATGCACCTAGAGCCCATGCTCTGCAACAAGAGAAGCCACTGCAATGAGAAGCCCATGCACCACAACAGAGTGGCCCTCACTCACCTCAACTAGAGAAAGCCCACATGCAGCAATGAACACCCAACATAGCCAATTAATTAATTAATTAAATGTTAAAAAAAATCCCTACCCCCCAATTCACGAAATGCTACCCAAGGGCAGTCTTAGAGCAATGAAACCAGAGAAGAGTGAGCTTCTGAGAAAACTTGCCAGTGAAGGCGCTCAGGATGAATGATCAGAAGGGGCTGTTGGTGAGGAAGACGGACCCAGGACCCAGAAGTGGGTGTGGCTGGGGCCAAACCCCCCGGGGATGCAGTGATTTAGAATAAGAAATCCGAATAGACATCTGTCCCCATTCACGGCAGAGCTTAAACCCATGGCACTTCCTAAGGGATGAGAGGCATAAGTGTCTTTTGTGATGCTACTGAGGTGACTTTGGGACCCACCCAAGGATGGGACCCACCTCCTGGTGGCCCAGGAGCCAACCATAAGAGCAGGTTGGAACTTTCTGTCCTGCTGCGACCTCTGGGGAGGGGAGATGGGAAGCGTTTAGTCAAAGATGCAATCAATCATGTCTCTGTAAAAAAGCCTCCATGAAACTCCAAAGGACAGGGCTTGGAGATCTTCTGGGCAGTGGACGGTGGAGGTTCGGGGAAGGTGGCGCTTCTGGGGAGGGCGTGGAAGCCCCAGGCCCTCCCCCACACCCTGCCCTCCGCATCTCCTGCATCTGGCCCTTCCTTCTCACATTCTTTTATAGTCAAGCAGAGATCTAGTCAATACAGTGCTTCTCTGAACTCTGAGCTGCTGCGGCAAATTAATCGAACCCAAGGAGGGGCTTGTGGGAACCTCCAAGCTACAGCCATTGGGTCAGAAGCTCGGGGAACAGGCTGCACCTGTGATTGGCATCTGAAGGGGGTAGGGGCGGTCTTTGGGGCCGAGCCCTTACCCTGTGGGATCTGACCGGGTCTCCAGGTAGACAGTCTCAGCATCGAGTGGAATGGTGGGACACCAGCTGGTGTCACGGAGCTGCCTGGTGGGGTGGGAGCCCTCCCCACACACACTGGGATGGAGCGCAGAACCCCTGACCACCCATATTCTCAAAGGCTGGGGCCTCTCTTCCTCTCTGGAGGCTCTGATGATCCTTCCTCTTCTCAAGTCCTCTGTCACTGGTCGTTCCGATCTGCTTCTTTCAGCAGTGTGTCTGACGTGGTCCCCCTCCTGTGATCCCTCTTTGCCTCCCTGTGTCCTTCCCGAGGAGCTGGTGACATGGCTACGTGGCCAAGTGCAGAGGGGGGACCTGCGTCGTTGGCTGGCGTGCGTGTTATCTGAGGGCTGCTGTTGCAGAGACCCCCCGTGAGGTCCCCAACCACGCGAGGGGGCGTATCTGGAGGTCAAGGGACAACTGTCTTATCTTACTGTCGTCACCCTCCTCCCTGGGGTGTCCGTGGAGGCCCTCCCAGGGGACGGGAGAGCTCACGCCCACACGCATCGCTGCGGCAAGCCGGGAGAGGCTAGTTCACCTTAAACTTGAAACATGAGACAGAAGGGCTGGGTCCAGGACTAACTGTATATTTTTTTTCTTTTCTGACCCAGAGTAGCCTTGTTTTCAGGCCCTGAAAGCTTGTGACTTCTCCTAAAGGGGTGATAATAGTACCAACCACGGAGCACTCACTGTATCTTAGATGCCATACATGCACACGTACACGCACACACGCACACTCACACAGACACACGCGTGTGCACACGCACACGACCCACCATCTACGATTCCGTAGCCCATGTGCACGACAGGCAGGCCAGCAGGGTCTCCCCCAGTCCACCCCCCGGGAGGGGAGCTGCGCTCACACCTGACTCACATGCTGTCCTGTTTGCTTCGCTCCTCTAGGAAATCCTGTTCTCACGGTTGGCCAGGCAGAGGCTCGCGGGTGTGGTGCCCAAATGCGAGCCTGGCTAATGTTTCGGTCCAGGAACTGCACGCCTTCTTGGGAAATCACTGCTCCTTCCCTGATAAGAATACGGTATCCAGGAAAAAGCCCCGGGCCAGGGGCCAGGAGACGGGGACCTGGACACGGGCCCATCATGGACTTTCTCTGTCTCGTGCCCTTGGGCAGGTCACTTCCTTTTCCGGGCCCCCATTTCTCCTACAGAAACGAGGGGCTTGGACTATGCAATGGGTGGAATTCCTCACAGCTCTAAACATCTGATGATTTCATAGCACATCTCCAGGAAAGTTTTATTCCTACCTTCTTTTTTTCTGTTCAAGTGAATCTGGTTGGACGCAACATGGTGAAAATACCCCCGCAGGGTCAGACTTGGTGGAATTTATCTTGTATGTCCATCTTTTGTTATTATAATCTAATGTCTGCCGAGTGAGATACTTTATTCCAGATGTTTTGGTGGCGATTTTATTTACTCAAATGAAGTCTAACGTAGAGTCAAAGGTTAGAATGGGTGATATTATGAAGGACGACTGCCCACCACCCAGCTTCAGAAAGAAGGCAGGACCCACCCAGATGAAGCCTCTCTATACCTTCCCCTTAGTTTATGTCCCGTCACTTGCTGGAGGTAATAACCATCCAGAAATTCACCTTGGTCCGCCTCACGCACTTTATGCGTAAATACATAGAATTTTTTCCTGTATGTGAACATCACATAGACAGTATCACAGAGTGTGCATCACCTTCTCACTTGCTGCCTTTCCACATTTCATTCGGGGTTTGATCCTCGTAGAGTCTTTTCTACTGTCAGGTGATCGTCTATTGTATGGATCACTGGGAATTTCTTTTGGGGGGAGGGGTGGTCCTCCAAACATTTATTTATTTTTTGTGGGGGCAGGAAGAGTCAAATCTTTGTGATTAGAGGGGAAAAAATACCACAGGAAGCATAGGGATACTCGATGGGAATTTCTTTAAATGCCTTTTCCTCTTGGGGGAGTTTTTAGGTTGCTACCCTTCTTTCTATCCTTCTTCCTCTTTAACTCATTATACACAGGCTGTTCTGAACATGCCTGTGTATGTTCCTGAACACACATGAAAGAGGTTTTTCTCAGAGCACGGTTGCTGGTCCCACTCTCTTAGGTGTTCCCAAATTGCTTTCCGGGGAGGTTTTCCGATGGGCCCCCATTTCTTCAATAACATTCGGTTTGATACTGTCAGACTTCTTTTTCTAAGCAACAAAGTTTTTTGAATAAGCAAAACCTTCAAATGCCTCAAAATTCAAAGCGATGAAAGGGCAGGATGTGAAGATAATTTTGTCCTGATCCTCTAGCATCCAGTATTCATTTCAGTGTTAACTGTCCCTAATGTGTCCTTCCAGGGACATTCTGATGGACATACAGGCAAAGGCGTGCAGGTGACTGTCTCCTTTTTTTGATGTCTCCACTCAATGGCCACCTCCTAAGCAGCCCATTCTGCCCCGTTCCGTTCACCTGACAATTTGCCTTAGCAAGCATTCTTCGTCCGTACAGAGCGTCTGCATTCTTTTTTTGTTGTTTAAATCATTCACTGATACTTGACTCTTTTTTTAAATTAAAAGAATAACTTTGTTGGTGAGATGTATCATACGTCACAGAATATAAAACATTTATGGGCATTGGAAGAAGAGCGATAAAATGGACCCCTGCCGACTCCTGTCTAAGGCTCAGAAGGAGAATCATGGCAGCATCTCCAAAACCTTCCCTGTTCCTCTTTTTCGTGACAGCCCCTTCCCTCCACACCCAGCTAATCTCTCTCCAAACGTTGGTGTCAAGGATTCCTCTGCTTTTTAAAATGGATGTCTAGCCCCTGTGTATATCCCCAAAGGAGCCATTGCTCAGTTTTGACTGGCTAGCAAATGCAAAATTAACTGGAATAAAAAATTTAAAAAAGAAAACTGCCCCTAGGTTCCCAGGAGAAGGTCAATTCAATGGAATTTCTGGGTCGAGAGTCCCTGAATGTAGAGAAAATGTAGGGTCAGGATGCAAGTCTGTGGGGAGGCCCCCAGGTTCACACCATTGAAGCGCCTGGTTGTGGAAGAGGTTCTGGCCGCAGCATCGATGTGGCTTGGTCAGCTGTGTTTCAGCGGATCCAGTGGTTGATGGAGGAGAAGAAGGAGCTTTATCAGTACAAGGACAGGAGAAGCCAAATAAGCTCAACAGGGCAGGTGCTCAGCTGCGCACCACCTCGTATCAAGAGGCAGTGGGGTGTTCCGATGACCTCGTAGATGCACACCTGGCGTCACTGGGCTCCCAGCCAGAGGGGTCTGCCTCTGACGGGTCATCTTGGGGGCGGCAGGGTGCCCTTTGTCTCTGGGTGGGGTTTCCCCCACCCCCACGCCTCTTCTTTCTCACCATGCTCTCTCATTCTGGTGGAGTGCTTCCAGCAGCTTCCTGAAAAATGATACATAGGAGATACATTTTTTGAGGCTTTGCATGTCTTAGAAAGTCTTTATTCTGCTCTCATATCTCGACTCAAGCTCAAGTTTTGCCAGACAGAGAGGAACAGGTCAGATAATATTTTTCTTTAGAATATCTTCTTGCCTCTAGTATCTCTTTTAAGAACTTTAAAGCCACGAATGCCGACCCTTCGGGTCATTTGCCTTTTCTCTCTGGAAACTTGTAGGATCTTCTGATGGTTCCTGGAAGCTGATGTTTCACAGGACGAGCTTTGATATGAATCTCAGTGACTCTCACACATCGGACACTCGTGTCCATCAGTTCTGAGAATGTTCTTGAACAATTTCAGGGATGATTTCCTACCTCTTTTCTCTAGTACATTTCTGGAACTCCTATTAAATATTAGTGTTGGGCCACCTGGTCCTCTGATTTTATTATTTTCTCTCTCTGGTTTTCATTTTTTGTGTGTGTTTTTGACAACTCTCTGGGAGATTTCCTCCAATTTGACTTCCACTGAGCTTGTTTCTGCAATTGATTTGAATTTCCAAGAGCTCTTTTTTGACCTTTGACTGTCTGAATGATTGCTTTCCAAAAAACCTCATTCTAGTGTCATGGATAATAAATCTTCTCTTATGTCTCTGAATATATTAATTGTGTGTGTGTGTGTGTGTGTGTGTGTGTGTGTGTGTGTGCGTGTTTATCAATCCTGGCTGCAGAGTTTAAGAGCCGAGGAATAAAAGACTGATGAGAAACTCTGAGTTAGTGATTGGGGCTTCTTGATCTTCACACTATAGTGTTATCCTTTGTTGGGGGACCCCTAATATCAATATCTTAGAATGTTTCCTGTTGGGCTGGTGAGATTCTTCATAGAGAGTCTTTTTGTCTCCTAGCTGGAGAGGTAGAGTCTAGCCGCCAGGGATCTGGGAGTTGAGTGGGAGAAAAAGGCTGGAATATTTCCGCATCAAACGTTTAATAGACATACTTTACGTCTACCCACAACTCTGACTGCCATGTCCCAGTCCTTTGACCCGCACTTCTGCCCTCTCCAGAGAGGCAAGGAAGAGGGGGCCCGGGGGAGGGAGGGACAAGGGGGCTGAGAGATCTTCTGAAACAGCTTTCATGCAGGTTCCCTTCTCTCACCCTTGCCTGCACTCCACCCCCTTGTTCTGACTCTCTTAGGTTTGGGATATCTGAATTGGCCACGTTTCCCTTTCAATTCTGCTTTCAAACTGGAAATCTTTTTCTTGAGCTGATCTCTTTCTTGGAGTCCCGTGTCCAATGCAGGCAATAAAAGCAAACTCATGTTATCCGCATTTTGTTTTCCCCACTTCTTAACTAAAACCACAAGTTCACTTGCTCCATTTTTCTTATTGCAGGCAACGTGCTATATATGTCAGGGTTTTTGCTAAATCAGCACTCCGGTCCTGGTCCTGATATCTTCGCCATCAGCTCGAGCTACGTTATGTTGCAATAATAAATGGCTTCCAATATCCTAGTGCCTTCCAACATCAGATATTTATTTTTTGCTCATATACGTGTTGGCGGTACATCAACTTTCACCCTGCATTCTTCTGCAGTACAGACTAGGAGGGGCCGCTATCTTAGTCTTGTGGCAGAAGGAAAAAAGCCATGGCAGAAGCGTGCCAGGGCTCTTAAAACATCTGTTCGGACAATTGTATAAATTCCACTGGACAAAGAAAGGCACACAGTGAACCCTGACCTCAGCGGGCAGTACATCTGTTCTCCCACCAGGAGGGACCTCAGGGAGGGGTCCTCTAGAGGCGCTCCTAGTAGAGGAACAGCAAATATTTGGAAAAAGTAGTGCAATAATACCATCTGCCACAGTCTTTTTTTTTTTTTTTTTTTTTTTTTAATCTTCTTTAAACCGATTCATCCAAACTGGGATTAGTCTTTTTCACAATATCCTGTTCCAATGAGGTAAGAGTGTCATGTGACATCTCTTTCCTTACCATCCCTGTCTCTTCAATGAGCACGTGGCCTGGATGTCCAAAAGACAACTGAACTTCAACGAGCTCCTTTACCATGGCCGGTAATGACCTGTTAGCTTTCAATCCCAGAGCGTGAAGAAGATTCCCCGCTACCCGTCCCAGCAAGGCACCAGCACTAACCCTAAAAGCCCCACTTTCCACTGAGGTTCTTTTATGAAGAACCCCACTTCCACTGCTGGGTGAGATCCCCAAGGATGCTTTGGGTGTAATTTCATGTCCATCCCAGTCTGGGTGTCCACTGGTTTCCAGGCTGAGGTTCCCACGTGATCCCTGTTTCTCTTACAACTTGTGTATATTTTCTTTTCTTCTTTCTTTCTTTCTTTATTGGCTGGGATAGGTCTTCACTGCTGCACACGGGCTTTCTCCAGTTGTGGAGAGCAGGGACTACTCTACAGTGGGGTGTGCAGGTTCATCGTTGTGGTGGCTTCTCTTGTTGCAGAGCACGGGCTCTAGGCACACAGGCTTCAGTGGTTGCAGCACTTGGGCTCAATAGTCATGGCTCACAGGCTCTAGAGCACAGGCTCAATGGTTGTGGTGCATGGGCTTAGTTGCTCCGTGGCATGTGGGATCTTCCTGGGGCAGGGATTGAACCCTTGTCCCCTGCATTGGCAGGCGGATTCTTAACCACTGCACCTCCCAGGAAGTCCCTACAAGTTGTGTATATTTTCAAAAGAAGCTTCCATTACTGGAGGTAAGTGGAGATTGTATTCTAGCCAGCAGAAAAATTGAACACAACTCTCGTCTCCAAATATTCTCTGTTTGAACACAAGGCAGGTACTGGCTTCTTCCTTCTCTCTAGTTGCTGAATCAGCATAACTTAATTTTGTTGACATTTTTAGAAATAGTCATTAGCTCATGATTCATGCTGAAGAAAATGTTCCTATCTCTTCTGCTCTGTAAGGGTTTATTTTGGTTTCCTCATTGTTTATGTTGAAAGTTCCAAGATCCACGGGCTTCGCTAAATCTGCAAAAAATCCATCATCTAAACAAACAGCACCTTTCCCTGGGTCTGTAGGGTACAGACTATTTATTTTTATCTGAAAGTGACCAGCATTCATTTATGCATTGGTTCCAGATGTCACACCCAGAAAAGCTAACCTAGCCAGGGGGTAACTGTGCCCTCTTGGGTGCTGACATGTGAAGGATACAGCCTCTTCATTCTGGAGGACAGTGGAAGCCATGGCGCTTTGTGGCCGAGTAGGTGTGCTCTCTGAGCATCTGTCCTGTACAGATGCTCAAACTGGCCACGTGAGCTAGTCAGCTGGTTCTTGTCGTGCGTCTGTTTTGCACCACTTTGCTCGTGAGTGGGTTAGGGAAAGTCCTACAATTGCGGTTAATAGGAAAGCTCCTTCAACTTGACTTGAACTAGGTGGTCTAGTGACCCTCATGGGCTGTTCACACATGGTCCCTTCCCCTGCTGGCCACACCTCGAGTTGCACTACCCACCGCCTTGAGCTCAGGTGGGCTGTAGGTAGAGCTTTAGCCAATGAAATGCGAGCAAAATCCTGCCAGTGCTGGTGTGCAATCTGCTCCAATCCTCCTGGCACAGCAATGGTGGACATGCCGTGAGCTTGGGGCCCTGAGCGAAAGTAGTCTGAGCTGGTCTGCCCTGGATGGATGGTGTGAGCAAGAAATTAGCTTTGTTATTTCAACCACTGAGATTCTGTGGTTATTTAGAATTGCAGTTAAACCCAGGCCATCTTGGGCTGTGAAATAACATGGTCACTCAAAATCCAAGCTCTTTTTAAATTCTGATCCAAAACCCAGGGGTCATAAACGAGAGAATTTACAGATAACTACATTTTCGAAAGTCAAAATTTCCTAAATGGTGACAGTCACCATACGAAAAGCAAAAGGGAAAAATTATACTAAGGGGAAAATGTTTGCAACACCTGTACTTGCAAATGTTTGCAGCTCCTGTAACAGCCTCTGTACTTGCTGTTCCTCTGCTTAAAATGCTGTTCCCACAGAGGGACTCATGACTCAGGCTCTCACAGGCTTTCAGAATTGCCATCTGCTCAGATGGCCTAAACTTGTAGTTCTCCTCACGTGCCGCTGTCCTTCCTCTGTTTATTCTCCTGATAACACATGTCCAATGTTGTGCCCATTCATTTATTTATTTATTTAGGTTGGCCTGTCTTCATCCCCTGGGATGTTTGCTTTGTCTGTTTGCTTTACATAGTGTTATGTCTCCAGCACCCAGAAAAGTGTCAGGTACTCAATAAGGATTTGTCAGATAGATTAGCCAAGTCTGTTAAGTGAAAAAAGTACAAAACAGTGTGAATTTTATGCTACCATTTGTGTAAAAGGGATCCCCCCCTTACATAAACTAGACTGTTGGAAATTCTACAGAACAAACAAATGATTTAGTCAACAAATAAATTGCAAGAAGTGTAAAAGAAAAAAAGTAGAGGGAGAATCTATAGATTAAAAGAGACTTAAGGGACTTCCCAGGTGACTCAGTCGTTGGGAATCTGCCTGCCAATGCAGGGGACACGGGTTCAATCCCTGGTCTGGGAGGATCCCACATGTCTCGGAGCAACTAAGCCCGTGTGCCACAACTACTGAGCCTGTACTCTAGAGCTCGCGAGCCACAACTATTGAGCCCACCTGCCACAACGACTGAAGCCCACATGCCTAGAGCCCATACTCCACAACAAGAGAAGCCACTGCAATGAGAAGCCCGCACACCACAACGAAGAATAGCCCTGCTCTCTACAATTAGAGAAAGCCTGTGCACAGCAACAAAGACCCAATGCAATCAAAATACATATATATATATAAAATTAAAAAAAAATAAAAGAGACTTAAGGGGAAAGGTGGGGGGGGGGAGGGATAAATTAGGAGGTTGGGATGAACACACACACACTACCATATATAAAATAGAGAACCAACAAGGACCTACTGTATAGCACAGGGAACTCTACTCAATATTCTATAATAACCTATATGGGAAAAGAATCTAAAAAAGAGTAGACATATGTATATGTATAACTGAATCATTTTGCTGTTCAACTGAAACTAACACAACACTGTAAAGCAACTATACTCCAGTATAAAATAAAAATGAAAAAATGAAAAAAATAAAAAATAAATAAAAAAGACTTAAAAGATGGGTCAACGACTACACCATGTGGATTATCTGACTCCTGATTCAAATAAACTTTTATAAATTTATTTATGTATTTATTATTGGCTGTGTTGGGTCTTCATTGCTGCACACGGGCTTTCTCTAATTGTGGCGAGCAGGGGGCTACTCTTTGTTGAGATGCACAGGCTTCTCATTGTGGCGGCTTCTCTTGTTGCAGAGCACGGGCTCTAGGTGCACATGCTTCAGTATTTGTGGCTTGTGGGTTCAGTAGTTGTGGTGACAGACTTAGTTGCTCCGCAACATGTGGGATCTTCCCTGATCAGGGATCGAACCTGTGTCCCCTGCCTTGGCAGGTGGATTCTCAACCACTGCACCAGCAGGGAAGCCCTCAAACAAACTTTTAAAAAAGGCTGACATTTGTAAAGCCTTTGGAAATTTGAATACTGCCTGGTTGTTTTAGGGTATTAAGGAATTATTGTTAATTTTTAGGTTGCAATTATTGTATTTTGGTTATGTTTGAAAAGTCTTCAACCTTTAGATAGACACACAGATATTTACAGATGAAACACTGTGATGTCTGGCGAGGGGACAGGTGGGGTGTGGTTGAAACAGGATTGTTCTTGAGTGGATGCTACTTGAAACAGGCTGACAGGAACATGGGTTTCCATTACAGGATTTTGTCTGCTTTTGCATATGTTCATCATTTCACACAGCAAAAATGTTACAAAAGAGCACACACGCGCACACACGCGCGCACACACGCGCGCACACACACACACCTCTATTGACTTGTATATGCACAATGTATCTCTAGAAAGATCGTCAAGAAACTTACACTGGTTGTCTGTGCATGGAGGGACCCTGGGTAGCCGTGAGTAGAAGGGGGGTTGGTTTTTTTAGTAAAGTTATATGTATTTTTCAAATTTTGCACACTATGAATGTATTCTTTATTCAAAAAATTGTTTGATTTTTTTGAGCTGGTCCTCGAGCGTCCTTATTCTTAGCTGTGTGACCTCAGGCAAATATCTGACACCTTTAAGCCTAAATTCTCTTCCATAAACTGGGGATAACGGTGTCTCCTCCTTGGGAGATGAGGCATGTAAAACACCTAGCGTAGTGCCCAGGGTCTGGTGAATTCTTCATAAGCTGTAGCTCTTTCCATTTTTGCTAACCTTGAGTGAGGGATGGAGGGGGGGCAGGAGAGGGAACGAGAGATCACGAGCTTGGGCCGAAAGCTCGGGGAGAGAGAGACACACGTGTTTGTTTTTGGTGTCCGATGGCCTCGCCTTGATTAATATCAGCTGCGTGAGAGCAGACAGACCATTATTTATCTTAGAGAAGATGACTTGGGTTGGTACTCGGTCTATTTTCATGTGCCTTTATTTTGAAATTGTGGTTTGAGGGCTGCCTCAGGAATTGGAAACAGCTGGGCCCTCTGAACCTCAGAGTGGTCCTGCCAGGGCAATTCTTACCTTTTTAGGTCCCTGCATCGTCTTCATCTGTAAATGAGCGAGTGGGATCAGAGGACCATCCAGGATCTCCAATTGTAACTCCTTGTAACTTCCCAGAAAGACTCAGAAGTCTGTTTCCAATGGTCTCTGGGGGAGACTCTAAGTTCATTCATTCATTCATTCAACCAACCATATATTCAACACACGTGTGCCATGCCCTATTCCAGATACTGGAAACTCAGCAGTGAACAAAATATGTACGTGGTCTGCTCTCATGGGGCTTAAATGCTAGTAGTGGAAGATAAGGAACACACAGGTGAACCAACCACCAATCCACAAATATCTAAATAATTTCTAATGATCACCAATAGCATCAGGAAAGTAAAATACGAAAGTAGCATAGAGGACTATAGGGCGCTCAGGGAAGTTCTCGTTCCTGTGGGGAATAGTTGAGCTGTGACCCTAAAGATAAGACATGAGTCATGCAAAGACCTGGGAGAAATGGTCTACAAAAAATGCAATTTCAACACAAAATAAAGGACCATTCTGCTCTACTTGCCTGGTGTATCTATCTTTAAGGGAATTCGCTGTACACGCTCCCATCCACTCCCGCAGCTATGGAAGGGCTACATTAAAGGCTGTTTGTTACTTTAAAACATAGCTCATCTAAGGTTCCTCTGTGAACTTCTCTAGTGGTTTGAATAAACACTATATTTTGACAATAGATCAACTTGCCAACAAGAGCCTCATTTTATTCTGAAAACTGTCCTAAGAACAAATCCTAAAAATTGTGAAAGACTTGAGGGATGGTATCTAATTCTCAAGAAGAAAAGGAGAGTCTTTGGAATTTGCTTTTTCTTTTATCTTATCTTTCCTTATCTTTCTTTTTTCTTTCCTGTCTTCTTTTAATGCCTATGCCCTCAGAATCTCCACCCAGAAAAGAATGACAAGGCTTTCCTCCTGATACCGTACCTTTTCCAGGTCACGTTCCTCCACTCTGGGTGGTTCTACAGGACAGAAACATGCTCACTGTGGAGCAGAACAAAACTCCTCTTTCCGAGTAAACTCAGTCCCTCTCTGTTACATGAGCGCTGCTTTTGTAAACTTTACAGTACAGATATGCACATATTTGCTGCTGATTTTTAAGAAAAGACTTAGTGAATGTAGAGCAATTGAATTCAACCACTGGCACTTGGTAATACAAGCTCACACCCTAGTCACACAAGACATTGACCCTGCACCCCGGGAGTCAGGACTCGGGGACCGTATGGTGACACATGTGAACTGCACCAACCAAGTGACAAAGGGTGCTGTCAGGGCCAACGTACTCAGTGGGGACAGTGCCCAGGGCCCATCATACTTTCAGGGACCCACAAAAAATGTCCTAATTTCATTTAAAAGCAGAAGAAAAAGGTACACTTTTAGGCCAAATGAGAAGTTAATAGAGATTATCAATATATCCATCTTTATACCCAAACAGGTATAAAATATAATCTTTTTTATTGAAGGAAGGGGCTTTGAAGGCCAAAGAGCCCAGGGCTGTTGGTATTGTTCAGGGTTAGTGACGTATAATGCAATAATAAAGTTACATATTTATTATCTATGATCAAGAGAGGATTTGCTAGAGGCAGAACACTTTAACAAGGTTATAAAAAAACAGTCACTTTGGGAGAGACGATCGGCTACCTGGGGAGAGGCTTGTTCTGGCTTCTTCACTGAAGGGACCATTTTTCTCTGACTTCCTCCATCACATCATTGATGTGACTTCAGCAGTCTCCTTCCTCTCCATGTCTCTCTCCTCTCCTCCCTTCCTTCCTCCTGTCCTTTCACTTTATGCCTCATTCCCTCCTTCTTCCTGCCACCGTCCCCTTCCCTCCCTCCTGGTCTCCCTCCTTCCGTACTTATGCGTGGTGCTTTTCCTTGTGCTTGAGGTGACACTGAAAGGGACAGTGCAGCCCAGGAATCATGATACACGTACAGAAGGACATTCTTGTGATGTGGCTGAGGTCCCAAAGAATGCATCTCCTATCCTTTTTATGTGCAAGGTTGTGTGTGTGTGTGTGTGTGTGTGTGTGTGTGTGTGTGTGTGTAGCAGAATCCACCTGCTTCAGTCTCTCAAGAAGTCTTGCTATAAATTTTGTCTGATAAGTCCTCGCACTGCTTTCCTTCGAAATATCCTAAAAATACGCTCTGTAGTTTGACAGCAAGTTGAGAAACATGACAGCTGAGGACACTGAATTAATGGAAGTCATAAAGTTCTACCTCTTGAGATCATAAAGCTGTAGTCAATGAAAAACAACGACTGACTGCAAGCGTGGGGTGAGGAGATTCTCTGCGTTTTGCTCTCATCTTGGCTGCAAAGTGGGTCTAGCAATGCCTTTGTGGCAAAACTTCGAGTTTGTAAATAGACATGATTTAGACTTTTAAGAAAATGGGGTCGGGCAAGGGCTGGTTGTGGGACGAAAAGAAGGTCTTTGCTAAGTTTTTAAGCCCCCAGATTTATGAAAATTCTGGAAAGGTCACTTGGTCTGGTGGGAGGATGAATCCACGTTTCAACACTGGCTCTGCACTTGCTACAGTACTGATATTTTCCTGGGCATAGCCAGGCCCTGACCTCTTTGGGGTCGTGAAATTTCTGGAATTCAGCTTTCTCTACTCTAAAAGTGCACCATGACCTAAAAGAAAAAGGTTGCGCCTCTAAATTATTGTGACTCATATGTTACACGGGGCTAATACAAAATAAACATATTCGATAATCATGTCATTCTAAAACAACCTTTTATTTCTTGTAACTACTTAATGCCAAGCAATCACAAATGATATGACGTGTAGCATTATCTGGTATCTAAAACATCTGCTTACTTGACAATGGGAGGAAAAAACAAAAATCCGGGAGGAGAATGGAATAGGTGAAACACAGGGAATCTTTAGGACGGCAAAACTGTCCTGTAATGGTGGATACATTATGCTCTGCATTTATCAAAATCTATCGAACTTCACAGCACAGCGTTAACCTTAGTATATGCAAATTTTAAAATCATTTAATAAAGAACAAGGTCCTACTGTATAGCACAGGGAACTATATTCAATATGCTGTGAGAAACCATAATGGAAAAGAATATGAAAAAGAATGTATGTATATAAATAGCTGAATCACTTTGCTGTACAGCAGAAATTAACACATTGTATATCAACTATAATTCAATCAAATAAAATTTTTAAAAAATCATTTAGGAAGTCAGAGGATCCCAGGATGGAAGGCAGGCTGTGACAGAAGAATCTAACTGTGCCACAAACGTATGACACATCCTCCCTGGAGGGAGGCAGAGGAAAGGTGATCAAGTAGCTTTGGGAATGAGAGGAGACTCTAAGACCAAAGGCAAAGGAGCTGCTTGTTAGCAAAGGACTTTAGGTGGAAAGTTGTCTCCCGTGATGACATGGGTTAAGAATTCAGAAGCCACAAGACATGCAAACTGGAATTCAATCTTGAGGTCAATGTCCGGGAGATGGTGGGAGCCGGGTTTCACACTGTTGGACTGTGAGGTTACAGAGCAGCAAGAAGAGCAGGTGAGCATAGTCTATGTACTGCTAAATCAGTGGTCAGGACATTGGGGTTAGCTTAATTTAGGTACAGATGGTTACACAGTCAAGTTAGTACACACACAGAGATTCCTTTGCTCTGTTTGCTGGGAGGTCCTAGAAGAAATGACTCCCCAGGAACAACAAGCACCCCACCAAGATCTAGTCTTGGTTTCTTTTTTTTTAACTGTGTTTTTTTAAAAAATATTTATTTATTTATTGGCTGCGTTGGGTCTTCATTGTTGCACATGGGCTTTCTCTGGTTGTGGAGAGCGGGGGCTACTCTTTACTGCAGTGCGCAGGCTTCTTATTGTGGTGGTTTCTCTTGTTACAGAGCACAGGCTCTAGGCACTCAGGCTTCAGTAGTTGCAGTGCATGGGCTCAGTAGTTGTGGCACATGGGCTTAGCGGCTCCACGGCATGTGGGATCTTCCTGGACCAGGGCTCGAACCCATGTCCCCTGTGTTGGAAGGCGGATTTTTAACCACTGCGCCACCAGGGAAGCCCTGGTCTTGGTTTCTAATACCATTCTCTGATGGAAGGGAGCAGGGCTTTTTGGAGAAATGGCTGTTTCTAGAGAAATGGACATATACAAGGTGAGCTTAGAGCATTTTGTAGTGCTTACAAACAAGGATGGGCTAAAGAAAAAAAAACAAAACTCCTCCAAGATAAACAATCCAAGGTTTTAGCACCAAAAACAAGACAAAAAAAAAAAACAAAAACAAAAAGTAAACAACCCCCCACACACACCTAAGGGAGGCTCATCTAAGGCACACAGGAGCTGCTGAAAGAGTCCCCAGTGACCAAGCTTAGTAATTTTAGCAACAAAATAAATAACATAATGTTATACACACATATTTTTACAAAGTAGAGTATAAATATTCATGAGTCCATCCTGACATAAATTAGCAATTGAATACATTTTTCAATTGAAGTACAGTTGATTTATAATGTCGTGTTAGTTTCAAGTGTACAGAATAGTATTTCAGTTATATATACATAATATACATATTTTTCAGATTCTTTTCCCTTATAGGTTATTACAAAATCTTGAGTATAGTTCCCTGTGCTACCAGTACGACCTTGCTTATCTAGTTTACGTATAGTAGTGTATATATGTTAATCCCAAACTCCTAACTTACCCCTCCCCCAATACATTTTTTTAAACGGAGGAGAATAGACGTACTTCCCACACATATGACTTCTCTAGATGCCCCCGTCAAGGAGGAGCACTGCTCCCAACCCTCAAGTGTGGGCTGTGACTTCATCGTCACCTCCCTCCAAGAGGACAGCGTGGAAAGGGGAGCCTGCGAGAGTGGCTTGGCAATGGAGAAATCTGGTAGGTACAACCTCAGCCAGGCGATCAAGGTCAACATCCACATAAATCACGTTGATGGTACCTGCCCTTGATGTGATGTGATGAGAGGGCACCTGACCTCTGTGGTCTTCCTCCCCAAACCCAGACCCCCTGTCTAACCACAAGGAAAACATCCGACAAACCCAAATAGACAAACGTTCCTTAAAATACTGGACCTATACTCCTCAAACTGTCAAGATCATCAAAAACAAGGAGAGTCTGAGAAACTATCACAGGCAAGAGGAGGCTAAGGAGACGGGTTAAGTGTGACGTGGTGTCCTGGAAGAGATCCTGGAACAGAAAGAGGACATTAGTAGGTAAAAACTAAAGACATCTGAATACAATCTGGACTTGAGTTAATGATGTAACTAACAATACCGGTTCATTCATTGGGACACATGTTAACAATTGGGTAAACCGGGTGTGGGCACACGGGCTGTGGACTCTCTTTGCAACTTTTCTGGAATTTCAAAATTGTTCTAAAATGAAAATCTTTTAAAAAATATAAAAGCAAGCAAGAATACTGCTAATCAATTCTCTTTCCAAAATCCGGAAATTCATCTGCGCCCTCCTTTCCTTTGACATTGCCCCCGGGTTCCCAGCCCCTGAGAGCCCTGGTTGGCTCTGACCTCTCCTTTCTTTCCAGAATTTCTCCTGTAGCCTTAGACTCTGCAGCAGCTCCTGTTGGACTGTAAATGGGCTTTGTGGGATGAATTTCTGAGATTTTCACAGCACAAAGTGTCTTCTGACCGAGTCATTTGGGATGCATCCGTGGGCACCCCACCCCCACCCTGTTCGTATCCCACGGCCAAGGCCACCATGACCTCACATTCGGGCCCAGCAGGCAGAGCTCACCACCGCCACGTACCACGCACCACGGCAGATGGTTCCTCGCTCAGTACAATGGCCTGATTTTGTAAATAGATAATCATAAAGCTATACTTGGGGGCAGTTTTATTATTTGGATGCTTCTAGTTCCTGGGCCTTACTGTAGCTGCACATGGCATCATCTCAGATCTAGGCAGTGGTGTTGACCGTGCCCGCCTTGCTGTGCCCTTGAGACACTATAGATGCCACGGCAATGCCTGCTGAAGGCACCACGGCTCAACAGGTACAGACTCGCAGTAAATACTCTGCCCTCTCTTCCCACCCTCCTGAGCACAGAGGGGCAGTGGTCTAGGACAGCGTTTCCCAAATTGTGTTCTGTCCATCACTTTTACAGCCCAAGGTAATGCGTGTGCTGTAAACACATTTGTCTGGGAAATTCCTGCACCGTACCCTTCTCTTGGAGCTTACAGTGTACATTTTGGCCTGTTGGAGGCTCAGAGAAGCCCTGCAGTACAGACAGATTTCATTTCCTTTAACTAAAATCCCCCAGAGCCACTGAACTCTTCCTGTGTGTGATGTATCCGCCCCTGAACCAGTAGAAATCCTTATCTAGTCAAGGATGGGAGGCCAGGCAGAAGGTAGGAGGAGGCAGAAGTTAGAAGACTAACTGTCCACAGAGCAGTTGAAGATGTTGGTCACCAGCTGCTCATAAAGCAACCAGAAGGGTGGCGTGGGGCAGCCTCTTTGTGCAGCTCCCAGCAAGGCCAGCCTCGGCTGCTTGAGTCACTTTTTCCCTGGAAGGGCTAGGGTTGGGGGTGGGCGGGGGCTCTGGGAAACCATGAAATCCTGTTCTCCAGGTTCACACGGTAAGCTAAGCGCCAGCTCCAGCTCCTCCGCTGCAGATGCAGCCAAGAAACAGCTCCAGAGGAGCCCTCCCTGCCCGAGGTCACTGCCCCAGCCAGGACATCGGGGGATGGGTGATGCAGCCTCTCTGTCCGAAGGCTCCAGCGCTGTGCTGTTTACTGGATGGGGGGGCGGGGGGGCGGCGGTGGGGGGGGCTGTGATGACTTCTCTCTCCCTTGAGGTTTTCTGATTCTCCTGGGAGGTGGCTGGCTGTCTTTCTGGGATCCCTGTATTTACCGAGATAAATTAATCCTTGCATGATCTGCTTAAGAGGAGCTAACCCGGGAGGGAGCATCTGCCCAGATCCCAAAGCCTCTGAGAAGAAAAGCAGAGGTTTTCAAAGCAGCCGCAGGGGAGACCAACGTGTAAATGTGGCGGCCCTTCGCCTGCTGGAAGGTTAAGCCCTGTGGTGTTTTATAGGCAGAGTCATAAATAGTCACAATCCCTCTCTTGGATCGATTTGAAAGCCTCGGGGACAGACAAAACTCAGGATGAAACACAGAACTGGAGGCTCAGACCTGTCTGGGGAAATCCTCCTTGTATGAGACAATGCACACGGATCACCCTACCTCTTGATCTCACATTCTCCTCTTGTATAAATGTAAACAAAGCTTATCCACAGACAGTGCATTTCAGTTATTTCCATAACCTGATCCCCGTCACAGGGCTGCTCGGATCTGGGTCTAGTCCAGGCGCATCACTGAACGGCTCTAGATGACAAATATTTTCTCTGGTCTTTGTCCTCGTAAAGTGATGTGTTGTTATAAAAAGTATCTTGTTGTGGATGTTTAGGTTTTTTTTTTAATTTTTATTGGAGTATAATTGCTTTACGATGTTGTGTTAGTTTCTGCTGTACAGAGAAGTGAATCAGCTCTATGTACACATACATCCCCTCCCTCTTGGACCTCCCCCCTGCTTCCCATCCCATCTAGGTCATCACAGAGCACTGAGCTGAGCTTCCTGTGCTTTATAGCAGGTTCCCACTAGCTATCTATTTTATA
This sequence comes from Hippopotamus amphibius kiboko, assembly GCF_030028045.1. NCBI lineage: Eukaryota > Metazoa > Chordata > Mammalia > Artiodactyla > Hippopotamidae > Hippopotamus > Hippopotamus amphibius. Next base: position 134,258,154 of record NC_080189.1, on the reverse strand, counting down.
CATGGTAGTGTATTTATGCCAATCCTAATCTACCAGCTCCTCCCACCACCCCTTCCCCTCCATGTCCACACGTCCATTCTCTATGTCTGCATTTTTATGCCTGCCCTGCAAAGAGGTTCATCTGTATCGTTTTTCTAGATTCCACATATATGCGTTTAGTATTTAGTTTTGAAGGTAGGAACTAGGGAATGGTTTTTGAAGCTGTGGGACTTTTCTAAACCCCGGTTTCTCATCTGTAAAATACTTGATTTTGGATTTCTGGCTCCCAGAAATGTGAGAGAATATTTTCTTTAGTTTTAAACCACCAAGTTGGTGGGAATTTGTCCCAGCAGCCCCAGGAAATGAGCCCAGCCCCGACGTGGGGGAGATGTGGGTTTGTCCAAAGATCCCAAGGAGGACCCGTGAGAAAGGGTAGTCTGAGATGTGGAGGGGGAGCTGGGGTCCAGGCCCCACGAGGTCTCAGAGACCCTGGGGGGAAATTTGGGTTGTTTAAGTACAATGAGAAGCCATGGCAATATTGGAAGCAGGAACAGTAAAAATTACATTTGATAAAAAAAGACCATACACAAATTTTAGGGGAAAACATGAGCTATGGATTTTGATATGCAAACATTATATATTTGTAATATATCATAGAAATGGGATTAATATTCAGAATTAATAAAGAATTTCCATAAAAAAAAAGGATAAATAGTCCAATAGAAAAATGGGCAAAACAAACAGAAAGACATTTCACAGAAGAGGAAAACCAAGTGGGCTATAAATATATAAAAAGATGTTCCAATTTATTAGTGATCAGAGACATATTCGTTTCACATTCTCAGACCTGTTTGGTCATGGTCAGAGTGTAAATTAGTATAGCCAGGGAGGGTGATTTGGCAATATTCATTTACAAAATCCGCTTTGTATAATATGCCCTCAGAAACACTTCCATGTGTGTAGCAGGTGGTTCATTGCTTGTAATAGACAAATACAGCCAAGGCATCAGCTTTCCTTTCTGGAGCCCTGGGTCCTCTGGTAAACATGCAGAATTCAATTCCTTGAGGCTGTAGGACGGAGGTCCCATTTTTTGCTGGCTGTCAGCTGGGGGCTGCGGCCAGTCGTGGAAGCTGCTCACAGTCACATGGCTCCTTCTCAACATGGCAGTTCGCTTCTTCAGGGCCAGGAGGAGACTCTCTCTCCAGGAGCCCTTGCAAAGACGGAAGCTTAAATTTACTTGGTGTGTTCAAGGGAGTGACCATTCCTTTAGGCAAGACTGGACACGCTCGAGGAAATTATTAATAAAATCATGGAACTTCTTCTTGTCTGGTATGAAGTAAATAAGCCTTTGAAGGTTTTTTACTTGTGAATTTTATTTTGTGAGAGATCAGAAGATACTCAATTGTGCAGTGTCAGTACGCTGTGTCTTTTATCTTCAACTTCTAAAAAAGATTGACTTACAGACCCCAGCGCTTTACTTTTTGATCAGACCAAGGGCTAATCAAAATGAACCATGCTAAGCTACAAGAAAACACAATCCCTGAAACACTAAGCTTCCTGCTAGCTCACTGCCCTGCGGCCGCTTGTGCAAACATTTCCGAAGCTTCCTATCTCCCGGAGAGCGCTGAGAAGTGCTGTCAAAAGCAAGTTGTGCAGGGGTTTGCAATCTGGGTTTTGTTTTTCTTCTTTTCCAGTGTGGATAAGCTCATGGATGATGTAGGCATTGATTAGGACTGAATAGGACCAGCAGTAGAAATGTATATACATATATATAGGCCTGAGATTTCCTGTGGCATTTGTCCTCTTTGGAACATTCACAGTGGAAAATAAAGGCATCCCTCTTCCCTCTGTTCCCTGTGGCTACAGTAACACAAAGCTGTGTTCTTTGGACACTTTTTGCTGCCCCAGCAGTCCATAAGAGATTTCCGCTTTGTCATTAAGCCACCATCATGAGCAAATTGTTTTGTCAGTTGGCCAGAACCTCTAGATATGCCAACATCACATTAGCAGGAAACTCCAGCTGTGTGTGTGGAGGTGGGGTGGCTGGGCCTTTAAGAAAGTTTCATCTTTGTTTCAAGTTGTCATCATCTTTTATCGGGTCCAGCAACAGCAGATGAAAACATATCCAGGGGTGTTTCCACATCTGGAACTTAGCTATCCCACTGAAGATAGTCAGGGTGACTCCAGGGAATAACCACGGAAAAGGATCAGAAATTCCTTCTGAGAGCCAGAGAAGGAACTCTTCCTTGTACCAAGATGCTCAAAGGATCCTGTGTCAACCCCACACATGCCCTGGGAATAATCAGACTCCACCACGGGCCCAGCGCTCGTCACCTCCTCACCTTTCCCAGCTGTAGCTCATGTACTGTTCATCTCTGTAGACCTGGGCCCTGTCCAGCATCTGCCCTGGCCGGAAGTTTATATGAAGTCTAACCAAGACTTGCTGATCTGTTGCACGCAGATCATTGGTGCTGCCTGTGGCTTAATTTGTTTAACTCTCTGGACCCCCACGTGTTCTTGGCTGATGCTCTCCGCCTAGCCCTTGATTTTGCCTCAATCACCTCAACTCTGGTTCAGCTACACTCAAGATGAGCTCTGCTCTGACATGCTACATCTTGGTTCAGTCACCTCTAACTCTAGCTTGTCTTTGATCTTTACTTATCACACTCTTCCTAAACTTTCCCTTCTAGAGCCAGACCGCGGTCCTCTCCCATCCCAGTGCTCGCTGACACACAAAGCCCACCTGCTTGCTGATGTCAGGTTGTCAAATCAAGGCACCCCCACCCCATCCTTGACTGTCCCTTCCCACGTTCCCTCAGGGTGAAACTCAAGCTCAGGGAGGGAGCAGGGTGAAGGATACGGTTAGACTCCAGAGCAGGATGAATGATAGGATGGAGATGGAAGACGATGAGTGTCCATTGACTACATTTCCTGGTAACATACAAAGCTGGACATTTAATGAGAGCTATAAAATAAGTATGGATGTCAAAATAAGCTCGTCAAAAAGACAGCGTCAAAACAAACTTGTGGTTACCAAAGGGGAAAAGTGAAGGGTGGGGAGGGATACATTAGGAGTTTGGGATGAACATACACACACTACTATATATAAAATCGATAAGTAACAAGGACCTGCTGTCTAGCACAGGGAACTCTACTCAATATTATGTAATAATCTATATGGGAAAAGAATCTGAAAAAGAATGGATATATGTATATGTATAACTGAGTCACTTTGCTGTACACCCGAAATTAACACAACATTGTAAATCAATTACACTCCAATATAGAATAAAAATTAAATTAAAAAAAAGACAGAGTCAAGCGGTACCATAAAAACATGTAGTCCTGCTGGCCACATCTTGTGTAACAATAACTGTTACAAGGTAACATTAATAACTGTCATTTTGTAGCATTTCTGAGTTTAAAGAGCACCTTTAAAAATTTTTTTAAACAGTAATCAGAACTATTTATTTATTGTTTATTTATTTATTGGCTGTGCAGCCTGTACAATGTTGGTTCCCCCACCAGGGATGGAACCCATGCCCCCTATAGTGGAAGCTTGGAGTCCTAACCACTGGACTGCCACAGGGAATTCCCCCTAAAGAACGTCTTTACATCTCATATTTAATCAATTCCAAAATGGTAAGATACATTTTAATGTATATTTTAACACTTCTGAAATCTCTGTGCATCTTGCAGTCAGTTTTACCACCACTATGGGCCAGGTGTCAGTTGTTACCTGTTGTCATTGCTTCATCTTTGAAAACGCCACATCAAAGCGGCAGCAGCCTGGAATAGTCCCACGGACAGTCCTCTCATAGTCCCCAAGGGCCAAATTCCTTGGTGGGGGTGGAAGGGAGAGAAGGATGGTGCATCAGATGGGTTTGCCAATTCTTAAAGGAGAATTCAGAAGAAGGCAAATTCTAAATAATTGTAGAGCCAGCTTAGGAGGTCAGTACCATTGGCTTTCAGCTTTTAGATGGATTCTTTTAGCATTAAACTCTTCACAGCACAGAGGAGAGTTTACGTAGTAAAACACAGCTTTCAGCAACTCTGAGTTAAAAAGCCATTTGGAACAGTACGAATGCGAAGATGTTTCTAATTTATTTCTCTTGTGTCTTCCTCTTTATAGATGCATGTATATCATAAAACCAAGGTCTGAAAAAGACTAAAACAGCTTTTTTAAGACACATAAGATAAAAATTCTCCATGATAAGAAAACATTGTCTCATTGTTTGGTAGTGTTTTTTTTTAATTTATTATTATTATTATTTAGTTTCCATCCCAAAAAATCCTGTTTTTTTTAAAGAACTTTTATTGAGAAATAATTGACATACAATAAACTGGCAGTGTTTTTTCTTTCTTAGAAAAGGTGTATTTACAGACAGTGGCTTTCAGAGGATGAAATATGTGTTCCATTTGGTCCCTGAGAAGAAGACGACACTGTCCTCAAGTGTGGCCCACTGGTCCTAGTTTTGGGGTGACGTGGATTCTTAGTTGGTAGGATTTCGTGGTGATGTGTCAGTTTCCTTGTGCACTTGTGTCTTGATTCAGCTTTTTTTTTTACTTTTTGCCAGCAACCCTGACTGATCCTATAGCATCTCATATGGGATAAGTGGTACCACAATGGAGAGGAACACCTGCAGAATATCTCCCAGAGCATCCTCTTTTGTGTCATTAGAGGGAGGAGATAAAGGCATGGACTCTTTCTCAGGAGCTCCTGAAGAACATGAGGATGTTGCATCTGACATAGGCTGGTCCTGCCAAAATGATAATAGATGTGGCCTTTTATGCTTTCCTCCCCGCAGATCAGGCACCTGGTGTGTGCTCCCGAAGCTCAGCAGGAGAGCGCAGGCTAAGAACACAGAAGACCCTGTGCCTGGTAGCCTCCATCCTACCTTCTCCTCCCCAAGGTGAATTAGCCTCAGAAGCACTCAGCTGGTGATGGGGACATGGTCCTGGCCAAGAATCAACAAGGACCTACTGTACAGCATAGGGAACTCTACTCATTACTCTGTAATAACCTATATGGGGAAAGAATCGGAAAAAGAATAGATACACAAGTATTGGGATGCTTTCTAAGGATTAAATTCAGAGTCTGACCCTTCAGGCAGAGACTGCAGTAAGCAGAAGTCAATAGGCAAGGGAAGATTTTGTAGAAACTTCAAAATTATTCATGAGAGACGCAAGGACCCCCCGTGACTTGCGAAGGCACCCACGGAGCCCGGATGCAGCTCCATGACAGGAGAGACATTGTGTCTCCACCACATCGTCTTCAGAGCTCACCCAAATGTCTAGCATGTAGTAAGTGCTCAATAAACATCTGATGAGTGAAAGAATGAATTCATGGGTCACCTGGATGAGGGCAAGGGGACCTTGGACATGAGGGAGAGGGAACTCCTGTCTCTCCAGATCTTCCTCCCATGAGTTTGGATTTTGAGGTCCCTAAATACCATCAGTGATGCCTCTAGGCAATGAAGATGGCCCTTTGGGGACAGGTGGGGAGCAGCTCAAAGAAGCAGGCATCCTGGGGAGAAGGAGATGATGGTATTTTTTTTTAATTTTTTAAATTTATTTATTTAAATTATTTATTTATTTATTGGCTGTATTGGGTCTTTGTTGCTGCTCATGGGTTTTCTGTAGCTGTGGAGAGCAGGGTCTACTCTTCATTGCAGTGTGTGGGCTTCTCATTGCGGTGGCTTCTCTTGTTGCGGAGCACAGGCTCCAGGCTCTCGGGCTTCAGTAGTTGCGGCACATGGGCTCAATAGTTGTGACTCGAGGGCTCTAGAGCACAGGTTCAGTAGTTGTGGCACACAGGCTTAGTTGCTCCGTGGCATGTGGGATTTTCCTGGACCAGGACTTGAATTTGTGTCTCCAGCATTGGCAGATGGATTCTTAACCACTGTGCCAACACAGAAGCCCCAAGATGATGGTATTTTGATGCCAGGCGGTCTAGTTGTATGTTAGTTTCTCTGTTTATTTCTCTCTTGTTGTCCATAAACCTTTAGTTTAATATTACAGTGCTATCAACTGTGTTCTAGGGAATAAACAGAGGGAGTTTATGTCCACATTTGGGTGAAAGCTTTAAAGAACAGCAGGTGCTTGTGGCCTGGCCGAAAACAATCCTAAAAGGAAGATGATTTCCAGGGATGCAGGCACCAGTATTACAGCTGTCCCTCCTTGGAGATTCTTACTCCATTGATTTAATTTTTAAGGAAGTGAGATTTTGGTCTCGTCATGTTGTCTTTGACCAACGTGGCCCTATTACTTTCTGCAGGTGAGTGTGAACCGAGGGCCTGCGGGAGGCAGGGTCTAGAAAACATGCACATGGCATTAGCCTGAGACTGCCTCTAGCATCTGACCGTCACAGAGCTGTCCCCACCAGGTCACCAGCCTCAGGGTGAGGGTGGAGGAAACAGAGCCACTAGGTGACAGAAGCAGAGGACCACAGCTGCCTTGGAAGCACGTCACACGAGTGTGTCCTGTGGGCATCAGATTGTGGGGTGACCACAGCACAGCATGGAGAATCCGTCAAGGGTAAGATATTTTTGTGGGCGACTTTCTGACACCTGTGGGTTTCCAGTTTTAAGTTTTTAAGACTTAAAAACCATGCAGCTGATCTTCCAACAAAAGGATATTTTTTAGATGTGTGGCCTGCACACGGGAGCTGCTTCCAGAATGAAGGTGCAGTGAGGACCTCAGGGTGAACTCAGTTTCCGTACTTGGGTTTTTACATTTAGATACAAAGGTAGCTTGATGCTGTAGCAGCTCTGAGAAATTGGCTGTCCTGCCTGGCATTGGCTGTGCCTGGCATTTTGTTTTGCAACTCCTATACAATAACCTATTTTAAAATTTTGTGTCAGATTGAATGAGAAACAAATTATAGACCATGTGCATCCACTGAACTTCACCCCTGAGATCCCACGGGTCCACTCTGTCAGAGATCTTTTTCTCAGGGCAATTAAACCTCCCAGCACAATAGCAGTGAGTGCGGTTCAGGGGTGGAGAACTTGAGCTTTGGAGTCACACAGACGTGTTCAAGCCCTGTTTTTGCTGTGCGAGCACATCTGAGGTACCCTCTGCCCTCCTTCCTCTGTCTCCAAGTGACAACGGCGGAACCCGCTCACCAAGGGGTGAGAGGATGGGCAGCATGTGTGTATAGCACCCGCCAAGGGCCTGGCCCACACAGAAGTAGGCAAATAACACACATGACTTTTGAAAATAAATAGCGGCCATGCGTGTGCTCCATCACCCAGGGGCCTTCCACCTCACAGCCTTCTGCTCCCCCAGCAGCCCAGGTGACAGGCGTGTGCGCAGGGGGCCTGGTCACTGCCTGCCGCCCCCACCCGCCCCGTCCCTGCACACAGCTCTGTGCCATGACCCCTGCCTGGGCCCCGGGGACACCTCCTGTGAAATCCGCCACCTCTGAGGGGTCCTTGTGGCTGCGCCCTGGGGGCAGGCCCTGCAGGGAACCCGCCGGGACCTGGTCCGCCTGTCCTGGAGGTCCTCCCCCCACCCCGAGCACCTGGCTTTTCCAAAGTAGGTCTTGGCCTGTGTGTGTGTGTGTGTGTGTGTGTGTGTGTGTGAGACAAGAGGCATAGTGTGTGTGGTGTGCACACGTGTGTGCAGTGCTGTCCTTGGGCTCCAGCCCCAGCACCTGGGCCTCCCGGGCCTCAGATCTGCATCTTGGATACAAGTCAGCCTCTGCCCGGCGAAGGGTCGATGCCGGTGGCTTTCCTTGCTTCAAAGCTGAGTGGCCTTTCCTGAGCTCCACAATGAGGGCCCCGCCTTTTCCTGGCCTGAGTGTTTACTGCTTCTGCTCTGCCGTCCAGGGGCCTCGGGGGAGCCTCTTTGCAGCAGCTGGTGCAGAGCGGGCGTCCAGCTCTGGGGCCTCCCAGCCGGGCCCCCCCGCCTCCAGATGATGGGGGGTCTGCTGCCAGACTGAGGCGAGGTCTGAGGATGGACTTGGCCTTGTTCCTCTCGTCCCCGGATTCAAACCCCCAGGTGTGCCCTGAGCCTTCTGTAAAAGCCTTACCCACAGAGTGTCATTTGCATACCAATAGCTAGAATAGTCAGTCACCTTTCCTGTACTTGGGGACCCACTGTGACAGTCCTGCAGCCCACGGACAGGGTCTGTGGTTACACTCGGCAGCACTGAGTGGCCTCGTTCTCCCTCCCCGGCTGGCTTTGTCCCATGGTTATTTACAAGCAGGCCAACAGATTGCACAGAGCAGCTTTAGAGCAAAGGCTCCAGAACGACACGCTTGCTTTTGATGAATGGCTGCCCCACTCCTCCATGAAGTCCCAGCCACCCACCGTCTGCCTCTCCCTCCGAGGGGCCCGTGTGTCCTGCCAGCCGGAGGCGCCTGCCCGAGCCCAGATGTTGGCACCAGCCAGGGCTCAGCCTCATCTCTTTCCTGCTGACAGCACGGAGGAACAAGTTCGCTCCCTAGAAGACAGATGAGTTTGGTACAGCCTGGAATTGTCTTATAGGGGTTGATAGTCCTGGGTATCACTGCCAAATATGCATCTACAAAACCAGAGTCACAAAGTCATAACTATCCCTGCGCTTAGGAAGTCAACAGTCTGTACCCAAGGTGCCAGGTGGGGAGGATGCTGTGTCTTCTTTCCTCCTTGGTCCCTCCACCCCACCCCACCCCCGCTCCCGCCTCACTCCTCTGTCTTCCTCCCCCATCACCACCCTGAACACACTGACATGCGACTCTCTGACAAAGAGAGGATGGGAGACACGTGGCTGGTTTGGATGGATGCTGTCATGTCAAGGAAGTACTTTTAAATGGAATACGATGGGCTGTGCCTGAGGAAAAGGCCTTTGGGGCTTGATCTGGAATCTGAGGTGATGGTCCCTCTGCAGCTGAAGCAGTGTATCATGGGACTTGGGATGCAGCCACTGAGGTGCTGGGAGGGATCTCACTCCTCCTCTTCTCATCTCCTCTCCAGCAGACTGCAAAGTGGGGCTGCAGTAAGGTTCTCAGGTATTTCTGCCATGTTGGTGTATATTACTGGTCATAGAGCTGAGTTTCGTGTTGCTTATGCAACATTTTCACTTCTGTAAAACTGCCCCAGGATTTGAGGTTTCTTTACACACTCTGTCTCAGGCTCACCTTCTCTGTCATCTCACAGAACAGTGCTGGGAGCCTGGGATGGCTGGACACCTGCCCCCAGAGTCAGTCTGTGGCTATGTCACCTCTGGGGGCCGCCACTGATGGTGCCTCTTCCTCCCAAGCCCTGACCATGTGTGGATGGCTTGACTTTTGACAGGAACTGCTCCTGGCTAATATATGCTGAGTACTTAGTGTGCTAAGCACTGTGCCAAGGGGTGTGTGTTTGTGTATGCACACACTTTCTCATTTACTCTTCAGATGATCCCACTAGGTAGAAACAGCTATTGCTCCATTTTTCAGGTGAGGAAACTGAGGCTCAGAGAGGTTAAGTCTCTTGGGTAAAGTCACACAGCTATTTAACTGTGAGCTGAAACTCAAGGTATGTCTGTTCACCAGAACTGGAATATTCTATTCCCCCCGGGACTGCAAGATTTAAAAGCAAGCATCTGAGGAAGAAGGCTGACCGTGCAGCCCTAGACCCCTGCCTGCCTTCATGGGGACAGTGTGTCTGGCCGTATTGGGTGGGGGCAGGGATTCTTTGTGGAGCTTTTGTCCACGTCCAAAGCTGGGCTGCAGGGAGCCCGTGAAAACCCCTTGAAACTGTATGCAAGGTGCTGTGGGTATACATGGTGTGGTTTGTTTGTTTGTTTGTTTGTTTTGAAGAAAGGACACATAATTTCACTGATTCTCGAAACGTTGGTGCCCACAAAATGTTGAGAATGTTGTGACAGAGGGTCACATCAAGTTACCACACCGCCTGCCCCTCTTCTCAGCTTTCTCTTGCCCCACCCCTGTTTCTGTGGTCCACCCCGTTTTGTTCAATTATTAGGAATTGAACCCAGGGCTTCTGTGAGGGTGACATGAGGTGGAAGGCAGAGAACCCTGACTGTTGCCATCCCCAAAGACCTGCCTGGCTGCCACCTTCCTCTGACATGAGGCTCAAAGTCAGTGGACTCTGGACCATCTCTGAGCGGGGAGCCTGGAGAGGGTCCTTGCTGGACCGCTTTGAGGTGATTTACAATAGGGTGGGTGGGCCCGCTTGTCAGCTGAGCCGGGGGGCCTTGCCTCCCTCTGCTGGAGGCGCCATTTGGAATCACAGGTGGTCTTGCTCACCCTTTAGACAGGGTCTTGAACTTGAGGGGCCTCCAATGACAAGACTAATACTCCCCTGCTGAGCAGAGATGGGGGAGTCGGGCCCTGGTCTTTCTCACTCATTTTCCTGAAATAGGAGCTGAATGTTGAATTCCCACAAGGAGCAAACCAAATTAGGGTGACGGTAGAGAGATGAAAATCCCAAACACCGAATGTTTCCAAGTGACGAACAGTTTTCTTCGGAATAGAGGCTGTGTCAGAAATAAAACCCTCTGAATTATAGACAATCACAAGAGCACTGGACCCAGATTTTCGTGGAACTATCCAGAAAGCCGTGGAACCTAGCATCAATTTTTCCATCTATCTTTGGTTGAAGAAAGTTGGCCTTGATAATTGAGGGACAGAGTTCTTTTTATCACTTCTTTCTTCTTTCCCATCCCGTCTCCAACCTGAAAATAGCCTCCCTTTAGTGGTCTAATGGCCAACTCTCGTGCCTCTGAAATAATACCAAAAGGAGCATATTTTGTTCTCTTGGTTAATTTGTCTGGTTGTACCTGAAACTGAACGAGGACTGGGTTCTCCACCGTATCTGGTTCACAATGGGTTAATATACCCAAAAGTCCTTTGGTGACCTAGAGAGGTACTGGTTCGCTTGAATCTACGAAGTGATTTTAACCTGGAGCTTCCATAAATAATTTTTGAAATAAGGCAGGTGGGGGTAAATTAATAAAGGATTTGGACTCTGGTTCATAGCCGGAAGTGGGTTGTGAGCTGCGCCAGGAGGTGACCCGCCCAAGAGTCTTGGGGCTGCGTGTTCACTACGTGCAGAGAAAAGGGAGACCTTGGGAGAAGCCAGGTCTTGGAAGAATCCCTTCCCTCAGCCACAAGCTCTAAATTTTCTAAAGGCTAGAATATAGTTCAAATAAAGCCCTTCTTCTCGTTGCCTTCCAGAAGGACAGTGAATCAGGGCTGGGAAAGGGATTGATCAGAACCACACAGGGGATCTGGGTCCTCACGGTGGGGAGGAGTGGGACATTCAGAACCCAGCTCCTTACCAATGTGTGACCTTGAACCAGGAGCTGAACCTGGGCGTGCCTCGCCTGCCTTACCTGTAATGCGCAGATACAATAGACTTACGATAGACTGAACCATTTTTCAACTTTACGGTGGTGTGGAAGTGATAGGCAGGCAGTGGGAACCATGCTTGTAATTTTGAATCCCGCTCTTCTCCTGGGCTGGAGATACACAGTATGATATGCCCTCAGGATGGGACTCCCAGCCAGCCAGGTGATTAGAAGGGGACACGACCCTTACACTTACAGCCATTCTGGACCCAGACAGCCATTCTGCTTTTCACTCTCAGTGCAGTAGTCGATAAATCACATGAGATGGTCAACACTTTATTATAAGCAGGCTTTGTGTTAGATGATTTTGCCCAACTTGGCAGGCTCATGGAAGTGTTCTGGGCACATTTAAGGTAAGGTAGGCTAAGCTACGGTGCTCAACAGGTTAGCTGTGTAAAATGCATGTTCAGCGTACGATGTTTTCAACTTAAGGTGGGTTTATTTGTACATAACCTCATCTTAAGTTGAGAAAGATCTATAGTCACTTGCCTTGCTTGTCGTGAGGATTAAAAGCACTAATATATACGATGGGTCGAGTTGAAATTGGCTCACAGCAAGTACTAGGTGAAGGCTATAGCTGTGATGACTGCCGCTTTTTTTATAAAAACCACCTTCTTTGTTCTACAGGATGTAAGAGCCCGAATTGCTGGACCTTGACGAGTGCCATCCACCCACCTCTTCTTTCCCCTGCCAGAATTCTGTATTCCAGACGCAAGTCTGTTTCTCCTCACCTTAAAGAAAGGAGAGCCAACCAATTCCTCCATTATCTGATCTGTAACAGTCCTTCACGCCAGAAACTTTGCCTTGTAAGTTCATTAACCTCTCTTCTTGAAATTAAAGCCATTTCCTCTCACTGAAGCCACTTTAAGATAAAGTGCTTTTCTCCTTAAAATAACTCTCCTATGTTTAAATGCTCTATTAAATCCCTTTTCTGGCTTTGCTTTTCTGGAAGAGAATTAGAATCATTCAACTTTTCTCTAGGGCTCCTTTCAATTCCTCCCCTGGAACTGTTCTTGCTCTCACCTTCTTGTTTCCTGCACGTCACTCTTAGAAACCAAAGCCACCACGAAATGAGCAAATGATGGCAATTCTGGCTGATGACGCAGGTGAGGGAGAGGTTGCTTCCTAGCTCCCGCCCATTCTCTGCCTATTCAGTCTTGGTATCATACTTGTCCTCATGGCCACAGTCAAAGATGCTCATGAGTGACCCTCATACGTCAACGGAGGGGACCCTTCCTGACTTTCTTCAGTGTCTCATCCCTTTCTTTGATCCGTCATTCACCCTTTTCGGCTCTTAGGGTCTTTTTGAGTCTGTCCAAGATGCTAGACTCACATCCAAATTTGGACTCGTCCTTCAGTCTACAAGGTGAGCTTCTTGAGGTAAGACATTGAACTCAGCCTCCAGGGCTCAGTGTGACACCTGGGTCACAGTAGACCTTCAGGATACACTGGCAGATACATTTCCTCAGCCAAGCTGGCAATGTGAGGTGTTAGGTCCTGTTAGAACTGAGGTAGGCCCTGAGGTGACATTTCCTGAAAGGTTTCCTCTCTCATATTCTCACCCAGACATGGCTGGGGAGTGTGTAGAGAGATGTGACTTCTCTCAAGCACTCTGTGCCCACATGGAAATGTGCTTCTTAGATTTTTTTTTTTTTTTTACCCAAGTGTTATTTTATCTTCGAGTTGGAAATTCTCAAGAAGCATTTGCAAAGCCTCCCAAAGGGAAAATTTGATGTTCTTAGGGCCTGGATGCCATTCTGATGAACTCTTGGAGAGATGGGGAAAGGAAAGCGGGACATTGTGAAATCAAACCGACAATTACAACGTACTGTAACTCTGACAGGGTTGGGAATTATTGGTTCGAGTCACACTTTCCACTGGGTCGCTGTCTCTGAGGGTTGTTCTTCAAAGAGAGTGACATAGCCCCTTGTTAAATATCCAGATGTCAGATTTACTCCCACTTCCTCCAGTGTGTGTCCCATCCACCCCAGGCAGCCGGTCCCACTCCCTGCCCCACAGTGAGTCTCATTTCTGTGGCTTTGCTGATACTGTTTCTTGCCAGGGATGCCCTGCCTTCTCCAGTCTAGGGGCATCTTATACAGCCTTTAAATCTTCCCTGAGTCATTATTCTCTGCTTGTTCATATCTGCACCTTGTCTTCCCAATAACTCATCACTGAGCGTGACGCAGGGGCGACCAGGGGCTACACTTCTCTCTCAGCCCTCAGTTCCCAGGAGAGCATCGTGCAGAAGAAAGAGATCTAGAACAGTGGACCCCAGATATGGCCAATTTCCAGAATTACCTGGAAAGTTTTGCTAACGATCTTCTGAATCAAAATCTACGGAGATGGACTTCCCTATTGGCGCAGTGGTTGAGGATCCGCCTGCCAATGCAGGGGACACGGGTTCAAGCCCTGGTCTGGGAAGATCCCACATGCCATGGAGCAACTAAGCCCATGCACCACAACTACTGAGCCTGCGCTCTAGAGCCTGCGAGCCACAATTCCTGAGCCTGAGTGCCACAACTACTGAGGTCCACACACCTAGAGCCCGTGCTCTGCTAGCAGAGAAGCCACCACAATGAGAAACCCGTGCACCTCAAAAAAGAGTAGCCCCCACTCGCCAGAACTAGAGAAAGCCCATGTGCAGTAACAAAGACCCAACACAGCCAATAAATAAATTAATTAATAAAATAATTAATTAATTTTAAAAAATCTACAGAGATGAGGCCCAAGAATCTGCTTTAAAAAAAGGTTTCAGGAGGTGAATCCAATAATTGATCATTTGAGAATTGCCAAGATGTGAGAGGAAATTGTGTCAAGTTCTTAGTACTTAGAGGGCAGAGCTGCTGAAACTTGGGGTTGGTCCCACAAAACCAAAACAACCTCCTAGGAGGTGCTGTGTGAGTCCCGCATTGGGGTCTGGGGGCACTGGGCTGCTGTGACACTATACACATTATGTTGGCTTTCCATTCCCCTGAGAGATTTATGCAATTAATTATTCTTATATCGTCCATCACATTCACCTTCAGATTAAATGCCATGGCTCTCACGTGTTAACCAATTCTGCACTGAAATAAACAAGGCTTTGCTGCACAACTATCATTTCACATCCATCCTACTTTGCAAAACGGCTCTTCCTTGGCCAACATACAGGATCAATTCTATCCAGCTTAGTTCTTAATAATGATTCTGTTCATGACATGCTTGTCTGTTCTCAGGAGGGACACCCCCAGCCACTGTCATTGCCATGTTCATCATGCTTTTTGAGGCAGTGCCTGTTTAACTGCGGTGTTGAGCTGGGCGTCTATTCACCCATGCAGGCAGAGTCGAGGCTGTGGGGTCTGACCTTTAGGCTCACACAGCCAGCTTTGCTCAGATGTTTGCCTGCATCCTTGCTAGTCTGTGGCTTGGACTGTCCCATAAGCCTCCAGTCTTAAGCCTTGGAGGTGCTTTCATATGTTCACATGAGAAATTTTTCTGAGTCTGGAGGCATTAAATTTCACTTCCCATGCAATATCCACATATTTTATTTTGAGTTATCAGGATGACACAATATCAATATCAATAAAACCATTTCTTCAGAACCTAATGTGTGTAGGACAATGTATGGGGTAGATACTGAGGCTTCAAATATTAATAAGATAAGGTTCTTGCTCTAGAGAGGACCATACTCTGATGGGAGATACAGAATGCCATTCATAAAAAAGCAATTTACAAAGCTAGACAGTAGATACCAAACACCAAATGAATGGCCCAGGCACTAATCACCCTCAGGCTTTGGAGGAAGGCTTAACCATGAAAAAATGGAAAATTGGAGAACTCTCTCTAACACAGGCCCTGGCATATAGCAAAGACTCAGTAAAACCTGTCAAATGAATAAATAAATAACTGGGTGATGGCAAGTTATGAGCTATGCCTTGGCATGTAGGTAGAGCATACTCGAGAGAAACACACACACACACTCACACAAGGCTTTTTCATCAATGAGGTTATGAACCTATTTTATCAGGAAGTAACATGAGTAAGAAATCGGGGAGAGCGTACCTTCTTGGTAAGGTTAACCTTTGTATTATGTGTGGCCATCATTTATTAAGCAGTGAAATGAATGGCACATACTAAATATTGTTTATTTGCAAGAAATAGATGAAACATTTGCTGTGTAATTTTATTGAGTCACAATACAGTAACGAAACAAGAGATGCCTCTTCGATCAGCTGAGCTACCTGGTACAGTAACCACCTGGTTTATTTTGTAATCAACTCATTTATATCCAGCACAGATTTGATACCAAACAATGTACAAGATCCAAGATAGGAAGCCAGGTGTAAAGAGGGTGAGGAACGGGGCAGAAAAAAACTAAAAGATGCTGGACTAAGAAAATTGAAGCTTCTCGCAGTTTGGGCTAAAAAGAAAGCATATGAATTCCCTAGAAGTAGGAATTAAGTATGTTTGCGGGAGAGGAAAGAAGAAACATTTCTTCTTGCTCCTAATTCCTGAAGGAAGTTTTTCATGGGACTATATCTCACCCCAAGCCCTTAGTTAATTGCTACTCTTCCCAGTTTTACTACTAGTGGCACCATTACCACCAGCTGGCGAACATCTTACATGCCTGCCACTGCTCTAAATCTCATACACACATTAAAAAGAGTTTAATCCTCCAACTGCCCTGTGAGTAGGTCCTATAATTCACCCTTCCTGCAGGCTACCCTTCCTGAAAGCAGCGGGTCTTCTGCAGCTGGGAATCGACATGCAGAGAGTGAGATGCAGCCAATGGGAAGCCTGGCCAACGGGAGATAAGAAGACCCTGCTTCAGAGACAGCTTTGATCTAGAGGGAGGGGCAGGCACATGGGGGCTCAGGACGAGGACTGCACGGGACAAGGTCTCAAGACTGAAGGAAGAACCATCCCCAGTAACTGAGGACCCTGGGTTATTTTGTTTTTTTGTTTTGTTTTGTTTTTTAATAACACATTAACTTTATTTTGAATGAATAGACTGTCATGATATTTGGGATTAACTTCAAAGTCATCAGGTAGAAGATAAGGTGAGGATATAGATGAAATAAACTGAACATGAGTTAAAGGTTGTTGAAAGGATCCTGTTTACTTGTTTGTTTGTGTGTGAGCTTTGTTTTTGTTTGGGTTTGGGGGGTGGGGTTGGCAGCAAGCAGGCTTTCTCTAGTTGTGCCGAGTGGGGGCTGCTCTTCGTTTGGTGTGCAGGCTTCTCAGTGCTGTGGTTTCTCTTGTTGTGGAGCACGGGCCCTGGAGTGTGCAGGCTTCAGTAGTTGCAGCATGTGGGCTCAGTAGCTATGGCACATGGACTTAGTTGCTCCGCAGCATGTGGGATCTTCCCAGACCAGGGCTCGAAACCATGTTCCCTGCATTGGCAGGCGGATTCTCAACCAGTGCGCCACCAGGGAAGCCCCACGACCCTGGTTTTGATTGGCCACCATGTTCATTGTTTAGAAGCAACCACGGCGCAGAGGCCAGTGTGCTGGACTCGGAATCCGAGAAGATGTTTCCAGCCGTGGAGATATGAGCATGTCCCTACACACCTCTTCGCTGCAGCTTCTCCATCTTTCAGTGACGGCGGGAAGGGAGCTCCCCCAGCCCCTGTGCTGATCCCACGGAAAGGAGTGTGAACGTGAAAGCTGCAGGCTCTCATTCAGCCCCGGGTCAAATCCCATGTGTGCTTATTTCTACATAGTTCCTAAGGAGCACTAAAATTCAGTATTGCTCCTTCCTAGTATTCAGTATTTTACTCCTTTTAATACTCTTCACCACTTCTATGCCTCCTCGATGTGTCCCAAGTCCTGCTCGTGGCTGCCTCTCAGCCCTGCTTGTCCTCTGCTTGTCATCACTCAGTATTGCATGAACTTAGGAAGGGGAAGAGTATTTATTGTTGTACAAACATCCTATTTTTATTTATTTTTAATTTTATTTATTTATTGCTGACGTTAAAATTTTTATTTATTATTTAATTTATTTATGTATTAAATTTTTAAATTGAAGTGTGGTTGATTTACAATGATTTACAATGATTCAGGTGTACAACAAACTGATTCCATTATACACATGCACATGTTCTTTTTCAGATTCTTTTCCATTATAGGTTATTACAAGATATTGAATATAGTTCCCTGTGCTATACAGTAGGTCCTTGTTATCCAACATCCTTATTTATTAAGAATAGAAATTTTATAAAGAATAACCCACCTATCATTGTATCACGTTAGCATATCGATTCCCACACCACTTTTAGTTTGTCTCTATGCAGGTATGATTTTCACTCGGTTGTCATCACATAGTAGAGACATTATCTGGTTCTGCTAATTCTATTTATTTAACACCACTCTAAACATTTCCCAAGTTGCTACATCGCCTTCATAATTGTTTTGGCTACTGGTTGAAAACTATTCCATGGGGTAAAATGTCTCATGATGAAACATAATTTTATTACTGTTGGACATTTAGACTGATTTTAATAAATAATGCCAGAATGAATGCCTTGGGTTTATAGCCTTTTCTCTCCCTTACGAATTAGAAGGAAAAGTCTTTATACTTTTTTTTTTTTCTAAAAGCCAGGCACAATTTTCTAAATCCCCTGTGTATTTATCAGCCTTTGCTGACCCATCTCTGCTTCATCTTGTTTTATCCTCTGGGATGTTCTGGTCTGCGAGGCGAGGACTTAGCTGCTGTTTCTGACCATGAGGTTTTTCCATCAACAAGTCTCTTCAAAGGCTGTTTCTTATTCTCTGAAAAGGCCAGAAGAGTTACATAGATGACCTGATAACACTTGCCTGATGGTCATCCACTCTGAAGAAGTGACCTCGTCCAAAGCAATAGGGGGAATTCTACCCAAAGGAACAAAAGTGCCGCCCAGAGAGTCCCACTCCAGCCCACGGGGGTTGGTGGTTCTTTGACCAGAAGTGGAAATAGCATGGCTGTCTGTATCAATCAGGGTCTGACCAGGAACATGAGATCCACTCCAAGCATTAAAACAGAGGCCGTGTAATGCAGTGAGGTGATGACACAGATGATGGAAAAGTTGAGAAGCCCAACGGGGATGTGAGGCAATCAGAGGTAGCAGGAGGTCACAGTTTCCTGGGGCTGAAGCCCAGAGCCAGAGTCAGCTGATGAGAGCTGGACCTGGGGGCAGAGCTGAAGTCATAGACGGGGAGATGCAGCCCTGCTGGAGATGCTACCGGAGGCAGAGAGATGGGGAGAAGCACCCCGGCTGCTCCCTCCCTCCTGCCACCCAGTCCCCATTGGTGCCTCTCCTGGGTTGAACCCAGCTGTCCCAAGATCCTGCGACACACAACTTGCAGGGGTGAACCCCTCCCCCAAAACACACACACTGCATATGATAGAAAGTGAAGTAGGAAAAGGATGAGGAATAGCCCAAAGCAAATGAGCCAGAAATCAGTACAAAGTCACATTCCAAAGACTCATTCCAAAGAGCACTGGGGCAAGAGAGAAAAATCCTCTGGAGAAGCTGACCAAGAAAGTGAGTAGAAGGAACTAAGTAGTGTAGTTTTAAGCACCCACATCAGCCACACACATCTGTGTTCTTCGTTACAACTGGTACCTCTAGCAAGTCTGAGCCGAAAGATGATTTACCAGAAGCTATCCGTAGGTCACAGCATCTCTGGAAAACCAGGGTCAGGCACAGAAGCCACACAGCTGGAAGCACAGGACAAGTTATATGGGGGTGGGGGTGGGGAGGCTGGCTGTCCCTACAGAGATGGGGCTGGGATCTTGGACCCACCCAGCAGAAAATCTGTACCAGACACGTGACCTGCACTCCCTGGGGCTGCGCCCGAGAGCCGATGTCTCCCTGCCAAGTGGCAATGACCTCCTGTAGAGTGGATTCAACCCCTTTCCTGGTCTTTACTGAGTTGAAGGCATCCAACTACCCAGACTGTGATCTGTGCTGTACCCCAGGTGCAAGAAGCCTGGAGGAGATAGTTTGGCTTCCACTTTGGGGAAGGGCAACTGCTGTAGACTGAATCGCATCCCCCAACCCCCCAAACTCCCATGTCGAAGCCCTAACCCCCCAGCGTGACTGTATTTGAACAAGGGCTTTTGGGGGTAATTATGTTTAAGTGAGGTCATAAGGGTGGGGTCCTAATCTGATAGGATCGGTGGCCTTGTAAGGGGAGGAAGAGAGAGAGCGATCTGTCCCCATGCAAGAACCAAGGAAAGGCCACGTGAGGACACAGCCAGAAAGTGGCCAGTTGGCAAGCCAGAGACCTGGCCATGCTGGCACCCCAATCTCAGACTTGTAGCCTCCAGAACCGTGAGAAAATGTATTACTGTTGCTTAAGACTGCCAGTCTGTGGGGTTTTGTTACAGAATCCCAAGCACTGAGACAAAGACTTAATGTGGAGTTCACGACCATCAATGGAATTCTGTTCACAAGACGTGGGGTGGCCATGCACGTGATACACGTCCCATACACCCCAATTACTGCCTTTTGTTTGCCACAAAATCTTATCAGGTCTTGTCCCACTTGTGACCGTGAAAAAGGATACAAATGAGGACAGTGGTGGCCCTGCTGGGAAATGGTACAGCACCAAGGCCACTTGCCACGTGAGAGGGCTGGTTCCTGTTAGCTCTGGACGTGATGGGGCTGGTCTGCATCCCTCGGCCATGCGACAGATGGGGCCACACCACCGAAGCTGAGCTCTCACCTTAGAGTGAGGAGGGACCCTTCCCACCCAATGCCGGACCCTTCCAAGCCTTCTGACTGTCACAAAGTCTGTTGTTTTCTAACTTCTGCTGGTAGACGTTCCTACAATGCGAATCTTCCCCCACGGATTCCAAATGAGATGCTCAACTAATAAAGAATGTGTGAAAGTCAGCCCCACTCAGGGGCAAGGGTTAGAAGGATCAGGCCAGGGTCATCCTTGAGGAAGACTATTTTAAGAAAGCTGAGTCCTCTGAGAATATCAGACACCCCTTCATCCACTTCCATTAAGATTCTGCTCCAGTGGAGTAAGACAGATTGAGCTCTTTCTGTAATAAGAACACCCATTAATGAGGTATCCCTGTATGTGTCTCTTATTGTATTAGGTTCTGGGGATAAAACATTGAATGAGATATTATTCTTGCTCTCAGGAAACCCATCGTCCAGAGATCATTGGGATGCTAAATACATATGCATATTAATGCCATATGATGGGTATTACTCTTTATTCTCTAGGTCATCCGGAGCCGTTGAATACCATAGTCATTTATTGAATTCAGAAAGAGATCACTGGGCTATAATGAACGACAAGAACTACCAGAGAAGAAGGAACAGAATATGATGAGAGCCTGGAGGAAGGACTGACCAGAAAGGGTTGCAAAGACAAGGATGTTGAGGGGCCTCGTGGGTGCTCTCAGAGCTTCTAATTGAGAAACCAGTTGGATGCAGCCACAGTAATCCCTTGGGGATGAAGCTGGTCAGCTGGGGCCATGGGGCTAAGCTGAAAGGGAGGCGACGTGGGTGAAGAGTTTCTCAGATGAAGGATTAATATGATTGGAGACCTAGGGCCTGAATATGGGGTTGGCAATGTGAGCAAGTGTTTCTTCTACTGGGAGATCTTTATAGATTATTGCAAGAGTCTCCTTGTTGGACTTCCTAGGTGGCACAGTGGTAAAGAATCCGCCTGCCAATGCAGAGGACATGGGTTCAAGCCCTGCCCTGGGAAGATTCCACATGCCAAGGAGCAACTAAGCCCGTGTGCCACAACTATTGAGCCTGTGCTCTAGAGCCCGTGGGCCACAACTACTGAGCCCATGTGCTGCAACTATTGAAGCCCACGCGCCTAGGGCCCATGCTCCACAACAAGAGAAGCCACTACAATGAGGAGCCCGTGCACCACAATGAAGAGTAGCCCCCACTCTCAGCAACTAGAGAAAAGCCTGTATGCAGCAACGAAGACCCAACACAGCCAATAAATAACATAAATAAATAAATTTATTAAAAAAAAAGTCTCCTTGTCTCTTTCTTCCATTTCTAAAAAATAAAACAGTGCAAAAAAACCCCCACATTAGTCAACGCATGGTCTCTGCCACCTCCGCGCCATCCCGCTGTCGCAGCACCAAAGGCAGCCCCCGCGTTTGTGAGCGTAGCTGTGACTGATACCACCCCGGTCTACAAGATCCAACTGGAAAATGCAGTCACTGTTTGCCTCCTAGTTGATGATTCCGAGGTCCCTTCTGACCGTGTGTGTAGTTATGAAGGGAAGAAGATGGAGGGGACGCAGGAAGGAAAGTGCTCACGGGAGGGGTCCCTTCCAGCTCCAGGGAGGGAAGGGTGACATCAGGATCACAAGTCCCCCTTGGTCTCTCCTACAGGCCTTCCTGGCCCCGTCCTGCTGTCCACCTGCGGCTCCGAACTGACAGGCTGTGCCCTGGCCCGTGGCTGCTGGGCTGTTTTTTGATTCCCGAGATGACCGTGAACAGGATAATTTATATGTTGGTGTAGACACACCTCAAGCTCCTTTGAGATGAAAGACTGTATGTAAAAGTGAGTTACAACCCTGCTGCAGGGGAGCACTGCTGAGTGTCTCCAAAAGCGGAGTACACCCCCTTTGGCCTCTGCGAACGGCTGGCTGTAAAGGAGTGTTGGCCATTTCAGCGGCCCCGATTTTAGCTGGTGTTTCTGCTGTGTAATAAATCTTCCTCCTCCCCCAAGTCCAAAGGCGGCGTTTGTATTCACCAAAATGCTGAGGGTGGGGGTGGTCTCTAGCTGAGGTCCACGCTCAGGCTGGATCTTTGCTTTTTAAGTTGTTTGGGAAGTGAGGACACACACACACAGAGACACACAGACACAGACACACACACAGGCAGACACACACACAGACACACAGACACACACACACAAACAGACACGTTCATCTTCCCTAATAACATAATCCAGAAGAGTTCCTCCCTTACCCCATAACCTCCTATGGGTTCTCAGGACACTGGTTTTGTTTTTACACAAAAGATCGGACTTGGTCCCGCTCCTGGGTCACTCTGTCCTTTAGCCCCCGCAGGCCCCTTGCTGTATGGGGCATGGCTGTCTGCAGGTGTGACTTGTTCCTGCCCGAGGCCCAGGGCTCCCCAGGCCAGCTCTGAGCTGGGCTTTCCTGCAGACGGTATCAGACAGGGTAGACCAACGTGTCTTTTTTTAGAAAAGACCGTCAGTGTCTAATCTTACTCCTCTGGAATGTTCCACAGTCATTTCACCTCTGGTTGAGGAAAAGTTGGTTTGAGGGTTCTTCGATCGTCCCCGAGCTGTTCCATCAGCTCTGCAAGCTCATTTCACTGGGAGGTGGTGGTGCCTCTGCTTGTGCCAAGCTCGTTTCCATCTCTCCTCCTCCCGATTAGAAACCTTGTGGTTAAAATAACACACAGCCTCTATTCAGAGCTCAAATCAGAGCTGCTCTCGGAGGCAGATTTGGGATTTAAACCACTCTGGGAAGACGCACCCAGCTGCTTTTTAATTACTCGATTTTAGACTTTCACGAAGAAAGCAGGGATCTCAGGTAAATACTTTCTTCCCTTTTTCATTGTTTCGCTGAAAAGATGATTGGGAAAATTGTGCCAGCGGGTGCCGGGAAAAGCCAGCTGCTTCCTAGCTTTTGATTGTTGAACGGGGCTTGTGTCTGTTTCTCTGAAAGAGAAATAAAGTGGTGAAACAGCATCTTAGGGAGAGAAAACTGCAGGGGCGATTCTCTGCTTGTGCAGAAAAGGCTGAGGGTTTGAGGAATACTTGTGGAGCCACCCAACATGCCTTTGGGTGCGTGTGTGTTGCAAAGGTGGGGAACAAGGGTCTGGTGGTCTGATTCGTTCTCTGGTGCAGCTGTTTGGAGGTTGATCATGCGACCAGCTCACACAGGAGCGGGTCCCAGCCCTGTCTTGACATCTTCTCTTCTAATCAAATGAAATTGAACTGGTTCTTTTTCCCTAACTGCTTCCTCCTCAAGCATCTGGGTACCACTACATCTGTCTAGCTATCTATCTATCGTCTATCTATCTATCTACCTGCCTATCTATGATTTATGATCAATCTATCTATCATCTATCTGTCCATCTATATATCCATCTATATCCTACTTCTAAAGTGTGAAATATTAGCCTACTATCTCATGTTTTCATATTTTTTTCATTTATGCCTTTCTCCAGTGATAGGACATTAAAGATTTGCCTTCCATCTCTTTGTAACATGTGTTAACTATTTCTTTGAACACCAATAACTATGGTCTCTGGAAACAAAAGACAAATTTGTTTGCAGAAGTCATTTTTGGGCAAAACTTGTCACCACTCCTCCAGACCTTTCTTTGTGAAATTTGTTTTATTTTTGCAAATATTTGTGCCTACGAAATCTTTCAATCTAGCTCACCTCGGCAGGACCAGCTGTTTATTTGCCAATTCTCAATCTCTCTCTCTCTCTCTTTCTCTCTCCCCTCCCTCCCTCCAGCTCTCTCTGTTTCTCTCTTTCTCTCTCTCTCTCTCTCTCTCTCTCGGTTCGCCCTCCTCCCAGAGATCATTATTTCCTTTAAAGTTTTCTTCTGAAGAAAATTCCACACCTATTGGATGACAGAGCCAAAACGATCAATCAATAATCAATCAATCATTGGTCAGCGGAATACTGACTCAAGTGCATTCTCTATGCTCTGTGTTGGAAGAGTCACTAGGCTTAGGGAAAGGTTATCCCAGTACACATAAATACCATCATTGGTGTTTATCATGTATTTTGACTCCTACCCACTCATTAAATAATTACCAAATACAAAAATGAAGTGCTCAATTTCAAGCTTCAGATTGTAGGTGAGGTTGAAGTCGTAATATGACTCCCATTCCTGAGAGCTCACCATGTGTCAGGTACTAAGTTAAGCACTTCACAAGCATCTTCTTTTTCTCTCTCAATAGCACTCATTTCACACGGAGGGGGTGGTAAGTGTTTGCCTCCTGTGGCTGATGTGCGAGTCAGAGCCCGAGCCTGGGGCTGGGAGGACATGCAGCTATCAGAGGTGGTCCCCGGGCTGGGCTAGGAAAGGCTGTCCAGCGTCCAAGCGACAGAAGGACAGATCTGCGGTTGAAGGGCAGGGTGGGAGGGGCCTGGGGGGCAGAGCAGCGATTTGTGCCCTGATGAGAGGCAGGCAGGGAAGGGCTGGTCCAGGGGGCAGAGGCGTGGTGCAGAAGAAGCCATTTGTGGCTTCTGGACCGAGGCGTGAGATGCGGAGTTGGACAATGGTGGCGACTCTCAGAGTCCCCAGCCCGGAAGGCTTTCTGCCCCGGTCACTATACACCTCCTGCTTCAGGTGTCTGCCTGAATCACCCCTCACCTGAGAAGCTCTCTTGACCCTTTTATTCAAAGAGCAACCCTGGGCCACCCCATTCACTTGTTTTTATTGCGGTAAAATTTACCTTTGTAACCATTTAAAAAGCGTACAATTAAGGGGTGTTTAGTACGTTCACGTAGCGCACAACCATCACCACCATCTAGTCTCTGAACATTCTCATGGTCCATGGAGGAAATCCCTTGCTCACGAAGCAGTCCTTCCCCGTTTCCCCCAGCCCCTGACGACCGCTGATCTGCTTTCTGCCTCAGCGGACTTTCCTGTTCTGGATGTTTCCTATGAATGGAATCATACAACATGTGGCCTTTTGTGTCTGGCTTCTTTCCCTGAGCGTGATGTCTTTAAGGGTCTCCCGTGATGTGACACAAATTGGTCCGTCCTTCCTTTTCGTGGCTGAGAGATATTCCACTGGATGTACAGAACCCATTCCGTCTATCCCTTCATCACTTGGCGGCCATTGGACTCGTCCCCAGCTTTTGCCTATTGTGAACAGTGATGCTGTGAACAGTCGTGTACGAGTTTCTGTTTGAACACGTGTTCTCAATTCTCTCGGGTGACTGTGCAAGTGAAAGCTCTGGGTCATATGGTGACTCGACATTTAACTTTTTGAGGAACTGCTAGACTCTTTCCCACAGCGGCTGCCCCATTTCACATTCCCATCAGCAATGGGTGAGAGTTTCAATTTCTTTACCTCCTCAGCAACATTTTTTTTTATTATAGCCATGATAAAAAACCATGTGTCTTATTATAGCCATCCTAGGGGATGTGAAGTAGTTGGTCATTATGGTTTTGATTTGCATTTCCCTCATAACACTGAGTCATTTTTCATGTTTATTGGCCATTGGCCCCGTTCACTTTTCTTTTTTTTTTAATTTATTTATTTATTCACTTATTTATTGGTTGAGTTGTGTCTTCATTGCTAGTTGTGGCAAGTGGGAGCTACTCTTCGTTGTGGTGTGCAGGCTTCTCATTGTGGTGGCTTCTCTTGTTGTGGAGCATGGACTGTAGGCACGCAGGCTTCAGTAGTTGTGGCACATGGGCTCAGTAGTTGTGCCTCGAGGGCTCTAGAGCACAGGCTCAGTAGTTGTGGCACACGGGCTTAGTTGCTCCGTGGCATGTGGGATCTTCCTGGCCCAGGGCTCGAACCCGTGTCCCAGCATTGGCAGGTGGATTCTTAGCCACTGCACCACCAGGGAAGTCCCCCCATTCACTTTTTATTCCTTTTATTTGGCTCTGTTTTTCTTTATACATAAGTCCTATGATGTATCACTCCCTATTACTTTCTCTCTTTATTTACATACTGTCTCCTCCTGTGACCAAGTAAGCTCCACGAGGACAGGAACCCTGTTTTGTTCATTATTTTATCTCCATGCCTAGGACAGGGTCCAGCATTGTTGTGACTCAATATATATCTGCAGACTAATTGAAGATCAAATTGTGGTTATTCCTCCAGGACTGCACCTAGAGCGTCCCTTTCCTGCAGGTGGATCCACAGTGGGGCAGCACTGTGAGGGGAGAGCCACAGCTGGTCTGCACACCAGTCCCTGACCTCATTCCCCACCCTCCTTACCCCCAGCTGAGGTTGCTAAGGCCAAAGCATTGTTGCTGTTTTGTTTTTTTTTTAAGAACAATGCATTGGCCTTAGCAACAGACTGCTCCCTGCATTCCACCCACCCCTTGGCTTGCGGGACGAGAGGCTGGAGCAGCAAAATACTCAGATAATCAAGGTTTGCGGTGATGACATCCTGAACCCAGATAGCAGCAAGGAGGGCAGAGCAGGAGGAGGAGATATGAGGTGGATATTTAAGGAAAAATCAGCACGACTCCATGACTGGCTGGGGTGTCAATCAAGGTCACTTCAGATTTGGAACTTGGAAGTTTGGGAGAGTGATGGCAGCATGCACTATAAAAGGAAGTTGCAAGAAAGAGTCTATTTGGGAGCAGGGGAAAGGGGCTTGTGGTTTTACATTGAGTTTGAGACAACTGGAGATCTGAGTGTACAAAGCTGGGATGCGGTGGCAGGTACAGCCCTGGAGCTTGATGGGGAACACAGGTCGAGCAGAGCGAGGTTGGAGAGCCTGGCTGGAGGAGCTAAATTGTCCCTTAAGCAATAAAGGAGATCTGTGAAATTCAAAGAATGGGCAAAGTTTCTGAGAGAGAGATCGGAGACAGAGAAATAGAGAGAGAGGCCAAACGCAGAAACCTTCCTCTAGTGAGGGGTTGGGTAGAAGACGGAGCAAAGCCAAGGCGGGGGGGGGGGGGGAGGGCTGGTGTGTGAGGGGAACGGGATGTGGGGGGAAACCCACAACAGGGAGGTGTTGGAGCAGAAGGACAGACAGGAGGTGTAGCAGGACACAGACAGGAGAGAGAAGCAAGAAGGAAAGAGGAGAGGGGCTGGTACCCAGAATACCTCCCAGCTGCTCATAAGAAAAGAAAGACAGGAGGCAAGGAGGCAGGACGGGAGGGAGGGATGTGTGGGCTGCACTGTGAGGTTGTGAAGAAGGCACTTGGTACCCAGCCTAGAAAACTTTGACTTGAGGAAGAGTGTTTAGTGGCTGAAATCTCCTCCCAATCATAGATGCCTGTGCTTCTCCAGCTCTGAGGCTGAAGAAGGAGAAAAATTCTGAGCCAAATACACTGTACGGACTCCACAACAGCCCCCACCCCCCACTCCCAATATGGTCACTCTTGTCACTAGATAGGGCTCTTGACATATTTCTGGAAGAGCAGCTACTGGCTACGGTGTTCTAGGCGGGAGCAGGGCACACCAGGACGGGGCGGGGTGGGGGGGATATTTTCTTAGATAGTATGGCCAAAATTAAAAACAAAAAAGCTTTCAGGAAATTGTCCCTTAAGCAATTAAAAAGCAGAGAAGAGTTTCGTCTTCATTCTGGAATGATGGGGACTCACAACTGACTTCCCTGGATGAGGTGTTTTCTGATTTCATTTGATCACTGATTCATGTATATATGTATTCTTCTAACAGATCTTCGTGCAAGCTCACTGTAGGCCCACTGACAGTCCCACTGGGAGGGAGACACAACACCTGTCCCCATTCTCCAGTCTTAATAAAGAGTCAGGTCTGACATATGATGAAAAGGGCTACAGGCCTCCGTTTTCACCCAGCTTAACCTCGTGCGCTCCTGCAGACTTCACAGTGACAAAATCCTGCGTTTGCTTCTTCGAGATGCACCTTTTCCTGTCGTAAAACATCTCTTTAAGATGATAGAGGATGTTTAAAGCATCGTCTATAATAATGGTTCTATTGTTCTGGAATTGGGGTGAAACACAAATAAAGAATTAGAGTTTTAGTGCCATAGGATGTTTTGTCCTGAAGGGAGTGGTGTGTTTTTTTTTCCTAGAAGTTGCCACTAGGAAATAAATGGTTAGAAAGCTTAGCATAATGTTAATGCTGGATACAGGACTGATGTAAAATCACCATTCTGATTTTTGCGTGTAAATTGTAAAGTCGGCCTTTGATCTTTTATCTTTATGAAGAGCAGTCATGGCTATTAATGCAAAGGCTAATTTACAAGAGCAGGTGACACAGATAAAACAACTACCCTACTGGCCTTAGGCTTTGAAAAATAGTACGTGGGGTTATTTTATAATAACCTTGCTTTCCCAATTCTTAATTTTCTTAAATTAATATGAGAATTATGCTGAGGATTTCAGCACAGACAAACTGAAGGTGAGGAACTGGGCCAGAAAACTGGCAGAAGGATCCCCTCAGGGGTTAAACACTCCCCTCAGTGCAGGCTGGTGAGGAGCACGGTCAAGCTCAACTTTTGTCCTCTTATCAGCCTCCTTAACACCAGCCAGAGTAGGGGTGTCTGATAATTATTTCCCCTCTCCCCTCTGTACCCCTCTTCACAAAATCATTGCCAACTGCAGCTGGCATTCCAGGGCAAAATGGCATCGCAGTTGGCCTTCCCTGGTGGCACAGTGGTTAAGAATCTGCCTGCCAATGCTGGGGACACAGGTTTGATCCCTGGTCCAGGAAGATCCCACATGCGGTGGAGCAACTAAGCCCATGAGCCACAACTACTGAGCTTGTGCTCTAGAGCCCGCGAGCCACAACTCTTGAGCCCTCACGCCACAACCACTAAAGCCCGTGTGCTTAGAGCCTGTGCTCTGCAGCAAGAGAAGCCACCGCAATGAGAAGCCCACGCACCACCACGAAGAGCAGCCCCCACTCACCCACCGCAACTATAGAAAAGCCCATGCCCAGCAACAAAGACCCAATGCAGCCAACAAATTAAAAAAAAAAAAGAAAGAAAGCATTGCAGTTGAGAGAGTGGCTTTAGGAAAACAATTGACCCTATTGGGGCCCCAACCTGCCTCTTTTTATCATGTGATTTCTCAAAGCTTCCATATCCCCCATCCTAAAATCAAAATAATCAGAGCTCCTAGCCCACGGGAGTGTTGTGACAATCAAGTGAGCTAATGTATGCAAAGCTCTCCTCTCGCTCCATCAACGTGAGCTATTATTACCACGGGGGCACGTGAATCACAGAATCAGCTGTCATCTTCCAGCCCAACGCCCACCTGCCTCTCTTCTCACTCCTGCAAGTTGAATCCTAAGGCATGGTTGTGATGAAGTTCCTCCTCCACTCACAACCTTGACTGAATGAAGTTCAAACTCCCTTTGCATGGCCTGGGAAGCCCCCCAGTGAAGGCGCTTCCCTCTCTCTCCCCTCTACAATCCTCTCCAGCCCTTGCGAGCCCCGAACCCCAGGACCAGCCTCTGGGAGCCTGCTTCAGCCTCGTTCCTCATGCTGGCTAGTTCCCTGCTGGACGATTTTGGCTGGAGTTCATCTCCTTTGGTGCATGGGCATGGTACTTGTTCCGTGCATTTAGGTAGCACTTACCACTGTGAATATGTCTGGTGTTATGGACAAAATGCCTTGAACATGGAAACAAGGCTTTAGTTCTTTATGTCTCCTATTGTGCTTTGCAAGCAATTCTGCACATAACCAAACAGAAAATGTTGGTTGAATTGAATTGAAAAGTGGACTCTAGGAATGGTTATTGTCAGAAGGTCATTACAAACTTATGGTTGCCAAAGGGCAAAGATGGGGGGCAGGGATAAATTAGGAGGTTGGGATTAACATATGCAGACTACTATATGTAAAACCGATAATCACCAAGGACCTACTGTAGAGTACAGGGAACTCTCCTCAATATCTTGTAATAACCTATAATAGAAAAGAATTTAGAAGAATATAGATAATGTAACTGAATCAGTTTGCTGTACACCTACAACTAACACAACATTGTATCAGTTTGGCCAAAAAGTTTGTTTGGGTTCCATAAGATGCTATGGAATAAACCTGAACGAACTTTTTGGCCAACCCAATAAATCAACTATCACCCAATATAAAATTAAAATTAAAATAGAAAGAATGTCATTACAGTAACAGTAGAGAAAGGGCTTGTTTGGGATCAAAAGAACCAATATTTATGTATACGTGTTTATATATGTGTTTTTATATATATTTCTTCATCTGTGACATAGACAAATGACATATGACGTTCCTTCCAACTCTAAATCTGTGAATCTGAGTTATTGGTCTTGCTATCCTTATAATATACTTTTTAAAAATAAATTTATTTATTTATTGGTTGTGATGGGTCTTTGTTGCTATGCGGGCTTTCTCTAGTTGTGGTGAGTAGGGGCTTCTCTTGTTGCAGAGATGGGCTCTAGGTGCACAGGCTTCAGTAGTTGTGGCACGTGGGCTCAATAGTTGTGGCTCACAAGCTATAGAGCGCAGGCTCAGTAGTTGTGGCACACGGGCTTAGTTGCTCCGAGGCATGTGGGATCTTCCCGGAGCAGGGATCAAACCCACGTCCCCTTCATTGGCAGGTGGATTCTTAACCACTGCGCCACCAGGGAAGCCCCTTATAATACACTTTTTAAATATTATAGCAATAGAATAACCAAGGCTGGGTGGGAGGCGAGGCCCTTCCCAGGCAAAGGCCACTGTGAGTCTGCTTGTTATTTCAGTGATGCTTTTGAAGTCAGAATGTCACAGATTTTCTCTTCAGCATGGCAACACTTGGCAGGTATGTTAGTACCTCACCCACAGAAGACACCCCATAAAACTCTCTTGAGTGAATGGTGATTAATCTTCCTTTCATTAGAAAAAATAATGACAAGTTTTTTAATATATTTATGGCAGGACTCTGCTTAAAAAACAGTCCCAATTCCCACCAAGCATAATGAACCCTCCTTTATACGTTATGTATACATTAGCTCACATGATTGTCACAATGGTCCTGTAGGCCAGGAGTTATAAATTCAGATTTTTTTCACTGTAGATAGCATTTATTATATAGCATTATTTGTACAGTTTACCGCTATCTAAAATTATCTTATATATGTCATTATGTTTATTGCACCTCTTGCTGTAAAACGTAATCTCCACGAGAACAGGGGTTTTTCTTTCACCATGTTCATTACTGTTTTTCTAACACAGAGCCTGGTATGTAATAGCAGCTCAATAAATACTTGCTAAAGAGAATTGAAATTTATATCAAGAATCTGGTACTAAATAAAGTCTACTAGAAAGGGAAAATCATCTAAGCAATGAAGAAAGCTCATTCTAAAAAAAAAAAAAAAAAATGAAGCCTGAGGCACAACTGAGGTGTAGGGAGCAAGGCATAGAACTAATGGGAGTTTTTTACCCCTGATTTCTTTTGGGAGAAAAAATGGAATGAGACAGAAAATGAGAAGTTGAAGGTTTTGGAAATGATTAACTGAGACCTTTCTTTTGTAATGTTTTATTTTCAGAGGTAAGAAGAGTTGGGAATAAGTGTAGATTTCATTTCCCCCATTTTGAATACTTTTCTATTTTTTAAATTTATTTTTAATTGATTGATTGATTGACTGTGTTGGGTCTTCGTTACCGCTTGCAGGCTTTCTCTAGTTGCGGCGAGCACAGGCTGCTCCTAGTTGCAGTGCTCGGGCTTCTCATTGCAGTGTCTTCTCTTGTTGCAGAGCACAGGCTTCAGTAGTTGTGGCACGTGGGCTCAGTAGTTGTGGTTCACGGGCTTAGTAGCTCTGAGGCATGTAGGATCTTCCCAGACCAGGGCTTGAACCCATGTCCCCTGCATTGGCAGGCAGATTCTTAACCACCGCGCCATCAGGGAAGCCCCTGAATACTTTAAAAGGGGAAGAATAAGGAATAGAGAGATCGCAAATTTAGAGGACGTCCATGGAAGAGATGGTAGAAAAAGATGGTGTGGAGCTTAAATCAAAAATCCCAAAAGACAGTGCAGCCATCCCGATGGTGAGAAAGTAAGCCAGGAGTTTAAAGGTTATCAGGGGCATCAAGTGAAAGACACAGTGAGAAAAGTCAAGAAAAGTGTATTGCTGAGCAAAGAACCACAGATGGCAAGAACCACCTGGCTTGCCAACAGGAGACTGCAAGGCTCAGAGGAAACAGGAAGTTTGGGGGTGACTGTAGCCAGTGGAGCAAATAAGGGAGGAGTGGGTGGAATTTTAAGGTTGAAGATTTCATGACGAAAACTCATGGGACAGTGAGGACTATGAAAGGGCTCTTAAAGAGAAGATGCGTCATCCCAAAGACTAAAGAGACTTGATAAAAAGATGTGAAAGTGTTAGGAATTGGAGCACACTTGGCATTCTGAAAATTGTCTTAGAAACACACCAGAACTCACCCGTTCTCTCGTTCAGCATTTCCTGAATATCAACCAGGCACTGAAGACACAGAGGTGAAGGAATCAGGCCAAACACAAACCCTGCTTTCTTTCTTTCTTTCTTTTGTGAGTTGATTTTATTTGGGGCAAAATAAGGACTGCAGCCCAGGAGACAGCATTTCAGATAACTCTGAGAAACTGCCCCGACGAGGCCGGGGGAAGGTCGTTATATACGTAATCTTGGTGAAGGAGGAGTACATGCAATCAAACACTTATTTTTGTAGAGAAACCCTGTTTTCTTGGAGTTTACAAATGAATAAAGTGAATAATCTCACTGATGAATGTGTGTGTATGAATATACATATATATACACATTCAAGTAGGTGTTGGTCCAAGGAGTTCATGAGGAAGAGTGAATAACAAAAGAACCAGGAATAACAAAGGAACCAGGTCTGGATGGAGGGGCGGGGGGTGGATGTGTGAGCAGGCTTTCCATGCAGGGGCATTTGAGCTGGCATCTGAAGGGGGAGAGGGGTGGGGCTGGGCCAAAGAATCTTTCTAGAGAGAGGGGACAGACCACGCAAAGTCCTTTGGAGGAAGGATTGTAGCACCTTCTGGAAACAGGAGGAAGATCAGCACAGCTGAAAACAGAGAGTCAGGAAAAGTGGGGTCAACTGAGACAGGGGCAGTGGGAAAAGCTCCCTCAGGAAGGCCAGAGGGTTATGGTAGTTATGTGGGGTTTCATCCCAAGAGCAGTAGGACATCGCAGGACATCTCTTGCTTAAGGGAGGGATGGGATGTGGCCAGGAGGAGGACTCTCCAGCTAAGCAGTACTGTGCTCACCAATTTGTGTGCCAAAACCGTCTATGTGTTCACCACCTTTGATGGACAAAGATCTGGATGAGCCTTTGCTCTTATTCTTTCTGTCCGTTCTTCCATTCTTGAACTCTTCACATTTTCTGATGGTCCGAGGCACCAGATGCCATACTTTTAAGGTACAGAGGCTGCTTATCCTATGCTCAGTGGTCATAGACTGTTTTTCTCTTTTGCAAAGGATTTCAACTTTTCCTTTCCATCGTGCCTGCCTCTCCCTCTCTCATTGGATGCTTCCAATCTATTGTGGGATGGAAAACCAGAGAACCAAATCGAGAGGCTTCAGTTGAGCTGAAGTTCATGGGCTTTGTGGCTCCCCGGGTGCCCTGTGGGTTTCCTCCTCTGCCCAAGTGGTACTCCAGATGGCAGGGCAGCTACAGGAAGTTCCAACTGATGCCTTAGAGCTGCACTGTCCAATATGGTAGCCCCTGGTCACAGGCGCTATTTAGATTTTAATTCGTTCAAATGAAATAAAGTTAAAAATTAAGGCCTTCGTCACACTAGCCACATTTCAAGTGCCTGCTGGCCACGTGTGGCCAGCAGCCACCCTATAAGACAGCACAGATTTGAACCCTTGTATTATCCCAGGAGGTTCAGCTGCACAGCACCGTCTTAGAGAGCTGCTGGAGACCACGAGCCAGATGGTGTACGCTATTGTCATTCATATTTTTTAAACATCTCTCTGACAGTAACTCCAGGCATGTACCAGCCTTTCTCGTTCCTCTAAGCATACAAAAATACATTGCGTAAATTATTCCTTTCGGAATTGTTATAATTACCGTAATGCTATTGAAAAAGCACTCGGGGATCTGCTATTTCTAGCAGAGAAATGGACTCAAAGCTAATTAAAATTCAACAGCTGCTCCCGGAAAATCTGAGCTTGATTCACCTTCCCACGGTGTCTCCAAATAGACACCCGTCGCATATGTGTCAGTCAGCCTTAATAATCTAGTTGAGAAATTTCAAGATACCACCTGAGCCTTCCTCAGTCCGTACCGCAATCTCAGAAAACCAGGTACTTCAGGAACCTGAGACCTTGGCACAAACAGATGTTCATTTTCTGAAAAAAAAAGAAAAAGAAAATGAGTTTGTTGAACTGATGAGCTAGTTATCCTGTGTTCTGGGCTCAGAATCGCAAATGAAACAAGAAACAGATCGAAGATATTCCGGCTGAATGTTATACAAAAGTCATGTCAAGGTGTGATGAATAATACATGAGCGATTCCTTGATTTTCATGATGCACCAGCTTGAGAATGCCATCTGAGCCTAGAGGTTTCCATAATCATCACAATAATAATAGCACTTAGACATCACTCATCCTTGTAACAACTCTGTAAGGTGGGTGGCATCTCCCACATCTTACAGATGAGGAAACTGAGGCTCAGGAGGTGGGGGATGAGAGGCATAGCAGGAGTCCAGCTCTATGACCTGTGACTTTGCACTCCCCAGGGACCCCCCAGCCCTTTGCTCTCAGATGCATGTGCTTCTGTCTCCTGGCACCTCTAGAGATGGGGAAGCCTGTGGAGGGAGGTCAGGAAGACACAGCAAGGCAGAGTGACGGGGAGAGGAGGGCTTCACAGTCCATGCTGATTGCTTCTTTCTGGAAGCTTCTATGCTCTCTCGCTCCTCTGGTGACGGTGTGGCTTGTGTGCTTTGAACCTTGGC
Organism: Hippopotamus amphibius kiboko; assembly: GCF_030028045.1. Classification (NCBI taxonomy): domain Eukaryota; kingdom Metazoa; phylum Chordata; class Mammalia; order Artiodactyla; family Hippopotamidae; genus Hippopotamus; species Hippopotamus amphibius. Next base: position 134,223,299 of record NC_080189.1, on the reverse strand, counting down.
TTTTACTGACAATGAAAAAAAAAGTGGAACGCAGCAAAGTTTTCTGACTGTTGTGGTCAGCTGACTTACCACGACCTGAGTTTCAGAGAGAATTCCACGCTTTAAAGAGGAACAAATAAGCAAATAGAAACAGACAAACAAAACTACAGAAAGTCTCTAGAATGAAAGGAAACAGCCTGTCTCTTGCTCATTCAGTCACTGTTCTTTTTTTTTTTTTTTTTTCATTCTTTTTCACTATGGTTTATCACGGGATATTGAATAGAGTTCCCTGTGCTTTACGGTAGGACCTTGTTGTTTATCTGTTCCCTATGTAATAGTTTGCATCTGCTAACCCCAACCTCCCAATCATTCCCTCCCTCCACCCACTTTCCCCCTTGGCAACCACCAATCTGTTCTCTATGTCTGTAAGTCTGTTTCTGTTTCTTAAATAAGTTCATTTGTATCATTTTTTAGATTCCACATATAAATGATAATCATATTAATATTTGTCTTTCTCTGTCTGACTTACTTCACTTACTGTGACAATCTCTAGGTCCATCCATATTGCTGCAAATGGCATTATTTCCTTCTTTTTTATGGCTGAGTAATATTCCATTATATACCTGTACCGTATTTTCTTTATCCATTCATATGTCAACACACATTTAGGTTGCTTCCATGTCTTGGCTATTGTAAATAGTGCTGGTATGAACACTGGGGTGCATGTATCTTTTCGAATTATATTTTTGTCCAGATATATGCTCAGGAGTGGGATTGCTGGATCATACTGTAACACTATTTTCAGTTTTCCAAGGAAACTCCATACTGTTTTCCATAGTGGCTGAACCAATTTACACTCCTGTCAACAGTGCAGGAGGATTCCTTTTTCTCCACACCCTCTCCAGCATTTGTTATTGGTCATTTGTTCTTACCACTGCTTCCGGGATAAAGTGCTATCGGCAGCGAGGCTGACATTTGAGGATTCTGTAAGATCTCTCCCCTTGAGAATCTCAACTGCTAACCCAAGCAGCTCGTAAATATTTTCTAAGCAGCTGTCTTGTCATCTAAAGATAAATGAGATGCAGATCTTGCCCAAGAGGAACTCAAAGTCTGGCCTAGGACACCAAAGGATAAGCAAATACAGGCATATTTCATTGTATCGTGCTTCACAGATATTGCATTTTTTTACAAAATGAAGATTTGTGGCAACCCTGTGTTGAGTAAGTCTATTGATGCCATTTTTCCAACAGCATCTGCTCACTTCATGTCTCTGTGTCACATTTTGATAATTCTCACAATATTTCAAACCCTCCACCAGCAAAAAGATGACAGCTTGCTGAAAGCTCAGATGATGGTTAACATTTCTTAGCAATAAAGTATTTTTAAATCAAGGTATATACATTGTTTTTTAAGACATAATGCTATTGCACACAATAGACTGCAGTGTAGTGTAAATATAACTGTTATATGCATGGGAAACCAAAAAATTCCTGAGACTTGCTTTAGTATGAGATTCACTTTATTGTGGTGGTCTGGAACTGAATCCGCAATATCTCTGACGTCTGCTGTAATTAAAACACAGCAGGATAAATGCTATGAAACCAGGACAGATGAAGTGTAAATGAGTGGAGAACTAAATGCACACTTCCAAGCAAAAGTTCTGCATTATGGTGGGTCGGATGGGGATGCAAGCTTAGAAAAGGGGTAAGATGGGGGACAGGCTATAGGCTCTGGTTAGAGGTGAGGCAATGCAGACAAGGCACCCAGGACACTGGCACGCATTATTGAGGTCACGGGGCCACTGGTAAAGCTGGCCCAGGCTTCATTTACAACAAAAGCTATGAGTCACCCAGGGGTAGAATCAGCTTTTACCATTGACTAGTAAATATCTATCAGCAATACTAGAAGTGAAGAAATGAGTCGGGCATTAGAAAATAGCTTCAAGAGATGAGAGCCGTGGATTACCCATCAGGGCAAAATTGGGAACTGCAAGTTCAAGGCAGGAGAGAAAAATGGGGGCGTGGACCACGGAAAGATCCAGAGTTCCAAGGCACAGAGGATGAATATAAAGTTTGTTCCAGGGCCACGGGCAATACAGGAAAAAGATAAAGGGATCAAAGGGACTCAACCAGACCAGCCTGAACCCACCCCAGACTGAGAGTTGCATCCCTGTGTCCAACATCTTACTCAGACCATTTGAATGGAACTAATTTCTGGTGAGAACAGGATGTTCCTTTTTGCTCTCCCGAATGAGGGTACTCAGTATGCTTGTTTGAGAGAGAGTGTGGGGGGAGGGAAATCACGCCACACCTCAGGGAGATCGCGGAGAGAGAAGCCAGGCAGGAGACCGGGTGATGAGGATGACAGAGAACTGGTAGGCTGAGTCTGTGAGGTGTGGGGGCAAGAAGAAAAACAGTGGGAGTGGGTGGCTGCCCTTTACAAGGGCGGGGATGGTGCTTCTTTAGTTTTGAGCAATAAGAGAAGAGATTTCTTTCCATAAGTCCACCGCCCACCTCCCCCATGGAATGCAGGCAGTGGTAAAATCCTCTGCCTCCAATGCAAAGGTGACTATCCTATACGGCCCCTCACACAGTGACAGTGACCCCACAGCTGTATTTCACAGTAGCTCCCAGGACACAGACTGAATTTTCATCCTGACTTCAGTACAAGAAACGACAAAGCAGGGAGGTGAGTTCCTGATGACTTGCTAGAGCATTCCCAAAAGAAGTATCACACACCTTCCTTTCACGTGGCAGAAACCATCTCACACTCAGCAAGTCCTCAGGGACCTAGCAAAGTGCTGGGCGAGAAAGACAGAATCCTACGGAGTCCCCAGCTCTTTATAACAAGACACCCAAGCTGTCAGGGGACAGCTTCATTTACTGCAAGCGATATCAATAAACTAGTATTCTACAAAACCAAAGAGTTTAGAGTTTACTTTGGAGAAGCCTATGAAAGAGGCTTGACCTCCAAAACTCGCTGAATCTCTAAGCTATGCTCTGTCCCTGGGGTTCCCTTGGCTTTGGTGCTGCCAACCAGAGTTAAGGCCTGACTATCAGAGTCCTGATAATACGAGGGGCTGGAGTTCAGGATGTATTTGCAGTGACTCAGGGACACAAGGCACTGAGCCATTCTATAAGCAGATCCTCATCGTTGGCTCAGAAAATCCTCAGCCTCTTTCTGTTTGTTCTGCCGTCCTCAAGGGGGCCATCTGTGGTCCTCTGCCTTGCCCACCTCTCCAAGGCACCTTGAATGCACCACCGACTTCACTGACTTGCCAACTCCGAATTATCCACTGATGTGGGTGCCCAGATGTGGGGAGCATTGGGCTTGTAAGTGACTCTAATACATACACACCGGGACGTGATCATAGAAAGAATATGCCGTTGGGGTCCACGTGGGAAAACTAGAAGCCTGGGTTTTATCAATATTTAAACCACACCCAACTTGAGTGATACTTAGTCTTGGCTGCAGGTAGATTCCTTTTCTTACTTGGTCTCAGGACCTACACAGAGAGCACAGCTCCTTCACATCTCAAAATCAGAAAGGACAGTAGACTCTAAATGAGTAATTTAGGGCTGGTGTATCTGCAGATTTTGAATTCCGTCTATAGTGTATCCTTTCCGCTATTTTCTAATTGATCCAAAATTTCTATTTTCTGGCTAAAATCCATGGCTTACTTGGAGCATTTTGCATCCTTTTCACTTTCAACCTCTGCGTACGTAGTTTGTCTCTCTTTATGAACGCTTTCCCACAACAGAACATTTTTTGTTTCTAGCAACTCATAAGAGGTGCTGAGCAGAGGAACAGCAAAACCTGCACTGAAATGTAGATGCTAAGCCGTAAGCTAAGCTCATTCACCAGCTACAGGGCTCTCGCTCTCACCCCAAACCCCGCTCTCAGGCTAATTCCAGTCTGAGAACAAGTGATCATGCCACAGGCTTTGGGGGTTGTTCACAAATGGTCAAACCAGGAACATTCAAGCAGCAAATGCCCAGCGGTCAACATCCTGGCTCAGGTGCTGCTGCCAACACCGCCCAAGGAAGGAAAATGCTCCTTTCTTAAAGCTTCTAAGCCATTACCACGGGGACTCTGTGACATACATCACTAGGCTGTGTGCTCGGAGGGGAGGCTTCTGCCTGGGATGTTGTCCACCAGCGCAGGCGTCGCTGAGAGCCTTCAGGGGCTTCCATCCCCCAAGTTTGGTAAGCTAGGACATTTCCACCCGCTGGCTCTTGTTTGAATGGATGGGGGAGGGTTGGGTGGGGGATGGTTCTGACAACTGTGGAAGCCCCTAGCGGCTCTGCTTGGCCTGCCACACAAATGTGTCTCCCTGCTGCTCCGGCCCTACTTGGAGCCTCACAGACAGCAACCCAAGCACAACCCCCCGGCGACACCCAATCCCACCCCCCCACCCCTATTCCCATTCTCCACTCGTCTTTCTTTTTCTAGACAATCCCTATGCATCGTAGAAAACGTATCTTTGGTTTCAGCCCTAAAGCAGTTTGAAGTTAAAGAACTTGAAACAAATTTAAAATACAGTTATTGCCACCCCGAGGAAATTCAAATAGCTGATAAAGTCATCTTTTCACGTCTTCCCCCTTCCCAACTCCCACGCCCCTCTGAGAAGATCTGACGTCAGTCACCATGTGTTCCTGCTGCCAGCTTTAACCATTCTCGCAGTCCTACTTCTGACAGGAACTTCCTTTAAAGATAAATTTAAACAGAGTCCATTATGCCATTAGAATCTCATCCAGAACCATATCTATTTTTGAGAAGTTTTTTCTTAGCTCTGTTTAGTGATCTTTTAATTATGCCAAACAACTGTCAGAAATCATATTGCAGACAGAGCTTCTCACAAATGGACCAGTCAGTGGCCTTTAGGTTGCCCTACTGTTCATCCTTCAGAGTTTTAAGGAGTTTGTTTAGCCTTGAGGATGGGATGTCTCTGCACCTGTGGTCCAGAGATGTCAGACCCGGAAGGAGATTCGTGAGCAGGTCCAGCCTGGCTGTGAGGCCAGCGCTCATGTTTTCTGAGGCTGGGTCTGCATGCGGCCATTTCTAATCTTGCCATGGGCTTAGCCCCATTCCCTCCCTTGACCCTGAGAAATCAATAGCATGTGAATTAGAGCAGAAGTCAGCTGGCAGTGAGCTGACCAGGGCCCATCCCTTTACCTTCGGAGGACTGCCCTGCCTGGAAGCCCGGATGGATGACCTTCACTGCAATACCTCAACCTGGATTTTCAGTTTCCAGGTTTCTGCTGCTCATGGTTTGATAGGACCTCTGGCTGAGTATGCAAAGGGGCTTAGGAGTAGGTGAGGGGAAAATCTGGAAGGTTCACATTTTTCTTCTCTTAACCACCTCTTTTATCCACCCCCCCACCCCCCACCCACCCCGTGGCTGCCTTTCACCTGCGCAAATACTTCTCCTAGAAGTGCTTCAAGCAATCAGCAAGGAAGTAGGTGGTGTCCACCATGAGTCTAGGACCTTGATATACTTGGAGTATTTTTAGTTAAATTAGTTTTGGACACAAAGGAATGCACAGAACACCATTATCCCGTGGCTGGGCTCTGCAGCTTTTTGGGTGATACCCCCTACACAAAAGATGATAACAGTTAGATAAGTACCCATTAGGTTGAGAAGGTGAGAGTAACCAGGTTATAGAGCACTGAGGTTCACCAGTGGGACACAGGCATTCTTTGGACCATTTTCATAAACATAACTGGGAACAAAACACTCCGGTCTTTTTGAATTTATTTTGACACAATCGCATTTTTATGAATTGTGAATAGCTTTTATACAGCAGAGTTGATGGGAGTGTGTGTGTATGTGTGTGTACTTTAAAAGTCTCAAAATACAGAAAAGCCTTTCTGTTCACTAGACAGCTGGCATCTGCTATTCTCTTCTGGGTGATTACCTCACCTACAGTGACTCTTCACTCCCATGGATAAATCAAACGGCATCACTGGCTACAAAAATGGCAGTGGCCATCCCGTATCCTAGGCAACAACTGTCCAGTGAACGCTGGATAGTTTTATGTATTTCAGAAGGGACTGCCAAAAAGGTCCCCCAATATTTCCGTCCCTAGACAGCCATCAGTGGCAACTAAACTTATACAGAAGGAGCACCCACATTCCACAGCCATCATCCCTGATGTTCCGCGGAGGTTCCCCAGATGGAAGCACAGCAGGAGCTCTGCCAGACGAGGCGGGAGCGTAGAGGTACCTGCCATTCAAGGTTCTGAGAGACAGATGCTCACCCCTGAGCCCCAAGCTCTCTCAGGTAGCCACGCTCCCATCGACACCTTGGCAGTCAGTCCCACGGCCAGGTAGAGGCCCACCTTCACCATCAATGTCTTCTCAAAAGTTTCCCCGAAGAGGGAAAATAAAACGTCTCCGTTTTGGTTAATGAGTATTATTTTTTGTACATGGCCTTCCTTCTTGAGATCAATGGTCTGTGCTGTGTCTTTTCTTCCCACATAAAGGCCCGGAAACCAAATGGACTTCATCCAGCCCCTGCTTTGGGGTCATTGGGTTTCTGAACCTTATTATTTTTAAAAGAGAAAGAAACTGAAATGGATTCAGGCCCTTTATCTCGCTATCTCCCAAACTCTTTGATTTAAAACCTGAACACTGAGTTGGCAGACCTCTCCATTTGCTATAAGTCAGCAAATGAACCGAGGGATGGGGGGTGGGGGTGGGGGCGGGGGCTGCTTTGAGGATTCCTCCAGCACTGGCTGAGACCTACAGACTCAGAACAGCAGTGTACGCTGGAACTCCCAAGGGTGGCCCTTCTCTCCTGAACTTCCACGGGGAGAAAGACTGCTGTTTTCTAGTCAGATGCTAATGATCTATCTCTGGGACTTGGAAGCCACCTCAATTGCTTCTGAAGCCTATTTATAATCTTCACACTCAGCCTACTTGGCTTTTTCTACCAGATCGACTCTCTCTAGCTTCATTAATTTTAAGCAAACATTGACTAAAGGCCAGTGAGGTTCCAGGGACCATGCTAGGTCTTGTTGAATAAGGATAGAGAAATAACCTCCTCCCCATTTTCCCTTCCCACGCTGGGAACCAGTTAAGCCAGGTAATTGTATTACTGATAAAATGCTGTTGAAGAATGTTCCTCCCCAGCTTGACCATCAGATACTACTTGGCCTCCCACCTGGGGTGGAGAGTGTGCAGGCGTGGAGAGGCTGGTTGTGGCCACATCACCAGTGGGGAACAGCGCCGCCTCCATCGCGCAGGTGCCCCTAACTCAGAAGAGCCAGGATTCCCACCTCAAGCCTGGGTTCATCAGGTAACAGCAGGAGTTCTTTAGCAATACATAAAAATCTACCAAAACTAAGAAATGTATTTCATACTTTCAAAATAGAAAGAAATCTATCAGTGTACCTTTTAGAAAACTATTTCTGACTTATCAGGAAGATCTAGTTTCCTTGTTTATAAGAAGTAGGTGAACATTTTCAAGTCATATGCCTCAGATTGGAAAGAGTTCAGATCTACTGGTTGGATAAAGCTAGGCGGACATCACCCCATCTCTTGATCTGTGGGAAGGACCAGGGTGACAAAAGAGAGGATGTCTTTTGTCAGTTGGAACAAAGCATTGAACAACTTTTTTTTCCCCAATAGTGGGATTGGGTTTCCACCCAACCTAGGTAGTAGTTAATGATCTGGATTTGTGACATGGCTCTAGGTACACAGAATTCACTATTGAAAGTCCAAAGCTAAGACAACTGGTGAGGTCCAAATGCAGACAGAACATCCCACCTTGGGCCTATTGACACCATCCTGCAGGCAAACAAAAAGAAGTGAGCTCTCGGGGCTTCCCTGGTGGCTCAGTGGTTAAGAATTCGCCTGTCAGTGCAGGCGACATGGGTTCGAGCCCTGGTCTGGGAAGATCCCACATACTGCGGAGCAACTAAGCCCGTGAGTCACAACTACTGGGCGCACGCACTGAAACTACTGAAGCCAGAGTGTCTAGAGCCCATACTCTGCAGTAAGAGAAGCCATCGCAATAAGAAGCCTGTGCACTGCATACAGCAATGAAGACCCAACACAGCCAATAAATAAAATAAATAAATAAACAAAAATTAAAAAAAAAAAAAAAGTGAGCTCTCCATTGGGTTGTCTAACGTGGCTCGTTACAAATTCAGTCATAGACTCTATTTTTTACCCTGTCAGTAAAATGCACAGCTGACTTGTCTGCCAAAGGGACAAACCAGTCCTTTGTGTAGAGAAAAAGTTCAGTATCCAAAAAGAGGCAGAAAATAAGTAAGCTTTGTTTCAAATTGTTTTTCTGGGCAGTTAATCTTTAGTGCACTTTGTACATGTTCATTTTTCCTTGAGAAAAATCCCTTTTTATAAAATTTAATATACTTTTTTTTTTGGTTGACGGTTTCATGCTTAAAAAATTTGAAATTGTCCAGTTTTCAAACGAGCTGGTAGAGATACAGAGTTTTGTAACTTTTGTCTGTAAAATCCCATCCAATTTGTCATGTAATTTCGATTTTGAATATTTTAAAGGAGCTCATTTGAACAAATAGACTTTCCAGAGGGAGCACTGGGTTGGTGTTAGAACTTGGCTAAACAAAATTCTATCTGATGCCATAGATTTCCACTGTGCCGATGAGAAGTTAGGACCCCATGGACTGGACAGCATCACCTGAAGTCCATGGGCACTCTTAAATAGAACAGGTAAACTGAGTCATGGGTGATGCTGGAGATTAGGCTCTTGGCCTTGTTGCTAAGTGACTGAAGAGCATCCTTAGGGTCAGCCCATCATTCCTCACTCACACACACTTTCCAACATACATCTTTGGTTCTTGAAACTACTTCTCACATCTTTAGCTCGTAACTCCTCATATTGTCTGTTATGTGGAAGCCCTTCCTTCCTCCCATCCTGTAAGGGCATCTCCTCCTCTTCAAGTACACTTTTGTGAATGCATAGCTCTGGACTGGCCTCTGTTTTCTCAGATTTTCTGCAAAACGTGGGTCGCATATTACAATCCAACACATCTTCACTCTAACTTGACAGTAAATTTATTGAAAGCAAAACTATGACTTTGATTCATCACAGAATTCTTGAGCTAGAGGGAATCCTACAGTAAAGACTAAAGGACAAGTATAGAGATGCTATTGAAATGTAAAGACCAATACAAGGTCACATAAAAGAGTGGCAAATAAGCACTATTTACAATAGCCAAGACATGGAAACAAACTAAATGTCCATCAACAGATGAATGGATAAAGAAGATGTGGTTTATTTATAATGGAATATTACTCAGCCATTAAAAAGAATGAAATAATGCCATTTGCAGCACCATGGATGGACCTAGAGATTATCACACTAAGCAATGTAAGTCAGACAAAGACAAATATCACGTGATATCACTCATATGTGGAATCTAAAATATGATACAAATGAACATATCTATGAAATCAAAACAGACTTACAGACATAGAGAACAGACCTGTTGCCAAGGGGGTGGGGAGGGTGGGGGAGAGGGATGGACTGGGAGTTTGGGATGAGCAGATGCAAACTATTATATATACGATGGATAAACAATAAGGTCCTACTGCATAGCACAGGGAACTATATTCAATATCCTGTGACAAACCATAATGGAAAAGAATATGAAAATAATATATGTGTGTGTGTGTGTATAACTAAGTCACTTTGCTATACAGCAGAAATTAAACACAGCATTGTAAATCAAAAAAAAAAAAAGAGTGGCAAATAAAGGAGATGGTTCACACTGAACAGGGCCTCAAAATGTACTCATTTTATAGTGGATCATTTTAGTTCAGACTTGCTTTTCTCCTCATTTTACAATATGAGGCACTTACTCTTTAACACCAAGTATATAAGCCACACCAAAGACATTACTCCTCTGAAACAGTGAACACATAAAAAACTGAACTTGAGTTCATAAAGAAACCAAAAGATTAAAAGGGAAAAATTTACATAACTGGAAGAAAAGACACCAGTGATAGCAGAATACCCACTAGTATTTTAGAATCAGAATTCTAGTACACCACTAGGTCTAATATCAGGATTGTTACTTTATTTTTGTGGGAAAGATTTGAGGACAAACTAATATGAAAACTGTGTAAAAGCAGAAAACAGAACAAACATGGATTGGGTAACTGTGATGATTTCCTGAGTACAAATACCTGTGATTTTTATTACATTAATTTAATTTACCCTCCCACCTCATGAATAATAGACATTTTCAGATTCTTTAAATCAGCTTTGTACATTTGCATGCTTCATTTTTCTTATGGTTTCAAAGCCTGTATTTCTGTTCTGATTCTTGACTGCTATGTCAGAGATGATACACAGATGTTTCATTTCATCCTCATGTAAAATCACGGATTGGGTTATTTAAACACAGATTTGATGGCTTAGTAAATAGGCATTTAAGTTTGAACTATTAAATTCAACTTCCTCCAGCTATCTGTATTCTGGGCTGTACAAAGAACTCTGCTGTATCTATCGAGTAGAGCAGGACACCCATAAATACATTTATCTTGAAAACTGTTTGTGCTCATGTAAAATGTTGTCTAAAAATCTTTTATCAAATCACTTAGTAGATTCACATGAATATACATACACAGAAAATCTGATATGAGTGGCTATTTATAGAAACAGTCCTTTAGGAAGTAATTGCTTAGCATTGAGGGAGGTAGTGGAAAGATGCTGGAGAGGACACTTGGTTTCTGGTGCCTGAACCGGTTTTCTGGTTCTGAACCTGTGTCTGACCTCCAACAAGTCATTTGCTTCATCTGTAATGACTTCTAAGGTTTATCCTGTTCTAGAAAACTACTACTTTTACTGGTATTTTTTCTTTTCTTTTTTTTAATTGAAGTATAGTTGATGTACAATATTATATGTTATAGGTGTACAATACAGTGATTAACAATTTTTAAAGATTATACTCCATTTATAGTTGTTGTACAATATTGGCTATATTCCTGTGTTGTACAATATATCCTTGTTGCTTATTTTATACTTAATAGTTTGTACCACTTAATCCCCTACCCCTATCTTGCCCCTCCCCCGTTCCCTTTCCCCACTGGTAACCACTAGTTTGTTCTCTATTATCTGTGAAGAAAACTCTACTTTTGTAAAATAGATTAGTTCTTCCCCCTTCTTATGGTTAACAAGCAGATAAAGAGGTAAAACGTTTCTGCAGATGGGGACAGGAAAATAACGCATGTTTGGAAAACACTCGAAATTTCTACCATTTGGTCTGGAATTAACAGCATCAGTTTGAATTAGGTTTCATATCATTTGATCAGAGAAGCCTTTTTTTCTTCCAGTTTGTGACCTTTAATAACAGTGAGCTGTCATAATCTTCCCATAGCAAAATTTTTACAAAAGAATTCATATCCTAAGGTATTAGAATAAGTGAGAGCTTTTCTTAGCACCACCTGAGAACTGACTCTATTTTTCATCCTACGGGAAGCTGGATTTGACAGCTAATGGGTCTGTTTTGTTCTAAAACCACCATCTGTTCCAAGGCACTTTAAAAGATTTCTATCATCACCATTATGTATGAGATGTATAAATATATATTCATAATTATTCATTTCTAAGAAACAGGTAAAAACAATTCCACTTAGGCTTCAAAGATATAACATTTATAAAAATGCAGCTACATTTGAATTGCAGTAAAGAAATTTGATATACCTGTAGACCTTCTAGTTATATATACATTTGACAGCTATCTCTAAAAACTAAAGGAACATCTTTTTTGCACCAGAATTGCAGGCAATGCTGAAGGTAATAGTACTACACACAGCTTCTGAACGGGTGTCTCCTAATTCCAGGAGCCACTCTGCAGCAGCCGTGTGCTGTCCTCAGGGGCATATCTCAGCGATACTGGTTTCTCTTCTTGTCAGAGCCCTGCTAGGACCATGAGTGTACCTGCTGGAATTTGAATTCCCGGTACTGATTCAACTCCGTGCCTTAACTTACCCAACTTGCGTGTTCAACTCATCAATTCCATGATCCAATTAAAGCTCCTTATATGACCAAGCTAGCTCTAACTGGGTTTTTGTCATTTTAGCAAAAAAAAAAAAAAAAAAATCCTGACTGATATATAAAATATCAAAATATAGTGGCCCTTTGTTCTAGTCCTTTATTCCTTATTCTCTAGCTAATCTGGTTAACTAGTCCGTGGTATGAGTTCATTAGGTCCCAATGTCTTCTCTCTTCCCGGTAACATAGATGCCTTTTAAACTTGACCTCTGGGGGAATTTGCCTTCCTCTGGGGCACTAGAGGTGGTCAGCAGTAAGGAGACTTGGGCCAGAGTAAGGATGCGTCCCACTGTTCTTCAGTGAATTTAGAATACAAACATCACCTGGTATAACTCTACAGTAGGGCTGCCCTGGTGGAAAGAGAATTGGCTTTCCTCTTTCTGGAAACTAAGAGCAAGTCTTGGTAGACTCCTGGTCCCACATGAGAGAGGAGCTTATGGATCCAAATGGACAGCAGGCATCATGGACAAGAAGACACAGGTTGAGCTGTAAGGAGGACAGTTAAAGGAAGGCATGGGTGTACTGGATCTATAGTACAAGCTGGGGGCTTGCTGCTGGACTTGGAATTCCACGGGGCCCTGGGGGTGATGATGAGGGGGAGCATTCCAGAGGAGGTGATGGCCTGTAGAAAGGCTAGGAGGGAGAGCAGTCAGAGATGGGGCCATCCTACAAAATGGGAGTAGGTTTGAGACAGGCTGGGACCTGGCATGTGGGACCCTTTGCTGCAATTCTTGCACCTGGACAACCATCTCCTTGAGCAACAAAATGCAAAGAAACTATAAGCAACTAAAAATAACTGCATGCATGTGCAGTTTGGGGCAAATTATGGATGACAAGATACAAAAAGACCAAAGAGCCCAACTGCCACTTCTGAAGAGCCGGGAGCAGAAGCAGGGTGTCAGGAGCAAAAGCAGGGTACTGAGCATACTCCCTGCACACAACACCACCAAAGGGGTGGGCAAGCCACCTAAGCCACCCCTTTGGCATGATCCCCGGAACCACTGCTACCCTTACCTTATATAAGGAACCAGATCGCCGCCCACTCCCCTCATTTAGCAAGTGAACAAGCAAGGGAACCTATTACTTGTTCTCACTACCTCCCTGCTGTGGCAGGGGCCCCAATAAAGCCTTGCTTGAATTTCTTGTCTGGCCTCTAATGGATAGCTAGTGGGAAGCTGCTGCATAGCACAGGGAGATCAACTTGATGATGGGTGATGACTTAGAGGGCTGGATAGGGAGGGTGGGATGGAATTGCGGGAGGGAGGGGCTATGGGGATATATGTGTAAGTACAGCTGATTCACTTTGTTGTACAGCAGAAACTGGCACAACAGTGTAAAGCAATTATATTTCAATAAACAGCATTAAAAAAAAAAAAAACAGGCCAAGAACCTGTTGGTAACAGGTTGGTAACAGGTTGATAATCTGTGAAGCACGTGATTGGGAACTGTACTGTGGGGCATGTGCGATGTAATATTTGAATTTGACAGAGGCTGTACCATAGGATCGCAAACAGGGGAGTGGGGTGATCCAAGTGAGATTAAAGCTTTATGTAGGAAGTCAAGGGAGTAAAGGAAGATCAAGGGCAGAGCCCCAGATGGCACACTTGCCAAATTTGCAGGGATATATTGGAAGGGATGGGTTGAAGGATATGAAGACAGGACTCAGTGATGACTTACTGATGGGGAAAGAGAGGAGAGGAGGGAAGGACCAAGGACCAAATCTGTGAGCCCAAACTTCCCTGGTGGCACAGTGTTTAAGAATCTACCTGCCAATGCAGGGGACATGGGTTCGAGTCCTGGTCTGGGAAGATCCCACATGCCGCAGAGCAACTGAGCCCATGTGCCACAACTACTGAGCCTGCACCCGAGAGCCACAACTACTGAAGCCCGAGTGCCTAGAGCCCATGCTCTGCAACAAGAGAAGCCACCGCAATGAGAAGCCCATGCACCACAACGAAGAGTAGCCCCCACTCACCGCAACTAGAGAAAGCCCATGCACAGCAACAAAGACCCAAAGCAGCCAATAAATAAATAAATAACAAAACGAAACAAAACAAAACCAGTTGGCCTTTAAAAAAGAAAAGCTGTGAGCCCCAAGAACCAAGAGGAGAGTGCCATTAAGGTAGCTATTTGAAGGTGGGGAGCAGGGGAGGGGGACAAAGGTAAAACAACAGTGAATCTTGAAGAATGAAGATGAAGCTTCAAAACTTGGTGTTTTTTCTAAGATGAACATTCCAAAAGGAGAAAAGAATTGTTTCTTTCACTCAATCACTTTTAAATCAAACTACTGGACAGTGGGAGAATTAATTCCTTCTGGATTTACCCTAGAAGACATCTAAACTACTCAACTCAGGTAACTCATTAAGGAAATCCTCTTACACGGTTTTTTGTTGTTTTTTTTCTGCCAAGAGATTTATATGACTATTCCTTTTATTCCTGTTCTGTCTTTGGGATGGAGGGGTTGTTTGAAAAATTAAGTGATGAATAATGATAGGAATAATTGTGCAAGTAAGCCTTGAGCTATAGATTTTTTGTAACTTATTCTCATAACCTGTAGAAACTATTCTAAGCAAGGGAGAGACATGTGAGAGCCTAGTGTCTGGTTTCCATAAGTGCAGTTAGGTATGAGTGTATTAGACCCACCAACCATGGGTGCAAGTCAGGGTCCCCAGCTCCTGAAACTCTCTTGCCCACTGCCCTTTAATAACTGAATGGGAGCGGCCATGTTGTGTGTCATGTGACCCAGCCCCCAGCCACAGCTGATTGGAGCCTGGTCAACAAACTGACACAAGGTCAGCCAATCCATGGCCAGAAATCCCGGAAGAGATTTCGCAAAAACAAACAAACAGAAACAAAAACAAAGCTTTGCCCAGAGATAATGGTGATTAAATGCACTAATCAGTTTCTGTCTCTTGGAAATTTTTCTCCTTAGAAACTGAAAGAGCCCATCTAGAATAGTAATATCTCCATCACTCAGAAGTTCAACTGTACCTTTCTGCACTCTGCTGCCACAGGCCAGAAGCTCCTATAATCACTACTCTTCTTAGCCTACAAAGTCAGATCCCTGGAACAGCATCAGCAGTGGAGGTGAGTTTCACTAGTATTAACCAGAATCTGACAACTGGAGCCCAGAACTAGATTGTGGAGCCCTTACCTCCATCTTCAAAACCTCAAATCAAGTTTCCCGCCTTCAAGGGTATACAAAAGAGGATGACTATGACCTCTGACCATCCATTCCAAGGTGTGTTTAAGAATGCTGGCCATGGACTTCCTAGGTGGCGCAGTGGTTAGGAATCTACCTGCCAATGCAGGGGACACAGGTCTGATCCCTGCTCCAGGAAGATCCCACATGCCCCACAGCAACTAAGCCCCTGCACCACAACTATTGAGCCTGCGTGCTAGAGCCTGTGAGCCACAACTGTTGAGCCTGTGTGCTGCAACTACTGAAGCCCACATGCCTGGAGCTGGTGCTCTGCAACAAGAGAAGCCACCAAAATGAGGAGCCTGCACACCACAATGAAGAGTAGCCCCCGCTCACTGCAACTAGAGAAAGCCCATGTGCAGCAACGAAGACCCAACACAGCCAATAAATAAACAAATAAATTTATGGAAAAAAAATAAAGAATTCTGGCCACACTCCTTTGCTCCTGAACATCCCTATACTAGCGGCACCATCCTTCTAGGTGTCATCAAGCAGAAATGGCTGGGGCAGCTCTGATACAGCTAGTTTTGAAGAGCAATGCACTATCGTCCTGTGGGCTTTCCATGTAGCAGTGTGAAAGGGCCTGCTGCCAGCAGCCAATCATTGAGAAGTGATTTCTCTGATTGATTCTTCCAGATCCAGCTCTTCCCAACCATCACGGTGTAATTTACTAATCTTGCTCTTGCATTAGAGTAATCAGCTTTTCCCTCCAAAAGAGCAAGCCCCCCACTCCTCATGTTTGTCTAGCCTTTCAGCCATTAGAGCATCTTTCCAACCATCTTCATGGGCTTGATGAGTGAAGTGCCTGGTTTGCACTAAATGGGAGATCTGTGATGCTGCTACGTTGAAAGAAAAAAGGGAAAAAGAGAGAGGGAGAGAAGGAGGGAGGGAGGGAGGAAGGAAGGAAGGAAGGAAGGAAGGAAGGAAGGAAGGAAGGAAGGAAGGAAGGAAAGAAGGGAGCCTCATCTGGCCCACTGGGCGCACAAAGTGCCTTTCCTGATTCACTGTGCCTCCTACAACTGCCATCAGTCTCTGTGTGCTATGTGGTTGTGACAGTTACAAGGTGAAACTCCTGCAGAGCAGCTCAGACATTTGTCAGAAAATAGGCTTCACACACACCCTGTTTGGTCGACCAGGGTGAGCTACTGAAATTTCAAAGGATAAGCCATCCGCGTCCTCAGTGACTCAATTATTAAGAACATGGAATGCAAATCACAACGAGATACCACATCACACCCCCATGAGGATGGCTATATTTTAAAAAGAAAATAAAAAATAACAAGTGTTGGCGAGCACGTGTAGAAATAAGAAGCATCATTTATTGTTAGTGCGATGTAAAATGGTACAGCTAGTGTAAAAAAGTAGTTTGGCAGTTCCTTGAAAAGTTCGATGTAGAGTTACTTAGGATCTGTAATTCCGCTCCTAGATACATACTCAAAAGAATTGAAAGCAGGGTCTCAAACGGATATTTCTGCACCAACGTTCACGGCAGCATTCTTCACAATTGCCTAAAGGTGGAAACAATGCAAGCATCCATTGATCAACAGACAAATGGACAAATGAGATGTGATACATACGTACCATGGAATATTATTCAGCCATAAAAAGGAAGGACATTCCGACACCCGCTGCAACATGGATGAAATAAGGACATTAGGCTCACTGAAATAAGCCAGACACGAAATGAGAAATAGTATATGATTCCACTTCTATGAGGTACTTTGAATAGGGAAATGAGGTACTTACAGATAGAAAATGGATAGAAGCTACCAGGGCCTGAAGGGAGGAGGAGTGGGGACTTATTGTTCAATGGGTAGCATTTCTGTTTGGGATGATGAAAAAGTTCTGGAGATGGACTGTGGTGACGGTTCTATGACATGGTGAATGCACTGACACTTAGTGCCACTGAATTGCATACTTACAAATGGTTAAAAAAAAAAGTATGGAAAAGTACATTTCTTTGTTCAATTCTTTGCCAAGGGTGTAGACACCTCAGTTCCAGGTACCGCCTCCTGCCCACACCTGTGTATCACCTCGCTGCAGAGAACACTGGGAGCTTTCACTCTAGAGGCAGGTGGCACTGGACCAGTCCAGGTGCCTTGTGGCAGCGTGGTTAATATTCTGCAATTCCAGATGTCTTCTTCCATCTTTCCAGATCCAATCACACACATGGCCATTTTTCTGCCTGCCCTTCTGGGCAAGTGAATTCTGCTGGGCAACGTCTCTTCTCCTATCCCCGGGAAACCCTTCTCAAATGAATAAAACATGGGCTTGAGAAATTCAGCTTTCGCAGCTGGTTCTTGTCAGCTTATCGTGTGTCTTTTGTTTCCTTCCATCCTCGACAAACATGACGGCTCTGCTCTCAGGCTGACTTTGATTCCTGGGAAGTCGAGGCTGGCAGGTGTCTCTCGGTCCCATCACAGCAGAGTTCAGTTTAGACCAATGATTAGCAAGGCCACGCTCCCCAGGGCTACACGTGTGTTCTTCTGTTATCCTAACCCCCCAGAGATGGCCCTTCACAATCCCACCGCATAGTTAGAGGAGGGACAATGGAGCAGTGCTGGGATGCTCTCCCTTGCTGAAACAGGCAGCCCTGCTTCTCTAGCCCGCGGAGTGAGCCCCACAGTCTTGGAGGACCCGACTTCGAAACGCAGCCCCAGCTGTGGTTTCTGCCATCAACGACAGCCTGGGCAGTGTAACTATTTTGATAAAATACAAACACTGGCGTGCGAACTCTAGAAAGAAATCACTCTGTCAGATTTCTAGGTGGGTACCAAATGCTCAGAAAGTCCCTGTGTGAACTGTATTTCTAAATTAGAAGTGAAAACACGTATGCCCCAGGAAAAGTCAGGCTAACTCCATTTGTCATCTCAGTGGAGAAGATTCAGAACAAATGACAGGCCTGGGAAGTGCATATTATCATGAAATGAGGATGCAGGAGTGGCAGGCTGGCCAAATGGAGGCATGACAGCTCTTTGCTTTTTACTCTCATTCTTCCCAGGGACGCATCTTCTCCCTTTAGCAGATATTAGTGAAGCAAAGACAAACTTGCCCTCATTTCGAGTGCATTTTTCCCTTCCCACTCACTCGGCTTTTTCCACTGTGCTGCTCCACAATCTGATGGCGTGCTTCTGACAGGTTGGCATCTGCCAGTGTTTGGCGTTTCTGATGTGACACTGGCCTCATTGGATGCAAGAATTTTTCTCTGGGATAAATGTAAGTTTCTAGAGTGGGTTAAGGGGACAGCTCTGCTTCC
This sequence comes from Hippopotamus amphibius kiboko, assembly GCF_030028045.1. Classification (NCBI taxonomy): domain Eukaryota; kingdom Metazoa; phylum Chordata; class Mammalia; order Artiodactyla; family Hippopotamidae; genus Hippopotamus; species Hippopotamus amphibius. The sequence continues at coordinate 134,204,816 of NC_080189.1, read as the reverse complement.
AAATCCACCAAAGTCGGAGCAAACGCTGGGCACCCTCTCTTCTTAGCTCACTTATTATATAACAATTACCCAGTGTCATCGCTGCTGGCAGGAAGATTAGATCAATGAGGCCAGCCCCTGGAGTTGGGACAAAGCTGTGTGAAAGTCACCAGGCTAATGGGTTTAATGGGGAGAGGACGTTATTCCTAAGGAATCCTACTAAAAGCAGATTGAAAGCAGCACGTAGCAGAGTCCGTTTAGTGGGCTTTTTCTTGGAGTCGGAGGGAACTGTGATTGCGTCAGATCCTCCATCGCCAATGCCCGTTTATTCCCTTCAAGGAGGAGGACCACCTCAAGTCAGTCCACTCTTGATTCCAGGGCCTTTTCGCACAGGGAAGAAGGCTCCCAGGCGTCTATAGAGACGTCCTGCTCGTGTAATCCAGACAAATACAATAATGAAAGCCTTTAAAAACTAGTTGGATGTGGGAAATGGGAAAAAGGGGGTCTGCCTTCTAAGATTCAGTAGGATTTTTTTTTTATTTCTTTTTTTTTTTAGGATTTTTTTTTTAATTTACCTTCTTCACCTTTATAAAAAATTAATTAATTAATTAATTAATTGGCTGTGTCGGGTCTTCATTGCTGCACGTGGGGCTTTCTCTAGTTGCAGCGCGCAGAGGCCACTCTTCGTTGTGATACACGGGCTTCTCATTGTGGTGGCTTCTCTTGTTGCAGAGCACGGGCTCTAGATGACCAGGCTTCAATACTTGTGACACTTGGGCTCAGTAGTTGTGGCTCTTGGGCTTAGTTGCTCTGCGGCATGTGGGATCTTCCCGGACCAGGGCTCAAACCCGTGTCCCCTGCATTGGCAGGCGGATTCTTAACCACTGTGCCACCAGGGAAGTCCCTCAGCAGATACTGACAGCATCGTGTGTTGGGATGGGAAGGATACAAGTCAGGGACTGGGGGGATGACACAGCTATCATCTGCCCTGTCACCTCCCACCACGGCCCTGCTCTGAGGGTTGCATCATGACTCCTGCACCCTTTTCGGATTCCTCTCCCCTGTGGGGATCGTGGGCCCATGGAAATTGTTGCCATTGTTTCCCCGGGTGGATGCAGGGCTGTACCCATCAGCACTCCCCCTGCTCGGATACACACACACACGAGGTGAGACACTATCCACCTGGGAACGTCGGAAGCCAGACCAGATAGCCAGGCTGGCTCTTCTGAATGTCCAGGCCAGAGAATCTGCCTCAAGACACACAAAGAGGACTTGAACTTGAAATCGCCGAAACTTTCAGTGAATTTTGTTTTTGTTTTTGTTTTTGTTTTTTGACCATGCTGCATGGTGTGTGGGAACTTAATTCCCCCACCAGGGATTGAACCCAGGCCGTCAGCAGTGGGAGTGTGGAGTCCTAACTACTGGACAGCCAGGGAATTCCCTCAGTGAGTTTGTCACATGGTCATATTATGTTCATCTTGGCCAGTTGCCTGTTTGGTGCCCTCCCACTGAATTTGGAAGAAAAGGGTGAAAGTGAAGTAGTGTCCTAGCCACAGGTACACTATGTGGTAACATCCAAAGGAACAGTCATGCAAATTTACCCTACTCGGAGGTGCTCCAGAGTACATCTGATTAAGTCTCAGATGGCTATTTTGTCCACAGTATTTTTGTCAAGATTCTTAATACATTTCTTCATTCTCTTGTCATTGGGTTAAAACTACTTTTCTAGGACTTCCCTGGTGGCACAAGTGGTTAAGAATCCACCTGCCAATGCAGGGGAAAACGGGTTCCAGCCCTGGTCTGGGAAGATCCCACGTGCCATGGAGCAACTAAGCCCGTGTACCACAACTACTGAGCCCGTGCACCAAAACTACTGAATCTGCGTGCCTAGAGCCCATGAGCCACAGCAAGAGAAGCCACCACAATGAGAAGTCTGCACACCACAACAACGAGTAGCCCCCGCTTGCTGCAACTAGAGAAAGCCCCACGCGCAGCAATGAAGACCCAACACAGACAAAACATTAAAAAAAAAAAAAAAAACCAAGAACAAAACCCCCTACGTTTCTAAATCCTGAAAGCTAGTTCTTTTACTGCCCTCTCCACACACACTCACACACACACACACACACACACACACTCTCTCTCTCTCTCTCACAAAGCCATATGCTCAGATTAAGCTCTGAGCTTTCCCATTTCACATTAGGTAAGAGTCTTCTCATTAAAGTGCTCTCTTGGGATCTTGTGATATCTGGGCTCGCTGGCAGAATGAAGGTAACTCGAAGTATCTTGCCTTACACGGTCTCTTAACTAAATTCATCATGATATTTCAGTAGCTTTTAAGAAGTTCTAACCCTTTGTTTTAACTTAAAAATGCAATGCTCTTTGCGATACCATTCTCTGGTCTGCAGAGAAGGAAGGAAGGAAGGAAGGAAGGAAGGAAGGAAGGAAGGAAGGAAGGGAGGCAGGAAGGAAATCAGTCTTGCCTTTCAATTAAGAGGCTAAGTGGAACAGTCCTGACAATCTCTTAATCATCTAATAGCTCTGTAACGTTTTTCCTACCAAAAGCAAATGAATACAGGCAGGCTTCAGAGATATTGTAGGTTCAGTTCCAGACCACCTCAATAAAATGAAGATAGAAACAGAGCAAGTCACACAATCTTTTTTGTTTCCTAATGCATAAGTCATGTTTACACGTGTCCCTTAAGTGTGCGATAGCATTATGTCTTTAAAACGTACATTAATTAAATTAATTCGTTAAACATTTTACTACTAAAAACACTGACCATCATCTGAGCCTTCAGTGAGTTGTGGTAACAAAGATCACTGATCACAAGTCACCATAATAAATATAATAATGGAAAACGTTTGAAGTATTGTGAGAATTATCAAAATGTGACACAGAGATGTGAAGTGAGCCGTTGCTGTTGGAAACATGGCACCTATAGACTCGCTGAACGCGGGGTCGCCACGAAACTTCAATTTGTAAAAGACACAGTATCTGGGAAGAACATGAAAACAAAATGCACTGAAACGAGGTCTGCCTGGAGAGAAATAATTTTCTCCCTTTGTTCTCAACAAATGAGGGGGCTGTGCTCAGAAGTTACATTCAGTCCTCAGAACTTGAAGACACTGAGAGCCCTTGTTGGCAGCGGGTGTGACGGCCAGGAGTTTCCATCCCTCTCACTCATTCTCACGTGAAGCCCCAGAAAGGGGCAGCCTTCGAATGTATAACAGCTAAGGTTTATGGAATGTTGACTCTGTTCTGCATGCTTTCGTGAAAGATCTCATTTGATCCTCGTATGCTGTTTGTTGTCCTATAAGGAAACTGAGGCTCCGAGAATGAAGAGATTTCCCTAAAGACACACAATCAATACATGGCAGCCTGGAGACTCAGCCCAAACCTTCAGGTTATGTCACCTCCTGACAATCGGGGACTTGGGAAGCACATCACTGAACGCATTCATTCCTCACACGGGGCAGCCAGCCGATGGCTTTGGGGGTAACGAGATCTACAGGGCAAGCGAAGAAGCATCACCAAGAGGACCTGTCGGTAGCAACTTAAAACCAGGATATGTCACAAGCCGTGGCTCTTAAACTTTGCTGCTCACTTGAACGAGGGAACTTGTGGAAGATGCAGATTTCTGAGCCCTACCTCTAGATTCCTGGCCAATGACAATTACCCACTTCTTTTTTTCAAATAGCCCATAAATTTAATAAAATCAGATGATGACATTTCCAGCCTTAATGGTTTCTGTTGTGAATGGTAGTTGTCATTGGGTATCTTGTCATTAAGAAGCTTACAATCTGGTGTGATGAAGGAGGGCTTTGTGGGTGTAGGAATATTGCAGGAAGGCTTGTGTTTATTTTGAGATATTAGTAAAAATAGCGTCTGCTATAGCATGGAATACAAAATGTAGCGTGTAACCTAGAAAATGGAAATGTTCAAGAAATATACTTTACTGGGTAGCAGTGGGAGTTCACTGTGCACTAAAGATGTTTCATGGCCTTTAATTTAAATACCACGTAAATTTGTATGATACCAATCTCTGGTCACCCAGCTTTACAAGAAAGAAGAGAGTGTTGTTTTCCCAAAGCAATGATGTATTGGCATCTGTGGGGTTCCTTCTTAATGTCTATATATGAGTGCTTCAAACCCACATCTCTTAAAACCCACCTTTCTTTTAACTTTTAAATATAGTCCCTTAAACATAGGTATTAAAATCTTAAAATCTAGAAATTATCATACTAAGTGAAGTAAGCCAGAGAGACGCAAATATCATAGGATATCACTCATATGTGGATTCTTAAAAAAAAAAAAAATACAAATGAACTTATTTACAAAACAGAAACAGACCCACAGACATAGAAAACAAACTTATAGTTACCAAAGGGGAAAGGGGGGGATAAATTAAGAGTTTAGGATTAGCATATACACACTACTATATACAAAATAGATAAACAACAAGGACCTACCATATAGCATAGGGAACTATAGACAATATCTTGTAATATCTTATAATGAAAAAGAATCTGAAAAAGAATATATATATGTATTATATAACTGAATCACTGTGCTGTACATCTGAAACGAACACAACTACACTTCAATTTTAAAAAAAGACCTCAAAATTTTACATCAAATGGCTGAAAGTCAGATTTACCCTCCAGCAATTGCTTTAACATTAGACTATCTTGTCCTCATATTCCTCATTCTGTCACTGTCTCTGTTCCCACATGCTGGTGCCCTGTTCATACCACAGTTCGTTAGGAAAACTGGGGAAAGTAAAAATAAAAGTAAATAAATAATAATAATGGAACAATTTCTTGTGCATTAGCAGCAGAGAAGTAGTAACTAGGAAATGTTCTACATTTTAAATTAACCCTTCCACATATAAAATCCATCATAACCTCATATGTAGATTTGCCCACTGATAGCAGGTGTGCCCTGACCACAAATCAGGCAGGGTTCTCTGGAAAAGATATTAGTTGTGTTTATGAATAGCGTCTGTTCCAAGAATGTACAATATTATGACTCCAGCGTATGCTATGTAGAGGGGAAAAAAATAGGGGTGGATTTAATACTACATCTGTGACTAGTTAGTTATGGTAACCTTCAGGTATTTGGTGGTTTCAGCAAAAGTTCTAATACACATTCCAGGCATCAGGAACTACAGGGAAGACTGTGGAAATATTGAGACAAAGAATTAATGCATTCACTAGTTGGAGAAAACTAGGAAGTACATGCAGCTCCCTGCTGACATGAAAACTGCACTCAGTTCACCCACTCCCGAGAGAGTTTGCTGTGAGTTCCCATGTGGGGACAGAGGCTCTGGCCATGGCAGATGCTGAGACAGGGAGCCCCTGGGCCTCAACAGTGGTGACCCTGAAAAGTGGACTGAGTTTCCATTTATCCAGGGGGCACTGGGTGAGAAAAGAAACATTGCAGGAGTTAAGGAGTTATCGTTCCAGCCACATGAGACACTGGGTTCGGACTTTTATTGTTATTTTTTAACCATTGCTGATGAAAAGCTGACTTTCACTATGATTTCTTTTCTTTTCTCAGACTTATGTTTTGTGTTTGTTAGTTGCCTTCCTACAAATCATTCATTATTCTCCTTGACTCTCTTATTTGCATGTTTTACATTATCTGCTTTCAGAAAATTTAATTTTGTTGGGATTAAACCAAATAACATGTAATATGATATAGATAGATACATGGGTAGATAGGTAGATAGATGATAGATAGGTAGATAGATAGATAGATAGATAGATAGATAGATAGAGACTCGATCAATCACCTGGGTACTTAAGACACTAATAAACAAAGGAACAGTAAGCTGGGTTTAAGACAGAACATGGAAATAGCAGAAGTAAAACTCAAAACAGATTTCAAACAAATAGACCAAAAACTCGAGAAAACCTAGGCATCTTCTGAAAGTGCTGGCTGTTTTCCTTGAGTGACCCTCAGCCCTCTGCTCACTGTTTTCATCTTGTTCATATGGTGAGGATTTATAACTCAGGATTTGCACAATGTGAGTTTAGGTGTCCATTTCTCACTTCAGGGATATTCAACAATTCAGTTCAACCAACAGTTGTTTCATCTACATCTATGATGCTAGGTTGTGGTAAACAGAGGGATTGATTCGGGTCTTAACTTATAAAGGTGAGTGAGTGACAACTCGGAGAGGTCAATGCCTTTGACAGAAAAGTCTGATGTCACTCACAGTTCCCCTAGAAAGGAGAGGCACAGCACTCAGAGAAGCACCAGTGTCAGCCAGGGCTGGAAAGGAGCAAGGAGAGAGCACAGGCTACAGCCTTTACTGGGGTCTCTGTGGGAAAGGCCAGGTGGCACTGGGGAAACAGCTTGGGATTGGCTGGTTTGGATGACTGTGGTCTCTGGGTTATCAGGGCTGTCCCCAGTTGTCTGGGTTGATTTGGGGCAGGGAAAATACTGGCTTGATGTGAGGGTTAGATCAGGAGGTGGTTTACAGCACAGACCCAGGCCACAGAAGAGGTGTAAACAACTGAGGCTGTTGGTTTGGACCTGTGATTAATGGATGACAAATAGATAAATATGGAACCTAAGAAAACACAGGATAGGGAATAGCAATCCCTTCCATCAGGAACTCAGAGTCCAGGAGCTGAACTCAATATGTAGGCTGATATAGCATATCCAGGTATATCATGATAAACACTATCCTAGCAGCTTAAACCAGATGCCATGGGAGTTTTATAAAGGCAAACAAGCAAAGATATGGAAAGCTTCCTTATGCAGGGCATTTATAGTCTCTTCAGCACTCAACTCGAATCACTCCTTCAAAATCATCCAACCCTGGTAATAAATCCCTGGAAGAGCTTAAGTCAAGGCCTAGCCCAGGGACTTCCCTGGTGGTGCAGTGGTTAAGAATCCACCTGCCAATACAGGGGACACGGGTTCAATCCCTGGGCTGGGAAGTACCCACATGCCATGGAGCAACTAAGCCCGTGCATCACAATTACTGAGCCTGTGCTCTAGAGCCCATGAGCCACAACTTCTGAGCCCATGTGCCACAACTACTGAAGCCCACATGCCTAGAGCCCATACTCCGCAACAAGAGAAGCCACCGCAATGTGAAGCCCTCGCACCACAACAAAGAGTAGCCCCTGCTCACCGCAACTAGAGAAAGCCCACGTGCAGCAACGAAGACCCAATGCAGCCAATAAGTTAATTAATTAATTAATTTTTAAAAAAAGGCCTAGCCCAGTGCCTGGCACACAACAAACATGAAATGGAAAGAAGTTCTTGCCTCTCCCCACCTTGGTGTCATTTTTGTATTGCTGCCGTCATTGACTCAATAAAAGCCTGATATCTTATTCTCTTCCCCAATGGAAGCTTTTATTTATTTATTTTTTTAGTTAATGTTGATAACAACTTGTTTCCTAGTTCATGTAGCTCCCATTTTTAAAATTTTTTTATTTTTTTTACTTTATTTTAATTTAATTTAATTTTTTGGCTGTGCCACTCGCCATGTGGGGTCTTAGTTTCCTGACCAGGGATGGAACCTGGGTCCCCTGCAGTAGAAGCACTGAGTCTTAACCACTAGACTGCCAAGGAATTCCCTCCCATTTTTTAAATTAAAAGTCACACAGTGCTAAAGAAAATACTCAGTTTTGGGTGCATCTTGATCAGCTGCTGTGAGAGGTCTGGAGAGGAGGCCCAAAGTGCCGGTGTTCAGACGCTGTTGCTGGCCTACGTCACTGTTCCCTTGAAGCCACACCCATATCTCCCTTATCCCAGGTGATCCCAGCCAGCCACTCTCACTCCCTGGAGGACAGGAAGATTGGGTTTTCCTTAAGAATCTGGCAAAGACTTGTAGACCGCAGGGAGCAGGATGTTTGGAATGAACGCACCTCTGCTCCAGTGGGGGGTGGCAGGGCTGGGGTGGGAGGCCGAGAGGCGTTCCCATGAGTGTGTGGCCTGATGGAGGAAAAAGTAGACTGAGAGACAGCAAACAGTGAAAAATGATTTTTCTCATGCAATAACCATGCAGATTCAACCTCCTCAGAATGAAGGTATAGGACTCAAATATATTTGTCATCCTTTTTCTTAATCCCCAGGGTTGTAAATTTTCTCTTTGGGTTGGTGCCGAATCTTCTAAGTCAACAATTAACAAACATCTAATGCACTTCATTCCTCTAGGGCATCTTCCTTCCGGCTTCACCTAATGACGTCAGGGCTACTGTTCTGTGAATGTCTATTACGTGCCAATCATTCTGGGAGGCCCTCAACACACTAGTTCTGTTTCTTGTGCTCTCTTCCCACTTCTCAAACTTCCCATGTGTATGACTTGTCTGGGCATTTACTGAAAGTACAAATTCTGGGCTCTGAACTGTAGGAACTGGAAATTCTGCTTGTGTCCAATGAGGCCTAGAAATCTGGCTTTTAGGCAAACCCCCTAGCTGATCCTAAAGTAAGTGGTCCATAAAGCACACTTGGGAAAACCGATTTCTAGTTCATGGTTAAAAGTAATTATGCAGCATAGCCTCTGAATTAATGGAAAGTATGTCGATATCTAAAAACAAGCGTTCTTAGCACCTGTGACATAAAACACTTTCTAGCTTTTGTATAACTACTATTGCCTGACTTTCTAGAATAAGCCAACAAGAGGGGCTTCAAGATCTTATCGAGAACATTAATCTTTTTAGAAAAAGAGACCTGGTAGTGTTTTTACAGACTGAGAGAAATACCAAAGAATATCTAAGTTAAAGGAAATCTGGTGGTAGGTCATCACTGAGGCTCTGACGCAAGGACGGAGGAGGTGGTTTCTAGGTCCTTGAAAAAGCAGCAAAGTCAAAGAAACAAGGGTTTTGTCTTTTTTATTTTTTTTCCTTAAGAAGGCCGTTAAGCATTCTTTCTCTGGGCATCGCACATCTGCCCTGATGACTCAATAATCCAGTTCCTTCCTGAGTCTGTGAAATCCCTTCTCCAGGACTCAGAGAGAGGCGGGGACACGGGGGCATCTGGGGCTGGAGCCTGGAACAGGGTCCCAGGAAGCCTCACGCTCAGAGTTGCTTTAAACCACATTTTCTGTTTTCTAACAATTGCATAAGCAGGAGATAGATTTTTTTTTCCTGTGTTTAAATCTCCCCAAGTCAAGTAGGTGAGAGAGAGCAGGTGAAGTTACACCAAAGTGAGAGTGGGAAGAACGGGGGGAAGGAATGGGATTCTCCTTACGGTCAAAATAAAACCTACACAGGTGCTTCTGAGTTACAGAGACCTGCCTTTTTTTTTTTTTCTTCTGAAAACATAATAACAAATACGTATACATGTATACGTGTGTATACATAAAAGGCAGAAGACCACATGCATATATACACGTATGTACACATAGCTGGTTTTCATGTCATGCCCGCCACCCCAGGTCTATGTACTGGTGACCAGTGTGGGGAAAGGGAGCAGTGGATTTCCCTCCCCAACTTTTACCTTCATTTGGGGAAGCACCCCGCTCCCCTTCACCTTGTTCTGTTCCATTTATAATTCAGACAACCGCCCCCTTATATGCATCTGCCCTCCTTCCTCTTCACAGTCGTATGCCCAAATCTGCAGAAAAGTCTCCCACATTCTTCCTTGCCCCACCCCCGCCCTATCCTCTTTTTTTTCATTCTGCTTGTTCATCTGAAATGGCCTTAGTCATGGCTGGAAAGCATTAGAGCAGGGCCAGTGATGGATCTGTGCCGAAAAAAGAGGGAAGGCACACATTCTGAATGAGGCCATCACGATAAACAGTGTCAGGAAACCACAAAAATCCTGGAAGCCGTGAAGTCATCTTCTCTGGCATCTCCAGTGTTACAATCTCATAACCTCCCTCTAATGAAAGCTGCCTCTACCCACCTTTTTGCTCCAATGGTTTCTTATTGGAGAAGCTTTCTGTAGGTTGGTTGAGCTTGTTTCTCCCGTTGCTTCAGTGTTGTCTTCTGCTGCACCTACACAGCATTTCGGCTACATCAGGAAGCTTCCGTGGGATTGACCCAGAAACCAAACAATATAGCATTGTTCAGTTGGGAACCGTGTCCTGATCTCAATGCGCTGCTTTATAAATGATCTTGTGGGAACATTTGGCTTCATGTGTGTGCACACTGCTGGGTACATACAGATACTGGATGGCAAAAAAAAAATTATTTCATTGAGTTGACAAATTAAGGACAAATGGGAATGGTGTGTCACTGAAGCTGTTTATCCCTGAGAGATGCTTTTATAACGAGAAGTAATGTCACTGCTGTATATAACTGTAATTTCCCAGAAAAGCCTTTGCATTTCATTTTCTTTGCTTTTTTCTCATCTTATTTTCCCAGCCTGGAGATGATCGCCTTTCCCTTTGCCTAAGTGCCACCTGCCAGGCCTTCAGAGTGCTCCCCGCAAAGCCTTCCCACAGAGCACTATTAGGACAGGAGTTAGAGGTAGGAGCTAACATTTCTGCATTCTTACCATGTGCCAGCAATACGCTGAGTGCTGAAAAAGTACTATCTCACTTAATTCTCACGGCTTCCCTATGAGGTGAGCACTGTCATTGGCCCCACCTCTTTAGATAAGAAGCTGAGGCTCACGGAAGTGAAGTCACACATCTAGAAAGTGGCAGAAGCACCCAAGATCAGGACCCAAGCCGTCTGCCCCTTGAGCTCCTGACCACGCTGTCTGCTCCCATCTCCCGTCCTGGTCTCCTCGCATGCACTATAGATCATGCACAACAAGGTCCTTGATTATATTGTTTTTCTCTTCCAGCACTAGTGTGTTTGGCTTTTTTTTTCCCCCCACTCTGGTAGACTGCACACTCCTTGTGGTTAGGGTTCAGCATGAGTCTTGAGCCAGATTCCGCAATTGGCTAAGTGTGGTTCTTCCCCGAGCCCCAGTTGCCAGTGGCATCATCTCAAAGGACGATGGTGAGGATTGAAGGAAAATAATGCATTTGAAGGGCTCAGACTGGGGCTGCTGGCAGTGAGAGTGCCAATGACTTTAGACATCATCGGTGTGATGGCAAGGGGCACAGCCCCAAATCCATCTCGCTGCTGAAAGGTTCTCTAAAACTTTGTTCCCCAGGGACCCCAGGCTGCTCCGCCCACCCATCTTTGCCTCCTTGAACTTGACTTAGCCAATACGCTCTCCCTCTCTGTGACTCATTAGCAACGCTGAACACTTTGTCTTTTCTCTGCGCTACAAAGTACAAGGACTTTTGCCTCCGAGCAGACCTGACAGCAGCCTGATCACAGCTGCAAGAGGGGTGGAGGGGGCTGGGAGCAGGTGAATGTTCCTTCCGCCTGAGCTCCGCTTCCTCCTGGCTTCAGTTTCCTCGTCTGTCACCGGACAGGTCGGAGCAGCTGACCTGTAAGGGCTCCTGCAGCCTCCAGCTATTACTCTCAGGTCTCTGCTCTTAAAGAAGGAGCTCCCGAGCACTAAGCTGTTGTCACTGGCTTCTGCTCTTCACGCCTTCCCTGAGTGTGTGTGTTTGTGAAAGTGTGTGTGTATGAGTGTGTCTGTGTGCATCTGTGTGTGGCTGTGTGTATCAGTCGCACAGGGTTGAAGCCGCCCAAACAAGTGACAGGAAAGAGAGGGAAGGGTGGCCGGCTCACCTGCGCCCTCGGCTGCCCCTCCGCCGCTCGGGTGCCGCCCTCCGGCCAGAGAGAGGAGCCCGGAGGCCGCCTGGAGGGCGGGGCGGGGCGGAGCGGAGCGCGAGGTGGGCGGGGTAGTGGGCGGGGCGAGGGCAGGGCGGGGCCGGCGGAGGGCGGGGCGGCGGCGGCGGCTGCTCCGGGCATGCTCGGGCGCGGCGGCTGCGAGCGGGGCGGGACGCGCTGGTCCCCGGCCGGCCGGAGCGGCGGCGGCGGCGCGGGGCAGCATGAGGGAGCCGCTCGGTAAGTCTCGGTGTCTCTCGCCCCTCCTGACTCCCACGGTCCATGCGGGCCGCTCCCCCGGCGCCTCGCGGGCCTCGCCTCCCGCTTCCCGCGCTCGCCCCCCAACTTCTCCAGCCCGGACGTGGCTCGGGTCGGCGCCCTCCCCGGCGTGGGGGGATGTCCGCGCCCCGCCCGGGGCCCCCCGCGCGGCGCCCAGCCCGGCGGCCTCGGGCGGGGGGCGCCCCCCTACCGGGAGGGCGAGTCCCCGCCCTTAGGTGCCCAGCCCCGGGCGCGCGCTGCCCGGTCGGCGCCGAGGGCCGCGGCCGGCGTTGGCGCTTGTGTCGCCCCTCGGCGCGGGGGGGGGGGGGGAGGGACCCGGAGGGCGGGGGTCGCTGCCCGCCTCCCGGCGTCCCGGCCACAGCCCCCGGCCCGCCATCCCCCTCCCTCGCCTGAGCGCCCAGACTTCGCGGGCATCTCCGCCCCGGGAACTGACAGCCGCCGCGCGGGGTCCCCGAGGTCCCCGGTTCCCACGCCCCTCCCCGCCCCCCGCCCCCCCCCCCCCCCCCGGGCAGCCCGGACCTGCCGGCGGGACGTTGGGAGCTGCCGGCCGCGCCCCCGCCCCGCCCGGTCTCCGCCGCGCCGCGGGCCCACGGCTGGGGGTCAGGGCCGGGATTAGGGAGCTCATCGCCGCTGCCTTCCAGCTGGTGCCTGCGGTGGCCCGGCCCCCGGCGGCTGCCGGTGAAGCGAAAGAGGAAAAACGGGAAACCGGGTGGGAGAAAGGAAAGAGCCCCGCCTGGGAGCGCTGTAAATCTCGCTCATCAGCTCGCTTATGGGCTCTGGAGCCCGCCTGCGGGTCCCGGGTCTCCGCGCGCACCCTCTGCGCCCCCACCATCGCCACCGGTTGCCCCCGAATGCCAGGGATTTCCTAGACGCCCCGAGCGCGGTGAGCTCAGCACCTACAGCCGAAGGCGCCGCTCTTGCCCCTAGCACGGGCAAGAGCAGGCGAGCGCCTCGGATTCTTCTGGGGGTTTGAAAAAGAAGCTGTGATTTCACTACTGAAGAAAGAAATGAAAACGAGAACTTTACGCCAGCGCAACCTGGTCACGCCCTAGCCCTTGCTCATCCACGCTCTCTAGGAGCAGAGGACTTTGGGCAATCCGCTTAGGCAGGTCCCCCACCCCCAACACACCCACACCCTGCCACCCAGGCTCCCACCCGCTGCATCCCCGGCCCCACCGCCATGCCGCATCTCCCTCCAGAGATCTAGTTGCCTGGCCTGTCTCGGGGAGAGGGTGGAGCTGTGTGGACCACACAACTCGGAGGTTTTCTGCCTTCTGTAGCTTTTTGTCTTTTCAGATTTGCAAGTAGATATCCTGGGGATTTGAGATGCCAGTTGGAAGATGAGGGGATTCTTGGGAGGGGAGGTGGGACAGGGATTCAGGCAGCCAGAAACACTTGGAGGAAAATTGCAGACTCAGTAGTTTGAGTGGGCAAAACTTCAGGGAAATGTTGCCTTATGTCAGGTAGTTTTATTAGAGTTTAAAATGAATGGATTAAGACCGCCCAGCAAAGCAGGGGAGTGTAAGTTTTTTTGGAAGTTCTAGGGAGATTCTGTTTTGGGGAACTTTTGTTGGTTTTCATGTGAAATGGGGAGTATGGTAGATTCGTTTGGTTTCCCATAATGTTCTGTGGGTTTGGACTTTATATTTACCTTGATATTAGGTGTCTGATTCTTGGCCACCAGCTGAACAAGCTTCCTGAAGGGCTGCAAGTGTTACTCAGAGCAGGCAGCGGATAGCAAACTGTTTCCCTCCCACTAGAGGGGTGAGCAAATATTTGTTGAACAGAGGCCTTCATCTGCTGGGCCTTCCTCCTGCCAAACTTCACCCTCTGCTGCAGAGATCGGAAGGTCAGGCCCTTGGCAGGCCCAAGAGATTTAGGGGGATTGGGTGGGTGGAGGAAACCTGTGCCAGAAAGAAAAAAAAAAAGGATTTTTGTCTTTCCACCTCCTTGGAACGTAACTTAAAATGCCCGAGTGTCCACATCTCTGAAGGGCTTGACAGGCTAATCAGAGTTATCCAATAACTGAGTAAGTCACAGATTCCAGACACATTTGGCCGTAAAATTTTAGCTATAAAAGGTAACTGGAGATTGGAGGTACACAAGGAGAATAAATATGGACCAATTTTTCAGTTAAAAAAATCTTTGAAGAGATCCTTGGAGTCTCATTTTTTAAATGCAGTTTAAAAATAAATCCTAGAAATGCTATCAGTAGAGAAAGCCCAGGAGTCTGCTTCTGCGGCCCCGCCAAGTTCTCCTTGTCCTTCCTGGAGAGCCCTCGAGTTTGGGAGGACAGTAAATACCGGCCAGGCGAAGTTTCTCTGTTAATGAGCTTGGCGCGACTTGACGCTAATTAATCTAAAGAGAGTTTAGAACACAGAGCGTTGGATTGAAACAGTTGTTCTCCTGTGGTTTTTATTTGGAGGAGCAAGGACTATGGCTCTGAAATCCTCTAGGCTGATCGCAGAACCCATTACTGCAGTTTATTTGGTTTTTCAGCAGATGTTGTTTTTCACCTTTTGGATGGGGAGGGTTATCTCACTCCTTGAAACCTGGCTATTGTGCTTTGCTGCCAGGGCGAGCTGGCTTAAGGAATGCTGAAGCTAGCAGCCCACAGGGACTAGAACAGTCTCCAGTACCTTGATGGAGTCTTTAAACCTTACATGTTATGGAAAAAATACAGGAACCTCCCTGATGCTAAGACCTCAATTATCTTGTTTTGAATTTGTGATATTTTGTTTAATTTGGCTTATTACCTTAACTTTCTTTAAGTATAGTTTCCAGAAACTTTCTAAAGATAATATAGTTGGGAACAGCCTGGCCCAACTGACAGAGCCTTATTAGCAGACTGCTAAATACCCTTGTCGTTTGCTGGGTTTTGGTTATTTACCTCTCTAGAGCTTTCTCGTTCAGCTTGTTTCTTCTGTATGTAAATGTAAGAATTTAGATACTATTATGAAGACACAGTAAGATATATATGTCGGAGAGGGGGAAAAAGAGAGAGAAAGCGACTGTATGTATAGGAAGACTAGTTGGAGAAATAGAAACCAGATGGTTATCTCTTGATGGGGGAACTTTTCCTTTCTGCTCAAACACTGAATTTTTCAGCGTTTACTTCTAGAATAACGTGATACGACTTTCATAATTAGAAAATAAATAATGTAAGAATTCTGTGAAATAATTTAAACTTTAACAGTTTTATGAAACCTTGGCTCTTTTATCCTAAAGATGTTTAAAAACAAAACTAGTGTGTTATACGTTTAATAGACCATTTAAGGGATCTTTATATGTGGAGTGTGACATCAGTGATGATAGAGGGATTTAATTCTAATCTATTATAAGTTTTACAGTTGTTTTTGCAAATAACCAACGATTCCAGAAGATTTAAAAAATCTTATCCAATTTCAGTCCTTTTCTTAATGACCACTAATCTTTTGGACATGCTAGTGAGGTACTTAGGGTCTCTTAAAAGTGGGTGAGGTCTCCAAAGCAATAATTGTGTGACAATTTAGAGGTGAAAGAGAAGACAGGAGAGTGTGTGTGAGTGTGAGTGTGTATGTATGTGTGTTCATACAGGTTGTGGGGGAAGAGACAAAGAAGTCAGAAGAGATCGTATTTACAAAAAAAAAATAATAAAGTCCATAATATTTGGCACTTTATTTTCTTCTCTTTGAATCAGTGCCTTACTACCAACCCAACCCAGCAAGATTAGTGTTCAAGGAGCCTTTTGATCTCAGACCCAAGTTTTCCGTCTCGGTTTTTTTTGTTTTTGTTTTTTCTTTTTCTTTTTTTTTTTTGTCACCTTAAAGCTACTTAACTCCATGAAGTTGCCCTACTAAAACTATTACTTCACAGATTCAATATGCTTTTTATATCTAAGGAGGTTTTAACCACTCGAGGGCCCTGGCAGAAGGTCATCCCTCCATGGTGTGGTGACGACAGGGTGTGAGAACTTACTCTCCCGGAACTTAAACTGTTGAGCTCTTTATTTAATTTTTCAGACTGGAAAGGGAAATGGCAATCCTCTTGCTCATAATAAAATACATGGCTCTACCATCAAAAAAAAAAACCCAGAAAAAGATGTAGAAAGCAATAAAAATCCATGTATCAGTTAGCAACATGCCTCAATCTGGTTTGTTTTGTGTCTTGGCTATTTACCTCTTGTTTAAAGAAAGTACTTTGTTGTATATTAATCATAACATTAGACCGAAAAATTGTCAGTTGAAGAAATATTTACAGTCAACTGCCAATAATTTGAGGGACTAATTACATCTTAAGGATGGAATGTCAGAGAATACAACTGAGAAGTTTTAGGTTTTCTAGGCGAGAAATAATGTCTCAGCAAGACCTTAGAATGCTGCTTGTGATCTTGTATTTGATTTTATCTGCAGAATGTGATTTTAAGCCTTCCAGGATCAGGTTAAGTGTCTCTGTAGCAGATAAGACACAAATACCATATATTGGGTTGGCCACAAAGTTTGTTCGGGTTTTTCTGTAACATCTTACCAAAAACCCGCCCGAACTTGGTGTCCCACCCAGTACTAGACCCTTCGAACCTTATGTAATTTACTATTCATTTATTCTTTTCTTCTGTGTATCTTTTATTCTCTGAGTCTTCCAAATATGGGATATGTTTTCCAAGATATTTTCCTAATCTTACCTATGTAGCTGTTTGTTTTTAGTTTTTTTCCCCAATAGTCAAATAATAAATTAAAATATAAGAAACTGCCAATATTTAACCATTTTTTACCTGTGAAATGGCAACTTCTTATGGTTCGATCCAGTACATTTCTTGACAGAACATCATAAAATACAGGAAAGTATAGGGCATTTGTGTTTATGTGTTTAAATGAAATTGGTATTATATGCACTGAATCTAGGCTTTGTATCCTGTCTTTATTATGTAACGTTGTACCATGAGCATTTTCTCTTGTGCCGTAATATATCTGAAAACATCATTTTATACATGTGTGCATATTGTGGTCTACCTGGTGGAGGCACTAGAATTTTTTTAACCATCCCTTAAATGAACATTTAGTCTACCTTTTTTTTTTAATTATCATAATTAAAACTTGGATAAGTATCCTTATATAAAACTGTGTGTATCTCTGATTATTTCATTCCGATGGATCCCAAGAAGTGAGTTTATTAGCCTGTAGGCTTTCAGATTTTGAAAGATTCTATGACATTAATCACTTTTGAGAAAGGAAATAGCCATTTACCTATAGAGCCCCCCCCACATTCATACCCCCACAAATAGAACCACTCAACTGTGCCTTCACCAGCAGCAGCTATTGCTTTCTAGAAGCTTCAGTAATTTGAGATGTGACTAGTGGCATTTGGGTTTAATTTGTGTATCTTTGATCACAGGTGAGGGTGAACATGTGTTTCCTATTTTTAATTGGGTGTGTGTCTCTTAGTTTTCAGTTCTAGGCAAATGTTAAAAAGGAAGAAAAGTGCTGGTTGATTTCATGAGTTTGATACTTCGTTTCATTTCACTGCCTGGGGAGCCTGATAACAGTCAATATGAAAAGAAAAAAATATTTTTATACATGGGAAGGGAGAAGGCAGCGGAGCCTGTTAGATAACATTCGATTGTGAGGCTGGACCTCTCGTGATGAGAATGCCCATGACAGAAGTAACACCTCCCAGCCTGGAAGGTCCTCGGGGGAGGGTGTTGACGGGGCGTGTGTGTCTTTGTGTTCTCAGAGCCCAGGGCCTGCACACCCAGTGCAAAGCAAATTGCAGTCAGTGGGCATTGCTGGGCTCCGTGGGAGGGCGGGAGGGAGGATGCTGCATGGGGAACTCTCTGGCCTTACCAGCCTCCTCCTCTCAGTGTGTAGCCACTTAGCTCCGCTCTCTGGGTTGGCCTCTCTGTGGGTGCTCCTAACAAGGCCAAGGTCAGAGGGTCTGTCTTCCTGTGACCCAGTTAGCTTTGTTCTGTGTCACGGCCACAAGCTGTGTTCTCTTCAGGGGCCGGCTGACTTAGAAGTGCCTGCTGCTCATCATGGGCGAGAAGAGGCTAGAGAGAGGGGTGGTTTCTAGAGCTTGAAGGACCCCAAAGAACCTCTAGTTCAGCCTTAACTTACTTTTTGGGGAGAAGATTGAAACCCACAGGTTCTCTGCCTCTCTCCTCTGCATCGTCTCAGGCTCCGATGCACTCAGCAGATGCATACTGAGCAGTGTGGAGGGATGGAAATGCATCCCTACAGCGAGGGGTGGCCAGCTCAAGTCCGTGCTCAAATGCTGATGGGCTGTTAGCAGCACTTTCCTCACCTCACCATCCCTTCAGCCTGAATATAAAGGATACGGCTGATATTTACAGAACCTAGAAGCCCACCTCACAGTAAGATGGCTTTAAGTGGTCTCATTCAGGGTCTTTGGAAAGGACAAAAACTCCAATGAAAAGCCATTCGAAAATGATTTGGGCAGAAGGAAATTTTGCAGGAATAAGTTGGTTAAATTAAAATCAAATGACCTGTCACCTTCTCCAACTGAGAGTTATTTCCGATTTCGGTGTTTCTTGTAATGAAAGGACCATTACCTTAGTCACCAAGACCAAAATCCATTGTACTTCTTCCCTTGAAAGTAACTCTCATTAATTTCCTTTTTCGTTATCCCCTCTGCCTGTCACCCCTGCATGTCACAAAAGAGAGGACTTGTGACTGCTTATCCACACATCTGTCCCTGTTCTGACTGTGTTAGTCTTTCACTGTCCTGGCAGTCATTGTAAAGCACCTTCCTTTATCTGCAAAAAGCCTCCTGTGGTTTCCCACTGTCTGCTCACTGAAGTCCAGATCCTGTTATCATTGCAGATAAGAGTAGGTATTTCTACATAGATAATTTTTTTTTTCTTTTTAGAATTTAGACGTTACAAGCTCCCCTCCCATTTCAGAGTTGTAGTTTGTCTGCTTTTCAGCTTCACACAGCAGGTTTTATGAGAATTCCAGGTCCCTGATGAAGAGCCTGGAACCAAAATAATCGACGAGGTCTGCTGAAGGTCACAGAGCATTGTGTGGTGTATTTGTGAATGAATCGCATTACTGAGTATTTTGAGTGTTTAGAAGTCAGTGCTAGTATTGCCTTCAAGACATTGCAGTCAAGTGAAGCATTAGCCCTCGTGTGTGCGCATGTACATGCGTGTGTACATGGTGTGTGTGTGCTTAGTGTGTACAAGGAAAGAATCACCTCAAAGAGCCATCCTAGTCCAACAGAATAAAGAAGAATTTTTTCCTTTTAAATACAATTTTTCGTCTTCATGCCACCACGCCTTCTATTCTTTCTTGTTTATATTTATGCATTATTTGGTAAATTGGGAAACTTTTGTTGCTATTAAGGAAGGAAATTTAGAGCCTAAAATAGCAGCATGGGCTTTGAAGCTAGACAGACCTTGGTTTGACCCTTGGATCTGCGCTTCCAAGCTGTGTAACCTTGGACTCTCAGCCTCGGTTTTCTTGTCTGTAAAATGGACACATTGATATCTACAGCAGGACGTTTACGGGGAGTAGAAACCAGAGTGTCCCAGGCAGCTAGCAGAGTAGCTGGTACACTGCAGATGCTCAGGGGATGGATGACGTTATTATCTTTCCTGTGCTGCTATTCTGAGCTTATAGAACGGGCTCCTCCTCCTGCTTTTGTATAGAGTTAGTTGGGGTGGTGGCGGGGGAATAAATTAACCACGAGCTGGAAGATGTTCTTGGTGAATTCGTTATGCATCTCTTGGAGGGTATTTGAGCTTCTCACCACCTAGCAGCCCAAGCATCCTCAAGGGGAAAAGAAGTCATAGACTATAAACCCAGTGATGTCATGAATCAGTCCAAACACCCAGCCCGGGAGACCGGGCTATTCATCATTGTTATTTCTACCCCCCCCGCCCCCACCCCAGTCCCCCACCTTAAAGCACCTAAATTAGAGCCTGCATGCCGTGAGCATTTCCCTTTGGGTCTCATCTCATGAATTGAATCTAATCTAAACCAGTCCTGTCGTGGTGGACAAGAGAACTGTGGACTGAACCCAGACTTCTCACCCAGCTCAGTGTTCCTTGTTTTTTGTTTCCTTCACTGTTTCTTCAGTTATATTAGGAGTTTCAGTGCTTGTGAGTATGCATTTTAATAACCGAACAGAGAGGGGAAGAAGCAGAAGTTTGCCTCTAGTTGAACTATTTTTTGGTGTGTTGTCGTACACTTGGCACGAAAGTTTTCTTCTGTAAAAAGAGGCTTGTTATAAATCCAGTTTTCCTTCTTTCTACATAACGTCCTACAAAGTTTGCTTTACTCAGACAGCTTTTTTTGCTATCGAAGTTCTCTGAGCCGGGTGGGCCAGGTCGGGCCCTGATTTCTGTCTGGTAAACTGAGCAATGCCACAAAGTCAAGTAGAAATTACTATCCTGACATCCTAATAGCTTCTAGAAACCACACACTTTTCTTTGCAATAAGTGTCCCATCGATCTGTGTTACAGATTAGAAAACTGAGGCTTGGAAGTTAAGTCACTTGGTAAAGGCCATCTACCAAGCAGAAGCCAGGATGGAAAGCCAGGCCTTTCTGCCAAGAAAGCTCTCTGATCTGCCCCGTTTTCACTCAGATCACGTGGGAGGAAGTCTGCAAGCAGCTTCCACCTGAGATGAGAAGAAACAGCTAAAAACGCCACCCAGAGAAGAAAACCCACCAAGATACGTGTCCCTTTACCAGGCTTTCAGGTTTTTATTGGGGTGGTAGAGAGCCTTCTCAATTTTGTCCTTGAATTGGTGGACTTACTCTAGGAATATATGGGGCAGGGAATAGTAGGAAAAGATGAAAAGAGCCATAGTGAACTCAAAAGAGACAAAAAGCTGCTTCCTGGCTCTGTCAAACCCAAAAGAGAATAAAAGCAGCGGCTCTGCAGGTCCAATTCAAGTCAAGGGTTCCTTGGCGGCCCTCTTAGCTTCCGCTACACCGGGTCATCCGTCAACCAGTGATGCTTTGTTCCAAGGCCTCAGGTTTCAAGCCCCAGGTAGGTCACAGGTAGAGGAAGGAAGCAGGAGACCGTACTTTCCCTTAAGGAGATTTATTTCTTTTCATCTCATGCTCTTAAGAATAGGAAAGTAGCTTCACTTAGTTGCTGTGATTTTTCTTGGAAAGGAAATGTTTATAGGATAGAAGAGCTATATTTGCTGTTGAGAACAGAGCAAGGAACTTGTTAGACCAAGGAATTTCTCATAGATTGATGGGATTGTTGAACTGGACAAAATTTCAGGGTCATCTAGTCCAGCGTACTGACCAGAGCAGAACTGATTTCTACATTAGAGTTTTCCAAACTGTAGTTGGTGACCAATTAGTGTGGCAGCAAATTGAGTAGTGACCAGCATTTTTTTAAATTAGTTAATTAATTTATTTATCTTTGGCCGCATTGGGTCTTTGTTGCGGCATGCAGGCTTTCTCTAGTTGTGACGAGTGGGGGCTACTCTTCATTGAGGTGCACGGGCTTCTCAGTGTGGTGGCTTCTCTTGTTGCGGAGCACGGGCTCTAGGTACATGGGCTTCAGTAGTTGTGGCACATGGGCTTAGCTGCTCTGCGGCATGTGGGGTCTTCCCGGATCGAGGCTTGAACCCGTGTCCCCTGTATTGGCAGGTAGATTCTTAACCACTGTGCCACCAGGGAAGTCCCAGTGACCGGCATTTTTCAAAAGTGAAATAGAATAGAAATAGCACCCGTCAGGATGTGAGGGTGAATACTTTTCCTTTAGAGTTTTGACTGACGGGTGTGACACACCTCAGTGGGTTGCTGTAAAAACAACAGAGCTTACAAATCCGTTGCCTCGACCTCCACTTAAGACTCTCTCAGCCAGGAACTCCCCACTTGCAGAGGCGGCCAGGCCCCGGTGGGCTGTCCTGCTAACACGTGTGTCATCTTAACTGTCTGCTCTGCATTAACGGTATTTAGATACTGATGGAATGAGAAGGATAGTGAGTGGGCTCCTTGTCTCTGTCCTTGTGTTCTGGGCTTCCTTCCCTGAGAGTGTATCTAGGTACCTGCACCGACTGGACCGCTCTCGTTAGATGTTCCGCTGTGAGTATTTGATACAAGGCGACAAATAAGCGAAGAAGAAAAATTTTTTATGTGAATTGGCTGGAAGATCATCTCACAGTGCAGCTCTACCTGGAGGGATTTGTTTGGCTTAGAAGGGATCTTCCAGAAGGCTTCCTGACCCCTTGAGACTGGGTGAGGGTCCCATCTCTCTCCTCCTGTCCTTCTCCCCACCGCAGTGCTGTGACACTGTGGGGAGGGGGCAAACGCCTGTCCCTGTACACACATGTGCCGTGTTTCAGTGGCCTGTTTTCCAGCTGTCGCTACAGCAAGCCAGGAAGCTCCTCACGAGCAAAGAGTGTGTCTCGTCCATTGTTGCAGTTTCAGCGCCTGGTGCTTCCCAGGCCCTCAGGAGTTGTGTTTGCAAGTTCTAGACTCTGTAAAATTACATTTGCTGTTTTCAGCGACTCAGATGGCGATGGAAGTGTCCCTTCCTGGAAGACAGCTGTCTGGGTGATAGAAAGCGGATGTGACTTTGGAAATCAAGAGTCACATCCCAAGTGAAACGAAAGGAATAAGGAAACGGCCTCGTGACCACAGTGGATAACTAAGGTGAAAGCTTTTCCTAGGGCAGGTAAGCCCTCAGAGACAAACGAGCCATCACGGCACAGTAAACGCTGCCTCATGTTTGCTGCGATTTATGCTTTTACGTGCACTTATTTGGCCCTTGGAGCAGTCTGGTGAGACAGGAAGATGGCATCCTTGCCATTTTGCAGATGAGAAAACTGAGGTTTGGTGCAGTTGATGACGTGCTCCTGGGATCACAGCTGGAGCTGCATGCCAGCACCACCGTTGGGATGAAAAGGCTCGCACCTGGGACCGTGCTGTTTTAACGCGCGTTGCCCTTGAGCAACACAGGTTTGACCTTGCAGGGGGCCACGTATACGCAGATTCTCCTCAATAAGCGCCTGCTTCCCTGGTGTGAGCCCGCACGCCCAGGCGTGGTTGCATCCGCAGATGCGGGGCCGTGGATACGGAGGGGCCCTGTGTCCACAGGCCTGACTGTAAAGTTACCCTCAGGTTTGTGATGCCCCCGGTGTGGGTGCCCCAGGGGTCACCCATACACCCACGTCTTTCCGAGCTGTGAAATCTCATGTTACGATAACTTGCGTTTACGTCCAGTTTTGGTGTGTGCTCATCTTAGCGGCGGCCCTTTGGGTTGGTGGGGGGGCGGGGGGGCTCGTCTCTTCCCCAGCAGCTCGGCATCTCCTCCTGGTGGCCTCGGGGACTGAGGTGTTAGGGGCGGGCCAGTCCACCTGCAGTAGGTAAGGATGCTCCTGGAAGGGCTCTGACGGTGAAAAGAATTGGAACAGCCACGTGGAAATGAGCTAGAAGCCCCAGCTCTGCGTGGGGTCAAGAAGGTGGCGAGGGTCAGCCGGAGGGGGAGGGGTCCTCCGGGGATTGCGCGGGGGCCAGGCACCTCATCTGAGTGCTGGGGCCTGTGGGTCATCCCCTCCTGGGGGGCCCCACGGCCCGAGTGCGGAAGCGGGTGGGCTTCGTCCTCCTGCTCCCCACGGGCTGCCGGCCTCTGTGAGACCAGACAAGTTAGGAGTCCCCCCAAATCCATGCACTTCTGACCTCAGACCTATAAGGCCAAGTACGGCTTGTTCGCATTTGCATCTTTTTTTTGAAGGATATTCATGGCCTGGCCGGGTCTGTCGTGCCTCTTCAGGGTTTGCTAAATACACTTAGGACGCAGACAGAGGCAGGATGGACCAGCTGACCTCACCGCAGGAGGACAGTGACCCCCAGACGTTTCCCTTGAGGGTCATTGCTTCTTAGCACTCTCACAGTGGCTTCGTGCTGGACGCTGGCCTGCTCCTTTGTGTCCTGGGTGGCCAGTTGGGGTGCAGTGCACTTTGCGTTGCTTTTAAAGGGCCTGATGTAGTAACAGAGAAACTGAGTCTCCTCAGACCTAAACTCTTAATGGTGCCGACTGGACATGTGACATTGAGCCGGTGAGTCTGGGACCCTCATCTAGGCTGCCAGGATTCTGTTGCCATGTCATTTCTTTACTGCTGGGATGACTGTACCCCGAGTCTATTTTAAATGCCAGTTTCCTGACTCATACACACACACACGTGCGGCTTATGGAGTGAACTCCTAATCATCCTTCAAAACCTAGCTCAAATGTCCCTTTCTCCCACTGTGCGTTCATTCAACAGTGATTTATTGAGCGCATAATGTGCACTAGATGGCAGGGGGCCTAGCATTGAACAAAGCAGACCTCGCCTCTACGTTCCCACGGCCCTGGGGTTGTCATGGGATCTCTTTCCTCTGCAGTCCCAGCCCAGGGCGCGGCTCCGTGGCGTCAGAGAACAAATGCTCGCCTCTCTGGTCCTTCCATTTCTCTGTCCGTGTTGTGCAAGCCCCTAGAAGACATACAGCAGGAGCGTCAGGAGTGGAGATGGTCTTGCTAGTACAATCTCTGCAGGAGCTTGTGAATGTCCATGAGATCGAGGTACCTGGTGGAGGATCACAGGCTTCCAGTCTGGTCCTCCCCATGCTCCCCCTGCTGACAGTGGAGACTTTGCTGCCGCCGGAGTCTGGCGTGTGATGGGGACGAGGACACGCACAGTCATCAGGATCCTGTGAGGGGGCCCCCA
Source organism: Hippopotamus amphibius kiboko (assembly GCF_030028045.1). Taxonomy (NCBI): domain Eukaryota; kingdom Metazoa; phylum Chordata; class Mammalia; order Artiodactyla; family Hippopotamidae; genus Hippopotamus; species Hippopotamus amphibius. The sequence goes on along the minus strand of NC_080189.1, from coordinate 134,180,247 downwards.
GCGAGAGGCCCCGCCGGCAGGAAGCACGCGCGCCCCCCTTTCACCTGCACACGGGCGGCAGGCATTTCCTGGCCATTGTTTGCAGGGACTGCCACTGTGCTAGCTGCTATTTCTGTCCCCCAGCCAAGCGGGGCCGGAGCTGGCCGTGCTCTCCCAGGCCCGCCTGCCGTGTGGTGCTCGCCCAGGCCAGCGCCCAGGTCAGCATCCAGCCCTTGGGGAGGCAGCGGCAGGGCAGACCAAGCTGCCTTCCTCCTTATCAGCAACGGGAAGACTCAGGAAAGAAGATTCTCTGGTGTAAAGTAAACATGGCAGCCCCATGTCTGTGCACGCGCGTGCTTTCACGTAGGTTTCTGTCCATTTTCATTCTTCTCCGCTGGTCCCATTGTCTTCGGACAGTTTGTTTGGGGAAGTTGCTGCTGTTGAATGAATGTGCCCTGGCAGGCTTCAGATGTGGACACCCTCTCCACAGAGGTGCAAACTGTTCCCCCAGGGTAGATTGGGGAGAAATTTGATCCTTGAAAGTTTCGTGTGGGAAGAAGTTGGGGATTGTGTAGGGCATTGGGTGTGTAGGCTTGGTCAGCATTTCTCATGAGCTGAAGACTGAAGATCTATTTTCGGCGGCCGGTTACCCACCCAGATTGCTTCCGCTGAGTGCATCACGGCCCCGGGCTGATTAAAGATCTCGCTCTGCCTGCCCTTTTGGAACAAAAGGTGTGTCTCCAAGATGAAAGCAGGGAAGTATAATAAGATTAAGCTGGACGCTGGGAGTTTCTCTTTTTAGCAGCATGGAGTAGTAATTGCAGCTTCCGAGTCTGTATTTATTTTGTCCTCTCTCCTGTGTGTGTTGTCTTCAGATGTCTGGGCCTGGGGACACTGTTAATCATTTCATGGCTTTAAACCCTATTCCAGACTCTCCTGCAAGGGGTGGCCATCCGGGGGCGGGGTCCCCAGAGTCAGCGTCCCACCCTGGCTCAGTGGAATCAAAGTGCAAACGCTGCCTCTCTGGTCCAGGAGGGACCAGCTCTCCCTCCCCCAGGAGGTTAGCCCTCCTGCCTCCCCCTTGGCCTGAGTGAGATGGAGAGGCCGCCTCTTCCCTTGCTCTCTGCAGGCACAGTGACCAGGGTCCGGTTTGGTAGGGCTCGAGGGTGGGGAGGTGCTGGACCCCAGGGGGAGGCGGTGATGGCTCACAGACACTCTCCTTGTCCCTGCAGCGTGGGTCCTGCCCCCACCACGGTCCCCGTGGCCAGGCTTTGATGAGGCCAGAGCGTTATGTACAGCGTAGAAGACCTCCTGATCTCCCACGGCTACAAGCTGTCCAGAAACCCACCGGCAGCACGGGAGGATGACGGCAAGGGGCGCCAGCCCACAAGGACCCGGGCACCGGCAGGCCCCGGCCTGCTGAACGGGTATGACGATGGCCCCGCCGCCTTCCCACGTGGCACGGCTTCACTGGGGACCGACCGCCTGAGCGATCCCGAAAGCCGCCTCGGGGGGCTGAGGGGCCGAGGGGAGCCCCTGCGCCCTGCTGCTGCTGCCCGGATCTCCGAGACCGGGTAAGCTCCTGTGCGAACCCACCGTTCCCGGGCCCTGGGGGTCTGGCAGTGGGTGTGAGGACATCCTCGGCCTCCTCCTCGTGTGTGGCCGGGGCCTGGGAGCGGGAGGAGCAGAGTGGCCGGCACGTGTCTTTCCCGGGAACGCCAGGGATGCTGGTGCAGCACTTTGTGCAGGGCGGGTACACCCAGTGGCGAGTGAACGGATTCTCTCTAGCCAACGAGGCATTTTAATCCCCAGCCTCTTTGTTCTCTTATAATCTCTTCATATCTCCTCAGCCAGGAATCACTTAAAATCTCTGGAAAAGCCAGTTTATGTCAAGCACACATTCCTAGTACATTACTCTTCTTTATTAACATGTTTCCGTATCTTGTACATTCCAGAGTTCAGAAAATGGATGTGCTTCCCTCCACGCGTGTGAACGCACACCTTTCTTCTCTCATGTTTGTGTAATTCCACTGGCCGCCACCCCATCTTTTCCTTACACAAACACACACACACACACACACACACACACGGGCTGTAGTGTGGGGATCCCATCTGAATACAGCTGCATCTGTGGGTGTTTTCTTGTGTTTCTTTCTTTTTTTTTTAGATTTATTTAATTTTTTATTTTATTTTTATTTTGAGCTGCGTTGGGTCTTCATTGCTGTGTGCGGCTTTCTCTAGTTGTGGCGAGCAGGGGCTTCTCTTGCTGCAGAGCACGGGCTCTAGGTACACGGGCTTCAGTAGTTGCGGTGCTTGGGCTCAGTAGTTGTGGCTCACGCGCTCTAGAGCACAGGCTCAGTAGTTGTGGCCCATGGGCTTAGTTGCTCTGCAGCATGTGGGATCGAATGGAGCAGGGCTTGAACCTGTGTCCCCTGCACTGGCAGGCGGATTCTTAACCACTGCACCACCAGGGAAGTCCCGAAGTCTCAGTTTCTAATGAGGTGAAGACAGCGGCCATGGAATTCCCGCGAACATGCCACATGTGGGGTCCAACCCAGTCCTAAAGGGCTGAATCGGAGATCAGAGTTGGGTCCCGGATGGGAGGCACTAGAATGCCCTTTAGGATTGTGTGTGGGCAGGGAGGCTCCTGGCCCCGCCCACAGCTTGCTCAGGACTCCCCAGTGCTATGTGATCACAGGGCCCTGCGGTCCACGAGGGCCTCCAGCCTGGCCTCTCTCAGACCTGCAGGCGCCTTTCTTTCGGTCACAAGTGAATGGCTCAGCTGGGTTAAGGACAGATCTGGGATATCTTTGCCCATAGACAGAGTTCCAACAGATCTGGCCATTTCCCCCCATTCTGAGCTTGACTGGTTAACTTTGGAGGTGTTGAGGAGCTTTTGGATTGGAGGCTGCCTTGTAGGGTAAAGAGAAAATGTACATGTTTGCAAAGCTCCACGCCAGTGCCCAGCGCCTCAGAGACCCGCTGCCCAGCTTCCTGGGTTGAAATGAAAACACGTTTTCTTTCTTCAACGGCCAGTAGAGAACTGGAAATAGGAGGCACGCGGAAAGGTAGGCGGGACAAGAATTATTTTTCCCTCTCAGGAGAAATGTGCTTTGAGAGGAGATAAATAGGTGCTAGTAGTTAAAGCTTAAAAATGTAAAAAAGAAGGAAACTGCCAAACTCTCTGGCTCATAGGATTCTGAATCTGGACGCATCAGTGGTTCTCGGCCCGATCCCAGCCTTTAGTCACCTGGTGAGGCAGCTGCGGTCCTGTGGCCTGTGCTGGTCCCTGCAGTGACCCTGCTGGGCTAGTCTGCGGGTCTGGGGGGGCCGCTGGGGCCCAGGATGCACTGTCCAGCTCCAGGCCATCAGGGTGACTGGGGAGCAGCACACGCGCCCCTCCCCCTGCAGTTTCTCAGTGGGGTGAGGTCTGCCCTAGAGTGTGTCCCCACACCGCAGACGGTCCTCAGTGTCCCCTGGGCCTCCTGGGGATGGGGAGCAGTCGGGAAGCCCACAGGGACCAGAGGGAGACTGGTTTGTTTTATTCTGGCAGGATGACAAGGAGGTAGGCACGACATCAGCAATGTCATTAGTTTGTAGCCAAGAGCCTGAAGCCCAGAGAATGTCAGGGGCTCTGCAAGGGCCACTCGCTCGGTGCCACTGCGGAGGGAAGCCCGGCTCGGGCCACAGCAGCCCCGGGCCTGGCCGCACCCTCCCACGTGAGCCCGTCCTCACGGCCTCCCCGCCCTCCCTGCACGCGGGCAGGGTATCAGCTCGCACGCGCAGCCGCGCCCCCTTCCTGTCTGGGGAGCCGCGTAGGGACCGCATCTGTGCTCCCGGATCAGAGCTGTGTTGTGAGTCCGCCCTGCGCACGGGGGCCGGGGCCACATGGGGGCGGGGCGAGTTGCCCATCATCTGGGGCGTGGCTGGAACTTGAGGAATCCCGGCTGAGAATAAGGAATGAGGGGACTGATAACTAACATCGCCTTACAGTTTCTCCTGTATGCGCCGGGGGTACGCACAGAGCAGATGTGGAGCCTTGACTGGGTTCCCAAATGCGGGATCCACGCTTGCTAGGTGGGTGAAGAGGCTGCGCTGTGAGCTGTTGCTGTGGTTAGATCGGGTGACACCGAGCTCCCGGGATGGCAGGAGGGGTGCAGGACCGGATGAACTAGGTGAGAAGCCCTTTGGCTCAAGTGGGGGGACTGTTCTCCTTTGACACAGTTTATCTGGATTGACTTTTAGAGCTACATCCGACTTGTTGCACTGACCGTCTGAGGGCTGGTGACTCATGAGCGTTTAAAGCACAAACCCTGACCACGCCAGCCCCGCAGCCTGCGCTGCTGCATTTATGCCAATCTTGGGGGCCATCGGGGAGGGACGGGGGGAGGAGGCGAGTGTCACAGACTTAGCAGAACTCCCAGGGGGCCGCCTGGGCCCTGGCAGGAAGCGTTCCCTGCTTGTGGATTCTCTGGGTGCGGGGAACCGGAGCCGCCTGTGTGGAGGGGCGGTGTGAGGGTACCGCGGGGGTCTTGGCCCCTCCATGGGCAGGACATGAAGACGGGCGGCCTCACCTGACGTGGGATGAGCAAGCTGGGCCCTCAGATGGGTCTGTCAGCCCAGGTCTCTCTGGGCTGGGATCGTCCCCTGCGGGACCCTCGCCATCAGCGTCCGAGCTGTCGCCTATCCCTGCATCTCCCTGCCCTGTGGCTCCTCCACTGACCTCACCAGCACTTCCCGCTTCTCGCTCGCTTGGGCTACCGGGGGCTTTTGTTCTACTGCTGCCTCCCCATGGTGGTTTAGCTCCAGAGCCCCCGATGACTCCCACCCGTGTGTCTTAGTTTAAATGTTCAAGGGAAAGTATCCGTAGTTTGGGGCAGCCTGAGATGCCTTGGCCTTGGGGAGCCTGTCGGTCGTGTTCAGTTCGTGCAGGGAGGGGCTAGACGGGGGAATGTCGGGTGGACGGTGGGGGTCTCTGAGCCTCACCGGCCCTGGATGAAGGGCTTTGGATGAGGACACGTTCCAGGCAGGGTGGGGGCAGGGCTGACCACGCACCCCGCACATATTTTCTTTTCGCTTCCCAGACCATTGATTTAGAACCCTAAAACCCTGGCATGTCCCCCTTAAGTCATTCACTCCTCAGAGAGCTCACCTAGGTGCTAAACCACTCCTAAATGGTCTCAGGTATCCGACTGGGGTGATGACACTGGCTGTGTGAGAGTCACCCACGTGGTACAGAAGAAAACTCACAGGTCATGGCAAATGTCACTGCAGCTTTCATAGGTTCAGAGCGGGAAAACCAACGGTGTCTGTAAAACTGCAGACTGTCAGCGTTCTAGATGTCAGATGATTTAATGCTAAGTTTTTGTTGTGTCCTAATTTTGGCCATATAACCAACAACAGATACTAACTTCGTGCATCTTCTCTGTGGCCAATCTGTCCTCCCTGTGGCAACGTGAAAAGGATGCTTCTGAAAGCTGATATTTACATCTGTGTTCAAAGCTTATAATGAGAAATAGACTTTCAGTTCATCAGTTTGCACCAAGTTTGATTATTTCTGCACATGCTGCCTTGTTCCAAGGTGTACTTGCCAAAACACACACACACACACACACACACACACACACACACACGCACGCACGCACACACACTGATTAAGGGGAAACAGAGGAAACATGCAAAGAAGAAAAGCTAGCTGCACACTTAAATGCAAGTAGCCATCACTGAATAACACTTAGCTACCATTAAACTTGTAAAACACTGTTATCAGGAGTCCCCTGTTTCCTTACTGTGTTTCCTTTGAAATGTTATAATCGGAGGAAGCTGTAAAATAACATTACACAGCAGAGGTTTGAATCTGAAAGTTGTACCACAGCAGGCACTTCTCTGCTTAGCCCCAGAAATCCTGGTTAACGTTCGTGCTAGTTTAACCATGAGAATAGCTGGCAGTTATCTCCCGTCATCAGTGTGGCCGTAGCTGATTAGAGACTCAGCAGTTCGGGAGGGTCTCTGATGTGGGGTCTGGGGGCCCCGTCTTGGGAGGCCTCCATCTGGTCAGTGAACATCGTTCTAGGTGGTGCTACTGGCTGTGGTAAACAGTTCCTTTTCAGAGCCTTTTCAAGCTTCTCTCAAATCGTACCCTGCTTATAATGGTTTTCCAAAAAAGGAATGCCTCAAGTTTCACATCTGTTTCCATGTATTTCTTTCTCTGTACAGAATTATACTTCTACAAGCATCATTTGTCTTGTAGCTGCTGCTTCATCTAAGTGTTAGGCCTTGTTCATTTGACCTCTTCACAGAGTAAAGTGTGGACTGTGCGAGCTGGCGTTTCAGCCACAAATGTGAGGATTCGGGCCTCCTGTTTCCCTATTGGTTTATTGTAAACCCTTCTTCTGAGATACTTTGTTCTTGCCCATCCGCAGGGTAAGCTCCCGGGAGCCTGGACACTGGTCCTCTCCCTGCACACGCTACTATGTGGCTCTGCTGTCACCGTGTTTTCCCCAGAAGAAGCAGGTTGCACCCTTTGAACATGAGACGTCAGGGAGAGCAGTGGTGAGGAGGGGCTTCTAGCCTTAGTGGGAAGACAGCAGCAACACAGCCTAGAGCTCCATTTGTCTTGGCAGCCAACGTTATCACCAAGAGGAGAGTTGTTGGTGATGAGTTTCTGCTTTAGCTAGAGAACTGAGGTAGTTATTAGCAAGCTAGGAAACACCCATATGTGTCCATAAGGACATCTTCTTATTACAGAGAAAATAGGAAAATTCTGGAATAATCTGCCTTCCCATTGGATTCACGTGGGAGAAAGTGGGTCCCAGCTTGCTCTTCCTGCTGTGTCTGGATAAACTAAATCCTGGTTGTCTGCACATCATCGTCGGGGACCCTCCCTTAGAGCGCGGCTGCCACCGGAGGGGCAGGGTCCTGTTATGACAGTCAGGACATCCCGACTTCCTGCTATTGTGCAGGCGCATTGATTACAGCTTAGGAGAGGACAATACGGTCTAAAATAATCCACGCAAAGACAAACACTCACTTCTTTCCTGCGGCCCCTCACCCCCTTCCTGGGACCACGTGAGGCAAAAGAGTTTCGAAAGGGATCCAGTCGCTGGGAAGTTATTTTAATTGGGTTCGTGATAGTCCTGATGGCTCAGAACAAGGGCTGAGTGTGTCAGACACTCTGCCAGACGCTTGAAATGTACTGTCTCATTCATCCCTCCCAACAGACTTGAAAAGCAAGGGGTTAGGACCGTCCACTCGATAGGGACGAGGCGTCGGAGGGCAGAGGAGGCGAGCTGGGCGTGTTGCAGAGGATGTACGGTCACAGAGCGCTAGTGCTGGTGTCAGGACCCCCGCCATCGGGCGCCCTGGCCGACGGGTCGCCACCCTGCTCCCTGGTGGCGTGACTGCAGGCACCGTCTTCTCATCCCACTTCTCTCCATTTCAGCCCTTCCTTCCTAAAGCTGGGAAAACCATCAGAGGGGCCAAGTCACTGGAGTAAGTGCAGGGCAGCTGCCCAGCCGTCGGGGTGGGTCCCACCTCTGGGAGGGGGCAACGGCATCTGCCCCGAGTGGGTCCCCGAGCACTACAGCTCCAGGCAGTGCTTTGAAAAAACAAGCAACCATCCCCAACGCCCCTCCCCGGGGCAGGGCCTCTTGGGCGGAGTCTCTGACTTGGGTCGCTTGGATAAAGGTCTTTACCAGACCTCGGAGAATCAAAAGCCTCTTAACGTCCTACCGCAAAGATGATGCAGAAGACTGCTGGCCACCCCGAGAGCCATCTGTGTCCACTTCTGGCGACGTGGCCTGATCTCACGGGCAGCTGGGCAGCAGAGCAGGTGGGCCCCGCCCGCAGCCGCCCAGCGTCCCCCACCAGGGACACTGTGCAGCCTGAGCTCATCTCTGTGGAGCTAGACCCGGGCTCAGGCGTTCAGACCCCCCATGTGGAGGACCCGACTCAGGGCCGCCCGACCCCCACGTCAGCAGGTGTGTTTCCCAGAAGGATCTGCTTAGTTACCTGTGCAGGTGGATACCGTGAGCGCGTCGACTGTCTCCCTGCCCCCACCCACCCACGTGCCAAAGTTAGCATCGTTCATCAGCCCTGTCATGTATCATGCTTCCTCTTCTAGACCCATTGTTAAGAGTGTGCGTTAAAAAAAAAAAATTACCAAACAGTAACCTCCTGAGATAGTCTCCCTGGTCCTTTATTTCAGCTGAATCTATTTATCATTTGCACTTACTTACCGTGACATCGTGAAAAGCAGGCGTAGCGGTACATTAGCCATCTGACCCGACAGTTGTGTTTCCTGGTTACATCTGTGCCAGTGCAACTTGCAGTTCTTGTTCAACTTGAGCTTGGCCGAACAGTGATCTTTGTCCATTATGTTCCCAGGGCAGCCTTGTCTTTTCTGACGGATCTTAATTTGTGCTAAACTCTGTAAATCTTAGTCGTGATCACCCCTGGAGCTTATAGCTCCCCTTTGCAAAATTAGCTTATCTGTTACCCTGAGGCAGAGGACTGTTCACACAGTGTAGTATATTGAATATACCACGGCACGCTGAAAAGTAAAATAGCAGGCTTCCAGGCCCAAAGAGCGCTGAGAGCAAATTCAGTAGCGCTAGACAGCTGACCCCATCCCAGAAGCGTGTCCGACACCTAACGCTGGGCTGGTGACCCAGTGTCAGTCACTCTCAGAGAGGCCCCAGTGCCTCTGCCAACCTCGAAGGAGAGAGCTCTTCGCTCAAGGGGTGGGAGTGTGTTTAAGTGACACGTACTACCTTTATGCTCCTGGGTAAGACTGACCAGCGCATCTGGTCAGAGGGTGTGGCTTCTGAAGCATGTGACATCGGGGTTTGAAGGTCATGGGCGGCACCAGCATCTACTAGGCTGGCGGCCCTGCCAATGGGAAGAAATCACGGGACCGGGGACCACTTCAGTGAGGCCTCCCGCCCTCCACCCCCACCTCCACAGGGAAGATAAGACTTCAGGGGCCGCCCTTGGAGGACCCGCTTCAGGATTTCATGGTGGAGGGAGGAGGGCATCTCTCCCCACCCACGGGGCATTGGGCACAGAGCTGAGCGGGATCGCATGGGCGATCCCAGGTTGGTGCAGCTCTGAGGACCGTGGAGAGGATAGTCGTGCAGCAGGTGCCACCGTGGTCAAACGTCATGGCCGATGCTGCCCTTCTAAGTAGGCTTTTCCTTTCTAAAAGGATGGTGGGATTTTCCGTTGGGGTTGAAAATGTCATGCAGACAGAAAGGTCTCCTCATTTTTTTTCATCATTAGCTTTTATACCTTCAGCAAATAGATCTGCCTCTTTTCCTGTAGACATGTTGTTTTTCACATGTTCAAGTTTCAAAGATTTCCCCAGCACTGTATAGTGGTTTTGTCCTCAGCACGTCTCTGCCGATTCACCAGGGAGCTGCTTGCAGGTGTGGCTTAAGGCTCCTCTCTGACCTGTTCTCCTAGGACTTCTGCACAAGGACCCTGCTTGTCTCACTGACCTTGTCAACACTGTTTATTGGGCTCTCACACTCCACTTGGCTTTCCTTATCGTTTTCCCACCCTGTGTTAACATGTTCAGCGTGTTTTTGTAAAATATCCCATTGTTACTGTTTTGTAACTGTAAATCATTAGCCTCATTTTTTAGAAAGAAAAATCTGATCTCAGCTTATTTCCTCAAAGGTACCAGAAAACACACTCTTGGCTTCAAAGGCATATGAAGTCGCACATATTTTAGCCGCTAATGGATGTCGTACATTGAAGCCAGTAAATATCCAACTTGATAATTTGTCTGAAGGAGAAATTCACCAGAACTGTTACGACGTGGGTCCACATGTGCCTGTCGGAGCCAGGCTCAGACTAGGTACTGGCTAGATGTTTGGGAAATAATTACTTTATAGTTTTCTATGTCATGTGGACTCTTTAAAATAGATTATTTAAGGTTCCCCATGTGGACCTGTGTTTTCCCTAAACTGGGATTTTGGTGTATTGTGCAAATAGGAGCAAGTTTAGCCCAGATTGCTTACCCGTTTTACTAGTTACAAATGGCAGCTTTGACACAGTTAAAGTGAAAACATGACATTTTTGGGCAGAGAAGAAAACTGACCCCCTTACTGGTGTGGCCTGTGTATAGTCTTGTCCTGTTTATGTCATTCTTTGTTTGTCTCTGATTATGCTCGTGGCCCGAACGTGGACAAATCGCACCTCGCGATGTCAGTCCCTCTTGGCATTTAACAGCTCACGAGTTTACCGAGAAACAGGATATCTACTGAGGACGTGAGCAGAAGCCATGCAGTGTAGTTTCTTCTCTAACACCAGGCGGCCCAGATGTTTACAGGCCTGTAAGGAGTCAGTGCGTGTGGTGGGTGAAGCCCGTTCACCATCAGCCGCAGAACTGAGGCGAGAAAGGAGATTCCGGCGCCAGGCATCAGCCACGTCCTTCCTCGTGATTTATTTTACTCTCCTGATTGGGGTAGAGACCATTGTAACATCTTATTAAGCTGCACTTTTTGTCTTACCCTTGGACTTGGCATAGAGTCGAAGACCCTGAAGCCAGTAGGTGCCAAGGACCTTCACGTGTTCATCCCCTGTATCAGGCTCCGGAGGGGTAGCCACCGGGCGTCCCTAAGGGAAGGGACCTCGGCTTCTGTGCTGTGGATGCGCTGAGCTGGGGCTGGGGCTGGGGGCGACACGCCGGGAGGCCAGCACAGTGGCTTCCACAGGGACCAGCCCTGACCCCAGGAGGGCTCTGTCAGCCTTCCAAACCTAAATGCTCAAGACACGACCTGATGACAACAGAAGCAGCAAAGAAATTAACCTTCAGCTCTGCATGGAGTTAAGCTAGCTTGCAACTGTGTGCACGAGGTAAATGCAGAAGCAGTTAGGTGGCTCTGTGGCTGCTTTACCTCAGATTCACTTCAAATATTTTCTACTTTCTCAACCTGGGACTCAGCTTTGCTTAAGTGGCTGCTAAAGTTATTGGGGTGTGGGGGCAGGATTTGAAGAGCTACCCTCACTTTTTAAGGCAAAGAAGTAATTCCAAAATAATAATGATAATAATAATAATAATAATAGGTTTTTACCATTTAGTTACCATCTAGGCTCCTGTAAACAGCCCTTCTTCCTGCCTGTGTGTTGGGAAGGGTCCTCCTGCAGCCCATCCTCCACACGTGCTGGTCCCCAGGCCCGCACCTGCTGTGGCCACACGGAACTAGTGGCCGAGAGCCCTACTCCTTTCTGTAGCATCCTCGCTCTGTCATGGTCTATACTAACACAAAACGTGGTTTAATGACACCTAAGCACATAAAAATAAATAAACCTTACTAGTGATCAAAGAAATGCAAATGAGAACCCATGAGAGATTACTTTCACTCATCTAGTAAGGAAAGAAATCAGCTGTGATAGCTAGACACAGGAACAGGTCAGCAGGACCAGCTCTACTCTGAGCTGCAGGCGGGAGTATGAAGGGGCCTGGCCAGTCTGAAGTCAGTTTGCACAACAGGAATACACGTGATCCCCTGATCTGCCGATCACTTTCCTAAGGATTGATTCTAAATGACCTGAGAAGTGCTTAGTGTCGGTGAATAGCATTTCTCAAAAGTGTTTTAGAGCATAATGTACGCGGGTGTCCAACAGCAGTATGATGGTGAAATAAAGCCCTGTGCGTGATAGACTGTTCTCCCATTGAAGCTGTGTCCATGTTGCAAGGAGTAAAACGGTGGCTGACTGGGCTTTGTGGTCACATTTGTTAGGTTTTAATTCTTTTCCCACCACTTACAAGCTGTGTGACTTGGAAGAATCATTGAACCTCTCTGTTCCTCAGTTTCCTCCTCTGTAAAATGGGACTGATAGCAGTTCCTACCTCAGAGGGGTGCTGTTGATGCTTCACTGAGTTAGAGCACTTAGTAAGGACCCAGCTATGTAAGTGTCAGCTGTTCTTTGGGCTACAAATGTTGGGAAATGTTTGCATAAAACCACATCCTAGTAGAATAACACTAAGGCTGTTTGAAAATCCGTGTTCTCACGCACACACACACACAGACTAGAAGATATAAAAAGGGCTATCTCTGGGTATAAAGACCACAAGTGATTTTTGGGTTTTGTACTTTCCTGTATTTTTCCAAATTCTCAACGAGTGCATATTACTTTTATAATTTAAAAAACAATCAGTGCTTTTAGAGTTGAAGCTTTTCCTGCTTAGCCCGTGGTTAATTGAGATTGCAGAGCATCCCAGGCTTCCTTCCACCTGAAGGGTTTTCTGTGTTATAGTCCTAGCCTCTGCTCATTTCCATTCCTGCACAGTTGAACAGTGTTGTTCAGATTCTTTCATCAGCTGCATTAGAGCAGTGATTCTTTTTTTGTTTATTCCAAAGGTTTTTATTAAGCACTTAGCAATAAGGTCCTATATGCTATTGTGTTTTGTTTTGTTTTGCTTTAAAGAACTTTTATTGATAGAGCAGTGATTTTATTTTTTAATATTTCTTCCTTTCTATTTATTTATTTATTGGCTGCATTGGGTCTTCGTTGCTGCACACGGGCTTTCTCTAGTTGTGGTGAGCGGGAGCTACTCTTCATTGTGGTGCTCGGGCTCCTCATTGCAGTGGCTTCTCTTGTTGTGGAGCACAGGCTCTCGGTGCATGGGCTTCAGTAGTTGGGGCACACGGGCTCAATAGTTGTGTCTCACGGGCTCTAGAGCGCAGGCTCAGTAGTTGTGGTGCACAGGTTTATTTGCTCCACAGCATGTGGGATCTTCCTGAAGCAGGGATCGGACCCATGTCCCTGCATTGGCAGGTGGATTCTTAATCACTGTGCCACCTAGCAAGTCCCTAGAGCGGTGATTCTAAACCCAGGGTACGTGCTAGAGTCATTCGAGGAGGTTTTGAAATATATCGGTACCGGGCTGCTGGTAGACTGATTAGCTCCTCCTGTCTGGGGGTGGGTCCTGGGCACTGGTATGTTTTATAGGCTCACAAGGAAATCCTTGTGTGCAGCCCTGTGGTGGGCAGCAGCCTGGAGCTGCCTGGCCTCAGGTGCCTGGCAGAGAGCGTGACCCACGAGCAGAGCCCCCTCTTCCTCTCTCAGTCTCTAAAGTCGGCCAGAGGGTGTTTCCCACGTTCCCTGAAGACTAGATGCCCTGGAGTGCTTGGTAAAAAATAGACACTCAGACCCTAACCCAGACCTCCTGAATCTGAACTTTTATGTGTATGTTTAACAAGCCCACTGGGTGGTTCCTACCATCGGGGTGGTGTGGGAACTCTGTTAGAGCTGCGGGACCATCTCCTCCAGATGCTGAAAAGACTGGGGTGGGCGGGGGGGGGGGGGGGGTAGATGGCAGAGAAACATGGTGCCTGGCTCCCCACCTGCCTCCGTGACTGACGGGATGGAGCTGGGATGGAGCCTGGCCGTCAGGAGGCGCCCCCCCGCCCCTGCAGGCCCCCAGCATGGGCAGCGCTCGGGGACGTGTCAGGAGTGCCCTTTATGGAGCCCCACTCAGGCCTGCTGACTCAGCATCTGATGGGGGAGGGGGTGGGACCCGAGGTCCTCACCTGAGCGGCCCCCTCGTGATTCCTGCCCATGCTTGAAGCCAGTTCCCAGACTCGCCCCCAGAGAGCACGCGGCTGTCTGGCCTGAGCTGGGGATGGGTTCCCGGGGCCAGGACCACACTCGGGAAGCCCTGCTCTTGGCTCACCCGATCCCCTTGGGCGTTTGAGAGCTCTAAGGGCCTGGGCCTTGCTCAAGTGCAAGCGAAGTCTTGATATTCTTGTGGGCAGCCTGTCCCTGCGACTCCTAGGCCGCGATGGCAGAACACCTGGCTGCCTTCCAGCCGCAATTCGTGGGCCGTGGTTTCTTTCAAGTTGACAAGTGCTGTGGTTGGGAGTCTGTTTTTACAAAGTTCTGACCTAAGTTTGACTTGGAATGCTGGCCGCAGAGGCAGGGAAGCTTGCATCCTCCCGTGCACATCCTCCGTGGTGTAACCTTGTGCCTCTGTCTCGCAGGTTCTACCACCAGCCCGTGCTCGCGGGGTCCTCGCAGCCCCTGACCGGCCGCAGCCACGCCTACTGGAGGAGGAGAGAGCCGGAGGCCCGGAAAGACCCGGCCCAGGCCCCCAGCGCGCCTGCGCGCATGACGGAGGGTCCCTGGGAAGTTGGAGGAAGGACGGAGAACGTGATGAAGAAGGCAGTCTGGGAAGAAGAGCTGGGAATGGCGGGTCCCGCCAGGTGGCAGAGCGTCCGTGTTGGAAGCTGGAAGCAGCCACGGAAACTGGGGAGGCAGATGTCAGACGGTGTCGGGGAGAAGTTGTTTCAAGATCTGTACCCATTCGTGCTCGGAGAACACGGGTTGACCTCCCAGAGCAAAGGGAAATCCCAGTCGTTGCCAAGAGTTCTTTCCCCCGGGAGCCTGAGCTGCGTGGAGGTTCCCATCCCGTTGAGTGATGGGCACGTACCAGGTGTCCCTAAAGTGCCATTTCAGCCTCCGAATTGTGCTCCCGATTCGGAATCTGCCAGGAGCGCCGAGAAGGGCGGCTCCTTGGCCCCCTTACCCCGGCCTAGGTTTGGGAGACCCCTCAAGCCTCCTTCCTACGGCTCCCACCAACACTCCAGGGCAGGCGTGGAAAACGGCAACTATGTGGACAGCCGGCAGCCGGACCCGGGTGCTGGTTACTCGGCCAAGACCAACGACACCAGGCAGGAGCTCTGCGGGCCCGACCCCGGCCTGGAGCCCCCGGTGTATGTGCCTCCGCCCTCGTACAGGTCACCACCCCAGCCCACCGCACATGCCTGCCCGGCGGAGGCGGTGCCTGGGCACGAGGGCGGAGGCCACCGCGCACAGCAGCACCTGATGGAGAAGCCCGCCGCCAGCTGCCAGGCCCCTTCTGGCTCCCGGGGAGCCAGGAATGAGCGCAGGGCCAGCCCGTGCTCTCCTGTCGGGGTCCCCCCACAGCCCCACCCCACCACGGCTTACGACCGCTCCATCGTGTATATTCCCTTCAATGACCCACGGATACGACACCTTAAACTAGCCCGACCCCACGGGTTCTGGGAAGACGTGAAGCTGGATGGTCCTGTCCCAGCCCCAGAGCCGGCACAGGGAAGCCTGCAGCGTGAGGGTGCCGTTCGGGGCCCCGCGGGGAGGGAGAGGGCCCCCACCCCGGCGGATCCCAGCCCCCCTTGGCTGTGGGGCCACCTCCCCAGGGCGGGAGAGGACGGTGGCTTTCTTGACCAAAGAGACCCCTGCGTTGTCACACGGGGACAGCGGCCTGACGTGAGCAGCGGCCCCCGCGGGTACACAGAAAGCCTCGTCTCCTCCCCAAGCCCCCAGGGCGAGAGTACCTGCGAAACACAGACCCAGCTCAGAAAGTTCAAAACTGGGCTGCAGACCAAGAAAAGTTCAAAGAAGAAAACGAGCGAGACAATATTTTGTTTGGTTTCCATCCCAGTCAAATCAGAATCACATCTGCCAGATACAGATACGAACAACAATGACTTGAAGCAGAGCGCGGACGAAAGGCCCAGGCCCGGCAGGAGCGCAGCTTTGCAGGAACAGAGCCTGCTGAGCTTGTCCTCCACCGACCTGGAGCTGCAGGCGCTCACGGGCAGCCTGGCCGGGAGGACGGGGCCCCAGAAAACAGACCCAGGGGACACCCGAGGGGACCAGCTTGCTGACGACCTCGGGTTCCCGCACCCCGCGAAACATGGTGCGCTTACGTGTCCCGGCTCGTGGCCCGGGCACCAGTACAGGGACCAGCAAACCCAAACCAGCTTTATCCGGGAATCCCAAAGCCCACAGTCCTTCCCCGGGGAGAAGCAGGGAGCCTCCCCCGATGCCCTGCTGCTGCCCCAAAGATGCTTGGAACCTGCACCCTTCGAGGTCCAGATGCACATGGCGTTCGCATCCACTGACCAGAACCAGAGGCCCAGAGCTCATTCCCCGAAAGGTCCAGGGCCCCTCAGCCCGTCCAGCAGCGGCGTTTTCTCAAGGTCCTCCTCGTCCAGGGACCAGGCCCCCGCGCCAAGGGCCGGCCCGGGTCCGCCGTGCGCAGACGGCCGTGGCCACCAGGCCAGCCCAGTGCCCAGGGGCGAGGTGGTCAAGGGGGAGACCACGGGCCCCTGCAACAGTAGACAGCTGTTCGGGCAGTTCCTCCTGAAGCCCGTCAGCCGCCGCCCCTGGGACTTGATCAGCCAGTTAGAGAGTTTCAACAAGGAGCTTCAGGAGGAGGAAGGGAGCAGTGACGGCAGCAGCAGTGGCAGCGAGGACAGCGAGGCAGAGCCGTCCTGGGGAGGCCATGCCCGCCCCGCACCCGAGCATCCCAGCCTCGTGGAGGGCAGGGCGCCTGAGGACCCGGGGCCCAGGCCGGGAAGAGTCAAGAGCAAGTCTGAGAGCTGGAGTGAGGAGGGGAGGCCTCGGTCCCCCAGGCCCTGGCAGGCAGAAGACGCCAGAGGTGCCACGTGGCTGTCTCCCCCCGGGAGCTGGGTTGCAGGGGACGGGGACCGGGAGGTCGAGGACGGGCTGCCCGAGCTGGCGGTCAGCCCGAGGCCTGTGAAACGAGTGACGTCTTCTGGGTCGAGCGATGCCAAAGAAGTGCCCTCACCCGATTCAGCGGAACCGAGGGCGCCCCCGCCGCGTCAGGAGCTCCCCAGCGGGCTCAGGGCTCTGCAGCTGAGCGCGGGCAGCGCTCCCACGGCGGGCAGTGGGGAGCAGAGGCGCACGGGGGTCCCCCTCTCTCTCGCCGGCAAACCCCGAGGCCTGTCGGCGCCAGACTTGAGGTCTGTGGGGCTGACACTGGCACCGGAGCAGAGTGCCAGCATGTTAGCAGGGTCTCCTGCTGAAGCCAGCGCAGTAGAAATCCCCCCAAACGAGTCCCTCGAAGCCAGGGCTGCCAGGATCCTGGGCATCGAGGTGGCCGTGGAGTCCCTGCTGCCGGGTGCCCGGAGGACGGGGCACAGCCAGCACCCTGAGCCTGAGGGAGGTGCCCACAGGCCCGAGTCCCCCCCACAGGAGGCAGCAGCCAGCCCAGCCCAGCCAGATGACCCCATCGCATCCACCGACGCCTTCTATGGGAGGAGGAAGTGCGGCTGGACCAAAAGCCCTCTGTTTGTAGGAGAAAGGGACAGTACCCGGCAGGCTCCCCGGGCCTCCGAGCCCTCGGGTGTGGACGGGGTTGCCTCCAGCAAGGCCTCCGAGCCTCAGCCCAGCCCCCAGGAGTGCCAGCCCTTCCATCTCAAGGATGTGGGGACAAAGCCACCCTTCAGGTCCACCTTGTTCCATTTTGTAGAAAGGACCTCAAGTTTGGCAGCCTCAGAAAAGAGGCTCCGAAGCACGTCCAAAGTGATTGAAAGTTTACAGGAGAAACTGGCGTCCCCACCCAGAAGGGCAGACCCCGGCCGCCTAATGAGGATGAAGGAGGTGAGCTCCGTGTCTCGGCTGAGGCTCCTGACCTCGAGGGGCACAGACTCTGCGGAGGAGGCTGAGGTGCCGAAGGGCGAGAGGGGCCCCAGGGCGCAGCCAGGAGGCCTGGGGGCTCTGAGCGACGGGCACAAGCTCTTTGACCCCAGCAGCACCCTCCTGCTGGAAGAAGACAGGCGTCCGACAGCACGAAGAGAGGAGAACGGTGGTCAAGACTTCTGGTGCCCAGGTGAGGAGTCTGGCAGGTGGGTGGGTGGTCAGTGTTCATTTGACATCCTGATGAAACCTGTAGATTCAGAAAAGAGGAAGCTAACCCTGCGAATCACGGGCCAAGAGAGTCTTCATTTCACCAAGAATCATCCAGAAGCTTTCCTCGAAAAGTAAGATCTCGTGTATTTTAAATGATCCAGTCTTTTTTTTTTTTTAATGATCGAGTCTGTGTAGGCAACTAGATAAAATTCCTGATATAAACAACCTTGGGGGCCCTGACTGTCAAGAGTTACATCAGTAAAGCATCCCAGCTTTGGTGCAGGCACCTTGATCAATCTGGTAGGAGACCATGGCATTTGTACTCTGTAGTCTCTCCCCAAATAATAGGCATTCCCCCAGATAACCCTCATTGCTCTGCTAACCTAATGAGAAAAGACGTACCAGTTGATTCAGTAAACTGACCCTGATTTTTGCAGAATCCTTTGTCCCCATTTTTATCTGTTTTCACCACCACACCATTCATGAGGCTTGAGAGGTTTAGACAGTGTTAGCAGCTTGCCTTTCTCAGCACCCACCTGCCAAACCCTGTTTCTTCCAGCCTCTAAGTTCTGATCGCTAAGTCCCAGGGGAGCCAGTTCTGGCAACAGCGTCCTGCAGGCCTGTGGGCCCTGCATCCTCTCGACCTCACGTGTCTCCAGAGGCTTCTTCAATGTGTGAAACCACAAGGCAGGTTCCCAGGAGAGCGGCGGTGATGCCTGCCAGCGTCTGTTCACCCTCTCCGCTCTGACACGAGCGGGCGAGAGCGCCCTCGGCGTCTCTGTTTCAGGCTCTGGGGATTATCAGTTATATACACCCTGGATGGGATTAGAGGCGCCGAGGGTGGCAATCCAAAGGTCCACATCGTAAAGTACCGACCGGAAGGGACCTTTTTGCTGGAAGGAGGGATGTGCCCCCTTACTTAGTGTGCCGCCACTGTCCCCGGACCCCAGCCAGGCCCTCCCCCTTCCATCTGACTGGCAGCCCCGACCAGATTCCCCCCCCACCCCCGCCCCTGCAAGCCAACCTCCACCACGCTGCTTCCTGTTTTGAAATCCAAGGGTTTAAAAGGAGATGGAGAAGATCGCTTGTTTCAGCTGGAAGAATCCTGAATTTTGGGGTAAACAAAAAAAAATCTCCTAGGCACTTTTTCCATTTTCCCACAAATGCAGGATCCTCCCACCCTCGTGCGGGATCCATGAACCCACTTGTCAGGGCCCTCCTGGGTCACCTGCATTGACAGAGTTGCTCTTTGCTGCAGAAGAGAATACCAGGCATGTGGAGCCCTCGCCATCACAGTGGAAGGTGCTCCACGGCCCATCTTGTGAGCCGTTGGGATACATCAAGCTGCAGCGGGAGACCCTCTCCCCTCCCATCCCCCCAAAATAGGCCCCCTGGCTTTTAAGTGCTGGTTAAAAGGGCATTGTCATAAGCTTTTTTTTTTTAAGTCATAAGATGCAACTTTTTTTTTTAATTAATTTTTTGGCTGTGTTGGGTCTTCATTGCTGCGTGTGGGCTTTCTCTAGTTGTAGGGAGTGGGGGCTACTCTTCGTTGCAGTGCATGGGCTTCTCATTGCAGTGGCTTCTCTTGTTGCAGAGCATGGACTCTAGGCGTGTGGGCTTCAGTCGTTGTAGTGCATGGGCTCAATAGTTGTGGCTCGCGGGCTCTAGAGCTCAGGCTCAGTAGTTGTGGCGCATGGGCTTAGTTGCTCCATGGCATGTGGGATCTTCCCAGCCCAGGGCTTGAACCTGTGTCCCCTGCGTTGGCAGGCAGATTCTTAACCAGTGCGCCAACAGGAAAGCCTGTCATAGGCTTTTAAAGTGAGTTTCTTTATCCATGTAATTGGGATGATTTTGTCAGTTCTCCTAAGAGAACATAAAATAAGGATTCTCCTTAAAATAAGGATTTTAAAGTAAGACGCATCCTGTTATAAGAAAACCACCAGTTTGTAAAGATTTCTATGCTTCCGTCCATGGCCACGTATTTCGGGCAATATGTTATAAGATAAAATTTCTAGGTCAGTTCAGCACTCCCTCAATTCTTAGCCTGATCTTTTGGCACATGAATGGGATCAGATAGGTACCTGAAATCACCCAGATAATGTCAGTTTTCAACTCAGCCAGCCATTCAAACACCCCTCCGCCCATGACTTTATTATTTTAACTATAGTTTCCAGCAATTCGAAATTTTATTTACTTTTTTGCCTCTCTGTCTCGTGCACTTGTTGTTAATACACAATAAAATAATCAGAAACCTGGAGGCAGAGGGCTCCTCGTGGTGACAGCTACCTCGGGCTTCCTGAAGAGGTCACATTGCAGGACCCATGGAGGGGGGGGATTTCTTCTAGGTGCAGCTGCTCAGGTGACCCTGTCAGCCTTTCAGGTGATGGTCACCAGGCCTCAGTACTTAAGGCCAGTCCTTCTGAGAGGCCTTCCATTGACGTAGTAAAGCCTTGTTGCTCATAAGCTCTTGGACTCTTTCCTTTTATCATTTTAAACACGGGTCGTCATCTCCATCACCTCCCAGCCCCCACCTCTGTCACCTGCATGTACAGGACCCACTTCACTGCCCCTGAACTCACAGGCCACTTAAATTCAGATTTTGTTCTGGAATTTTCAAACAAGATTATATCGTGTTTCTCTGTAAGCACCCCCCTACCCCCTCCCACACACACACGTGCGTGCACGCATGCCCCCTTCTAGAACTTTAAACCTGTGTTGTGTACCCATCATATCATAAAGGCTTTCCTTCAGCTTAAAAATGGTCATTTCAACGAATGTTCTTAGCCAGGGGGCTCTGGGTAAGGAGTCAGCAGCTCAGAACTAATTCAGGGCATAGCATCCACCTGTGTCGGATGGACTGTGTGTGATCCCAGCACATCGGTGTCTGAATCTGCTGGTCCCATCAGCCTCCACTGTCTGCCTTCCTAATACAAGGTCAGGAGGAGAGCAGGGGAGCCTGTCTGCTTGGGGCCCACGGCGGGAAGCCTGGGGCTTAGGTTTAACGATGCCAACTAATGCCGTTAGAAGGCTGGGTGTCCACACATCCCCAAGGGCAATGGCTTTCGAGGGTGTTCATACATGGAATACCCCCCAGGGCGGGCCTTAGTGATTTGTCTTCACCTGAAATGGTACCCACAGGAACCAGGATTCCAGGTGCCGAGGGCAGTGGCTTCTCTGTTCTCTGGGCCTCTGCCGGCCAGTGGGGTAGCCCCTGGTCACACGTGGCTCCTGAGCGCTTGAAACGTGGCTCCTGAGCACGTGAAACCTGCCTCGTCCAAATTGAGATGCGCTGTAAGTGTAAAACACATGCCAGAGTTCAAAGACATTACCAGAAACTCTAAAACTTCTCAATAATTTTTATATTGATGACCTGTTGAAATGATAACATTTTGGATATATTTGGTGAAATCAAATGCATCATTGATATTAATTTTACCTGTTTCCTTTGTTTGCTTGAACACGACTACTAAAACCTTTAAAATAACGTAACATGGCTCACGTTATATTTTTATTGGACCTCGACCCTCCATGATCTGAAGAAGGAGCCCCTTGTTCTACAGAATTCTCTCCACGGCCCCGTCTCTGGGACCTCAGCTTCTGCACGTTCTGTGAAGACATCTCCACTCACCTACCCTCGGGTGGGCGGCTCGGGGGCCCGGGTCTGTGTCATTGGAGGCTTAACAGATGCTCAGCCTCTTCGGGCCTCTCTCCCCCCAGCACTGTGCCCTTCATCCATTAGCCAGTCTTATTCTCAGTGGAGAAAAGGACATCTTCGCTCATAGGGGGGCCCCCAGAATTCGCACCAAATGAGGCCAGTTGAGCACAGAGATGTAGGTTCACCTGCCAGCATCCCGTGTGCTCACAGTGGGGGTGAAGCGTGGAACTCCGCTCACTTTCAACTACATGGGCACCTTGTGCAGTAAATGTTTGAGGAGAAGCAGACTCCCTCCTAAAAGCAGAGCCTGTCCTGTCTGGTTTGTGACGTCTGACTTGAGTGCGACAAACACTGCCTTAGTTGTCACGGCGGGGAGTCAGGAAGGTGTGCAAACCATTTTGCTGCCAGAGGAGCGGGACTCTGTGTGGCCTCCAGGAGGCACCGTTGTCCAGATAGATTTGAGAAGAGATGGTTCCGTAATAGTTTTAACAACTATCGAATTGTACCATCCTTCCAGATTTCTTATGTTTTCTCTTAAGAACCTAGGAACCGTTTGAGCTGCCATGGCAGGAAATTCTGTATGAGCCTGGACCCCAGAGATCCGTGACCCCGAGGGGCCCAGCCGCAGTCCTAATGACATGACAGTCTAGGACTATTGTTCTTTTGTATGGTGACACGTTTCGGAAACCCAGGCCACCTGGGCCCAGTTGTGTGGCTGTAGAACAGAGCAGTGTGGCGGCCCAGATTCCCGGGGCCCGCTGCTGGCTGTGGGGTCAGAGACGGGAGGCCTGTCATTGCCAGCCCAGCCCCCAGGGTTCTCAGGGTCCTCAGGCCTTCCTGGGACATCGCTGATCACAAGGACGGATGTTCTACAGCAAGCCTTAGTTAGAGATGTAATTTACGCACACACACAATATGCTCTTTACCATCAGCTAAGCGCGTCACTGCTGCTTTACAAGAGTTGCATTTAAAGTTAATAATGTTCCGCTATGAACAACAGGAAGGGACCATCGGAATACTAAGCAACTCCCATTTCTCCATCTGTGATTAGGTAATGGTCACACACATCCCTTTAAAACAGCCTTTAGACGATAGCTTTTTTACTCCTTGGTGAAAAATATCAATAAGATTGGTGAGATGTCTGAAAATTAACGTTTCTACGTGTGTGGACTTGGTTCCCTAAACACATTTATTTCTGGTCTGAGGATTAAACAGACATCAGACCGTTGAACACACCGCTAATTGTCTTTTGTTTTCTGTTTTGCAGATTCGTACGACCCTAGCAGGGTGGAGAGGGTGTGACGACATGCCAGTGGAGCGTGGGGCTGCGTTGCCTGCTAACGGAGTGACCTCCGAGCTGGCCTCAGCCCCGCCGCCTGGGAGGAAGCTGGGACCCACGCTGGGACACCCTGTTCCACTGCTGCCAGGAAATTCATCAGCCCTGCAGAGGCACTCGATGGAAATAAAGCAGTAGTCCGCTGAAACCATCTGTTTTTATAGCACGAAGAGTTAATACCTGTATTTAGAAAAGAGTCACAAAGACCCTGCTGAATGGTGGATTTAGCCATGCTGGTAAAGAGTTTGGTGTTGATCTGGCTGTATGGGAAAACTCAAATGTTGGTGGCATAATGAATGATTTTGAAAGGACCGTGAATGTCGTCAATCCCCCTCCGCGTCCCCGTGGCCTGCGGTCCACGCTCCTGGTAGGGAGTTTGGGCCGCAGGCCACTGCTCGCGTGTCAGCACTTTGAGTTCTGGGGAAATGTGAACGCACATGTATAATCCTTTTTTCATCCGTTTGGCCTTCTGCTGCTGAAGTCACTTTACATAGAAGTTACTTGCCATCAGAGAATAAAAGCAGTAGCTTTTAAGTTCCCAAAAGAGTAAAACTTGTACCGTAGTGAACTAAGAGTACTATTTATCTGGCAGTGAGATACTTTGATCATTTGCAAACATGATGTTGTCTGCTTTGCACTCAGTATTATCTATTTTTATTTCCTGTATGGATGTTTAGAAATTCTTTATATGAAAAATAATGCTGGTTTAAAATAGACCATTTTAACAAAGTAACTATATTTCTTTTTACAAAAATGCTATTTTTCTATGATGTAAACAATTGTTAGCTGGCAGATTTTTAAGGAAGTTTATTGTATTTAAAAGTCTGTATCCCTTTGTGTGAGAGGAACTGGAAGAGGGTTCACATTTGCTTTAGAGCATAGAGCCCTCACCCGTTCACAACTCGGCTACTTTTCGTTTATCTTAGAAAGAGCTGTCAATATAGGCATTTTTCAGGGTTAATAAAATTCACTTTTCACAAAGATTTTTTCACAAATGGAGCTGTAAGGTTATATTTGAAAATAACCCTCTTAAAACCAGCCAACATCCTTATGACAAGTTTTTGCTGCCATGTCCACTAGAATTACCAAAAAAATAGTTTCATCTTTGTATGTCTGCGGGGATCTGCCCTGAGACCATACTTCTCCTGCCCCAGCCCACCCCTTTAAAGAAATATGTATTTTTATCTAGAATGATCCTTAATTAGTGTCTGCATATTTTTCAGAATGCTAGAGACGTATGTATGCCATTACAAAAGTATTATGAGGCCTACGTATTCTACTGTTTACTATTGCATTAACCTGCACAAAGTTTATGCATTTTTTACGCGTATGTCACTTCTTTCTACGTCGGGCATTCTTGTGAGCTAACATTTCCTGAGTGGTTTCTTTTCTCCTCTCTTTCTCCTTTTCCTCTCCCTTTTTTTTTTTTTTTTTTTTCTTTCTTCTTTCCTTCTCTCTCACTCTTTCTCTTTTTCAGAAACCACCTTATCTGTTTTTAGGCGTTTCAAATGCCTAAAATGTGAACCATTGGGTGGTCTGCGATTTGGCCCTAAAACGACTCTGGGCTTTCATGCCTGTTTTTATCTGTACCAGATGATTTTATTTCATCAGAACTTCGTGTATTTGGACGGTAATAAACAACACAGAATCCAAGCAGTTCTGAAGTCTTTTCAAATACGCTTCTCCGCCGCCTTGGTTCTTACCTATCACTCATGGTCACTCCCTTCCAGATTCTGGTTCCTGTGAAATTAGAGGATCCTCTGTGTCTTGTAACACAGGGGGACGATGGGCCAGGCCTCTGCCAGGAATGGCTGAAACCATTTTTTCCAGGAAAAGTGTCACGGGGAAGAGGCCGCTTACTCTACTGTAGTTGGTGAATCACTGGGGTCATCTGGTAGCTCTAAGTGAGGGCGGCTGGCTACTGGGGGTCCTTGTGAAACAGGAGGAAAGGGGGCAGGGCACAACCTTTGAAAGAATGGCACAGCCCGAAGACATGATATAAACTGATTAGAACCAAAGGGGTCCAAGATGGCGGACAAGTGGACTTCCAGGCGCCATGACAGTTCCAAGGCTGTCCATGAGGATCAAAAGTGGGCGATGTGGGGCAGGGAGGGTGGGGGGGACTCGAGGCCGGGGGGAGTCAAGGAAGGGAGGGAATACGGGGATATATGTATAAAAACAGATGATTGAACTTGGTGTACCCCCCAAAAAATAATAAATAAATTAAAAAAAAAAAAGTGGGCGATGGCCCAATTCCTGGGAATCCCTGCCCCTTCCTGAAATAGCTGGGTACTCCGCCCACTCATTAGCCTATGAAATTAACCACCCCTACAAACACTGACAACCCCCACACCCTGGGGCCTTTCTCACCTTCTGACACGGCCCACACTCTGTCTGCGGAGTGTATTTCTCTTTAAGTAAATCTGTAAATAAACTTACCCATCACTTTGTCTCTTACTGCATCCTTTCTGTGATGAGACATCAAGAACCTGAGCTTCATTAAGTCCTGAAACCAGGTATGTGATCTCAGTTGAAAGAGCTTGGGTTTGGCTGGGTTCAAGTCCCAATCTGAGGTGCACGGTTTCACCTGTGGGGTGTGTGTCCCTGTTAAGTGCAGATGAAGGAGGGTATATGTATATATACATATAGACACATACATATATCATATATGTACATATGTATTAATGGTTCTGACATCCCCTTACATTTTGTTGATCCCATCTAATAGTTCTTTTAACCAAAAGAATTGTTACAGCTTATTCCTTGAGAGAAAGAGAAGGACCCCAAAGGGAAGAAATCACTGAACCTTATGTATATCACAAACAAACCAAAATATGACACTCTTCCTTTCTTCTCAATTGTTGTACCACTCTGAAAGTATGCTGAAATTTTAGTGGAAATTATCAGTATTTATACTTTTAACCTTAATTTCTGGTTTCCAGCCTGTATATAAGCCTTCGGGGGGGGGGTGGGGTAACTTTGAAAATGTGACTTTTAAACTTGCGTATTCTGCGGTAAATAACACAGGCTCTATAATAAAAAATGCCTTTCCCAGAGGTTTTGAACTTAAGTTATTCTCATTATTTTTTCTCATACATACACAACTCTCCATTATCATTTGTGGCTGGAAAAGAAGTTTTCATATTTTGTGTTTGTCATTCTCTCTCATTCATATGACGTCGTGTTTAATAAATGGGGGCTTAGAAAATTAAAAGTTCTAATTTTGACAATTTGGACTAAAAAAACCACATTTGAAATGTATTTGTGTTTCTTGATTTGCAAAAGAAGGGAAAAATGTCGGCGATACAGCTCTAATTACCTTTCTTTGAAGAAATTTCTGAATGATTGAAAAGCAAATATCGTTATTATCATTTTGACCCTCCTGTTTCTGCAAACCGTAGAAAACGCCTCTCTAAGGACGCACAGCCCCTGATTGCACCTTCAGAATCCTTTCCCACTTTGTTCATAACTGTTTGGGTTCCTTTGTTTTAAAAGTCCCTTAAAAACATGTGCTTTCTGAGATCCTGGCTTCCTTCTGAGCGTTGTAGATTGAGGTTTGATTCATGTGGAAATTCTAAGTCGATCTTTTTCTGTCCCACAGGACTGTTGGTGAAGAGCTGTCTATCGTTAATGGAAGCCCAAGTGTTTAAACTCAAATGACTCTGAAAGTAGACCCTGAGCTCTTTTTTACAGGAGCAAAATAATCTGCTCTGATAGCACCTGGTTTTGGGGCTTCTGGGGAAAAGTGATGAATTTGATCCTCGGTTGACACAACTGTTTCCCAGCTCCCAGCAGAAAGGGCTGATGGAAGATAAGATTAACCCACCAGTGCATCCACGACCCTCCAAGCTGATGTTTGTGTGTTTTGGCTCTTCTTTTGTTTTGTTTAAAATGACTAAATTATGCACAATTAAGTGTCAGGTTAGCATCTCCTGGAAGCCGACCAGCCCAACAGAATCCCTCTCTGAATATCTGGGCTTAGAGACTCGTATGCGTTACTTTGCTGTTTGGACTGTCTACTCTGCCAGGTCTATCTGCATAGCGGAGATGGCGCTCGAGGGATGGAGTGAAGGGTGGGAGTGTGTTTCTTAAGCTGAAGCTATTGCAGGCCTGGGGGACTTTCACATTTTCTTTTTGTTTTGTCTTGAACTGCAGATTCTGTACATCTGTATGTGGGAGGAAAGTTGCTACTCAGGACAGGATTTAAGAGACAGATTCCAAGTGACCTTTCAGAGTCTGCCTGGTGGGAGGTCCTTTTCCAGGAGTGTGGGTTGGTCCACTTGGGGACCTGCCAAGTAAGGAAGGGGGAGATGATAAAATAATGTGAAAGACAAAATGGTCCCCAGCCTGCACGTTTCATTTTTTTAAAAAAGTGGGAGAGGGAGTGGTGAAGGCTATAGCTCAGCCTCTGGAAAATGTTGACACTCTCGGGTTCACGGGCAGCGCGGGGAGGGGGCAGAGTGCCTGCAGAGCCCCGTCTTGGCTGTTGAGAGCCGCCATCACAGTGGTGTGTACTCCCCAGGACAGGTAGGTGCTTGTTCTATGGCCTCTGCTCTGCAACTGGACTTGAACCTCAGGCAAGACCAGATTGTGCAGCGATTCATCCCACGGTCTTGACTGAGGGTGAGGAGGGAGCCTTCCCCTCGCGGTGACCCCCTCCCCCTGGGGAAGCCAGGCCACTGGGCAGCAACCCCGCCTCGCATCTCCTTCCCCTCACCCCACGCACAGTAGGGCCAAGATGTGTGGTGGTCACTGTCGCAGGGCATGAGGGAGACAAAGGCAGGTCCAAGTTAAGATGCGTGTGGCAGGAGTTGAAATGAAAACCAGAGGTCCCAGCCTGGAGAAAAGCGTAACGTACAGATGGTGAAAACCAGCCAGGTCTCCCCGCCTGGGTCACCTGGACTCTGAGCCCCCACACTCAGGCCTGTCAGGAAAGCTAGAGAGGAGCATCTCAAAAGACAAAACAAAACAAACAGAAGACATGACATTTGGTGAAGGCAAGGCCCTGTAACCCCAACATTTCTTTGGGCACCATTATAATATATTAAAATAATAAGACAGGTGGAGAGGTTCCCAAGAAAAGACACGGCTGGTCACGGCCAATTCCCAGCCACAGTCGAGGCCCTGATCAGGCCACCCCTGAGACCTTGACTGAGGAGAAGTGAATCAGGGGAGATTAGTGACCCCAGCAGAGCTCAGCTACCTGCCTTCAAGGGGCTCTTGTATTTCTCTGCACAATGTAAAGACTGGCTATTTGGGGATGGACCCGCTCAGGAACACGTATTCCAAATAAAGACTTTGCCTGAAAGTACCTACGTCCATTGTCTTTGGCCGTGGGGGCGAGAGCTGCCCCGTGAGCCTTAAAGGCTAGTCTTGGAGGGTAGCAGGCTGCAGGGGGGTAGCTCAGATGGGGACAGTGATACAGGAACATGGGGTCCAGGGAGGTCGGGTGCCTCTGGTCCCCACTGAGCACCCCCTGAGTGTTCAAGCTCCTCTCTGCATCTCCTGCATGGTGGGAAGAGGCCTAGAGTCGATTTGGGGACTGAGTTGGAATTTTGCCTCCATCACTAACCACATAGCCTTACACATGCCCCTCCCCTGACTTCCGTTTCCAAGGCTGCATCTCTTACTCCTTGAATATAATAATCAAATATATAGAAAAGCCCCTGCCTGGCCTGTGGCGGGTGTTCAGTGCACAAAAATGCACACAGACCTGCATCTCATGGGAAGCCGGGATTTTCAAATCCAGGCCTTGGTCTGTCAGGGATTTACTGACTTATTTCCAGTATCGCGGTTCTGGAAATAGATGCAAGTTCGGTACTCCATCCAGCGCTCAGTGTGTTTCTGGCAGCCCGGTGAACGTATAGGCTGTTCTTTCTGGGTTGTGTAAAAGTGTGGTCCTTTTTTCCTCTTTCCCATTAGCTTCTGCAGACGGTTGTCCTCATTCTTTCCTGGCTCCACATTTGTGGGACTCAAATCTCATGTTCCTGGGCCCTCTCGGTAGTCTGAAATTTCAGATCATTCTAAGATGCGGGTTTGAAAGTAAGAGCTATTCCCAGCCAGTTGGTAATTCGATGCGCATATTAGAATATAACTGAAAAAAGAAGTCCCTTGACCAAATTAATGCTATAAGATGAAACACGCAAGCCAGGAATCGGGGGCCCAGTCCTGGCTATGCCTAAACCCTCTGTGAACGAGGCCACCTCCGCTACCCACTTGGAAACACTTCACAAGTGGAAAAAAGGAATTGAACTAAATTGGCTGGTTTCTTCCAACTCTAAGATGATATAACTATTTTTTGGCAAAATCAGAAGTCCATAGGTCTTTTGCCCTGCCAGAACGGTCCAAGAGTAAAATAATTTGAAAATTACGGCTGTACATGACAGAGGACCTGGTCATCGCCGGGGTAGGGGGCCCTGCCATGACTTCATCTTTCACCGGGGTGGTCTGCTTCCCTATTCCAAAAACTTATCATGCTTCTCTCCCCCACTGTCCCCCGCCATAGTTACAGAACAGCCAAGAGACTGACAACATTGAATTCTCCCAAACATTTTTCTTAGGTTAGAGCAGGGTACCAGGGTGTTTATGAGCCTGGCCGTCAGTCCAAGTCATTAATCTACAGTGTCTGTGTAGACTGCTTTTCTCGCGATTTCAGTACACGCAGGTTGGGAAAGTTTGTGTCTCACCAGCTGTCAGCTTTTCTGCTTCAACCCAGAGCATAAATCTCCCCCGAGATGGTCAGCTTGTATTTCACAGGCTGGAAATGCTGTCGGTCAACCCATCGCTAGGCATTTAGGGTACAACAGCCCCATGGAAAACTGAATGTCTTTCCTCCCGGGCCCAGTGGGTATCTGGTCGGGGCTCAGCGGGAAAGCCCAGCTCTTCTTTGAGATAGAGGAGCTTTGTGCCAGATCACATAGGGCTCTATGTGCTGTTCCTTCTTGTGGTGACTCCTTCTGTCCTGTGCTTCCTGCTGGGCTAACTGTGACTGTTTTTACCTCTCCTAACTCCACTGGCATTTCAAAGATTATCACAGCAGGGTCAGCTTGTGTAGAAACAAACCCAAATGTGCATTTACCTGGAGTTTCTTCTGAGTAATTGAAATTAAATTCTCGACATGGGGATGGAAGAAAACAAGGAAACCAACATCGTCATGTCCCTACTGTGTGCCAGGTATGTTATAGGCATTAATTTAACTCACAACACTTTATGAAAGATGAACAGGTACAGAGAAGACAAATAATTGCTTACAGATGCAACTCAAAGCAGGGGAGGGGTTTAAACCTATTTCTTTACCCCAAAGTGTATGCTGTTCATCTTAGCTTGCTGCATCCCAGGATGGCAAAAGAATGATCCTCCAGTTAGTCAGGAAATTCAAAGGCAACATCTTACAAAACTATATGCATCTGTTAGAATCAGGTTCAGCTGCTTATGGCAGAAAATTGGAAACAACAGTAGCTTAAATGAGATAAAAGCTTATGTCTCTCACACTTCCAAGGGGTTCAGCGGCAGGCAGTCCGGAGCTAGCATGTCAGCTTCATGGCAACTGGGGAGCCGGGTTCCTTGCATCTTTCTGTCCCAGCATCCTCACATGGTGGCTTCCATCCTAAGGCAACCTCATGGTCCAAGACGGGCCAGAGTGCCAGCCAGCTTGGACACTTTCCAAGTAGCTGACAGGAGGAAGAATTCTCCTCCCAGACGAGTTAGCCTCCTTTAAAGAGGTGTCCAGGAAGTCCTACACTCTTCTGCTTATATTCCATTTGCTGGAACTTAGTCACATGGTCAAACTAGCTGCAAGGGAGGCTAGGAAACGTAGTCCTTTAAATTGGGCACCATTATGGATCTGAATATAATCAGAGTTCTGTTATTAGTGAAAGCAAAAGGGAAACTTATGATGGCCATTGGGGAAAGAATAAGGAATCTAAGATGAGGCCTGGGAGGGTTCATTTTGAGAGCTTTGTAATTTTACCATAGGGTCTCCTCTTTTTGTATAGAAGCTGTCAGGAAAGTTATTTCTGCCTTTGGGAAGCCCTACATGCATGAACTTGGACAGAACTCTGTGTTTGAGTCACATCAATATTGAGTCACGCCAATATGTTATGCCCCATAGTTTATACCAATATTTTTTTAAATGACTGTATTTATTATAAACGTCCCTTACTCTCAGAGGATCTCCTGTCAGAGTTATAACTATGCCCATATTCTATCTGGTTCAGATACAATCCACATACAAAGCATTGTGCCACGAAGGAAAATAAGCTGAAGTTTGCAGAATTAATTTCATTTACATTAGATCATCTTTATTAAGTTTGAGTACCTCCAATGGATAGTATCTGTGAAGGGGTTCATTTTTTTCTTTATCCAGAGAAGTTTCAAGTCACAGAATCGTTGCTTATATCCTGCCATCACATGCAATAGAGAGAAAACATCTTCTTATGAAACTAAAAGATGGTTGCCTGGGGCAAGTTTCTTCAATATGCCTTGCTCGTGGCTTATCAAAGAATTTCTGCTGGGCCACTTGCTTCGAGTGAGCTCTGGGATCAGAACCAGGATTCCCGCCAAGCAGCCATCTCCACAGGCAACCCCACAGTGACAACAATGAGCGCCTGCCTGGGTGACTCCCTGTCCTAGGAAATTGGATCACTCCTCAGCCTTTACCAAGCTGGCTACACAGTTTTGTATGTTCCCGATTGATAGTTATGAAAAGTGGCAACTGGTCATTTTTCTGAGGCTGCACACAAATCCTCTGGTTTCAAGCTGGTGAGTCTCAGTACATCACTGACCAGGGAGCCAGCCCAGCATGTGCCTCCACACAGCTCTGTGTGTTCCACCCACACTGGGGTCCACAGGGTGTGATGTTTGGATTACTCCCATTGTCACGAAAATATGCCCTGGCAGCCCCTCATTCTAGAAAAATGAATGGCATTCTTACCCCAGTCAATCTGAAGACCTGCAGTTTGAAGTAGGGTCATCCCAGCTGACCCACAGAGGTGTGAGTGAGAAACCACTGCTTACTGTGTATCTTCTTGAAATGTTTGAGTTTGCTTGTTACACAGCATTACAGTGACAGAGCTGCTGACTGGGACATGGGCTAATTCCATTGTTCATTTTATGCTGCTGCATTTACGGGGAGAATTGTGTGCTTTTAAGGCATCCATGAACGTTTGTAACTTGCAAATGCCTGAGGTCAGGGCCTTCAGGATATCAGAAATCACCCGGAAAGGGTACGTGCTCAAGAGATTGGCTCTCTGCCCTTTGATCCCATGCCTGCCCTGCAAACACTGATGCTAGATTGACCTGGGCTGTTGCCTGGCGAAATTCTCACCTCTCACCCACCCGGTTTATACCTGAGGGTCAGGTTGACCTCACACCCTTCCTCTGACACATCTTCAAAGGTAAAAATCATTTGAGCCTCTGCTTTTTGTACATTCAAACATTTCTCCAAAAGCCTTACGCGAGGAGCTACTGTGTTTCTTAGTACTCAGATTCATGTCTTTGGAAATATCCTTGGTTTGTAAAGGGATGGTCACTTGGGAGAGACTAGGAAATACATTTGAGGTTCATGGAGTCTGAGTTGGCATTCCAGCGAAATATCAACACTGGCCCTTAGCTGTTGGGATAAACAGCCTCAGATGACTGACTGTGGCAAAGAATGTCCCAAAGTCCCCGCCAGAGAAAAAAGCCCTTCTCGTAGAGCAGAGCCTGCTGGAGGGTGCCGGTAGCCCAGCTCAGCCCAGGGATGCCCGGAGGTGTGGGCTCTGTTCCGTGGCTCCAGGGATGATGGGGCCTGCGGTCCAGAGCATCCTTAGAGGAGATGTCCCACTGGTGTTCAGACACTAGAGGGCAGCGTAGGCTCATGCCTAGGAGGGAGCTGGTCCAGAGCATCCGATCCTGCTTGCCTGTGGGGAGGGCTGGCAGCTTTTCCTGCAAGCAGAACCCCCCCAGACCTACTCATCTAAGATCTGGGTTGAGGTCGTTCGCTGCAATGCCCTGGCACAAAAGAAAGGCTCTTAAGGGATTCTGCTCCTGGACCCGGACTTGATTTGTGAAAATATGCAGATAACTCACAAGCCTTTTGTTGGAAGCATATATGGGCCTTAGAGCCAGTGGGGCCTTTGATGAATGGGTGTCTTGTCACTTACGGTGTGACTCCAACATTTGTCACAGAAAGGGTTTCGTGAGGATTAGATAAAATGCACGCAAAGAGCTTAGCAAAGCCCTGTTCAATCAAAGTTCATCAGCACTTATGCTGTGGCCTGGAAAAGAGGCCACACTGAGCACAAGCCCTGGAGGAGATGGGGCAGGAACTGGGGCTCCTGCAGGGCCCCACCTCCCTGCAGGGGCACAGCCAGAGCCCCTCCCAGGCAAGAGACCCTCGCCGACACCTGTTGAAGCATGAAGACAGACCTCAGACCCAGGCCACTCGACCTCTCGAGCCTGGCTACCTTTGTTGCACAGAATTGCCCCTTGGGTACAGATCCTTGGGGGACAGGGCAGCACTGGCCATGCAGGCGTGAGGACGGCTGGCTAAACACCAGCCCTGAGCCCCACAGCCCTGCTCGCCCCCATCTCCCGGCGGCTCCAGGCCCAGGTTGCCCCTGGCTGTCCTGAGCGCCCTTGTAACCCTCGGCCACCCCTGCAAGCACAATAACTGGGATGTGGTGTGCCTAACTATTTAGCACAACTCTCACCTTTTTCAAAGGAGCTCAGTCTTGGAAGTTCAGAAGTTTCTAAGGGCAGTGAGTGCTGAGCGCTCCCAGTGCTATAATTTGTAGGTTGTCGCGGGGATGGATGCGTCTTGAGTGATGTCAGAGACCATCTTGCCAGTGGCCTGGAGCCTAGATTTCTCAGTGTTAGACTCGGCAATTCACCAAGTAGCCAGGTGGCCTGGGGCAAATACTTCACCTCTTCCCGCCCTGGTTCCCAGTCTGTATAAGCAACATGATGTGGGCGTTTGGGCCCCTCCCCCCACAGGGGACAATTGTCAGCATCGGTTCAGCAGGGACACCAGATGGACACCCAGCACTCACACTTCACATGGTGCTCTTGTGGGGAGACGGCTCTCTGTGGGTCCCCTTCTCTTCTGCCGACTGCTCTTGTTCTAGATTTTCCTCTTGACCAGCTTTGCAAGGGTGTTTGCAGAACGAACAGTCAGGAAAGATAGAGACGGTGTGTGTCTCCAGGGCAAATGGCAGGTTTGTTTATGGCTCAGTGGGATAAAGACCGTCTCCATCAGGGGCAAAGCTCAGGCGCTGATCGCCCCTATGACCAGGTGGGTTTCCAAGCACAGGGCTCCTGTCTCACGGGCGTGTGTCACCTGACCTTCTCCACGGTGCCCTGTGCCAACTGGGAGTTAGGGATACAGACCTAGGGCAAGAAAATGCTGCCACTCAACTAGTGCCACTGCTGAGAGCCGTGCAGCTCTTCATCCTGACCCAGGACCCTTCTGTCTTCTGCCACCTCCCGTAACACCGGGGCTGCCAGCAACCTCAGAGCCTTTACGGCTCTGAACCCCTTTCAGCCGAAGCCGAAACCCTTATTCACCACAATCCTGAGAGCCAGGCAAGCAGATATTTTTATTCCTGTTTTGCAGGTGAAGCAACAGAAGCCTCAGGAAATTTAGAGATGTTTCCAAGATCAGCTAACACACAGCAAAGGAGACACATTTGGAAAATGTAATTACCTAATTCAAAACAGTATTTCCTCCTAAACCTCTCTCCACACATATATAGATTACAGTCGTTTTATCCATTCACCCATCTCTAGACACTTAGGTTGTTTCCATATCTTAGCTATTGTAAATAATGTTGCAATGAACATGGGTACAGATATCTTTTCAAGGTACTCTTTTTGTTTCCTAGGTTATTACAAGATATTGGATATAGTTTCCTGTGCTATACAGTAAATCCTTGTTGTTTATTTTATACACAGTAATGTGTATCTGTTAATCCCATAATCTTAATTTATTCCTCTCCCCCCTTGCCCTTTAGTAACCCAAAGTTTTTTTCTATATCTGTGAGTCTGTTTCTGTTTTATAAATAAGTTCATTTGTATCATATTTTAGATTCCATGATATGATATTTGCGTGATATCATATGGTATTTGTCTTTTTCTCGCTTACTTCACTTAGTATGATAATCTCTAGGTCCACCCATATTGCTGCAAATAGTATTATTTCATTTTTTATGGCTGAGTAATATTCCATTGTATATATGTACCACATCTTCTTTATCTAGTCCTCTGTTGATGGACATTTAGGTTGCTTCCATGTCTTGGCTATTGTGAATAGTGCTGCAATGAACATTGGGTGCATGTATCTTCCAGAATTAGAGTTTTTGTCTTTTCTGGGTATATACCCAGGAGTGGGATTGCTGGATCCTATGGTAGCTCTATTTTTAGTTTTTAAAGGAACCTCCATACTGTTGTCCACAGTGGCCGCTCTTCTGTCTCTTTGTTGGGTATTTTTTAACAGAAAGGACCTCTGAGGAAACTATGACTGCATGTTCCATTTTGTGTGTGTGTGTGTGTGTATATTTGTGTGTGTGTGTGTATCTGTGTATGTGTGTGGAGAGAAGAGTGGGGTGCACGCATGAAAGAGGAAAAGAAATGGGCTTGGCTGGCATTTGGTATTGTGGCAACAACCTCAACCACAAAACCAAATTTATATTGTGGGGTCTAATCACATACCTGCTCCTCCTCCTCCTCCTCCTCCTCCTCTCAGGCTTGGGAAGAGGGGCTTAGTGAGAGCGCACAGCGGGTTCCCCCAGCCGCCAGGCCCGCTCTACACGGAGGAACCCCTGTCATGGGAGGTCCTCATGGGGATGTAAATTGTAAAAGTGTAAACTGCATCCAAGGTTTGAAGGCTTCAAAAAACAAATGCAAAATAGCTCAGTATTTTTATATTACACACTGAAATACTACTTTAGTATATTGGGTTACATATAACACACTACTAAATTAGTTTCACCTCCTTGTTCTTTTTGAAAGTCACCGATGAGGCTTGCACACGTGGCGCACATTATACTTCTAACGTGCGCCACGTGTGATGCTGCTCTGTCGGCCACGTCGTGTCCCAGGGAAGGGGCAGGGATGCCGCGCTCCCGCAGCATCACAAACCTAGTTAGCGGCGTGGCTGCACCTAAGGCAGCACCTAAGGGTAGCTTTCCCGCCTCAGCCAGGCGGCCTCACGCTGGCTCTGGGTGAAGCCCGCCCTGGAGGGGTTTAGAGGGAAGATGAGATGCTTCTGTTTTCTTCAGCGCAGGGCCTGGCACGGAAGCACTGGACGCAGGGTGTCAGGTTAAGTAGTCCTCCCTCCCCGCTCGCGGCCTCTGATGCGAAGTCCTCCAGCCTTTGCAATGCTGCCCCCTGCTGGCCGGTGGTTGGAAGTGCTCAGCCGGTCTCAAACCCTGGGGTGCGTGGGGTGTGTTGGGTGAGCGTGTTACTCGTGCGTGCAGTGTGCGTGCATGTGTGGGGGTGATGGTGTGTGTGTGCATAGCACCTGCGCTTGTTTAACACTCCCCAGCGGACAGTGGTCCTCAGGGTCACTTTTCTCCCCATCCCAAGCAGTTGAGGAAAGAGTCCCTGTTTACAAATCGGGGTCCCCACCCCCCATGAGGGTCTTTTGCAGTGCTGGTCTTTATCCAACACAAAATTATTCCCAAATAGCAGTCTTCTGCGCGCCACCGCAAGTCTCAAGTAGGAAATTCTAGTGCAAGTCTGTTGAAGTTCCGATGTTCCCTGCTCTGCTCTAAACAGCTTGCTTCCAGGCGGGGGATGGAGGGTGATTCTGCCCCGGGGAGGTGGCAGAGAGGCATTGAGAGGGGCTGGAGGAGGGCTGGATTCTCCACGGTGGAGACAGACAAGAACCAAACAAGGCATGATGTCTGACGGCTGAGCCTCCTGGAGACCCCAAAACACGTGGTGCAAACGTTCATGTGTTGGAAACACATGTAAACCGGTGACTGAGCATCCTGCCCCGCCCCCCACTACTCAGAGACTCAGCTGAGCGTGCCACGTAGAGAACGCAGTGGGGCCCCAGATATTGGGAGGGCTAAAATCCCTCCCTTCTGATTAAATCCCATTTTTTCAGGCCTCTGCTCTGGGCCAGGTGGCAGCCAACTAACCTGAGAAGCTAGTGGGTTCATGCTTTCTTCCTTCCTGTGTCCCGGCGCTGCAATTCCACGCGGCCTTCTGGACGTACATGGCGATTTACCGTTCATTCATTCAACAAATACCTTCTGCCAAATACACAGTCCCGAGGCCAGAGATACTCAATGTCTTCTGAGAAAGAGACAGAGAGACAGATAGACAGAGACAGACAGAGAATTTCAGTGCAGTGAGCAGATTCTAGAGTAGCAGAGTAGAGGTATCTATAAATAAATGGATTTGGAATCAGGGAAGACAACACAATTCGATGCTTGGCGAGGCCCTCAGAGACTTCCCAGAGGAGTGGAGAGTTTGGGGTGCATTTTGAACAGTGAGCAAGTGATCTCTAGGAGGAGAAGTGAGGAAAGAACCTCCTACAGGAGGGAACAGTGTACAGGAAAACACAGAGCATGGGATGTCTTGACTCATAGCTGGGTGGGAATTTCCAGTCCCCCAAAGTAAAGCAGGACTTCTGCCATTCTTGGACTATGGGCTTTTCTGAAGGAATTCTTCCAGCTCTTGCTTCTAGGGACTAGGACACCACCTCAGTGTTGCGTGTCCTTCCCACCACATTACCTCAGGGTCTACATGGGGTCAGCTGGTGAGGGGTGTAGACTTTTACAAGTTATGTGCTTGAAATTGTCCCAGATGGGGCATAACCCTAATAATTTTCACCTGTTCAGCCCAGGTGTGGTGAGTAAGACACCTGAGAGGTCTGCATTTGGTCCCATTATTTATTAATAAACAAGACGCACAAAGGAAAATGACAAGACCTGTTCTTTGGGGGATCCCATGAGGGATGGAAAGGGATTCATCTCTCTTGGTTCTCTTAGGTTCCTGATGTGAGGAGAATAATATGTTAATCACCCCTTTGCTGTCTCACTAGCTCATATGAATGAAATATTCCCCCAGCACACAGCTCTTCCTACACAAATGCTGGCTGGGGTTTTCTCTCCCCCTGGAGAGCTGTTTGCTTCCTTGCACATGTGGAGCTGAACTTTTCTTCTCCCCTCCATTCTGCTGAGTAAGCAGACCCTGAATAACGACACCTGCATTCTATTCAGTCTACAACTCGAGCCAAAGGGGAGAGAAGCTGGTGTGTGAGGGGCCAAGGGCGGTGAGGGCTGGGAGCAGCAGGGCCTCGCTTCCTCTGTTTCCTATCACAGGAGGCAACTGGCAGGTTTGAGACAGGATCACAGGTCTGTAGATAAGGATGCTTCTTGTTTACTGATTGACACACACATTCGAGCCGTCGCCCACGGATGGTCAGCCTGTTGGTAGCCCCTGTTTCCTTGTTACTTCCTTTTTAGTGGAACAAACTTTTAACTCTTTACTATGGCCCTAATAAGGCAGACTTTGGAACAAAGGAGAAAGCAAAAATGCACTGTTTCCTTCCCTGGTGATTTGGCACTTTGAACATTTCCATCCTAAAAGCATTTATACACCACTTAGAAAGAGGGTAGCTCTTCTTAGTTAAAGTCACCACTAATTTGAAAATAGAATCATCAACACTGACACTAAATATCCCTGTTGTCACTATGAGTGGACACAGGCTCAGTGTATGCACGTAGGCATTTGCCAGATATGTGTATACTACGGGGCATTATCTCTGGTATTTCAAAATGCTGTTGCTGGGAGCTTCTTAACAGAAGAGTTGACATCTGCATTCACATTACCTTGATCATACTTGTTTTTCTATGAGTGGACATTTAGGTCACATTTTCCATCCATTTCTCAAGCCAGCCATGAGCAGTGACATCTCAGATGAGCTTGCCCACTGACTGACCACCTGGGGTAATGACTTCCCGTCTGGCTGTGCCAAGTGTTTTGCAGGTGCCTCATTTATCTTCCACCTTTCCAGGTAGTTAGCATATAGGAGACAAAGTCAAAATACTGTCCATCAGTAGATGGTTGGATAAACAAAATGCCAAACAGACATACAACAGAATGTTTTCCAGCCTTAAAAAGGAAGGAATTCTGACACATGCTACAACTTGGATGAACTTGAAGACTTTATGCTAAGTGAAATAAGCCAGTCACAAAAGATAAGTATTACATGCTTCCTCTTATATGAAGTACCTAGACTAGTCAAACTCATGGTCAGATTTATGGAGACAAAGTAGAATGGTGCTGGGGGAGAGTTAGTATCGAGTGGGTACCAATTTCAGTTGGAGAAGATGAAAAATCCTGAAGGTGGATGGTGGTGATGGTTGCACAATGTGAATATACTTAATGACACAGAACTGTACACTTAAAACTGGTTGAAATGGTAAATTTTATATATATTTTGCCACTATAAAGAAATAAAAAATACTGTCATGTGAGAAATTGACATTACAAATAGACTGTGTGATTAGTTCGAGAATTTCTATCCTAAAATTCCTTTTTTTTCGTACTCCACTATATCAGTAGATTTGCCACTCTGGTTTGTAACGGAGGGGGTGGTTTTCTGTGAACCAGTTATGTAATCTTTTCCCCAGCGTCTTATAAAAAGCAACCTCCTCTCTTCTATTCGCTGTTGTATATTTAATTTGCCTCTAAGGTGACTGGGTAACTTTCCTAAGCCTCCTGAATGTTTCTCTCTTGAGTTTATTACCACTTCCTCCTCAGGAATGCTGAAGAAAAAAGTTCCAACCTGTCTGGCCCGAAGCAAGCTGGCCTGGCGCCCTCCCCCGCGGGGCCTGTGCATCTGAAGATGTGGAATCCAGTCCACGGCAGGGGCTGCGGAACCACTTGCACCAGCCCTGCTGAGGCTGAGTGATGGATTTTATTGTGATGTGGGTATTTAATATATGGTCTTGTATGGCAGGCACCTCTTGGATGTGATGCATCGAACTTTCTCCTGCCTGCAACACAGAAGGCTCTGCACCTGGCCACAAAATCTATAGCAAAGCACTGGACACCCACAATCTCCTTCTGGTGAACCAGGCCCGTGGGCCGGGTTAGGCGGGAAGCAGGGCCGCAGCCAGGCTGTTCCCAGTGTCAGCACCCTGAACCCCACCAGACTCAGTTAGCCACCAGATGACTCCATCAGGGTCCCCAGTGCTCCTGGGAGGGCTTTCTCTCTCTCTCTCTCTCTCTCTCACACACACACAAGCACACACAATTTATTTGTTCAATCTTTTTTTTTCTTTTTAAAAAGAGTTTTATTGAGATATAATTGACATACAATAAACTGCATATATTTCAAGTGTACAATTTGATAATTTTTCCTTATTGTTCAATCTTTTGCATCAATACATATCCTCAATGTGACACAAATCACTTCGGCTTTTGTTGTTTTAACTCCCTAAAAGGGTGAGTTTCGGTTTTCTGGCAAACGCAAATAATTAAATAGCCAACATGGATGTGTGTGTGTGTGTGAGAGAGAGTGTGTCTCGTGTGTGAGTGTCTGTGTGTAAAAGTGTGTGAGTGTGTTTGTGTGTCTTCTGTGTGAGTGTGATTGTCTTGTATGCGTGTGTGCATGTGTGCACGAGTGTGTTACAGACGAGGAAGACCCTTGGGAGGCCCAGGGACCTGAGAGGATGCTCTTCTCTTTCAGGTCTCAAGTCTGGGCTCTTTCCCTCCCGGCTGTGAGGTCTGCACATCCCGCTGCCGGGCTGGCAGGCCTCTGAGGCTGCGTCTCTAGGTTGATGGGGCGCCATTTCCATTATTTACGTGGTTTTACTTTCCTAGGTCCTGCCAATAACAATTGGAAGTTCTCTGGTTTATGTTCTGGCAAACGTCGACAAAACGAAACAAAAAATAGCAAAACTCCATTTCCGAGGCATCCAAAGAGGGAAGAGGGAATGGGAGTTTCCGAACATACTCAGCCATTGGGGCCCCATCTAACAGTTACGCTTCACAGAGAAGTGAGGACACGTGTCTGTGCCCCGGGCCAGGGTCGAGTGGACCCAAGAGCAGAGCGATGCCCTTGGACTTGCGGGTGTGAGTTTGTGCAGCTTGGGTCAAGCCATCTTGGACCCTGAGGCAAAAGGAAAATTCAGCAATTGTGATTCCATCTTTATTGAAAATATCGATAGTTTGTTCATTGCAGATTCTTTTGCATTAATTTTTATGTCGACAGTGTCTCATTAATTGGAGTTTTTCGCAGTCACCGTAACGTTTGCCCCTGTGACGGTTGCCTCTCTCTCACCCTAGTCTGGCTTTGAGTTTGTGTACGATTCTCGGAGGGCCACCTGCCTGGAAGCTTGGTTACTACCCAGCTCCAGCTGATAACGGGTAATGATGCAGTGGGACGGGTAATCCTTCATTCACACAGCACTTCGTCCCCGCTGGGCACTGCAGATGACTCCTCTCTCTCTCTCTGAGCTCTAGGAGTGTGGATGTTATCTGATTTATTCACACTGTAGTCTCCAAAACGAGGATGGTCCCTAGTACCTTATAGATACTGGATAAATATTTGCTGAAACAACCCTATGAGGTTAGTGCTGTCATTATCCTCATTTTACAAGTGGGGAAACTAAGGTTTTGGAGCAATTTGCTAATGGCCCCAATTCACACAGCCGGAGAGTGAGGAAGCCCACTCTGTCCCCTCCAAACCCTCTGCTGTCCCCAGGCAACTGCTCTAATTCCTTCTGCTCTAATTCCTTCTAATTCCACCCCTCAAAGTTTCCCATTGGCCGTAGGTGTTGATGGCTTTTGCTTCTTGGAAAATCAAATAAAATAGCTCTGTGATTGGATGCATTTATATATATTTTTTGTTTGTTTAAGCTTTATGGGACATGGACATTTAAAACTCTCTAGAAGCTACCCATCCTGCCATTTTCTTTTCGAGAAGTGTTTTCAAACCTGAGCTTTAACCTGCCTGTTATTAGGGGCAAAGATGTTAAGACACTTCATGAGACACACGTATGCTACTGCTGCCTGCCTGTTGGGTAGCCAGGAGCGTCTGAGAGCAGCCGTGGGCAGCAACCTCTATGAAGTGGCTACCTGCAGCTCGGACTTTCGTAGGGTCTGGTCAAAATATTCTAAATATGTTTACCCAGAACATCCACCTAAAAGAAAAGACCAGGGCCAGTGGCCTTCCTGCTATATTTTTATTTGTTCTGTAAAATGAGAAGACATAGAATCACAACTAAAGTATGCACTTATCTACAACTCTCCTTTTACCCAGGAAAATTAGCAATTGCCTTCACCTCAAGGGCAGAGGTGAGAGAGGAGCCCGAAGCTCTCAGGACTGGCAAAGCCAGAGAGAAAGGGTTAAGAAATCTCGCTTTCATCAACAGGAAGCATAAAGATCTAGAACAGGGACTGGCAAACTTTTCCGCAAAATTGTAAGCAGTTTACGCGTTGCAGGCCATGGGGTCTCCGTTACAACCGCTCAACTCACCAGGCAAAAGCAGCCATGAACAATATGGAAAGAAGTGGGCATGGCTGTGCATTAATAAACCTTTGTTTACAAAAGCAGGCAGCGGGCCAGCTTTGGCCCACAAGGTGGGCCGTGGTTTGCCAACTCTGAATCTGGAATGCCATTTCCCTTAACAAGGTTCTGTTCATTTATCTATGTATTTCCAAACCAAATACACGGACCAATAACAACCATGATGATGGTTGACATTTATAAAACATTTATTATTGACCGAGAATATATGCAAAAACTCTCTCTTGGACCTGTAGGAACTGACATCCCTCCAGTCCCCTCTGGCTCATCTGACAGCCCTCATCAAGCCCACCCTCTCTCACTGGACGGCTGCATAGAGCCCTGCTTGGGCATCCCTTCCTCCTGCCCTGTACAGTTGATTTCTACACAGAAGCCAGGGTGATCCTTTAAAAATGAAAATCAGGACTCCCCTGGTGGTGCAGTGGTTAAGAATCCACCCACCAATGCAGGGAACGCGGGTTCGAGCCCTGGTCCGAGAAGGTTCCACATGCCTCGGAGCAACTAAGCCAGTGAGCCACAACGACTGAGCCCACGTGCCGCAACTACGGAGGCCCGCATGCCTGGAGCCTGTGCTCCTCCACAAGAGAAGCTACTGCACTGAGAAGCCTGCACACTTCAACCAAGAGTAGCCCCCACCTGCTACAACTAGAGAAAGACTGTGCGCGGCAACGAAGACCCAACACAGCCAAAAAAAAAAAAAATGTGAAGCAGATGCTATCACTCTCCCACCTAAAAGTCTTTGAGGACTTGTCGCTGCTTTTAGGACTAACACCCAAGTCTGCCCTATGACTCCCCCAGAACGCTGCAGGGCCTGGCCCAGCCCCCATTCCCTCTCCCACTGCCCCCTCCCTCCCCAGGGTCAAGCCACACCGACCTTTCTAAAGTCCCCTGGCTCACTGGCTCCGCCCACCTCAGGCCTTGCCTCTTCCTGGAATGTCCCCGCACCCCACCCCTCTCTACTCTCAGTTGATTCCACAGCATCCACTTCAAACACTGTCTCGAGAGAGCCTTTCCTGACTCCCGGATGAGGTCAGCACCCTCGGCTATTGGTTCACTCCATGCCCTAGAGTTTGCATTCATAGGCACGTTTCCCCTGATAAATTAGGGCTCATTCATGCATGGGATGCTCCTCTTAGACCCAAGGCTCCATGAAGACCATGACAGCCCTGCCTTATTCAAGCCACGGCCCCGGCGCCCAGCAAAGAGCCCGGCACCGAGTGGGGGCCCCAGAAACACTCCATTATGACACATGGAAACAAATCCAGGCGTGAGGTGCCCACGGAATCAGCCCCGCCCCCAGGCCCCCATCATTAGGTGACCGGGACCCTGAGTGTCATTCAGCCTAGAGAGAGGTGGGCAAAGGGTGACAGCTGTGTGCAGGATGCAAGAGGACAAATAGAAAGCCCAGGCCCGGGGACAAGCAGGACAGCTCTGGGGACAAGCGGAGCAGACAGCCCGCGCAGGACTGGGAAGTGCGCACATGTGTGTGAAGAGACACAGTTTACCCAGAGACGAGTTTACCAGTTCAAAGCTTTCTTCTTATGGTTTCCTGACCCAGCAAGCTAAGATCAAAAATCTGCTGCACAAGTCCGTCACCCTGGCATGTGATGTAACAAAAGCCACTTAGGGTGTTTTGCCCTTTGCATCAACGTTCTTAAATACCCTTGGACAGCATGAGACCTGAATACAAACCTATAGCTGAGGTTCTGACAGAAGCTTATTGTATACAGAATACTGAAGTTTAAAAACATGGGTTTTGGGACTTCCTAGGTGGCGCAGTGGTTGAGAATCTGCCTGCCGATGCAGGGCACACAAGTTCGATCCCCGCTCCAGGAAGATCCCACATGCCGCAGGGCAACGAAGCCCGTGCGCCACAACGACTGAGCCTGTGCCCTAGAGCCCTCGAGCCACAACTACTGAGCCTACGTGCCACAACTACGGAAGCCCGAGTGCCTAGAGCCCGTGCTCCACCACAAGAGAAGCCACCACAATGAGGAGCCCACGCACCACAGTAAGAATAGCCCCCGCTCTCT
The DNA here is from genome assembly GCF_030028045.1 of Hippopotamus amphibius kiboko. Taxonomy (NCBI): domain Eukaryota; kingdom Metazoa; phylum Chordata; class Mammalia; order Artiodactyla; family Hippopotamidae; genus Hippopotamus; species Hippopotamus amphibius. Next base: position 134,136,067 of record NC_080189.1, on the reverse strand, counting down.
GCAACTAGAGAAAGCCTGTGTGCAGCAATGAAGACCCAATGCAGCCAATAAATAAATAAATTTATTTTTAAAAAGTTTAAAAAAAAATGGGTTTCCTTTCTCTGCCATATGGAGGCAACCTGGTGCAGGGTTACTGGTCTGAGGTCTAGAGCTGACTACCAGCAAATGGGCCCCAACCCCACTGCCTATGGCTGTTGACCTTGTGAAAGTTATTTAACCACTTTGTCTCCATTCATGAAATGGGGAAAATCAGAGTTCCTGCCTCAAAGAGGGGTTAAACGGCACAGTCCATGTGAGAAGTGACAGGAGTCTGGCCCCCAGAGGCTCTCAGTAAATAGAATCACTATTATGACTTCAGATTCAGACTGTGGGGGCCACCCTGGCCCTAGAAGGCTGGAGTGATGTAGAGCCCATGCCGACAGCTGAAATTTCTTCCCTCTTTTGGGTGTAAGGTGGTCCTTGGGACCCTGGTGGGGAATGTATCTACTGGCCCACCCTGATTCGAGGACCATGACCACACAGGGCTAGGGGACTGGGATTTGGTGAAAAACCAGTACAACCTTTCTTCCTGCCATTGAATTGTCAGCTTCCACTGTCCAGAAGAAACCACCCCCCAGGGCAGAATCACAAGCTTCCTTTTAGGCTCCAAAGGGGACACAACAAAGCCTAGGGGGTGGAGGGCTGCTTCTTTGATCTCTGTCCCACCCATTCTTCCTAAAATCACATACCCAGGACCTCCTGCCAATTTCTGATCTTTTGTTCCGAGTCAATTCATGAACACTCATAAACTGCTTTGAAGATAAAAGCCCCACATCAGTGCACCATGATACCATTATTATTTTAACAAGTGGAGTCTGCACATGTCTCCTTGACATATGAGCTGTTCAAAATATTTGTCTTGTTCTCCAGTTCAGCTGCATGGGAAAAGAACTTGCATCATCTCATGTGTACACTCCCACATCCACCGCTGTGTGGAGCGAGCATTGTTTTCATAAAAGTGTTTGCTTTTCTCCAACAAAAGAAATTGATGCTTCTCTGGGGGATGCCTCTCCATTAGCCAAAACTCCAGCAATTACTTTCAGAGAGATGTATTTTTTAAAATGCCTAATTTATTGCAACGCTCACCAACGCCAATAAAATGTACTATAATATTCATAAGGTCAACAAAGTTCATTGCACATTGAAAACAGTTCGGCACACACTGAGCAGAATGTAATGCTCTTACGTGCACATAATAATGGATTCATAAATGAACACAAGGGCATTTTATTGTCTAGATCCACGCTTAACGGCTATTCTCTAACTAGGCTTCAAAGAGCCTTTTCCAGGAATTTGTCTGGAAGCATATCTGACTATGTCATGCTACATTGCTTTGGCCACCTTTGCCAACTCCTCTGCAAGCCTCACCAACATCTACCTCCTCCATTTGCTCAACCTCACCAGCAGATCACCTGTCAGGCACTAGAGCTGGCCCCTGGGCTGACGGCTGGGACTGGGCAGGGAATGAGGAAGGCTGTTGGAGGGGGTTGAAGGGGGGCCACTGGACGGGGCTTGGAAGCACAGAGTCGGTTCACAAACCCTGGACCTTGAAACTGGTACCTGGGAGCAGCCCTCACACCCCTTACAGGCTACAGGCTTCGTCACCCGGTTTCCACTCCAAGCCTCAGGCTGACATTCCCTTTAGCCTGGTTGCTCCTCTCAGCTGTGATGGAGGGAGTCCACAGAGTGGTCTGACGGCCGTGCCTCAGGGAACTTACACTCCATTGAGGAAACAGACCCGTCCTGTGAAAGGAAGTCAGAGACTTCCCAGCGGCCAGAGATTCTCCTGTCTTGGGCTGAAATCCTAGGGGTTCTGGCTGGAATCGTTTTCCTGATTCCTACTTCTTTTAAAGGTTTCCTCAGAAGTCAGTCTGGTTTTCCACAGACCTGGCTCTCTGCGGTTAGCCCGGGGCCCCCACCGACTCCATCAACTGCCCTTGAACCCAAGGATCCCCACTGACCACTAATCGCACCACAGTCCTCCCACCCCCTCAAGTGCCCAAGCCCCACTGCCTGCCCCCTCTTTGGGGTCTGCCCTCTGCCTTGTGGCATCTTTGGCATTGTGTGTCTGGATTGTAATTAAACTTTCCACTAATGCTTTGTTTTCTGACTGATTGGTACAGAGCAGGGAAGGAACAACCTGAGTAGACCCACCCCTAGGAATCCAACCCCAGGATGCCTGCCCAGGACAGCCACCCACTCCAAGTCAGCCCGTGCCCCACTGGGCTCTGTTTCTCTGCCATATGGTAGACCAGACACAGCCTGCAAGAGTTTCCCACACCCAGGAGGCAAGAATATGTTCCAGAACGCTCCCTCCCACACCGTCTCGGGGAGGTCGGCTCCACTCAGAGCAAAATAAATGAAAGCACCCAAGGGTCTTTAATCTCTCACAAGAGCAAGGCGTCCCTGGCTGTCACAAGGGTGTCCCCCTTCTGCCCTACCCCCCTCACGTGCAATGTGGGCTAAAAAAGCTGGAGCCCTTACTTCCAGATGTGGCTATTTGTGGACTCCATTTGAGCTGTGGCATCTCCCAGTGCCAGAGAGCAATCAGAAACTTCCTTCTCCAGAACCAAAGGAGTGCTCTGTGTCACTGATGATTTCCAGAAAGTGCCCACCTCATTCTGGGCACAACGTCACCTTCAATATGACCTGGATTATTCAGCCCACAAGAGGATTCTCCCCAGGCCTGTGGCTGTCTTGACAGCCTGCTGCAGACTGTATTTGCAGCTGTAAAACAGCCAGTGTCACCTCTTGTATTGATCTTCCTGGGATCCATTGGCTTCCTCTCTGCACCCAAACTTGCAGAGCCTGGATGCTTTTTTCCTCGGGGCAAATTCAGCTGCGCGCAGCTGGCTTTGCTGGCAGTTTTGAACACAGGACGGGAAATCTGTAACAGCCCCAGGTCCAGCCAAGTAATCAACACGCCGCCCTGTCCCCACGTGCCGCAGCCTGCGAAGGCTGAGGTACTCTCCCAGGAAGGACCTACGCACGGAGACCTGCATTCATCTCTACCTGATGACATAATAAAAGCTGCTCTTTCTGTGGGAAGAAGTATGAGACAGCATAAATCACCCTGCTAGGGCAAAAATGAACTGGAGGTCCAGAATTTAAAAATAACGACTGCACTTTTGCACGTTAATGCTTCATTGGATAAGGGATTCTTCCCACATCACAGCATCTCTGAATGAGAAGGGGAAAGCATCCCTTGTGCCCAGGGGACTTGGAGAACCAGGAAGGCAGAAGGAAATCGCTGTTGGCGGGGTCCCTGGGGTGGGCAGGACGCACTGTCCAGGAGGCCTCCTTGTTTGATCTTCCCAACAAGCAGACTAGAAGACAGCCCTGATGTGACGAATTGCGAAACTGAGGCCAAGAGATAAGAACGTGGCCTGAGGTCGCACGACACACAAATGATGAACATGGAATTCTAATCGGAATCTTAAACTCAGGGTCCCCTTCCCACCCCACAAAGCAGAAGTGAGACAGGGAGGGTGTGGGGAGACCCAATGAGAGCAGAGAGGGGCTGAGAGGGGAGCGGAAAAGCATGAGCAGAACCTGTGGGGTCTGAGGCAGAGATGGGGACTCCGGCAGCAGCCTGGGAGAGCAGGATCTGGGACCCTTCCTTATACTTTCTGAGGAAAATGGGTAAGTGCATCACCAAATTTGGAAGCATCCTCTCTGCTATGGCAACATGTATATTATGACGCCCGGAGGTGGTCTTTATCTCCCGTCTCCTCCCATGGTGCCTAATAGAAGGCTTTGCATATAGTAGGTGCTTAATAAATATTTGTGAATGTGTTTATTGTGTGCAGGATAACCAGCACTCTTTTCTTTGCCCTCACCCCTCCAGGTCACTTCCCCTCCCTCTTTTCAGTGTGTTCACCAAGCTAAAGCTGTGAGCTCATTTTACACCGGTAACATCTGGGCAGAAAACATTCTTGGAACAAGCCCCTGGACCCTTCCCTGAGTGTGTCTTTTCTGAGAAGCATCTCCAGGGTACTTTCAGCGAGGACTCTAGAGCCCTCCAGATGGTATGTACTGCCCACAATCAGAAGGTTCATTCTTCTGCTAACCTTTCCCCTTTTCAAAGGCTTTCCTTACTTGTTCACCTCCTACAAGATCTATAGCTGAGACATAGGAAGGAGTCAGGCAAACACAAAGTAAGGTTTGCGTTTTGCACAAAGTGAAAGAGAGTGGTCCTTTTTGCAAGGATGAAGACAAGAGGCATCTCCCCCGGGGACCAGATTGGGATGCTGACAGGTTGCCCACATACCATTCCCTCGCAGCCCTGGCCTGCCTGAAGGGCGCAATGACCCCAGATCCTGCCTTCCCTGACAGCCCTGGGGTACGAGGTCCAGGCAAAGAACGGATTTGGAGAAGGGGCTTTAGTGCCAGGGATACGGGCAGAGGGGCCACGCTGTGGGGGCAGGTGAAGAGAAATAAAGCCACCAGGTGTAACTGGTGGGATGGCGCCAGAAGTCCCAAGGCACTCAAAAGAAAAGTTTCCAGTTGGAATTGAGTTTTCCTCTCCCTGGCCATGCCCAGGGACCACACCTAAGCACCTGCTCATTTCCAGTCTTAGCAGCAGCTGGAAAGGCTAGCCAGGGAGGGGCGCCGAGGTCGCAGCCTCCCCTTCCCCCTTTCCCCCTTCCCCCTCCTGCTCTGTGCCTGGAGATTTCTCAGGGAGCCCAACCCAGGAAGCTTGAGAAAGGGCTGGCAAGAGAGGAAGGGACCTTAATGAGAGGAGACTGGTTGAAAGAGGAGGGGTAGCACTTCTGCTCCAGACGCCTCTGTTGCTAGTATATAGCCTGCTTTCCACGCTTGGCGGGGAGAGGAGGGGAAGGGCCAGGGGCCAGGGGCCAGGGGGACCGCCTAGCAGTGGTGCCCGAATCAAGGGTTTCTTAGTGTCTGAGCACCTTCTAAGGCCAGGCCGGTGCGAGATGCTGGGGTGGGGGAAAGAAAATGCAAAATGGGGCAGTTCACACCTCTTAAGAGGGACATCAAAAAGCTAACAAGGACTATATTTGAGTAGAAGAAGATTTTTTCTTCTTTCTTTTTCTCCTTTTTTTTTTGCGGAGGAGTGGCAAATTAAGAATTTATATTCTAAATTTTTTATAATGACCATATATTACTTATACTATGAAGAGCTACTTAAGCTGTTACTTTATAACTATTTTATTATTATCAGAACTATTTTTTATTTTAATTTTTTTTGTTTTTGGTTTTTTAGTTTGAGTCATGATCCCTGCTCCAACGGAGCTTAGTTGGAGTCTATTGAGGAAGACAACACGGAGCGTTAGGAAACTAGCGTGAAGCATCTAAGCCAGCGTGTGACCAAGTTCTGAGGGTGCAGTGCACAGCCTGTGCTTCCGGGGGTCACGGGGGGGGGGGGGACGACACAGGGTGTCATCACCCGAGAGGTCTTCTCAGAGGACTCCCCACCCCTCCGACTCCTGAGTCAGCAGTCTGTGCACAGGTGATTGATAGGTCCCTGCCCAATCGGAATTTAAGTTTCTCTAGCTGACGTGAAGGGCCGACTACAGCAGGCCGAGGCAGGGTGGGAGCAGTTGAGGCGGGGGGTGATTCAGTGGTACCCCCCGAACCCCCAGGGGTCATTGAGTCTGGCCGCTCCTTCCTACGTGGGAGGAGGAATCTCACTGCAGAATTCAGAATGGCTCAAGTGGTACAGCCTTCTTTAAACTGGGCCAACCACCAGCCTTGGGATTCAGAGACTTCCCAAGGGGTCTGTGGGCTCCAGGTGAAAGGGAACCAGTTTCCACATTCTCAGGCAGGGGAACAAAATTTGCTACTCCAAAATGTGCTGAAAACAATCAAGGCCAAAAAGATCCAGGAAGAATTTTGACCTTCCTCTTAGCCGCCTAAAGAGTGTAGACAGAGGGCCAGTTCCAGCAAGGGAGCATCCCCAGAGGTAGCTACCATAGGAACCAGGTGTGTAGACAGGGAGGAACCCAGCAAAGTCTGTTTGTTAAATCCTTCTCTGCGCCCCCTTGTCTCTGCAGACCCAGCAAACATTTATTTACCGAACGTTTGCTTTTCTGTCTCCATGTCAATTGTCCCCTCCCCTGTGAAGTCCCAAACCTCTACCCCCAAATCGTCCTTCATCTTTAGCTGAAGATGGTATTTAAGGCAAGGGCTTCAGTTATTTGTCGAGTTACTCAGTTTTTCTGGGTGTCTCCCATGTAGACATGTTATGAAACTTCTGTTTGATTTTCTCCTGTTAATCTGTCATATGTCAATTTAATTCTTAGACCAGCCAAGAAAGCCTAGAAGGGAGAGGAAAACTTCTTCCTTCCCGACATCAACCTCCAAATGTACTCCTTTTTAAAATAGCTGCAGAACACGCTCCTGGGGGAAACATGAAGCCAGTTCTCATTTTTACCTCCTTTTCACACTGTTCTTCTGCTTTATAAGAGCAGGTCACATCCTTCCCCATCCCAACTCTTACCACAGCGCTAGTCTGGGGTATATTTGTCATTTATTGTTGCACAAAATATTACCCCAGACTTAGGGGCTTAACACACGCATATATGCTTTCATGGTGTCTGCAGGTCAGGAGTCCCGTTGTGGCTTAGCTGGGTCCTCTGCTCATGACGACACACAAGGTGTCTTCTGGGGCTGGGGTCTCATCAGAGGCTCAGATGGGGAAGGATCCACTTCTGAGCTCCTGTGGGTTTTGGCAGGTGCTGGTTGTCGGATTGGAGGCCTCAGAGCCTGGCTGGCCATCGCCTGCAGGCTGCCCAGTGTTCCCCGCCACGTGGGCATCATCAAAGCCAGGGAGGGAGGAAGTCACCAGAGTCGGCTGGGAAGATGGAAGTTACAAGCTTAGGTAACAAAAGGACACCCCATCGCCCTTCCCATACTTCATGGGTTAGAAGCAAGTCACAGGTCCCACCCACATTCAGGGGGGGATCACAGTGTGTGGACACCAGGAGGTGGGGTAAGTGGGGGCCACCCTAGGGTCCATCTGCTGCACTGGGTGCCAAAGAAAGGGATCATTAGATATACTGGCATCAGCAAGCTGTGTTTTCATGAAGGCATTGGGACATCCCTATCCATCTCATCAAAGATACTTTTCCCAATAAAGAGCTTAAAAAGATACTTTTCAAAAAATGTTTACTTCTCATATGTAGTAATTATTTTAATCAAAGCTTATTATAATATATCTGCTTTGATCAAAGGTAGACTAATGTTAAAATGACAGCTAAATCCAGAAGAAAAACTTTCTTAATTTCTACTTTTGCTCACATTTCTGTAACAAAGAAGTATGATGGGCAATTGATGAAAGATTTTCAATCACAAAAATATTTTTTCTTGGTATAAAATCCTGTGTGGAAGAGGAATGGAAGTACAATTTAAGGCTAATAAATTTCCAACACCTAGAGAAGAGAATGTGCTGTAGTTTTTATACAGATGATAGTGGACATCAGATCACTGTCGTGTTTCCCTTCCATTAGGTATATTTTATTTTTTAATTTTTTTAATAAAGTTATTTTATTTATTTATTTTGGGCTGTGTTGGGTCTTTGTTGCTGCACGTGGGCTTTCTCTTGTTGCAGAGCATGGGCTCTAGGTGCACGGGCTTCAGTAGTTGTGGCACGTGGGCTCAATAGTTGTGGCTCGTGGGCTCTAGAGCGCAGGCTCAGTAGTTATGGCACATGGGCTTAGTTGCTCTGCTGCATGTGGGATCTTCCCGGCCCAGGGCTCAAACCCGTGTCCCCTGCATTGGCAGGCAGATTCTTAACCACTGAGCCACGAGGGAATCCCTAGATATATTTTAAAGAGTGATGACACTTTTATTTTACAGTGCTGACATTTGCATCATACTGGATATTCTACCTTTTGCAGCTATTTAAACCTATGAAGAGAGAAATTCAGCAGTCAACTTAAAAATGTGCATGCAGGAAACCTCGGTTCTGCTCACTCCCCCAGAGTTTTTGATCTCCTTATATTGTTTGGGGTTCAGGCTGAAGGCAGGTGGGGACATTAGCTGGGCTCTGATAAATTCAACAACAATTGAACACAAATATATATATATATTTACATATACACACCATATCCCACTGAATATTACATATGCCTATTTATTATAATATAAATTTCTAAATTTATATTTAGAACCTATTTATATTACTTGTACTATAATTTATAATTATAAGTAGATAATATATTATTATTATATAATATGTTATATATGTGTTATTAAATATATATTTATTTAAATTTATTATAATAAATTATAAAAATTATTATTAAAATTTATTATAATAATAAATATATAATCATTATACTGTATTATACTGTATTATAATTATTATGTATTTAATGATTATTTATTATTGTAATTATGAATTTATGCATATATAATTATAAATATATTACAATAATTACTACATTAAAGACAAGTGGTTGGTTGTGCCCTCTAGAAATATAGGTTATAATCTTGATTACCCTGAAAGGAATGGTGGTAAATTTTCTACAGCTACCTGGTTTTTTAGGAATTTGCTTGGACCAGGGCCGGATGGCCTGCCCAAGCCCTGCTTGTGTTTTAAATAAAGTGGACAAAAATTTACAAGAAAAGGAATCTGGAGCCTCGGTTTCTCCTTGGCCACCTCACCTCGTTCTCAGGATCCCAGCAAAGCGAAGAGACCAGGAGGCCGGAGGGACAGAGACGGGGGCCCAGGCTGACCGCTGCCCCTCCAGCCGTGCCCTGTTTGTCACCTGAGAGCGGCCACAGCTGCTGGTCCAGGACCTGTCCGCACCTCCCGAAGGCAGGGGACGCAGCCTCGGTCTAGACTGGGCTCTGACCTGCTCCCAGCACACAGACTCACAGCCCGATTTATACCCTGTTTACACCAAGGGCTATGGGAGGCAAGGCTTTGGTCCCTGCATGGCAAACGCACTGCAACTTCAGGGATCAGAAAATCCCACCCAGTTCTAATCTTTCCATGTTTTACCTGCTCATCCTTTTACTGTATGGATTTGGCTGACAGCCAAGTTCCTTTGCACTCATCACCTTTCAATATATTCATCTGCTAAGGGTACTCAGTCAAGGATGGCTTCAGGCCCACTTTTCTAAAAGAAAGAAGGAAAAGAAATCATGTTACATACCAAGCAGAACAAATGCTGACAAAAGTTCGGTGTATAAACCCAAGAGAATAGAATTCTCTGCTCTAGAAGACAAACAAAATCCGTGGAACCTTGGTTTACTTATTTGTACAATGGGAAGGAAGATACTCCCTAACCCCTCAGGGATGAAATCTGTAACAATTTCATAGCTCGGGGATGAATTAGAAAGAAATTTGGAAGGTGCTGAGAGTTTAGATGTAGTATTAAGAGGTAGTGAAATATTACCATTAAAATCAATCTCGTATAGAGCTTTCAAAAATCTTACGCTATGGTGACTCTATTTCACCTTAAAAGTGGGTAACAGCTCCTCTTAAATTCTCAAATTCTTCTCCTACTCCCAACTACTCTAATTCCCCCTCATCATTGCTCCATATCTGAGGGGATAATTCTGGGGATTTATTCACCAAAAACATGTTTAAATTCCTTCTTTCCCTCCACTCAGCCTCCCAAGAAAGTATCTGTGCAGTACTACCTCTTAAAAAAAAAAAAAAAAGCACAACCAAAAAGTTGAGAATTATGTTTTGTTTGGGGACCTTACAGGGGACTATAGCCCACAAAGGCAGCCTCTCAGCTAGCTCTAAGGGACTGTTCCAAAGAGGTAAGGGAGGACCCAGGTTATATAGGAGATTTTGCTAAAACAAACAACAAACAAAACCATGTAGTTGAACATTAAAAGATCACTACTAATCACAAAAGATAGACATCTTAAGTTAATGATTTTAGTGCTTTTCTGTGTATGGGAAGAGGCAAGAGTCTGGGCTCAAAATCATCCCTTTGGTAAGTATCTTAGCTATCTAGAGCCAGTATCTTGTTTTTCTCCATCCTGAGTTCCCCTCAGGGCACACCTTTGGTGGGGGGGCTTCAGTGGCTGATGGTTTGATGGCCTGAACATCCTTTGTTTACTGAAATGGCAGGTGACATTCTTTGTCCACACTTCCTAGAAGGGTCCCACTCTATAAAGTTGGGGGAGAGCATTGCTGGCTGCCCCCACTGGCCAGGATTTCTGCATGTTGCATGGAGTCTCTCTTCCTGGCCTTTCCCTCATGGGGTTGAGGGGACACCCTGAGCCCTCTCTCGTTTCCCTGGCAAAGAGTCACAGAGCCCCCACAGGCCTCCATTGGACAAAGGCATGGACTGTATTTGGATTGAGTAGTTTTCATCCAAGGGGCGTTGGTGGATGTTATAAGAGTTTGTCCCATTGTGTTACAGGCAGGTCCCAACCACCAGGAGAGTGGAACACCAAACCCCAAAAGGAATTTTGGTTTGACTCAGATGCTCTGTATAACTGAGAAGGTCCCACCACCAAAATTTCTCAGAGAAGGAAACCACAGATCGTGTTGAGTATATCATCTTGGACATATTTCTCTGGAACTGGACATAAACCTGATACCTCAGTCAAGTTTTTCTGTACAACCGCAGTGTTTCGTGGGAAGAAAGAAAAACTGCATTTTGTGAGTGGCCTAATAGTATGGTTTCTCATAAAGGTCAAAGGTCTGGGAGAGATTTTGGTGAAATCAGCTAAAGTGCTTTGCTCAGCTTGGAGCTCACTGAGGTTTCAGATTTCATGAAGAAACTTTGCCTAGCAATAGGGTTTATTAGGTGTCATTTAGACGCTGGTCTTCATAGCCCGAGGCCCCTTCACTATGGCTGTGGCTTGAAAATGCTCTAAAGAACCACAGGGAACATTTTCCCAATGAATCATAATCACTCAGTAAGAGGAAGCAGTCAGTCAAATGAGCCCCTGTTTTTCCTTGGACCATTTGGACAATTGAGGTTAACAATGCCCTAGACCACGGTCCACATTTTTTCAGATCCAAACACGAACTTGTTATCTGAATGGGATTGAGGCAGGGAGTGAATTTCTGCAAAGGGACGTGAAAAGGGGGCTGATTGCAGCTAACAGACCTGGAACACATTTTCTAAGTGATTTTTTTCCCAAGATTCGCCGATCCCACATCCAAATCCAACTCAGATGAGATACATCCAAATTCCTTTCCCGCACGGTGCCTGGATTTGTTCTATAAGTGCCAAAGGAAGAAGTTCGTTAGCCCAGGAGTGCCTCTCAGGCCGAGAATCAGAACAGCCAGAGGCGAAGAACTGTAAACCGACACTGCGATTGGAAGGCCCATTCTTGAAGTTACAGTGGGGCGGGTGGAATTATGTTCTTCACACCTCATCAGGGCCAGACCAGCCCTCGCGGCCATCCAGGCACGGTCTGTTGTTCACAGAGCCCGCCTGGGCTGATTTCCTCTGGCCCAAAACAGTAGTTCTGCACTTAGAATTTCCCATGCGGGGAAAGCTACTGTCATGCAACTGGAGAGACATCAGTGCCCGGAAACCCCACTAGTGACAGGCTGGGGTAACAGCGGAACTCAATTCACCTTTCTGCTATGACAGAATGAATTACCAGGCATGTTCAGATATGAGCACAATTGCAGGACTAGGTATCCTTTCTTTTTCTTTTTAATTTTTAAATTGTATTTTATTTATTTTTATTGAGGTCTAATTGGCATTTAACATTATATTAGTTTCAGGTGTATAACATAATGTTTTAATATTTGTATAGACTGTGAAATGATTACCACAATAAATCTACTTACCATCTTTCTTCACATATAGTTACAAATCCTTTTTTTTTTTTCTTGTGATGAGAGCTTTTAAGATCTACTCCCTTAGCAACTTTCAAATATACAAGACGGTGTGATTAACTATAGCCATCATCCTGTATGCTGCATCCCCAGGACTTATTTACATCTAGAAGTTTGTACCTTTCGGCCCCCTTCACCCATTTGCTCCCCACCACCCCACACCCCCTGCCTCTGGCAACCACCAATCTGTTCTGTGTCTATGAGCTTGTTTTTTGTTTTATATTATTATTACTTTAGATTCCACATATAAGTGAGATCATATGGTCTTTGGCTTTCTCTGCCTAACTTGTTTCACTTAGCAAAACGCCCTAAAGTTCCATCCATATTGCAAGTGGCAGGATTTCCTTCTTTTTCATGGCCGAGTAATATTCCACGGCACATATACACACCACATTTTCTCCCACTCATTTGTTCATGGATGGACACCTAGTATCTTTCTTAAGCTCAGGCATTTTGCTGTTGTTGTTGCTGGCCAAGCCATGCGGCTTTGGGGATCTTAGTGCCTCCTGGGCCCTCGGGAGCAAAAGCACTGATGTCTAACTGCTGGATCACCAGGGAATTCCTAAGCTTAGGCATTGGCAGAGAACATAGCTCTGTATGTAGCAACAAACACCAAAAAAAAAAAAAAGTGACTCTTCTCCATATGCCCAATAAGGTGGATTTTATTACAACTGTGCCTCCAGGCCAGGGCTGGGGCATTCAAAGAAGGGCCTGGAGCAGCTAGGAAAGATTTCCTGCAAGAGGTTTGAGAGGCCTAAGAATTTGGAGGTTTTTCAAATAGACCATCAAAAAAAAAGGACATTGTGCAATAAATATTAAAACAAGCCAAAGGGAAACTGAGGACACACTACAGGCATCACATGACCCTCCACGGGCTTGTTAGGGAGAAGCCACGACACCAACTATGGAATTCTCAAACCGGGGCAAAGAGGGACCTACCGTCAGTTTCATTAAATCCATCAGGCCTCCAAGGTGAAGGCTGGCTCCTCAGCTCAGGAGAAGCAGAGGCGCTGGGGGCAGGTGCAGGGGATGCAGCACACACACAGGGAGCTCTCAGGGAGGGAGACCCATCAACACCACTTCCCGGGGGCCCAGGGGCTTCCCAGGGTGCCGCCTTTTGGCGCTAGAACCGGGAAAGCTCAGGTGAGTAGGTCCCCCTCCCAACGTGGCAGGAAGCACTTTGCCTAACCCTAACCCTAACCAGGACCACCTCCAGACTTCACGTTTTTTCCCAGACCCAGAGCTGCAGGTGAGGGCAGGTTCCACAGGCTCCGACATTTTGGCAAGCCACTGGCCCAGTGTTTGTGAAACATAGTCAAAGCCAGAGGGTGGGGATGTCCCTGGTGGCTCAGTGGTTAAGAATCCGCCTGCCAATGCAGAGGACACAGGTTCAATGCCTGGTCCAGGAAGATCCTACATGCCGTGGAGCAGCTAAGCCCGTGCGCCACAACTGCTGAGCCCGTGTGCCTAGAGCCCGTGCTCTGCAGCAAGGGAAGCCACTGCCATGCGGAGCCCGCGCACCTCAACGGTGAGTAGCCCCCGCTCGTTGCAACTAGAGAAGAAAGCCCACGCACAGCAACGAAGACCCAAAATAAATATATAAATTAATTAATTGAAAACAAACAAACAAACAAAACAGAGGGTTCAGGAGCCTGAAGGGACAGCAGAAGGAAAGGGAAATGCTTTCCCAGGGAAATCCCAGCAGCGGCTGTGGCCTGACTTTGCTCAGGCTGAAGCTGCCTGAGAAGGACGCAGGGAGGGCAAACTGTCGGAGCCTCATGAAACCCAGGCTCGGTTCACCTCCCTCAAATAGGCCTGGTAAATCATGCCGGACACCTCCTGGGCACAGACGAGGTGGCAACAGCTGGTGTCCCTTCTACAGGGCAGCCTGTGGGGCAGGAGCCGGGCTCCTTTCCAGGCCAGCTTGCCTTGCCTCCATCAGCCTTGACCTTCCTGGTTTGCTCACTAGAAAATTCCTCAGACTGATGGTTGACAGTGAAAGCTGGGGGTGTGGAACCCCAGACTCAATAAGGTGGCTTTCATGGTGGCCTTTCACCTAGCATTGCAAGTAAGCATGAGCTGTTCCCCATAGAAGACACCCCGCCCCCCCACAACCAGTGCTCCGACACAGCCATCCCTGTGCTGGAACATTCTGTCCTGTGCCAACAGGCTCCTTCATTTCTGCACGGTGACTTGCACTCATCAGAGGGATTTTGCTGCCCTATTCTAGGAATACGACATAATTCTACCCACTCCTACAGAGTCATCTTCCTTGGAAGGCTGACAACCACTAAGGCTTCCCTGGCAAAAGAGTGCTGCCTCTGAGTTTGCCCAAGCTTTCGTGGTTTTAGCACAGAAAGACGTTCCTATCTCTGACCCTCGGGAGGGGACCCCGGTCTTCCTTCCCACACATTGAGAAGGAGGCCGAAGGGTCATACTCCACCTTGACGTGCTCATTTTTTCTTTGTTTATAAATATATATATTTTTTAGAACTTTATTTTGGCTGCGTTGGGTGTTCATTGCTGTGCACGGGCTTTCTCTAGTTGCAGAGAGCAGACTCGTTGTGGTGCTTGGCTTCTCATCACGGTGGCTTCTCTTGTTGCAGAGCACAGGCTCTAGGCGCCTGGGCTTCAGTAGTTGTGGCACGTGGGCTCAGTAGTTGTGGCACACTGGCTTAGCGGCTCTGCGGCATGTGGGATCTTCCTGGACCAGGGACTGAACCCATGCTCGCTGCATTGGCAGGTGGTTTCTTAACCACTGTGCCACCAGGGAAGTCCTGCTCATTTTTTCTTGCATCTATCTATCTAAGAGAATTTCCTGGACAACCTCAGAGAAGGTGAAAGACAACACTGCATTGCTTCAGCAGGCATGTACCTGAGGCTGTGAGGGAGATTGGGGCGAATCTGTTTTAAAAATTGTGTTTGAGCCTTTTTTATATATAAGCTCTCTATTCTTTTTGAAGTATAGTTAATTTACAATACATAAGCCCTTTAAAAACAAAAAAGTCAAAACTTTCTCAAAATAAACCATTTGCCAAATTAAGAAATATGTTTTTGGGAGGCTGTCTTCAAATGTTTGACGGTGTCCCAATCAATATTTCCATGCATATTTCTGAATAAGTAAGTGCTTTAATCTGAATACTTCCACAATGTGCCCTGGTCACAGGAGGTATTCACCACTTATTAGGAGAGGAAGACAGATGGTCACAGGGACTGTGATCACTGCCATGACAGACAGCTGGGTGGGGACCCAGAGCAGGGCACAGTCCTGGCTGAGGGTGGAGGGACACAGTGAGGGAGCCTCCTCAGGAAATGAAGGCTGGAAACCATCTCGGAGGACGAGTGAAACTGACTCTCTGGACCATCTGAGACAGGTGGACCATTTGAGGCAGGTGGTGTGTGCTTCAGATGACAGGACATAAGATTGCAAAGGTAAAGCAACGCCAGATCTTACAGGGCTTTGTGTGCTAGGTCAAGGAATGTAGGCTTTATCCTATGGACATTGGAGATTTGTTGTAAAGGATTTCAGACAGGAAAGTAACATGATTGAATTTGCATCTGGAGTCTCTTAAAGAAAGGGTTTGGGAGAGGAGAGTCTAGAGGCAAAAAAAAAAAAAAAAATCCATTAGGAGCCTTGGCAGTGGTTCAGAGGAGAGGTGAGGAGGGCTGGAAGTAAGAGGGAGTCATGGTGGGGGGCTGGGGAGGGGAACAGAGAGAAGGCAGCACAACCCCCTCCACTTAGGAGGTGAAACTAACAGGATTTCATGAGTATTGGATATTGGAGGTGACAAGGCAGGGATAGTAAGAAAAATATCTTTCTGGGACTTCCCTGGCAGTCCAGCGGTTAAGACTCCGTGCTTCTAACGCAGTGGGGGGAGGAGGGGAGCAGGTTTGGGGTTCGATTCCCTGGTCAGGGAACTAAGATCCTACATGCTGCATGCTATGGCCAAAGGAAAAAGGAAAGAAAGAAAAGAAAAGGAAAGAAAAGAAAAGAAGAAAAACATCCTTCTAAGATAAGGCAGCCTATCCTGATGCTTGCATCAGACTCTCTCAGGGAGTAACTCCTGGGAAAAGATTTATCTTCTAAGAAATTAGATTTCATTTCTTATGTGTCTGGAGGATGAGGACTGCTCTGCTGAGGCTGCAGAGCCAGTGGAGAGGAGCTGACAGGAAGGTGGGGGCAGGGTTGGGAGGACAGGACTTCCATATTCAGGGGGTTCTTTGCACATGGGATGAAGAAGTGGCCTTACGGGGGTTCAGAACACAATCAGGTTCAAACCAAGACCAAGATAATCCCGCACCATCTCTCTACCCTGCTTTGACAAGGAAAGATGCTGGACAAGAAAACTATACTAGAGTCACTCCAGAAAATTTTGTCCCATCTCAATGGTTTTCCTTCCAAAGAGTAAAATGGGGAGGTGAGATCTAACAAGTCCAGGGATGGGAATGAAACCATGGACCTCAGACGGGGACTTGAACCCCCTCAGCTGGGACTCAAACCAGGCCAAAATCCAAGATCTTCCAACTGAGATCACACACCTGGTTTGAAGACTTATGAAGCTCAGGTTCTTGATGTCTCATCACAGAAAGAATTCAGGGAGAGACAAAGTGATAGGTAAAAAGTTTATTTAGAGATTTATTTAGACAGAAACACACTCCGCAGACAGAGTGTGGGCCGTGTCTGAAGGTGAGAAAGGCACCAGGGTATGGGGGTTGTCAGTGTTTGTAGGGGTGGGTAATTTCATAGGCTAATGAGTGGGCAGAGTACCCAGCTATTTCAGGAAGGGGCGGGGATTTCCAGAATTGGGCCACAGCCCACTTTTTGATGCTCATGGGCAGCCTTGGAACTGTCGTGGCGCCTGCAAGTCCACTTGTCCACCATCTTGGGCCCGTTTGGTTCTAATCAGTTTATGTTACGCCCTTGGGCTGTGGCATTCTTCCAAAGGTTGTGCCCTGCCCCCCTCCCTCCTGTTTCAG
Source organism: Hippopotamus amphibius kiboko (assembly GCF_030028045.1). Lineage (NCBI taxonomy): Eukaryota > Metazoa > Chordata > Mammalia > Artiodactyla > Hippopotamidae > Hippopotamus > Hippopotamus amphibius. Next base: position 134,119,260 of record NC_080189.1, on the reverse strand, counting down.
GAGGAGCCCAGGGACACGTGCTGGTCACGGTTGGGGGTCACCAAGGCCATGTCATCAGCCAACCCGAACGCGAGGAGAGTGTTTCTCCTGGGGTCCTCAACATCCCTGCCTCATCGGAAAACTTGCTTCATGGAAATGGCCCCATAAGAGCCTGATGCGCGGCCTGGGTGGTTTGGCAGGAAAGGAATCTCCAGCCGTGGGTCTACTGTCTGCATGGACGCTGGGCCAGAAACCCCCTTCCGCACTCTCTTTCTTCACGAGTTCTTCCATGGATTCGCCACCACAGAAGAAGCCTTCTTAACTGGGCTCCCCCTAAAACCGCTAGCTACTCCCTAATCTCCCTTTTCCAGGAAAACACACACTGACTAAATCTCGTCATCCACAGAGCATGCAGGCTGGTTTGCCGGGGGTTTCTCAGGCTGACTCTGGGCCGTGGCCCAGGTAGGTGGACCCAGGAAGGAGAGGGTATCCACCCCCCAGGGGACCAGAGAGACAGACAAGCTGGAGGCCCCTGTGCATAGGAGCCAATTAAACACTGCAGACACTGTTGCAGCATGCGAGACGCATGCCAGTGCTTGGCCAGACTCTGAAGGCTGAGTCTTGCAATCCAGACCCTTCTAGAGGCCGGGCAAGAAACAGGCCAAGCCGAGGCGGGGTGGGGTGGGTGGTGAGGGCCTCCCGCTCTAGTCAAGTGTCCCTAGTGACAGGGCTGGCTCATGGGCCAGCTACCAGTACAGGTACCCAGGACCCTGTGCTCAGAAGGGCCCCACATGTGGGTTTTCAAGCTCTTCATATAAAGCGAATTTGATTATTAAGTTTTGGTTTTGAATTTGTGTTTTGTAGATGAAGTCTGATGGGGCAATGGAGGGGCGCCTGGGAAGCCTCAGCCCACGGGGGACTGGGTGTCACCAGCTCCCCAGGACAAGGTCTTGGTCCCAGCTCCCCAGCCCAGGAAGAGAAAGCTCATGTTTCCCCCATTACCGGGGGGCATCTTAGGCTCCTCACAAAGACTCAAGTACAAACTCCAGCGCCCTGTGGAAGCCAGGTGAACTTGAACTCTGGAAACCCTTGTCACTAAAGCTGGAGGGATTAATCCACGTCTTTCCAAATAAGCATGGTAAAAGCTGTAAAAATATTGCCTACATCAAGCTTTATTTAGCCTAGAGTGACTGTCTTTGCTCTCTATTGGAAAACATCAAAAACCAAACCAATCAAACTAACAAAACTCCCCATCTTACCTAATACAGGCGCTCTAAAGATGATACTCTGAATTGGGAACAGTGATAATTGTTACAATCACCAGAGCAGCTACTCTGCATTGATTCTTTTTTTTTTTTTGGCACACAGGTTTAGTTGCTCTGTGGCATGTGGGATCTTCCTGGAGCAGATATCAAACCCGTGTCCCCTGCATTGGCAGGCGGATTCTCAACCACTGCGCCACCTAGGAAGCCCTGCATTGATTCTTTACGCCACGCACCATGCGTTTCATCGACACTTACTCATTAAGTGCTCCAAACAGTCCCAACTGGCAAGATCCCAATAAGGTTCATTGTTCCTCTTAATCCACTCTAGTTCCTGAAAGGGTGTCCAAGTCACGTCCCCATTAAAAAACATTAATAATAACAGTTTCCAAGGGCAAGAGCATTTACACATGGAAAATTAATGAACTTGCTTTCTTTATTCAAATAAGCACTTGTGGAATGATAAAATTCGGCAGGGGGACTTGAAGCAGAAAGTGGTGGTGACAGGTGGTGTGAGCAGAGCACGAAGAGAAGGAGGCAGGTCTGCAGTTAGAAGGAAGGGAAGCTGTGTCCACAGAGCTGCAGACGCTGTGGGAGGTGCCTGGGAACGGGGTCCTGGGTCCTGACCCGCCAGGACCCAGCTCATCCCGGAAGACCTGAGGACCAGGCGGCCTGCCTTTGGAGGGCCATGAGGCTGTCTCTTTGACCTTACAGTAAATCGCCACTTTATTCATTTTTTTAAAATTTATTTTATTAAAGTATAGTTGATTTACAATGTTGTGTTAATTCCCCTCTTTATTCTTGAATAATTTTTTGTAGGTTTTTGGTTCCTTAAAATCAACAGACCTTGACAAAAAGCACCTAAAAATACCATAAAATCAACATTTATATATATCTGGAAAGAACCTTCAAGATCATCTTTTCTGACTTCTTCATTTTAAGAGGGTGTCTGAGGCCCAAAAATGTAACTGGTGTCCCCAGACCACAGAGCTGGGATGCAGTCTGGACTCCTCCCACGTGACACTCTTTCTAAGACATTATACCACCTCTTACTTGGAACACTGTCGTTCAACACATAGAAGGACCGTATCCTGGAATCACATTTCTAGACTAGAGACTAGTACACTATACCTTTATGTTCCATTTGGACCTCAATAACTAGAACTTGATGATAATTTCCCATGTCCTGAGCTGTATTTTTTTAAATGCCAGCCTGGGACTTCCTGTTGGCACAGTGGTTAAGAATTCTCCTGCCAATGCAGGGGACACAAGTTCAATCCCTGCTCTGGGAAGATCCCACATACCTCGGAGAAACTAAGCCCGTGCGCCCCAACTACTGAGACTGTGCTCTACAGCCTGCAAGTCACAACTAATGAGCCCACGTGCCTAGAGCCCGTGCTCCACAGCAAGAGTAGCCCCCACTCGCCACAACTAGAGAAAGCCTGTGTGCAGCAACGAAGACCCAACACGGCCAAAAATAAGTTAATTAATTAATTAATTAATTAATTAAAAATCTTAAGAAAATAAAAAATAAAATGCCAGCCTGGCTTAGGAAAAACAAATTGTTTTCTGTCACTTTGTAGCCATTTTTATGTAACTAAATAATGAGCTCGTGGCCTATAATCCTAGTCTGTTTATCCAAATAGACTCTCTAGTGTACACATTTTGTTAACAAATATATAGTTAGGAACTATATGTAAGAAAAAGTAATGAAATTCTAGCCCAAAGATAAGACTTCATGAATGTGTGTGTGTCGGGTATTTTTCGTTTCATTTTAATTGTTGTTGGTTTGATTTTTTGAGATTTCAACTTGGTCTTCCCTCAGTACATGTAGATAGCAGCCCCAAACTGGAAACACTGGAAGAATGGATAAGCAACCTGAAGCACATTCATGCAAGAGAATATAACTCAGCAATCAAGAGAGAAAAAACAGGGCTTCCCAGGTGGTGCAGTGGTTAAGAATCCACCTGCCAATGCAGGGGACACGGGTTCAAGCCCCGGTCCAGGAAGATCCCGCGGAGCAACTAAGCCCGTGCGCCACAACTATTGAGCCTGTGCTCTAGAGCCCTCGAGTCACAACTGTTGAGCCTATGTGCCACAGCTACTGAAGCCCACGTGCCTAGAGCCCATGCTCTGCAACAAGAGAAGTCACCGCAATGAGAAGCCCACACACTGCAATGAAGAGTAGCCCCTGCTCACTGCAGCTAGAGAAAGCCTGTGCACAGCAACGAAGACCCAACACAGCCAATAAATTAATTAATTAATTAAAAAAAAGAGAGAGAGGAAAAACATAAGATGGAGCTTACGATCATTGTGTGGAGAAGCTTTACATGAAAGTGTTGTCTCACATAGATTTCTACAAGAGCAAAACACAAATCTATGGTGGAACATCAGAAAAGAATTTCTTCTGGGGGCAGAGCAGGGGCAGGAATTGACTGGGAAGGGACACAGAGCAACCCGCTCCCCCCCTCCATGGCAGAGGAGGTAAAGTTCTCTATCTTGCTAGGGGCTTGGGTTACAAGAGTGTATGCACACCCCCAGACACAGCCAATGCACAAGGAAGATTTGTACATTTCATCATATGCAAATTTTACATCAAAAGGAAAAACTGCAAACAGACATTGAGCCCTCATTAATAATGTACATGCCGAAATATTTAGGGGATTCTGTACTGATGACTGCAATTTACTTGGCAGTGTGTTATTTAAAACAAGAAATCTTGGCAGGTGGATAACGGAGTTGAACAGTTGGAGTACGAAGCAACTACAGGAAAATGTTAGTTGTAGAATCTAGGTGCTAGGTGTCCATTAAAAGATTCTAACTACATTGCTGTGTGCTGGAACATTTTTATAACAAAATGTTGGAGGGAAAAGCCACGTACAAGCAGAGCAGCAGCGAGCAGGCATCTTCCTAATTCAGGACCCTTTGGGCATCAGAAAAAAGCCAGGATGCAGGGCTGGCACTGGAGTGTCCTGTGGACCATGTTCTGATACCCAGGAATATTTCTATGGCAACGACAGACAGAAAGACTGCTGGAAACAAAAGACAATTTCCTGTTCCAGCTTTGGGGAAGACAAAACAAACACCTGAAAAAAAGGCAGTGAGAAAAGCACAGATGTACCCCCCACCCACACTGAGATTAGCCCACGTTATCAGCAGAGACAAGCCCTGTTAAAGAGAGATAGTGGCCCAGCCAACATTGGAGGCTAATCTCTCCGGGAATTAAAGCTTCGTTAACTTGTTTTTGGCATTTCTCGGGAAGAGTCCACAGATTCTGAACTATGACCGTTTGCATATTATTTCTTCTTATCGCTGAGAAAAAAAAAAATCAACACAGTTTGCCCTCATGGGCAGTGATTGGTGGATAATGAAGACATAATGCTGACTGGTACTTGGAACTTGTCACTTAGTGGCAACTTCCTTTTCACCCCCTCAAGTCTGTCCCTATTGGTGCTCAGGGCAGAAACCCTTTTTTCCTACCCCACTCCCACCCACGATGTTCCCTTCTCTCCTCTTTCCTTTACTTGCTTTTTGAAGGGATCAGTGGTGAAGAAAGGGATTGCTACAAAGCACCCTGCTTTCTCCTCTCCGATTCTCCTGTCTGGGCTTGTTGCCTCCCATGAATGGGGAGATCACTGCCACCTCCTGAGGCAGGACTGTTCTGGGCGTCACACGTGATGATGGGATCACAGGAAGGGAAGCAAAGGCCAGAGGATTCTCAGGAAGCCTCAGAGCCTCTCTCAAAGTGAAAGCGAATTTCCTGGACTACATGTGTGATGTTCTGGGGAGGACTGAGGACAGATAAGGATGATGGAGAGGCAGAAACCATGCTTTGGGCACTCGCCCTCCCCAGGGCCTCCCTCGGGCAAGGTCCCTCTGCCCAGGGTCCTAACACTGTGGTCTAGTTTGTAATTTTGGGAAACCACCCCTTTCCAACATCCCTCCTCAAGCTTTTGGAGATTGTCTGCAGTTCCAGTGTGCAGAGTGGAAGCAGCACGGAAGGGATTCGGAGTCGGGAAACCTGAGCCCCAGTCTCTGTGCTCCCTTCTGTCTGGGTGTTAAGAGCGCAGGAAGGGAGTGTCTCTGGGGGGTGTGGTGTCTACGACCCCAGGCCACACGGGCAGGATGGCTGTGCGGCTCCAAGGGCCTCGTGGTGTGAGAACTCCTGGTGCACTGTGGTGCCCACTGAACGTTTGGGGTCTGGGAGAGGGGGTGATGGTGCAAAGGGGAGGAGACTGAAGACATTTCCCATGCAAAAGCAGGTATCCCAGGGCAAAAACACTGCTCAGTTACCCATCCCTGGGCGAGGGCCGCTCTGCAACCAAGCAGGCTGAGGGCTGCCATGTGGCCGAGGGCTAGACTCAGCCTCTGTGCTGGGTAACGACTCACACAGACACGGCTTAGAGCACCACGCAGTTCTTATCTCACAGGGTCTGTGGGTCAAGAGTCTGGACGTGGCAAAGCTGGGGCCTCTGCTCACGGTGTCCCCAGGCTGAAATCAAGGTGTCCACAGGGGCTGCGAACTCATCAGCGCTCAGGGTCCCCTTCTGGGGTCACTGGTTGTCAGCAGAATCTAGCTCCTTGCAGGGGTAGGAAAGTGATTCAGATATACATATATATATATATATATATATATAAGGTTTTTTCAGATGCTTTTCCTTTGTAGGTTATTACAAAGTATTGAGGAGAGATCCCTGTGCTATACAGTAGGTGCTTGTTGGCTATCTATTTTATACATAGTAGTGTGTATCTGTTAATCCTACACTCCTAATTTATCCCTCCCTTCCCCCACTCTGCCTCCCCCCTTGGTAACCATAAGTTTGTTTTCTATGTCTGAGCCTGTTTTCTGTTTTGTAAATGAATTGATTTGTATCATTTTTTTAGGTTCCACATACAACGATATCATATGATATCTGGCTTTCTCTGTCTGGCTTTTTTCACTTTGTAAGATAATCTCTAGGTCCATCCATGTTGCTGCAAATGGCATTATTTTGTTCTTTTTATGGCTGAGTCATATTCCATTGTATATATGTGCCACATCTTCTTTATCCATTCCTCTGTTGATGCACATTTAGGTTGTGTCCATGCCTTGGCTGTTGTAAATAGTGCTGCTATGAACACTGGGGTGCATGTATCTTTTTGAATTAGAGTTTTCTCCAGATATATATGCCCAGGAGTGGGATTGCTGGATCATATGGTTTTTTAAGGAACAAGGTCCCGTTTTCTTGTTATTGTCAGTGTGGGTCACCTTCAGCTTCTAGAGGCCCCCTCCTTGGGTCCAAGCCACTGACCACCCTCAACAGGGACGCTTAGAGCCAGCAGAATGGCTCTCCCTTCAAAAATCTCCCTTCAGTCAGCTATGAAGGGAACTTGTAACATGTACCATATAGAATGTGAGCAGGCATCCCATCACTTTGCCAATAGGATGTAACCTAACCCAGGGAGAGGCCAGCCATCCTAGTCACAGGTCCGACCTGTAGTTAGGGGAAGGGATTTAAAGGGCTGGGCTGCCCACAGTCAGTACCAGGCACTGAGGCCTCCATAGCTTCTAGGCAGTTCCATAGAGTGAGAAGGGCTTTGGAAGGGACGGTGGGCTAAAGCTGGAGTAGCCCCAGCCAGGTTTATTCTCTGAGTTGCCTTTAGAATCACAGATATTTTAGCCATTTTAAAAGAAAGACTGTGTATTGGGGGAGATGGGTTGTTTTTGCCGCTGCTTCTCTGAATAATGTAGGTCCAGGTCTATTTCTGAGACACGTGGTGTCATCAGATAGCAAGGAATCAAGAATTGGACGCAGACATTGTGCCAGCCAGCAGAGAAGTTCTCTCTCCTTTGAAGACTTCCTTAGAAAGAGATTGGGATTGACATATACACACTACTATATACAAAATAGATAACCAACAAGGACCTACTGTATAGCACAGGGAACTCAATACTCTATAGGAAAAGAATCTAAACAAGAATGGATATATGTATGACTGATTCACTTTGCTGTACGGCAGAAGCTAACACAACATTGTAAATCAACTATATTCCAATAAAAATTTTAAAAAAAGAAAAGAAGAAAAGAGACTCCTGCTTTCCCAAGACCCTATTACCTGGGTCAGTACCTCTAGCCGGCAGGATGGACACTGTGTTTGACTGAAATCCTTCCAGCTAAAGCCTCATCTTTTTGTAACCTGGGTGGAGGCAGAGAAAATGACTCATAGATTCACAGATAAGAGAGAAAGAGACAGAAAGAGACACAGAGGCAAAGAGAGACAGTGAATCATCCATCCCTCATCCTAAAGGCTGAGAAAGCCTTGGGTTTGAGGTTGGGTGTCTCCAAAAACCAAGTTACAAATCAGGCACAGTTCTCCCAGCATCAGGAAAGGACGGAGGCAGGGAGCAGAAGTTCAGGCTGGCGGTGGGTCCATGAGGCAGACACTCATCTCCCCTGAACACCAGTGCACTCCCGCCTTGTGGATCTTTGCAATCTTACCTTGGGTTGTTCAAAGCCCTTCCAGTTCACTTTTTGGTAGGGTTGCTTGGGGGCAGAACCATTGCCTGGGACTATTTATTGCATGCTTACAATGTGCTGGGCTCTGTGGGGACTCAAAGAGGCCAGGCACAAACCTGTGAAAAATGAAATGGCAGGACCCGATGCACTGAAGACAAAGGAAGAGATAGCAAGTTGCACAGTGATTAGTTGCCAGATGGTCAAGATAAAAACCTCCCAGGAGTTCAGGAGAAGGAGTGAATGCCTCACACCAGGTGCTGAGTCAGAGGCTGACTTGATTAAAAACTTTAGCCTGGATTCAGTCCAAACTATTTTTCTCTCCTTTCACCACCTTCCATTGCCCTCCCCCTCAGCTCTTCTGCATGTTTGGAAGTAGAGGTGTTTTCCAAGCAAAGTTATAAGAGCTGTCAGTCTAAACTGGCTTCCAAAGAACACTAAGAAAGCCCAACAAAGTAGCAACGTCCTAAAGTAATCCTGCTTTTTCACTTGATGTAGTAACTTAGTTTCAGCACAAGATACAGGAAGTCATAGGTTGTACCTTTCCTCTCTTTAATGACTTTGGTACAGGTAGAAACAAAATACTTAATCAGCCCCTGTTTGATGCCATCTGAGCTCCAGTCAGCAATGCTGCTGGGTCTGAACTAACCTGAGGCTCGGGAAATGTCCTTCCAAAAGTATTTATTGAGCCTCTACTAAAAGAAGGCAGACCTGAACTTATCTTCCTAGAACTTATAGTTTATCTGCAAAGAGAGAAGGCACAGGAAACGACAACAGTGTGTTTGGGTTCTCTGTTGCTGTGTCTAATACCACCCTAAAACTCTGTGGCTTAAAAAAAAAAAAAAAAAGATGCTTTTTGTTTCCCACAAGTCTGTGGGTGGATTGGGCTCAGCTGGGCAGTTCTTCTGAAGAAACCTCTGCAGGACCTGCTCCGCAGTTTTACCCTGGAGCAGCTGCACTCAGCGGGAGCCCGGGGATGGGGTGGAGTGGGGGGCAGCTGGAAGGTCCAAGATGGCCCATCATCCCCAGGGTCTCACGTCATTCAGTAGACTAGTCTGGGCTTCTGGAGGGTGTGGTGACTGCCTTCCAAGAAGGAGTGTTCCAAGGAAACGACCTCCAGGATACAGGTCCTATCAATTGTTTGCCTGTGCCACTCTGACTCATGTCCCGATAGCCAAAGCGAGACACATGATCACGCCCACAGCGGGTGTGGGAAGGGCCACGTAAGGTTAAGCAAATCAGGAGATTCGGTTCTTCTGGGGACCCCCAAATAATCATTCTCCACGTGATGTAAATACTATGAGAGCAGTAAGGAGCACACCGCGGGGGGACAGGGAACCCAGATTTCAAGGTCAAGGTGACTTCCTGGAGGAACAGACCTTAACCGAGATGTGAAGGATGGGGAGGCATGTGGGGGACATCAGCTGTTTTGTCTTGTTATTTCTCGAAAGCTACTCGTAAAATTTGTGTTAGGTATACTATGTATGTAAAATTATTAATTTTTTTTTAATTTGTAAGAATTAACCAACTGTTAGGAGACAGAGCTGTAAGCACACTTCTCAATGACCACAGCTTCCAGCAAGACCCATCGATTTCCACAACATCTCCCCTACGCACTCTCGTCGTGATTCCCAGCGATTTGACCCTGACTTTGGATTCTGCCCATCAGCATTTCGTGCTCACTTTCCACTTGGTAGCAGTGGATACTTCCCAAGTGCAAACATTCCTATGCGGATGGTTAAGCCTTAATTCTTGTAAGATTATAATTTCCTTATTCCTCGACTGATTTTTTTCTTGGGACTCTGAAAAACATAAGTTTCCCAAGAATGGCAGAGAATGCATTATTGCCCCAGGGGGAACACTTGTATTGTGGCTGAAACAAAGAGGATGAGGGGGAGAGGCAGTCAGAATGAGGTGGGAGGGGAGAAGCCTCGCAGGAGGGAGGGTCTCATGAGCCCTTTTAAGTTAGAGCTTTATCTTAAAGGCAATATGAGATGGCTGAAAAATTTTAAGAAGTGGAGTGACACAGAATTGGATTTTAGAAAGCTCTCCAAGGCAGAGATGTGGACTATGGATTGGAAGATGAAATCTACTAGAAGGCTGAAGAAATGATGCAATGGTGGCCTGAGATGGCCTGAACTGGGGAGGGGCCACGGTGATGGGACAGGAAGGGACATTTGACCAGCCTTCATGATTGAATGGATGCAGGGCATGGGGGTCTGTAGAGTGTTGCAGTCAGCCTCTGGTCTCCTGCCTGATGACCTGCCCAGGAAGACATCCCAGAATCTGAATGTTTACAGACAGCAGAGTTAAACACCTTTTCCTCCTGTAGCCACTCCCCTCCCCAAACACTCCCCCAGTTGCTTCCTTTTGTGGACCCTTGCCCTCCCTGCTTATACGATGTCTGTCTTAATCTTGGAGTTTCCTAAACAAAAGTCGTCTTTAAAATTATGATTTTCTACCACAATATACAAGCATCTCCCAGAAACAACTCTGTCCCATCACGCCACAACTACTGAGCCTGTGCTCTAGAGCTCGCGAGCCACAACTGAGCCCGTGCACTTAGAGCCCATGCACCTAGAGCCCGTGCTCCAGAATAAGAGAAGCCACGGCAATGAGAAGCCGGAACACGGCAAGAAAGTGTAGTCCCCGCTCACCACAACTAGAGAAAGATAGTGTGCAGCAACAAAGATCCAACGCAGCCAAAAGTAAATAAATGAATAAATAAATAAACTTTATCTCACACTCTAGGCAGGAGCAAGCTAAGACAAATTCCTGAATGGAATTCCAAGATGATGGAAAGCAATAAAGAAGGTGCTTTTTCATAGGACCACTGCTAGCCTGTATGATTCTTCGGTGTTACTGAAAATGGCACCAATTCTGCTGGGCTGATGCAGCCCCAGTGGCTTCGCTTCTGTGGCTTAAAGAGTGGTGACTGGTTTGATGGGTTGGGGCAGTGACGAGCATGTTCGTGAGCTCTGCCCTCTGCGGGGAGACGGTGCTCTGTGGTCTCCCACATCTCTGTACCTCTTGCCAGCAGAGGGACTGTCTTTTCAAGCATGTTTTTATTGCAATAGCTTGGAAAATAGAGACAGTATCTCCCTTTAGAGGAAAGGGTGGTTTGTATTGGGTTGGCCAAAAATTGCCTTCATTTTTTTTTGTTTGTTTTTTTATAAATTTATTTATTTATTTATTGGCTGCACTGGGTCTTCGCTGCTGTGCAAGGGCTTTCTCTAGTTGCGGTGAGAAGGGGCTACTCTTCCTTGCGGTGCATGGGCTTCTCAGTGCAGTGACTTCTCTTGTTCTGGAGTACGGGCTCTAGGTGCATGGCCTTCAGTAGTTGCAGCACACAGGCTCAGTAGTTGCAGCGCACGGGCTTAGTTGCTCTGTGGCATGTGGGATCTTCCCGGCCCAGGGATCGAACCCGTGTCCCCTTCATTGGCAAGCGGATTCTTAACCACTGTGCCACCTGGGAAGCCCTGTTTTTCCTCTCTTGATCACTGAGTTATCTCTTGCATGAATGTGCTTCAGCTTGCTTATCCGATCTTCCGGTGTTTCCAATTTGGGGCTGCTATTTACACGTACTGAGGGAAGACCAAGTTTTCATTTTCATCAAGACCTTTATTGAACAATGTATTCACCCTTCTGTTCCACTACCTTCTGCAATTTTTCAGGCAACTTCATAATTTCATCTTCCCAAAACTTTTTATCTTTTTGAGCAGAGAACTGTTCCAGGTGCCTGTTATAGTCTTCCAGGGAATTGAATTTTTTCCATTAAAAGAATTTTGTAAAGGCCAAAATAAATGGCAATCCGAAGGTGCAATGTCTGGTGAATACAGCCGATGAGACAGAACTTCCCAGTTGAGCTGTAGCAGTTTCTGCTTGGTCATCAAAGAGACATGTGGTCTTGTGTGATCCTGATGAAAGATTATGCATTTTCTGTTGACTAATTCTGGTCACTTTTCACCAAGTGCTGCTTTCAGTTGGTCTAACTGGGAGCAGTACTTGCTGGAATTAATCATTTGGTTTTCTGGAAGGAGCTCATAATAGAGGACTCCCTTCCAATCCCACTATCTTTGGATGAAGACTATCCTTTGATGTGGTTGGTGGTGGTTCATTTCACTTGCCCCACGATCTCTTCCATTCCATGTTGTTGTACAGCATCTGCTTTTCATCACCCACCACAGTTCGTTTTAAAAATGGAGCATTTTCATTACATTTAAATAATGTAATTCATTAAGAGAATCACTTGAGGAAATATGGTCAAGAAGGTTTTTTTCCGCTTAACTTATGTGGAACCCAAACGTCAAAGTGATTAACATAACCAGGCTGGAGCAAATGATTTTCAATGCTTTATCCAAATAGCAGATAGTATGTCGGCTATCTCCCGCGTGGTGTAACACTGATTGTTCTCAATTAATGTCTCGATTTGATCGCTATCAACTTCAACTGGTCTACCTGACCATGGAGCATTGTCCAGTGAGAAATCTCTAGCACAAAGCATCGCAAACCACTTTTTACACGTTCAACCAGTCACAGCACCTTCTCCACACACTGCACAAATCTTTTTTGCAATTCAGTTGCATTTTTACCTTTCTTGAAATGATAAAGCATAATATGCTGAAAACATTGCTTTTTTCTTCCATCTTTAATATTAAAATGGCTATACAAAAATTCACTGATTTTGATGTCTTTTTTTAAATGCACGCTAATATGACAGCTGTCATGTACATTCTAACAAAATTGTTTCCAATGAAGTTAACGTGCTACTAGAGCCATCGTATGGAAAAAACCAAACAAACCTTTTGGCCAACGCAATGATATCCCATACAATAAAGATGACTCTCTCCAAGGCCAAGGTCAGATGCGCTTGCAGCCCATGATAAATGATTGGGGTTCCTTAAGCGCAGGGTTCCTGAGCTGTGATGCCAACATGCATATTCAGCGTCTACCTGAACTTGACAGACGAGGGGAGCTGATGGACACGCCTGAAGTTCACACTGCTCCCTGAGCTGCTGCATCTCGTGTCTCTGACCTAGGAGTCTCGTGTCTTCTGCCAGCATCCACTCAGCTGCACAGGCTAGCCAAATAGCTAGCGAGGAGGGTAAAATCTCAGACCCTTCAGTGTTCTGAACCTCCCATGGAGCTTACATTCTGATGAAGGAAGAAAAAAACACGTAAACAAGCAAGCAATCGTGAATTGTCAGAGTGACTAGAGAGAAACAGATCAGAGGCTGAAATAGACAAGGTGGCTTGTGTTGCGGGGTGGGGGGCGGGGCACATCGCAGTGAGGCTGGCCTCTCGGAAGTGGGACCATTTCAAGTGTCTAAGGGAAGACTTAGGCAGAGCCAGTCATAAGGCATGAGCCCAAGGACCCCAGGCAGAGGAAATTGCCCACACACCCTGAGACCCGCTTAAGGAACAGGGAAAAGACCAGCGGGACTCTAGGATGTAAGTGAGAGAGAGCTGTGCCCTGGGATGAAGGAGAGAAGTGGGCACAGCAAGATGACACATAAATTCTTACGTGTTGTGGGGTTTGGACATCCCCTAAGGCTTTCAAGCAGGGAGTGAATTGGCCTGTTGACCTCCCACAAGGTCACTGCCTGTGTGGAGTTCAGAGGGGCCCAGAGAGGGGTGGGGCCGGAGAAACCTGTAGGGAGAGAGTGGAAACAACACGTTCACAGGTGGTCTACCGATGCCAGAGATCAGGTGGTCAGACAGTGACGATGGCCCTGCCTCTTTAGAAGAAGCCCAAGGCTGTAGGAAAAACATGTGCAGAGAGACTTTATAGAATGAATATTTCCCCACGGACTTTTTTAGTGATGGCTCTCTCTTCATTGTTTGGTTTTCTCTTAGCAGTGCTTCCAAACCCTTTCCTCTGGCCACCCCTCCCTTCCTTATCAATCACAGTGACCTGTAAAGAAAAATGCAACTACAGTGGAGAGGCTGCTATTTAAATGAACTTCCAAAATGAAGCATTCCCTCTCCTTTGTTTTGTAAGCTTTAATAGCAGTGTTAAACAGACCTCATGCGTGTTAACCAGGGCAAGACTCACTGCCACCGTGACAAATGTAAAGCATGAGTGACACAGGTGGACAGGCCCCCAGCTCCACACAGACACTCAGGGACTGGTGGGTGGAGGTGGGGCTCTGGGAGCTGCACCATCTGCCGTACATGCTCCCCAGCAAAGTAGAAGAAGGAGGCGACAAAACACCCAGTTTTAATTGCCTCAGCTCAGAAAGGGCACCCATCACTTCCACTTCCCACCCATGGGCCTGGGTTAGTGATACAGCCTCATCCGAGTGGCGAGAAAGGCTGGGAAATGCATCTGGAGAATCTGTGAGCCCTATTGCTGTCACAATCTATCTACAAAACATCAAGAGGCAAAAGGGAGAGGAAATCACATGGAATTTGCTAAGTGCCTTCTCAGTGCCAGGCACGGTGGCTTTTGTCCCCATATTCATTTTCTGTTGCTGTGTCACAGGTCACCCCAGACTTAGGGACTTCACACAACCTCCAGTCACTGACTACCAGTCTTGCAGGCCAGAGATCCTGTGGTCCCCCCGGGTGCTCTGCTCAAGATCTTCAAGCTGAGATCAAGGTGTCAGCTGGGGAGCGCTCGTCTTGGGGCCTCTGGGAAGGAGCCACCCTGAGTTCAACCAGGTCATTGGCTGGACCCAGGTCCTTGCAGCCAGGGGACTGAGGGGTCTCTCAGCTCCTGCATCTTCAAAGCCAACAGCATACGTGGAATCCTCCTTGTGCTTTGAATCTCTGTGACTTCTCCTTCTGCCACCAGCCAGGGAAAACTCTGATTTTATAGAGGACACGTTATAAGATTATCAGATCCCGGCAGGTCTCAGAAAGCATCCTGCCACCCGCTTCCCAGGCAGAGCCACTGGGAGCAGCATAGCTGGCTGTGCAGTGGGTCAACCCCGGGGCTTTGTCATGCTCGTTCAGCATGAAGCAGAGGAACAACCTTGTCTCTGTGACCTTGAGTGCTGTGGAAGTAACAGAGCCCCCAGGACCCCGGGGCACGTGGAGGGCGATGAAAGGTCTCACTGCACCACCTGCGTGGATCAAGGGCAAAGGCCCAGAGGAGATGCCAAACATCCTAAGAGGTGCTGATGTGAGCAGATGACAGTTTGGCCAGATGCTGCCCACCCCCAGTTCCTTGGTGTGATGTCAGCCCCCTGGAACTTGTGTGATATAAGCCACAACCTCAGGGAAAAGAAAAGGGGAGTTTCCGTCATCCCAACAGGATGTGACCTGGAAACAGAAACCAAATAGATACATAGACAAATGCAAAGCTCTGTATTTCTGCACAGCTTGATTTTTGCAAGGTCTGCATGAGTTTCACCTCTGGGGAGTCACCAGACTGTGGTCCACCCTCGAGGCAGGGAGTTCCCAAGGTCATTCTGAAATGTAGCAGGACCCTATGACCTCCACCTGCCTTTTGTCTGTAGAAAAGCTTTAGCCAAAGAATAAGTTTAATCAGAGAAGTGAGAAGATGCAGAAACAAAGGCAAACGGTCAAAGGAGACCAAATAATAACAGTTTAGTCATTAAGCATAATCAAGGACCTTTAGTTCCTTCTCAAGGGCTACATATAATATTCTGAGCCACATCCTGTGAGACTTATAGAGACTGAAAGCCCCACCAGGTGGAAGAAGTTAACTACATGATGGCCAGACTGTAGCCATGACAGAAGCTGCCACAATTCCGAGATGTGGCCTCAAGGAAATGGGAACAAAGTGACCCTGGAACTAAAGACTAATTCTACTCCAAACAATCAAGAGGACAGTGGTCAGACCACAGCATGACCAATTTCAAGATGACTGTCAGAGCTGGCTGTGCCACTTCTACATGTAGCCCCCTCCCTCTGCACATAAAAACTCTTGCCTATTGATTGTCAGTGGCAGGGAGTCAGCCTTTGGACAAGGGTCCACCCCCCCACGCTCCCACCCCCCAGCCTCTGAAATAAAGCAAACTTTCCTTTGCACCAACCTTGCTTCTTTATTGGCTTTTAGTGGTGAACACCAGGACCTACTTTCAGTAACAATCCCAGCCCACAGGGCAGTCCTTCCAACAACACTGGCCTTCTGTATCCATCACAGAGAGAAACGGGCTTTTAATTTAAAAGGAGGCATTTTTATGCAATAACTGTGTGTGCAGCTGCCAGCTGCTATTCTAAGCCCTGGGGATATTTCAAGGAACGAATCAGACGTGGAGTGTACATTCTAAAGAGGGAAAGACTCAGGATAAATAACGGAAAATGCAGAGATGTTAGGCTGTGGGAAGGCGGTGGAGGAGCTGGGGGTGGGGGGGCGTGAGTAAGAGTTCAGACAGGTAGCCGGGGCCCCAGTGAGAAGGGGACATTTGACCATGACCTGAGCGGGCGGCGGGGGCAGCCAGGCAGGCATCTGGGAGCCGGGCCTCCTGGGAGAGGACACAGCCAGCGCACAGGCCCCGGGACATTCAGGGCAGCAGGGACCGAGGGTCTAGAGTGGGGTGGGCCACGGGGGTCCTTGTGGATGTGCTCAGGGATGCTCCAGGACAGGGCTGTGCCGCCCTTGGGAGGACTTTGGCGTTGACTCTGAGTGATGACAGGAGCTCCGTTAGACTCCCTCTTTGGAAATGAAAGAGGTCGAAACTGGGAGAAAACAAGAATCAGGGAACATAACCATGACAGCATTCTGAGATTCTCAGAGAATTGAGGGAGCACTTAAGACTGTTCCCAAGACAGCGATTGTTGAAATCTGCAATATTTCACCATTTTCCCTTCAGGAGATATGACCAGAAAAATCGCGGCCCGTCAGCACTTAGGCAAACTGGAACCGCCCCCTGCTGGCCGTCAGCGGTAACGCAGGCCCCGCATTTCTCTTGGGCCCCCAGCTTTGGAGGGGTACCCCGTTCAGCAGGGTGGGAGGGCGCAGGATTCTATTTCTTTCCGTCCGATTCCTTCCCCCAAAGGGCAGCAGCTCTGCAGGGCGGGTCCAGGTGATTCTCTTTGACAAGAGGCTCTGAGCAGCGCCTCTCGCTGGCTTCTTGGATTCACCACGACGGTCAGGGGGTGGGGGGGATGGGGTGGGGGCTGACCTCCAGGCTCCCCTCCTGCACCGGGAGGGCGTGCGGGAGTCTTCCCAGGGCACCCCCAGTACCCGCAGAGCTGATGCCTTCAGGGATGGGGGTGTCCACATTGACTGGGTGGGGGTGCCCAGACCTGAGGTTGGCGGGAGGCATCCCCCCTTCAGAGTTTCAGTCGTCGGTTCAAGACAAATCGAGTCTTCGGGAGAAGGAAGAGGCGAGGTCCAGAGTTGGAATGGCCTGGCTCTGATCCTTCTCAGTCCCTGCTCCGTCCAGCCCAGGAACTGACCCTTCTTCCCCGCCCCACGCCTCACGCCGTTCAGGGTTCCCGTTAAAGGGCAAAGGTGCCCTTTCTAGGTCCTACTGCCGGCGCCTCCCACTGATCAACTCCACCTGTGTAACTGTGAGCGGTGTCCCACACCCGGGTGGCTCTGTCCTGGTGTGCTATTGCTTTCAGGGTAGCACACCCACATTCACGCAGAGGGTGTCATCTGCGGGTTGTGCTGTGTCCACGTGTGAGTTCAGGAGCACCTGTGCCTGGGCTGGATGGTGTTCCCCCAAATTCGTATGTTGAAGCCCCTAATCTCCAATGTGACTGTGTATGGTCATAGGGCTTTTAAAGCGGTCGTAAGGGTTGAATGAGACCCTAAAGGTGGGCGTGGCCCTAACCCAGTAGGGCTGATGTTCTCATGAGAAGAGGCCGGGACACAGCAGATGGCGCGGTGGAGGGGATGGGACGACACCTGCATAGGGAAAAGGCTGTGAAAGACACAGCGAGAAGGCGGCCGTCTGCAAGCCCAGGAGAGAGCCCACTGCAGACATCAACCTGCCGACACCTTGACCTTGGACTTCTAGCCTGCAGAAACTGAGAAAAGAAGTGTCTGTGGTTTAAGCCTCCTAGTCCGGGGTGTTTTGTTCCAGCAGCCTCAGGAGACTAACACAATTCCCCCGTGCTTTTCTGATGGGATGTCACACAATGGAAAGTGAGAGAGACTATTCTAAGACAGTCTCACTCGGAGTGAGACAGAGAGGCTGGGATGGAAGAAGAAGTGGGAAACGGGACGGGGACACGCGCTGTCTGATGTTGCCAGGAACCCCCAGGACCTCCATCCCATGAGCTCCATCCTGCTTCCTTTGCCTGATTACCATCAGGAGTCTGCAGTGGGGCTCAGTGAGCCTCTGTGGCCTCCTGTTTGCCAAGAAAAAGACTCCTCCAGGTCGGAGCTTGCACAGCTAACTCCCCTGCAGTTGGAGCTCTCCCCCAGCCCCAGGCAAGCATTTATGGGAAAGCACGTACTTTCCTGTTGGAGTTGAAAACGCTGGCATCCTGGGCAGGCCTGTGTTGAGCTGGAACCAGGCACAAAGAGCTCCCTGCATTTTTCAGCCACTGCAGAGATCCATGTGCCCTTTAAAAATAGCAGCTCTGTGCTCGAAATTTTCAAGACAAGACATGTTGGCTCTGTGTGTGTGTGTGTGTGTGTGTGTGTGTGTGTCTGCCACGCCCTCTTCTGTCGTTCTGAGATACAAATTAGAGCCTTTCGGAAGGGAAAGGGGAAGGAAGATGATTAACACACAGCCACGCCCACACTTACCCCATCACCTCTCTTTACAGTGATGTCCTCACCGTGCGCCCTGCCTCCACCCCACCGCCCCCGGAGACAGTGCTTTAGTAAGAACGCACCTTCTCTAAGCCACCAGGATGCAACCATAGAGGAATTTGTCTGAAAATAAACGCGTAGACTTAAAACTCAGCCTTCCCGTTTGAGATCAGTTGAAAAAAACTATACCGGGTCAGAAAGAGAAAGAGGAAGAGAGTGCAGAGATTTCACTAATGGACCAGAAATGCTGTTCAAAGGCAAACTCTCTCCCCTCCAAGCTACCCCGAAGCCACGAAGCTACCTTCTTGGATGGGAACAGGAGTGGGGATGCTGGCGGCTGGAGCAGGGTGGTTGGCACACAACCGTGCCCACACTTACCCCATCACCTCTCTTTACAGTGATATCCTCACTGTGCGCCCTGCCCCCACCTCACCTCAGCACACCCACCTCCCTACCCTCCCACTCCCCCCCCCCCCACACACACACAAGCTCAGGGGCACTGTGTAACCAGCACAAGAGTGCGGACTCGATGTGAAAGAGGGCCCCAGGCACTCTGACCCTTGTTAGCAAAAATAGTGGTGCTTAGAAGCGACAGCTGGGATGGTTGGAATTGTCACGAGAAATTCCAAGAGGGCCGGAAGCTGCTAGGGGAGCCTGTGCGTGGAGATGGGGATGGAAGACATTGCATCGAGGGAAAGAACAATGTTTAAAGAGCTCTGTCATCCCCGGACATCAGCTCCAAGTTCTACACTGAGAAAACTGCTGTTTTCCTCAGAGAAAGGAGACGTCCAGCCACGAACACTCTCCGGGGTGAGCAGAAGCAAGCTGTTTCTGCCTGCATCCTTCATGCAAACACACACTGTACCTAAGGGTCAAGGTTAAGGGTCAGTTCCTGCATCCGTTCTGCTGATATTTTTGCAGTTTCCTCCCCTCCTTGCTACCGTTCACTGCTTCCTGTCTCTTTCTCCCTTCTGCTCGCTAAACCAAGAGTCCGTTACCCGGCGCTTCCTGCAACCCATCGACGAGATCCTGGGTTAGGAAGTGTACAGATGCTCTCATCCCATCCTCACACTCCACCTCCAGCAGAGAGTATGATCCCTAATTTATTGAGGAATAAATGTGGGCACAGAGAGGTGCCCACCTTGACCGGGGCTGCCCAGCTAATGCGCATCAAGGTCAAGTTTGGAGCCCTGCTCTGCTCAAAACCTGCACAGCTCCCCACAGCCTCTCCAGGCCTGCCAGAGGCACCAAGACGGAGTGGGAGTGGCTCTGGCAGGGTGTCCTGCAGGGGCCGCTGTGAGTCCCCGCAGGGCTGGGCTGCCGTGGATCTCGGAGCCAGCTCCCACCGCCCCACCCCGGGGCGTGGGAACCCACCGCAGGCCCAGGACCCTGCGCACAGAACCCTCAACACCACCGTCGAGTGCGAGATTTCAGTGAAATGAACAGTAACCTTTCCTGCAGAAAGATCAGGGGCCCAAACCCAGCCACACAGGTGAAAGCGGCCCCAGAGCGAAGGGAATGGTGACTTCTGACAAGATCAGACAGAAAGCAGACTCTGTATATTTTTTTCAAAGCTCAGCAGAAACCGCCAGCTCCCAGGTGGGAAGAAACAGCCTGGAGCCAGCCCGAGTCTGCGACACACTCATCACATCCTTGCCGGCCCCTCCGTCCACACCCCATCCCTTGGGTCACTGTAGGGTCACAGTCCCTGCACAGAGGCCAGCGCCACCCAGGGCCAGTGCGGGCGCGTCACTAATGATTAGCCCAGGCAGTGCTCCTTTGATAGTGGTCAGAGCCCTGGGCCAAACAGGAGAAGGAATCCAGGTCAAGGTTGGGCCCTGAGCAGAGCTGACGGATTCATCTTTGCAGCCAATGCTGAGTCTCGAATGCCCCCAAATTCTTTAACATTCAGCTCCCAAAGCACAGGATCTCCCCCAAACAAACGCTGATTTGTAGACTTCCTTTGCTCTCAGCTTATTTCCTAATCTTCCCCTCCATCTTCTGAAAATCAGTGAAAAATGATTTGGGCGACTTCCCCGAGTAGCTAGAGGAGGAATTAAGCCCAGGAGGGAGTCCAGGGAACTGTGGGATTCGTGTCACCATTAGGTCCTGTGGGAGACACAGTGATCACTGATTTCTGCGATCGGGTTGCAGGTTAGGACTTGGTACAGCCACAGGCTCAGAGAGTTAGGGATTCAAACCTCAGGCCAGGCACCAACTGGAACAGACTGCTTCTAGGGGCTTCAAGCTTGGAAAAGATAGTGACAGCTTCAAGACCTGGAGCTGGCACCCTTAAGATTCTGGAGGAGGAAAGGGAAGAGAGAAAAATGTATGTAGAGTGAGAGGGGAGAGAGGAGAGAGGTTGAGAGAGGGATAAGGGGCAGGAAGTGGGAAGGGAAGGAGGGGGAGGAGGGAGGAGGGAGAGGAGGAGGCAGAGGAGGAGGAGGAAAGAGAGGCTGATTTGTGCTCTTGAACCTGGGGCTTCCACGTTCCAATAGGAGTGCGTTCCCGGGCCAGCAGGAGACCACTGAAGCTCTGAGGCAGGAGGGGACTGTCTGCAGGACCAGCACTTGGATGCTGTTTGTGCAGCTGACCCGCCACCTCCCCCAGCCCATGCCCAGGTCATGTGTGCTTAGCTGGCTGGAGGATTTGCTCCGTGCAGAGGGGCAGCTTGTCCTTTTTGGACTTTGCTCGGGTTTCTCGGGCAGGGGACCTAGATGTCACATTTAATGAGCGTCTTTCCGCCTCACCAGGAATGGAAAACACGCTTAGAGTGAGAAGGAAGCTGCTCAAAGCAAACAAACCCATTTCTTTAGGAAAAACCTCAGCTGTGGGACGGGCCACTCTCCAGGTGAGGAGCAAGCCTGCTTATTAAACCTGCACACTAAGCTCTGACCAGGGGACGTGGCGGGGTTTCCGTGGCCGTGGCTGATTCAGACACTTTGCGATGACCTGGCCCAGCTGGTCATACGCATGTTGGAATAGATGCATAGCAATTTAAAATTTTCTGAGTATATAAAAGAAAGCCTTGGGAACACTGTTACCATAAAACAGTGATGTGAAGATTGATATCACAATAATAGTAAGAAAAAAATATCAAAAGTTTCACAGCTTCCTTTCCAAGCTTTTACTAAGACCAGAAGTGAAACAGACTCCCTGTGACTTTCGCCTCCAGAGTGTAAACTTGGCTAACCCGTCAGGCAAATAACACGTGGTGACTGTGTGACTTTGGCTGGTGTCACTGGGCAAATATCAGAGAAATACGACACTCGTTCCGGGGATGCAAGGCCTTCGGCACTTAAACCAGGACAGTCCCGGGCAAATGGGGACTGTTGGTGTAACACACATCCAGGCCCAACCTAATGAACTCCCGCCTGCTTCCCAAAGCTGGGCTCTCCCCTCTGAGAAGTTCCGTGGCACCGAGCTTGTGGTTTGTGGCTCTCATGACATTCTGTCCTCTTGTGCTCAGCTGTTCCAGGTATGTCCATGAACTACAGCATCAGTGTCGCCTGGGAACTTGTTAGAAATGCAGGATCCCAGCCTCAACCCTTAAATATGCACACTTCACAAGGTCCCCACGAGGTTGGTACCAAGTTTGAGATGCTGTCCTCATTCTCCAATTGGTTTAAGAGGTGGAGTTGTTTCTCCCAACCAGAGGATAAACAGCCCCACAGAATGAGAGTCCTCCTGCCACACGGGGCACAACGTGGGCACTCGGGGACCTTAACTACTGGGACCCCATAGGGGGTCCCTGAAATGTGTGTGGGAGTCACCTCGGCCTCTCCCCTCACATCCTGTTTCCAGTTACTCCCGAAGGAGTTTCACAGACCCAAGGACACGGACACGTAATGCAGTGAGAGCTGCACATCTGGTTGGGGAGTGTGGACATTGTCACTCTTCTTGGCGACTTCGCATCTGAGCCCCTCCCTCTGTGAGGCGAGGTCCCCCATCCTGTGTCTTGGTGGGAGACAGGAGATGCCAGGTTTACGTATTCCTTTGTGGCCCAAACTGTGAGTCATGAGACCCCCAAGAATGGCGTGTCCTTGGTGCCAACTAAGAGTGTGACCTTGGCCTCACCCTTCAGACACTCTCTGCTCTGCACCAGACAACCACTCTCGCTGCAGGTGGGGGTCGTTCAGGAAGATTCAGGGGCAGAGGAGGAGTGACAGCCATTCCAACCAGGAGTGCAGAGCAAGTGTAGACCCCAGGCCCGCAGGAGAGATGGTGGGTCTCACCTTGGGCTGGTCCATGATGAGATGCTTCTGGGCGGCAATGACGTCTCTGAAGCTGATTCTCAGATTTTCCAATTCTTTCAGCTTCTCAGTATACTTTTGGTAAGTCCCATTTCTGCTTATATAGTTCCTTTAAAGAGTATAGGCTTAGAGGAGATAGAGGTTCACTTGTGAAGGTTGGGGCCTCCCTTTCCAAAGAGGCTACTGGTATCAAAGAGGCCAGAGAAACCAGGGGATTCACGGAGACTAATTAGCGCCCAAGAATCGAACTGAGAAATTCTATTTTCTGCTTTTCTCCTACATCCTCTAAGTGTGGATTTGATTACCCTGGAAGACGTTCAGGCCAGTCCCAGGCACCTACGGAATATTGTACACATCGTGCTTTTTAACACAGGAAAAGGGAGAGCCGTTGGTATTTTTTTTTTTTTTTTTTTTTTTTTTTTTTTTTGGTCTTTGGAAAAGGCTGTGTCTGGCACACAGAACTCAGTCAATTCATCACAAACATATTCCGAACACCAACCATATGCAGACTTGGCTAAAACTTGACCCAGTCTGCTTGGCAGAGAAGATGTGAACCTAGACTCACATCAGCCCACAACTGGAATCAGTTAGACTGATTTGTAGTCTGCTTTAGGAAATTCTGAAAAATTAAATGTCTCCGTAAACCTTCCATTCACCCTGCAAGGGTTTGTTCCCCCTTCTTTTGAGGGGACGTGAGAAAGAGAAGTAAAAATACAATGTCCTCAAAAGGCGTATTCATTGTGACCAGAGCGTCATTGTTAAAAACAAAACAAAAACCACAGAGAGAAAAAAATTATCCCCTATCGTCCAGGAATCAGCTACAATGAGTCTTTCTGGTGCAAACCTGCCTCTCGTTGGGTAGAGGTGTCACATTTGTAAAGCCCACAGTTGGGTGGAACTCCCTCCAGGAGCGGTGAATAGTGTTGTTTCTGAGCTTGGCTTGTAGGTAATGATAATGTAATGCCCAGGGTGACAGGTTTCTCACTGGAGGACCTTACAAAGTGATTAGGGTGACAGAATAGGGATGACGGCAGGGGACAAAGGTGGGGGCAGGAGAAATGGGAAAGGCTACATTTAAAAAATTATGTTTGAGCGAGGTATTGAGGGATGGGAAGATTTTGACTGGTGATGGGAAGTATGGGGCAAAAGCATTTGAAGAGGGTGTTATGTGAGTAGATGGATGGAGGTGGAGAGCATCTCAGGGGGCAGAAACTGGTCCAGTTTAGCTGAGCTACAGAGTGTGTAAAGGGACATCTCAGGCGAACAAGCAGGAAGGGTAGATTCGCATCAACCGTCCTTCAACGCTGTGTCAAAGGGTTTGGAAGAGAGTCTCAAAGTAACAGGGAGTCTTTGAAGCCTTCGGGAGGGATGTGTCAGGCAGGATGGGCTCAGTGCTGCTGCTGTAATAAATGATCACTAAACCCCGATGGCTGAAGACCACAAGCTAGACTTACCGTGTATGTTACACTCATGGGTTCAGCTGCAGGCTGCACTGCACACTGTCCTGACACCATCCTTACCACAGGATTCAGGCTGATGGGGTTGCTGCCATCTGGGGCACACCCGTCACTGTGGGAGAAGGAAAGGAAAACCTCAGAAGGGTCTCACCCCAGCACTTGAGTGCTCTGCGCAGAAGTGACACTACCCCTCCCAACATTTCCAACAAGTACACCTTGACCCTGTGCTGAGAAGCGGAGGCTGGAAGTGCCTTATGAGAGGTGCTCATGATCAGGGTGCAGGCAGGTCCCAGCTGGATTCTGAGATGACCATTTTCAGGTAGGGTGTAGAATGGAATGGATTTAAAGGATAACTGGGCACAGCTGCCTTCTCGAAGGCTACTGCAACCACCAGGGTAGAAAAGAATTACCTGCTTAAGTAAGAATGAAGAGAAGGGCACAAATGACAAAATGTTACAGAAAAGTGTTTGTAGAAAAGAGCCAACCATTTGGATGCGCGGATGAGGGGCAGGGAAGACTTGAAGACGTGCTCAATTTCCGGTCTGGAAGGCTCAGGTCAGCAGTGCCAGGAGTTGCAACAGGGGATGTGGAAGGAGGACCTGTTCTTTGCGATGAAGTTGAATTGCCAATGGAGGAAAAAATGGTGGTTTTACCTGTTTTATGGTACGAAATAAAAGCAAAACAGAACCCATTCAACTGGCAACCAACCCGTGAGCACCTGCTGCTTGCCTCGCACAGCAGATTCGATGATTCATTATGAAACGCTGCTGGGAAATAAGCCGTCAACAGCCTCCTCCACAGGGAGATGAGTCAAACTTCTGCTCATTTTGACTGTTTTGAATGGAAAATGCCCTAACTGTGTGTAGACTGCCTGACACGTTGCCAGTGCCATTTAAAACAAGTGTCATATCATCCCCACATCATTCCTGATGCTGTGGTGTTGGAAGGTACTTGGATTGAATGAAGGAATTCAGCCTTTCATACCAACTAAGGGACACTCTTAGGACATTGACTACATCCTTGTGATGCTTTAAGACGTGGCCAAGTGCACAGTGTGTCCTGTAGACACATGTCTGCGTTCCTGGCCCCGCCCTCCCCTGCCAGCCTCTTGGCCACCATGTACGTTTCCTGGAGACTCTCCCTGTGATAACATCCTTGCCCGAGTATCCAACGCTCAACAAGCAAGGTGAGCAAAAATCTCATTTGAGAACAGCCAGTAGACTGAGAACAGAAGAACTTGTCCTTTGAGAAAAGCCATGAGCTTTTTAGCACCAGGACGCAGTGCTAGCAGCCAGCAACTTCGCTGAGCAGGTAACTGAGACCGAGTGCTCCCCACATGAGACCATGCAGAAGGGGCTTTGGGAGCATTACCATCTGGTTCCCACCCCCTCCATGTGGTGAGCAAGGCTGTGATGCCCATTTTGCACAGGAGGAAATGGGGCTTAGTGAGTTCTCACGATTAGTAAGTGACAGACTCAGGATTCAAACCTAGATTCTTGGACTCCTCAACCAACACTTTGCAATAGGGTTTTACTGACTTCCTGGAGGCTTTTCTGCTCTCTGTTTTCTCTCTTCTTCCTTCTCCTCTATCTTTTTCTTTACTCTCTCTCCTCTTTCATTTTCAGTTATTTTTGACATTCAAGGTTTTATTCCAGAGATGCAAATTTACCAGAAGCCTGAACTTCAAATAATTTATTTCTATGTGGTTTTATATTTGCCCTCAAGTAGTTTAAAATTTGGTTGAAGACTTGGGGCACGAGATACAACGTGAGAACTAGAGGAGATGATTCTTAACTCAGTGACCAATCACAGGTAATGAAATGCTTGTAAGTCTCTAATTCCCAGCACCATAAGCACATTCTCATTGCCTGCCACATGCCTTTGGTGCCCTGCATCCTGTCTCCATCAGTTTCCAGGACTGTACCATTTGTACTGTTCCTGGAATCCCTCCCCTCACAACCCCTCCAACAGAAATTATATTTAGTCTTCAAGACACAATTCAGGTGACAGCTTCTTGGAGATGTCTTTCCAAGCTCCAGCTTCAATTAGCAACATCCTTCCGTGTCCCTTTTCTACTTGATCAGGTCTCTCCACATGGATCTTTTCCTTGTTTTTCTTCTAGGAGTTTGTGGTGGTGTGTTTCTCTCCCACTAAATTATGCCTGAGAGTCAAGAGCAAGACCCCAAAGCTTTCCTGGTTCTAGAAGGGTGTTAGTTCTCCTGTTGCTGTTGGCTGAAGTCCTCCTATGGGAAGAGACTATGTCTTTTAGCAAAATCATGCATAAACTCCAACGCAGACAATGCCGCCTGGAGGAATTCCGTTCACTCTTACTCTCCGATGCCGCTGCCAGTAGGAAATTACTCCTAACAGTGTAAGCCTTGGGTTGTGCTAAATGAAGTTGGAATTTCTTTGCCCTGTTCATCCTACAGCAAGCAAACATGGCATGACATTTTGATTCTTCTCAGTAAGGTTCAAGATGTTTTACAATTCAAATTAATAAGCCTTCCAAAGTCATTTCACTGGGACTTTATGAAGCTTGCTTTAATCTAATACAATAGTCAATGCAAGTGTCTTTTTAAGCTTATTTGCCTGAGAATATGACCTACACCAAAAATTACAGGAAAGGTCAGCAAATTAAATTGGTAGCTGTACTTAAAGGTTTGTGGGACATTGCCCAAGAAATCTCCACAGTAATGGTGCCAATATTCTTATGGCTCCCAACAGGTATGGGGAAAGGTCAGCAAAAAGATATTTTGAAAATAATCTTCACTTTTCTTTTTCACCAATGACTGATTCAACAATACGGACTGGAATTACACCTCAATAAAAACTTTCCAAGGTTTGATGTGTGTTATTTACTTAATGAATTCAAATATTTATCAAATGCTTACTGCGTGCCAGACACAGTTCTAGGCACCTGGGACATGATAGTATATAAACCAGGCACAAATTCCGGCTTCATGGAGCTCTTTTAGACAGATCACTGAAGCACTGGTGGACCTGTTCACATTGCTAGGATGTGGATTTTATTGTGCTCATTTATTGATGATACACTAAAGCTCCAGCAGAATAGGAAGCCTGATCAAAATCAAATAGCCAGTCAATAAACAAGTCTGAATACACATCAGTTCTTTTGGTTGCAAGTCTTGCCTCTGCTGGATTTACATTTTCCAAAATTGTGTTCTTGACGACTTCCCCAAGAGGTAGGTGTTTCATAAAAATTAAGATTCCATATTCCAATATGTTTGGGAAATTCTTTTTGGTCACAGGTTGCGTCCTAGGAGCAGCTGCTGAGATGCACTTTGCATGG
Source organism: Hippopotamus amphibius kiboko (assembly GCF_030028045.1). Taxonomy (NCBI): domain Eukaryota; kingdom Metazoa; phylum Chordata; class Mammalia; order Artiodactyla; family Hippopotamidae; genus Hippopotamus; species Hippopotamus amphibius. The sequence goes on along the minus strand of NC_080189.1, from coordinate 134,091,824 downwards.
AAGATGACTCTGAGGGCACGCTCTATGATCGACACCTGGGAAGAGAAGGGAAGGGCTGGAAGCAGGATCAGACAGGGCAGGGTGAGCTGCAGTGCAGTCTTAGGGGTGGCCTCAGCTGGAGCTAAAGGGATTCTGAAAATGAGATGAACCTGCAAAGCTGTCCTGAGTAGGGGGAGACAGCCAGGCCTTTGCATCCCCAGGCCAGTTAGTGTTTGGCTGTGATCCATCCCCGGAAGGAAGCGTGACCTTGGCCAAGGTAGCTCAATTCAGTAGAGCCAATCGCCAAAGGTGGCCAACAGCTGAGGGATGCTCCCAGGGGCCCTGCCAGCAGCTGGGGCAATGAGTCCTCCTCCAAAATGGCATCTGGGAGGCACAACACGGCATCCACCAGACTGTGGTATCTGTAAGCACGAGATGAACTGGAACGCAACGATTTCTTCTACTGTTGTCTACTTCAAGCCTTTAAATGACAAATATATACTGTGAATCTCGAAGAGGGGAATTTACTGTGCAGACTTTTCCAAGTTTATTTAAGTTCAGTGTCGTTTTGGGGACCCATGTTTATTAACATTCTCTAAATATACCTAGGATGCTTGTGTACCAGAAATCATCATGCTGTTGGACAAGCACAAAAAGAGAGGCAAGATGCAGTAGGGTACAAAATTGACTCAAAATGGACTCAACGGTAAACCTCTTAGAAGAAAGCATCATAAATATAAATCTTTGTGATCTTGGCTTAGACAATGGTTTTTTTTTTTTTTTTAGATATAACACCATAAGCACAAGTGACAAAAGAAAAATAAAATTGGACTTCATCAAAATTTTTAAATTTTGTCCTTCACGGAACACAATAAGGAAAGTAAAACAGCAACCCACAGAATAGAAGATATTTATTTGCACACCCTATAGGTAATAGGAGGCTTGTATCCAGAGTATGTGAGGAACTATTACAACCCAATACTAAAAAGGCAAATAACTCAATTTTAAAATAGGCAGAGAATTAAACATTTTTCAAGAAAAGGTTTAAAAGTGGCCAATAAGCACAGGACAATATTTCCTAGTGGAAATGTAAATCAAAACCACGGTGAGATACCACTTTACACCCACTAGGGTGACAAAGTCAAAAAGACAGATAATAATAAGTGTTGGTGAGGATGTGGGAAATTTTGCATTTCTGGTGGGAATATAAAATGACGTATCCACTTTAAAAAATAGCTTGAAAGTTTAAACAGAGTTACCACATGACTTAGCAATTCCACTTCTCACTGGATATCGGAGAACTGAAACATATGTCCACAGAAAAACATCTGCACAAATATTCACAGCAGCATTTTTAATAATAGCCTCAAAGTGGAAACACCCCAAATGTCTAGCAACCGATAGGTAGATAACCAAAATGGGGAACATTATTTGGCTATAAAAAGGAATGATGTCAGGATGACATAGAATGAAGCACACCCAGCGAAAAACCATTCCGACTGGAGCCAAAACATGGCAGACTCCCATATGTCAGTATACTATATTACACGCTATCTAGTATATTAATATGCTAATAGAATTTAATTCATAGAAAATCATATTGAGAGGATATTTGGTAAGACTTGGTGGTGACAAGTACAAACTGAAAACTAAGGAAATTAAAACAAATCGATTATTTCAGAAAAGCAGAAGATTGTAAAAGACAGCAAAAGAAATTATAGCATATTACTTGATAGAACAGGGAGCAAAAGTCATTTAAACACTGAGTACTGACTGAACCAAAGAACATTCAAATTAACTCTAGTCGAAAGATAGGGGGTAGGAAGGAGGGAGCTAAGAAATTTAAATCCTTTTCTAAGTGGATAACTAAAACTGCAGAATCAAGGGAAAGCAGTATATAGCATATGGTTAAGGAACAATTTTAAGAACCAAAAAATCTGAATGGGACACAGGAGCTGGAGTGGGTGGAAGCAGGGAACTGGCATTTCTATAAGCCTTTTAGGAATTCTTTTAAACTAAAAAAAGAATCCGCGTGTATTTATCACGTGGATTTTTTAAAAAGTAGATTCACTATTTTAAAAAGGAATGAGGTAATGATGCAGGGGAGAGCCACGGACTTTGTCCACTGACGCAAAGGAAGCTTGTCAGAGCTCTCTCGCAAGTGAAAAAAATCTCAAACTATATTAAGAAACTTTTTAAAGGAGGGGAAGGAGAAATGTATTGGCTAGCATAACTGGGAAACCAAGGGCTGGAGTCTGCTTCAAGCTCTCATCCAAGGAGACAAAATGGTACCCAGCAACCACAGACCCCCCCACCCCCCCCCCCCCACCGCAGTGCTTAGCAGCCCTGGCAGAAAGACAGATGCTCTTTTCCAACATCCTTACAGCCACCAAACGGAAGAATTTGATTGGTGCTGCTTGGGACACTGATTTACTCCTGAACCAATCACTGTGCAAGATGGCTGGGGTGTTCTAATTGGCTGTCTTAGGTCATGTGCCTGCCCCTGTGGGGTGGGCATGTGAGGGAAGCCTTAGTGATTTACAGTCTCCCAAGAGAGCTCGATGTAAAGGAGGAATGAGTTTGCAGATGAAAAAGAATTTAGAAAAAGTGCAAAGAAAGAGACAGTAGAAGGTTAGCCTTTTTTTAATCTGTAGTTTTTAATGTCATTTCCCCTACTACCAGATAGGATTAATAGCTAAGAAGTTACAATAAACTAATAGTGCTACAGTAATTTTATCTTCTACAGTGAAGATTAAGCAATCACATTCCAATAGGCAATTACTGGTATAAAGAATTTTACGGGAGGGGGGGTAGGATGAATTGGGAGATTGGGATTGCCATATGTAATAAGAAAAAGAATATCAAATTGTACACTTTAAATATATGTAGTTTATTGTATGTCGATTATATCTCAATAAAAGTTCCTAAAAAAAAAAAAGAATTATACAGACACCAGTTTCAGACTTGAGCCTTACTCAGGATTTCCTCCCTTCTGGATATTTTGGTTAGCTAACCTAGGCTAACCCATTCCACGGTATCTCTTCACTGCCTTTCTTCCACAGCCCCCTCCTCGGCCATCAAAGAAATAGTCACCTTTTCCCCACAGATCTGCTCTTTCGCCTCTCAGTGGGTAGAATTACAGTTCTCCCAGTTGCCCGAGGCAGAAACTTGAAATCACCTTTAACTCTTCCCTCGACATCCAATCCATCATCAGCTCCTGGAGGCGTGGCTTCCTCTCTCCATTCCCAGCCCCAGCCCGGCGATTTACCTCTTCAACGTCTCCTGGCTGGTTTACTGTAACAGCCTCTCTGGGGTCTCCAACCTCCAGCCCCTCAATCTGCCCTTCAAACTGTGGCCACAGTGAACTTTCCAAAATGCAAATAGGTCCACGCCGGCTTAATATCCTGCCCTCAAGATATAACTCAGTGTCGATTCCTTTGGATGTATATTCCCAAGTCTTCTGTACTAATAAAGTCACCCTGACCTCTGGTGTGTAGATAAAAATGCCTCCAGCCGCCGTCTCACAGGTATGGAAACGCAGTGCCCTCATTTCTCTTCTTCTTCATCTTAGAAAGCTGACTCAGCCCTCGATCCAACTTCACCTTGATTTATCTGTTTCTTGTTTGGTCTGAATACCTTCCATCTAATATGAAATTGGACGTTTTGACTGACTCACCAAGATACAATAAATACCAGTTTCCAAGTGGGAACTTATAAAAAGAATTAACCAAAAACTCGTTAAACTTAACTCCCAGCCCTCACTTTGAGGCTATAAAATGTCAACAGTGGATTTGAAGAAGGAGGATATGTGAGAACAATTTCTTCGGGGAAAGCTGTGCTAGGAGGCCTCCCCGCAAAGCAGGAAAGGTAGGGGATGTGCTCCCACCATCTGCAGAGAACACGTGGCTCAGGTGCTCCCCGGAGACTTCAGTAGTGTCCCTGGATGTGGGGGTGGGGCACGCGTCGACTAGCCTGGTTTCTGACTGTCTGTTGAGAGATCTGAACGGGTGAGAGAGGCTAGCGGCTGACGGGCAGATGAGAACAGAGGTGGAGGCTCTGGGATCAGCCAGTGTGTCCAGCGTTTGTTGGGACAGTTGGAATAAGAGGCTTTCCGTGGAGCTGACGGGGGCAAAACCAAAAGCAACCCAAAGATGTCAGCTTAGGACAAGTTATCAAAGCTTAACTAAATCAGAGAAGCATCCACCCAGGTATGAGATCTCTGGAGTGGGCTTGGGGGGGGTGTGTGACAAACAGTGTCTCCAAACAAACCCCAAAGTGTCTCACAGGATTAAGAGCTTTCAACAGCTGCCAACCTTCAGAAAGCCCAGAGCCATGTCACAACCATGCTAGTTAAATAAAAACTCTCTTACTCCCGTGACCTCCTGTGACCTGTCCTCCACACTACCCGCTGCCCGCCCCAAGCCTGCACCAGCCCCAGAAAAACAAAAGCTGGGAGAGAAAGACCGAAGAAACTATTTCCCAAGAGGCAGGCCACCAGCAGGAAAGGAATTGCAACGTGGCATGAAGTGGGATGTTTTTATTTTTACATGGGATTGGCCATCGAGAATGGGGACTGTACGTTACAACTTAAAGTGACTGGAGGAATTTTATTATCTAAGAAAACAATTTTAAACAGTCACAAGACAGCTCAAATTTTAATCGAGCACCAGGAGAGTAACTTCCCCCACTGAATAAATCTTAAAACACAATTGTGTTGTGGTTATATATCATAACCCTACTTGGTGAATGTATGAGTTACATAATATGCCAGTTATACAACACTTCTCATAGGACTCTGCCCTTAGACCAGGGGTTGGCAACCTTTTCTCTGTGGAAGATCAGATAGGAAATATCTTAGGTTTTTTGAGCCCAAAATTCTCTGTGGCAGTTACTTATCTGCTGCTAAGGCTGCAAAAGCAGCCATGGACAGTCCTTCAATGAATGGGTATGGCTGGTTCTAATAAAACTTTATTTACAAACGCAGGTGGAGGGCCAAATTGAACTCATGGGTCCCAGTGTGGGGACTCCATGGCCCAGACTGTAGGCTTCTTGAAGGCAGGAGCTCTGTTTGGCTATTACTGTATCTGAAACGCCCTGCACATCGTAGATGATAACAACTGGATGAAATAATAGCAGCAGCTTCTCCGTTACCCATAAGTTAGATCTGATTCAACTGCACCAATCCCTTTTGTTATCTTTTCATAAAGTCCCAAGAGAGAAGAGCTGGTGGTGTCCTTAGGGAGAAGAAGCGGAACTCAAAGAAATTTGATTGCAGTCAAAAGAAATTCTATGAGGGTGACCCCATGGTACTTCAGAGCAGCTCGGAGCAGGTAAGCTTATATAGCTTACAAAGAAGGCATAGGCTAGTGTATTAAATTTTCTGCATAGGCTTGTAACTATATTGAAACTGTCCACCTCAGATTGAGACTTGAACCCACAAAGCCAGAACTCGAACCTGGCCAAAACTCGCGGTCTTCCAACTGAGATCACACACCTGGTTTCAGGACTCAATGAAGCTCAGGTTCTTGATGTCTCACTGAAGGAATTCAGTGAGAGACAAAGAAATAGGTAAAAAGTGGATTTTTTTAGAGAGAAACACACTCCACAGACAGAGTGTGGAACATCATGGAAAGTAAGAGCTGCCCCAGTGTATGGACTTGTGAGTTTTTATAGGGCTGGGTAATTTCGTAGGCTAATGCGTGGGAGGAATATTCTAGCTATTTCAGGAAGGGGTGGAGATTTCCAGGAATTGGGCCACCACCCACTTTTTTGATCCTTATGAAACTGTCATGGTGCCTGTGGGTGTCATTTCGCTGATGTGTTACAATGAGCGTATACTGAGTCTCAAGGTCTAGTGGAAGTCAACGTATCCGCCATCTTGGACCCATTTGGTTCTAATCAGTTTACGTCCTGTCCTCGGGCTGTGTCGTTCTTCCAAAGGTTGTGCCCAGCCCCCTTCCCTCCTGTTTCAGTAGCACAGGTAGCACTGGTACTGAGCTGCTGAGGTCTCTGGGCTGCACAGAAACGCTAGGTTTGTGCTTGAATTGTTCAGATCCAATTAAAATGAGTTGAATACTCACTATATTTGAGACATTGTATTAGACACATCCACGCATGCCATCTGGGCAGGGAACGTGGCACAATGTCTTGGTACACGGTCCTGAAGCCCGATGGCTGGGATTTGACCATGGGTTCCATCACTTAACTAGCTGTGAGACCTCAAGTGAGTAACTTGCCCTCTCTGTGCCTCAGTCTTACAGATAGGGATCTGTAAGACAGTGAAGCAAAATAGTTTCTGCATCAGAGGTTGTCACGAGGCTTAAATGATAGAATATGTGTTAAGTCCTTACACAGGTGCCTGGCATATGGTAAGCTCTCAAAAAATATTAGCTACTTTTTTTTTTAAGATTTATTTATTTATTTTTGGCTGCACTAGAGAAGTTGTGGGGAGCGGGGGCTACTCTTCGTTGCAGTGCATGGGCTTCTCATTGCAGTGGCTTCTCTTGTTGCGGAGCTTGGGCTCCAGGCATGCAGGCTTCAGTAGCTGTGGCTCGCGGGCTCTAGAGTTCAGGCTTAGTAGTTGTGGTGCACAGGCTTAGTTGCTCCGAGGCATGTGGGATCTTCCCGGACCAGGGATTGAACCCATGTCCGCGGCATTGGCAGGTGGATTCTCAACCACTGCGCCATCAGGGAAGTCCCCATATTAGCTATTCTTGCCATCCTATTTTATTGATCCTCTCAGCATTGCAATGAGTTTGGTGTGAGGACCCCATCTTACCAAAGAGGAAGCTGAGGCTCAAATGGTGACTTTCCGCTTGGTGACAAGGAGCCAGGAGTCAAGGAAACCTGGGTTAAATTCATGACACCAGGAGACCTCAAGGAGGATGGGGTCAAATACCATAACACCTGCATCTCTAGCTTTGGTTCCAAATTTGCTTTAGTAAAAATCTGCTCCCTGCACTGCGCCATTCCCATCTCCTCTAAAAGTTAAAATTATGTTAACGAGAACCTCCAAGTAGAGGTTCCATAAAAGTGTTAGATTTTCCTCAATAACAAAAGGATTTATTTTTCAAAAACAGCCCTGCTTTGTTAGCAAGTGTAATAATAGTTGTCTTTTTGGTTAGTGTCCCTGGCTGCTATTCAAAGCCAAGGCCACTATCCTTTCATTGTTTTTTTCTTTAGATCAGGAAAGACCTGAAATTTGGCTCTGAAAATTTCCTTAATTTGTAAGAAGAAATATTCCCCTGGAAGTCCGCTTGTTAAGACCAAAGAGGAAAAACAAAGCTTTAACAAGAAATGACTAGCCTTGAAACTACGGGGTTTTCAGAATTAAATTGCTGAATTTATGTCACATCCTTTCTTGGCCATTCTCTAGCTATACCTGCCAAAAGTAACAAAAATTTTTGCTCCAAGCGAAAATCTTCCTCGGTAGTGACACTGATAATACTGCCCCACGCAGAGCCTAAGGGAAGCATCTGCTTAAAGGCAGGGGTGTGTTGAATCATTCCCTCAGGGAGGGAGGGTTCTTTAAAGCAGTTTCAGACAGAGGAACAGTCCCCCTCTGACCTCTGAACAGCTTTCTCTGGCAATTTCCAGAATGTCTGCTTCCAGACACAACTCTTCCTTTATCTTATTCCCATCAAAAAGCACTTACACCATTCACCTCTGGGGAAGCAGCAAAGATAAAGGGACAGAAATCATACCTATGGTCCCAGTAGCCTTGGAACTTACAGTTTAAGATGCAAACACATGGAAAAAAGATACATGGATAGGAAGTGGTATTATGTCAATATGCGGCCAGACGTAAGTGACAGTATTTCTATCATATCTACCTAAAGCTTTTCTCTTTCAGCTTCAACTTCTCTTTATAGCCAAGGGAGGCAGGGCTTCCAGTGAGCTCTAACATTCCATGAGTTGAGGATGAGTGAGCTTGGAAATTGGTGCAAGCTACGTAAAACCCCAGTATAGCCAGTCCCGGCAGATAAAGGAAATCTACAACCTTCATAGGTTATGGAAGAGACAAGCCTGCCTAAACTGTCAGAATGATACAGAAAGAGACAGCATCTGAACCTAAAGGAAGAAGCAGCCCCAAAGTCCATGGACTGTTGGATGGATAAACAAAGCACGGCATATCTATACAATGGATTATTATTCAGTCTTAAAGAGGAAGTAAATTCTGACACATGCTTCAGTATGAATAAACCTTGAGGATATTATGCTAAGTGAAATAAGCCAGTCACAAAAGTCCAAATATTGTATGATTATATGAGGCACGTAGGAGAGTCAAATTCACAAACACAGAAAGTAGGATGGTGGATGCCAGGGGCTGGGATGGGGGGTAGTAAGAGTTCTTGCTTAATGTGCACAGAGTTTCTGTTTGGGATGATGAAAAAGTTGTGAAGATGGATGGTGGTGATGGTTGTACAACATTGTGAATGTGCTTAATGCCGTGGAATTGTACACTTAAAATGGTCCACATGGTAATTTTGTTATGTATATGTTAGCACAAACAAGAAGAGTTTCCCCATATAGTCATCAAATGATAAAACGTTAAAAACAGTCTCAATAATCCTTAAAAAAATAACCCATACAACTAAATTTCCTTCATCTGTTTATTTAATTCTCTTTAATTCTTGTACCACTGGCTCGGGAGTTGGCAAGCTGCTTTGGCAAAGTTATTTGCTTTTGGACTAGAGAAAGCTGGAAAACATGACTCTCTGATATAAGCTGTCAGAGTTGTCTAAGTGATGCCACCTTAATTAAACTCCAAAACTTGTATGTATGAGTGTATTTCATTGAGTGTCAGTAGTTTAGTGTACCTACTAGAAGACTTTCCACTAATACTTTGAGACTATCCTTAGTTAAAGATCCAATTGTTAACCTGGGTATTATAGGAAATTGCAACAAATATGAGGGGAAAGGAAACACCACCTGTTGAGAAAATCTCTGAATAGTAATGGCTAATTTATCACACTTACTGGTCCACACAGACCTCACTGGTCCACAAGGTTCTGGTTGGTGATTACCTGTAGGGGAGGATATATTACAGCAGTGACAGCACTGGCAGCCCTGCAGGAGTTCCTGTCAAATGTAAAATCTCTGAAATACATTTATACTAATAATATGCTACCTGTAGAAAATTAACTTGGGCAACCTGAGTTCTCTTTTAATTTGACAATCTGCCTGTGTAGCTCTTGTGATAGTGTTTAGAGATAATAGAGAAATAGACAGCACTCAAACAAACGCAATTATTTCTATAATCCCTCTTTATATAAGATGAAAGAATAAATCTTTGTAATTGCCCAGGGACCTCCTGGGAAATAGCATATATAGTTTAGGTGTAAAATCCATTTTGAAAAGGAAAAAAAAATTAAATAGCTGGGGGGCAAAATTTAGTTTTTAATTCAAGTTTTCAAGTTATTAGAGGAGATTTTGAGTTACCTAGGAAAAATGTGGTTTTAGCTTGACTACTAATAAGTAGTCATCAAAAGAACAATATAATATTTTGAAGATTACTGAGAAGATAACACAACTATCAGGGATCTTAGTTCTTTCAGATGTGAGGAACTGTGAAATTTTAAAAGTAATCAAGGGACTTCCCTGGTGGCACAGTGGTTAAGAACCCGCCTGCAAATGCAGGATACTCAGGTTCGAGCACTGGTCTGGGAAGATCCCACATGGTGTGGAGCAACTAAGCCTGTGCGCCACAACTACTGAGCATGCACTTTAGAGCTCAAGAGCCACAACTGTTGAGCCCATGTGCCACAACTACAGAAGCCCTTGCACCTTGAGCCTAGAGCCTGTGCTCTGCAACAAGAGAACCCACTACAATGAGAAGCCCGCACACCACAATGAAGAGTAGCCTCTGCTCACCGCAACTAGAGAAAACCCGCGCGCAGCAACAAAGACCAAATGCAGTCAATAAATAAATTAATTAATTAATTTAAAAAAATTAAAATAACCAACATAAAGTCAGTACAAAGTACAAAAAGTTATTCTTAACATATGGCATCTCTGTTGCCTAGGAAAATTATGATAAAGGTAAAGAACGATCTTTTGCTACTGCTTATTATGAGCAGATAAAATATTCTAAGACCTATGGTCATTTTAACAGAAAGAAAACCAAATTCTAGCGTTACATGGATCTAATACCAGGAAAGGAGTCACAAAGCTTTTAATGAAATTATCTTACGGATAAACCCATCAGAACTGAGTAAGGTTTGGCAAATTTTAACTCACTCTTACTTGTTTTCAGATTCATTATTTCCAGGTATTATAGTTCAAGGCAAATCGATCACCCCCACCCACACCCCCATCCCTCCATCCCCGCCCCCACCCCCACCCCCACTTTCCACAAGGTGCTGCAGCCACTAACACTCTACCCTTTAATAAACTCCTTCACATTCTGGAACCGCCTGACACTTTCATACAAAGCTATTCTCTTTTCCTCTTGAAAAACAAAAACACATTTTATTACTTTGCACACACAGTTGTGTTTATTTACCATTATTATTCCTCATATAGTCTCAGATGAACCTTTTATATAGATTATATACTCATATAAATTATAACTTGTGCCAGAGGGAAAATTTTGAGATAAGTAATTGAAAATGCTCTGTCCTACACAAGTATTCAAGTAGACTAGCCAATCTTACAAACACATGTACTAGGATCCCCGACACATACATACATCCTTACACTTTTTTTTATAGATTTATATATTTATTTATTGGCTGTATTGAGTCTCCATTGCTGTGTGAGGGCTTTCTCTAGTTGCGGTGAGCGGGGGCTACTCCTTGTTGTGGTGCACAGGCTTCTCACTGTGATGGCTTCTCTTGTTGCAGAGCACGGGCTCTAGGCTTTTGGGCTTCAGTAGTTGTGGCGCATGGGCTTAGTTGCTCCGTGGCATGTGGGGTCTTCCCAGACCAGGGATCGAACCCTTGTCCCCTGCATTGGCAGGCAGATGCTTAACCACTACGCCACCAGGGAAGTCCCATCCTTACGCATTTGTATAAAATGGCAGAATATGAACACATTTGATAATAAAACCCAAAGGAACAGCTTTTCTATAATATATAACAGTCACAAGCAAAGACATGAATACATATGTATGTACACATATACACACGCACATGCACACAGAACTGATCATAGAATTTGCAGAACTCAGTACAAAATGAAAATACAAGCTTCTTGTTAAAAAAAATTGTATATATATCCAAATAAAAATTATGTAGAGATATATATATGTACATATCTGATGAAATAAAAATTTTTAATGATGACATTCCAGGCATGACCTTGGTTGCACAATTACTTTGCCTAATTTATCCTGGTTAAAAGGAAGCCGTCGGACTTCCCTGGTGGCACAGTGGTTAAGAATCTGCCTGCCAATGCAGGGGACACAGGTTTGAGCCCTGGTGTGGGAAGATCCCACATGCCTCAGATCAACTATGCCCATGCCGCCACAACTACTGAGCCTACTCTCTAGAGCCCAAGAGCCACAACTACTGAGCCCATGTGCCACAACTGCACACCTAGAGCCCATGCTCTGCAACAAGAGAAGCCACCGCAATGAGAAGCCTGTGCACTGCAATGAAGAGTAGCCCCTGCTCACCGCAACTAGAGAAAACCCATGTGCAGCAATGAAGACCCAACACAACCAATAAATAAAATAAATTTTTTAAAAAATTTAAAAAAAGGAAAGCCATATATTCTAAAATATAGTGGCACCAATGTTTCAACAACCTACCTTATTTAAAAAATTGTTCACGCATCTGAAAACTGTCCATTAACTACCTTGATTTGATATTAATTCAAGGTTTTGGGTTAACTAAGGATTTTGAGAATTATATTTAAGCTGATACACTGTAGAATACAGTAAACGTTGATATAAAAATTGTCAGAACTAGAATTCAAATTAGTTGAACACATAATTTTACACTTTTCTTAATTTAAACATTACATAGAAGTAATATTAGTTTATCTGACCAGGAAACCAGTTAAAAAAAAAAAAGCTGAGGAAGTTTACATTATAATTAGTCTCTTCATGAGAAAACAAATCTTAAAGTAAAACATATACTTGTATTATATTCCACACTCATAAAATCAAGGAAAAGTCACATAGCTGGTTTTTAAACCAAAATTTTTAAACTAGGTTGATTTGTTGAACAATTTGCCTTGCTTATGTGAACTTAGAGTCTTAATTAAAAGATTTCTGAACTAGCAGTTTCTGCGAGAGGGCCTTTTTTTTTTTTTCCTTAAAAGACCAGCACATCTAAAGTGCTAGAAGTTCAATTTCTTTATTTTCTAGAAGTTCAGGGAATATCAGATATAGGTAAGTGTTCATAATTCTCTATAAACCAATCTGAATAGAACTTCTTTTAGAAAATATATCATCAAATTTATATCCTCACATTTATTAATATTTTCCAGAGGTCAGAATATATTTCACACAAACACAATGAGAAACAGAGGTTATTCTCAGTGACAGACACACAGACCCACGAGAACGTGCAGTTGTAGTTCTATACTCTGAGCTGCACGTCAAAGGTAAACACAGAAACAGTGAAACTCACCCATCCAGTTCTCAAAGAGCCACGCTCCTTTCCAGTCAGCATGAAATAGTTTCTTAATCGATTTGATTCCAAATAGATAAACAAACAACAAAAAAATTAACAAACTAGATTCTCCCATCATCTACCCAACCCAAAAGACCATAACGGGTCACCAAGAGATCAGCCCATAAAGCCAGATTTCCAATCCCTGGTCTCACCAGTGTGGCTTAATTTAGCAGCTGTGCACAGACCAAATTCACAAACACACAGGGTGCTCTCTCCCTGTGCAGTGGAGACCAGCCTAGTGGTCAGACATCCACCAGTCTTGACAACAGTGTGGTCCAGACCCCCAGTTTCCTGATGCATGAGGTGAATGTCAAGGCCGACTAGTGACCCAAGATAAGAAACAAACTTAGTAGCCACTGGAACCAGTAGGGGAAGGAGACTAAGTTATACAGACCAGAAACAAAAGCAGAAACACAGAATCAGAATTTGAAACAATCAAACCAAAAATCCCCCAAAACCCCTAAAAAACAGAGAGTCACCAGAGATGGGGTTCTCTTACTGCTGGACACTCACTTTGGGACCCAGGAAAGGTCCCATGGGACCAAGCAGCACATGGGACTCTTTTGGGGGGGACACAGTTTAATTGGCTCCAACAAGGAAGCCCATTTGGGTCTTTCTATGAAACAATCTCTAAAGATGTCAAATTTCACAAATGTTAAAAACACAAATGCACAAAAACAGAATAAACGTCTGTCAAAGATTTAGTTAACTTGTTATTGAGGAAATAAGCAGATAGATGAGCCGGCTTAAAGAGCATTTGAAGTACAAAATTTACAGCCATGAAGAAAGCGCATGGAATGAGCCACAAGGTCAGAGTTTTCTAAATTGGTTTATGAGGCTTCCGTGGTGGCTCAGTGGTTAAGAATCCGCCTGCCAATGCAGGAGACATGGGTTCAATCTCTGGTCCAGGAAGATCTCACGTGCCACAGAGCAACTAAGCCTGTGCACCACAACTACGGAACCTGTGTGCTAGAGGCCACGAGCCACAACTACTGAGCCCACGTGACGCAACTACTGAAGCCCGCACACTTAGAGCCTGTGCTCCACAAGAGAAGCTGAACTGGTAGCTGATGGCTGCAGAGCTCCCCAGCCAGGACACTCGGAATCACCCACAGATTTCCTTCTCTGACCCGTCTCTGGCCTGAGCAGAGGATGCAGGTTGACATCAAATGGGCTGGGTGTTCTAGAAAATGCATTCACAACACCTCGCCCCATCACTCATGGTGACGGGAGGCCAAACCACATTGCCTGCTTGGCTGTGACCCATGAGCTTCCCTTGCCCAAGGAGGGCTGCCCACGAGGCTCTCTCATTGCACGTGGAGCCTGCTTCCTGATTCTGTTCCTCCCCTCTGTCCTCACCGCCATCCCTGGTACCAACCCACACCGCAGTTTAAATCCACCAGTGCTGTGCCAAAGAGGGGCTCCCCAGGGCGCCCACCGCATCACCCCCACGATGCCCTCCACCTGTTGTCTGACTCGGTCTGTCCCATCTCAGCCCACAGTCCTTGCCTTGCTGGTGCCCTGCTCAGACTGTCTCCTCCCAAGCACGCTCAGCTGCCTTCCCCACCCCCAGGGCTCTCTTGGCTCTGGGTCCCTCCCCTCCCACTGACCCCCCACTCAGTGTATCCCACCCCTGCAGGGCTGCCTCCTATTGTCCCGACGTGCTCTGCTTTCAGTCCTTCTGTGTTCGAAAACTTCCTCTTCTACGCCTAGAGACTCGCCCCTCGCTCTGCGTTGTGACCACATCCCACACTCGGAGTGTACGAATGCGCACCAGGTGAACTGTGAATCAGCCCTGTTGTCCCCTGGGGGTGACTCAGGACTTTGGATCACATGCAGGTGGTCTTTGCAGCTACAGCTTTTCCAGGCTGGCTTTGAGATCCACGCACGACCCGAGGCTGGGGGGGATTAAATGTGGACCCCTCGCTTCACCCTGGGTCCACCTGCATTTCAGGGCCCTGGGGCTGAATCCCTGGAATCAGCTCATCCCCTTGGGGTCTCAGAATCCCAGAACAAGCTACAAGACAGCTTGACAATGAATCCAGTCTTCTTCACTCTGCCTTTCCAATTTGGGGGAAAGCCTGAGACATAATTAGGGGAGATGTTTGTGCCTTTCCTCCAAAGCTAGAAAAACCTACACAGCCCAGAGCACTGTTCACTGCTTCTTCTGGCTTAGCAGGGACCAAAGAGGTAAATGTGAGGGAAGAGAGCTGTCTTTCTGGCCTCCCACCCTGGCCATCCCTAACTTTTCAGGGGAACCCTCACAGGGCACACGCTCCCACCATCCCTGTGCCTTCAGCTCTGGGCAACGTGGCAGCTCAACCACCAAGGACCCGGGCAGCCTTTCCTCTGAATGTCCCCAAAGGAATCCAGGGGCCCTGGCCCCCTCCTGGTGGTCCTCCCCAGGAAGGGCAGCCAGAGGGCCACAGAGCTGCCGGCTCCTCCCTAAGAAAGGAGTAGAAACTTAGAGGCCAGGGCTTGCGTCCTGGCTCCAGTATCTACTGCTTACATAGTTGTCAACAGCTCACTCAACTTATCCTGAGAATGAATAATGTTCAGGCCCATCATTCATCTCACAGAGTTTTTCTGTGGATCTAAGGAGATTTAAATAATCTTGCAAACAATATAGTATGAGATGAACATTAGTGTTACTACTTACAGTAATAACATAGTAGATATCGTGGTCATATTTTAGGTGTATCATTAACCCCCCTCATCCTAATAACACCATCCTGGGAACACCTGTCATCCTAACAGATCTCTCTTCCAGCAGGTTCTCAGGCTTGCCATGGAAGGCCTTATCTTAACCTCACAGAGAGGGACCCTATTTCCCCCCAAGCAAGACATGCGTTACTTCCTGAGGGTTTGTCGTCATTTTTGTTTTTACCCTCCCTGCCCCACCTTTTCCCAAAGTTTCCTCCACTGACTCCCGCCTTGGACTGCAGGGCAGAGTCTTGACCATGGAGGCCGGTGTTCTACTCACCCCACCCCATCCTTGCATTCAGCGAGGCCCACAAGGAGCCACCCTCCCATTCAGCCAGTCCCTTCCTCAGCCTCAGCTGGGTTTCAGCTCAGTTCCAGTGTTGCCTGTGGCACGTCCCGTGGTGTGACCCGAGCAACAATACCATGACCCCGGCAAGGGTGCCGTGACCAGCACCCTTGGGAAATGCTGGCAAAGTGAACATTGTTTTGTTTTGCTTGATCAGCTGTAAGATTTTTCAGACGTTAATTCACTATACACGTGACAGATGCCCAAGCGGGGGATGGCATTCGCCAACCCCCAGACCCACTGGACCCTCTTCCCTGCAGTGGCTCTCCCCATCAGCGTCCTGTGGACACTCGTCTTCACCCACCACTTGGGGTCGGCACGCAGTGACGTCCTCCCTCGTCCAGCCTGTGGACGGAGGTCAGCCCCGCCTGGAGCCTTGGCTGTGGACGATGCCTCCACCCCCATGTCCGGGCTGCTCGCCATCATCCCAGCTTCTACCAGATGAAATCTGGCTCTGCGTGAGGTTTCCTTCCACACACTGACTTCTGGCTTGAAGCTCTGTCGGCTCGCAGGCTGAGGCAGAGACCGTCATCTTTCCATCTCCCACAGTGGAAAGCACTTGGTCCAGGCACCATCGTGCGGTAGAGCACGGGCGGCCTCCGTGTCCAAACTCAGCAGCAGAGCCAAGGGGGATGGGCTGGAGCCGACAGACACGAACCGGATTACGTCCACAGGTCTCTCCAGCACCAGCTTCTCTGGAGAGAAAAAGTCCCATCTGCCAAGGAGTCCAGGCCGAAGGGCTCCTTGGTGGCCCTGGACGCCACCCAGAAGAGCCCCTCTCCTTGAAGAACAGGGAGAAATCTATCATCCCACCGAAGGCAAAGCAGGAACACACGTCTCGTAGGCACAGGAAGGGAGTTCCCGCTGACCTCAGACCCCAGTCTGGGAATTTCACTCTCACCTGGGGATCTGGGTTTTTGCCTTCAGTTTAATTCTTCCCTTTCGCATCCATTCAACCACGAGCTGGCTCTGTCCCAGGGACTCGGCCAGGCCCTGGGAGAGGCGAGGATGCAGGAAAACTGTCCCCTGGGGAGCACGACGTGTGCTTGGGAGACTCGGGACACACGCCTTCTTGGTTTTATCCTCTGTAATAGAGATGCTAGGAGCTGCCGTAGTTGTTGGGGGAAACCAACGACCAAAGCTTGTTCGGGCCACCAAGGACCATTGTCCCTACGTGCTGTGACCTCATGACCATAGGGTAAGTTTGCAGTGAGTAGCCTAACTGCCCTCTGCTGATAACCATGGCAGGGGACAGAGGTAATCTGCTGTGAAGTTAGGAGAGCTTAAGCGTCAGAGCCTCCACCATGTACAAGTCCCTTCCCAGGCCCTGCCCCTCATTTTCCATTGATGACGTGGTACTATTTTCCTTGTTTCTGAATTGAATAAACATTGGCTCCACAAATCCTGGGTCTAACCCTTAGTGGGTGAGAGGTACACGTTTCTCCACTCAGCTCCCATTCCTTGGAAACTTGCTGGACCAGAAGATGCTCCTGAACTTAACAGAAAGAAGCTGGTCCTGAACTTGATGTAACACGATAGACGTGCTACGTCCAGCTCTCAAGCTTGGTGCGTTTGCAAAGAAGACTGTTTCCTAGGCAGATACTGGAGTTCCTGGATCTGAATGTCTGAGGTGCCCCCAGAACAGCCACATGCCCTGTGTGACATCTGAAAACCCTGCTGCTGGTGGCCTCGATGACACCCAGAGCCACTTGGCCAGTGGGCCAAGCCAGGGGACGGGCCACTTTTTCCCCCAACCTCATTTTCAAGAAAACTCTAGTGAACACCAGGCATCCTCCAGCCTTCCCAGCTTATTACTATATATTTCCCCCCAAACTTTTTTTCTTGACATCAGTGCAACTCATCACGGGGCCTCCACATCGAGGCAAGTAACAGACATAAGTAATGAGCTGTCTTCCCAGCGGCAGGATTTTCCAGCCAAGGAGCAGGAGTGTCGGACCAGCTTGGGGCTCCTGCCCTTCAGCCAGGACATTCCCACCGGCAAGGGCTTCCTAGGGCTCAGCCCTGCTTAGTGTCCTGAAACTTCAAAGTGAAATGCTTCCTCACCTCAGGAATGTCAGAACTCTCTAGATTCCCCTTAAATTTCTCATTTCCCTCTTTACTGCTTCTAAGATAAAACACAGTCCCGCATCCATGTAAAGCGTATTGGACAAGAAAATCCGACTGAAGTCTTTGCGGCTGTAATTCATTTGTGCTTCTTTCCATCCCCTTGGGAATAAAAAAGGAGCATCTGTTATTGCTCGACAGAACAGCCTCAACGGCAGCAGGGGATGTTCTCTGTGGGTGGAGAAACAGGCCAGGGCAGAGAGGCCCCGCCCTATAAAATAGGAGGGAGCCCCAGTAAAAAGGCAGCCTTTGAAAAAGGACCCCCGGGGCCAGGCCCATTCGGTGGGAAAGAGATGTGCCTGTGACCTGAGGAGCAGAGCTGGGTCTCTCCCTGCCCCCCGTGTGGTCTAGCTGCACAGTCCCAGGCTAGCCGTGATCACGGCCAACCCATCATGGACTTGCTGGGAATGAAGTTGCTTTTTCAGCTTTCGGATATGGCTGGGAGATCAGAAATCCCCCACGCTTGCAACGCTAATAAGTGTTTCCAATTAAAACATCAAGTCTAAACAGGGAGCATGAAAGGGACCTTGGATGCAGTCCTCTAGGGAACCGTTAGGAGAAAGTCTTTAAAATGTGCCATCCTCTGCCTTGGGGAAAAGGAAGTGATTACTTTCTCTTCTTACCACCAAAGTCCTCGCTCTACAGAAAAGTGAAAAGGTTTCATGCAGGACTTTCCCCACACCCATCTGCCTCCCAGCCCCTCCTTAACTGGACAGAGGGTCACACTGGGTCCTCGCCCACCCTGAGGCCGCTGAGAGATGCTGTCTTCCTCCCAAGCCAGTCCCCTCACACCGTGAGTCTGGGGGTCACCACACAGGCCGGCCAACGCTTGTCCCTCCTGGCAGCTGTGTCCACATCGGAAAGGCTTCACTCCGGTTCGTGCTGTCTTTATGACAGATTATGTTTTGATAAGAATGTTGATGTTCTCCTGATTTTGAGATGAAACCGAGGTCCCCATCTGGTCCAAAATCCCTTAGACAATCTTTGTGCTGATTCAGTTCAAGCCTGACCCAGTGCATAGGTCTGGTTGACCGAGGCCAACTAGCTGGTTTAATGCTTGCAGCCAACCTCCATCAGAGGGGGAGGCACTCTGAACCCGGAGAGGGGCCGACTTGTAAGCCAAGTCTGCTCCACTCCAAAGACAATGCTCTAACCACTGCCGTACACTGCCACCTGCTCAGTTCTCCCCACCTCCCAGCCCTGCAAGGGAAATAGTTATTGGAAGATGATCATAAAACTTTAGCTCTGGAAGTGACCTCTGTGCTCCCAGACCCGTGCCATCCTCATTATACAGTTGCAAAAAGTGAGCACCAAATGGGCTCCTTCAAGGTCAGCCAATTAATGGAAGACAGAAAGACGATGTGGAAATTAAACAATTTCATCCTTTTTGCAATGGCCCAGGGCAAAGGTTTTATGAGGAAGGTGTTGGAAACCAGGACCAAAACTTGGGACTGAGATCTGTACGTGGATTGAATTTCTCCGTGCTGCTCCCTTTGCCTACATGGTGGGAATACTGAGAGCTGTGTCTGAGCTTCCCCTAAAAATACAGGATTCCTGCACGGAAGGTGACTAAGGTGGGATGCTTCTCTCATTTAGCCTGGTGGCTCTTCACATATTGTCGCCTGTAACCCTCCTTTACCTGTCACAGCCCAGGTGAAGTAGACACATCTTGACTTGAGGCTCAGAAGGTAATTCACAGTATCTGGCCTCATCGTTGATGTCTGGGTTACCCCAGAGCACGGGGTAAATGTGGCCAGAAATCAAAGCCATGGGATGTGACCAGGAGAAGCCTGAACATTCCCACGTCCCCTTTCTGCCATCCTCTGATGTGGCCCTCAAACCTGTCTTCCACAAAGCTGACACCTCACAGCAGGGCTGCCCGGAGGGAAAGAAGCACTCTCTCTGCTCAGAGGAGAAATGCATTGGGTCTACAAGCAGGTTGAGTCACCTTCCTAACCTTGGATATAGTGTCTGGGGGAGAATTCATTCTCCTCTCCTCCCTCTGCTGATCTCAGGCTGTTCATTCCTGAAGGTCAAGCCCAAGTCCATCCTATCCTTGCTCCTGGACCCTCTGCTGGTAAAGAACACATTCACAGGGTGTGTCCCCTTCCATCTCCTGCAACTCTCTCTGAGCTGCTCTAGCCGGAAACTTTCTTTTGTTTATTTCATGTATTTTGTCTATATTAATTTTTTGTTGTTATTTTATTTTCTCTTTGGCAGCTCCCATTACCCCTTCTAACCTGGAGCTCCTTGAGGACACATCTCATACCTGGCATATCTCATCCCTGGCACAGCCCACAGAGGTTCTTGGGGGCCATCCATCGATGACAATAAAGCCATCTGTGCCGTGGTTCCTGTGTCTTGAAAGAGGAAGTCAGTGACTCAGGTTTATAATGAGTCTGTCTGTCACTAGAACGTTGGCACTTTCAGGGCAAAGAATGCTTTTTATAGATGCAGTGGTGCCGCTTGGGGGCTGACGAATGGGGATCCGGCCAAGTGCAGAACAGGAAATGCTTCTTCCCTGCCTCAACTGTGTGTCTTAAAATTGTTCTTGTCACTCCTGCCTGTGGGGAGGGGAAGAGTCGCTACTGCCTGGTCAGAAGCTTTTCCCTATGGCTTCTGACCGAAACACACCGGCCAAGCAGGGCCTGGAGCCGCAGGGCTTTGGTTCCTTTGATGAACAGTGTGGTGAATCTCAAATCTGCCAGCATTTCTCGAGAAGACATTTTATAAAAAGCCCCCGTTGGGAAGGAATGCTGCCTGGAATTAAGCCACTTCTGAAAACACAGGCAGCTGCACAAAATCCCTGAGCGTTCCTGTCCTGAGACCCAAGAGGATGTCAGGCTGTGGGGGGGAGGTGCTACAGGAAAGGAGATGGGCGGGGCACAAGGTGGCCTCGGGCAGAGAAGCAGTTAAGGAATCGGGGATGCTCCCTGTTCAACAGACAAAGTCGCGCTTGTTGATCTGCAGTGAGCCCCGTGTGATGTTAGGTGACACTTGGAACCACTGGTGGCTGCAGAATGAGCATTCAATGAGCAGGTCTCCTTTGAAAATTCATACAGGAAGAGACAGATATGACCGAACATTGTCAAGAAGGCTGGGGAATTTGTGTGAAGTCTACAAGGATAGAAAACTAAATACAGGTGTGTGTGTGTGTGCACGCACTCGTGCGCGCGCGCACACGCTTGGGGGAGTGCATCCCAGGACCAGAGGACAGCATGAAATGCACAGGAGAAAATAAATGCCCTGTGTTTGCGGGTATTGGTGCCACAAAGAGGTTTAGACAGAGCTGGGGATAGAGGTGTGACTAGCATCAGAGAGGACTTGAAAGACAGAATGTTTTACATCATGGGGCCTTGAATGCCAAGCAAGGGAGTTTGGTTTTTCTCAATTAAGGGAGAACCACGGGGGCTTTGGCACATGGATGGAACAATAAGATAGGTGTTCAGGAGGCCTGACCTGGATGGGGGGCCAGAGTCTGAGGGCAGAGGGTTAGGGGGTGGCTGCCATGATTCAGGAGGGATGCTGGGACCACACCGCACTGCTGGTCAAAAGAACGCCCAGCAGGGGACAGAGAGCGTGTGTTTTGGAGGGAGAATCAATCTCATAGCGGCTCTTTATGCCTGGATAATGTGTTCGTTCCTCTTCAATAAAAAAATGGGAACCAGACTTCCCTGGTGGTGCAGTGGTTAAGAATCTACCTACCAATGCAGGGGACACAAGTTCAAGCCCTGGTCCAGGAAGATCCCATGTGCCAAGGAACAACTAAGCCCATGCACCACAACTATGGGTCCTGTGCTCTAGATCCTGAGAGCCACAACTACTGAGCCCATGTGCTGCAACTACTGAAGCTTGCATACCTAGAGTCTGTCCTCTACAACAAGAGAAGTCACCATAATGAGACACCTGCGAATCACAAGAAAGAGTAGCCCCTGCTCACCACAACTAGAGAAACCCTGCAGGCAGCAACAAAGACCCAATGCAGCCAGAAATAAATACATTAAATAAATAAATAAATAAATAAATAAATAAATAAATAAATAATTTTTTTAAAAAAATGGGAACATTGCCAACTACACCACCACCACAGAGTGAAATGTGAGAAGAGTTTTGATAAAGTGTCGCTTTGGTCTTGCTACTCTTCCATCTAAATCCCATCAGCTTCCCCTGTGCTGAACATAGAAAGCCCAAACTCCTCAGCTTGCCTTCAAGGCCCACACCAGTGATTTTCATACTTTTTTATATAAAGCAGCAAGACTCTTTCTTCAAAGGTAATCTTAGAAAACCAAGAGGTAAAACAGAAGCAGAGCAGCTTGGCTCAAATCTGCACAGGCCCAGCACATTCTCCCACTCTAGTCAGCCCACACCAGTATGTTTTAGCCCCTAATCCTTCAGCCACCCTGTCCCTGTCCCCACCCACAGAGTCTCTGATACCCTCCAAGAAAACCCCAGGGCCTTGAGGAGCACCGCTGGACCACTTCCCTACTGAGCCCATTTCAATCTGCCTTTTCTCCAGCTGCTCTTCATGCCCATCAGGGTTCTCAACTTTCTACCCTGAACATACCTCAGACCTTGGCTAGCTGCTGCTGGTGCTTGTCCCCACCCTAACATGATGTCCTTCCTCACAGCATTTCACATGCTTATGCTTCTCCTCTGCCACCACCATCATCATCACCATCTTCATCATCACTATTGTCACCATCATCATCACCGTCACCATCATCACCATCACCTTCACCATCATCACCATCATCATCACCATCATCACCATCATCATCACCATCATCACCACCATCATCATCACCATCATCACCACCATCATCACCACCATCATCACCATTACCATCACCACCACCATCATCATCATCACCATCATCACCATCATCATCGTCATCGTCACCATCACCATCATCACCATCACCATCATTGTCATCGCCATCATCAACACCATCATTCAAAAAGCTTATTGAACACTTACTATATCCATTTAATAAACATTATCTCACTTAATCCTCACATCAATACACGCAAGTAGGTATTATTATTTCCCTCCCTTTCCTGACCAGAACTAAAGTATAACAGACAGAGAAAACAAACTTATGGTTACCGAAGGGGAAAGGGGGGAGGGACAAATTAGGGGTTTGAGATTAACAGATTAACAGATACACACTACTATATATAAAAGAGATAACACTATATAGCACAGAGAACTATATTAGCACGAGAAACTAATAACTTAATAACTAATAACTAACAACTGAATCACTGTTGTTAGTTGTTTGTGTTGTACATCTGAAACTAAAACACTGTAAATCAACCATATTTCAATAAAAAAATGGGAATATTTCCAAAAAAAAACCCCACTAAGGCTTCCCTGGTAGCACAGTGTTTAAGAATCTGTCTTCCAATGCAGGGGACACGGGTTCGATCCCTGGGCCGGGAAGATCCCACATGCTGCAGAGAAACTAAGCCCATGCACCATAACTATTGAGCCTGTGCTCTAGAGCCCGTGAGCCACAACTACTGAAGCCCTTGCATGTAAAGCCCGAGTTCCACAACAACAGAGGCCACTGCAGTAAGAAGCCCGCACACCGCAACAAAGAGTAGCCCTCGCTCTCCACAACTACAGAAAGCCTGCACGCAGCAATGAAGACCCAAAGCAGCCAATAGATAAAAATAAATAAATTTATTTTTAAAAAACCCACTAAAGTATAGAAAGGTTACGCAACACTCTCAAGGTCACCCAGTGTTAGGAAGCAGCTGAGGCAAGATTCAAACCAGGCAGTCCAACACAAGGGTGCCCCCGCTCCACAGGTACCTCCCACAGCCTCCCCAAATACATCTATGCAGACTGGTTGATGACTTAATTAGGTTGATAACTGAGGGGATACGAACAATGAAAGAGAAAATTCATCCAATCTATTTAGCAAATATGTGTTGAATTCCTACGATGCGCCAAGCACTGTGCCAGGCTCCGGGGAGGTGGAGGTGGAAACCGTGGGAATGATGTCTGCTCCCCTTGGAGCTTAAAGTCTGGGGAAAGGAATCTACAGGGACTGTTGATTCAGGGATGAAATGACGGTGCCGTTGGGGGACAATTCAGGAGGAGGACACTTAGAGGGATGATGATTTGAGCAGGTGGTCTGCTGAGTTTCAGGTAAAGCAAATTAACAAATGAAATTGTTCAGAAGGTGATGGAGATGCTGGCCGGGAGCTCAGAGACGCAGGGTGGGAGATGTGGACCTGGGAATGACGTAAATAACGTTGACAGCAGAAGAAGGGAGCCTAAGCCAAGATTAACATAGAGAAAATGAAGTCCAGAGACGGTGCCAAGCCTTGGAGGATGCTGCAGAGAATATGGACGCCTCCCCAGAGCAGGAATGATCACGAGGTATCAAAGGGGCCAGGGACTGAGGAGGCTTGAAGGAGGAGGGAGGTGGGTAACAGGGCCAAAGAGCTCGGGTAGAGCAACAAAAAAGAGCTCGAGGGGGAAAGCAGGGGTGGGGGGGTGGCGGTTTGGGGTGGGATGAATTGGGAGGTTGGGATTGCCATATATATATTACTAACAAGAAAAAAATATCAAAGTGTACGCTTTAAATGTATGCAGTTTATTGTATGTCAAAAAAAAAAAAAAGAGTTCAAGTTCTTTCCATTTGACCTAGAGGAAGTTTTTGTTGATTTCTAAGAGCACAGTCTCAATAGAGGGGGAAGGGTGAATGACAGCTCACAGGGGACTGGAGGGGGAAATAGCTGATGAGGAAGGGGTAATAGCCGTTTGCTAAACACACCCCACGTTGAAAAGTTGGTGTGGAAATCAGGTAGTGTGGGCAGTTAAAGGAATAAAATGCTGAACAAAATCAGTTTCACTCATCACGGGACCTGACCCAACTATGAATATGTTTAAAGACGACTGTCATTGGATTTAAAATAGAACTGTTTAAAGCCGTGCCAACTAAAATGGGACCCCCAGAGCTGACCGACCCAAATGAATGGTGGTCCCTGCTCTCCAGTTCCTGTTTGGGAATCATGATTTAGTTTAGTTCAGCAGATTCTTTCTTCCTTTTATAACTAAAATGTTAAAAATAAAAGAAACAATCTAGTTAATCCCCCCAAATGTATTTTTTCCTTGGAGAAGCATTTACATTCTTATGACCCCAAATGCTAAGCCAATAAAAGCAGAGGCAGAAACCATTATTCACTATTATCAGCAAACAAAACAAAACAAAACAAAACAAAAAAAACCCAAAGAAATAAAAGGCTCAAAGAATTGTCGTGTTTTAGGGGGAGAAAAATGACTTTTTGGTCTCTGCATTTTTATCTTCTCTGCCATCATAATTTAGATAGACAGAGAACAGGCCTGGCAATCAGCCGCATCCATGAGGCCAAATAGCTTGTTTCCCAGAAGACGTGGAGAAAGACCTGGGGCGTCTTCACAAAAGCATGGCAGGCTCAGGCCGGGACCGTGGGAGACTGCAGGAGTGAGCTGTCCCTGTTAAAAGAAATTGTTAAATCCGACACCAGTATGCACTGATTTGGGAATGGTAGAGATGCAGTCTTCCTAGAATACTCATCACGTACTGACCTCTGTCCCCATTCAGGCTCAGACACCAAAGCAGTGAGCCCAGCAGAAACAGCCAAGCAGGGACAGCCTCAGGTCACAGCCACTCTGCGGAGAGGCGGGGGCAACTGAGGTCACTGTGGCTTGAAAAAGAGGAAACGGAGAAAAGAAAGGGATCACGTGAGTAACAATTAGCTCTTTCAGTTAAGAACAAAACAAGGAGTGGTTTACACTCCCACAAGACACCTTCAGTAGGAGATTAAGAAAGAATTTCTGACCAATTGGTTTGTAAACATGGAGTGTGTTGCTAAGGGTTGGGGAGTTTTCCTAGGTTCAAATCCTGCCTCCTCCTTTGTGACCCTGATCGAGTTCCTTACCCTCTCTGTGCCCCAGTTTCCTCCACAATGGGGACTAAGTAGTACCTAATTGTTGTAAGGATTTCATGAGTTAATCCAGGTAAAAAGACCCATCACAAACACTCCATGGGTGTCAGCTCTCAGAGTCTCCACCAGGACCGTTGTCATCATCGTTTTACCTGAGCAACTCCCATCTCAATCTACAAGATCAGGTGTGAAGAAAATATAACATTATTTTTCTAAAACTGAATTCTCTGTCTATTTTGAGCCCCCATTTGGAGGAAGATGCATCTCTGGCGATCTAGCATCACCTCCTTTCCTTGTGGGGAGAGGGTTGACCTCTGCACAGCCAAGATGTTGGGGGCAGGGCTGGTGTGCATCCCCAGAAATCCAGGCATGGTCTCAGCACACAGGTGGCTGCCACCTCCCCAGGCCCAGGTCTCTTCCAGATTCTTCCACGGCCTGCGTGGGGATCCTGGGAGGCTCTCATATGGCTCATTTACACTTGGGGTTCATCCCCTCCTTAGAGCTGGGTCCAGGAGAGGTGAGACCCAGGACCCCTCTGCCGACTGACTCCACGAGACCTGTTACCCCCCGTCCATAGGCCTGGGGAGAGCTGAGTGTAGGACCTACTTTGCTTGAGACACAAACCTTCATGTACACACCTTACTTCCCCTTTGCCTTGCTCTCCACTGTGGGTTATAAGGACAGACAGGGACTAAGGCTTTATTATGTTAGTTCACAGTTGGTTAGTTCACTGCTGTCTGAAGACATTAGTCTCTCACTTCAGCCCCCAGTGGAAGGCTCCCCGTGTGGGCTTCTCGATGCTTCTCTTACATAAATTCCTCCTGTCTGCACAGAATCACTGGAAGACGCTCCTCCAAAGACCGGTGGCCACTCTCTGAGCCCTTCTCTGAGGATCAGGACTCAGCCACCTACCATCAGCATCCTAAGAGGGACCTCTGTGACACTGACCACAGGCAGACAAGATGTCACATCACCCTCCATCACAGCACAAAGTGCAGTTAAGGCAGGGCCAGAAATGTCCATTAATTTCCTTCTATTTCTAGATCTAACTATAGAAAATACATTTGGTGTAAGACAAACATAAAGGGTAAAATTGTTGCAAAAAGAAAATAAGATGAATCGGGAAGAACTCACTCCAACTGGTTGCAGGACAGCTACAGAGAGGACCCACCTTCCCAGCGGCCGGGGCTCTGGGGTCTCCCCAGTCCTGAAACTCCTCCAGGGTCCTCAGGAGGGGAACACAGCATAACACAGAGAATTTGGTTTCAATGATACCTGTATGGGGAAATCACATGTGAGCTTCCCAAGGCCCCTCACACCTCCTGGCTGTGGACCCAGAGCATCTTGAAAAGGGAATCTCTGCAAAAATAATTCCACAGGGGTCAGGACTGTGCAACACACACACACACACACACACACCCCTCTGCTGTTTAAATAATTAATAAACAGGCTAAATAAGCCTAAATAAATTTTAGTAGGTTTAAGAGAGGTGAACACACTGCATATCACTTGGGCCATCCTTCCCACGTTGTTCCCATTGAGTATATCTGCCAACAGTTAAGTTCAGATTAGGGTGACCCACCGTCCCATTTGCCCAGACTGAGGGCTTTCAGTGTTAAAACCAAGACAGTCCCAGGCAAACTGGGACAGTTGGCCACCCTGGTCCAGAAGGACCCTTCCTGCCTTGTACCTGAATTAAGGGCAAACTTTTAAAAGTCAGACGATCTGAGGTGGGGCTGATGCCTTCTGAGGAGACCTGAGGAGCCGACAGGAAGTGGAGAGCAGCCAGACCTCCCCCAAGGGGATGAGGGAGCAGGAGGGGATGCCAAGGTTCCCCTCAGAAGCACCCTCTCTCCTGTGAGGCACAGGTCAAGGCCCCACCATATACCCAGCCTAGTGTTTTGCACATTCTAGGTTCTCAGTAAATACTGGGACGCAAGCTGAATGGGAGTGACCCAGGGGGCTATTCCTCAGCCTCTTGCAGCTCCTTTAGCTTCATCTTCCCTTGAACACTTCCTCGGGGTCCATGTCTCCTTTGCTCATCCACCCCCGGTTCTACCCTCCATTCAGGGCTGAGCTCTGTGTCTGTCTAGGCTATGGTTCCCGGGAGATAGGGACTCAGAGTCTTCTGCTAGGGGTATCCGCCTACCTGGGGCTGACCTCACAGCCTCCCCTGGGCCCTCCTCTAAGAAATTTCCTCAGTGGTTTTCCCTTCCTTGAGACCAAACTGTGATCCGTCTCTGGGCTGTTTCTTTGCAAACATCATCATCTATTCCTGCTTCTCAGGCTCCTGAAGCTCCAGAGTGCTGGGGTTATAGCACTGGGGTGTCATATAGGAATAAAACATAATCTTTGTGAATTTAATGGTCTAATTGATCAGAGAAATAGGTAAGTAAATGAGTCTTCTCGACTTTCTTCTGGAGACTTTGGATGGAAGTGATTAGCAGTTAAAACAAAACAAAACAAAATAAAACCAACCACAACAATTAAAATGGGGGGAAAAAAGCACTTCCAGATCTCAGCTTTCATGACAAAATTAAACCAAAATAATTCAGTCCTTGTCAAGTTATCTCAAACTCCCTCTCTCTAATGACATGTCTTTCTTGGCTCTTCCCCTCCGTGTTCTGGAAAAGAGAAACAAACAACCCAAGAAGCAGATTTTCTAACTCCTGATTTTTTTATCCTATATCTACAGATGTCTCACTTACCTTTTTAGGGCCCAAGTTGTTTCTTCAATAATAATACAATAGCAACCATTTGAATAGTGCAGTTATATGCGAGGCACTGTTCTAAGCAACTTATTTATATTAAATAACTTAATCTTAACAATAATATTGTGAAGATTGTGAATAATATTGTGAAGTACATGCTATCATACTCTCCATTTTATAGATGAGAAAAGTAGGACACAGAGAATTTAAATAACTTGCCCAAGGTCACACAGCTGGTAAGTGAGAGTACTGGGATTCATCCCAGACTGGCTTCAGAATGCATGCACTTACCATTACCCAATGCTGAATGAATCAGAGGCTGGATGAAAAGTTGATGAATGGATAGTAGATGGATATATGGTGGATGGATGGATGGATGACGGATGGATGGAGGATGGATGGATGGTGGAGGGATGGATGGATGGATAGTGGCTGGATGGATGATGGATGGATGGATGGATGGATGGTGGATGGATGGGTGGATGGATGCTGGATGGATGAGTGGGTGGTCGGATGAAGGCATTAGGCCAAGTAACTGATCAGACACGTCTTTTAGGTAAATATGGAATTGATTTAAAATTTATGTTCTTAACATGAATTGCGAGTCTTAACATTCTTCTGTTTCAAAATGAAGTGGAGGAGTATCCATTAGGAGGATAACAGACTCTAAGCTGAGTAAGAGCCCAGCCTCTAGTGTATGACACCTTCCCTGGAAAAGGAACATTCCCCTGCCAAGACTCATTTAAATCTCTGCAGAATAGAAGCAAATAAGTTATGTTTCTCCAAAGTGAATTAATCTCAGAAGAGTTCCTTGAGTGTCTTGGATACAAATTGCTCCTTCAGAGCCAAGATTAACACATATCTTACATAAAAGTGAAAAGAATATTTCCAGTTGCCCCTGAAGAAATAGATTACTGTATCCAGTTAACAAACACTTATCTTAAACCTTTAAAGAATTAGAGGAGCTCTCCTTAAATTTTACTGTTTAATTAACAGACCAGTTTGAGGGTAGCCAGATCTGTGGCTTTGGCAGAGCTATCACCAAACCTCAGTGACAGGCCTGTTTTCTAGCTCTGGGATATTCATCTTTGACCACCAAACATTTTCTTTAATTAAAGCAGCTTGTGTGCCTTACTCTTAGCAGACTCCAATACAGACTGCCCAGATATGTAGAGAAGGAAAATTCTATGTATCTAGAAAATCACGGATAACCAAGTGCTTAGTGTACCCCCAGATTAGCTTACATGCCACAGGAGACCATTCTCTTTTAAAACTTACCCTTGGGACTTCCCTGGTGGCGCAGTGGTTAAGAATCCACCTGCCAATGCAGGGGACACGGGTTCGATCCCTGGTCTGGGAAGATCCCACATTCCTCGGAGCAACTAAGCCCCTGTGCCACAACTACTGAGCCTACGCTCTGGAGCCCTCGAGCCACAACTATTGAGCCCTTGTGTCACAACTACTGAAGCCTACATGCCTAGAGCCCTTGCTCTGCAACAAGAGAAGCTACTGCACTGAGAAGCCCGTGCACTGCAACAAAGAGTAGCCCCCACTTGCCACAACTAGAGAGCCCGTGCACAGCAACAAAGACCCAACACAACCAATAAATAAATAAATAATAATAATAAATCTTTTTTAAATGAAAACTTACCCTTGGTAAGATTTTCAAAGATGTAGAGACTTGTCTTTTGCTGATTTTGTTTTGGAGAAAGTGATCAAGTTTTATTTTCTTTTTAATTGTGCAATGGATAAGTCTAATGGATGTCGTTGGTATTTTACATTGGTGGTTCCATAGGAACCCCCACTCCATTCATTCTAAGCTACAATTATGTTCTCATTTGAAAACACATTCTAGAAGGAGTATACTAACCTATGTTATTAAGGTAGTTCATACTATAACATTCCCAAAGCATGTTGCATTACAGTTAAGTGTTTCCAAGTAGTACAAATTCCCTGAGTTAAATGTGTTTAATTCTAAAGATTTGAGGTTGATCTTTAGGGGGAAAAAAATTTATGACCATGATTTTAAGATAAGAGGTCTACTCCACCCTTAATTTTAGTACATAAATCCAGATACCTATACTATCTGTGATTGGAAGTTGTATAGAATATCTAAAAAAAATTTTTTTAACTGCACAGACTGGTCTGGAATGGAAATGTGCCTCAGTGGATTTAATTCTCACACCTCCATTTGAGTTAGCTCATGTTCTGGAGGATTCTGCAAGGAAAATAGCACTGGGCAGTAGACTGGGAGATTATTTGGGGTCTGTTATTCAGGGGCATGGAGCCCTGGGTAGATCACTGAACTCTTCCCAGCCTCAGCTTGCGTGACCTGCAAAATGGAGCCATTCACCCTGCTATCAGAGGCCTTGTCATCATCACTGGAACTAGTGGCAATGTGTAGCAACAATTAACACAGCTGAGTAACAAATAAGAAGCGTCATTCTATTGAGCAGAAGAAATCAGGACAAAATGACACTTGCGTTACATCAACATGGCTTTGAACCTACACATTTGGTTGTAAGCAAACTTCGTGTGCTCACCCAAGACAAATCACCCCCACCCACCCACAATGTCAGTGAGGCAAACAACAAAATAATTTGCCATCATATGAATACAAAAAATGAGTTTCCACTACTGGGACTGGAATGGTCTCCACGCCCTATACTTAGGTCTTTTGGTTTTATCACTAAAAAGCCGCCTTAAAAAATGGAGCCCTTACTCACTTTGAGTCCGTAGAGGGGGTAGGTTGGCATCATGGTGTCATCGGGTGGAAAACGTTTATTAGGGTGGAGGAACTGAGGTTTATGGTAGCTGTCATTTCCAAGACTCCATAAGCATTAACTGTATCCATCCCCTTCCTCCTATAAATACAATTCTCCCCAGAGACAGCTGCTTAAACTACCAGGAGCAAGGATGCTCTTAGAAACGTTAGATTTGCTTCCCTAGTCCTAGTATATCAGACTCTGCAGCCTGACATTCTAAAAACTATTCTGAGTGTCCTAAGCATTATTTAGGGGCTCAAATACCAGCCAGATAAGCCCTGACCTCAGAGACCTCTTGACTCCAATGAACCTTTGTCCTTGTTTCTGTGGCCAGAGGAGCTGCCCAGATCATCTTTTGCTGCCTCTTGTCACTTAAATGTGTGTGTGTGTGTGTGGGGGGGGGGGGGTGTATTTTTTTAAATGAATTTATTTATTTATTTACTTACTTACTTACTTATTGGCTGTGTTGGGTCTTCCTTGCTACACGCAGGCTTTCTCTAGCTGTGGCAAGCAGGGGTTACTCTTTGTTGTGGTGCGCAGGCTTCTCATTGTGGGGGCTTCTCTTGTTGCAGAGCATGGGCTCTAGGTGCGTGGGCTTCAGTAGCTGTGGCACGTGAGCTCAGTAGCTGTGGCTCATGGGCTCTAGAGTACAGGCTCAGTAGTTGTGGCTCACGGGCTTAGTTGCTCCGCAGCATGTGGGATCTTCCAAGACCAGGGATTGAACCTGTGTCCCCTGCATTGGCAGGCAGATTCTTAACCACTGTGCCACCAGGGAAGTCCCAAGTATGTGTTTATTAATGATTCTTCCCAGTGAGCCTTGAATTAGTTCAGCCCATTTATTTCCAATTTCTCCTGTTCCAGCTAAGAGACTGAAGGGTTTAGAAATTGTAACACATAAGAGAAGACTAAAGAAGCAAGAAGGTCTTAGTGGGGATGAGATCTCTGAGTTTAGACACCTAAGGGCAGTTAATTCCTATGAGAAAAGAGTTAGACATATTTGGCACGAAACCAGAGCGCAGAGCTGGGGCCAATGAGCAGAGGTTATAAAAAGGCAGATTTCAGCTCAATAGGACGAAG
The DNA here is from genome assembly GCF_030028045.1 of Hippopotamus amphibius kiboko. NCBI lineage: Eukaryota > Metazoa > Chordata > Mammalia > Artiodactyla > Hippopotamidae > Hippopotamus > Hippopotamus amphibius. The sequence goes on along the minus strand of NC_080189.1, from coordinate 134,059,555 downwards.
AACGGCCTTCAGCACCAGAATGGTCTGCCTGATGAGATGGAGAGTTCCCCAGCACTGAAAGACTGCAAACAGAGGTGCTCTGACCCCTTATTAAGAGGGGATCTTGCTTGGTTTAAGGACTGGACCCAAGGGCCTCTGGGGTCCTTTCAGATGGAGACACCAGGATTCCAAGTTCATCAGTGAGTTTTCTCAGACCTGGAAATTCCCCCACATTTCTGAGCCCTACTCCCCCGTCAGACTTTGCAGACAGCCTGGAGGAAGAACATTTCACATTCCCCAGATAACATTCTCCCCACCCAGGTGAAAAGGTGAGGGTGACAGACACACACCTGTGAGATGAGGCTCTTATTACTGTCCCTCGGGGCAGAAGTAGAAAGGCAGTTAACTCTGAGGTTAGTTCCCTCCTTTTCTTCTGCATCCCACAGCTCTTACAGAACCATTTTTCTTCTCTTAAAACAAAGGAGCTTGTTGAGTTCATCACATCTTTCCCAAGAGTATATTAAGACTAAAACGAGGTCTGGGACAGAGAAGGTGCTCAACACATCTTTGTTAAAAGAACAGATGAATACATTTTAAAAGCAAGAGAAGAGCGTGTACAACGCTTGACCCCAGAGTCAAGTATCTTAGCCGTTTCAGGACCATCTGTACATTAGCGGTGAATATGCTAACGGTGCCTGGCTTGTAGGTCTTCCTGAGGTTTAGAGGATACAATGAAGGCTGTGCACTTGGCAAAGTGTCTGATATACAATCAAGGTTTAATAAGTGCCACCTCTCTTCATTATTGCTGTAATTGTTTTTATTGTTATTTTAAACAATGTGATGGGGGAAGAGGGGGAGAAGAAGAGACCCCTCATATTAGAACAGAACTTCTTTCTCATTACCCCTTATGTGATCACATCCCAGCATCAAACATGTGACTCATCATACCACACGTGCTGATTTTAAGGAGGGAAAACCAAGACTCCAGTTAGCAAAGGGTGCCTTTCCTTGCCTGAGAGGGTTGGATTCCTCAGACCACTGGGGACCAACGCTCATTGCCTTGGTAATTATAGGGCCCTGTAGAGATTGTCGATGTTGGAAATCGGCCTTGGGCTTCAAAGGGGGCCGGGGTAGTCTAAGAAGACTTTATATTGTGAGTATCTGCTGGAAAATGTCCTAAAAGAATGAGTCTGTGATTTACATGTTCCAAAGTACTTACCAGCAGAGAAGAGAATTTATGAACACCAAAACATGTATTTTTTTTTTAATTTAAAAAATTTTTTTCTAATTTTATTTTTTTTTAATTTTATTTATTTATGTATTGGCTGTGTTGGATCTTTGTTGCTGCACGTGGGCTTTCTCTAGTTGCAGCAAGCAGCGGCTACTCTTCATTGCTGTGCGCGGGCTTCTCATTGCGGTGGCTCCTCTTTGTTGCAGCGCACAGGCTCTAGGCGGTCAGGCTCAGTAGTTGTGGCGCACAGGCTTAGCTGCTCCACGGCGTGTGGGATCTTCATGGACCAGTGCTCGAACCCGAGTCCCCTGCATTGGCAGGCGGGTTCTTAACCACTGCGCCACCAGGGAAGTTCCTAAAACATGTATTTTTAAAATCTTGTCCACTCCAACTGTGCCCCCTGCCATCCCTCCAGAAGGGGCTGGACCCACTGCTACCATATGTCCCTTCCGGGAAGAGCTTGTGTGGATTCCCAGCGAGCAAGAGAGTGGAAACAACATGGGAAAGGAGACGTCCTCCCCCGTGAAATCTGCACATGTGTGTAAGATCTGAAGTAACATCTCACCTTTGTTCTAACATTCTAGAAGGACCGTTCCTCTTTGTAAGCAGTAAAACTCCCAAAGTACTCTGCTAGGTGGGTGGTTGGGAGGTGCTGATTAAAGGCTTCGTACAGAGTCAAATGATTTATTATCATTTTGTAAAACAAAAATACAAAGATTCTGTTATTTGTCAGGAGCTACAACGCTTCAGTAGCTAAGGGGTTTGTGGGGCCTATCGTCCAGGGCCCTAATTACCCATGAACCCATAGGCCCTGGTGAGTCAACCTCAACAATTATCTCGTCACACAAATGAATGTAGGCAGAGAGAAAAGCACTCGATAAAACCTGCAGGACAAGCTGGATGTGACTTATTAACAAGTTGTAAAGCAAGTCCTTTATAAATAGGCAAGTAACAATAGGCTTTTCAAGCACCTTTTCACCCTAACTGATTCCACCAGGTCCTGCCGTGGCATCACCAGCGTATGAGAACTCACTGCAGCCTCCAAATGCCATGCTTTCCTTATGAATCTGAGATGGTGTGTGGGCAGCCGTTCTCAGAAGAGACTTCCAGAAAGGTGAACTGTTCTTCTCATTCTTCAAATAGAGGAAACTGAAGCATGAATAGAAGTATCTCCTTATTTTTAGACCATGTCACATAATTTAAACCACATCCCAGAGCAAATCGTGTAGAGTCACGTTTTATTAAGTGTAGGTGGTCACAAAATTCTTGTGCTAGAAAATAGAAGTTGTCTTTTTTTTTTAATCCGAATTTCCCAAAGAGTGCTTCTCAAAAGTCACTGCTTCCATGTTTCCCAACTGATGTGAATGTAGGGTTTAATCTAAATTCCATGATGAAGTAGTTCATTGTAATTTACAGTAAACCTTTTGCCTCTTATCCATCCAAGATGATGGCCTTGTGACAGCCTCGTTTCCTCCTTGTAGATGTTGGCTGGATGCCAGCCATTATTAAAATGGAACACTGCGTTTATACAAGTTCAATGAAGTTCTCATTTAGTCTGCTGTCATACAAATCAAAAATTCTGATGGCTATACTGTTAATCAATTATCAATGAAATGGAATACAATGGGACACTTAAAGTGACCCCAAGATTAAACGCTTATTTGGGGTTTGTTTGGTGACTACAGCCACTTACACCAATTTGGAGATATTACAACAAAATTCTTCTGCTGATAAAAAAATAACCATAAAGGATGAAAACTTTTCACTGGGACCAGAAGAATATCTGGAGGCCATTAAAACTGGCCAATTTTCCCTCTAAATCCTGGTTGCCAAACTTAGAACCAACCCCCTAGAAACTGTGGCCCACATGCTGACTCCATGTTTATGTTTCACTAAAAATGATTTCAAGGATTTACATCTCGTTCTACGTGGCCCAGTTCCCATGGTTACAGCCTCTACTCTCACCGGGCACTACCTGGTGCGTGGCCACACTCTCATCTTTTGGGTTGGGAAGAAGGAGCTTCCTGGAGAATAATGCCAGGGTCCTTTTTCACACCTAGAAGTCCATCAGCATCGTCCTGAGATACCCTGAGGTAGATGTGGAAAACTAGGATGGAAGACCCAGCAATGAAAATAATGAAATTTTTAAAATTACTGTGGTAGGGTTTGCTTCTAAACATCTAATAAGTCTATAATATGTCATAAAAGGGACTAATGAAAAGTGGCATGATTTCAGCTGTGTATTAGAAGTCCGACACAGTCCCACTGGGCTACAGTCAAGGTGTCAGCAGGGCTGTGTTCCTTTCTGGAGGTTCTAGGGAAAGGTTCACTTCTTTTTTCCCCCCAGTTTCTAGAAGTTGCCCACATTCCTTGGTTTGTGGTCCCTTCCCCCATCTTCAAAGCCAGCAAAGTTGCACCTCTCTGACTCTTCTTAATCCACAGTCACTTCTGCCTCTAACCACTGTAAGTGAACGTTCTCTGATTTTAAAGACCCACGTGATTAATTTGGGCCCATTCAAATAATCCCTATCTCAAGATCCTTGACTTAATCACACCTGCAAAGTCCCTTTGCCATGGAAGGTAACACATGTTCTGGGAATTAGGACGTGGACCTCCTTGGGGCCATTTTTCTGCCTGTCACACAAGCTGTTTCTGGATCTCCATAGTAAAGACATTTGAAATCAGAAGTTCATCAGTCACTTCTTATCATTCGTTTTAGACTGAGTGTCACCCTAGGAAATAGGACAGAAGTTTTCAATGCCTTAAACCTTAAACATAGAATAATTCCACAGATTTCACTAGTCCACAGAGAATCTCTTGGCTGGAAGTTTTCCAAAATTTTCAAAGAGACGATTTCAGTTTTACTGGGAAGCATTATATGAGAACCCAATAACGGTTCTTTCATACGCTAAAGTGTTCATTGAAAGAGTAAACTGTCCTGTCCCAGAATGTGAGGAAGAGTGGATACGGTTGGAAGAATGTGTTTCTTAGCACACCTCTGCACCCTGAACTCACTCCTAGCGTGTGTTTCTGTGCACTGCAGGGCACGGAGCAGCCTCTGCTGGTCCTGCATTCACACGGAGTTTAGTCTGTTTCTCAGATTTGTACATCCGACCCAGGCCTGGCAAACCCCTAAGCTGAAGCCAGTATGGCCAAGAGGTGAACTTGTTTGTCAACACACATCGATTTCCGACACATCAGTGACCTGGGCTGATGCTCAGCAAAGGGCATCCTCTTTCCTCCAGGGACTGTGGGTTTGTTGATGTTTTCTAATAATCAAGGGTCCAGCCCAAGTTAGCATCTGGATCATTGCTAGAAACCGGTCAAGCAATGTCAGTAAGTGTTCAGATGGGCCAGTGGTTTGTTGGGCCGTTTTCTGTCTTTAAGGACCACGGTTTGTATTGGCCTTGTAACAGGGAAGAGCCCAGTCTGACTACATGTTGGACCTGTTTCTTTTACTTTAACCTTTGCTTCCCGTTGCTTTTGTTCACTGAAAGGATACTGTCTATACATAATGGCCTGCCTTGGGGAGCCCTGCCCCTCTGCCTGAATGTTAAACCAAAGTGCCTTTGTTCAGGGAAGCATCCTGACCCTGTCCACCTGTGAATGGCTGCAAGAAAGAAGACATTAACACATACCCTCCCCGAGGCTGGCCATTCCAGGGACATCTGCAAAACTTATGGCCTTTCTACTTTACTTCCTTACCTCCTCCCCCTCTCTGATTCTATAAAAGAAACTGGCATCCAGACCCCAACAAGATGGTTTTTAGAAGACATTAGTCTGCCATCCTCTTGGTCTGCCAGCTTTCCCAATAAAGTTGTATTCCTTGCCTCAACATCTCATCTTCGATTTATTGGCCTGTTGTGCAGTGAGCAGAGTGAGCTTGGACTCAATAACAGAATAAATATGCTTATTTGGGCACTGACCTATGTTCTGTCTGCAAGCAAATGACTCATGCAGGAGACACACAGCATCCCTGTTCAGCTGCCTGCAATATGCCGGTCCTGGCCACAGTATACAAAGCAAATGTAAAGAAAATGACCCTAGTCCAGACCCTGTGCCAAGAGCCTTACATGCATTACCTCATTTAATCTTATAAAACCCCATAAGATGGGCTCCCCATTTTACAGACTAGGGAAGCAAGTCTTAAACTGACTTGCCCAACCTCACAGGGCTGGTGAGTGATTGGGCCGGGCAAAGTCAGATCTAAGGAGGCAAATAAGATTCTTGACTCATGTGTGAAATGTAAAGGGGAGGTCTAAACTCAGTAATCAAGGCAAAGAATGTGTTGATGCCAATAATTAGAAAATCAAAATGAATGAAAAAATCCGTAATGAACAAAATATCAAAATTCCAAATAAAGACAGGACCTGACCTTGTACGTGGCAGAACTCATCCTTACTCACCTCCTGTCCCTGCCCTGGCTGGGATTTGAACCCACGACTGGCTGGGACCATAGTTCATGCTCTGACCACGTCTCTGCAGTACCCACCTGGCTCCTTTGCTAGTGGGGAGCTGGGATGCACTCACCTTGCTTGTCAAGGATGGTGGCAATCTAAGCTGGTTCTCCCACCCACCCACCCTTGGGATAGTCATACTCGGGCTGGACTGAGAGGGACACCTGTGATGGCCAGATGTCATGTGACATGGCTCCTGATCCTTGCCACCAGTCAAGGAAATACCAGATAGAACAAGTCCTAGTCTAGGGAGAGGGCATTTCCCAGAGAAAATCAGTATCAATCAGCCTATAAGCAGATTTTCCTAAGTGCCCTGACTCAGTTCTGATGGATGGAGGGTCCCCCTGCAATCGACTCTTCCCAGGTGACTGTGATGTCACCTCTCCCTGACCAGCCCATTCCCTGTGGATACCACTGTGGACTCGGGGCCTCTGCTTCTCCCAGAACAGAAGTTCCTTTGCCCAAGTCAATTAGAAAGCCATCCTCCTCTTAAACTTCTTGCTCCTATAGTGGAGCAGCTGTCAAGCCATGCCCATGGCTGCCTTGCACCCAGCCCCGATGATGGCCCCATCTGTCCAGGACAGGGAAGCAGCTCCTGTGGCTGTGGATGGGATGCCACACAGGGAGGGTAGGGGGAGCATACCCCATGAAGTTGTCATTTTCCCCACCTCCTTTTCCTTTCCCACTCACATATTGATTCTTACAGCCTCTCCTCGTATACAACAGTTAAAACTAAGCTCCGAACAGTATGGAAGTTCCTTGAAAAACTAAAAATAGAGTTACCATATGACCCAGCAATCTCACTGCTGGGCATATACCCAGAGAACACCATAATTCAAAAAGGCACATGCACTCCAATGTTCATAGCAGCACTATTTACAATTGCCAGGAATGGAAGCAACCTAAATGTCCATCAACAGATGAATGGATAAAGAAGATGTGGTATATATATACAATGGAATATTACTCAGCTTTAAAAAGGAACGAAACTGGGACATTTGTAGAGACATGATTGGACCTAGAGACTGTCATACAGAGTGAAGTTAGTCAGAAAGAGAAAAACAAATATTGTATATTAACGCATATATGCGGAATCTAGAAAAATGGTACAAATCAACTGGTTTGCAAGGCAGAGATAGAGACACAGATGTAAAGAACAAACATATGGACACCAAGTGGGGAAAGCGGGGGTGGGGGGGTTGGGGGGGGATGAATTGGGAGATTGAAATTGCCATATATACATTACTAATAAGAAAAAAATATCAAATTGTACACTTTGGATATATGCAGTTTATTTATGTCAATAAAAGTTCTTAAAGAAAAAAAAAACTTTAAGCTCCAACTCCAGTATTCAAGCAGTAAAAAAAAATGTTGCTTTCTTTAAATGCCAATATGAAATCAAGCAGGGTGCTCTGCTCCAATGTGAAGCAGCCTTTTTCTGGGATGGACAGGGATGTCCGAGCTCCCTCCTTGCTCACGTTATGTACTCTATTTCCCTCTCATTTCACTGCCACTTTCTCTGTTGAATACTTAAATTCTTCCAATTCTTAAAGGGATAGTGGAGCTATTACCAAAAAAAAAAAAAAATCCTTGTTATTTCTTCTTAAATCCACAAGCACAATTTCCTCAATGTTTTCTTCTGCTAGGTGTGTTATATATCCTTCATTTATTCATTTATGTTGTTTACCAAGAGCCAGGTTCAATGCCGTCTTGTGGATTTTCTTACAGCAGCCCTCCCCCGCCCCCTGGTTCTCTGAGGGTCTAGCTGACAGTCTCCCCAAAACTCATCTGATCTTAGCTATGACTCAAGGGGGATCTGGGGAGTTAACAAAAGAGAGAATGGTCTGATCTGTCCTGGAAACAGCTGAGTTTAACAACAACAGCAAAGGAGACTGTCCTTTCCTGAAGACAACTGAACAACAGTTCCAGCAAATACCAGTTAGTAAGGAAGGCCCACGTGCAGGTACACACATCTCCAGATCGTCCTGGCTACACTCCTAGTTAGAACAGGTGCTGCTCCCTAGGGATGAGCTGGTCCAAGCCACAGCCTTGCAAAACCCCAATGTCCTCATTCAAACATCTCAAGGCCCCTCCCCACTTCAACAGTCTTTGAAAGAAATCTTTCCCCTTGCAATGTTTGATACTCAAGTTAAGTGCACCATACAAGAACCTTCCATGGTATGATTAAAAAAAAAACAACAAGCTGTAATTTATGGAATTCCTATTATTCCTATTTGGAATAATATTCCACATCACTATTCCACATTATTTTACAGCATTTAAAGTTCCCTACAAGCATGGGAGATACATATTCTTATTACCCTTCCTGGGGGAGGAAACAGATTCAAAGGAAAATACTGAGCCTATGATGACGTGGTTGGCACTTGACTCAGCTGAGACTTGAACTGAACCTTGTTCTAAATCCTGGTTCTCAACAGGCTTAGTTCCAAAGTGCTGCTGGTTATTAACACAGGTCTGATTCTTCAAGGACAAACTATTCATTCAGGCTTTTTCATATTTTTCTTCTTTCTTTTTTTAAAATTAATTAATTAATTATTTGGCTGTGTTGGGTCTTTGTTGCTGCACACAGGCTCTCTCTAGTTGTGGCGAGCAGGGGCTACTTTTCATTGTGGTGCGCAGCCTTCTCATTTTGGTGGCTTCTCTCATTGCGGAGCACAGGCTCGGCGCACGGGCTTCAGTGGTTGCAGCACATGGGCTCAATAGTTGTGGCACGTGGGCTTAGTTGCTCTGCAGCATGTGGGATCTTTCCGGACCAGGGCTCAAACCCATGTCCCCTGCATCGGCAGGCAGATTCTTAACCACTGCGCCACCTAGGAAATTCCTCTCTTCTTTCTTATTCTCCTACTTCTTAATAATGGCTTTTGACTCATTCATCCACCACCAGAGGTTTTGTGGGAATGGGAAAAACCCTAAAGTCTGAATGATTTTCTAGAGTCCTCAGAGAAAACCACATCAGTATATCGTACTACGCTCAAAGTAAATGCACCCCAACTCATCTTTTTTTAGCTGGATCTCCCAAATGTCCAAGACCACCCCAACCCCACCCAAGAGGAGAGGAAGCAGGAATAGAAGGAGAAAGTCTTAAGCTGAAAGACTGCACTTTTCAAGGTTTACAAAATATTTGAAGATGTAATCATGTTGCAAAGTCCCCTCCCAGGGCTGTGGAAGGGACCCACTAAAGTGAGGGGCACCTAAGTGGTACCTTCAGCAGCTACAGGTAAATGCACCTCCAGCCCCTCCTGGCTCAATGATATTTTTAAATGAGATTTATCATCATTTACATCTGGCTACAGGCGTATTCATCTTGAAAATGGAAATAAAGATTGCTATTAAATATGGCCTAATTTTTCTGTTATTACTATCACACAGGATGGATTTCATTTCTTACCTTAAAACGGAGTTCTTTGAATCTAATTATTTTCATCCATCATGTAACCAAAGAACTTCAGAGCTGGAAAGAAATGGAACTCCTTTAATCTGCTAACCTGGATTTTCAGGCATGAGGAAACTGAGGCCCAGGCCAACTCTAGAGGGACAGGCGCTTGCCTGTGGAAGGGCCATGACCAGCATTTACAGCGTCGGCTCTGCCCTAGGGAGCGAGAGGGACAGGCAGGCTCGCCGTTCGCAGCAAAGTTCACTCTAATTGGGAGATTTGTATGTATTTAATGCAAGATCATATCGGATAAGGGTGAAATTATTGTCAGAGGCAAGAAGCGTGATCTCAGTATATTCAACACTTTTAATGTTTATTATAAGAAGCTATACAACCTCACCTATCAAGGCAAGGCTCCTACCACTTGCCCCTGCCCCAGCCTCTCCTGAACCAAGGGGCTGTCAGTTTTCCTGAGAAGCCTCTTGAGGGCTCAGAATTATAGGGTTTGAAGACGCCCCAAAGGTTCCAAAGGCCCTCTCTTTTTAACTCAAGTTTATTGTTTTGGGCCAGAAGCACTATAAAACTTAACTGCAACAGGCAAGGACAGTGTGTTCTATAAAGTGTGTGTGTGTGTGTGTGTGTGTGTGTGTGTGTGTGTGTGTGTGTGTAAGTGGGACAGAATATAATGTTTCTGAGAATAAAAATACAAAATAGTTGAGTTACTCCTAGGAGGAAAATGATCAACCCGATATAGTTACTTTTGAAATTAATTGCATCCTCTAAAATAAATTTTTAGTTCAAGTTTTCGAAAAATCTTCATAAATCCAGAAACTCTAGATGATGATTCCATGCAGATATCCAGGTGCAAGTGATTTGTTGCTCTGGTCACGGTCTGAAGTGAAAAGGAACCTTGTCCAAATGACTTTCAGGAGACTATGCGGGGAGGGGAGTGGTGGGGGAGGGTGGGGACCCTTCCTCCAGTCTCAGGGTTTTCAGACTTTTCTTCTTCTTTTGAAAGCCATGGGATCTTTTTCCAAATGAAATGGTACAATAAGCTCCATAGATAAACACAGAAGAGGGAAGCTGTTCTAGTTCAAGCTGGGGTGAAGGCCCTGTCCCCATCTCCCCCTGCACACATGGACATACAGACATGCCCCATCCCCATGTTCCAGTCCCTACGGCACCTCTGAATCCACTGGAGCCCTTGAAGCATGGGCTTTTAAAACCCATTCATTTGCAGGGCATGGGCGCTGCGAATAAATACAAGTGATGGAGCTGAAGGAATCTCACAGTCTCCACTGGAAATAATAGCCAAAGCCAAGATGTGGAACAAGAGTTTTGCCAAAGCTTATTTCAAACTGGGACAGATCAAAGATGCTGAAGCTGTGCTGTCTAGTGGAATGTTTACAAATGTCAATAGAACATTTTGGAAATGTCCTGTGTCCATGCTGCCCAGGACATTAGCCACTGGCCATGTTTGCTGTGTGGCTGGAGGACTGGGAACTTGAGGGTTTTTTTTTAAGATTTATTTATTTATTTATTTGGTTGTGACGGGTCTCAGTTGTGGCAAGTGGGCTCCTTAGTTGTGGCATGTGAACTCTTAGTAGTGGCATGCATGTGGGATCTAGTTCCCTGACCAGGGATCGAACCTGAGCTCCCTGCACTGGAAGCAAGGAGTCTTATTCACTGTGCCAGCAGCGAAGCCCCTTGATTTTTTTTTATATTATGTGATTTTAATTAACTGAAAAGTAAATTTATTGGCTGGTGGCCACGACATATGACAATAAAGTGCTGCAGCATTTCTCTTCTGCAGGTAAAAATACAAGTACAGACTCTGCAGTGACACACCTCTGCCCCTCCCGTGGACACATCTAAGGGAGCTGATCATCCCATGCTCCTTCTTTTTCTCTTTACTCCACCCAAAGGAAGTGTCAGATAAGAACTCTTTCCTGTTAGATTTCTACTGTTGCTATAACAAACGACTACAGACAGAGTGGCTTCCAACAACACAAATGAATTCTCTTATGTTCTGGAGGTCAGAAGTCCAAAATGAGTCTCCCTGGGCTGAAATCAAGGTGCTGACAGGGCTGCGTTTTGTCTGGAGGCTCTAGGAGAGAATCTGTGTTCTTGCCTTCTCTGGCAGTCTTTGGCTTGTGGTCTCTCTCCATCTTCAAAGCCAGCAGTGGAGCATCTTCAAGTCTCTCTCTGACCTGCTTCCATCAGCACTTTCCTTCTCTGATTCTCTCGGACTCTAACCCTCCTTCCTCTCACTTATAAGTAAGGACTTTGGGCCCATCTGGACAAGCCAAGATAATCTCCTGCTTCCAGAGTCTTAATTTAATCACAACCACAAAGTTCTTTTTGCCACATTAGGTAACATATTCACAGGCTTCTGGGTTGGGGGCATCTTTAGGGGGGGCCCTTATCCTGCCTACTGCATCTTTCTTGTGGATTACCTTGAAGTAAGACCAGTACCTTTTGTCAAATTCACTAAAACTCAGCTTCTAGGAGGTAGCCCTGGTGGGTAAGACTTCACTTCAGGTACCCACAAGTGAGCTGAGGTTTTTCTTGGGTGTTCTTGGGTCTAGTCTGGTGATTCCCCAACTTAACCCAGCATCACAATCACCCAGACAGCTTGTTGAAACAGATTATTGGACCTGAACCCCAGAGACTCTGATTCAGCGGGTCTGAGCAGCCCCAGTATTTGCATTTCTCAGCCAGGTAAGATATTTTTAATACATCCGCAAATTCTTTGACACTCTTTCCTTTGAAACGTGGACTAGATTTATTGACTTGCTTCCAACTGTATCTGATGGACCTGATGGTGTGTGATTTCCAGGCGAGGTTCTAGAAGGCACAGCAGCTTCTCTTCTCTCTGTGTCTCTCAGATCTCACACTCTGGAGAAGTCCAGCCTTCCTAGGAGTCAGCCACCCTGGAGGGTGTTGCTCCGGCCCTGCTCGAGACTTCAGATGACTGTAGCTCTGGGTGACACCTTGTCTTCATCCTCACGAGAGACCCTGAGGCAAGGTCTCCCAGATAAGTCAGTCCTAAATTCCTGACCCACAGAAACTGTGAGAAATAATAAATATTTATTGGTGTTTAAAGCCACCAAGTTTGGGGGCAAGTAGTTACACACAACAGATAACTCATACCTCAGAGGATGCTGAGGCCACTGGTCTGAAGATCACCTTTTGGGACCCACTGGTCCAGCCTAAATGCTGTGCACAGACTCTTCTCCTGCCTGCACTGATATGCACCGAGACCCAGGCAAAGTCATGTTCTCAGGTTTATACAGAATGCAGATTCATTTTCTCTTTGCTGCAGATGAAGGGTTTCCACCAGTCGCTCTTTTGTGGAAGTACTTTTTCTGGGAAGAATAACAACAATATGTCAACGGATAGTTGATCTCCAGGAGCCCATGTCTGTCTCCTTAGCCATGAAAAATCTTCTTCACTTGGGTGAAGAACCAGATTTAGGAAGAAGAGGAAATGATTCAAAGACTAGACCATCACTCTGTCTCACACTCTTTATAGTCTAGAGGTGAACAAGATCAAGAAAAAGGAAAAAAAGAAAAGAAAAACAAAAAACAAAGCTCTTACAAGAGAGGGGAAGCTAGCCCCAGGAGCCAGGAGAGCAAGGGGCTCCCAGCTGTTAAATAATCAGAAACTGAAAGTTCCCTCATTGTGTCAGAGGCCAACTCTAGAGCCAGTGGTGGAGGAATCGGGGAATTTACATTATCTGGGATGTCAGTGAGAGCTGAGTGGACACACACTTCCTGTCTGCTTCTCCCCAAAGATAAGCAAACTCTTTAGCAAGGATGCTTCTCCAGGGGTTGCATTGGCTGTTTACTTTCCCAATTGGCAGATGTAGGCCAAGAAAGGAAATACAGCTCCAAGAACGAGGGAGGGGATTTGGTTGTGAAGACAGAGAGCCACAGGGAAAGGATCCTGAGACCAGGAATGGAGTGATGCTGGCTCTGCAGGGTGGCCTATCTCTGGTCTGGGCTGTGCCAGCAAGCAGGCCAAGCAGACTCGCATCAGTGGTCCCCACTCCATTTGACAGGGTTTCTTTGGCTTTCCCATTTATTTTATAGGCACTTAAAATATAACATATGATTCCATTTATAATAAACTCTTGGAAAGTCAAAATGAATATAGAATGACAGGAAGCAGAGAAGTGGTTGCCTCGGGCCAATATTGCAGGGGAGGGATGACTTGCAAAGGGCCACGTGGGAACTTGGAGGGTGATGGAAATGTTGGACATTTTTATCGTGGCAGTGGTTACATGGGTGTATACATTTGTCAAAATTTATTGAACTGTATGCTTAAAACGGGTACATTTTATTGTATATAAATTATGTCTCAGTAATATTGATCTTAAGAAAAAGTGTGACATATGAGGAGTCCTCTGTTGGGATTGTGAATGGTTGGTTGGTCAGAAACAAGAGTTATCTGGTAGGACAGAGATTAGACCATTTAGGTTATGCTCAAGGGATGGGACTAAAACAAATGCATGCAAATGATGAAGATTCCTACTCAATGTAATCACATTGATCCTTTGTTTAACGGTTTTATTGAAAGCACTATGTATAAAGGTTTTTGACCCTCAGATGTGCATGAATAACTCAGCTTCTCTATTGCTCAAATTAATTTCTGTTCAAAAAGCCACTTTGGGGGCTTCCCTGGTGGCACAGTGGTTTAGAATCTGCCTGCCAATGCAGGGGACATGGGTTGGATCCCTGGTCCGGGAAGATCCCACATGCCTCGGAGCAACAAAGCCAGTGCGCCACAACTACTGAGCCTGGGCTCTAAAGCCTGCAAGCCACAACTATTGAGCCCATGTGCCACAACTACTGAACCCTGCATACCTAGAGCCCGTATTCTGCAATAAGAGAAGCCACCACACTGAGAAGCCCACACACCGCAAGGAAGAGTAGCCCCTGCTCGCCTCAACTAGAGCAAGCCCGCGCAGCAACGAAGACCCAACACAGCCAATAAATAAAAACAAATAAATTAATTAATTTAAAAAGTCACTTTTGCAGAGAACAGAGTATCAATTAATTTCAGGTTTCCCCACTTTCTCTGGGGTCATGTCTGAGTTCTAGTGGGTTCTCTTAGTGCTGAGACATTGAGGGGGTGTCTAGGCTTCAAGCCAAGCATCTCCTGCAACAGCCATCTTCCCATTCTGACCCTTGGTCATGACCCCTCTTGTGTGGCTGCAGAGTTGGCCCTCGCTGCAGTCCACGTGACCTTCCTGGCCCCCTGCACCACCCCTGAGCCACATTAAGGGGGAGAGTCATGGTCCCTCTGCTGCTTCTGTGCCGTGGCAGGGACAGGGGAGACCACACAGGGCTCTCTGTAAGTCTGTCCCCAGCCCACCTGCCTGGACATGGGACAAAAGCACAACATGTGTGTGGTGTGGCTGCCTCCAGGACCCTATCTTGCAAAGTGGGCCACAGGTCCCCTCCACTCTTGGGTTCCCAAAACAGCCTGAAGTTAGCACTTCAGCATTAGCATAGTGGTTGAGAGCAGTAACTCTGGATCTAAACCCCTTGGATTCAAATCCTCACTCTGCCAGTTTCTAGCTGCATAACCTGGGCAGAGGTTCAGAAAAATGAACAGATTCACTGATGATACAGTTAGTGGCAGTGGTCCAGTTACAGTTCAGGTCTTCTTATTCCCTAGTCAGTTTCTCCCTCCAAAAAGCACATACCACCCTCTTGGTGAAATCAAAGAAAACTAGTTTTTTGCCAAATAGATGATGTGATGGTTAATTTTATGTATCAATGTGGCTGAGTCACAGTGCCCAGATGTTATTTTATATGTATATGTAGTGTCCAAACATTATTCTGGATGTTTCTGTGAAGGTGTTTTTTTGGATGAGATTAACATGTAAATCGGTGGACTTTGGGTAAAGCAGGTTGTCCTTCCATAGTGTGGGTGGGCCTCGTCCAGTCAGTTGAAGGCCTGAGTAGAACAAAAGCCTGGGCTTCCCTGAGCAAGGTGGAATTCTCCAGAATACAGCCTTTGTACTTCATCTGCAATATCAGCTCTTCCCCGTTTCCAGTGAACTGGCTTCGGACTTGAACGACAATGTCCTGAGTCTGCAGCCTGCTGGCCTCACCCATCAGATTTTGGACTTATTGAGCCTCCACAATCACGTGAGCCAATTCCTTAAACTTTATTTTTTTATTTTATTTTATTTTTTTTTGGGGGGGGGTACATCAGGTTCAATCATCTGTTTTTATACACATATCCCCGTATTCCCTCCCTTCCTTGACTTCCCCCCCTCGAGTCCCCCCCACCCTCCCTGCCCCAGTCCTCTAAGGCATCTTCCATCCTCGAGTTGGACTCCCTTTGTTATACAACTTCCCACTGACTATTTTACAGTTAGTAGTATATATCTGTCTGTGCTACTCTCTCGCTTCGTCTCAGCTTCCCCTTCACCCCCCGCCCCCTCCCATACCTCGAGTTCTCCAGTCCATTCTCCGTATCTGCATCCTTATTCTTGTCACTGAGTTCATCAGTACCATTTTTAGATTCCATATATGTGAGTTAGCATACAATATTTGTCCTTCTCTTTCTGACTTACTTCACTATGTATGACAGATTGTAGTTCTATCCACCTCATTACATATAGCTCCATCTCATCCCTTTTTATAGCTGAGTAATATTCCATTGTATATATATGCCACATCTTCTGTATCCATTCATTTGTTGATGGGCATTTAGGTTGCTTCCATGTCCTGGCTATTGTAAATAGTGCTGCAATAAACATGATGGTACATGTTTCTTTTGGGATTATGGTTTTCTTTGGATATATGCCCAGTAGTGGGATTACTGGATCATATGGTAGTTCTATGTGTAGTTTTTTAAGGAACCTCCAAATTGTTTTCCATAGTGGCTGTACCAACTTACATTCCCACCAACAGTGCAGGAGAGTTCCCTTTTCTCCACACCCTCTCCAGCATTTGTTGTTTCCAGACTTTGTGATGATGGCCATTCTGATTGGTGTGAGGTGATACCTCATTGTGGCTTTGACTTGCATTTCTCTGATGATGAGTGATGTTGAGCATCTTTTCATGTGTTTGTTGGCCATGTGTATGTCTTCTTTGGAGAAATGTCTATTTAGGTCTTCTGCCCATTTGTGGATTGGGTTATTTGCCTTTTTGGTGTTAAGCTTCATGAGCTGCTTGTATATTTTGGAGGTTAATCCTTTGTCCGTTGTTTCATAGGCAATTATTTTTTCCCATTCTGAGGGTTGCCTTTTAGTCTTGTTTATGGTTTCTTTTGCTGTGCAAAAGCTTTTAAGTTTCATGAGGTCCCATTCATTTATTCTTGATTTTATTTCCCTGATTCTAGGAGGTGGGTCAAAAAAGATGTTGCTTTGATGTATGTCATAGAGTGTTCTGCCTATGTTTTCCTCTAGGAGTTTGATAGTGTCTGGCCTTACATGTAGGTCTTTAATCCATTTTGAGTTTATTTTTGTGTATGGTGTTAGGAAGTGTTCTAATTTCATTCTTTGACATGTTGCTGTCCAATTTTCCCAGCACCACTTATTGAAGAGGCTGTCTTTTTTCCATTGTATACTCGTGCCTCCTTTGTCAAAGATAAGGTGCCCATATGTGTTTGGGCTTCCTTCTGAGTTCTCTATTCTATTCCATTGATCGTCCTTTCTATTTTTGTGCCAGTACCATACTGTCTTGATCACTATGGCCTTGTAGTATAGTTTGAAGTCAGGAAGCCTGATTCCACCAACTCCATTTTTCCTTCTCAAGATTGCTTTGGCTATTTGGGGTCTTTTGTGTTTCCATACAAATCGTAAGATTTCTTGCTCTAGTTCTGTGAAAAATGCCATTGGTAATTTGATCGGGATTGCATTGAATCTGTAAATTGCTTTGGGTAGTACAGACATTTTCACGATGTTGATTCTTCCAATCCAGGAACATGGTATGTCCCTCCATCTGTTTGTGTCGTCTTTGATTTCTTTCATCAATTCCTTAAACTTTAAATCCCTCCCACATCTATAGACACAGCCTATTGGTTCTGTTTCTCTGGAGACCCCTGATGAATACATCCTGTTAGAGGTTGAAATTACAATATTTGCCCTGAGAATTGGGTTGTTTTGGTTGTTACTGCTGCATAACAAACTGTAAGAAAACTTAGTGACTTAAAACAATAACTGTGTTACTATTTCTCACAAGTCTTCACTCCAGGCTGGGCTCAGCAGGGTGGTTCTGCTGCTGGCCTTACCAGGGTTAGCTTGTATGGGTTTATTCAGCTGAGGGTCAGCTTATATGGGTGTATTCAGCAGGCAAGTATCCTTGAGGCTGGGCTCAATTGGTATGCTGAGACAGTCAGACTTCTTTCTATGTGTACAGTCTCAGGGCCTCTCTCTCTCCACATGACCTCTCCACATACCCCTCCAGTGGTCTCTATTAAGGCAGTGTGATCTCTTTTTGTTTTTGTTTTAAAATTATTTATTGATTTTATCTTGGGCTGTCTTGGGTCTTTGTTGCTGCATGTGGGCTTTTTCTAGTTCTGGCAAGTGGGGGGTTCTCTTGGTTGTGGTGCATGGGCTTTTCATTGCGGTGGCTCCTCTTGCTGTGAAGCATGGGGCTGTAGCTGTGTGGGCTTCAGTAGTTGCGGTGCATGGGCTCAGTAGTTGTGGCTCACGGGCTCTAGAGCACAGGCTCAGTAGTTGTGGCACGCAGGCTTAGTTGCTCTGTGGCATGTGGGATCTTCCTGGACCAGGGATCAAACCTATGTCCCCTGCATTGGCAGCTAGATTCCTAACCACTGCGCCACCAGGGAAGTCCCTGAAGCAGTGTGACCTCTTACATAGAAGCTCAGAGCATCATGAAATGCAAAAGCAGAGGCTACAAGGCCTTCCTAAGGCTAGAATCAGCAGAGTGTAAATCCCATCACAGCTTATCAGTTAAGATAAATTACAGGACAAGCCCAGATTTAAGAGGAGGGCGCTACCCAGGAGCATGGATACTGGAAGGCATGCTTTATAGGACCTTATTTTATCAACAGCACAACCTACATGTGGCATCATGGAAATGCTTTCCTCAGCTGTGTCACCAGAAGAGACGTTGAGACCTACTGGCTTTAAAACGATGAGACACTGGAGCCAACGAAAAACCAGGGTGATGAGACCGACCTCCTCTGCGACCCACAGAGGCACTTGTGAACGCTTTGTTTCCTCATTAGCCCTCAGCACCTAGTGTCTCTGTATCATTTCACTCTCCCTGCCCAGATTAATCTGGTGCCGCTTATTACGTGATTGATTATAACCAGATTCTCACTGAAAATGGGGAATGGAGGATTAGAGTAATTAACCTGGTCCTTCAGGAAGGCCATTTCCCGTCTTAGGTATTAATGTCTTCATTTTATCACTCAAATAATCAGGGGAGAGTTGGAGCTTTGGATACGTGATCCCAAGATAGGCTTAACTCTCCACTGGCTTTTGTAACCAGCTCACCTGCCAGGTTTTGGCAGAGAAACCTCATTACTTCTCAGTTCCCAGCTACAAGAAGCACACCTGAGCTACGAATGTCCGTAGCTCTTGAGCATCTAGGTGGCCCTGAGGGCCAGAAGAGGGCAGGACAGGTGGGCTGGGAAGCATGAGGTGCGCGTGCGGGGTGGACTCCAGGCCAGCCTGTGGGGTCATCGGGGCATGAGAGCCTCCAGGCAGGCTGGGTGGTAGTACAAGCAGTCTGTGCTCAACCAGGACCTTCTCTAAGACTCTGAGCTGAAAGCTGCCCCGACTTGGCTATGTGGCGATGCCTCTCAGAGCCCAAGAAAGTCAAGCCTTGAGGACTATATTTCAGACTCATTCCTGGCATAATGGCTCCTGGCAAAAGGCAAGTCTAAATTTAGGTCTCTGAGTGACAGTTTCAGAAACAATGTCCTTACATGACACAAAACAAACAGGGCATCAGGAGAGAAGGGCCAGCTCCGCACTCAGGTCTGTCTGCACCACATGGGAAGCCCGTCCCACGCGTCTGTGTGCCGGGCACTTACTGAAGACTCAGTTCTGCGAAAGAGGAAGGGGCACCCCCAAGAGGAACAGAGCTGGTCCTGCTTTGAGAAAATCTCAGTCCAACAGAAGTGGGTGCTTCTTACGCTCCCAGGGTCCAATCTGGCTTCATGATCGCAGAGGCGGCCAAATGTGCTGAAAGGCTATACTGCGGGGAAGGGAGAGTCGGCAGATCAGACGTGCTCAGGGGGCAAAGTTTGGGCAGAATAGAGACTTGATGGGGGATGAGCGCCCTGCTTACAGTTCTACAGTCCTTCACCTTCTTGTCTCACCTGATAATGAGCCTGTCAGGGTGAACATTGTTATCTCCATTCTGTCGACACTGAGACCAGAGAGGTTAAGCGATTGGCTTCAGGTCACACAGCCAGTTCAGGGCAGCACTGGGCTGGGTCACAGCAGTCAGGACAGCAGAGGGCCTACGGCAGGGAGATCACCAGGAACAGGCAGCCTACCCGGTCCAAGAAGCCAGAGTACTTAGAGTGGGCACCTGAGGGTGAAGGCAGCTCCCTGGCTGTCTGCCCAGGGGAGGCAGGCACAGCGGCCACTCCCTTCCCAGACAGCAGCACCTGTCGGCCTGATCAGCAGCAGAGGTCACATCCTGGCCTGACAGCACCACGTCCTGGTGAGGCCCTCCACGGACACAGCGCCCACGGCAACCAAACAGAAGGTCAAGGGCACAATCTCTAAGGTCCCGCAGGGTGGACACAGGCAGAGAAATGACCACAGCGGGCCATCCTCCTTCCTGAGCACTGACTATGCTCCAGGTACCACTCCAACCACCGCCGATGGGTCACCCGTTTAATCCTCACCGCATCCCTCACCATCCCCTTTAGCAGACGAGGAAACGGCCATGGGTCTTGAACCTGCTTAAGGAGAGAACTAAGCCAGTGGAGAGGAAAAGGGTCCGAACCCAGGTGTCTGACACCAACACCCAAGCTCTGACCTCTGTGCCCTAATTCCTACTCCCCCCCCAATGTAACACATCCCCCCCAGAGAGCAAAATTTCAAGTAAACGGCCATGAACGAGCATCAGAACGGAAGCTCCTTGAGGACAGGAATTTGCGTCTGTTTTGCTCATAGATGTAGCCCATCTCCTCAGTGCTGGACACATGGTAGACGTTTAATAAACATTTGTTGAGTGAAGTAAAGGACCAGAAAACCACCCTGAGATGTAGATGCTGAGTTGGCTCCGCGACTTGCTCCCACGCGTTGGTCTTGCCGCTTGAAATTCAGACTTTTCCTTAACGAGGCCAACGAGTAAAGTCCCTCGCGGATGTGACTTTACGCACAAGGTGATTGGCGATGAGCCCATCCTGAGCCCGCCCCTCCCTCACACGGGAAGAGGCTGGGCGGGGGGTGGTGGCTACAGAGTGGCCCCCAGCAGCTGCGGGCCTGAGGCAGACTTGGTCCGGCTGGACCCCCATCACCTCCGGTCACTCCACTCCACCTTCAATAATGCAGCCTCTCCTTTCTGGAGACTGAAGGCTCACCCCGCATCACAAATCTTACACCTCCCTGTAAACAGGGAGAAATGTCAGTGTTGCGTCCAAGGTGACAAAGGCCCCAGGCTGTCCAGGGCTGCCGCCACCTGCCCCAGGGTGGGCTCGGGCCTCCCCGGCTCAGGCACATCCCTGGGACAGCGAGCGTCGAATCGGCTGGAAACCCAAAAGCCCTGAGTGGCAGCAAGGACTTCTCCCATGCTGGTGCTTCACCAGAACCACACCACCCGTCAAGTGAGTTTGTTTTGCTCTCCAGATAAATGAGGAGCCAAAGGGTGTTTTTCTAACTGTGAATTCTTGGCATTTTTTTCAGGCTTCTAAATAAGCAGAGTGAGCGCTGCCAGTCTTTCTCTGGCGCTGCTTAGGACTGTTTAATGAGTAATAGAATCGCGGATGGAGGGGCCTTTGAAGTCACCTGATGCAGGGGTGTTCAGACTTTTTAGGTAACGGAATCCTTCTTTCAAATACAAGCTTACCCTGAAGCCCAGTGCAGTAATAGTCAATTCTATTCTGTTCTATTCTATTCTGTTCTATCCATATTACAAACATATTATAAACATATTATAACATATCACATGCTATATGACCTGAAAAAAGCTAGCGGAGCTGTGGATGAAGTCAGGGGGCAGCTGGCTCCCCAGCCCCAAGCCCTCCCTTACCTTCCAACCAGCATAGTTCCAGAAAGACGGGTCTCCTCTCACCCCCTCCCCGCAATGATGGCAAACAAAGGGCCTGGGAAGGGAGGGGACGCCGCCAACCAACGTCCCACAGCAGCGCGTGGTGACTCGGCAGGGCCGCTCCCGGCTCAGGACCCGGCGTCTCCCCGCAGCCCACACCTGCTTCCCCACCAGCCACGAAGGACACGCCGGCCCGGGGCACGCGCACGCAGGGAAGGCCGCTGCCTGGTCCCGAAGGCCCTTGGGAAGGTTGTGGACACAGGGGTGGTGCTAACCATCCCCCCACCCTGTGACTTATTCAGTGTGCAGCTCGTGATAAAGTGCACTTTAACGTAAAAGCTGAGCTCTCACCTGAGTAACCCCAAAGCCACCCTCCTTCAGACATCGGGCATCTACTCTCCCTGGCCTGGACCTCCTATCGCAAGAGGTGACCTTTAATGGCAAAGGAATGTGCAAACACAAACAAAACCTCTGCTCCAGGCTTTTATTTACGGAGGTGGATCAGAGGCAGGCCTGGAAGAAATGACAGCCTGGGCCTGGCCTTGGACAGACAGTTCTCCCCATGGGGGGCTCACCAAGGCCCCAGCATGCGATTCTGTGATCATGATCTAGAAGCTTCCTCCAGCTGCAGCATGTGAAGAGTCTGGAAGACATAGGACAGAACCCACTCTTCCCTCCCCAGGTGATGGAGCCCTTTCCTGAATTATCTCCTAAGAGGCAGGGAAAGAAGTGTGACCCGCAACCCCAGCCCTGCCGTCCGGGCTCCTGCGAGAAGACGTGCTTTAACACACCAACTGCAGAAACGCCTCCACGCCCCGCACGCCTGCTTCAAGGGGCCGTTATTTCCTTCACCCTCTCGATTACCTTTCTCCTCAGCTCAAACTACTTTAGAAAAGCTTCTGTGTACAACTGGAGCCCTGGTATTTTTTTCTTATCTCTTCCCCGTCTGCCTGGTCTCAGCTGAGAGCCTGGTGCCAGAGGCCAAAATGGGGAGCTCCTCCCCCCAACCCTCCCTCTGTCCCCTGCACCCTTCCCCTCCCTCCCACATCCTCCCTCTCCCTCCCTGCATCCTCCCCCTCCCTCCCGCATCCTCCCCCTCCCTCCCTGTACCCTCCTCCTTCCTCCCACATCCTCCCCCTCCCTCCCTCCTGTTTCCTCCCCCTCCCTCCTTCACCCTCCCCCTCTCTCCTACACCCTCTCTCTCCCCCCTGCACCCTCCCCCTCCCTCCCACATCCTCCCCCTCCCTCCCTGTACCCTCCTCCTTCCTCCCACATCCTCCCCCTCCCTCCCTCCTGTTTCCTCCCCCTCCCTCCTTCACCCTCCCCCTCTCTCCTACACCCTCTCTCTCCCCCCTGCACCCTCCCCCTCCCTCCCACATCTTCATCCTCCCCTCCCTCCTGCACCCTCCCCCCCCCCCCATACCCTTCCTCCCAGCTCAAGGGAAGGTCACATCTTTGGCTGGAACACTCAGTGGTGCTCAGAAATCCTAAACACTGTGGCCTCTGCAGCGCCTGCCAGGGAGAACAGGGAGTCCTCTCTCCGGCCAGACTGCGAGCGGGCAAGAGGGAAGAGGCCTTATTAGGTCATCCAGCCCAGGAACAGGGTGCGCCTGCTTCTTCTGCTCCCCAGCCCACAAGGATGGAGCTCCTGACCTGGACATCTGCATCCCTCCACCCCCACCCCCACCCCGCCCCCTCCCCTCGGAGGAATGTGCCCTCCTCCAGCTGCATCCCATTCCCTCCAAACCTGGGAAGGAATCTGGGAACCGACTTCTTCCCCAGATCCAATGGTGTCGGCTCCAGTGCTGCTACCTCCTCACCCCTTGCTTTCTCCTCACACATGGCACCTTTACTATTCCAGGCCACGGCCTTATTTGTTAGGTTGTTACTTGTCACGGCCTCCCTGCACTAAAATATAATCTCCTTGAGGGAGGGACGGGCTCCTGCATCAGGCATTAGGGAAAATGCAATTTCCATAAATCCTCATTGGATGCGTTTCTTAAGCACAAAGGTCACCCTCAAACATATATGCCCGTGTTTCTTTCCCTCAACTATTTCTACAAATAAAGCCACTTCCTCTTCACGTGCAGAGAGAAAGGAAGTCATCCCATTCCCATCACTTCCCTAACTGTTCTGTCTGGAAGACCACAGGCTTCCTCCATCCTCTTGAGGAAAGTGAGTCAGTCCTTCACTCACCCTCCTCAGGACACGAGCAGGCAAGTACCCAAGGCGTCAGCGCAGTCCCACAACTCACGGAGGATGAGAAAACATCAATGACCCAGCAACCTGTGGGCCTCCTCCCACCACATCCAGAACTGCCCTCAAGGAAGAATTTTACCAAGTCTGCCACTCGGAGGCATGACTGCTGCATAAGATTCTCCTAGAGGGACTTCCCTGGTGGCACAGTGGTTAAGAATCTGCCTGCCAATGCAGGGGACATGGCTTCGAGCCCTGGTCTGGGAAGATCCCACATGTCGCGGAGCAACTAAGCCAGTGCGCCATGAGCCTGTGCTCTAGAGCCTGAGAGCCACAACTTTTGAGCCCACATGCCACAACTACTGAAACCTGCGCACCTAGAGGCTGAGCTCCAGCAACAAGAGAAGCCACTGCAATGAGAAGCCCGTGCACTGCAATGAAGAGTAGACCCCACTCGCCACAACTAGAGAAAGCCCGCGCGCAGCAACAAAGACCCAATGAGGCCAATAAATAAATAAATAAATTCATTTTTTTAAAAAAAGAGAGAGACTCTCCTAGGGCTGCTATACGTTCCCCAGGCAAGTTCACGGTCACAGGAATAGACACCTGCTGATAAAAGGCTGACACCTATAGCAGGCAGGCGTCTGGCCAACCAGACAGCCTGAATGTTCAATCCTGGAGACCCACAAACCGCCAGCACTGGGTCTATTCTTTTAAAATATTAATTTGTGTTTTCTGATTATAAAAATAATAATGTGCTTATAGAAAACTTTGTTATAAAATTGTATTTAAAAAAAACACTGAAAGCATCTGCCAGCTCACTATTCAGAGATAACCTTACACATATTTTAGAAATGTTCTTTCTCTCCCTTTAGTCCAACCATTTTTCTAATTTTCTCCTTTAGGGAAAAAAAATTCATTTCTTCAGCCCATCTTTCCCACTTAGGTGGCTCACAGCTAACTCCCGATTTCCCAAAGAAAAGTGGAAGAGCTTATTTTGGTGGAATCGTATGACGGATGGCGGTGGTTCCCCGACAGTACGGAATTGGCACAGAATCAGTGCTGTGGACTGAACACACATTGGGGCTGGTCCCCTGCTAAAATGTGGAGCTCGGGCAATGATGTGTGATTTCAAGGATGACAGAGGTCTCCTCCTCAAATTGGAATTCCTTAACAACCCATTTGCTAATATCTACAATTCCATTGTGAGAATCATATTCTTGAAACCCAGACTCTGTCTGCACTTGTTAGAACTAAAAGCCCAGAAGAATGAAGTGGCTTTAAAGGCTTTGCAAATGTTCAAATGCATATACCCAGGGGAGGGAGGTGATACACACTAGTCACCATGGCTGTGACTGGGTCTTTCCTAAACACCAAAGGGCAGCAGAAAGGGGGGCAAATTTGAGAGCACAGAAGCCCAGGAGGATGGGTTGGGAGTGAGGATACAGCCAAAGAAGTAAATGCGGAAGCATGGAAAGACTGGAGACACCACAAACCAGCTTTACGTTTTCCCCCTTCTGGGTTATTTATATTTAAAGAGAACATACCAGAGAATCTGCCTCCAGTTCAGGCCCCAGTTAACTGTGTGACCATAATACGTAAGATAAAGGGGTTAGACCAGAATAAGTGGGGGGTTTTGGTCTTAATATACATCAGAATTATCTAGTAGCTTAGATAATACAGAAGAAAGTCACCTGCCACATCAGTAAACAGAGGATGTTGAGGCCATCGAGCCATCAGCCATTGGACACCCCCCCCACAATGTGTACCCCAAGGGATTCAGGATGGGAAAGAACAGGACACTTTTCCTACATAGCTGAGGGGCACATCAAAGGAATGATTTCCATGAGCCTAGATCCTTACACCTTCCCATACACAGAAAAGCACTAAATTCGTTAATCTGAGATGTCTGGTTTTCTTTAATTAATGGCAATCTTTTGATGTTCTGACTAGCTGGTCTTCGTTGCAAAAACTCCCATGTATCCTGGCTCCTCTCTTACCTCTTCTGATGGTCCCTCAGAGCTACCTGAGAGGCTGTGTCCCAGGCTTAAGTCCTCAGAAAGTCTGCCGAATAGAACATAATTCTCAACTTTTAGGTTGTGCATTTCTTCTTCAGTTGACAGCAGGTACTGTTTTTGGTTTTGTTTTCAAAGATCTGCAACAGATCCTCATATTCAGCAAGGTTTATTTTTAAAGACCCTTTTCTGTTTCAAATGCAGACTCTGCACAAGGGAGCCAAGCATCCTTGTATTTTCCTGGCCAGGTGAGCTGCCCCATCCACCTGCACACCCACACGCCTGCCTGCACATGGTGGGTCTGCACCCACAGACAGTGGAGGCTTCCTCGAGGCCACATCACAGGACAACCTCCAATGACAACACATGCTGTCATTGTCCTCTCTTCTTTCATCCAAGGGTTTAATGAAGAAGGTAGGGGACGGGCATCCCTCCAGCTGTGGGGTTAATTCTTGATTGGCCTTTTGAAAGCCTGAGTGTACGTCCCAGTGAGTACGTACCAAAGCTCATCCGTCAGGTAAAACACTCCATACGGCATCCATGAGGTTGTTCCTTTTCTCAGACTGTTGGAAATTCTTAAAACATTAAAAAGTCGTTTTTAAATGCAAAAAAGAAAAAAGCATGGCGGGGTGAAAGTAAATACAATGATAATTTATCATGTTGCCAAGCATCATACACCCATTCGGATGAGCTAATATCAGGTAATGAAGATACAAGATCACCTTCAAATCAGGCTGGGAACAGTGTGAGCGTAATCTACGGATTCATCTGATAAGCTCTGGGAATTCGCTGTAGCACGCATCTTCCAGAGTCATCATGACACATATATACACACATTAGGGAAAATGAGTCGCGTTCTCAGCAAGGTCAGCCTCGTAACTATTGGGGAATTTTTTAATCCATCCCTGCAGGCTCAGAAACACCCAAGAGCTTTCTAAAGTCTATGTAAATTTATATAGCCTCCTGTTGCCTCAGAAAGTGTCCATTTCACCGTAATTACTGTCTTAGCCTGAGGACACACACACATCCATTGTTATTTTCCCACCCCTTAAGTACAACTCCACTGGCAAACTCCCACTGATGACCTAAACCCCATCTGACTTTCATCAGTTGTGCTCTTCACAGGAAAAAGAAAAGCCAAGTTGAACTTGTGCAAGGTCAGCACAGATATGTCTTTGCAGGTGGTACATCATGTACACAAAAAATAATAGAGGTACAGTTTCTAGAAAATAGCCAGCTTTTATAGCTGCTGTGGGTTTTATAGAGGAATGAGTGTAAGAAGTCAACCGCTGGGCCATCTCAACATCTCATCAGCTATAAATAGGAGACCTCGAACAGTGCAGATGTTTGAAACATACAAAGAATCACAATCCAGGAAAAATGAATCAGGAGGCGGGCTTTCTGCACACCTGACCATATGGAAAGTGAGTTAATTTTACTCCGATTGCATTCCAGTCAAATGAGAGATTGTTGTTGCCAATGTGAAAAGCCAGAACCTCAGTCTGGCCTCAACAAAGCTATTGATTTATTACCAACCTTCGAAACTAAGGGGAAAAGTAATCTGATTCTGGGACCGAAGCCATACTTTGGTTACTGTAGGGGCAGGAGACAGCTGCTTTCGTGGTCCAGTTTGATGAGGACAGCAGCCTGCCATGGAGCTTGGAATTTCTACCATTAGGGATCCTGCATTTTATTCAGATATTGTATCTCCCTGGGTTCCAAAAGTCTTCTCTGTAATATCCCTAGGTGGGTATTTCCAGGGATGGGAGTTAACTACAATAAAAGACATTCATTTTGGGAAAGTCTTCCCTTGTTGAGTTGAAGCCCTTCCTGATTCTTTAATTCATTCTAGTCTTGCCCCTCTTGAGTATCACAGAATAAATCTATTGCCCCTTCTCCATGATGGTCCTTTAAAGATTGGAGGACAGCTAGCAAGTCTCCTCTAAGCCTTCTTGTTTCAGACTCAGACCCTTGAGCTTCTTCAACCAATGCTAAATGATGTGATTTCCAGGGCCATTATCACTTGAACCACTTCTCTCTGGACCTGATCATTAAAATATGAAGCCCAAGCACCAGGTGGGTACCGTCCTCCAAAGCCATCTGATCAGCACATCACTGATGTATTTGCTTTCCTTCTCTCAATGCTTTCTAAGGTCTGGTTAATATTTGGGGGTGACTATATTGCGGGTTCATACAGGGCTCTCAATAACTAAAAACCTCTCCTGTTTCTTCACATGAATTCCTATTAAACCAGGTCTCCCCCAACTTAAGCTTACAGACATAATATTCATCTCCATTAAACTTCCCTTGTTGTTACGTTCTGCCGAGATCCTGAGTCCTCATTCCTCTACTCAAGGGTCAGGGATTCCCTGTGGCTTCATGTCACCTGTGACATGATAAGAATACCTTTGGTCTCCTGATCCAAGTTGACAATCAAAATGAGGAACCCAAACAGAGGGGTTAGAGGTGACTTCAGGTGAAGAGCAGTCATCCACCTTCGAGCACAGGGGTCTGGAGCCAGGTGCGACTGTACCTGCCGTCACCTGGGCTCTGTTTCCATATCTAACTCACACGAGGTACCAGGAGGGAGTGTTTCAGATTCCCAGCCGAATCCAAGTATGGGATGCAATGGTTATCCTTCCTCCCTCTCTGGCTTTGAATTTCTCAGAGCTTTCTTGCTTTTCTCATTGGACAAGTGGACAGATTTTATTCCCTGGCGCTTCTGGAAGGAGGGAGCAGATTTGCTGCGTTTTCCCCGGCGCCCAGAGCGGGTGGCCCTTTGCATGGCATTCGAACATGGCTAGAAGGGCCGTTCTGGCTGGTGATTCTCGTGAGCTTCAGCTAGATCTAGGCCTTCCTGACCTTCCTCCTGCCAGGCTTGGCCACCCTGGGCCACTCTTCTTGAACTGGGAATCTACTTTCTTCCCTTGTTCCCTTTTGAAAGGTGGGCTCCTTGTGATGTAGCCTTGCTGCTTCTTTCGCTATGCCGCTCCCCTTGAGATTATGGTACCTCCTGGGGAGGGAGGGTTTCTGATCAATACCACCCCTGATCTAGGCAGAAGGGACCCAACTCTGGGCACCTATGCAGTGAAGAATTAGCCCTGGGACTTCTCTGGTGGTGCAGTGGTTAAGAATCCGCCTGCCAATGCAGGGAACACGGGTTCGATCCCTGGTCCGGGAAGATCCCACACGCCACAGAGCAATGAAGCCCTTGTGCCCCAACTGCTGAGCCTGTGCTCTAGAGCCAGCGAGCCCCAATATTGAACCTACATGCCACAACTACTGAAGCCTGTGTGCCTAGAGCCTGTGCTGCACAACAAAAGAAGTCACCACAATGAGAAGCCCACGCACCGCAATGAAGAGTCCCTTCTTGCCGCAACTAGAGAAAGCCCGCAAGCAGCAACAAAGACCCAATGCAGCCAATAAAGAAATAAATAAATTTATAAAAAAAGAAAACAAAGAAAAGAATTAGCCCTGCCTAGACTGAGGTCCGGCCTTTGCCCTGACTACTGGAAGGGGATCGCTGAGCCTCTGGAATGTCCTGCCTAGTAAGAGAGTCTTTGCTTGCCTGAAGGTTTTAGCCACTGCACCTCATGACAATATGATTTATGATGGGGACTTGGGACGCCAACCTCCTGAGATATTAAGCCAAGATCCAACAGGGGCTGGAGACTAGAGGTCAGCCACGGTGGGCAGTACCTGATAGAGGCTCAGGCAAAACCATGCCCGTACGGGCTTCCCTGGTTGGCAGTGCCCTGTGCCTCCTGCCATGCGGCTGGGAGAGGGTAATGTGACCATGACCACCACCCCTGGGAACAGGCAGGTGACAGGACAAGGCCCAGGGGCCACGACCACCAGGTTCCAATGTCCAGTTCCCAAGGGTCGAGAATTCTGAATTTGAACTTGGCCTTTGAGATAGTTATGAAAGTTTTTTTTCTTTTCAAAACAGCGAGATAGAATGTATTTTCTTGAGTTTAACAGGTTGTGAGCCTGATTTATTGCCTTTAAGTATACAGGCAGATGGTGTGCCTGTCTCTGTGCTCCTGCCCCCGGGGCTATGACATGTGACGCGTCCTCCGATGCTGGTGGTGAGAATTTTGCTTTCTGAGGCTGTTTCCTGAGGAGGGCATCTTTTAAGAGGGGCCGCTAAAGGGTAACAAAGGATCACGTCGGCCTCACCAGCTCCCACAAGAAACCAGGAGACGGAGGCCTTCCTGCTGCCCGGCCGAGCCCACCACCCTCGCTCCCCGGCCACATCAACCCGGTTCTACTCGTTAAGTAGTTTTCAGTTCCAGTTGATGTCTGGCCCTTTGCGCTTTGCACCCGCACCCCCACGCTCTGGCTCCAGAGCACCCTGCCACCCCACAGCCTGGCTTTGCGTGGAGGACCTACATCTTGATGTGACCAAAATGATGCTCAGCAAAGTTGCCCGACTGCGCCCATCCTCCGCATCCAGGTCTGCAGAGCTCTGCGCATGTCAGCTTTCACCAGCAGGTGGATGGTGAGAGCCGGGTCAGCGGGTGGGCCTGGGGGGGAGGGGGCGGGAGGGCATGTCACCCCACCCCACCTGCCCACCCTCTAACCCCATTCCCCCTACGTCCTCAACCCCCTCCCCCTCCCCCCTCCCCCCTCCCCCTCCCCTCCCCTTCCCCCTCCCCCTCCCCTCCCCCTTCCTACCTCCAGCCCTACCTGGGGCCAGCTCCGCCAGCAGCCTCAGGCCCCTCGCACGCCCCTCCACTTCCTCCTTTGCGACCATTTCTCAAACTTTAGGGTGATGACGTGCAGGGTGGGTGAGATTGGGTTCTTCCACGCACTCCTGCCACTAGCGGCGTGATTCTGGGGTGTCGAGCCCTCTTCTCAGGTAACAGGTGGAGGTGCTCCCACCGCCTGGGGCTCTTGCCTGGCACCCCAGGACCTGGAGGAAGTGCATTTTGCTGTTAGAAACATGTGAAACTCTGTAATCTCACAGGCTCGAGGCCTGTTCCTGCTACTGGCCCAATGGTGGGGGGAGGGGGAGGGGCCAGAGGGGACTTAGAAAAAAGTTACTATGGTGACAAGGAAAAAAAATAGAAACAAGAAAAGAAAAAGCGAAACATCGCCTCAATTTTCTCAGAATGTCTTAAAATGTATGTGGCAGGATGTTAAAATGGAATTTTTCTGCTTTTCTGCTGAGGCACCCAAAGGCTAAGAATAAAAGCATGTGCTGAGTGTCCCCACATAGTAAGTAGCAAAGTGGAGCATGAGACCTCTGCTCCGGGTGCCCGAGGTGGCATAACCAGGCACCCAAAACTCAGAGGACTAAAACACCTATTCTTTTGTCCCTCCAAATTTTGGGTACAGGGCATAGAGGGGATGGTTCACCTATGCCTCTAATGGCCAGGCCTCAGCTGCAGTCCCCAGAACGTCAGGGAAAGGGGCGGGAGGGGCTGAGATGGCGAATGGGGTCCCGCGACTGGGGCCTGGATTCTCCCATCAGTTTGGCTCCTGTGTGGCCTCTCCACACGGCTAGCTTGGGCTTCCTCACAGCATGGTGGACTTCTTACCCATCTGCTGAACTCCCCCAGAAAGCAAGCAGAAGATGCCGGGCCTCCTGAAGGCGAGGTTCAGCATCACCTTCACCTCCTTCAGCGGGTCAAGGCGCATCACGGGGCCAGGCCAGGCTGGACGGGGCTGGGCAGGAAGAGATTCCACTTTCCTGATGAATTGGAGCAAGATCAGGTACAGGGAGGGAAGGAAGTGATGAACATGATATACAGATTCTACCTGTGCAGGACTTGCAAAGGACGGCACTGAAGACTTTTTGCAAGTCTTAGCTCTGTAGCAGCCAAGGGTTTAAAATGTTTGAGGTTAGAAATTAGAGAGTTTCTTTGGAAGGAGCTGGAAGGCGGAGGCACTTTCTTCCCCTCTTTCTCCTTCACCTCGAGCCTAGTGGGAGGGGCTTCAGGGAGACATCATGGTGTGATCATCTTCCCAAGATTGCCTTCAGCACTCTCCCCAAAGTACAAGTCCTGGTATTTACCTTCTAGCTGCAGACACTTTAGTTAAGAAGCACCAGCCTTTGGTACACCTGTACCTCCCAGCATTATTCACAGCCGCCGAAGGTAGAAGCAACTCAAACATCCACTGATGGCTGAATGGATAAACAAAATGTGATATATACATACAGTGGAGTATTATTCAGCCTTAAAAAAAGGAAATAAATTCTGACACATGTTACAACATGGATAAACACAGAAGACATTATGCTGAGTGAAACATGACAGATATGAAAGCACACGTATGTGATTCCACTGATATGAGGTACCGATAGTAGTCAAATTCAGACACAGAAAAAGAGCAGTTGTTTCCAAGGGCCAAGGAGGGCGGGGATGGGGAGTTAATGTCTAACGGGAACAGACTTTCAGGTGGGTGGATGGTGGTGATGATTGCACGAGAATGTGACTGTACTTAATGCCACAGGACTGTACACTTAAAAATGGCTAAGATGGTAAATTGTTGGCCCCTGCCAGGAGGGATAACTGTGCTCTCTCCCCATCACCAGGACATCTCTAACTAGGGGAGAAGGATGGCAAGGAGTTCTGGGTCAGTTGTGTGGTCTGCATTGTAGAACCATCGGCCTCATCTATCATAAGCTGTGTAACCTGGTATCAAGAGCGCTGGGGTCCTTCATCAGTCCTCGGGGTGGGAAGGAGTTGAGGAGGGGAAACTGAGGAAAGTGCTGACCCAGCTGGTATACGTGGCTGGTCATGGGAGAAGAAGTCATTAGCTGAAGTCACTAAATCAGAAAGTACAAAATCAGCTATGAGGCAGGCTCTTGCCCCGCACAGGGTCTGTATCAGTCAGCTTTTGCATCAAACATGCTGTATAACAAACAATCCCCAAATTCCATGCTTACAAGCATTTACTTTTCTTGCTTCTGGGTCTGCAGGTTGGCTGGGTTTAGGTCAGTTTCTTGTGTATTTTTTTCTGGAACCAGAGTACAAGAAAGGAAGCCAAGGCCCACACACTCACATCATGTTCCCCACACGTTCTACCAGCGAAACAAGTCAGGTGCCCAAACCCAACATAAATGGGATGGGGATGTCTGCTTTGCCGACTCCATGAATATACTGTAAGTCCACATGTTGAGGGAACAGAGATGTGGTTAGACTAGAGGGAGGCAGTAAAGAATTGGGACAAGCCAACCAACCACAGGGTACAAACAGCAGGACAGGCGAGACCTAAAGACAGGACCATTCAGGCTAATCCAGTACAGAGCTACCCCCGGCACTCAAGGCCTTATTTGTGTAACATAAATTCCCCATTGGGCCTTGGTTCTATACTGTGTTTTTATTTCTTGGTGTGCAGTGGGGCCTGTGGGAAATGTTGATGCAAGAGGCTGGGCTGTGACCTTTCACGAGGGTCCGGCTCATTTTATGCAGGGAGTTGCAAAGGGCCAGGAACTGGCTCTGGGGACAGTCACACCCATGGTCCACAGGACTGACCACACATTGTGCTTTCTGGAAGGGAGAGAACCCTGAGAGACAGCCAGGGCCCAGGGTCCACCTGGACTGAGCGGGAACTGACGTACATGCCTCCGTGTTCTGTGCCGGGTTCTTACGTGACACTTACATCCCCTCGCCCTGTACCCCCAGCAACCTGCTGGAATTTCACTCCTTGGTACAGAGACTTTTACTATTTTTTGAAAGCTCTGATGATTTAACATTTAAAAGATGATTGCAACATCTTTCTACCACTTCTATCCCCAATACCCCTTCCTTCCTTTCCCAGTTAAAGTGCCATGTGAACTTGCCCAGCCCATCAGGCGGCAGGCGGGCGGAAGCACCATCCTGCACGTGGGGTGCTGGGCTGTCTCAGCCCACACACAGACAGGAGCAGCCACCCAGGTCTGCTGGATGCCAGCCCTTCTAGACAGTGTCACCTGTGCGCCCCCAGCCCATCCTAACATGACCTCGCGGATCTCAGGGTTGGAAGGAGGGAATGAGCTCAAGCTGTGCAGAGGTGGCTCCTGGGACTGCAGGTTCTGGGGGATGCAGGCTCCGCAGGTGCCTGGAGGCCACAGAGTCCCAAGTTTGGAGCTGTGTGTCAAGGTCAGGGTCAGACCCCCATTGTCGGGGAGGGGGAGCAGTCAAGGACAGTGCTGGGGGCAGGGACAAAGGAGAGAAAGGACCATCCTTGCCTCGACCCAGCCCGCTGCATCGCTCCCCACCCGGGCCCGACCTTGGAGGTGTGGAATCGCTCCTTCCTGGGTGCTGTGAGGCTCAGCGTGCGGGCCAGCTGTGCCGACCTTGCACCTCAGTCCTCAGACCGTGTACTTCACCCTGAAGGCTGAAGGGCAGCAGAGAGTCTTCTGAGAGCTGTATTTGGAGCCCGGAGGAGGAAGCTGTGTGCAATGCTAACGGTGGCTGAGGCCAGGCTTATCCAGAGCTTCCACTCCCACTGACACCCCTCCTGGACAGTCTCTCTCCAGCCCAAGAGGCTTTAAACATGGCTCCAATTCCTTGACACCCTCGCCTTGAACCTGGGCCGGGTGGTGCTGCTTCCACCAACAGTGCATGGCGGGAGTGAGGCTGCGTCGTGGCTTGAGTACACGAGGCAGGCTGCACGGTCCACCTCCCAGGGCGGCCTGCTGGGCTCTGCAGCTGCCATCCCACTGAACTTGGCCCTCCAGCCATCCCTCCCCTGTGCCAGACGTGCGTGGCCGTGACTGAGTGGTCTCAGGAGGCATCCACGAGCCGCCGCTGTCCAGCCCCCAGCCTGCGGAGTCAGCCCCAGGCGTGGCCCCAGGCCCCGAGGAGCAGGGACGAGCCAGCCCTGCTGGGCCTGTCGGGGTCGCCACCCCAATCACCCAGCCACATAAAATGGCTGTCTCACAGCATCAGTAACCAAAACACTGTCTCAGAGCCGGTGCTTAAAGTGGATTCACACAGAGAGCTTTACTGATTAAATGAGTGTTCGGCGACAAGAACAGAATTGCTTAGTGACTAGCCAGCTACGCGTGGCCTGGACGCCCTCAGCAGGACACAAAGTCCGGTGGGACAAGCCCAGTTCCCAGCCAGCTTCACTCATTTGCTCTGGGTTTTCCCTTCACGAGAGCACTCATTTCTCAGGTCTTTCCTGGCTTCCCCGAAGGCGGCCGGGCCCTGGAACAGTTCCCCGACGGGGTTTGGAAGGCGGGGGTGGTGACGGACTCCCCTTTGCTGCCGTTGCTTCCTAGAGCTGCCAGGAGAGGAGGGGATGCGCAGAGCTTCCCGCTACTGGGAAATGAATCCCAGCCCGACGTCCGTTTGTAAAGGTGTGGGTGGAGGGGAAGGAAAACAACTCCGCGGAAATGTACAGGATGACCCCTGGATTCACCTCAGAATTCAAGTCCTGTATGGGAACCGGCCACAGTGTTAGTGCTGATGGTTTTTCCAGCAGGAGGGAGGATAACTTACCCCCCCAGGAGCTGATGGTGCCCGTAAGCATTCGGTTTGCAGGCTGAGTTGATGCTCTGTGGAGCCCACAGCCTCGAGGGGCTTGGCGGGGCGGGAAGGAGCCTAAACGCCATCCACAGGCTCTCCCCATCTGGGATGCCACATCTGCCGGCTGTGTGACTCCTCCGGGCAGGCTGTAGCATATTTGTCCCTAGAGTTGGGGTGTCCACACAGCTACAGAGCAGCTCAGGGGTTAGGCTTCGGGTCTTCGATTGCAAGCAATAGACGGAGACTCCAGCTTAGTTAATGATAAAGGAAATCCACTGGAAGGAACAGGACCTAGAACTTGGGGCCAGTCTTACCTGTGAAAGGTGATTAAAGACGACAACATAGGTGATACGAACAAACTTTACACAACACATCATGATACAGGTGCTCCCAATTCTCAAGGTAAGATCCAGGGACCTGCAAAATGGGGCGGAAGCCTGGACCATTTCATAGCATAAGGAATGGTTTCCATTTACTGTCATCGTCCCCAGGCAGCAGTGACTGCATCCTGGCACTAGAAATTTGCTTCAATAAACCCAGCTACAATCGGCTGTCAGTATCCGCCAGTTCTGCATCTGCAAATTCAACCAACTGTGGATTGAAAATATTTGGGGGGAACATTCCAGAAAGTTCCAGAAAGTAAAACTTGAATTTGCCACACGCAGACAACTATTTCCATAGCATTTACTTTGTATTAGGTATTATGAGTCATCTAGAGAAGATTTAAAGTACACGGGAGGATGTGCATAGGTTATATGCAAATACCATGCTGTTTTATATAAGGGACTTGAGCATCCTTGGAGTCTGGTATCCACGGGGCTCCAGAACCAATTCCTGGTGGGTGCCAAGGGCTGACTGCACTGTCAGTCACAGAAATGAACTCCAATGACTTCTGTCTTTTCATCTCTGCCCCTTATTTTCCCCTCCTCCGCACAACAAGAGATTATGATTCAAATTCCAGAGGTGCTCCTGGGTTGCAAAGAGCTTCTTTGGTCTAGCTTGTGTCAAATGACTGTCTCTTAACTGGAGGAGGGCATAGAGCCACGAATAACAATTTCTCCCAGATCTATCTTGCAGGAGAGGAGTAATTCCATCCTCCCTCCACAAAATTGGGATGGGGTTATTGAAGAAGAATGGATGCTGGCTCTCACACTCCTAAGAGGCTCTGTACCCATGGAAGATGTTACTCTGCCCCTCCGTGAGAAATGCCCAAGACAACAGACAGAGGGGCTTCTCTTTGGGCCACGGGTGGTCCAGCTGGAATAAACCTTCAAGCCCGGAGGAGGCTGAAATTGCATGTTACTTATTACTTTCTGGGCTCGTTTTCATAAGGCATTTTTGCCTGAGCCACAAGCTTGATAGCAAAGGCAATAAAATTGGGTAATGCTGATGTAATGTAACAATATTGGGATGATGATGTCATCTATGTGGTAAATAAGAGTAGCTATTGAGTCATAAATAATCTTTTTATGGCGATCTTGAATAGGTCTGATACCAGATGTACAGTAAATACACTCGCTTTATGGAAATGCCTTTCCTTTGAAAAGAAGGGAAAATGGTCTATAATATAAAGTTCCGTGTGTGCTGCTCACATGGGCTTTATGTTGTGCTTATGATTTGCTTCGTGCTTCTTTAGTCCCCTAAATAGAACAGGCCTCGTTAGGCACCCCCTCGTTTTGTGGACATAAACTGAATTAGCAAAAACGTGGGCTCGACACCCAAATCTGAACTGAAGATGAGTTGCAGAGTCGATGAATGATATATGTCACTTCAGTAAGTCCTGTGTCCTTTCTTAGACCTGTGATTTTGAAGAGAGCTCACATTTTCTCTCCCTGAGCATCTTCGGCTTTTCTCTTCTGAATTTTGAAGGCAGAATTTAACAGACTTCGGTCCACGCCACCGTCTAAGCAGACTGAGACCTGGACAGCCCCCTCCAGCTGTGGGTCCTCCCCACCCTGTCCCCTCCGGGTCCCCACACAAGGTAACCACTCTCTCCAAGGCTGATCACCAGGCCCTGCTCCCTTTTACATGTTGTTATCTCATTGATACCTATTTTATATTTGTTGTTTTTAACTCTATACAGTTAAACTGGTTGATAAAATAGATACGACTACATTCACTATCGTAGTCTTTTTTTTTTAAGAACTTTTATTCAGATACAGTTGACATACAATAAACTGCATATATTTAAAGTGTACACTTTGATATTTTTTCTTCTTATTAGTAATGTATATATGGCAATTCCAATCTCCCAATTCATCCCCCCCACCTCCACCCCCACCCCCGCTTTCCCCACTTGGTGTCCATATGTTTGTTCTCTACATCTGTGTCTCTATCTCTGCCTTGCAAACCGGTTGACTTGTACCATTTTTCTAGATTCTGCATGTATGTGTTAATATACGATATTTGCTTTTCTCTCTCTAACTCACTTCACTCTGTATGACAGTCTCTAGGTCCATCCATGTCTCTACAAATGTCCCAATTTCATTCCTTTTTACAGCTGAGTAATATTCCATTGTATGTATGTACCACATCTTCTTTATCCATTCATCTGTTGATGGACATTTAGGTTGCTTCCATGTCCTGGCTATTGTGAATAGTGCTGTGTCTTTTTGCATTATGGTGTTCTCTGGGTATATGCCCGGTTATGGGATTGCTGGGTCACATGGTAGCTCTAGTTTTAGTTTTGCAAGGAACCTCCATACTGTTCTCCATAGTTGCTGTATCAATTTACATTCCCACCAACAGTGCAAGAGGGTTCCCTCTTCTCCACACCCTCTCTAGCATTTACTGTTTGTAGATTTCCTGATGATGCCCATTCTAACTGGTGTGAGGTGATACCTCATTGTAGCTTTGATTTGCATTTCTCTAATAATTAGTGATGTTGAGCAGCTTTTCATGTGCCTCTTGGCCATCGTATGTCTTCTTTGGAGAAATACCTTTATTTCTTTTTTAATGTCTTCAATATTTAACACATCTTAAGATGTAAAACAAAGATTTGCAGATTTTTAAAAAAATAATTTGTTTTTTGTTTTTTTAATTTCCTGCATGTGTCTATGACCTATGAAAGAGAAATGTTGGCTTTGAAAGTTGATGTCCAGCGGACTTCCCTGGTGGCGCAGTGGTTAAGAATCTGCCTGCCAATGCAGGGGACACATGTTTGATCCCTGCTCTGGGAAGATCCCACATGCTGCAGAGCGACTAAGCCCATGCACCACAACTACTAAGCTTGTGCTCTAGAGCCCGTGAGCCACAACTACTGAGCCCATGCACCACAACTACTGAAGTCCATGTGCCTAGAGCCAGTGCTCCGCAACAAGGGAAGCCACCACAATGAGAAGCCTGTGCACCACAATGAAGAGTAGTTGCCACTCGCCTTAACTAGAGAAAGCCCATGTGCAGCAGCGAAGACCCAACACAGCCAATAAATAAGTAAATAAATAAATAAATATATATATATATTTTCTTTTAAAAAGAAAGTTGATGTCCAGGGATATCCAGGGGCATGTTTTTTTTTTCAAGATGGCTTCACATGGTGAAAATTTAGTTCATTGTAAAATCGGGATTTCTACTGAGATCTTGTAGAAAATCTTTATAAACTCTAAGGGCCAGTGTAGGAAGAGCCCCCTATAAAAGCAGCAGGTTTGTCTTCCACAAAATAAATGATTTGGCCTCAGAGGGAGAGAACCCACATCACTGTTTCGCTGCCATGCCTCCCATTTCTGCTCTTTTCCTCTTCTCCCCCATCATCGTTCCCTCCCCTCCCCCACTCAGTCTGCTCCTGAAGCCGAAGCACTTCTGGGATCAGGAGAGCACACCCAAGACGTGCCTTCATGCTCTGGTAGTGGGACTCGGCCTGCTTCTCCTCCAAGGAGAACTTGCACTTTGACAAAGACCTACTCCCACTGGGGACGTTCGTGCACATGACCATGATGTTCAAGGACCTGGATGTGAAGGCAGGAGGGGAGGACATCTGAATACCCGGCTCAGGCAGCGGGGAGCTGGGAGGATAGAGGTACACAGGTTAAAAAAAGGCATCGTGATACCCCCAACCCTCTCTCCCACATCTCCACCGGGAATTCTGGTGCTGATAAAGAAAACAATATTTACTGCACCCGCAGTGGAGCAAGGCACAGAAGTAGGTGTTTAGTGGATCTTTCCTCATTTAACCAAAAACTTCTGTAGTGGGCATCGCTCTCGGCTTGTCAGC
This sequence comes from Hippopotamus amphibius kiboko, assembly GCF_030028045.1. Lineage (NCBI taxonomy): Eukaryota > Metazoa > Chordata > Mammalia > Artiodactyla > Hippopotamidae > Hippopotamus > Hippopotamus amphibius. Next base: position 134,020,388 of record NC_080189.1, on the reverse strand, counting down.
GAGGGGGCGGGTTAAATGCTCACTGGGCGGTACCTGCACCATCCTCCCAGCACACCTGCCTCCACACCTGCAGCCACTCTTGCCACGGCCCAGAGGCCACGTGGAACACACCTTGCAAATGCAAAGGGAGAGAATGCTTCTTGCTCCTAACGGGAATCACCTTCTCAGCAGCTGTGGCATTGTGGGGGTGGGGAGTGGAGTCGGGGCAAAACCATCCGTGCTTTGCTCTCCAGAGAACTATGGGATTCAGTTTTTGCTAGTTATCAAGATTCTCCCAGCAGATGAGTGAGGGAGTGACAAGTAACAAGCTACATTCTTAGCAGCTGAAGTCAGTAGCTGCTGGGCCCACGAATCTGTCTTGGCTGGACCTGGAGTCATGTGCTAACTTTGTGTGAGCTAGAAGAACTTGCTCCAGAAACATTTCCCGAGTTTCAATAGCATTTTAGCTCTCTATCAAATTCCAACTTTATCCGACAACCTTGGCTATGAGGAAAATGGGATTATACTTATCTCTGCTATTTCAGACAGACTGGCAGGAGTCCCTTCAATAAAATCAAGATGGCAGGGGGGCTGTCTTTTTGGAATTTTGATCCTGACCCGAAGTCAGATTTCTGCAGCCAAAGAGAAGCATCGGAGGCCAGCTCAGCTTGCTCCTGCTTGCCCCCAACAAAGGGAGCAAGAAAGACAGAAAGTGGGGCTGGAGTGGTGATGGGGGAAGGGGGACAGGAGGGAGGAGCAGAAGGAGGAGGCGGAAGAGGAGGGGGGAGGAGGAAGGGGGAGGGGAGGGTGGGGAGCCCAGCTACTTCCTAGCTCTGCAGCTGATGGACCAGGTGAAGCCACCTTTCTCCCCGTGGGGAATGGGGTTCTCCCCTCCATCCCCGCAGTGGCCACCGGCCTGGGCTTTGCTCAGGAGAGTGGACCAACCCTGACCCAGGGCAGCCTACATCAGCCCTCTTCTGGAAAGCAGCAAGGGGCTCACACCAGAATCCGGGCTTGGAATCAGGACTTGTTTTCCACTCCTCCCTGCCAGGGCCCTTCCATCATAATCCTGGACACCCCTGCGGAGTCCACCCCGCCTGTCTGTAAAGAGCTGGCTGCCGGAGGCCAATTTCATGGGGCTTTAGGAGTGTGGGCCAGCAGAAGGCAGGGCGAGGGCCGCAGCCTTCTTTGTCCCTGGCAGCTGAGCTGGGCTCTGAGCTGCTTCCCAGATGGAAAACACTCCACCGCCGGGCGGCCTCATAGGACCACCGGCCTGGCTTCAGGTGCAGGCTGTGGAGGGTAAACAGCCAGCTTGCTTCACTCACCCAAAGAGGAGGCCTTCTTGCCTTAATCCTGACCATCCCAGGGGAGGCTGGAACCAGGCACAGCTAAGCGGAAATAGAGGACCAGCCACATCATGGGAACACAGATATTTTATCCTTGATTAAAAAAAAAATTGCTCTGTACATGCTCTCCTTGCTGGCAAGAGTTTGCAGTTATGTAGTTACCTCTTCTAGTCTACTCTCCAGCAAAACCTCTAAAGTCTTATAATTAAGTACCAAAGAGCTAGAGCACATGAAACCCAGAAATTTAAAAAACAGCCGCCAAATACTTTCCCTTTAAGGCATGCCTCACACACAGGCATGTGAATTGCTGGGGATCCTGTCCAGATGCACATCTGTTTCGGCAGGTCTGGGGGCGCCCAAGATGCTGCATTTCTAATGAGCTCCCAGGTGAAACGATGCTGCTGGTCCTCAGATCACACCTCAAGGAGCGAGAGTCTCATGTGTGATGGTTTTGCGCGTAGAATATTGCAGGAACCACAAACTGTAAGATACGTTGATGTTTATTCCTTTGTCCACCCATTCATTCATTCAACGCTTATTCTTTTATTTTTTATTTTTTTAAATTTTTATTTACTTGTTTATTTACTGGCTGCATTGGGCCTTCGTTGCTGTGCATGGGCTTTCTCCAGTTGTGGTGAGCAGTGGCTTCTCTTGTTGCGGAGCACGGGCTCTAGGCAGTCGAGCTTCAGTAGTTGTGGCACATGGGCTTAGTTGCTCCACAGAATGTGGATCTTCCTGAGCAAGGATCGAACCCGTGTCCCCTGCATTGCCAGGCAGATTCTTAACCACTGCGCCACCAGGGAAGTCCTCAATGTTCATTTTTTATCTTAGTAAGGTTTTCCCCAGTTTTACTGAGATATGATTGATGTACAGCACTATATACGTTTCTGGTGGACTGCGTAATGATTTTTCCATATACTATGAAATGATTATCACAATAAATTTAGCTAACATCCATCTCATACAGATACAAAAAAAAGAAGGTAAAAAATGTTTTCTTCCTTCTGATGAAAACTGTTGGGCTCTTGTATCTGAATAACTTGCCAGTACACCATACGGCAGCGTTAACTATACTCACCACATCTGGCATTTATTGAGTATGTGTGATGTGACTTCTGTGCTAAGCCCCAGGCAAAGAGCTGACCCAAATGTAGACCTCAAGACACACCCAGGTGTTGAACCCTTCAACAAATTGACCTTGAGCATTTGGTGTAATAAGCTTTCCACTCAGAGTGGGCCCAGCGAGTGTAACAGCTTCGCTGCTCCAATGGAAAGGTGGAAAGCGGATGTGTCACCATCATTGAATCTCCTGCTCAACAGGAAATGCTAACTGAGGCTGCCTGTACTGAGGGGTGCTGGTCACTGTGCCGGGTACCGGACAGCTGATACAGCTCTAATCTGTGCACGGTGGCACAAAGCCACTCAACTGTGGTAGTAGGGGAGTCGGTAGAAAAAGTGAGAGCCAAACGAGGAGGGAGAAAAGGAGGAAAAAAAGAGAAAGAGGGGGAGGGGAAGAGGGAAAATGGTAAAGATTGACAGAGACAAGAAAAAAAGGAACTCTCATCCTGGTGAGCTGTCCTGATTATGTGACATTGTATTTCCTTTTTTATGATTATGAAAATATATATTCAGTGTTAGATACTTCAAGCAATGAAACATAGAAAAGTTAAAGCCGCCACAAATCCCACACCCCAAAGAAGAACAGTTCTGTGTATGCTATTCTGTGCCTTTTCTCTACACAAACAGGTATGAAGCAAAACAGAATCATCCCTGGTGGTCCAGCGGTTAAGACTCCACGTTCCCAAGGCAGGGGGCCTGAGTTCGATCCCTAGTCAGGGAACTAGATCCCGCACGCTGCAACTAAGAGCCTGCATGCCACAACTAAAGATCCTATGTGCTGCAACTAAGACCTAGTGCAACCAAATAAATATTTTTTAAAAAATAAATAGATTCACTCAATGCATTTCTTTTATTCACTAAATAATATATTGTAGACTTTTCATGGGTCAATTCTTTGGCTTCTACCTCAATATTTTAAAGTTTTTCATTATATTTCATCCTATGGTTTACCGTCTGTTATGTCACCAGTTTCTGATTGGTGGCCGTTTAGATGGTTTCCCTTTTTTCTACAATAAATAATGTAATAACCACATATTTGAACGTATATCTTTACATCCTTGATCTCCATAAAATAAATTCGAAAGAGGAATTACTGGGTAAAAGGCAATGACCTCAAATATTGCCAAACTGCCCATTACAAAGGTTGTACCAGTTTGAGCTCTGGCAAAACGTATGACACCACCAACTCTCAGGATGTTTTTAATCTCTGCTAAAGTAATAGGATTTTGCTACTGTTGACTTTCCTATGTCTCAGGGATGCCAAGGAGCATATTATTAGCCTTTCGTATTTCCTTCTTTTGTTGAATCGCCTGTTTGTATCTCCTTGCTTTATCTTTCTATGAAGTGGTTCTTTTTCTTATTGATGTATAAGAGCTTTTAATATTTAATGAATGTTCAATCTTTTAAAATTGCCATATATGTTGTAAATATTCTTTGCTTGAGAAAGCATTATAACTAGGTTAAATGCAAAGCCTTTATTTAAAGTTCAGATTCTGTGCCTATAATAAAGTATTGTACCGAGGATTAAATTTAAAAATGCACATAAAATTCTCACTACAGGGCTTGGACTCAGCAAGTGCTTCAAAGTCACAGTTTATAAGCATTGCTTGCAGATTCCTTTACAGTAACTTTGACACATGTATCATTTCATCAAATAATCCTAATACTTTCTGCCCTTGAGATTGAGCTAAGAAAGGTCTTGACTGTAATTATATTCTCTTGTTTATTTCAGGCCTTTTTTTAAAAAAAATGAGTCTGTGGGACTTTCTAGGTGGCACAATGGTTAAGAATCTGCCTGCCAATGCAGGGGACACAGGTTCGATCCCTGCTCCAGGAAGATCCCACATGCCTCAGAGCAACTAAGCCCGTGTGCCACAACTATTGAGCCTGTGTGCCACAACCACTGAAGCCCACATGCCTAGAGCCCATGCTCTGCAACAAGAGAAGCCACCGCAGTGAGGAGCCCATGCACCACAATGAAGAGTAGCCCCTGCTCACCACAACTAGAGAAAGCCCATGTGCAGCAACAAAGACCCAATGCAGCCAATAAATTAATTAATTAATTAATTTAAAAAAAAGAGTCTGTGTCCTTTGCTCTAATGATCACTCTGCATACACCCTCCAATCCATTACTTTCCTCCCTCTTTCTTTGTCCGACTGGTCTTCTCTGGTTGAACCTCACAGTTTGACCTGTGTTCACACTCACCTCCTGCTTTTCTCTCTCCACCCTGCAGCTCCCACCCCACTTTGATCAGAACTCCTCCAAAGGGTTGCCTCTGTCTCCTTCTCTCTGCCCAGCCCACTCTGATCAAACTTTGCCCCATTTCCAGCACTCCGCACCCCAAGCTTCCAACCAACCAGATACTCCGCCCACCATTCATTTTACTCAAGCCTCAGCATCATCTGACAGAGCGCATCTCTGCCTCTTCAGATCCTCTCTTCATTTGCCATCTGGGTCATTACTTTCCACGTGGTCTTCCTATCTCACCAACAGCTCTCTCTGGGTCTCTGTGCTGCGTTTTCCTCCTCTTTCCAAACTGCTGCATCATGGAGTGTCCTGAGCTAACTTCCTAGACCACTTGGCTTCCTGCTCCACGCTCACAGCCTAGGGCATCTCTTCCAATCCCCTGATTTTAAATACTGTGTGTTATTATGCCTCCGATATTCACATTTCTAGTTCCAATTTCTCCCTGAAATTCAGACCCACATATTCTATCAACTAACTATCATCTCTATTCAGATGCCTAACAGGTATCTCAGATGTGATATGGGCCAGACCAGGGTCACCATGTACTGTTGTCCAGCTTGTGCACTGCTTAAGGCAGCCAGCCAAGGAAGCCCGATGGACATCCAGCCCACGTCCGGTTTCTTAAGCCTTGAGCTCTGGTGTGGGCTCCAACCGCACAGCAGAGGCAGTACCTTCCATGGTGTGCCTTTCTAATTCTCTCAGAGTTGCCTCAGAGGTTAGCTGAGGCCATGGCCAAAATACATCTTTTGATTTCTCTGCAGCTGTAACCTGCTACTCTCAATATACAGCACCATTCAATTGGGTAAAAGGAGGAGAGGAGGAGGAGGGGAAGGGGAGGGGGAAGGGAGGAGGAGGGGAGGGGAAGGAAGGAGGAGGGGGAGGGGAAGGAGATGGGGAGGAGAGAGGGAGGGGAGAGGGAGAGGAGGGGGAGGAGCCTGGAGAGGGAAGGGGAGAAGAGGGAAGGAGAGGAAACTAGCCTCCTTATTTCTGCCTCACCCAGTCGGATTCCCAAATGTACCCTGAATCTGACCTCTTGTCCCTCCCCTTCTGCTCCACTAATGGTCTAAGCCCCTATTATCACTGGGCTACTGCACAGCCTCCCAGCTGGCCTCCTGGCCACCAACCCTGCCCCTCTGCACAGACAGAAGCGAAGACATATTCTCTCATCAATCACCTGCTTAAGTACCTCCAGCATCTTCCTGACTCAACCAGAATCAAACCCAAACCCTTTCCTGCAGATTAAAACTTTCCCACTTACTCTTTCACCTCGGTCGGTACCCAGGGCTTGTTAAGCTGCGGCCACACTGGACTCCTTCCCCGCTCAGATACACCAGCTTCTGGCCACCTCAGGACTTTTGCACTTGCCAAACCTTCTCCCAGCTCTTCACACAGCCACTTCCTTTTCAGTATTCAAGTCCAAAGTATATGTTACCTTCTCAAAAAATATCCTTCCTTGACCAAAATGGCTAAGAGTGCTTCCTTCCCTACCAGCACTTTCTGTCGCGTTTCTCTAATTCATCTTCTTTATTGCGTCGCCCTCCTGAGATTACCATATCCACCCCTCTGCTTCCCTGTCCTCAGCCTGTCCCACCACCGCCCACCAGGTGCATTTTAAAGGTCCAAGATCTCTCTGCCTTGTACCCGTCCCATCCCCGGTGCTGAGAGCAGGCGGGCACCCAGCGGGCTCTTGGGGAGTTGACTGATCACGTGGCCTGATGGGGGGCGGAAGGGAAGACGATGTAGACTGAAAAGATCACAGGTAGACAGAGGAAAGGAGAAAAGAGGAGAACCAAGAGAGGGGAAGGGAAGGCGGCAGGAAAATGGAAGATGGGGCGCAGACTGGGAGGAGAAACCGCCCGTACGTAGCAGGACCAGGAGAGAGGAAAGATGGGCAGAGAAAATGGGGTTGTTCTTTGCCACCAGAGTGAGATGCTGCAGAACTGGAGCCGCCCCCTCTGCGGAGGCCCCTCCACCCCCGTGTGCGGAGGGGGCTCACAAGCGCCCCCTGCAGGAAGCAGTCCCACCCTACACCTGGGAAGCAAGCGGCTGCACCCGTCTGTGGCCACTAGCGCTTTATTCTGCCCCCAGTCCAGGGGAAGCCCCCAGATAAGCTCAGTCGGGGGGAAAAAAGGCAAGGCTGTTAAGCGCTGAGTTTATGTGGGGCCTCACACGCTTACTCCACTGACATTCTAGCGGAGTTTGAAGCAAGTCTCTGTCTCTGCTTCCTCCCACGTTCCCCTCGCCCCGCCCCCTCCCCCTCCCCTCTCCCAATTGTACGGAAGCGTTGAGAATAGAGCACAGTGGCATCCTGCCTGAAGACAAAGAAAGGCCCAGAAGTCCATGAACTCAGCCTCCCAGCAGTTTTTTTTCCAACTTCTTACAATGTCTTCTCATCCGCTGAGGGGTGGAGGCGTCTACCGGCTGAATGTGCATCTTACGATTTTAAAATTAAAACCTTTTCCCGCAGTCTTCGAAAGTATTATATTCCTGAAAGGACAAAGAAGGGCATGGGACCTCCCTCCCTAGAGAGACCCCAGGTGAGATCTCGCCCCACCCCACCCCCAGCCGTCTCTGTAGTGACTTCAGCTCCAACACTCAGCATTACATTCAGTAAGACTACCATCAGCAATCGTTCACATTAGTGATTCAGGATTAACCTACTCAGCAGGGCCACTGCTCAAGGCGCGGGTGGCTTTGGTGGGGAGGAGGAACAGAAAGGGATGCAGAGGGTGTACAAGTATCCGTGCAAGCAGCAGAAATAGATGCTGGAGCAAGTACCACAAATCCACCGCCACCCCCACCAAGTGCTTTCTCAGTGCTGCTCCTCCTTGCATTTGGGGACCCCAGCGGCACTAGGGCCACGAGTCAGCACACCCCGCTTTTTATCTCAAAGCGACCTCAGGCTTGTTTCTGTGCCCTCTGGAGACAGACTGGCACGGCAGGCAGAAAATGACATCAACAGGCTAGTCATTCAGGGGGGCTCTCTGCCAGCTTCCCGTCTGTTTAAACTATCGAGGCTTTTCCCAGACACAGGATTTTGCAAAGCCCACCTGGACAAGCTCTGGGAGATTCCCCCGCCAGCCTCTGCCACGTGTCATCCGTGGGTTTTATTTTCCCCACATTTCTCCTGGGAACACCAGGACGCCGGGTTCCTTTGAATCGGATGTGAAATCCTGCAGGACCTCGTTAGTTGAACCTTGAAACACAGTGAACACAAACCCTAACCTTGTATGGTCTTAAGCGAGGGAAATGATTTGCAGGACACAGAGCAGAGACGGCCCATATAAAACTTATTTCGATGGCAGGGACTCAAGCGAGCTGTGCAGGAGGCCACACGGTTTACAAAGGAGAGGTCTGCTAATTGCACAGCAGGGCTCAGCTGATGGCCCACAGCCCAGAGCATATATTTAGCTAGATTCCCCATCCCCGGTCACCAGGAGTTCCAGACACACAGTGGAAGATTCTTTCCGTCCCAACGCAAAGTCGAGGAGGAGAAGAGATCAAAGTTGTATTTCTCTGAAAGAGAACCCGCTCTTCCAAGGGAGGGCCTGATGGTCAAATCCGATCTTTGTCTCACCTCAGCCACCTAGAGAGTTCACATCCCGTCTCTGAAGGGCTCTCCTTCTCTGGATTCCAAGTTGCCAGTGATTCAAGAACTCTCTCGGCAATTCGTTTATTGATGTTTATAATTTGTACAAAGTTTCCCTTGCTCAAGTTCGAGGGATCTTGGCATGGACAGTCTCTTGTTTGTTCATCGGATCAGCTCATTTGTCTTTGCAAAAGGGCAGCGTTCTCCTCCTCCTACGTCACTGGTTCCTGGTGGATATGGACGTGACAGGATCTGTCTCTGGCGCCTGCCTCCCCTCTTTGATGGTTTGGTGTGTTCAGCTAATCACAGTCAGGGGTCCCCTTCCTCCTCCTCTGGTCCCTGGGAATCCTTCTGGAAGCTGTGTTCCCTCTTTCCAAGAGGGTGATGCTCCCGGAGAAAGAGGGCAGTCCCTTAGCACTGGGATGTGTTCAGGGCAAGAATCGGTGCCACCTCATGCCTTGGTCCCCCCGCCCCCCCAATCTCACTGCTCCCTTGACCTCCACGCTCCCCTTTGCTTGTAACTTCACGTCTCTCTGACTAGCTTGTGCCTTGGTTTACATCTCATTTCCTCTCTCCCTTCTCAGACTCACAGCTGCAACAGAAAAAATACTAATACAATTATTTACCCATTTGGAATGCAGTGAAGTTTGATGAGGGGACCAGAGAGCCTCATCTATTCCAGGCCTTTGGGATAAAGTCGAGTGGGAGGCTCTGGGGAGGGGGTGGTGTAGGAGATGTTATCTCTCATGGTCAGGCTGATGGGCATAGAGAGACATGTATTTTGTGTTGTAGAATGTAATCAGTAGCCCCACTAGGAGGAAGCAGGGTTCTTTGGAAGAACGGCTGCTTCCAAGTAGAGGCAGGAAATAGGCAAGAGGAGCAGAGATGTGTTGTGAGAAAAGGAAGCGGAGGCTGATGGGTCATGTGAAAAGGACATAGGAGCCAAAGCGGAAGGCCTCCCAGTGGCTAAAGATGGAGAAATAGAAGAATTAAAAAAAAATTAGTAAATGCAACTGATTGAAACACATGGAATACGTAAAAACCCATGAATCCATCATCATTATCATCTAAAGAGACAGACTCTCATCTCCCACCAAAAAAACAAGCAAACCAACCAACCAACCAACCAAACACACACAACCTTGGGACGCCACTGGGATTAAATAGGGCATCAAGTGCTTCCTCTGAAAATGAGCCCTAAAAAGGGAAGAATTAAGCATTTATCCAGCCCTTCCCTATGAGCTATATTCAAGAGTAATGAAATAGTCCCCATGAATGAAGTAAAATCACTTTATGGAAGGAATCTCACTAAGGGATGCGAAAAGGTAATGAAATTGTAAAAACAGGCTTTTGCAACTTCTAATGAAATGATTGATCAAGCCATTCTCGCCAGTGAATGATCCTCACATGAAGGGCTGGGGAGGAATTTGACAACAGATGACTGGTTGAGCATCCCAGCAGGTGGGCAACAGGACCCCAAGCACTTGAGAACAGAATGCGCTGTGGACCGCCCGGCACCCCCTGTGAAAGCTCCTTACCAAATCAGGCGTCCAGAGCTAACTTCTAGAGACAGGGGAGACAGAACCTAAAAGAAGAAGGTGAATGAACCGCAAGGAAGGAAGCAGACAACTGCAGAAAGTGGGGCGTTCCACAGGACCGTGATCCTGTTTCCGACATCAGCCCGTGGCATACGGGGCCGGGGGCAGAAATAGAGGCTTCTCTAGTTTAAAAGAGAATTAAGAGACACAGCAACGTATTTTTGAGTAACTTTTAGTGGAGTATCATGTGAAAAACATGGAATTACCATGCTGTACACCTGAGGCTAATATAACATTGTATGTCAACTATACTTCAATTAAAAAAACATACAATACCATTCCACAAACAAAATGAAAATAAGCCATAAATAATAGAATTATGGCTGACCAGGCAATTTACAGAGAAGTAACTTCAGGTGGTAGACAGTGTGTTATAGCATCATTAGTAATCCAAGAAATACAAAGAAATCAACCCCCTTTTTAAAAAGAGAGAGAGAGATGTAACAATGAACAGCTATGTGTAGACTTAATTTGGATCCTACTTAGAACAAATCAACTTCAAGTACAAATTTCAGACAGCTGAGTGAATTTAATCACACCCTGGGAATAAGAGGACCCCAGGAACTACTCTGTAATAATGGACTGTGGTCATATAAAAAAAAAAAAAAAAAAAAGTCCTTATTTTTTAGAGATACATCCAGAAGCAAAAGTGGGGAAATGATACCATGTCTTCGTATAAAGGATTCGTTCCACTGTCATCTCTGCTTTTGAGTATGTTTGACATTTTCACCATGTAAAAACCTTAAACGTCGAGAGGATTTCAGGTGAATCTAAACCTTATTGTGAGAGCTAATGATTAGAGTACCTCGTCTTACATTCTGCATTCAATATTAAATGAGAGGTGCTTGGCTTCTAATTCTCAGCCTTTTGCCTATGAATTCTAATGGTGAAGACCATCTAGTCATCAAAATTACAGTGAAAAGCCAGAATTCTAGAATATCACTAAACATAGTGCTTATTGGACAGGCTTATAGAGCCCTTTTTATGACTTTGCAGGCCTCAGTAACTGTTAAAAAATATTCTTAGGGGGCTCTACAGATACGGCGAGGACAGGAAATTATGTGTGGGGGGGGTGGGGGGAGTTTAAGAGGATGTCTTGTAGGGATGGAGTCCCCAGTTTCAGAGGGACACCCACACCTCATTCTCCTGCTGAGCTGGGGCACTGCCTGGTGGAGCCCCGGGGCGGGGCGGGGGCGGGGGTTGGCTGGGTGTGTTTCTGGGTATGTGAGACCTACGTACTGTCCAGTATCTACTTCCAGCCACGGGGGGACTTCACGTCCCTACTTCCCTGGAGTTCCCCACAACCACAACTTATTCTGGCTGGTGGACGTGAGCAGAGATCACCTGTGTCACTTCCAGGAGGAAGCATTTAAGAGGTGATGCCTGGCTCTCCAGTTCCTCTTCCCTCTGGTGCAAACACAGCCACCAGAGATGACACCACCCACCCAATGACATCACAGACCAGGGAGGAACCCCACCCCAGCTCCATCTCTCTCTCCCTCTCACAAGCCACTGAGGTTCGGAGGGTTTTGTTACTGCAGAGTAACCTACCTGATACTTTCTAATATGGAGTATGAAAATGACATGGGCACTGTTGCTTTTTAAAAAATGTCTTATGTTTGTTTACTTTGCATGTCATGTTTTACTACTGTGATATTCCTAATTAATGAGGGTTTACTATGATGAGCTTTACTTTATTCACATTATCCTATTCCATTCTCACCATAAGCTATCATTAGCATCTGCATTTCGAATCTGAGACAAGCAGAGGCTCAGAGAGGTTAGGTAGCTTGCCTAAGGTCACACAGCGGGTCTAAAGCAGAACCAGGACCAAACCCAGGCAGCTCAATTCTAGAGAGCAGCACTAAACTATAATGCTCTCTTTGTACTCTATAAGACTCCCATCTCTTACATTTGCAGGGATTCTGTTCCTGCTCAAATTGGCTTTTTAAATGCTGGGTTGTTGTTGTTGTTTTTAAGACAAAACAACTACTTCAGAGAGCAGTTCAATAAAACAATAACTTTGAGGGCAAGTCTCTGAGGCTTGCAAATAGTTTGTTTCACTGTAGCACATATAACAACAATACACTTTTCCAAGAACAAAAACCAAAACCTCCTCACAAATTGCTCTGTTTATTAGAGAAAAACTTTCCTCACATCACTTCTAGCTGGATAAACAATCACGTTGAAGCCTCTGAAAATTTCCCAGAAGTTTCTGTTGGAGGCCGGCTCCATGGGCAGCTCTCCCCCAGTGAAGACTGCTCTGCGTGGGAGAAACTAACCTCGGTTTGACCCCCAAATCCGCAGGGTCCTTCCTGTTTTCCATCTTTTTGGGGCTACATCTCCTGAGTGCACTGTGTGTTTGATACTTTTCTAAGTGATTCACAGTGTTGATCCTGACAGGAACCCTACAAGGCAGGCCCTGTTATTAGTCCTTCTTTCACAGATGGGGAAACTGAGGCACAGAGCAGTTAAGTACCTTTCCCAAGGCCACACAGCTGGCACACAGCAGAACCAGGGGATGACCAGGCAGCCTGGCCCCGTTCCAGAGCTCCTCATCACAACAGTGCCCTGCCTCATTCCCCCCCCGCCCCTGCCCCCAGGTTTCCAGGGACCTCCCCCCGCCCCACTCAAGGCTGCCTGGAATAAGGCAGCAGGCCACCCGCCACCCTTCAGAACCCCCCACCCTCTTCCTTCCCGAGTCATCCTTGATTCCTTTTTACTTCACTCTCCCACATCAGCAAATTCTACGGGCTTTACCTCCAAAGCAGACCCCAGGCCCATCCACTCCTCACCACCTCCCCGGCTCTCGCCACCATGGCCACCATCATCCTTCACCTGAAATATCACAACAACATCTCACCTGCTCTGATTCCACTCTTCCTCTGATACTGCTTCCTCCACAGCTGCCAGAAAACATACATCACAACCCATCGCTCATCTGCTTAAAGTCTCCTCCACCCCACCACCCCCATCCAGTCATGAGCTAGACTCTCACCTCCCTGCCTTTGCCACCCTGGCATCCTTAACCCACCAATAGCAGGCTGAGGACATCTCTCAGTAATCTTCCCAGGCTACCCCTACCTGGAAGTCAGTGAACGTATCATCTCCAATGCTCGGGGTGGGGGTGGGGGGACATATACAGAAGACATAGTACACATGTAAGGTTTCTTGTATTTTACTGTAAAATTTCAAGGGGATTTTGCATTTAGCACTACAATACATTGAACCATCAGCAAAAACAGGTGACCAGGTGCTCCCTGTCTGGCTCAGTGAACCTGGAGCCTGGGATCGTGTCAGGTCACATCACACACCACCTGGGGACAGTCTCCTGCTTTTATTCTGACTTCAGGCTGGTTATTGAGTTCACTATTCTCCCTCCACCTGAAGTGTACAGAGGTGAGACTGTGATCAGGTCTTTGGGACCAGGCATCGGGAAGCCCGGACCGAGGGCCCTGCTCAGCCAGCATGAGATCTCCTCCAGACCCTTAAGGAGCCTTAGTTTTCCCTTCTGAAAAAGTAGGGTCAGACCACCAACCCCAGCCAGGACCAGAACTCTGTGGTTTTTATATACTCTTCCTGTTGGCCTCTATCCGCCAGTAACGTTCGTGACTATTCCTCCTCCAAAAATGTCCTTCTTTCCAGAAAGACATACAGAAACAATTAAGAGCATATTTTAAACACACATGAGATCTGCTCATTTATTCCCCTCAAGGACTGCATCTTTTGAAGTAAATGGGGGTAAATCAAAGAGCCAGAGAGGTAGTTTCTACCTAAAAACAACAGCAACAACAAACTTGGACCCAAATTATAAGGCCACCTTTCAGGGTGGAGTGTTTCCAGGGAGTGATGAGATTAAGCTACGATTTAATTTTACTCTGGAGCCTCCTTTTAAATGACCTGAAACAGGAAATTAGAATTACTGAAAAGAAATTTAAATCCTTAAAAAAAAAAAAAAGGAAGAACATAATCTGTCATTGTTTAAACATTTCTTCTGTGGTTTAGCATAAGTTTCCAAGATTTATATCTGCAGATTGTGAAAACTTCTTTCTCATGGTCAGAAATCTCATCACCTCATCCCCTGTAGAACTATAAAGCTATTTTCAAGTAATTGGACAAAGAGAAAACAAAGATGTAATGAAGAAAATGAGTTTGTGTTTACGGACTGATGGAAACAATTATTTTCCTGGTATTTAGTGGAAAGAATAGTCAGTGGCACTAATACATCAGAGTAGTTTTGGTTTAATGTAAGCAGTGTGACATCAAGAGGAAAACAAAATTTGGAGACAGGTTTCCCATGGAACAAAATATCAATTAATGTTATATTAACAAGTCTCTTTGCCTAATCTAAAAAGCTACGTTCTCTGCTTGACTTTTCTCTTGCTCTGTGTTCCTGAAATAATTTATTTCGCACTGTCCACCGTTTTTAGCCCCATTGGTTACTTCTGTGGATAAGATCCAGAAAATTGGGTGTTTCTTCTGGTAACTGGATCAAGATCTCCCTTTCACTCATTTCATGTTAAAGCATTTCCTCAAGGTAGTTGTTCATTTATTCAGTCACCTAACAAATACTTACTTAGCACCAACAATGCCCCCAGCACTCCAGCACTGAGAAATGCGTTCGAGGGAAGGAACCATTCTTATCTTCCAAGGATTTATGATCTAAATTTTGCCTCAGGAAGACATATGAATCCTGAGTTACCAAGTCATGTAATTCAATCCCACAAGTATTTATTGAGAGTCCACTATGTGCTAGATGCTGGGAATACAAAAATAAATGAGATGCCATGGAAGTCCCAGGTCAATGGGGAAACAACCCAGGGCAGGCAGGCAGTTCTGCTCCAGTGAGCTCAGATCCATGATACAGAGATATGCATGTTGTGGAGAGAATGTGGAGAAACCCAGAAGGGGAATATGCTTCATTCTGCCTGGAGGAGCCAGAAAAGTCTTCCTAGAAGGGGTCACCCTGTTCAAGATATGACATCTCATCAGGAATTTGCCAGAGGGACATGGTGATGGGTTGGTTACCAGGCAAAAGAAGTAGGGCAGGGAGGGAGCACGGTCCACTTGGAGAAGGCAAATTACTCCTCACGTCTGGAGCCTCGGCAGCAGGTGGACAGCACAGCCAGGCGAGGCTAGGCAGGGTGGCCAGGGCAACTCATGCAGGGCTGGGCGCTCCTTACCAAGGGGGTTGATTTCATCTTACAGTCTCGGTGATTGGAGCCATTGAAGAGTTTAAACAAAGGTGTTATATGATAAGATCATTAAAACAGACGTCACAAGGGGGACAGCATGAATGGCCATTGCCTGTTGGAGTTCAGATCGCAGCCCCATAGCCTACGGGCTGTGTGTCCTAACTCAAGTGACCCAAGCTTTTTGTGCCTTGGTTTCCTCATCTGTAAACATGAAGATGAAAGGTATACAGAGGAACAAGGAGTGAAGACAGGAAGTGCTTGGGAAGGGGTCTGGCGTGTAGTAAGTGTTCACTGGGTGTCACCTACTATCACTGGTAAGAGTAGTATCATGGTTTTAGTTGTTATGTCACTTTAGCCTTTTGTCACAAAGAAAGTGCGATTTGAGCTAGAATTCCTATCCAGGGAAGAAGAGCCCATTTTTTCTCTCTGGGCTTTTTTTTTTTTTTTTTTTTTTTGGCTGCATTGGGTCTTTGTTGCTGCGTGTGGGCTTTCTCTAGTTGCACCGAGTGGGGGCTCCTCTTCATTGTGGTGCACAGGCTTCTCAGTGTGGTGTCTTCTCTTGTTGCAGCTCGTGGGCTCTAGAGCGCAGGCTTAGTACTTGTGGCGCGGGCTTAGTTGCTCCACGGCATGTGGGATCTTCCTGGATGAGGGCTCAAACCCGTATACCCTGCTTTGGCAGGCAGATTCTTAACCACTGCGCCACCAGGGAGGTCCCTCTCTGGGCTTTTGATGAAACAGTCACAGCCAAGATGGGGGTTGAGTCTTGGCCTCCTACCGCATTGCCTGGGTTCTGTGAACCCACTCTGTCTCCACGGTGCAGCACTGAGATGTGGTTCTCAAGCAGGGTTCCAGGAGGAACAGCACCTCCTGTTTGACAGGCTGAGTCTTCACCAAGACCACCAAGGGTGGATCCAGGAAGGACCCTACACAACTCAAAGTCTCTTTCTGTGGTCCTACCAGCACTTAAAGTCAAAACTGCAGCTGGAACTCAGGGGTCCTGCAGCCCAGTTCAGCTTTCTCTGTCACTCCATGCGGGTGGGATCTCAGAGAGGCCCTAGCCTTGTTAGTGTTTTATTGTCTCCTGAGAGATCATCCACCTGGCCCGGAGGATGAGTGCTCTTCGTCTGACTCAGCATGGGGAAAACTCTTTTTCCCAGGTCCTCCTAAGACATCGTTCTCCTAAGACACCTGTCTCTTTGAAAGAAAGGAAAAACAAGCATCCTTCGCCCAGAAACTTTGGATCCAAAGAGTCTCTCTCAAGTCCTTCCAGTGACCCACGTGGAGACTCTCCCTCCTGCCCCCTCTGACATTGACCTCTGTGACTTTCTCTCTTTTTTTGTCCCCAACCATTTGTTCCCTCCATTGCTCCTGGAGCAGTTCGTCCCTGGAGAGTTTCTCCAGCCCCATCACAGAAGCCCCGCCCCCCACCAGGAGATGCAGGCCCAGACATCTCCACCCACGTGACCCATGTGAGACAGAAGGGCAAGGGGTGGATTTGTGGCCTAGAAAACCCCCTGGTTTGGGGACTTTCTAGGTGGCGCAGTGGTTGAGAATCCGCCTGCCAATGCAGGGGACACGGGTTCGATCCCTGCTCCAGGAAGATCCCACATGCTGCAAATACTGAAGCCCGTGCACCTAGTACCTGTGCTCCGCAACAAGAGAGGCCACTGCGCCACAACGAAGAGTAGCCCCCAGTCTCCACAACTAGAGACAGCCTGTGAGCAGCAACGAAGACCCAAAGCAGCCAAAAATAATTAATTTAAAAAATGATAACACGTTAAAAAAATAAAAATGGAAAAAGAAAGCCCCCGGTTTTCACACATCCCAACAATGACCCTGGGTTTTTCCTTCTCCTCCAGAAAGACTTTTGACAATAACGCTCCGTATATTAGCAACAGGCCTGGCCCCAGTTTTATGGTTGAGCCGGGTTCTGTTTGTCCTGGGGTGCATTCCATTCTCCATTTAGTTTGGGACAAACCAGACAGGGAATGCACCTCGAACATAACAAAACGCCACTCTCAGGAGGAGAGAGACTGAGGTCCAGGCCTCTGGCCAAATTAAATTCACTCTTTGCTACCACCACCTCCGGATTATGCCTCACTCATTAACTAGTTGTTCTATTCAGCTGAAAAATGGTAGAAAGGCAACGGTGGAAGCCAAGCCGTAGCTTGAGGCAGCTTTGTGGTGGTGGTCAAGTCCCCCGTGTGCAGCCAGGAATGAAGCAGCCAAGGCCGTGCCCAAGAGCCCTGCTTTTTTTATAGGTTGTAGAGAAATGATTGAATAATAGATAAACATCATTATCAATAAACATATAAATAGATGTTTTGCTTGCTGTCTGACATTGCGTGCACAGAGAACTTGAACTGCATTGAGTGGAATTCTGTCTGAGAGTGTAGACGGCCTTATTAGGAAAAGGTGGTGCTTTGTTGTGAAGGGCAGTTTCAAAGGAACACAGGCATCTCTCTTCTCTCCCTCTCTCCCCCTCCCTCCCTCTCTCTCTCTCTCTCTCTCTCTCTCTCCTGCGAAAGTGAAAAGGATTTTCTTTACTGAGTAGAGTCTAACAACGCAGTGTGACGGTACCAGATATTTTGTGGTTTCGAAACCAAGACCTAATTTGAAATATCTCTTACAGTCTACATGAAGTCTGTTTTTTTCAGCTCAGGCTGCTAATTCCAACAGTCCTGGATGTTTTCACATTTGTCTGTTTAATTTCAAAGCTGAATTCACCCTCTGAAGATGAGGCATTAAGCTTAGAGCAGCCTCAATAGTCACCTCTGAGAAAGATACATTAACAGAGAAGACTTTTTGCCAGGCTAGTTGGACCCAGAAAAAACAAAAACACGAAAAACTCTTTTCTAGCTCTCTAATATGTAAGGCATACTTTTAAAAACGTATATGTGTGTATATTTTAGATTTTGAAACAATCACTAACTTAAAGGAGGTGACAAGTACAGTACAAATAACTTCTTCCCCTTAGACTGTTTGAGAGTAAGTTTCTAATCTGATGCCCTATCCCCGCTGAATAAAAACAAGGACATTCTCCTCCATAACCATTACACAATCATGCAAATCAGGAAATTAACAGTGACGCATGATGACCACCTAATCCTCAGGCCTATTAAAATCTCACCGCTCTCCTCATTGGGGGGACGCCCACACCTTTCTCTCCGGGTATGCATCTCTGCCTTGTTTTTGTCTTAACAAACTGTTTTTCTGTGTGCTCTGTCACTTGTTGTTAGGCTATGTCTAATAATAAACTTTGTACCTGCTTTTACAGTTAAAAAAAAAATTCCACTGTTGATGTTTTGTTATAGCAGAAGGAAGCAGTTCAGAGTCACACATTGCTTTCTGTTGTCATGTCTCTTCTGTCTCCCTCCATCTGGAACATTCCTCAGGCTTTCCTTGACTCTCCTGACTTGATATCTTTGAAGATGACAGTCCAGGTAGTTTATAGATTGGCTCTCAGTCTGGGTTTGCCTGATGTTCTCTCATCATGAAATTCAGGTTCTGTGTATTTGGCAAGAGTATCACAGAGGTGATGCTGTGTTTTTCTCACTGCATTCTATCAGTGGTCCATGATTTCAGTTTGTCTTGTTACTGGGGATGTACACTTTGATCCCTTGATGGGGCGACATCTGTCAGACCCTTTTTTCGCCTTTGGAATCAGTAAGTATTTTAAGGGGAGTGATTTGAAACCAAAGACTTTTTTTTTTAATTTGATGAAGAGTCGGTATTTCAACTCAGCTAAAACTTTGGAGACAAAAGTTCCCGATCTGGTAGAAAAGAGACAAAACAATTCTCCCAAAGCAGAGTCCCATTGGAGAGGACCCTGGAAGAGGGACACGGGTGGTGTTTCCGCAGAAACTCCTAAAAGCGGTGTGAAATCCCCAGAGGTAAATAATGCAGAGGTTTTTGTAGGGGGATGGAATCATTGGAAAACCTCTTTGTCACGTTGTCATTTTTAGTTTCCACCTGGACTTGTGATACAAGACGAGGCACTTCGCCTTGATGGTGTAGTGTGACTTTTGCTTAGATTTGTCTTGTTCTTAATTTACAACCACCTTCCAGGAGTCAGGAATTGGACTTGAGGAACTTTCAGAGGATGCCTGAAATCACAGGGCCAAGCAATAGATGAGTTTTCTGGCCAAGAATGACAATATTGGGTCCCTTTGGGGACATATTTTTATTAGGAAGTCACTAGACATTGGATAAAGTGGAGTAGCCTAGACATGGTAGCTAATAGGACAGTTTTTAATGCCCGGTCCTATAGAGTATCCTAGATAAAGGTAATATCATTGTCAATGCAAAAAATAAGGTCAATGGATGTTGAACGACTAGCCCTTCAGCCCTACAGCCAATGCCTGAAGCCACGTTTCTGGACTCCCAGCTCTTGGGGAAGACTGTGCCTGCGGAAGTCAGAGACTGGAGACCCTCCCTCACAACACCGCCGCCTCCCCCTGAGGGAGGATTCTCTTGGCTCCCATGGGCACCCTCTGAAATTTTCCCATGCCCGTAGTTGCTATAATTCCCCGGGAGCATCATTTCCCACCTTGTTATTCGTGAGTCCTATACAGTGGGACCAAGACCAGAATTTAAGTCATCATGACAAGACTGACCCTCATAGAAGTATATTGACTATGACTGATACAATTTATTTTTACAATAAATATTATCATAAGCCATCTTACTTAATAAAACACCTTTAGAACCCAGGACCTTATTTGCCAGAATTTATTTTGATTATTTGTTTGGATTTTTTTTTGTATGAAGACATTTTGATAGGCTTATAATTTCTAAAATTTTCAGAGAATTTTTAACTTGCTATCTTACAATAAAAGGTACAAGATTGAAACTTCTCTTGTTTTACTGACCTCGTTAGTCTTTAGGAATACTCAGTATCTACCTTTAGGGTTTCTGACTTGGTTTTGATTATTTCCTAAAGATCTTGAATAAATTAGAAGTCTTCTGCACATTTTTTGACTCGTATTTCTCTAATCTTCAAAAAACTTTCAGCATTCTACTCCATAATATATCTAAATGTATGTAATATATATAAATACATTGATACATTGATGTGGATATAGTTATACATATAAAATATTCCAGGGTATCTAGAGGGGTACCAACAATATTTAATATGAAGCATAATGGCCGTACAACCAAAATTTTGAGAGGCAACCACAATTTCAGACATCATGCTTTCCTGTTGACTCAGGTTCAAAATTTCCCCCAAGAAAAATTTAAACCTAAGAAGGTTGAAAGACATATGAGATTCCCCTTCTCTATGGAGCTGTAGAGATAGGAAGAAAACTGGGATGAGTAAGGACCAGTGGAGGGGGAATAAGCAGTGATGAAAAAAGGGAAGATGTACAGGCTGATAAGTCAAGACAGATCAGACTAGGGATGCAAGGAGGAGAGGGAGGGCAGGAAGGAGGCCACAGAAACAGAGGCCACTCCAGAAACAAACACCAAAATACCATAGCTGAGAAGGCTAAAGCTGCAAGAAAAGTGACTGTGGGCATCCTCTGTATACAGCTGAAATTCAGCTGGACTCCCTGATGAGCTTCCTGCTGACTTTTATTTATTCTCCCCTGATTTTTGTCCTTTTACCTACAGACACATATACACACATCTGAAAGGTACATCTTCAAAAATAAAATATCCTGGGCTTAGGGGAAGAAGAGAAAAGTTAAGTTCTTTCTGACTAAGCAATAAGACCAGCCAAGCAACAACCTCAAGGAAAATGAACCAAGAACCCCTTCAGAACTGTGGATAATGACCTTGCATAACAGCCTTCCCTCAAAAAGATGCTGACTAACTGGAGTCACAGGAAGCAAGTGGAAGGAACAGGTCCTGCTCAGCACCTTGCAGCCAAGGGTGGAATCTGAGTTTCATAAGCTTGGGAGTGATTATCATTAAAGGTGATCAATCAATCCAGTTGTAAAAGTCAGGGACACTTGGACATGAGGTTGGTTATTAGATGATATTATTAAGGAATTATTGTTCATTTTGTTAGGTGTGATAACACACACACACACACACACACACACACACACACACACACACATGCATGCACTGTCCTTATCTATTGGAGACACATATTGAAGTACGAGGGTCAGAATGATTTCATGCCTGGAATTTGCTTTAAAATACTTTTAACAATTGTAACCAAAGAAGATGGAGAGGGCAATAGATATAAGATCTGGGGAAATATTGATAATTATTGAGCCTGAGTGATGGGTATAAGGGGGTTCATTACATGTTTCTCTCTACCTCTGTGTATTTTTGAAATTTGACTTTAAAATTATTTTAAAGATACTGATACCTGGGCTCCACTGCAGACTAAATAACTTAGTATCCTTGTTGAGGGAGGAGGATAAAGCCCTTGGGGTCAGTGTTTTTCACCTGTTCCCTGCCCTCCCTCACCCCAGGTGATTGGAATGTTGCTGCCATGACGGAGAACCACCAGATTATTAGGCAACACCTTTCATTCTACCAGAATGGTTCACCCCTGAGGGCTCATGACATTGAACTTCTTTTCATGTGTTTATTTTCCATCTGTGTATACTCTTTGGTAAAACGTCTCTTTGTATCTTTTGCCTATTTTCTAATTTGATGTTTTGTTTTATACCGTTAAATTTTGACTTTTCTCTCTGATCTAGATATTAGACCTTAATTGGATATGTGGTCTACAAATATTTTCTCTATATATCTTATTTTTTCATTCTCTTAGCAGGGCGTCTCAAAAAGCCAAAGATTCTAATTTTGATGAAGTCCAGTCCATCCATTTTTCTCTTTTATGGATCACGCTTTGGCTGTTAAGTCTGAGAACTCTTTGCCCAGCCCTAAATCCCAAAGATTTCTCCCATGTTTTTGTGAAGGTTTAAAACCTCCCATGTTTTAAAAAACCTCCCATGTTTTAAAAAATTCACAGTTTTGTGTTTTACCTTTAAGTCTACTATCTTTCTGGAGTTGATTTTTGTATGAAGCTTAAGACAGGTTGCGGTTCATCTTTATACTTTTGGATACCCAATGGCTCTAGCACCATCTGTCAAAAAGTTTATCTTCCCCCATGGACCAGTTTGTGCATCTTTGTAAAAAATCAGTTGGGCATATTTGTATGCACGTATTTCTGGGCTTTCTATTCTATTCCACTGATCTATGTTTTATCTCTGTGCCAAGACCACTGCCTTGATTATTGTTCCTATATAGTGAGTCTCGAAACCACAGGTACAATTGATTCCTCTTGCTTTATTCTTCTTTTTTGAAATTATTTTAGCTATTCTATTTTCTCTGCCTTTCCATATAAATTTTAGAATAATCTTGTCTATATCTACAAAAAATCTTGCTGGGATTTTGATAGGAAAAAAGTAAGGCTTTTTTGCACTCTGAAATGTCCTTTGGTTCCAGGACCTGCTGAGGATAGAATCTTGGCCCCATGACCTAGTTCCCATCTCGCTGTTGGTTGTTGTTGTTGTTATTTAAAAACCTCCTTTCCTCCGTTCTAAAGTTTCCTGCCTCCCAGACACATGTCCACCTCAGGAGTGACACAACTGTGCAGCTGGGAAGCCCGTGAAGCTGATGACTCAGGATGATGGAAATAAACACACTTTGTAGTGCCGGTGCCCCAGTCACAGGCTCTGTCGCCTCCTCCACCCTGTCCTGCCCCTTCTTCCTTTTGTTCTTCTCCAACATCCTTTTCTGTTGTCTTGTGCAACCTGGTGTAACCCTCACCCCATTTTTCTGCCTGTATTAATGAACATCCGCTGTCTGGGAGAAGCTTTCCAACAGTTGTCTCATTCAAAAAGGACCAGAGCAGGTATACAAGGAACAGAATATACAAACAGGTCTGGGGACCCTGACCTGGAGACAGGATCTGGTCACTGAAGCCTTACCTGGGATATCTCCAGCTTGGCTGTCCTTCCTCTCCAGGGGGAGGTTGGTAATACATGGATTTCCCGTCACTCTTCTAGACTCTTCTTTTCTGAAACCCAGAGAACACATGGAGCCCCTCCCTGCCCCAACAAGCAGTTTGAGCCCCCGAGACCCCCGCATGCAGCAGGCTTCAGAGAGGCCACGCAGCAGGGGTTATGTGTTCTGTCTACAGCACACCATTGGGTTGATTCTGGGAAAAGATCTAAACAAGTCTCCCAAAGAACAAAGACTTGCAGCTGCGATCTCTTACCTACTGAGAAGCACACCAGCTGGATCTTGCCTCTGAGCCTGTGTGGCTGTTCCCCACTTCCGTTTCTGGGGCTTGGGGGCTCCAGTGGGGAGCCCGTTGGGCTGTGAGGTCAGAGAAGCCCAGGTCTCTACAGTGCCCTTCCTGACAGCCACGTGACCTTGGGCTGGTCACTTTTGTCTTTGTGGATAAAAAAAAAAATGGGGTAGGGATGCCTATTCTACAATCACTTATTCCTTAAATGAAACAAAAGAATTATTTATAATTGTTGAGTGTGATCATGGCATTGTGAAAATAATAATGATGCCTGGGAATTGCTTCATAATTCTCTAATACAAAGGAAAAAGAGGGAGGTAGAGACAAATGAGATAGGATTGGCTACATGTTGATGACTGTGAAGGAGTGTTCTGGGTTTGCGGGGCGTTGCAGTCTACTCCCTACGTTTGTGTTTGAAATTTTCCACAATCGAAAATTAAAAGAGTCATACTATTTCACATTTCAATAGCACCAACGAGATGGTGGAGTGTAATATCCTCTGGAAACAGTCTTGCTATAGAACTACTTGTCTCCACACTGGTGCTCTAACCGAATAACTGTGTGAGGGTGCATCTCTCTCTTTGGTAGAATTTGGCTGTAAGAACTGTTACATGTCCAGGCAGCAAACCCATAGAGAAACTCATGCTCCCTGCCCCCGTTACCAGCTCTCCAAGTGAAGGGAAGATCAGGAGCCTCCTGGAGGATAGAAGATAGACTTGCGGTTCCATCCCAAGCCGGTTTCAACGTCCTCTCTCTCTTTTTCATGTGTGGTAGGTTCTCTACCCCAAGTTCATGGCTTCCTGTCACTTCCTCTTGGATCTTGTGCTTCCTCTTCCTTGGGGAGGCTTTCCAGTTTCCTCCCCTCCTGGATTCTCCTCTCTCTGGTCCTCAGATTCAAGAGAGGCAGAGCAGATGGACAAGGAAGATACTTGGACACAGAATGTTGAGTTAGGCCAATGACAAGGGTGAAGGCCGTATCACCTTCACGGGGCAGAGGTCCCTAGGCTGCCATCAGGCAGTGAACAAGCTGATCAGTGTCACTGGTTCTGAGCTCTGGGGCAGGACCATGCTGGGTGCTGTTTCTACAAAGATGACAAAGACAGATCCCCTGTCCCAAGGAACTCATGTCTATTGATGGAGAAAGGCAGATAAACAGATAGTTAACAGAATGAGTTACATTCCAGGGATAGACAAGTGTAGACAGGATGAATAGGGTCTTAGACAAGACGCTCTAATATAGCCTCTGGGTGTTTAGATGGTGGGTGGGGTGGGGAGTTGTGTAGTAATCAGGGCGGCTTCCCGGAAATGCTGACACCTGAACTCAGTGTTGAACGATAAGCAGGTGGTGGGAAGAAAGAATTACATCAACCTGCATCACAGCTCAGGTGTTAGGGGCACCTCAACAGAGAGACACACTTCTTCCTCCTTCCTTTATGCACCCCTCCTCTTGGAAGAATCCTGCAACCAAACCCCAAATGCCCAAATCAGACACTAAGAGCAGCAACTCACGTGCTTCACCGAAACTTTTAACAAAAGGTTGTTACCAAGTGATAGGTGATCATAGAACCACAAAAGGGCCCAGGTTAGGTTTACAGAAAGAATTAAAAATGAATTTTTTCCATACTGATTGGGAAAGAACTAGATGGCCCTTGGACCATACCATCCATCCAGGATGAAGGATTTTTTCAAACATTGTAGGTTCTTTGTGTTACTCTCTTCCACTAACAGGAAACTCTGTTTCTGTTCTGGATCCAATTTAGTGCCTGTCACTCCCATTTCCTGTGTTTATTTTGGATGATTGAGACTTCTTATAATTATCTTTCTTTTAGTGTAGAGTCTATTATCTTATCCACATTTGTATTGGTGGTTCATTATTCATAAGCTTGATAAAAGATAAATACCTCGAACAGAATCATTAAAAATATTAACACTTAATACCAGAGGATGGCCTTTCTCTAAAGAGCCATAAGCATTTTGAACTTGCTTTCAATCAGGCTCTGGGACACAGCATGCTCGCACGTAGATATCTTTGCTTCCTTTTCCCGAGAGGTCTGTCCTTGAACTTCCTTTCTCTCTATCTACGCCCAACCAGGGTGGTCTCATCTACTCTCCCGCCTGCATCTTTGTCAGTGTCTCCCAGTGATAGGTCCTTAGCTTTCCCCTCTTTCCTGAGCTTCAGACCTATCTGTCCAACCCATGCTGGACCTCTCCACTTGAATATTCCATGGGCTCCCCAAACTTGTATGTGCCGCCTTGAACTTGCTCCATCTCCTAGGTAGTCCAGTACCAGGCACTCAGCCCTCGTGGGAGACACCTGGAAGCCCTGTTGGGCCACCCCCTGCAGGTCGATCCCCTCTCCACCCCCTTCCAATCCCTCTCCAAGGCTGTCCACACACTTCAGAACGGGGCAACTTCCCTCAGGCCACTGGCGTCTCTTATTCCCACTTTCTGCCACTCTATTCCCCGCTCTTGAATTCATCACTGCCACTGCTTCCAGGCAATTCCTTAAAAAATCTCTATCACTCCTCTGCTTTAAATAAACCCATTGCTTTCCACTACTTCAGGATAAATCCAAATTCGCCCAGGTGAAGGCCTTTCACACACAGGCCCCAATCCATCTTTCCATCCTCACCTTGAACCCTTGGCCATCATGGGGGCAGCTCTGGTCTTTCTGACCCTCTGCCATTCACTCCCTTACTGATTCCTCTCCCTGAATCCTCTTAGTCTTCTCAGTTTTGTCCATTATAAAAAGAAAAATCACATTAGACAATGGGACTCCTGCCTGTTTCATTCTTTCATTTATTCTGAAGTTCAACAAGCATTTACTGAG
Organism: Hippopotamus amphibius kiboko; assembly: GCF_030028045.1. Lineage (NCBI taxonomy): Eukaryota > Metazoa > Chordata > Mammalia > Artiodactyla > Hippopotamidae > Hippopotamus > Hippopotamus amphibius. The sequence continues at coordinate 133,994,266 of NC_080189.1, read as the reverse complement.
CATCTACTCACTGGCAGGTATAGTTCTAGGCCGCAGGGATACAGCAGTTTCCAGGACAGAAAACCCCTGCCCCGTGGAGTTTACATCCTAGTGGGAGAGAGACAAAAACAAGCAAAGAGAAAACAAGTAATGCATTGGACTGTGATGAGTGCTGTGTAGACAAAGCAGGGGAGGCAGAGGCAAGTGAAGGAGGTGAGGAGTTTTGATCATTTCACCCCTTTCCACAGGGTGGGCACAGGTGGGATTTTCGTGTCCACATTAGTTTCCTAGAGCTGTCTTAACAGAATGCCACAAACCTGGTGGCTGAAAACAACAAAAATTTATTATCTCCCAGTTCTGGAGGCTAGAAGTCCAAAATTAAGGTGTCAGCAGAACTACATCCCCATGGAAGTCTCTAGAGAAGGCTCCTCGTCTGCTGCTTCCAGCTTCTGGTGGCCCCGGCATCCTTCTGCTGGTGGCAGCATCGCTCCAATCCCTGCTTTCCATCTTCATGCCACCTTCTCCTTATAAGGACACCAGTCATTAGATGTAGAGGCCACCCTGAATCCAAGGTGATTGCACCGGGAGGGTCCTTAACTAATTACCTCTGCAAAGACCCTGTTCCAAATTAGGTCCCGTTCTGAGGTTCCAGATGGACATTCTTTTGGGGGAAACCACCGTACAGTCTGAGCAATGAGTGGAGACGGGCTCACTCTTACCTCCACAAAGGAAATGCCTAATTTAAAATGAAATAAAGCGTAAATAAGATTTTGAAATAAATTCTTTTCTGCTTATTTAATTTTTTCCTTTTGGGCTGAGGAATAACTCAACCAGCCATCACTACAGAGGCTGGGGACTGTCCCAAGACTTGAGGTTACCGCCATTCACCCAAAATCCCCTCATGATGCAGGGCTGGGTTGCTTTTTGGTTTTTTTTTAATAAGTTTATTTATTTATTTATTTGTTTATTTATTGGGGGGGTGCATTGGGTCTTCATTGCTGCGCGTGAGCTTCCTCTAGCTGCTGTTGGCAGGGGCTACTCTTTGTTGTGGTGCTCAGGCTTTTCATTGTAGTGGCTTCTCTTGTTGTAGAGCACGGGCTCTAGGTGCACAGGCTTCAGTAGCTGTGGCACGAGGGCTTCAGTAGTTGTGGCTTGAGGGGTTTAGAGTGCAGGCCCCGTAGTTGCAGCACACGGACTTAGCTGCTCCGCGGCATGTGGGATCTTCCCAGACCAGGGATCGAACCCGTGTCCCCTGCACTGGCACTGGACCATCAGGGAAGTCCCAGGGCTGTTTTATATATTTCCCCAGCTATGCTTTTGACCATGGAGGTAAAAGGGAGAAGAGAAACAAGAACAAGAAACAGCAAGAACAGCTAGTGGGGCATCAGCTCAGGACTCCGGAGAGGCTCTGCATTCTGGTTCCTTCAGCATCACCCGGATGGCCATCACATCCTCAGCCCTTTCGGGAGGCAGTTAGAGAAGAGGGTTGTGGGGGTCAGAAGCTGATTTTTTAATCACTTCAATTTTCACTCCAAACAGGGGTAAAAATGCTTGCATAATCATAGCTGATTAAGCACAATAATTTATTGAGCACAGTGCTATGTTGTATATGCGTGGTCTTCTTTAATCCTCACAACAGACTTACAAGGTAGGTATTATTATTCCCATTTAAGAGATGGGGAAAAACCACGGAGGCGCAGATAAGAGTTGGTGTGATCACTCCTGGCAACGAACGCACAGGCACCGAGGAATCACCGTGGCTGTTCACTTACAGGCCAGTGACACGCGGGTAGTGATTCTTCAGAGGAAGTACTTGTATTTCTAAGCATTTGTTGACTTCATATTCTTAAAATTAAATTGAGATGTTTCTACAACACCTATTTCCAACTTACAGCTCAGAGAAGTGTTTATAAGAATCGTGCTTGCTTCTGAGCCCTTATTTACTTAATTGGTGACTTTTCCACATTTTTGGAGTATTTGTTTGCCTAAAGGTTTAAAAGTTTTTTCTTAAATGTAAACACGGTTAAACAAAGGGTAAGACTCCGAAGAACTGTAGAGGAAATGCTTATGAAATAGGAGAGGAGTCCTAAGACAGAGCCCCAAACCAGCAGAGGACACTGAAGGATGAAAAGAAGAGCCAGAAATAAGCAAGAAGATAAAAATGGGGTGGGACTCATCACAGGCCAGTTCCAGGTGAGAACATCCTAGGTAATATATCTAAATTGAATTATGGTACTAGATAAAGTTATAGGTGGGAATGAAGCTTGGGTGTCATCCATTATCATGTGTAATTAATAAACGATTTAATGCCCTCTAAAAAAAATCATCAGCCAGGAAGAGACCTGGCATGGGGAATACGGGTTCTCAATGTGAGACCACAGAGTGAAACCTTAAGAACAGAGATGAGCGCATTGCAGACACTCACCTGAGGTTGTCGTGATGGGAAGGTGTTACCCAAGCCTGGTTTGGAAACACCCACACGAGGGCTTTATGCCCCAAGCAGCAATTATAATATAGCCAATATTTTATAATAACTCTCAATGGAGTCTAACCTTTAAAAAGTGTGAACCACTGTATTGCACCCCTGTAATGTATATAATATTGTACATCAACTATACTTCAAATAAGAAAAAAAAAAAAAAAAAGCCTACAGCAATCATGCTCGAGTCACCCTAGTGCTGGTTTTCACATCAAGAACATCATTTTCCTCCTTGGATTCTTTCCATGTTTCATCTGAGAAAAAGTGACTGCTAGCAATAAAATAAATGAACATAAGTTAGATGCATTAATACTTCATTAATACCTGCTTGACCAGCCTCTGCTCATATAGAGTGGCCAAGAATTTTCCATCTGCCTTTGACCAGGATACCTTGAACGCTGGGGTGGCATCTACTGGACTGAAGTCAGAAGTCCTCTGCTAATGTGTCTATTTTCAACGTGTCTGCTGAGTCTGCTTCCCTTCCTAGTTAAATTTAGTCATCCTGATTGGACAGTCTCTCACCTTCACAATCCAGATAACTGGCAAGATTAGTTAACTTCTAAAAGTATTTAAGTTTTTTGTAGGAATATTCCTGTTACAGGAAAAACCCACAAATTTTCCAACCTCTAAGCTTTCTAATTTTCGCTACCTATACACAGTCATTTTCTTAAGTTTAATTTTGCAAAGAAGCAAGTATTCTAGATGAATACATTCAAAGTGATTGAAAGCATCTACTTCACAAAGGAAGGGATCTAGTCTTAGCAATATTAAACATTTTTAAAATTTTGAGAGTACCATAATATCTGGAGGTGTCTGCTGAGTCATCACATCATGAGGGGTGAGAATGTAGCACAAGTCACCCAGAGCCTATCTTGTAGGTGCCGTGCACATACCTCCCTTGCAGGGCAAAGGCCTGACCTCCAGTTGTCAGCACCTGCATCTCTGCCCGAGAGCTTCTCCGACAGCTGGAGACCATTCTGTCCTCTCACAAAGCAGGCTGGAAGTTCTGGAGACGTAAGGACCCCTGGGAGCTCCTCTCAACAGAACACTGACAGAAGCCGATGTATAAATACCCCAGCTCCCTTGCCCCTTGGATGCAACTACTCTGTGGAGTGTGTCTTACTCCAGGCTCCCAGAGTCCCCAGCAGTGTTATATGCAGTTACTCACAGTGATGAAACCACATGCCTTCCCTCCATCCCTCACTTCCCCGTATTCCATTGTCTCACCTTCCCCTTGTAAATAAACTGTCTGCTTGCGAATTCTCATATTTCAGGTCAGCTTCTGGAGGAACCCAATCAAAGAGAATGCAAATGCCTCTGATAATTAATACTTAAGCTGGAATCAAAAAACTTCTAGTTCTCATAGCCCTGAGACCTAAGTAATTTTCAATATGCTCAGTCTTTGGCAAAATGCTTGACTTTAAATGGTCACTCATGGCTCGTGCTAAAATTTAACCGTGTCTGTTTAAACATATGCATGTTTTCTTGCTGATGATTCCTTCATGAAGTATTTCTGAGTGCTGACAACTGATGTCTTAATTGGTACAGAAAATTCTGAATATCACTAAGTGTTTTCGTAGTTACCAGGAAGTGATACTGATGGTATGGGACACAAGCCTCTTGAGATTTGCTCCCCTCTTTTTCTCTCTCTACCCCCCTCTTCCTCTCTCCCTCTTCCCTCTCTCTCTCTCAGAACCCCAGGTCCCTTTTCTTTCAGATTTGCACCAGACACCAAGTCCCAGAACCTGGAATCTGGGTTTTGAAGTAGCCATTGACACACAGGAAAGTGTAGGGTGTAAGCTCCCAATGGATGAGATGATGCTGCCAGGAAAGAAGGGGTGGGAGGGAGCTGAGCAGACACCCCCATCCCTGTGTCTCTTCCACAGACCACTCTGAGGTGTGGTTCTCCTGCAAACCCTTCCAGAGAAGCCCCGAGTGCCCTGTGAAAAGGCTCCTGGGCTGCCTGCTGTGTCTGGGGCTTGCTGTATGACAGACTACATCACTTCCTGGCATCCTTCCTGCCTCATGTCCTGCTGCCCTGCCACCCAGTGCTTTGGGCTTGTTCCTCTCACACAAGTGTCTGCACCTAAATCCCACTTCAGGCTCTGCTTTCTAGAGGACCCCAAGGTTGTGATGGGGACCCAGTCCCTTCAAGTGGGTTTTTTTTTCATGTCCGTTTCAGGCATGTTTTGTCTCCAGAATTAACTTGTATCGTGGCCACTGTTAACTTCTGGACTATTTCATTTGGATTCTATGTTTATTTGGGTTGAAATATAGTTGGACGGTACTTAAAACACTCTAAGGAGGATTTATAGAGATTTTGATTTTTAAAAGTCTGGATTCCTTTGGCCAAGCATCACCCAGAAGGTTCATATCCAGGCCAATTTGCCAGTTGACTGTTGACAAATGCTAGGATGTTTGCTGATTCAACAGGGATTCATTTGGGAGCTTTGCTTTCCAATTAAAGTGAGATATGGGATGACCAAATTTATGGTGAGGACCTCATATTCCTGTTGTGAGGGTTACATGAATTAAATAGCAATTTAATAATATGCAATGATTTACATACACACACATCATCATGATACATGTGGCATAATTGTTTTCTGATGCAGAGTAAATCTTTAACATTTTATTATAAAGTATCAGCAACATAAGCAGATGTCAGAAATGTAGGGCAAGGAACATATTTGACCATAATCACCCCTCCTTTGATCCTTTAAACACTTTTTTGCTCTGTTTTTTGGGACAGCATTCTAACAGAGGATGCTAACTCCTTAACGCCCTTCACCCACCCGGTTATTCTGCGCATCTAGGCCTTATCTCCCAGGCATCTTCAGTCTCCAATCATGTCCTTACTTATTGTTTGGAATTAAAGTGCACCTCATTCCATGAAATTGTGGTAATAGCAGATGATAGGTTTTATTTGTTCCTTTAATAAAAGTTAAAACTTGCCATTCTTTTACATGTAGCTGTCCAGTTTTCCCAACACCACTTACTGAAGAGGCTGTCTTTTCTCCATTGTATATTCTTGCCTCCTTTGTCAGAGATCAATTGACCACAGGTGCATGGATTTATTTCTGGGCTTTCTAGCCTATTCCATTGACCTATATTTCTGTAATTGTGCCAGTACCATACTGTTTTGATTACTGTAGCTTTGTAGTGTAGTCTGAAGTCAGGGAGCCTGATTCCTCCAGCTCAATGTTTCTTTCTCAAGATTACTTTGGCCTATTCTCCAAGTTTTTTTTTTAAATAAATATTTTACTGGATGTTAACATCTGAGCATCACAGTTCTGGCTTTCTTCTTCAAACGGTGTCTTGCATATTGGTTCCCACTGCTGTCAACTTGTTTGGCTGTTCATACCCAGTTAAGGTTCATTAGTTTTGTGATAAGCAAACTTTCTACATCTGGTTAAAGATTTATCTTCTGGTGAGAGACACAGTGTGAATTCCAGTCACTCAGAACGGTCTGTTGCCTCTCATCAAGGAGGGTGTCTGCCTTCAAGGTTCAATGATTTGAACCATTCTTCTAAAAGGCCTTCTTACCCCAAAGCTTGCTCTACTGCCTGTGCCTCAAAGACCAGCTATTAGAGAGTCCTTTCCTTGGGTTACATGATGGAGTCCAAGCATAAAACACAAGAGCAACACAGTGTTCAATTATTTCTTAAAAATTTGATATTACCTTGCACTCTGAGCAATGGTGCAACGTTTCCATGCTGTAAGTAAATCACATCTGACATCTAACTCTCACACAATCCTGTCTTCTACATGGTGATATAGAAAGGAGGTGATGTAGAAAGTGGGCCTTGTCTTCTGACCAAGTGAGGATGGATGGAGGGTGTGTTCTATAAAGGAAAATAGGCCTGGTACACCCTCCCCCTGTAGGATGGTGGCTTTAGAGCCCTGGGGCCTGGATATGCTGCTGACCCCGCAGAGGTGTCCTCTGGGTCCGGCCTCAGGGGATGGGGCACCCACAGCAAGACAGTTCTCCACTTAGGAACAGACATGTTATCAAAGGCCTCCCCCGTCCCAAGGGAAGACGCGTGCCTGGGCGTAAGCTGAGTTATCCCAGAAAGGCCACCCAAAGTAGCTGCCAGCCCCTAGATCCATAAACTCTCCTTTCCCTCTACTTCTCTTTTTGAAAGTTTTCAAACTTAGAGAAAAGTTGGAAAAAAAAAAAAATAGGACAACGAACACCTAGATTCAACCTGGAATAACCCTGCTAGGACAGCCCTCCATCTCTATTCAACAGTTCTCTTATTTGCCACATTTACTCTGTCTCACTCTCTTTGGTTATTGGAATATTATCCCTATGCATCATAATGCTTTACTCCTAATTACTTTGGCAGATGTCCCCCAAGAATGAGCACATTCTCCTGGTAACCACAAGGCCATTTTCATGCCCAGAAAAATTAACAACAATTCTATATTGCCGCCTAAGGATCAGCCTGTACTTCATTATCTCCAATTGTCCCCAAACGTCTTTTATGATTGGTCTCCTTTACTTTTTTGAACAAGGATCTAATTAAGGTTTGTACCTTGCTTTTGGATTTTGTGTCTCTCTTCATCAAGGACAGTCTCCCATTATTTCCTATAATGTTGACTTTTCAAAGATTCCAGGCCAGTTTTCATGCAGCATTTTTCACCTTCAGGAAAGATCCAGCATGTGCATCTCGGGGTAATTTAACTTCACTGTCCCCTGTGTTTCCTCTAAACTGCGAATTAGGTCTGAGGCATCAGGGCTCCTCAGCCTTCAATGGTATTGAACCTGTTCTCTATGTGAAACAGCCATCCTCAGTCACATTTCCAGATTGCATAACTCTTTTTAATTCATGATTTGTTATTTAACCAGCACACGCGTGGTAGTTATCTCTTTGTCACTCACTGCCTCTGGGAGCGGGTTAACTCTGCACCAGGTGGAAGGTATCCCATCAGAAATAAACTGTCTCGTGGCCGAGGGACACATAAATCTCTGTAAATCATCCTTGATTTCTGCCTCCTCTTCCTTGTGGGACGAATGCAATTAACCTCTGGGGCGTGGAAGCAAAGGGGAAGATTAGATCTTAGAGAACATTCTCTCTGACTCAATCTCTTTCAACCTGATCCTGCCCAGTGAGTAAGGCATTTCCCTGCAACTCTGTTCGCACCTCTGGACACTGTCTTCTCCAAGCCCCTTCATGAGTATAGCTGCCCTGAGTCCACAACCTCGTTTGGTGAGAGGGGTAGGAGAAATCGCAGCTGCGTACAGAATGCAGAATTCTGCAATGCTGCTAAGCTGAGCCTGGGAGACCTCTCTCCTGAGTCCTGCTGCTGAAAGTTTGAGTCTTCACATGAAAAGTGGGGGAGGCGGATAGACCAGATACAGTAGGTCAAGAAAGTTGAAAAAAGAGAAATGCTTTCTGTTGAATCCTGGACTTACTAGTTCACTGCCACTCACATCTGAAAATAGGATATAGGTTTTTCACATCAGGGCAGTTGGAGTCTCACAGGCTGGTTGTAATAACAACAGCTAACATTCGTGGAACTTTAAGCCAAGTACTCCTCTTGTATGTGATCATCCTGTTTGAAATCCATGAGTTAAGTATGATGATCTTCTGTAAATCTGAGGCACAGAGAGGTTAAGTAGCTTCCTCTAGGCCACACAGTACTTAATGGGAGGAGCCGAGATTCAAACCCCAGCACATGGGATTCACGACCTGAGTGTTAACCATGGTGTTATACAGTGACTTTTCCACGTGGCCCAAGAAAAAGCATCTGGGAAGGAAGAGGTGGCCACTGGGCTGCTCTAGGATCAGGAATCACGCAGGACCTGGAATGTGCCTATTCCTGGTGTCTGACCTGATGGGCCACGTTTAAATCGTCGATATACAACTAGAGGCATGTGGGCGAGCAAGTCGGGTGTGCGACAATCCCTGTCCCAAAGGAAGCAAGCGTGGCCTCCAAAGATGACCAAGGGCAGTGGCGAGCTGCTGGAAATCTGGGCGCAGATGGACAGAGCCCCTCCCCAGGATCTGCTCACTCCAGGGGCAGGTGCAGTGAGATAAAGAAAACCAGCCAGTTTCATCCACACCTTGTTTATGAAACTCTAAGCAGCTGCTCTCCCACCAGCTCCCCACAAGTGAAAACAAAGGGCTGCTTTAGGAGTGCGTGCCTCCGACGAGCCTCGTCTGCTCAGGTACCAAGGCCAGGTCAGGACCGGACCACAGAGCGTTCCAGCTGTCAACGACATCCGTGTGACCAGAGGCCCTGCAGGTGGGCTGAAGAGCTGCAGAGTCAGAATCATGCCTGGATGTCAGAATCGGTGTTTCCTTGTCAACAGACTCGTTTATAAATAAGCCATCTCCTACTCTACCTTTGCTGGATTTTCTCAAAAGCTACCTGCTTTCTGAAGATAACTGGAGCATGGACATAATTAGGGCAAAGGACAGAAAATACTGCTGGTCACAAGTCACTCTTTCTGAAATTGCAAATCACTCAACACAACATGTTTTGCCTTCTTTCTGCTGAAAGATTGAAATGGAGACACTTAGGGGATAAATGCAAATTGAAACAAAAATGACATTTTTTTTTCCCCATATCACTTGGCAAAGACTTAAAAGTTTTATAAAACCTAAGGTAGTTGAGGGTTTAGGGTAATTCCCTTCATTGATTGATGGTCAAATATAAAGGCCTCTATGGAGGCCATGGTAACATCTGTAAAAAAAAATTATGTACAAACCCTTTGACTTGGCACCTCTGCTTTTAGGAATTTACCCTACAGATATATTTGCACATGTACAAAAACAGATGAATAAAGAATATTCACAGAAATATTGTAATATCTGTAAAAATTTAAATATAACTTTGGGACTTCCCTGTTCCCTGGTGGCACAGTGGTTAAGAATCCACCTGCCAATGCAGGGGACATGGGTTCGATCCCTGGGCTAGGAAGATCCCACATGCCTCAGAGCACCTAAGCCCGTGTGCCACAGCTACTGAGCCTGCACTCTAGAGCCTGCGAGCCACAACAATTAGAAAAAAAAATATATATATATATAACTTAAATGTCCATGAATAGGGGACTGGCATATAAAATATATCTATGGAAAGAATCCTATGTTGCTATTTAAAATAACAAAATAAACATGTATGTGTTGAAGGAAAGCATGCCAATGTGTTATTAAATATATAATAAATAATCATTCAAAAAGCGTGTCATAATATTGTATACAAATATTACAATGTGTTTTTCCAGTGTTTGTGTATGCATGGGAAACTCTGGAAGGATGTATAAGAAATTGTTAATAATGGTTCTCCTTAGCTAGAGGAGGCATAAGAGAAAAGAAACCTTTTATTTTCATCTTTTATACCTTCGTCATCTATTTGAAGTTTTTTGATGGGCAGGTACTGCGTTTGTCTTTTTTATTCTTTCTAATTCATCTGTATTTGTAACCACCTTTTAAAGTAGATGTGACTTGAGCACCATTTATCATTTTTAAAAACTGACTTCTGTTTTTCAAAAAGAATGACGCTGAAAATTCCTAGACCATATTTGGAATTTCCATGCTTCTCTTTTCTTTTTTCTTTTTAAAATTATTATTATTTTTTTATTTATTGGCTGCATTAGGTCTTCATTGCTGCACACAGCCTTTCTATAGTTGTGGAGAGTGGAGGCTACTCTTCGTTGTGGTGACAGGGCTTCTCATTGCCATGGCTTCTCTTGTTTCAGAGCACGGGCTCTAGGTGTGTGGGCTTCAGTAGTTGCAGCGCATGGGCTCAGTAGTTGTGGCACACAGGCTTTGTTGCTCCACGACATGTGGGATCTTCCCAGACTAGGGCTCAAACCCATGTCTCCTGCATTAGCAGGTGGATTCCTAACCACTGTGCCACCAGGGAAGCCCCTTCTCTTTTCTGTAGAACCTGCAAATCTCAAATGCCTCTCAAGGATGAAAAAAGAAAATTCCAAAAAAAAAAAGGGAACAGAACATAAACCGTGTTATCCAAAAGGGCTTATCTTCCTACCATCCTCAAAAGTCCTTCTACATTTTCTTTTTATTTCCATGGAATTTTCATGTGTTGAGTGAATCTGAGTTGGTGGTGGTGGAGGCCAGGCTGCAAGGTCTCCCTGTGCCCTTCCTCTGACTGACATGCAGAGAAGAAGCTTCACAGCTCCCTGTGCCTCCTGGGGGCCGGCGCTCCCTGGGACTAAGGAAAAGCACGTTCCCAGCTGACCTGATCTGATACAGCAGAGGTTGGAAGGTCTCTCAATTCCTCTTTGTGAGTCAGCATTCGCCCTCTGGCGTGGCCCAGATCCACAGGACAGAGTGTGATGACTGGCTTCTGACACGCTGGAGGAGTTTGTGCCACGGTCACTTCAAAAACAGCTTTAGCAGGAGAGAACGTCTTTACATGAAATTTTGCATTTCAAAAATGTTCTATACAAACTACTATGTATAAAATAGATAAACAACAAGGTCCTTACAGTATAGCACAGTGAATTATATTCAACATCCTGAAATAAACCATAATGGAAAAGAATATGACAAAGAATATACACACATATATGCATATATGCATGACTGAATTACCCACAAAAGAATGTTCTCTGGTTAACTAGAGTCTACTTCACTAGATTTAGTGTGGTAATCATTTTGCAGTATATACAAATATTGAACCATTATGCTGTACACCTGAAACAAATATGTTGTATGTCAATTATACCTTAATAAAAAAAAAACAGAAATGTCCTCTGGTTACCACTGAAATTATTATATTTCTGAGATGGTGGTTAATGTTTGCCTTTTCAGAGGATTTAAAATAATAATGCTTTAATGATAAGTATTCTACAGCACTCACATAAGAATATGTTTCCTAGGTGATTTTCCAATTCTAGAGAAGGGCCAGTTGGTACAGGGAGATGGTGACGCCGGGTGATTCCCAGCCAGGAAAGGGACAGCTGTGCCTCTGGAAAATCTCCTCTTCTAGTTCCAACCACCTTCCTGTCTACTTTCCCCTCTGTCCACCTCCATCCCACCCACCCACAGTGGAGTGAATGTGGGGGAATCAGAATTGACATGGGATTGGGGGAGGGGAGTCCCCCCTCCTGGAACTCCTTCCCCTCCGTGAGCCCCCAGCCTCCGATGAAAACCACTGACAAGTCACCTACTGTGGGGCTTGGCATCCTGCCTCCCTCTACCCCCACCCAATATTCCACATCTCAAAGAATGTTTCTTTCCCCAGATGCAGAGAGACCTGACTGCATTTCTAAATCCACAGAGCTCTTTATAGCCCATCTACCGATGAGGATGGAATCTTTATTGTCCCCAGTTGGTGGGATGTTGATCTCCAAAACCCCATCTGAAAGTGTGCTTTCTTAGACCATTTCTGGTGCCAGTCCTCGGAGGCAGGTCCCTGGGGAGCTGACTCAGAGAGGCACGTCAGCACATCAGCATGCAGAATGTTTACTAGGGGGTGATCTCAGATTCACACTGTGGGTGCAGGGGAGAAAGAGAATGGTGCTTCAAAGGCACCAGTAGTGCAGTTAGTGTTCCACTTCTTAAGCTGAGTGCTGGGTACATGGTATTCATTTTATTAATGTTCTTTAATCTGTACATTCATTTTACATATGCTATTTTAAATGAAGGACATATTTTACAATTTTTTAAAACAAATTTATTTATTTATTTATTTATTTATTTATTTATTTGTTGACTGTATCGGGCTTTGTTGCTGTGCTTGGGCTTCTCTAGTTGCGGCGCGTGGGGGCTATCCTTCATTGCAGTGAGTGGGCTCCTCATTGCGGTGGCGTCTCTTGTTGTGGAGCACAGGCTCTAGGTACACAGGCTTCAGTAGTTGTGGCGTGTGGGCTCAGTCGTTGTGGCATTCAGGCTCTAGAGCACAGGCTCAGTAGTTTTGTTCCACAGGCTTAGTTGCTCCATGGCATGTGGGATCTTCCCGGACAAGGGCTCGAACCCGTGTCCCCTGCATTGGCAGGCAGATTTTTAACCACTGCACCATCAGGGGAGTCCCTATATTTTGCAATTTTAAAACTTTTTTTTTAAGTCTTACGAGTGATGGACCACAGTCTGTTAAAATGCTCTAACACCAGAATGCCTGGCATTTCTAGAATGTTGCCTTGGGCCACCATTTACTCTCTGGGCACCTTAATATCTTCATGTATCAAATTGGAATCATAATAATATGTACTTCATATGTTTGTGGTGACAACTAAGGGACGTATGCATTTGAAGTGGATTAAATAGTGTTCCTCTACAATTCACATCCACCTGCAACCTCAGGATGTTATCTTATTTGGAAAGCCAGCCTTGGCAGATGTGATCAGTTAAGACGAGGCCATACTAGGTTAGGGTGGGGCCTAAATCCATCTCCTCTTCCTTATAAGAAAAGGAGAGAACTCACAGCTATATGCACACACAGGGAAGAAGGCCACGTGTCTGAAGCAGCCACAAGCCAGGGAACGCCAAGGCCTGCCAGCAACCACCAGAAGCCAGAAGAGGCAGGAAGGATTCTCCCAGAGAGCCTTCAGAGGGAGCACGGCCCTCCCGACACCTAGATTTTGGACTTGCAGCCTCCAGAACTGGAAGAGAATAAATTTCTGCAGTTTCCAGCCACCCTGTTTCTGGTGCTTTGTTCAGGCAGCCACAGAAAACTCATACATCATGTAAATGCTTAGCTGGTCCTCAGCACAGAGAAACCACTCACTTTAAATCAGCCGTTATTATTAGGTAAATTCAAACATCTGTGCCCATAGCGTGACTTGAAACCTTCTCTGTTTCTGCTTTGTCCTGCCAGCATTTAAGGAAGCACTTCCCCCGCAGTTTCCCTTGCAAGGCAGTTGCCTGGATGTTCAGCTCGCCTTCTGGCCTGCGAGCTCCAGTAGCTGGAAACTAAGACTTACACAGCTTTTGTGTCTCTTACAGCACCGAGCACCGCAATAATAGAGATGTGAGTGCTTATTCAAATCTCTTGTTAGAAGCTCTGTTTGGCATGGGAGTTATAAAGGATTATCTGCCCTGTTGGATGTTTTTATGGTGAGAGGGTCAGAGAGTAGAGTCCCCGTGGGACCTGTGATAAATGCTGTAACAGAGACAGGTAAAGAGCGGGGCGAGGAGGGCCTCACGCTCACTTGTCAGCTGAGGCTTGAAGCTTTACCAAGTGGGATGAGGTTGGGAGTGAGGACAAGCTAGGGCCAGGTTTCCAGGAATCTGAGAAGACCACATTGTGATGGCCTGGTGGGCAAAGCCAAGGAGATTGAACTCTACTCTTAGAAATAAGGAACAATCAAAACTGTACTCACATTCAAGTTCTTTTCCATTTAGGTTATTACAGAATATTGAGCAGAGTTCCCTGTGTTATACAGTAGGTCGTTGTTGGGTCTCTATTTTATATACAGTAGTGTGTACACCTGAAACTAACGTAACATTATCAACTATACCCTAATATAAAATAAAAATTAAAATAAATAAATAAGAGAAAAAAGTGTATTCACATTTTTTTTAATTTATTTTTTTGGCTGTGTTGGGTCTTCGTAGTTGCATGCGGGCTTTCTCTAGTTGTGGCGAGTGGGGGCTACTCTTCGTTGTGGTGCTTGGGATTCTCATTGCAGTGGCTTCTCTTGTTGCAGAGCATGGGGTCTAAGCTCACAGGCTTCAGTAGTTGTGGCACGTGGGCTCAGTAGTTGTGGCACATGGGCTCAGTAGTTGTGGCATTCAGGCTCTAGAGCATAGGCTCAGTAGCTGTGGCACATGGCTTAGTTGCTCCGAGGTACATGGGATCTTCCCAGACCAGGGATCGAACCCATGTCCCCTGCATTGGCAGGTGGATTCTTAACCACTGCACCACCAGGGACACCCCTCACCTTTCAATAGGCTGTTTTTGGACAAATGAATGGCCAAGTGCCATTCCTTGGAGGAAGCCTTCTCTGAAGTCTCGATGTGACAGGCATCGTGTTGGTGGCTGTTGGCTCGTTTGGTACCATCCCATCCTTTCCTGAGTCCTTAGGTCCCTCTGTCATCAAAGGAGAACTCATGATCTTCTCACATGCTGTGTCACCCTGATGTTGAGACACAGAGTCAGAGGGTGAGAGCTAAGGTCTGAGGATGGAGACAGATTCCAGGAGAGTCCAACAGAAATAGGATGTTGATTTGGGAACCGAGACAGAAAAAACTATGAGGAGAAGAGAGAAAGAGGGCAAATGAAGGCAAAGGGTCATGTTGCCTGTCTCTGTAAACTTGGAGAAGCCTTGGGCCTCAGGTGAAAGGTTGAGTAGGCAGATGCGGGTCCTGGGACTGTGCAGGTGGAATCAGGCAGCCGAGCTGGGAAGAGGAGGCAAGGTCTTCCAACAAGGGCTGAAACAGAACTCCCAGCTCCTCCTATGACTCAGCACGTACAAGGGCCTCAAGATGGCCATGAACCCCAACCAGGTCCCATGCCGAGCCCACAGGCCAGCTCTGAGAAGAACCAGCATCTCCCAGAAGGTGGACGCATTTTGCAGACTGGGGTTTCCCAGAAATTCTGACTTTCCGTTTATATGTAGCTTTCTCCCAATTTGATATTTGTGTAACATAGTATTTGCTACTCACTAAATGGTTTTCTTTCAAAGCAACTTGATTGAGGTATGATTTTAATTCAATAAAATGCACTGACTTCAAAATGTACATCCTGATGCGTTCTGACAAGTTTGTATACCCAGGTAACCGCCAGAACAGTCAAGATAGAGATCACGGGCTGCACCCCAGAAAATTGCCTGTACTGCTTCTCACAATCCTTCCACCCCAGCTCTAGGCAACCACCGATCTGCTTTCTGTCACTATAGATTAGATCTGTCTTTTCTGGAATTTCAAATAAATGAAATCATACAGGACATACTCTCTGCTGGATCAGGCTATTTTTTCTCAGCATAACGTTTCTGAGAACCAACCACGTCACTGTGGACAGTGTGTTCTGTTTCTACGACTGACTAGCATTTTTTGTCGCTGGACCTCCATTTGTTGATCTGTTCACCTGTGGATGAAATTAGGGTTGTTTCCACCTTGGGGCTGTGATGAATTAAGCTTCTCTGAACATTTGTCTATACATCTTTCTGTGGACACATGTTTTCATTTCTTTTGGGTAAATATTAGGAATAGGATTTCTGGGTGGATCCTTTAAAGTGTATCTTTAGAAGAAACTGCCAGAGTGCTTTCCACAGTGGTTGCAAAGTTTTGCTTTCCCACCAGCAATGTATGAGTTGCATTGCTTTACAACCTTTCCAACAACAGCTGTGGATTTGGTGTGTCTCTTTAATTTTGGACATTCTAATGGATGTGCAGTGGTTTCTTTTGTGCCTTTCACTTGCATTTCTCTATAACATTAAGCATCTTCTCATGTGACAATTGGCCATTCTTGTATTAAGTCTCTCTTCAAATTTTTGATCGGTTTTTATTGAATTGTTTCTTATTATTAAGTTCCAGGAATTTTTAAATATTCTGGTACAAGCACTTTGTCATCTGTATTGCAAATACATATATATGACTAGCTCCCTGAAAGACTGTCATTTCCCCCATTAAATTGCCTTGGCATCTTTGTCCAAAATCAATCGTCTGTATGTGTGTGGGTCTCTTTCTGGGTTCTAGTCTGGGTTCTAGTTTTCAACCAACCACAGATTGAAAATATTCTTAAAAATAAAAAATAAAACAAAACTCCAGAACGTTCCAAAAAGCAAAACTTGAATGTGCTGTGCACAGGCAACTATTTGCACAGCCTTTACATAGTATTAGGTGTTATAAGTAATATAGAGATGAGTTAAAGTATATGGGCGGATATGCACAGACTATATGCAAATATTATATCATTTTATAAAAGGGACTTGAGCATCCATGGGTTTTGGTACCCATGGGGCATCCAGAACCAATCCCCCAAGAATACCAAGGGACAACCATGTAAGTCCTCAAACTTTGCTCCTTTATTTCAAAACTGTTTTAGCTATTACAGATCTTTTGCACATCTATATAAATTTTAGAATCAGCTTGTTAATTTGTATATTTTGAAAACCTGCTGGAATTTTTATTGAATGCGCTGATTCCATAGATCAATTTGGAAAGAACTGATATGAAAACAATATCTTCCAATGCAGGAACATGATATTTCTCTCCATTGATTTAGCTCGCCTTCATTTCTCTCTGAAACACTGTATAGTTTTCATCGTTCAGGTGTTGTGTCTATTTTGCTGAATCTGTCCCTATGCATTTTGAGGTTTTTGATGCTCCTGTAAATGGTACTGTTTATTGTCATTTCAATCACCAGCTCCTCCTTGCTAGTTTAATAAATGGTTTAACACAAGTTTCTGCTAAGAGTATTCCTTTTTTTTTTTTTTTTTTTTTAAGTCATCAACAAAAGCACTGGACCAAGGGTATATGTTCTCCAGCAGTACTCAGGAAACTATCGAAAGAAATTCATGAGAAGTGTGTATGGTTGGAAACGCTACGTAAGAAATGACTTCCCCCGAAGAGCAAGGGTTCAGACAGAAGATAGCCAAGATCATGGAGACCCTGCCGGGTAATTTAGCCAACCTAGAGATCCAAATTCAGTCAGTCAGACTCTGGGAAAAGGAATTAAGTTTTTGAAAGTGGTTCCCAAACTTGGGGGAAGAGGGAAGAAAGAAGTCCTTTCTTTCAGCAATTCAGAGTCCCCCAGGGCAGTTTCTCAGAATCACCAGAGATTCTGAAACATGATCATTGGACAAGTATCCTCCCTCCCAATCCCCTCTGATAACCCTGTGATCTCAGGCCAAGTTACTAACGGGAGGACAAGGTGTCTGTCTGGGTGGGAGGTGGAAAATAGTTCCAAATGACCTGGGTTCATTGGGAGTACGTGTGCTTCCTGTGGGATCCTGAAGAAAAGCCCTTTGGAACCTGCAATTCCTGCCACAATACTGTTGTTCCACAATTTAAGACTGTTTCCAGTGGGAAAGCTTCAATCCTCATTAAAATAGAAATGTCCCTAAATCAGTCATTTACCCAATAGTTAACACATGAACCAACAAGTACTTTTGAAAGAACCATCACCTTGGAAATAGTCTGTAGTGCGCTGTAGGTAGGGTTTGGAGACTTTTAATGGGAAGGGCAGTGCAGAAAAGGGGAAAGAGGACAACTCTGGAGCATTTATGCGCTGTGGATAAAGTTCACAATACGCCCAGTTAGGGAAAAGAGCAAAGAATTACCAGCTGGGGAACTGCAAACACACTGCCTCCTTTCCACTTGTAGAGCCCAAGTAGCTAACAGCCACTTCCTGTCAGCTGGACCTATGGGGCCGGACCCCCCTCCTAGTTAAAGAAACAGAGGAATATTCCTGCAGATTGTCCAAAGATTCCTCTGCATCAGCGTCAGGAACTCCTGTCCATCCTGCTAAGCTCCTCTCTATAGCACTTCCTCAGAGAAAGCCATTCTCAGTTATCCACGTTAGTAGCTACTTCTCTTTCTGCTCACACAGAACTTTATTTATGACTCAATTTTTGTACTTTCTAGAATAAATCATAACTAATTTGTTTAAATGTCTCTCCCCCACTATTCTGGGGGCAAGTTGCTTCTATGAGCAGTTTCTTTTTTTAATTTTTTAAATTTTTGGCTGTGTTGGGTCTTCGTTGCTGCACGTGGGCTTTCTCTAGTTGTGGAGAGCGGGGACTACTCTTCGTTGCGGTGTGTGGGCTTCTCATTGCGGTGGCTTCTCTTGTTGCAGAGTACGGGCTCTAGGCGCACAGCCTTCAGTAGTTGTGCCACGCGGGCTCAATACTTGTGGTGCTCGGGCTCTAGAGTGCAGGTACCATAGTTGTGGTGCATGGGCTTAGTTGCTTTGCAGCATGTGGGATCTTTCCAGACCAGGGATCAAACCTGTGTCCCTTGCACTGGCAGGCGGATTCTTAACCACTGCACCACCAGGGAAGTCTCTGTGACCAATTTTTATCTCCACCTCAGACTTTGCCTCTGAACTTCATTCCCCTAACATCCAACTGCCTTTTCTGGCATCACCATCTGGGTCCGTCAGAGGGACCTCAAATTCAAAGTGTCCAAGGCTGAACTCACAACATCTCTTCTTTTTGCAGTGTGTGCTCTCTTAGTGAACAGCTTCTCTGTTCCTCTAGTCAGGCAAGCCAGACATGTACAATCATCCTGGACACCCACGTCCTGGTCCTTCTCCACACCCACATCACTCTATGATTTTACTTCCTAAATATCTCAAGAATCTCCTCATCTTCATCCATTCTTGCTGTCATCACCCTAGACTAAGCTTGGAGCATCCTCTCTCCTGCTCTCTTGCAACGTCCTGCTTCTGATCTCCCCACGTGTATTCCAGCCTGCCTTGAACCAAACCCATTTTCCTCACCACAGCCATTGTGATTGCTGGAAAATGCAAATCTGATTTGTCGCTACGTTGTCTATAACCCCTCAATGTCTTCTTTTCCTCTTGGGGTAAAGACTCAAATCTCCAACCCTGCCTACAAATCCCTGTGCTGGCTCAAGCTGCCACCTCACCAGCCTCTTGTTACTTTCCATGTTTCAGCTGACTCATTTTTTTTCCCCATAAACTCATTATTTCCTTAACTTCTCATTTTTAAATAATTTCAGACATACAAAACATTGCAAAAATAGTACAAAGGTTTTTCATATGCCTTTCACTCAGCTTCCCTAAATGTGAACATCTTACATAACCAGAGTATAATAATCAAAACCAGGAAATTAACATTCCTACTGTTGACTGAAAAAATGCACAACATAAAAGTTGAGAATTATGTTTTATTTGGCAGACTTACTGAGGACTTAAGTCTGGGATACAGCCTCTCAGATCGCTCTAAGGGACTGTTCCAAAGAGGCCAGGGAGGAGCCAGGGTATGTAGGAGGTTTTGCTGCAAAAACCAGTTATCAAACATCAAAACATTACTGCTAATTAAAGACAAAACAGGCATCTTAAATTAATGAAGTTAGCACTTTTCTATGTACGGGAAGATGCAAGAGTCTGAGCTTATTGAAAAAATTCCTTTGATATGCACCTTCACTGTCTAGGGTCAGTATGCTGTTTTTCTCCATCCTGAGTTCCCCTCAGGGTGCACCGTTGAGGGGGTTGCTGTAGTAGCTGCTGGCTTGATGGCCACAACATCCTTTGTTTACTGCAATGACAGGTGATGTTCTTTGTCCACAACATGCAATACTATTAACTAATCTACAGACCTTACTTGAATTCCAACAGTTGGTTCAGGATCCAGTGATCACTCCTCGTTGCACGTGGGTGCCATGTCTTCTTGGTCTCCCATCTGGAGCTGTTCCTCATTCTTCCTTTGTGGTTCATGACCTTGACAATCTTGAAGAACACAGCCCAGTTATCTAATAGCATGATTCTCAGTTTGGGTTTGTCTGATGATCTCTCACGTTTGAATTCAGGTTACACATAATTTGACAAGAATATCACAGAAGTGGTGTCTTGTTCATCTCAGTGTATGGTATCAGGAGGTACATGATATTTGCATCTCATCACTGGTGATGTTGACTTTGAGCCCTTGGTTAAGATGGTGTCTTCAAGTTACTCTTTATTGGAGGGATGGGGAGAAGAGAGATTTTGAATCTATGTAAGTATGATGTTTCTCATCATAGTTTTACTTGCCAATTTTATCACCAATTGATGATTCTTGCATGCAATAATTATTACTGTGTTTTTTGATTGGTGATTTTCTATGTCTATTATCCTTTTTACATTTATTAATTGGAATTCTACTGTAAAGAATAGCTTTTCTCCCCATTCATTTTTTATTAACTTGTTGATTATCACTGTACCCTGGTGGACATTTATTTCATTCTGTGCTATAATCTATTATTATCATTATATATTTTGATGCTCAAATGGTCCCAGATTTTGGACTTGACCGTTTTCATTGCCCTAAAAGTAACAAGGATGCATCTGTCACCAGGCCTTTGGACACACTGCTCTCTCAGCCTGGAATAATCTTCTAACCTCCCCCATCACCCCTGTTCCATCTCCAACTTCTTCGTACAGTAAATCCCTTTAAAGCCTTGAGATTTCAGCTCCAATGTCCCATCTTCAGGGAAGGCTTTTGTGAGCCTCCCAGAAGCGGGTAGGGCCCCTATAATAAGCTTTCACAGCACTATTTAATTTTTCTTCATAGGACTTAACATATTTCAAAGTCAAACCCTTCTTGAGTGAACATTCCTAAGGGCGGGGACTGTATCTGTTTTAGCCTAACACATTAATAATCATTCGGGAAATTATTCAGATTGAATTAATAAATGAATGAACTTCAAACTGGAAAATAAATGGGTTGAGGTCTTGCAGAAATGCCATACAGATGATTCATTTTTACTCCAAGATTTATTTTTCTCCAGCACATCTCATAGAGTCAGATAATCTATGATTGACAGACAGATTGACACATGGAGTTTCCTTTATAAAAATAAATCATTGAAGTCTGACTCAGTGATGTGGATAGGTCTAAAGGTTATTTTCTGGATGGACTCAATTCCATGCAGGTTGTTTTATTTTGTCCTTTGTTTTTTGCAAAGGTAAAAATATACTTGCATCCCTATCTCATGTCTGACCTGTCACAACTCTGTGATGTCTTATAAGGAATTATGATACTTAAACATTTGACACTGAATTGTGGGAGAAAATATGTAGTTGGGAGCAAAGAACTCTGCAAAATCCATTGTTCTCTGAGCGCTGGTTGTCTGTAATGTTTTCTTCATTCAGGACATAGCAGCTGACATATTTATAAGTCAGATGTTAAAGCTTATATCAAACCCTTAGAATCAATTCCACACTCTGTTCAAATCAGATTCTCACTGAGCAGATTTCACTTCCAATTTAGAAACTTGGAGTGCCAAGTTTTTCTGATATTTGAAGGCAGAAAGCAGAGGCTACAAGAGCAGACCTTCAATCAGGCAGTTTGAGAATAATATCCCTGGGTAGCATTCTGCTTTATATTCACAAGCTGGTTACTTAGATTTTCAGGTAGATGTAAAGATTCCAGAGAAAATTCTCCTAACAAAGAAAAGCAGTTGGGCATTTCTGCAACCTAGCCTGAGGACTATACCTGATCTTGGGGTTTTTAATCATCCGAGTCTACCAGATTTAAGAAAGGAAAATAGGGGATGTTACTAGGAAAAAGATCAATTTCTCTGGGCAAATTCCTGAGATAAGAAAGGTTTCTCTTTAACCTCTCTAGATGCTTAATTTGGAATGTTACCTGTCCATAAACAACCACATACGTCAGGAATTATGAAGGGTCTGAGATTTATCCTGCTGGCAAGCTAAAAATTTAGCGTGCCACAGTTTCACAAGTGCTGCCAGGAAACATGAGATTCCTGGGTCAGAGACAAAGGCCACTCTATTACCCACAGCATTAGTGGTAACTAGCGTGTCAGAATTTTTGCACCAAAGTATCAATTCCCACACAATGATGACAGCTACACACCCAGTGGGTTGCATTACAGGAGAGGAACCCTGTGCTTAAGGAGCCTGACTCTTTTACAATGGGTGTTAAGTATGCCTGCTTTGCTGGGAAGGAAGACATTGTCTTTATTATAATGGAAAGTAAGCATACTTGCCTTTGCTTCAGAGAAAGATACTACCGCTACCTTCCAAGGGGGTAGGCAAACCAATCGCAGGTTGCTCTGAGGGAGGCATTATCTCCAGCCTCCAAACTATTTGCTATACAAACATCCTTGACAAGATAGTTGGAACAAAAGACAGTCAGTGCATTGATCACAAGATGTGCAGAAACACAAGAGAACCATGGAGAATTTTGTTCCAATGGCATAGTTTCCCCTTTCTCCTCTTATTGAAGTCCCAGTGTTCATGTATATCTGAATGTTTCTGATCTCTTTCTGATGACTCCTTTTCACATGCACACATTGCTCACTTGTTCTCTGCTCCAAAATCCTTAGGACATTCATCTGTTGTGTGGTGGAGCAATCCGTACCTAGATACATCCTTAGGCAAGTGCCAGTTGGTATAAATGCCTAGGCGTGAAGTCATCTTGAGGGTGTGGGTACATGGGCGGAGCCTCCACCACTCCTGATTTCTCCTATCCATTGAAACTAGTGATAATGTGTGATCACATGCCTGGAACATGGAGAAACACTCAGTAGATGTGAGCCACTGTATCAGTTGAAATACACTAGGCTTTTGCTACAGTCACAAATTATCTCAAAATGTCAAAGGGTGTGTGTGTGTGTGTGTGTGTGTGTGTATGTTTTCTTTATCATGCCACTTGGCCATTGCATGTGGCCTGGAGGCTCTGCGCTGCACTGTCCTCACTCCAGGACCAGATTGATGGGACAGCCGTTGCCTGGACCACTGCCGTCCCTGTGGCAGAGGAAAAGAACTACCTGGAGAAAGCAGGGCAGGCGATTAAATGTTCTGGCCCAGAAGACACACACATCACTTCAGTTTACAGCTCACTGGCCAGATCTGTTGACACAGCTTCACAAGGGAGTTAAGAAGTTCAATGCTACCGTGTGCCCAGAAGGCAGAGAGACAGAATATTGGGGGAAAGCATAATGATTACCATAGCTTTTATTATTATTATTATTATTATTAAAAATTGTCAGCATCCTTTCCATCCCCTTTTTTTGGTAACAGAAAAATTTTGTTCGGGTCTCTCCCCTTCCCCCCACGTCACAGAATCTCAAGGGAAACATGATGGATACCCTCAACTCCAGGGGTGGCCTGATTGGTCAGGGGGGGGGGGGGCGCCACCTCTCTTGCCAGTGACAGATTCAGGAATGAGAGCTTGTAATTGGGGCCAGTGGTGTGCAAACAGAGGCTTCAGGTTTCTGGGGGCTTAGGGGAAATTCATTTCTCAGTCCTCTTAAAAAGCTTCCAGGAGTGACTTTTGCTTCCTCTTGTGGACATTGTCAAGCACAGACATGAGGTCTGCAAACAGCTGCAGCATCCTCTTGCCCCCAGGCTGAGGATGGAGCTTGCAAAAAGAGCCCGCAGGGAGACAGAATTCAAAGTCACCGGACCCAGAGAATCCTAAAACCCTCTGCATGTCCCATAATGGAGCCCTGCTCTTTAAGCGAACAGGGAGAGGATTGTCTATTACTTTTAGCTCAAAGCAGCCTGACCAATGCTATGCCCCTGTTAACTAAGGGAAAGGGGGCAGTGAAGAGTGGGGGAGGGGCAGAGTCAGGATAACTAGCATTATGGGGGGGGGGGGGGGGCAGGGAGCAAGAACCCAGTAGCAGCAGCAATCAGAAGGTGGGCACGATACCTGAGGTCCACCACCCAGCCTGGCCACCACCCCCCAAAACCCAGCCACGGGTCCTGGCAACATGGGCGGGTTCCTGGCTGGCTCGCAGCTGTCGCCTTCATCTCTTGGGAAAGATCTATTACACTGTCTGGAAGAAACCACTATTCTTAAGACCGGTGATTAACCCCAGATTTTGATCTTCAGCACAGATTTCCTGCTGGTTCTCTTTGAGCCCTCTTGAGGGATGTGCCTCTGGGGTTTAAATGCAATTTCCAGGGTGGGGTCATAAGACAGTCCTGTAACTTGACTGCAAGCCTTCTGGCTGTACCACATGAGCTCTTGTGCATAGACCGTGTCCAAGTGTGGTAGGCGTGGTAGGCGAGGCCCTGTGATTTCTATCAGGTCGGGTGATCCCCTTGGATGGTTCTAATGCACTTTCTGTCCTGGCTGAGCAAGCGTGTTGGCTTTAACTTTCTGGAGCTGGGTTTCTTTAAGCCTTTTCTTACATCATCTTCTCCAAGGCAGATCAGGGTAGAGTCAGCAGCATATCTTAGATTCATAGCCACACCAGGAAAAGGCTCTGTAGGCCTCTGACTGCATGGCTAGTCTTTTATTTCCTGTGTTCTAGTTCAAGGGGAAGGGGAGAATTACTTATTTTTTATCCTGTCATAGGAGATAAAACCCTGCTTTAGAGTTCGGCAAGACTTGATAAAGAGGATAAAAGCGCTGTTTTTAATAAACAGGGGTGGGATGATACAGAAATGTCTCCTCTCTGCAGTAGCACTGTGACAGAACAAAAGCACGAAGTTTCCAGCTCCTGAAAGGAGTGTTACGTCTGCCACAATCGACAAGATGGTTTGCTGTCTCGCCAGGAATAGAACTGGAGGGAAAGGGCTTAAATTAAGGTATATGGGCTTTGGGTGAGATTGAATTTATGAGGAGTTCAGGAAACTTGCCAAACAGCACAGATGGGTGTTGGGTCGTGGTAGGTCCACCGCTGTTGGAGCAAATACCAGTGTGGGGAGTGGTCCAGCCCAGGGCTCCCAGGGCTGTGAAGGGATCAGCCCAGTGGAAGCAGGACCCATGATGCTGGAGGTAGGGATGGTATTTTCAAGCTCACTTAGGTGGTTTTGTGCTGGCAGAAAAATGAAGGTAATAATTCATGTGTAATACTCTTGAAATGCTAATAGAATGTCTCCCTGATGACTTTCTTTCTCCCTCGCTCCCTTCTTCCCCCCCTTTCTCTCTCCCTCTCTTTCTTTCTTTCCTTCCTCCTTCCTTCCTTTCTTCACTGACTAATTTCTGTGCATCTGTCATGACTTAGCCCCGTGGGTCCCCACTGGCAGCTCTGTTTTTGTGTCTCTGCTCAGGTCCTAGTACCAGGGCACCATTCCTGAGCCCAGCCCCTGGTGTGTCTAGAAGTCAGAGGTTGTGAAGATCAGCTTTGAGGGGCTCAGCTGATGACAGAGGGCAGAGTATTATGTAAACACCCCTGGGGATCCTGGGTGTTACTTAGAAAGGAAACCCAGGGCAGAGTGAATTTCCTTCCAGTCAGGGTCATGAAGGCCAGCCCCCAAGGAGCTTACAGTCTATTGGGAAAGGCAACATATAAAGATAACTTGGACATCCTCAGACCTCACCTGTTGGCGACTACAAATAATAACTCTTTCCTTTGTTATCTTAAATACAAGGATGCCAACCTATAGCTTTCTACCAAGAGTCCAGCACAGGGCCTGAGGACTGAAAATTTTGTTGCAATGAACAAGTGAAATGCTGTGATGATGTACGCAGGGGCCGGCCTAGCATCCAGACTGCTGACAACATTGACAACGTCCAAAATGGTTCTCGTGCAAATAAGCGATTAACTGAGAGAATGACGGGTAAAGTTTTCATGTATAATAACTAAGAACATTAGTCACTGTTTATTAACCACTTACCATGTTTGAGGGATTATCCTAAATTTCATTTTTCTCTTCGGAATTTCTAAGTCACATAGTATGTGCATTTTAAAAAAATTGAAGCATAGTTGATTTACAATATTGTGTTAGTTTCAGGTGTACAGCAACATGATTCAGTTATATATATTTTTTCAGATTCTTTTCCATTATAGGTTTTTACCAGCTATTGAATACAGTTCCCTGTGCTGTAGGGTAAATCCTTGTTGCTTATCTACTTTATGTACAGTAGTTTGTATCTGTTAATCCCATGCTCCTAATTTAATGCCCCCTTCTCCTTTGGTAACCGTAAGTTTGTTTTCTGTGTCTGTGAGTCTGTTTTTGTTTTGTATATAGATTCACCTGTATTATTTTATAGATCCCACATATAAGTGATTTCATTTAATATTTGTCTTTCTCTGACTTACTTCACTTAGTATGCTGTTCTCTAGGTCCATCCATGTTGCTGCAAATGGCCTTATTTCATTCTTTTTTATGACAAGTAATATTCCATTGTGTGAATGTGTATATATGCCGCATCTTCTTTATCCATTCATCTTTTGATGGACACTTAGGTTGCTTCCATGTCTTGGCTGTTGTAAACAGTACAGCTATGAACATATGTGTCTTTTCAAATTAGGGTTTTTGTCTTTTCTGGATATACACCCCAGAGTGGGATTGCAGGATCATATGGTAGCTCTATTTGTAGTTTTTTAAGGAACCTCCATACTGTTCTCCACAGTGGCTCCACCAACAGTGCAGGAGGGTTCCCTTTTCTCCATACCCTCTCCAGCATTTGTTATTTGTAGATATTTTGATGACAGCCATTCTGATGACAGCCATTCTGACTGGTGTGAGGTGATACCTTACTGTGGTTTTGATTTGCATTTTTCTAGTAATTAGCAATGCTGAGCATCTTTTTGTGTGCCTGGTGACCATCTGTACATCTTCTTTGGAGCGATGTCTATTTAGGTCTTCTGCCCATTTTCTGATTGGGTTGTTTTTTTCTTTTTTGATATTGAGTTGTATGAGCTGTTTATATATTTTGGATATTAACCCCTTGTGGTCATATGGTTTAAATCTTTATAAAAGTCCTCAGAACAGGGTACTCTTATTACCCCCAGTTTATAGATAAGGAAACTGAGGAACAGAGAAGTTAAATAACTGGCCCAAAGTAACACAGTTTCAACCCAAGCAGGCTGGCTCTACAACCCTCAGAGGATAAAGAGGCAGGTAAATACAGTGATAAACTAGAAAATGGACTGTTTTGAAGGAAATGAGCAACTTCTGCTAAGCTAGTTCTGCCCCACCTATATTTTCAATTTTTATTGGTACCTTCAGTTATATACTCCTGTTGATACCCAAATCACTGCTAATTTTCAAGGTGTAAAGAAGGGTTTATTACTTGTAAAATTACACAGAATAAGGAGTGGAGGGTGAAATATGGCCAAAGTCTCTTCTCTGAATTTAGGGGAAAAAAATTCAACTAACACGCATCTAATTAGTTTAGATGGTTGAGACATGGCCAGTGTTATAAATAATATCAGAGAATATTTCAGTCCCCAGGAATTCTTTGAAACCACATTTTTTTTCCCAACCCATCCTGGTGTGTGTGTGTGTGTGTGTGTGTGTGTGTGTGTGTGTGTGTATTTTCAAAAGCTGAAAGAAGAATCTGGAACCCATTTTAAAGTTTTGCTAAAACTCACGCTTGCCAGTCTGATTTCTTTAAGATTTTGTCCATCTTTCAAATTTAAAATATAACTCTATAATATTCATGGCCAAGTGCATTTCTATGTAGAAGCAAATATTACCGCAATAAAAAAGTCTACATTTTTTTTAAATTAACAACGCTTCCAAAATCTTATCTATATCCCCCAGTCCAAGTTTTTATTCTCATCTGCCCAGATCAGAAGGACTTAAACAATGAAAAAACATAGTAGCAATAATATGTATCCTTTACTTACAAGGCAACCTTCTTTCACAGACTTTAAACTTTAGGGAGTGAGAACATTGCCTTCTAAATAGTTGTGGGCTGGATCTAGGTTCCTTGGTTAAAGGCATTCAATATGGATGGAAATACTTGGCAGAACTCTCAAGGTTATAGTTTTATAAGGACCACTTGTTCTTTCTCCTTGTTACATAATCCTATCTCATTTTGGCCCTTTTCTCCATGGGCTTTCCAGACCAGTCGACGATCAGAGGTGAGAAAATGCGGCTTTCCATCTGAATTCATTGCTTTGGGCACTTACATCTCCCTCTCTAACCCAGGGAAAGTGGTATTTTTCTTTCAGTAAAGGTTAGCTTCACAACATTTGATCTTGGAATATTCATGATGCAAACCGGGTTAGGAAATCGCATGTCACTGCACCTCCTGCTCATGTTTGGAAACCTCAGGCAAGGTCTGGCCACAACCCAGGCCTCCCTCCTCTGCTCTGTGTCACTGATCTCATTTCTTATTACTCCTTGACAGACTCCAGCCAAGAGAGCTTCCCGCACACATCTCCACGCATAGGCCAGTCAATCAAAGCACTTATGGAACACCTACTGTGTGCAGAGGGAGCCCTGTGTTTTACTCTCCACTTGGCCAATTCCTTGATTAAATGTCTGGTTCAGAATTTCTTTGCAGAAAATGTTCTCTGCTTAATGATCCCCCTTTCCAGAGTCTCTAAAAATATGTGTCATCTGTTGAGCACAATTCCAGTCCTACCTAAGAGAGTGTGGCCCCAGCTTTGAATCACGACCCACAGTCAGGGATAAATTGAATGACACAACAACCCTGTACACACACATGCACACACACACACAGCTCACAATTATAGTTAGCAAAAGTTGCATGAAAACAAGACTGACTCTTACTAGCCAGGATGCATGTGAGTATTTTTGATCCTAATTCTGTCTCATGTAAAAAATGCTCATCTTTACCCACAAAACTGATTTCATGACCAGCTGCTTGAAAAACTCTAAGGCACCCTGGGGACTTAGGAAGCACAGATGGTAATTAGTGATTCTAAAGGATAGACCTGTAATTCAAACAGGAAGTGACTTGAGGGAGAGGGTTCACAAATATTGTCAGAAAAAGTGAAGCTTGCTCCAGATAAAGAACTTGTTAACAGGTGCCACGGTTGACTATATCCTCTGAATTTCTAAGAATTCATTCATTCCTTAAAGCAAACTTTTTTTTTTGAGCATCCTGTCCAGTCTAGACATCAACTTACAAAAATGGATAAGGTTCTATATGGTGCTGATTATATTTATATAATAAAAGCCCAGGAAATAAAAAAAAATTGGATAAGGTTCTTGTCTAGGACCTCGTGGTTTAACGGAGGATGCAGAAGGGTGACCCAGGAATCGTGGCCAATATTCTAAGTGCTACAACCAAGATGCACCTGGGGTGCTGTGGGAGCAGCACAGGGACCCCTAATTGGGTGGGCTTCCTAGACTTGGTGACTCTCTGGAGGAGGCTGGACCAGGAGTGACACTGTCTCCCTAGACCGAGAGTCCTAGGTATTTGAATTTCGAGAGAGGAGCCC
Organism: Hippopotamus amphibius kiboko; assembly: GCF_030028045.1. Taxonomy (NCBI): domain Eukaryota; kingdom Metazoa; phylum Chordata; class Mammalia; order Artiodactyla; family Hippopotamidae; genus Hippopotamus; species Hippopotamus amphibius. The sequence continues at coordinate 133,965,106 of NC_080189.1, read as the reverse complement.
TCTTGAGTCTGCAGGCATCATGAGTGGTCCTTATGGTGCCAGTGAAGGGCACAGATGGGGAAATGGTCAGAGATGAGCCTCCAGAGGGAGGTGAGCAAAGGCACTCAGTTTTCTCCTGAAACATAAAGGGAATCCACTGAGAGGTTTTAAGAAGGGCACAAGATAACGAAGTTTCTGGTTCTGAAAGATCCCTAAAGGAACAGCATGGACCGGGCTGGCCAAGAAGCAGGCTGGAGCAGCGGGTCTAGTTAGGGGGCGGGTATCGAAAACCAGAGGAGAAACGGTACAAAGGGCCTCAGCCCGGGCAACTGTGGTGGGAATGGAGAAACAGGGAGGCCTCTGTGAGGCATCTAGGTCACAGTAGCAGGTGGCCTGAAGCAGGTTCTGTCCCGGATGTGCACCTGTGACATCCACTCAGATGGAGGATGCAGGCAGGGAGGCAAAGTTTGGAGAAAGAGTTCAATGATGGACAACAGAGTTTGGAGTGCCCAGGCTGGTCCCATAGCCACTTGGATCTGGAGACTGGGGAGCAGTCTAGCCTGGTGTTAGATGAAGCCACAGAGCAAAGCTGGGACCAGCAGAGGATTGGGAATGAGGCTCTGAGGAGGCCCCAGTTTTAGGGTTATTACTGATTTGCTGAAGATCATCTGGGTCCGGTTAGCCTGGGATCCATGCAAATCACCCTTGACTTTGCTTCCTCCTGCCTTTCCTAGTTTCGGTGCTGCCAGAGCTCTCCCAGGGAGCAGGAGGAGGGAAGAGTCTGTACTGCATTTACTCAACGCAGTCCCTCCTTCAGGAGCCTTCCTGAGATGCCACAGGCTCAGGCATAGGGCATAGCTCCAAAGGCAGGACCAAGGTAAGGGTGACTGTGCTTAACAAACTGTGAAGTGTAGTCATCAACAGACTGTGAAGGGCCGGTTCTGAAATGTCTGCTGGGTACGGGTTCCAAACTGCTGATGGATTCTCCAATATCCTTTTCACACACTGGATGGTTGTACTGATGGTATTTCTGGGGACCCTGAGCTAGGAGGGCTGTTTGGTTACTGGATTTTAAGTCCTTCCAGCTTTGAAACACAGCACTTCAGGATGTGTCGGTCCACACACAGGCCAGCCTGTGGGGGGAGGGCACAGGGATGAGTGTGGAGGAGGGAAGGCTGACGGGCAAATTCTGTTCCAGGCTCTTAAGGGCAATCAAGCTCACTGTTTGTTATGGGCTGAGCGTTGCACCCCAGCCCCACCCCCCAGCCCAAAATCATCAGTTGAGGTGCTCACTCCCAGGACCTCAGAATGTGCCTGTATTTGCAGACAGGGTCTATAAAGAGGTAACGTAGTTAAATGAGGTCTTATGGGTGGGCTGTCATCCAGTATGACTGGTGTCTTGAAAAAAGGAGATTAAGACAGGCAGACACACGCAGAGGAAAGACCAGGCCAAGACACAGAGAAGGCAGCCACCCAGAAGCCAAGGAGAGAGGGGCCTCAGAAGAAACCCACCCTCCTGACACCTCCATCTTGAACTTCCAACCTCCAGATCTGCGAGAAAATGGGTTTCTGGGGTCTATGCCGCAGGGTCTGGTAGTCTGTGATGGCAGTCCTGGGAAACTGATACACTCACCTTTCACTCCTCTGACGGGGGCTGTTGTGCATGAGCTTGGTGCCTACTCGAGAGGAAAAATAAGAGTCTAACACTCAGAGGCAAAGAAGCAGCGATTGGAGGGGAATTCAATGTGAACACGAGCGACAGAAACAGACAAGTAGCATGAGTGGATTTCACAAGTTTAAATTTACCTACTGCTTTGCAGATTACTGAGTACTTCACGAACCTTAACTCGTTTAATGTTCACAACTGCCTTAGCATCACCTGGGAACTTGTTAGACACGCCAAGTTCTGAGCCCTGGAAGATGTAAAGAATCAGACAGCGGGGCGGGGCTCGCAATCTGTGTCTTAACAAATCTCAGGTGGGCGGGGGATTCTCATCAGCGAAAGTGTAAAGTGTGAGAACCACTGAGGGAGGGGACGGTCCCGCATCAAGACGGGCAGGTCGGAGGGTGACGTGACATTTTCACAGTTGTGAGTGGCGGGGCCAGGACGGTCTCCTTGACAACTGGCCCGGAGCGCCTGCGGCTACAATGTTCGCACAGGTTGGTGGGTTTTATCCCCGGATCGGCTGGGTACTCGGAGCGTCCACTCGGGCCTCTAAGGTCAGCGGCGCCCCCCGGGCCTCAGGGCAGCCGCAGGGCTGGAGCCCCGGGGCTCCGGAGCCGCCGGGCGCGTGCGCGCGCGCGCGCGCGTCCTCGGGCCGGCGCGAGCGCGCGCCGAGGGGGTGGGTCGCCCCGGCCCCGCCGGCCTGGCGCGCGGTCCGAGCCACTCAGAGCGCCCGGCGGCCGACACCCGGGGGCCCTACAATTAATACCCGGGGCCCGCCCGCCGCGCCGGGACTCGCGCGCCCGCACTCGGGGAAGGAGGCGCCCGCTCGGCCCTGACCCGCCTCGCAACTTGTCTGCTCGGTTAGCTGCGGCGCCGGGGCGCCGGGCACACTCTCCCGGGTCCCTCGCCGAGAGCCAGCGTGCGCCCCGCGCCACCCTCGTCGCCGCGGGGAACTGTGCGCCGGCAGCCGGCCGGCAGGTGGGCGAGCGCGCCGGGTAGGTGAGTGCGGGGAGTCGGGGCGCGCGTGTGGATGCACTCGGCCGGGGACGCGGACCATCGCGCGTGGGTGTCCTCTCGGCTCCCCTTGGTCCCCCTCCAAAGTTGCACCCAGGACCTGGGGCGAGGCGTAGGCGGGGGTGGGGGCGGGTAGGCTCACCTGCTGGAAGTGTGTTTACGCGGGAGAAAGAGCGACTCATTGGCCAGCCACTCCCCCCGGCTGGCGAGCGACACGCCGGCCGACCTTGGGCTCCCCCGGGGCTGCGACTGTCCCTGAAGCTCATCCCAAGCGTCTTCCGAGCTCTGGGACCCGGAGGGTGTGACAGCCACTGCCCTCCCCACCGTCCCTTTAATTCGGGCAGAAGAGGGCTACAGGGAATCAGGACCCAAAGTTTGTTTTCACACAGCGAAACTGACTTTCCGGGGCTTTGAAACTGGCCGTGCACGCGCGACTGATGGCGGGTTCCTGGGGGCGCCTCCCCCGGGCAGGGCAGGACGGGCCGGCCCGCGAGTGGGGTGACTCTGGGTGCGCAGTGGCCCGGGGGCGCAGGGACAGCTCAGGGTCTCTTGGCCCGGCGTCGGGCCCAGCCCGGGCTTGCCGGCCCGGGACGGTCCCGGCGCAGTGGCCCCTGCTCCGGAGGGGTGGCCGCGGTGGGAGGCGCGGGGGTCCCTGCGCTCGGCCGGGCTCCATGTTCCCGACCCGCTCCAGCCGGGTGGCCCGGCAGAGGGCGCCCGCTCCCGATCGCCGCGCGGGCCGGCGGAGGGGAGGGGACTCGAGCGAGGCTCCAGGTGAGGAGCAGTGAATCATCCCGGGAGGGGAACCCGGTCCTCGCTCGCTGAAAGGAGGCAGGGAGTGGCCGTGGCGCTGCTGAGAGTCGGGGCTGCCCAGCTGCTGCCGGGCGGGGAGCGGCGATCGTGCCCCCGGAGGTCTGGGGAAAGCGCAGAAAGAAGGTGAGGCGCGTCCCTCCGCGCGGTGGCCGAGGGCAGGGATCAGCCGCGCAGGGCTCCGGCCGGCAGACGCTAGGGCGCTCCGCGGCGCGCCCTCCTCCGGGGGCCGGAGGTGGGGTCACTTAGACTCGGGCTCCGGGCGGTCCTGCCGGGGCGGCGGGCGGGCGGGGAGGGGCGACCGATCCCCGGGCCGCCGCGATGGGGCGCTCCCGGGGGCCTGCGGGGTCCCGGAGCAGCAACAAAGGCGCGGCGCGGCGCGGCAGCCGCTCCCACCCACTTCCGTCCCCGGCGCGCCCCGGCGCGCGCCGCCGGGAGGTACCGGCCGGCTCAGGATTTCCCTCCCTGGAGTTTCGGGAAGTTAGCGAGCGGGGCGGCCCGTTAGGCGGGGAGGCGGGGCGGGGAAGGGGCGGCCCGGGGAGGGACACGCGTGTGCTCAGAACCGCGGCACGGCCGGCCTCCCCTGCCCACTGGCCGGGCGGGCGGCGAGGGCTGCACCGGTCCCCGCGCGCCTCCCCCGGCTCCCAGGGTCGCGCCCCACGCAGGGCCCCGGGGGCAGTGAGGTCCCCGCGCCGCGCGCCCGGCCTGCCCGCCGGGCCACGCCCCTCCCCGCGGGCTCCCGGAAGGGAGGGGCTTAGTCCCGGGGTGACAGCGGCAGCCCCGGGCACCCCGAGCGGAGCTCCAGAAGGCGGTAATTGCATTACTGTGAGTTAGCGGCGCGGCAGCCCCAGTCCAGGCCGCAATCTGGGTCAGGTGCGGAGTTAAGCGCTTCTGGCTTGGGCATTACAGCTCCGGTGCAGCCTTGACAGTTTGTTGCAATTGGAAGTCCCGCAGAAGGGGAGAGGACCGCGGCGAGAAAGGAGAGAGCTCCTGGTCCTCCCCTCGTCTTATCCCCACCCCCTCGAGGTTATGGTAACTGTCTGCAAACCCCAAGACTTAGGCACAAGTCTGTCGTTGAAATGGCGGGGGCAGCATCTCCCCTGTGCGACGGATGTTTCTGGCCGGACGCCAGAGGAGGTGTTGTCCAAGAGAAACCTGGGGCGCTCTGCTTGGGTGTGAAACCTTATCCCGCCGTAATCAAATGGATAGAATTCACGTTTTCTTATCTTATCTGCCGCCACTCCCTTCTGAAGAAGAGAAAGGCCTGCTGTATGAGAGAATCTTACATCCAACTGGGAAGGATCGTCACCATTTGCTTTTAAACCTCCCAAACTCCCCCAGTGCGGTGATTTCTATTTTACAGATGGGGAAACGGGCTTAAAGAGGCTTCCGGGGCCAAGAGCCTGTCCTGCTGCAACGGGTACTGTCTGCTCATCCCAGTTCCTATGCCAAAGGCTGTGCCTGAACAGTTATTAGGGATTTCTGATTGAAGAGTGGGGGAACAGGCTGCAACCCCAAGTTGGGTTTGACGCTGTTAGTTATTAGGGTTAGACTGACTTTCCACCTGTGGCTGACTTTTGTGTGACTTAGTTTATTTATTTTGGCCTTATAGCACAGCTTGCGGGATCTCCATTCCCCAACCAGGGGTTGAACCCCTGGCCCAGAATCCTAACCATTAGGCCACCAGGGAACTTCCCCAACTCTTACTTTAAAGCTTAAGGTATCTGAAGACAACTAAATCACTTAGAATTATCTGACAGCTCCAAAGAGAGTCAGAAGCAGCTGTCCTTTGCTTTGTGTGGTGTCTCATTAGGGAGGTGGGCCTGGCGTCAGGAGATCTACAGAGCTCCGAGCTCTGTGGGCCTTCCCTGCAGGAAGGATCAGCAGTGCCTACCCTGTCTAAGCTGTGTGACTTTGCCACCACGCTGACTATGTGTTTAAAATGAAGTCTGCCATGGAAATGCAGCCAAACCTTCATTAACTGCCCGATGGGTTATGACTCTAAAATTCCTTTTAGGCATCTGAGATCATCTCTACATCTTTAGACATTATTGAGCTCAAGTTTATAATATGGGATGGGTGGTGTTGTCTTGAATGTACTGAAAGTGTATTTCCTTTAAGAAAGATGTTTGAAACCCTGGAATGACAGTTGTGACTCAGAATGTCCTAGGGCAGGGCCAGCTGTGGAGACAGCAGGGCACAACGATTAAGGGCGGGTTTCGAATGCCACCTACACCGTTTATAGGTCTGTCGCGTTGGGCAGTTGCCTGGGCTTCTCTGAGCTTCACTTTCCTCTTTAGGCCAGGAATAATCACAGCATCTCCTGGTTTCAAGCTGCGAGGTTTACACCTGTCCATTCCTGTAAGGTACTTAAGAGCCTAGCAGGTAGTAGCCGCTCAACAAGTGTTAACTAATAATGATGATGTTTAAGAACAGAATCTTTCTTCTCTTTCCTTGTCTAGAGAGAGAAAATAGTTGATAGCTGAACTTGATCTTCTTGGTTCATACAGCAAGGTAATGCACTCAGCGATTCTTCTTTCTTGTCAGCAAGTGCCGTGTGTGTGTGTGTGTGTGTGCGCGCGCGCGCGCGCGTGTGTTGGGGGGCCGCGTGGTAGTGATGGAAAACTTTGTCTAGTTGCTGGGAATTTACAAGGGGCTCCAGAACCATAGGGCTTTCCTCCCAGTGTTACCACTGTGTCATTTTGCGGCCAGCCCTCCAGCCATTTCTCTTTCCTTTAAATTCAAAGCCAGTATCCTAACGGCCAAGATGACAAGACTTAAAAAAAAACAAAAAACAAACAAAAAAACTCAAAACCAAACAACCTGGAGAAAAGGAAGCAGATCGCCTCTATGTTCGTTCACTAGCCATTGACAACACAAAAGAGAGTATCTGTGTGAAAATGGACCATTACTTGAAAAATAGAGTATTTTCCGGAATCTGTTTAAAAGTGAGCCACGAAATTGATAGAGGTGGGAGGAGAGTTTGAGATAACATTTCAGAACTGTTTGCTAAAGTATGGTCACCTGTGATCTGAAAATTGCTGAACTAACATTTGGAAGGTGACATAGGTCTAGTTATGTCCAGTTAAGCTGCATAACCAGCAAACAACCAGGATAGCTATCTTGTATGTTAAAAAAAACAACAAAAAAAGCTAAACTTGGAAGCTTTTCAATTTAGCAAACGCAAGTGGAGAAATAGTGATTTTTTAAATATACTATGTCAAATTGTTGATGAAATACCCCAATGTTGCTGTTTCCTAGTTCTTGAATTTGCGTGTATCTTTTAAATAATCGTCCAGGGAGAAAGCCCTGGAAACTTTATAATGTCATTAAACGCCACCAGATCAAGAAAGTTGTCACCAAGAAGGGCATGGCATGGAGTCCAGGGAGGGATTGCCCTTAAAAGAGATACATAGATTTTCCATTTGGGTGTGAAATGCAGCTTTCTCCCACACAGCAAAACGAGCTGCATGTGTAACCAGGGGACGGCGCGCAAAGGGTTAGCAGCAAGGTTTCTCCCCTTTTGTGCATCTCGCCTCATTTGTAGCTACTTGTTGAGTTTCCAGGGCGGAAGAAAGAAGCAGCTGTAGGGCATGCGCCAGACCTGCGCTGGGCTGTCGCTTCCATTGTAGGGAAGATGAGCAGGCAGCCTTATTTTGGATCACATAGCAGCTTGTTCAGAAGCATCTCATACTCCCCAGCTGTTCCACAACTTCTTCGCATATGGAAGAGAACTTGCCAGCTGCTGGGGCAACTGTGCTTACATTTGCTGCTTTTGTGCAGTCACCAAGGAAGGTAAAAATCCACAGACGCCTTTGTTAAACTGTAGCCATTGTAAAGAGTCTTGTTTGTTTCTGGTATGTCAGTGTTATTCCAGATAGAGCCTCTCAGGGGAGAAGGTTTAAAAGGAAATGTCAGAATTAACATTTTTTTCCCGAATGCAGTTTTTTTTGAGGATGACCAGTGTGTACATAGTTTTTCCCTGCTTAAAGCCTAGGCTGCTTTTGTATTTCAGTGGCTAACAAAGGAATGGGTCTCATGTTAAAACTAAGTGTTGTTTGTTTTTTTAATTGCCCTGTCCATCAGGATTAATCGTATACATTTTTCTGTTGTGTGAAATGTGTAAACGTTACAGTGGGTGTCCGGACAGTGCTCTTTTGTTTTCAGAAGATGAGGCTATTTTGCATTTGTTACAGCCAGGAGGTGCTTTGCTCACCCCTTATCTTATCTGGAGTTTCCAAGAAGTTGTTACTTCTCCAAGATGGTTTGGCTCTTTGGTTTACTTCAGCAAATCTTAGGTTGAGTGTTTACATGCCAGCAGGCTGGGGATCCTGAAGATGAAAAGGGGGTTGGGCCCAGCCCTGGATGGACTCACAGCTCAGAAACAACAGACATAAACAAACAAGCACAACGTGAGGGCTGTAATAGAGGCAGCATCCTTTTTTGTGAAAGTGCCTCTTCAGGCGGCTTTTTGTGTAATCCCATGGGTGTTGTCACCATGTCTGCTCAGATAAAGTCGAGGAGGAGGGTGTGGGTACAGGGAGATAGGAGAGGCGTTATAAGGTTGATCAGGTGCTGAGAACATGTACTAACAAGAGGAGGCCTTGCGTGTGCATGTAGACACACCTGTCTCCCCTGGCCCCCGACTCCTGCCTGGCACTTGAAAGCATCTTGCCTCCTAATTCCTGTAAATGGAGGTGAATAAATGGCCTCTAGCAGCGACAAGCATACATCCCGTCATTGATAGGAACTGAGTCAGCTTCCATCCCTTTGTTGTAGACGAGGTTATAAAGTAAACCCTGATCACTTGGACACGTATAAAAGTCTCTGACTCTGGTGCTCCTCTCACTTTTAGGGGCTCTTGTGCTGGAAACCACTGTGGCTTCAGCTCACCCAGCAACCCAGAGTTGCTGAGTTGGACCTACAATTCGAAGCCCTTTCATCCCCTTCTGGGCTCTACTGACACATGCGCGAATCTTTTACGTCATCCCTTTTGCACAGGAATCTTAGATTTTTGACAGCGTTTCAGCTTTCAGATGGTTTCACTGCCATTTTCTTTTGAGACTCTTAAGAACTGCGTTAGGTACTCAGGGCTGATGACCTGGAGTGGGGGTGGGGGGCGGGGAGGAGGGGCTTCCTCTCTTTTACGGAAGAGGAAACAGCCTCTGCTGTTGAGAACCTTGCCTGGGCTAGGATTCGAATGACAAGGTCCTGCCTCAAAACTCAGTGCCCACACTGGCCAAGTCTTGGAAGGATCAACTTGTTCAAAACTAGAGGACGAGTCATCTCCTTCTGGAGACGTCGTTGTGCTTGCCCTGACTGCAGTGTTCCTCACTGGGTTCTTTCCCTGGGATAACTCTCTTCCTTGTTACCTGTCTCTGCACGTTGTAATTGTTCACTTATGTTCTGTTTTCAAGTCTTGGCTCTCGATGGCAGTTGCCAGCTTTCTTTTTTTTTCCCTTTTTTAAAAAAATTGAACTATAGTTGATTTACACTGTTGTGTTAGTTTCAGGTGTACAGCAAAATTTATATATATTTTATATAAATAAATCTATTATTTTCCATTATAGGTTATTACAAGATGTTGAATGGGACCTTGTTGGTCACCTATTTTATATATAGTAGTGTGTATCTGTTACTCCCAAACTCCTAATTCATCCCTTCCATCTTCCCCTTTGGTAACCGTAAGTTTGTTTTCTATGTCTGTGAGTCTGTTTGTGTTTTGTAAACAGGTACGTTTATATCATCTTTTTGAGATTCCACACATAAGTGATATCACATGGTGTTTGTCTTTGTCTGACTTACTTCAGTAGGTATGATAATCTCCAGGGCCCTCCAGCTTTCTGACACATGCAACCCTCCTTCCCGTTGCGCATGTGCACAACCTGCACACACGACGCCCCCCCCCCCCCCCCACACACACACACAGGGGCCCAGCATGCTAACTGGACCCATTATCCTTCTTCAGCCAGCCCAGCTCCTTTCAGAAGATGACGTCACGGTAACTGCATCAAAGTGTTTATCCCTGTTTAATGCTCTGGACGCTACACAATTCTGGATGGATGTCAGATATTCACGATGGTCAAAGTGAACGTGCCTTGTCTTTTCCACGGGGGACCCCTGGAAAATGACCGGGCTCCCCTTGCTCCTTGTGATGCCTTCAGCATCCTGAGAGGCTGGAAGCAGTAGCCGCTTCCCTGTAGGAGGAAGAAGCTGATGAGCTTTGGGGGTGCAGCCGCGAGGGGCCCCTCCTTGGCTGCAGACTTCCCCAGGATTCCCGTGCAGCCACAGTTTTGCTCCCCATCCACCTCCTAGCAGCCCCCCTGCCCCAGATTTTGGCAGCTTTCTCCTTCTAGGACCCCGTGTATTCTCTTGGAGGTGCTGCTCCTCCTTCTCCTGGTCCCTTGCTGCCACCCAGCCACCTCCCGGCAGGCAGTCCTTGGTTTCAGGTGTCTTAGGGACACTTTGCCTGGGACGCCCTTATCTCCATCTGTCATTGGTGTTTAATTGCTCCTCCCGCTAGCCAGCCTGCCCTTTGACACGCGGTGACTTCTCCCCTTCGCTGGCCCTTGCTGCGGCTTTTCCTCTGGTTTTTCCTCGGGCTGATCCTGCTGCCCTGTTTCGGCTCCTCCTCTCTCCTCGCTGCCCCTTTGTGTGTGCACTTTCCAGGCCTCCCCGTACGGTGGCTTTGTTTCCATCCTGCTCTTTCTTTCTCCCTTCCTCTCCACCCCACCCTTTTTTAACCCTCTTAATTCTTTTTATTGAGATGTAATTGACATACTAGCTTCTAGCTTCAGGCATACAGCATAATGATTCAGTACTTGTGTATATTGCAAAATGATCACAGTAAGTCTGGTTAACATCCATCACCACACATAAGGACACTTTTTTTTTCTTGTGCTGAGCGCTGTTTCTTTCTTAGCCTCTTTCAAATAGACAGTCCTTCCTCCCTTTCTTTGATGGTGCTTCCTGACAAGTAGATTCTTTCTTCTTTATTTGTTCCAACCCCCAGTTTGCAGGCCCTTCTGCCTTTGTCCTGAGCCAATCCTGTTTGGCTGTCACCTGCATCGGGTATCCTGACATACATTATATACGCTATCACAGTTTTTATTTAGAGATTTGTAAAAAAAAAAAAAAAGGAAATATCGTTCTTGGAATTGAAACTTGAAAACACGGTCTCGAAACTGGTCAGGTCAGGGCATTTCACAGGGTTGAACTTTGGGGGAAAGGCTTTGAGATTTATTTTGGCTCTCCTTTCACATGGCAATACCTTGAAAGTCACTGAAACGTGAGCTTGTTTTTGGATAACCTTTTCCTTGCAAATGGAAATTGTACATACACAGAGCAGAATTAATGCTTGCTTTTTTCCCCCCTTTCAAATTATATTTCTGAAAGATCTTGAAAGGAAGTTGAGTTTGTGCTGTGTGGCCAGTCTGGCTTGTAAGTCCTGAATGATTGGTCTTCTTGAGCCTGTGCTGTTCCAGAGGCTGTCCTCATCAGGGGTATTTCCCAGTGGGGACCCCTCGTCCATGAAAATATGCTGGAGAGGAGATCTAGGGAGATCCTTCATGGATACCCTGATTTGGGACTCTTTACTTTTCTCTCCAAAGCTACAAACACGTAAGGGTATCTTCAGGATGGAGCAGGTTGGCTATTGGGAAGGATGCCTCGAGCTGGGGCTGCAGGGAGAGAGTCCGTGGTGTGGCCCCTGCTCAGCAGTGTTCCCCACAAGCCCTGGAGCCCTAACGCCTTGCTCTCTTTTTTTTTTTTAATTCTGAAAAATAAAGGGAAAGGATGCTTACCTGTGCCACAATGGAGTTTGCTTCTAGACCTTCCAGTTCAAAGGGAGACCATTTTTCTGTCCCACTATATAGGGGAGTCTGCTTAGAGTATTGGAATAGGAGCTTGTATTCCTATAGACTCACCCAGAGCAAGGGATCTTTATTTCAGCAATGTTCTGTAATTGGTATCCAGCAGAATCTTGATGTGGTCATCAGGTTCAGTTTACCTAATCTAGTTAGCCATGTGTAACAACATCTGGGGAAAGGTTTTTTTAAATGGGGATTATGTAGAAACGAGATGAAAGTGATCAATCAGACTGTTCACTCATTTACTGGTTTGGTCAGCAGACGTCTGTTAACTACATGTATGTGTGCAGGTGTGTGTGGACTTGGTATTGATTCTCAATAGAGCGAATCCTGCCCTCGTGGGGCTTATAATCGGAGATAGGTTTGCCAGCACAGCAACGTGGTGTAGGTGAGGTGGAAGTACATTCCAGGTGTGATGGTACACGCAGGATGCAGTGGTTGGGGTGGTGATGCTGCTGGTTATAGCAGCGTTGGGGATTTACTGGGACCGTGCATCGGGCTCTGTGCTGAGGGCTTTTCATCAGCACCATCTCTGAGCAGAAGCCTTGATAGGTTAAGTACCTCAAATGAGACAAGACAGTAAATAGTAGAGTCTGGGTTTGAACTCAGATCCCAAGTTGTCAACTTTACACACAAGGAGACACCATGTCAGTATCTTGTAGGTTTACTTTTCCTTCTGTGTCCATCTGCATTGCATGTAATGAAGGAAGAAGGACGCCTGGAGAGCCGTGTGGTTACAGACTGTCCAGTGGGGGTCTAGACTACCCTCACTGTCCTGTAAAGGATGTACCGTGGGGAAGTGGTCGAGACTCTGAGTCTGTAATTATGCATTTTCTCAGGGTGTCCTTTATACTCAGTGTTTTGCCAACTGTATTTCTAAAGAGGCTTTCTTTTCCCTCTGCCAAGCTTTGCAGAAACTGGCTGCCAGCCTTATTGTCACCCGGGGAGGGGACTGTACTCCACAGCGCTCTGCCTCTTTTCGTGGTGCTGTGTGTCACAGCCAGCAGCCTCTGGTGTCCGCCTTGCTGCTCTCAGCCGTGTCTGGGGGAGGAAAGTGGTTCTATTTCAGGCCTGATGAAGGGAAGAGGGACTTCCCCATCCATCAGAGGCATCTCTGCATGAGTGCTCAGAAGTCTCATCTTCACATCCAGCATGGTGTAGACTACGCTGCTCTTATCTTTAATGCCTTTTAAAGATCAAACGTCTGTATTTCTGATAAATCCCCGTTGTGATAGTAAGAATACCGGCCGGGCAGGTTGGCGAAACCTACTATTCTTGGAGAAAAAGAGAAGCTTGAAAGGGAAGCTGGGTCCAGCTTCCCTCAGACAGAGTCTGTGGGGCCCCAGGGTGACCTTTCAGGATGGATCACTCCGGGCTCAAGAAGAAACTTGGACAAGGATGGTCTACTTCAGGGCTGTGTCTGTATGTCCTGTTTCAGATGTGGCTCTTTTTTTTTTTTTTTTTTTTTTTTTTTTTTTAATTTAATTTTATTTTATTTTTTTGGGGGTTACACCAGGTTCAATCAACTGTTTTTATACACATATCCCCATATTCCCTCCCTTCCTTGACGCCCCCCCCTCGATTCCCCCCCACCCTCCCTGCCCCAGTCCTCTAAGGCATCTTCCATCCTTGAGTTGGACTCCCTTTGTTATACAACAACTTCCCACTGACTATTTTACAGTTGGTAGTATATATATGTCTGTACTACTCTCCCGCTTCTTCTCAGTTTCCCCTTCACCCCCCGCCCCCTCCCATACCTCGAGTTCTCCAGTCCATTCCCTGTATCTGCTTCCCTGTTCTTGTCACTGAGTTCATCAGTACCATTTTTAGATTCCGTATATGTGAGTTAGCATACAATATTTGTCTTTCTCTTTCTGACTTACTTCACTCTGTATGACAGATTGTAGTTCTATCCACCTCATTACATATAGCTCCATCTCATCCCTTTTTATAGCTGAGTAATATTCCATTGTATATATATGCCACATCTTCTGTATCCATTCATTTGTTGATGGGCATTTAGGTTGCTTCCATGTCCTGGCTATTGTAAAGAGTGCTGCAATAAACATTATGGTACAAGTTTCTTTTGGGATTATGGTTTTCTTTGGGTATATGCCCAGGAGTGGGATTACTGGATCATATGGTAGTTCTATTTGTAGTTTTTTAAGGAACCTCCAAATTGTTTTCCATAGTGGCTGTACCAACTTACAGTCCCACCAACAGTGCAGGAGAGTTCCCTTTTCTCCACACCCTCTCCAACATTTGTTGTTTCCAGACTTTGTGATGATGGCCATTCTGATTGGTGTGAGGTGATACCTCATTGTGGCTTTGACTTGCATTTCTCTGATGATTAGTGATGTTGAGCATCTTTTCATGTGTTTGTTGGCCATCTGTATGTCTTCTTTGGAGAAATGTCTATTTAGGTCTTCTGCCCATTTGTGGATTGGGTTATTTGCTTTTTTGGTATGAAGCTGCATGAGCTGCTTGTATATTTTGGAGGTTAATCCTTTGTCCGTTGTTTCATAGGCAATTATTTTTTCCCATTCTGAGGGTTGCCTTTTAGTCTTGTTTATGGTTTCTTTTGCTGTGCAAAAGCTTTTAAGTTTCATGAGGTCCCATTCGTTTATTCTTGATTTTATTTCCATGATTCTAGGAGGTGGGTCAAAAAGGATGTTGCTTTGATGTATGTCAAAGAGTGTTCTGCCTATGTTTTCCTCTAGGAGTTTGATAGTGTTTGGCCTTACATGTAGGTCTTTAATCCATTTGGAGTTTATTTTTGTGTATGGTGTTAGGAAGTGTTCTAATTTCATTCTTTGACATGTTGCTGTCCAATTTTCCCAGCACCACTTATTGAAGAGGCTGTCTTTTTTCCATTGTATACTCGTGCCTCCTTTGTCAAAGATAAGGTGCCCATATGTGTTTGGGCTTACTTCTGAGTTCTCTATTCTATTCCATTGATCTTCCTTTCTATTTTTGTGCCAGTACCATACTGTCTTGATCACTATGGCCTTGTAGTATAGTTTGAAGTCAGGAAGCCTGATTCCACCAACTCCATTTTTCCTTCTCAAGATTGCTTTGGCTATTCGGGGTCTTTTGCGTTTCCATACAAATCGTAAGATTTCTTGCTCTAGTTCTGTGAAAAATGCCATTGGTAATCTGATCGGGATTGCATTAAATCTGTAAATTGCTTTGGGTAGTACAGTCATTTTCACGATGTTGATTCTTCCAATCCAGGAACATGGTATATCCCTCCATCTGTTTATGTCATCTTTGATTTCTTTCATCAATGTCTTAAAGTTTTCTGCATACAGATCTTTTGCCTCCTTAGGCAGGTTTATTCCTAGGTATTTTATTCTTTTGGTTGCAATGGTGAATGGGAGAGTTTCCTTAATTTCTCTTTCTGCTCTTCCGTTGTTAGTGTATAGGAATGCAAGAGATTTCTGTGCATTAATTTTGTATCCTGCTACTTTACTAAACTCATCAATGAGTGCTAGCAGTTTTCTGGTAGAGTCTTTAGGGTTTTCTATATATAGTATCATGTCATCTGCAAAGAGTGATAATTTTACTTCTTCTTTTCCAATTTGGATTCCTTTAATTTCTTTTTCTTCTCTGATTGCTGTGGCTAACACTTCCAAAACTATGTTGAATAACAGTGGTGAGAGTGGACACCCTTGTCTTGTTCCTGTTCTTAGAGGGAATTCTTCCAGTTTTTCTCCATTGAGAACAATGTTGGCTTTTGGTTTGTCATATATGGCTTTTATGATGTTGAGGTAATTTCCTTCTATGCCCATTTTCTGGAGAGCTTTTATCATAAATGGATGTTGAACTTTGTCAAAAGCTTTTTCTGCATCTATTGAAATGATCATATGGTTTTTATCCTTCAATTTGTTGATATGATGTATCACGTTGATTGATTTGCGTATATTGAAGAATCCTTGCATCCCAGGGATAAACCCCACTTGATCGTGGTGTATGATTTTTTTAATGTGCTGTTGCAGTCTGTTAGCTAGTATTTTGTTGAGGATTTTTGCATCTATATTCATCAGTGATATTGGTCTGTAGTTTTCTTTTTTTGTGACATCTTTGCCTGGTTTTGGTATCAGGGTGATGGTAGCCTCATAGAATGAGTTTGGGAGTGCTCCGCCTTCTGCAATATTTTGGAAGAGTTTGAGAAGGATAGGTGTTAACTCTTCTCGAAATGTTTGATAGAATTCGCCTGTGAATCCATCTGGTCCTGGGCTTTTGTGTGTTGGGAGATTTTTAATCACTG
Source organism: Hippopotamus amphibius kiboko (assembly GCF_030028045.1). NCBI lineage: Eukaryota > Metazoa > Chordata > Mammalia > Artiodactyla > Hippopotamidae > Hippopotamus > Hippopotamus amphibius. The sequence goes on along the minus strand of NC_080189.1, from coordinate 133,949,502 downwards.
CCTCAATTTCTGTACTTGTAATTGGTCTGTTCATGGTTTCTATTTCTTCCTGGTTCAGTCTTGGAAGATTGTATTTTTCTAAGAATGTATCCATTTCTTCCAGGTTATCCAATTGATTGGCATATAGTTGCTTGTAGTAGTCTCTCATGATGTTTTGTATTTCTGAGGTGTCCGTTGTGACTTCTCCTTTTTCATTTCTAATTCTGTTGATTTGCATCTTCTCCCTTTCTTTCTTGATGAGTCTGGCTAATGGTTTATCAATTTTGTTAATCTTCTCAAAGAACCAGCTTTTAGTTTTATTTATTTTTCTTATGGTTTCTTTCCTTTCTTTTTCATTTATTTCTGCTCTGATCTTTACGATTTCTTTCCTTCTGCTCACTTTGGGGTTTCTTTGTTCTTCTTTCTCTAGTTGTTTGAGGTGTAAGGTTAGGTTGTTTATTTGATCATTTTCTTGTTTCTTAAGGTAGGACTGTATTGCTATAAACTTCCCTCTTAGAACTGCTTTTGCTGCATCCCATAGGTTTTGGGTTGTTGTGTTTTCGTTGTCATTTGTTTCTAGATACTTTTTGATTTCCTCTTTGATTTCTGTAGTGATTCCTTGGTTGTTTAATAGTGAATTGTTTAGCCTCCATGTGTTTGTATTTTTTGCAGTTTTTTTCCTGTAATTGATATCTAGTCTCATGGCGTTGTGGTCTGAGAAGATGCTTGATATGATTTCAATTTTCTTGAATTTGCTGAGGTTTGATTTGTGACCCAAGATGTGATCTATCCTGGAAAATGTTCCGTGTGCACTTGAGAAGAAAGTGTAGTCTGTCGTTTTTGGATGGAATGTCCTATAAATATCAATGAAGTCGAGCTGGTCTAATGTGTCATTTAAAGCTTGTGTGTCTTTATTTATTTTCTGTTTGGATGATCTGTCCATTGATGTAAGTGGGGTGTTCAAGTCTCCCACTATAATTGTGTTACTGTCGATGTCCCCTTTTATAGCTGTTAGCATTAGCCTTATGTATTGAGGTGCTCCTATATTGGGGGCATAGATATTTACCATTGTGATATGTTCTTCTTGGATGGATCCCTTGATCATTATGTAGTGTCCTTCCTTGTCTCTTTTAATGGTCTTTACTTTCAAGTCTAATTTGTCTGATATGAGTATTGCTACTCCAGCTTTCTTTTGACTTCCATTTGCATGGAATATCTTTTTCCATCCCTTCACTTTCAGTCTATATGTATCCCTTGGTCTGAAGTGGGTTTCTTGTAGGCAGCATATAGAAGGGTCTTGTTTTTGTATCCATTCAGCCAGTCTGTGTCTTTTGGTTGGAGCATTTAATCCATTTACATTTAAAGTGATTATTGACATGTGTGTTCCAATGACCATTTTCTTAATTGTTTTGGGTTTGTATTTGTAGGTCTTTTCCTTTTCTTGTGTTTCCTACTTAGAGAAGTTCCTTTAGCACTTGTTGTAAGGCTGGTTTGGTGGTGCTGAATTCTCTTAACTTTTGCTTGTCTGGAAAGCTTTTGATTTCTCCCTCAAATCTGAATGAGATTCTTGCTGGGTAAAGTATTCTTGGCTGTAGGTTTCTCTCTTTCAGGACTTTCAGTATATCGTGCCATTCCCTTCTGGCCTGCAGAGTTTCTGTAGAAAGGTCAGCTGTTATCCTGATGGGTTTTCCCTTATATGTTGTTTGTTGCTTTTCTCTTGCTGCTTTTAATATTTTTTCTTTGTGTTGAATTGTCGTTAGTTTGATTAATATGTGTCTTGGTGTATTTCTCCTTGGGTTTATTCTGTATGGGACTCTCTGTGCTTCTTGGACTTGGTTCATTATTTCCTTTCCCATGTTGGGGAAGTTTTCCACTAGAACCTCTTCAAATATTTTCACAGACCCTTTCTTGTTTTCTTCTTCTTCTGGGATGCCTATAATTCGAATGTTGGTACGTTTAAGGTTATCACTGAGGTCTCTGAGGCTGTCTTCTAGTCTTTTTATTTTTTTATCTTTTTCCTGCTCTGTGGCGTTTATTTCTTCCACTCTATCTTCCAACTCACTTATTCGTTCTTCTGCCTCAGTCATTCTGCTGGTTAGAGCATCTAGAGTATTTTTAATTTCAGTTATTTTGTTATCCATTGCTGTTTGTTTTTCTGAGTTCTTATGAACTGTTTCTTGTACTTTCTCTAATTTGTTATCGAGATTTTGTATCATTTTTACTATCATTACTCTAAATTCTTTTTCAGGCATTTTTCCTATTTCCTCCTCATTTATTTGGTCTTGTGGGTTTTTTTCCTGCTCCTTTGCCTGCATGGTGTTTCTTTGTTTCCTCATGGTTGTCCAAGCTTTTGGGGTTGCTTGTCCTGGTGATAGAGGTGTTTATAGAAGACTGTCCAAGCCTCAGACTAATGTCCAAGTATTGGATTAGACGAATATTCAGTCTAGGAAACACATACATGTATGAGACACACAATTATTGAATCCGTTAGGACATAAGGCTCTAGAAAGACCTGACAGAACCCCAGTGTGCTATCAGATATTCAGAGAGAAACCCAGCAGAAATTGACAACTGAAACAGAACAAATCAGAGACAAAAGCAAAAGCAAACAACAAATAACACCCTACACATACAAACATCAATCCAGGGAGATTTTGTAAGCTAGGATCAAATATAGAAATGAGCAGTGTAAATGGAAAGACAGTCCACTGTCCCTGAGCTGTAAGGAGGAAATCCCATGCTTGATAATTTGAAGGTAAACATGCTTTTTTTTTTTTGAAAAGCTACAAATTTTAATCTATTGGATTTTAAGTCCAAAACCCTTAGAATAAGGCCAAGAACCTACATTCCTAGAAAAATTGATAGACCATGAACTCAAGTGTAGAGAGAACTTACTTCAAGCAATGTTAGACTATTTCCCTCCCATTCCTAAAAATGAATTTCATGTAACACTTTTAAATAAAATATGTGTGTATGTATATATGTATGTTTATATTGTTATTCTGATCTCAGAATTATCCAATTATCTGTTGAAAAACAGTCATCATCATACAGTTCTGACATTGAATTTCCAGGAAAAAGAAAAGCATATTATATGCTGAACAAGAAAATTATATAGTAGAAAAATGTTTCAGTTGATTATTTATGCAAAGCCAACATCTGTGTTTTTTTTTTAAACTTCCTCATCACTTTTTTAAAAAAAATTAAAAGCATTCATGAAGTGGCATTTTTTTTTTTTTTTCCATATTTGGTTCTCCCAGTTTTGGAAGAAAACACAAGTTAGTTACAGCAGGCAGTGAAAGTACTCTATTTTTTTCCATGAACAAATTAGTTCCATCTCTAATGTCTGGGCTTCTTGGAGGGGAGGGGGGGCAAGCAGGAAACCACCTTAGAGGAAACTGCAGATTTATTTTGGAAAACTTCTCACGTTCATTTTGAGCACAGACACTGGTTCTAGGTTCAAGTAGTTGCATTCTTTATCTGATGGTAGAGCCACTAACATTTACAAACCCACTTATATATGAAGGTGAGGCAAAAATTATCCACACTCTGAATGTAGAATTTATTTTAATTAACTTAAAAAAATATTTATTTATTTATTGGCTGCGTTGGGTCTTCATTTCTGCGTGAGGGCTTTCTCTAGTTGTGGAGATCGGGGACCACTCTTCATTGCGGCGTGCAGGCTTATTATGGTGGCTTCTCTTGTTGCAGAGCACTGGCTCTAGGTGAGCAGGCTTCAATAGTTGTGGCTTGCAGGCTCAGCAGTTGTGGTGCACAGGCTTAGCTGCTCCGTGGCATGTGGGATCTTCCTGGACCAGGGCTCGAACCCATGTCCCCTGCATTGGCAGGTGGATTCTTAACCACTGCACCACCAGGGAAATCCGAGTAATGCTTTCTTGTCAGTGAATAGTGGAAGTTTCAGTTAAAGTGCTGTGAACATGACTCATCATGAATAATCATCATTTAAATTTAGGAGATGCTTATTCAAGCCTTTACATATATGAGCACTTTTAGATGCAGGGCACTTTCACATAGGTAATGTCACTTATTCACAGCCACCACTTGAAGTAGGTAGTGTTATTCCCATTTCACAGAAGAGCAGTATTGAGGCTCACAGAGGTGAAGAACTGGGCAGAATCATGTATCCAGCAGGTAACAGGACAGAGGTTTAAACCTAGGCCCTCTGCCTCCTAGGTACTTTGAGCTTCCAGTGTGCTAAGCCAATACGTAAATGGCAGTGATGGCATACTGAAGGGCACATGCATAATGGGGGATTCCAGAAAGGCAGCACAATGCTAAAGTTGTAAAAATTTAGAACTATCCAATTAGGATTGGAGTTTTTGGTGCTTTTAAGCCCATGTTGGGTTTGGAGAATAGGATTCAAGTATTTGCCTGCTTTTTGCTGAAGACATTAATTGTCCCAGATCTGTGTCTAACATAGTGAAAACAGTGTTCGTTGTTTTTGTTTTGCTGTTGTTTTAATGTGTGCATCCTCCAACCACCATTGCCAGTGTTTCTTTATTTCTTCCTTTTTCTTTCTTTCTTTCTTTCCCTCCCTCCCTTCCTCCCTCTCTTTCTTTCCTTTTCTTTTTTCTCTTTCTTTCCTTTCTTTTTTTCTTTCCTTTTCTTCCTTTCCTCCTTTCCTCCTTTCCCTGCCTTTATTGAGGTATGATATTTCTCTGTTTCTTAACTTTCTAACAGGATTTTGGGGGAAAGTTAAGCCAAAATCTCTTGATTTCTTGGGCTTTCTGTAATATAGTCTCAGAAAAGCTACTCAAACTTTTTTCTTGTTACTGTACTTCCTGTTACTTGCAGAGATATCTCTTCAGTAGCAATCTGGGAAATTTTTGAGTTTTATAAAAACTTATGGTTGCTGACACAATATTGAGTGCATAAATCTAAAAAGAAGAAGAGTGGCTTGATATTTGACAGTTTTTACCCCCCAGTTGCCTCTTGAGTTTCCATATTAACAGGAAGAACCAATGACCATGATCATTGAAAATAATGTACTTAACATCGCAGAAGTGAACACGTATGAAATTTTCCAGCATGGTATTTTGGACATCCCTTTTGGGACTTTGACACTATATGGGTGTTAGTAACTGGGGGAAGGAATTGTGATCCTCTTTAATAAATTAAAGTTTAAAAGCTTGGTAAAAATCAGTAGTAAATTAAAATCAGGTTTATCTTTTTTAAAAAAGTACTTAAAGCCTTGTACTTAAGTTTTGGGTTTTTTGTAATAGTTTCATATGCATCTCATTTAAATTCTTTTTGCACTCTATGTGATGAACTGGGCTTGTTTATCTTTCTCTTCTAGATGAGGACATTAAGGCTCACAAAGAAAAATATTCCGCTTAGGACCATAAAGGAAGCAGGTACTAGGATCTGGCCTGGATTCCATGTCTTCTGACTCTTAGCTCTGTTTTTTCACTCTTGATTTGATTAGGTCAATAACAAGAGATATTTTCCAATGGGATTTTAAAAAATACTTAAAATATCAATATTTTTAATATATTTGCCACAATTTTAAAACTTTGTTATAAAGCTGTTCAACTTCTTCCTTTTTCTCTTAATCCATTATGAGATGGAAGGCAACAGCTGTTAGAAGAATGTCAGTGACCACTATAAATAAAGTAAAGCTCTTCATCGAGGGTTAGAAGGAAAAGCATTGGCTGAGTTCAGTGGTGTGTCAGGATTTCCAGTGATAGAATGGAGATACTGGCAGGCTTTGCTGTCGAAGATCTTGACCTTCTCCATCCTCACTGAAATTATTCAAGCCTGTGTGCTGAAATGCTAATCTCTATACCAGGGGTGTTTTCTGACTAGTCAGCACTGGTGGGAAAGGAATTAATGTTTATTGAGCATGCAGGCTGTGTGCTTTACAGTAGTTCTTAGAGTAGCCCATAGATGTGTACCTTAAGTCTCAAGAAATTTAAATCTAAGTGGTGGAACTGACATTATTTCTAGGTCTATAAGATGAGTAAGTACAGATTCTTTCAGTTCTATCAGCTCTAAATTCTGTGATTTATTTTTTAATATTAGCTTTCCTAAAAATACCTTCTCCTCTAACTCCTAGTTAGCCTGGAAGCCAGACAAAAGTATACATGCATTCCTCGGAGATATCACAGGTTTGGTTCTGCATCTATGCCATGATGCAAGTATCTCAATAAAGCAAGTCAGAAATGAATTTTTTGGTTTCCCATTGCATATAAAAGTTTTGTTTACACTATACTGTAGTCTGTTAGGTGTGCAATGGCATTATGTCTAAAAAAACAATGTCCACGCCTTAATTAAAAAATACTCTCATGCTAAAAAATGCTAACCATCATCTGTGACTTCAGCGAGTTGTAGTAGTAGCATCAAAGATCACTGATCACAGACCACCAAGCAAATATAATAATGAAAAAGTTTGAAATATTGCAAGAGTTACCAAAATGTGGCACAGAGACACAAAGTGAGCAAATGCTATTGGAAAAATGACACCAGTAGACTTGATTGATGCCAGGTTGCCACTTGCATTGATATCAACTTACAAAGAATGCAATATCTATCAAGTGCAATACAGCAACATGCAATAAAATGAGGTATGCCTGTACCAGTTATGATGATGCCAGTGAGAAGCCAAAAGAAAAATTTGCTAGAAGGTGACCTGAATATGGACTGTCTACCCATTATGAGTAGCTAGAACAGTGCCTCTCAAACCTTAATGTGCATACAGGTCACCTGGGGATCTTGTTCAAATCTCTTCTACATTTACTGATTTTCTGCCTACTTGTCCTATTCAGTATTGACAGAGCAGTACTGACATATGTGACTCTTCTTGTGAATTGGCCTTTCTTCTTGCAGTTGTATCAGTTTTTGCTTCATGTGTTTGGAAGCATACATGTTAAGTCGAATAGATTTTAGGATTGTGAAGTCCTATTGATGAACTGGACATTTTTCATTATGAAATGACTTTCTTTATACCAGATGATAATCTTTGCTCTGAAATCTCCTTTGCCTGTCAGCATGGTGTATATTTTCCCATCCTCTAACTTTAAACCTATTTGTATCTTTATATTCAAGTGCATTTCTTATAGGTTTTGGATCTTGCTTTTATTTTTCCAATTTGTCAATATCTGTCTTTTAATTGGTGTTTTTTAGACCATTTACATTTAGTGTAATTATTGATATCATTAGTTTACAGTCTGTAATCTTGCTTTTTTTTATCCTGTCCTTTATTCTCTTTTCCTGTTTTTCTGCTTTCTTTTGGGTTGAGAATTTTTTATGATTCCATTTTCTCTCCTCTGATGGATTATTAGCTCTATCTCTTTGCTTAGGTATTTTAGTAGCTATTTTAGAGTGTACAGTGTACATCTTCAATCATCTACCCTTAAGTGATGTTATACTACTTTACCTGCATTATAAGAACCTTACAATAGTGCACTTCCATCTTGGCCCTTGTGTGATTATTATCACACATTTTACTTTTATTTATATAATTAACTCTACATAAATATTATTTTTGTTTTAGAAGTCATTTCTCTTTTAAAAAGATTTAAATAAGAAAAAAGTCATATATTAGGTAATTGCCATTTCCAGGGTTCTTCATTCCTTTGTGTATATCCATATTTCTACCTGATATCATTTTCCTTCTGCTTAAAATGCCTTCCTTTAACATTTTTTGTTTTGCAGCACTGCTGCTAATGAGTTCTTTCTACTTTTATATATCTGATAATGTCCTTATTTGCCTTCATTTTTTGAAATATATTTTTGCAGGGTATAGAAATTTAGATTGACAATTTTTTCCTTTCAGTTCTTTAAAGATGTTACTTCACTGTCTTGTCACATTGTTTTCAACATAAAATCTGCTATCATCCTTATCTTTCTTCCTCTATGATGTGTTTTTTTCCCCAATTGCTTTTAAGATTTTTTTTTTTAATCACTGGTTTTGAGAAATTTATGATGTGCCTTGGTATATATTTCTTGTGCTTGGGGTTAGTTGAGCCCCTTGTTTCTCTGGGCTTATGTTTTTCTTAGATTTGGAATATTTTCAGTCATTATTTCTTGAAATATTTTTTTCTGCCCCTCCTCTGCCATGAGGGCTTGAATTTCATGTATGTCAGAATGCTTGAGCTATCTCTATAGTTCATTCATGTTCTGTTCATTTTTTTTTAACTCTTTTTCTTTTCTCATTTTAGATGTTTCTATTGCTGTCTTCATGTTCACTGATCTTTTCTTCTGCAATGTCTGTTCTACCATTAGTCTCATCCAGTGTATTTTTCATCTCTATAAATTTGATGTGTGTTTTTTAAGTTCGTATCTCTATTTAAAATCTTGAATCTCTTTCCTTGACTGATAGTTCTAATATCTGTCTTAATTCTGGGTCAGTTTTAATTGTTTGATATTTCCCTGCAGGGGTTGGATTTTCTTGCTTCTTTGCATGCCTAGCATTTTTTTTTTTTTTTTTTTATTGGATGCCAGACACTGTTATTTTTATCTTCTTGGGTTCTGGATATTTTTGTATTACTAAAAATATTCTTGAGCTTCTTTTTGGACCAGAGCTAAATTAGTTGGGGACAAGTGATTCTTTTGTATCTTGCTTTTGAGGCTTGTTAGATGGGACTGGAGCAGTGCTCAGTCTAGGGCTAATATTTCCCACTAAAGAGCCAAGATCTTCCTGAGTACTTAATGCCACTGATTTGTGAGGTTTTCCAGTCTGTCTGGTGGAAATAGGTACTATTCTTGGCACTGTGTGAGCACTAGGCAGTGATACCACTAATCCTTTCTGGATTTTTCCCCCAGCCACACATAGTTTGCCCACACACATGCAGTGATCAGTACTCCACTGAATACTCAAGAGTGGCTTTTTGCAGGTATCTGGAGTTTTCTCTCTGTGCAGCCTTCTCCTCTTTTATACAAACTCTAGTTGCTTTCGTTTTCCTAGACTCTCAGCTCAGGGAATCTCCTGGGCTCTCTGGATTCTCTCTCTCTGTGTCTTAACCAGGAAATCGCTTAAGGCAATAAGCTGGGATACTCATAGGCTCAACTCATTTGCTTCCTGATGTCTTGTCTCATGAAAATCATTATTTCATATATTTTTCTTTCTTTCTTCCTTCCGTCCTTCCTTCCTTCTTTCCTTCCTTTTCTCTCTCTCCCTTTCTTTTTGTCGGGGTGGGGATGTGTTTGTTTTTGGTTGTCTAAGGCAAAGGCTTAAATCTGTTTCCTATTCATATTGGCCAAACCAGGGATTTTCAATAAAATTCAGATTCTATTCAGTAGGTTTCAGCTGGGACCTAAAAGTCTGCATTTCTAAGAAAAGTTCAGATGATATTGATGCTCTGGGAAAAGACTACTTTCAGTAGTCAGTGTCTGCAGCTAGTCAGTAGACTATAATGTGAGCCACGTATATAATTTAAAATTTTCTGATAGTTACATTGAAAAAATTAGGAACAGGTGAAACTAATTTTAATAATATATTTTTTTTAACTCAGTCTTCCCAAAATGTTATCATTGCTGCATGTAAACAGTATAAAAATATTAATGAGGCTATTTTATTGTACTAAGTCGTGAAATTTGGTGTATATGATAGCATTATAGCATAGCTAAATTCAGATACATCTTCATCTGAAATACTTGGGTCTGTGTTTATTTATTTTTACATGTGAATTAATTGTAATTCACATGCAACTTTTTAAAAAAGATTTATTTATTTATTTATTTATTTATGGCTGCATTGGGTCTTTATTGCTGCATGCAGGCCCTCTCCAGTGTGGCAAGCGGGGACTACTCTTCGTTGTGGTGTGCGGGCTTCTCATTGTGGTGGCTTCTCTTGTTGTGGAGCATGGGCTCCAGGCTCTTGGGCTCAGTGTTGTGGCTCGAGGGCTGTAGAGTGCAGGCTCAGTAGTTGTGGCTCACAGGCTTAGTTGCTCTGAGGCATGTGGGATCTTCCTGGACCAGGGATTGCACCTGTGTCCCCTGCATTGGCAGGCAGATTCTCAACCATTGTGCCACCAGGGAAGTCCCGGGTCTGTGTTTAGATCTCATAAAATTTGTGGTTGAAAAAGTAGATTTGTGTAACCAAGTTTCAAACATACATGTTTTCCAATAACTGAATTGTCTCAAAAATACTTTTCCTTTAATATTTGCCATACAAATTGACAAAACTGGTTCATCTTTTTAGAAAAATTGACTTGATTTTTTGAAACAAAAGCTTGTCAGTTTTAAAGTCTACTCAAGTTAGGTGAATTTGTTAATTCTCATGCCAACTCAGAATTACTAACATCAAATTCAAAGGGATATTATAAAAATTGAAAACCAACTCTAAATTTATCAATCTCAATAAAGTGTTCTTCAAATTTTTCTTGTAGCTTGAAGGCAATTCATATAATGCTTTTGATTTCAATCAAATCTTCTACATATCAGTCCAAGTTATGAAAATGTATAAAACCATTACTTTTCATTTATGAAATAAATTTTGATATAAATTCTTATACTTTCTAACTAGGTCATAAGTAAGCTTTTCCTTTCCTTGGAGCTTAAAATTTAGCTTGTTCATATGCAGTGTGATATCTGTGAGAAAACATAAACCACGCTGCAAATTTTTTAATCTTTATTATTTGTTTACAGAAAATTTTGAATTGTTTGACTATACAGTGAATCTTTGTAAAACTCTTCCATGAGTCAACTGAAGATCACAGGCAAAGAACACATAATCATTAAATTCATTGCCATGTAATTTCTTTTAGCAGTTCTTTAAACTGGTGGTAACTCACAGTGTTTATGTGTCTATACTGAACAATTTTAATGACAATATCCATGATGGTTTTTGTGGGCTGTGCTTTAGAAAGCCAACTAAAAATTAATATCCTGCGATAAATGAAGCACTAAGAGAAATACCAGTTTCTTATTATAAAAGTCTAGTTGGTCTTGATTTTTGACCCAACATAGGAGTGCTGTCTGTCATGATAGAAACCTTTTGTTTTCATAGCTAGTTAAAATCCTTCTTTGGCAGCTGTAAAGATTCAAAAGAATCTTCACTCACCATGAGTTCAGTTTTTTTAGTCTATGAATTGACAACATTTCTTCATAAATTTGGAAGTCTTTTGAGACAAAACGTATCCAAAGTACTAAGTGAGCCATATCTCTGATATTGCATCAATCATCTGAAGCTAAAGAAAATTACTTGTGACTTTTCAAAGTTTGAATTTATCTTTGGGATTGCTAGAAATATTGTGTTTTCTATGGGCAATTGGTTGCTAATTAAAAGTCTTTCAGCCTTTCAACAATAGCTTTTTTATCTTTTCCTTATAATTTTCAAACATTTCCATAACTAAATAATTATTTTACCATCTCTCCATCTAAAAATGTTCCTTTGTTTTTGTTTTTATTGAAGAATCCAAGATGTTTTATAGCTGGCTGTAGTTACAAGCTCAAATTTTGCTAAAAACATTTAAAATTTTTTCTTGGTCATTTAATTATGATTCTGGCTGATTCCTTTGTGACTGTCGGAAGGAGACTGGGCATCAAATTCGCTGTCCTTGCTGAATTGTCTCAATATTGTCTACTTTAGTATCTTTGTTTTTCTAAATGTAATAAACAGCTTTTTCAGTTGGCCCTGCCTCAGCAAATTGCAACTGTCTTTATTTTTATTTATTTTTTAATTGAAGTATAGTTGATTTACAATGTTGTATTATTTTCTGATGCACAGCAAAATGATTCAGCCATATATATATACTTTTTCAGATTCTTTTCCATTGTAGGTTATTACAAGATATTGAATTTATTTCTCTGTGCTATACAGTAGAACCTTGTTGTTTATCTGGTTTATATATAGTAGTGTGTATCTGTTAACCCCATACTCCTTAATTATCCCTCACCCCCTTTTCCCTTTGGTAGCTGTAAGTTTGTTTTCTAAGTCTGTGAATCTGTTTCTATTTTGTAGATAAGTTCATTTGTGTCATATTTTAGATTCTACATATAAGTGATATCATATGGTATTTGTCTGTCTCTTCTGACTTAACTTCACTTAGTGTGATAATCTCCAGTTGCATCTATGCTGCTGCAGATGGCATTATTTCATTCTTTTTTATGGCTGAGTAGTATTCCGTTGTATATATGTACCGCATCTTCTTTATCCATTCAGCTGTGGAGGGACATTTAGGTTGTTTCCATGTCTTGGCTATTGTAAATAGTGCTGCTGTGATTGTTGGGTTGCCTGTATCTATTTGAATTAGAGTTTTCTCTGGATATATGCCCAGGAGTGGGATTGCAGGATCATTTGGTAGCCCGACTTTTAGTTGTTTAAGGAACCTCCATACTGTTCTTCATCGTGGCTGCACCAGTTTACATTCCCACCAACAGTGGAGGAGGGTTCCCACAACTGTCTTTGATCATGACATTTTTTACTTACTTTGTTTAGTTCCTTTTATCCTTTACTGTTGTGATCATAGTACTAGCTTTTATATCTCCACTTGATTTTGTGTCAGTACTAAGACTTTTCTTTAAATTTGAAAGTTTGACCATATTTAATTAGAAGAAAAATTAAATATTTTAATTAAAACAGGTATTTTGATTTAAGTACTAATTAGGATTTACCTAATTATTACTGTAACCTGTGCTATTGCCATTAAATATTCCAACAAACACATTACAGTGGACAGCAACGCGTAGAAGTGAAATCATTTAAATGGAATCATCTTGTTCACACAGAGTAGATCAATGACGTATTTATGTGTAGATATAGACATCGCAATACATCAATACCATCTTAAGCAATATAGCGTTTAAAGAGAAATAGAGTCCTACCAAAGTAACATATTTGTGTTTCATGGAGAAATATTTATACTGTTTCAGTTTTTAAAAATAAGTAAAACCAATTAAAATTAATTAAAATGTATCATTTGGTTCCTAGGTTGTACCTACATTTCAAGTAGCCTTGTGTGGACATGGTTCTTGCATTGGGCAGGGCTAGTCAGGGGCTTGTTTGCATTGGAACCTGGGGACCTCGTACCAACACCCCAATGGGGTCTCACTTTTCTTGTCCTGCAGCTACTTCCTCCTTGTCCGGTCCCACCTCTCCCAGGGATTTAGGAGTTTAGCAAAGGAAGTCATACAGTGTGTGATCTCTGAAAGATCTGGTGACCATGTCTCATGGGTTGGCCAGCTTCCAACTGGGAGGCTATTAGGACAAGTCTCGGGGGGGTGATCTGACCTCAGGGGACAGTTTGTGGGTTGTGACCTTGGGATAAGGTCAAGCAAGGTTTTTAGGTCAGCTGCTACTCTACTGCTCTTTCTCTCTCCTGGGCTTCTGACCATTGACCTCTGGCTCCATCTCACTTAGTTGGATGGACATTCTGTCAGCAGAGGCAGCATTCCCATGGTTCTGGAAGGATCCAGGCTTCATTTCACTCCATTAATGAGGATATGAGGGGAGACCTGCCCTGTAGCTCAGTTGGCTAAGAAAGTCTTCAGAACTCCATCTCCATTTACAATCACAAGTGATGAAAGGACACTTGAAAAACGTGAATGAAATGGAATGGTTGGGTTTTGAATGAAAAGAAAAGAATGATCTCGTAAGATATTCTAAAATTCAGAAGCCACCTTAGGAACCAGGATGGTATTTTCAGACTGAGTATGCCCAATTCTGTTTAATCCCACCTTGCCTAGACCACCTGTTTTTTTTTTTTTTTCAGTTTGTACTCTGAACATTTCCATGTTTGGGTCTGTTTTGCTTTGTTTCGTATTTTAGTACTATCTTCACAAAAAGCAGCTATTATGTCTTAGGTTTCCCAAGCCCTTTTCTTTTGTCTCTGATCCTCAACTTTCTTTTATCTCCTAAGCACATGTTCTGCACTTTGTCCTTTGCTGTAGGTTTGTATAGAGCTTAATCACAGCTACTTGTGACTTATGTCATAAGATACGCAGTATGCTTAGTACCACTGAATGGTATGACCTGGAATCATTAAAAAGTTGAGAAAAAAGATGATTTTATTTTTTCCTTATTTTCTATTTTTTCTACTCCTCTTCCCACCTGCACATTATAGATGAGGAAACAGACTCACAGTGGTTGAGCCTGATCACTTCGGCTCACCTCGTGATGCTTCTAAAGAAAATGATAAAATCTAAGCCTGTAGTTTTCAATTTTTTGAAGTATAATAGGTATTACTGTTATATCAACATAGTGACATTCTTTTCAAGTGTGTCCCCTAGAGTCACTCAGGGTAGAGCTGTTTTTAACTCTGTGCTGGTTTGTTCCTTGGGCATCTGTGGGGTGGTGGCAGGCACCCTGTGCTGGCTCCCAGTCCCACTTCTGACACCACCAAGCCAGTAGCCTTGAGCAAGTAGCATGTCCCTCTGAGTCTTGTTTACTCATCTGTACAGGGTAGGAATTCAGTTATGACACTTTCCCAAATTGTTTTACAGAACACTATGGCCTTTAATGCTTTTCTCAGTGTCTTCAGGAAAACTGGAGACCTGGTGTGTACTTCAGACTATAGGCTTCCATGTTGGGTATTCAGGCTCACGGGGGTACATTGGAGGCTTAAGTCCTGGAGTAAATAGGACTCCTTAGCATTGTTTAACCCACCGTTTTCTAAGCAGTGGGACATGGAACCTCTCCCCTTTTGTGGAGGAAGACCCTTAAATATATTGGAGCATCCTAGAGTACATAGTCTAGGAAACACCAGACTAGATCAGGGATCCTCAAACAACAGCCTGCAGGCCATGTTGGGCTTGCCACCTGTTTGTATAAATAAAGTTTTATTGGAACATGGTCACAGTCACTCATTTATAAACGTCTGTTGGCACCACAGTGGCAGAGTTGTGTAGCTTCCGGAGAACCATATGGCCCACAATGCCTAAAACATTTACCATCTGGTTATTTACAGAAAAAGCTTGCCAACTCCTGCTCTAACCTCGAAGTGATTCTTGAACATGATTTTTAAAAAGTCAGATGGTAGTGAAGCACTAATAATGAAAAACAAGGGTCTTATTCTCCAGAGGCAATATATTTATTTATTTATTTATTTGGCGGCATTGGGTCTTCATTGCTGTGCACACAGGCTTTCTCTAGTTGTGGCGAGCAAGAGTTACTCTTTGTTGTGTTGCATGGGCTTCTCATTGTGGTGGCTTCCCATTGCAGAGCATGGGCTGTAGGTACATGGGCTTCAGTAGTTGTGGCACATGGGCTCAGTAGTTGTGGCTCACGGGCTCTAGAGCACAGGCTCAAAATTGTGGTGCATGGGCTTAGTTGCTCCATGGCATGTGGGATCTTCCTGGACCAGGGCTTAAACCCGTGTCCCCTGCATCGGCAGGTAGATTCTTAAACACTGCACCACCAGGGAAGTCCCCAAAAGTTCTAATGTCATTTACAGATGGGTTCATTCTGTTAAATTCCACCAATTGCTCAAAACCATGGCATATTTGTACTATGTCTTTCTTGCATTTTGTTTGTGGCATTTATTTTCCCTTGAGTTTTTACTGACCTTTTTATTTATTGAGGGAAGACTCAAGTCTCTTTTACCATATCCCTCAGACCCTCTAGCTTCTAACTCATTTGTCTGTTGCTTGGAATAAATGCCTTTTTCTGGAAGAGGTCCCTGTGCAGCCCATTCACTGAAGTTCTCATCGCTTCCTGGGCCTGCGCCTGCTAGTTTTCTCGAGTTCCAGGCTTTCATCTACCGTTTTGTATACTGCATTTCCCCTTTCTTGTTTTTCACTCTTGACTTCGGTGCTATATAATCTCACGTGACTTCCTTGGATTGAAGGAAACTTCCTGCGTCTTGCATGTCTGAAAATGTTCTTCACTACGATTGGTGTGGATTTATAGATTTAAAATAAATTTTTCTCTCAGTGTCAAAATCTTGCCCCATTGTTACTGATTTGAACAGCCACATGCTGGTCTGATTTTTTTACTTAATCTTTTTAACTGACTTTTTTTTTTTTGGAGGCTCCTAAAGTTTCTCTCTTTCTCTTTATTCCTCAATATTCTGCAGTTTTGCAGTGATTTCACAGTGACATGCCTGAGTGAGAGTCTTTTCTCGTTTATTGTGTTTGGTAGTCAGTGGGTGTATCAGTCAGGTTCTGTTCAGGAGACAAAAATCACAGAAATTTGGACAGGGAAAGTTTAAAGAATTATTACCTAGTAGCAGGGGATTAGCTACTAAAGGGAAAAGGGAACCGTAAGAGATACAGGAGTGTCAGATTCGGGGAGTAGCTGCTACCGCTAGTTCTGAGGCAGGATCAAATCTGGAAGCCTCTCATCCACCCCTAGAACTGAGAGTGGGGTCCCCCTGGAGAGGGCATGGCTCTGTGATCCACTGTGTGGGAGCAGCAGGGTGAGGCTCTGCGTGAAGGTCCAGGTGGGGTATTGCAAATTCTCACTGAGCAACTTTCACAGACTTGCTGCTGCTGCTGCACCTCACCAGGTACCTGCCAGACCGGCTGGGTACCACCTGCAAGGATGCTGCTAATACCTGCTGGGGGGATCCCCCCGGGTCTCCCGCCGGCTGCAGGCCCATGGGCAGTCAGGAGTAAGCTAGCAAGAACACACCCAGCAGGGAAAGCCCTCATTGTGCGCCACCCTTCAAGCCCCCTAACAAAGCTCCGCCTGATGGCAGCTTGCAAAGGAGACACATTTCCCATATCCGGCTCCAGGATCAGGAAGGAGGGAATGGAGGGGGTGTTGACATCTGAGAGGCAGTGCAGTGGTCACCGGCACAGTCTTTAAGTCTGAAGACTCCTGTCTCCCTCTAGCTCTGGGAAGTTTTCTTAGATTATTTCTTCAATAATTTCTTTTTACCCCCAGTTGTCTGTGGTTTTTAGGATTGCTATTAGTCATATGTTAGACTTCCTGGATTTAGTGCTCTGTCTTTTTATCCTTTCCTTAATTTTTCATCTCTTTGTCCTTTTGCTCTGTGTTCTGGGAGATTTCCATAACTTCATCCTTGAACTCATCCGTTGAAGTTTTTATTTGGTATTCCTTATTTTAAAATTTCATTAGTTCTTTCTATTTCCAGATGGTAAATTCTTCTGAGCATTCTGCATTCTGTTCTTCTTTTATAGTTGCATGTTCTTACCGTTGTGTTCGTTGTCTCAAAACTGTCAGAATATTTTGTTTCCTGATAACTAATCCCTTTTTTTACTGCTGGAAGTTTACACATTTTGAAAAGAGAGATGTTTTTACCATCATTTCTTGGGTCAGACTACCTGAGTTTAAGTCACAGCCTAGCTATGTGTGTATCTATGTATATGGATATAGACATATTAGCTATACTATATATTACTTTACTGAGTCTTAATTTCCTTATGTATAAAATGGGGATTATAATAGCACCTATCTCAGATGTACTATGAGAGTAAAGGAGATAATACGTGAAAAGTATTTAGCACAGCGGCTTTGACTATTATTATTTGTACATATGCCACGTTATTTTAAACTGGTTAGAATCCATTTAATTATGTAAGGAGTACTTCTTATCTGTAAAATACTGTTTCTTTGGTTCTTCACAACAGCTACTGTCACTGGCATTATTATTAGCGCTACTTACATGAATATCTTCAAAGGAACAAGCATAGTAATTAGAAGAAATTAGTTTAGGGCAAAATTAATAGCATGTGATTTAAAGACATTCGAAGTTTCCTTTCCTTGGAATTTTTCTTCCAACTTTTTAAATTTTGAAAATGTTGAAGTCTCCAGAAAGGTGTGAAGAACAGTTTAATGAATCTCACATACTTTTCACCTGGATTTATCAATGATTTTTCACATACATTTTTTTCCCTTGCTGAATCACTTGAGTCTAAGTGGCAAGCATCGTGGAATTTATCCCTAAATAAACACTTCAGGAATTTCCTAAGAATAAGGACAGTCTCCTTATAACCACAATACCATTATCTCACTGAAGAAAATTACCATTAACTCAATAATATTATCTGATATACAGTTCCTTTAAATTTTTTTTCCAGTTGTCCAAAAAAATTTTTTTATGTCCTCTGCCCCTGGCCCACCCACATCCAATTAGTGTTCATGCATTTTTTTTTTGGGGGAGGGGGGGTGCTTCTTTAGTCTCTTCTGACCTAGGATAATGATATTGCCATTTTTTATTTTTCATAAAACTGTCTTTTTTTTTTTTCCCCCAAATTCTGGACTCACAGTCATGATAAATGTCCCACCTTCTGGGTTTGTCTCATTGTTTCCTAATTATGAGATTCAGGTTGGACACTTTTGTCCAAAAGTGATGTTGTGTGTTAATTTCATCACACCAGGAGGAGGGTATAGTTAGGTTATCCCGCTTCAGATAAGCAAAAGCTTGATCATTTAGGTGAAAATCCCCCAAGAGCTCCATTCTTAAAAGGACAGTATAAGTTCCGGATTCACTTTGTACTTTCACTGCTGCAGATTTGGAATCCGGAATTTCTCTTTGCAGGCTGGTTCGTTTGGGGGGAACTTAAAAGTCAAGATCTGGGTGCCATGTGTGCTTTTTGCTGAGGTGGTGTCCCAGTGTCTAGGCTTCTTCATTGGATAGAGCTAGGAAGTAAATGTAAGAAAAAGGTTAGTTCATACTGATACGCTCCCATTCAAATCCACCTTCCCAGGGTCCTTCCTCACTTTTCTCTTATTCCATATTTGTGTCTCCCTTTTCCCACATTGAAAGTCTGGGTTCCCAACGAGAAGTGTGCATTTATTCATTTGCTGAAGCTACCTGCAATGCACATAAAAGAGTATCCGAATTCCAATACTGATGGCACTGCCAACAGCAAACTGCCAAGTAAGGGTCAGGACTTCCTGCAGTTCTTTTTCATCACTAGACGATCCTATACAGAGTAAACAATCAAAGCACTCTGGCTCAGTTACTTGAATTTACATCCTCTGTTTTTTTGTTAGAATTTTAAACTGTTACATGTTATTCTTCTTAAGCAACTATGGGGCTGTGCTCTTTCATTTCTTTATTATTTTGTTTATAAATGCTTCAGATGTTTCCAGGTTAAGTTGCAGTTTAAGGTTTTGGTAAATTATGTCAGCTCACACAGCAGCCCCCAACCTTTTTGGCACCAGGGACCGGTTTCATGGAAGACAGTTTTTCCACGGACGTGGTGGGCGAGGGGCCGGGATGGTTCAGGCAGTAATGCCAGCGATGGGGAACAGCTGATGAAGCTTTCCTCACTTGCTGCTCACCTCCTGCTGTGCTGCCTGGTTCCTAACAGGCCTGGGGGTTGGGGACCCCTGAGCTAATAATATATTTTCCCATTTTCTGAAGTGAGGGATGCCATGCTCTTTATTAGTCAAACATTGTTTAGTTACAATGTGATAAGTAGTCCTGTTACAAGCTGTAAGGGTTTCTAGAAGTGGAGGAAAAGCGATGGGTATAAAATTAATAACTTTTAAGTTCTCCCTTAAACTTCTATGTGTCTTGTTTAGCCAGCAAATACAGCCCTGAGACACAACCAGAGCAGATCGCAGATAAGCTGTAATTTTTAAAGTTTCGTATGGTGCATTTCTGTAAAATCGCATCTCCTTTATTCCTATTTTAATCCTAATATGTGATGAGAATTATATCTAAGAACTAAATTAACACTATAAAATTCAAGAAAGCGTACCTTTATAATAGACCAAAAAACAAAATACAGATTTCCAGTTATACCCTGAATTGGATAATGCTGGGGGAGTCTTTGTCAGAAATGGAACAGAGCTCTAGCTTTTGCAAAGGAAAAGGCACCCAGAACTTATTTGGTCAAACTCAGATGTTTGTGTGTCTGGATATGAGAATTTGTAATTATTCTTTTAAAATTAGATTTTTCATCTAGTAACAGTCACACTGTATCTGTTTCCTGTTGCTGCTGTAACAAATTACCACAGGCTTAATGGCATAAATGACTCAGATTTATTCTTTTCCAGTCCCAGAGGTCAGAAGTCCAAAATGAGTCTTACCGGGATAAAATCAAGTATTAACAGGGCCATTTCCTGCTGGAGGCTCCGAAGGGGATTCTGTTTCCTTGTCTTTTTCAACATCGAGTGTCTGTCTGCATTCCTTGGCTTATCCCTGCATTCTTTCCTCCATTTTTAAAGCCCCTCACTCAATCCGTTTCCATCTTCCTATCACCTTTTCTTCTGTAGTTAATCTCCCTCTGCCTCTTCCTGTAAGGATACTGGTGATTATGTTGGGCCCACCCAGATGGTGCAGGGTAATTTCCCCATCTCAAGATCCTTAACTTTATTACATCTGCAGAGTCTTTGCCATGTTAGGTAACCTTCACAGCTTCCAAGGATTAGGACATGAATGTCTTTTTTTCAGGGGGCAGGGGGGAGCGTTATTCAGTTTACCATGCACACTTTTTTCCTTCTGACCATGAATATTTATGCTGCCTACCTTACCTTTGACTGCACTGCAGATCTCTTTGGGGAAGTTGCAAATTAAAGGGAAAATGACCCTCCTGGCATGTTTTCCTTTAATTACCGATATGCAGGGATAAAGAACTTCTAACACTTCATGGTTTCTGTTCCATGCATTCAAAAAATAGTTGTGAAACTCTCATTTCTACTCTCCTGACATTTCAAAAGGTATTAATATATTTAAAATTAATATATTTAAAGTATATAAAATTAATATATATAAAAATTGACATGGTTTCAACAGAACCACTATAAGCATCTCCATTTAAATATAAAACCAATATATAAGTGAGGGGTAATTTTTTAAAGATTGCTTCCTTAAATGTATTAAAAGTTAAAGTAGCACCCTGTGAGGACTCCTGAGCGGTGTCTGCGCATGTCTTTGAATTTGGAGGTTAGGCCTTGAGTCATTCTGGGTTATCGTTGCTGATGGGCCTTCCTAGCAATGAAATTGAGCAGTTCCCTGAATGTCCAGGGAGGGGTTCAGTCCTAATTCAGTGTGAGCTCGAGCTTGTGCTCTGATCCCGTAACCCTCCTCGCTCCATTCCGCCTCCCTTTCTCCCACCCTGTTCCCAGCCCTGCCAGTGACGCGGGTCCATGAGATTGTGCCGAGGAGAATTTCATGCTTTGTGTGTGTTTTTTGCCAAGTCACCTGGCCTGGGAGAGGAGAGGAAGAAGTGGCAGTAATTGCTCCAGACCTGGGTACTGGGCATTATGCCAGGGGCACTGACGTGACCTTACTGGGCAGTGGCCATGCCCATTTTACGTGAGTGAAAGGAGGGAGCAGGATTTACCCCTGAGGCCTGCTGTTGCCTCTGCTCCTGTGGCTGGTGATTTGCTCCCATGAACTTCCTCTGTGATTTAGGACCGCATTTCTGACTTCCTCCACCTTTGACCCTGGCAGTGGGATTGGCCGTCCTAGCACACGTATCCCTACAGCATGCCTTGGTCACACACAGCCCTTCTCTGCACTGACACTGTGCAAGGAATAAAGGGGTGCGAGAAACAGGCTGGCCCTGCCCTCCTGAAGCTTTCAGCCTAGAAGGGGAGACAGACATGAGCAGTGGACCAAGAAATCTAGGCTGACAAACGTGCTACGTGCTCAGAAGGGTGCTGTAAGGAAAATGGGATTGAGGGTGGGGGTGGGGGGAGAAACCTATTTTACACTGGTGGTCAGGGAGGGCTTCTTGGAGGAGGTGCCGTTTGAGCCAAAATCTGAAATCTGAGGAGGAGTTGGGCCAGGAAGAGCATTGCCGGTCGCACCAGCTGTGTGTGTAAGAGCTCTGTGTGTATACGTCCACTGCACGCGTGGAAATTCAGTGCACTTTTGTTCATACATCTTCTTCCCTCCATGTATGGCAGGCCTGCCAGGACAGGGGCAGTGCATTTGGCACTGTCCCTCCAAAGCTGAGTGTTTTGTGGGTGAAAGATTGAGTCCCCAGAATAATATTATTCAGTTGTTGCGTCGTCTGTCCTGGCTTTGTTATTGGAAGAGTTTGTGTCCCAAAAGGGAACGATAGTTCATTTTTCTGTTTCACCAGTAAGTGGTGTTCTTGGTTGTAGGTGAAATGAACAACTGGGGGGAAATGATCAATAACCTAAGAAATTAAATTTTGAATGGAATTTGGTGAATAATTAAGAACTAACTCTACATGAGGACTTGTGTTAGATGCTTTGGAGAATTAAAAAAAAGAGAGAGAGAGAGAGAAAATAACCCCTGCTAGCGAGGTAGGCATGGTGTAAACATTTCCAAAGTATTGGGAAACAGCCTATTTTCTGTCACTGATTAGTGCACGTTCATTGCTAAGTGAACACACACACACTCTCATGAGATGCTGTGGGTCTGCAGAGTGACGTGAACCCTATGGACTGGAAAACTTAACAGGAAATCACAGATTTGGTTGAGAGAAGAGTGGTTGCAATTTGGGTGTAAAAGGCAGGGGTGCCCAGCCCACAGAAGCAGGAAATAGCAGTGAACTTCCACATTGATAAATATCTTAGACTGTTCAGGCTGCTATAACAGAACACCATAAACTGGGTGCTTAAATAACAGACATGTTTCTTGCAGTCCTGGAGACTGGAAGTCCAAGATCAAGGTGCTGGCAGTGTCTGGTGAGGACCTGCTTCCAGGCTCACAGATGGCTAGCTGTCTTTTCCCGGTATCCTCACAGAGTGGAAGGGGCCAGAAAGCTCTCTGGGGGTCTCTTTTATCAGGGCACTGATCCCATTCATGAGGGCTCCACCCTCATGACCTACTCACCTCCCAAACCCCACCTCCTAATACTTTCACATTGGGGGATAGGTTTCAACATATGCATTTGTGGAGGACAAAGCATTCAGTCTAAAGCAATAAATGCACAGATCAAGAACACATCTAACAGTGACCTCCCCAGGGAGGCTTGGCCCTTTCCACCAACTGGATCCTTTTTTGGGGTTGCTAAGGCATCCCAGGTGGATGGCCAGCATCCCATGCTTCAGGGCTCTGTCTTTTGCAGGTGGATCCAGGGATTGTCCAGTGATGCTTCCACTGACGTCTGGACCCTTCCCTCGCAGAGGTCGCCTGCCTGAGGCCACGTGTCCACCCCGCTGGCCCCACGCTGGGGCCTTTGATCCGAGCCCAGAGCCCCAGTGGGTGCTGGAGCAGTCGGAGGACTGGCTGACAGAAGGGCCTGTGTTCTGTCCTCCTGCCCTTTCCCTGCTTCACTTGTCATGAATGGAGGGCACATGAGTGGAGAACAGGAATGCATTTGGGGTGGAAGATGCGATTTTCAAGAGGGGGGTTTCTGACAACAGGTGGCGTTGATGGTTGAGGGCTGACAGTTCCCTATCAGCAGAGCCAGCTTGTGCAGGGGGCGTGCTCAGTCTCTGGTATTTGACCCTGAATTGACCCGAGTTACTTCCAGATCCAGTGTTAGGACCTTCAATAACTGAACCCAGAGAAATTTAAAAAGACATAAAAAACCATGCAAATGGGAGAAGAATCCTGGGTCTGTTTTAAAGTTAGAATCTTTTTTTTTAAACAAAAACTATGCTCTTTCCTGTATTAAAAAATAAGCACCTAGATTATTTCACATTAACCCTAAACCTACATTGGGTCCCCTCATATTTGAGGAGTATCTTGATTGAGATCCTAAAATCCAAGTTTGGAAATTTTTTTGTTTTTGGTTTTTTTGTTTTGTTTTGTTTTTAAATAGCAAAGTGAAAGGAAATAGGGTTTATCCATTTAATGAATATTTATTTGTTAGGCAGCCTGTCAGATTCCTTAGAATCTGTGCCAGGAAGCAAGATCAGGAAGACTCCATCCCTGCTTCTCTAGAGTTTGGGCTCTTCCTGGAGGGCAGACGTGCAGAAGACAATGTGTCGGTGGCGGGCTGTGAGTTGAAGGTTTTAACCAGGAAGGAGCCACCCAGAACCAGGTACGGGTCTCTGATCAGATTGTCCACAGATAATACATTGGAAAGTCATGAAAGATCAAAGGTTTGTGAGCTCTGTCAGTTTAGGGATTTCTTTTCACTGTCACCGTAGTATCTTGGACTGATGCCGGTTAGGGTGGCCTTATCTGTGAAGTGGGATAACCTCATTGATTATTCCGACCCCATCTGATAAACCTCATCAACTTGTGGTCTGAACTAACATCCTGATTCTGGCTGCAGGTTCCCTCGGGGTCCAGGGAGTAAGTGATGGGGTAAGTGCAGAAGCTTGAGCCTGCACTGGGCGGCTGCTCCATGGACCATCCCGTCCAGGAGTTCACCTCCTGCAGAATCAAGCGGGGAGGTCAATGTCTCTGCCCCTGGTCTCCAAGGGATGGTTTTGGCTCGGGTACCCCGAGATGCCTGACATGCCTGAGTGCTGCAGGGAGACGGAAGATGTCTGCTTGTGCTGTTGGATGTGGAGTTTTTTTCTTTCAGGAGCTTTTCCTATTTTGATGAAACGTTTATTCCCAAAGTAGCATCTATCCTTTATAGATGTCTTCATGAAGCTTTAGCCTGGGACAGCTAAACACTGGGAAATACCGTGCCTCGTTGAGTGTAAAGATGCCACCATGTCCTGTCTGACAGAATTCTTTAAAAAATATTTTACACGACCCTTCATATTTACTAGAATGTCACAATGTATGAAAAGATAACTTGGAGCCTTATAATTAAACCATTTAATTATAAGGTTTCAAGCATCAAGTTAGACCAGTTTTCTGCCCAACACAAGTGACTATTTCATGAATGCATTTGTGAACAATTATTTTCTGTTGAAATGGAGAATCTTTTTGGATGGGGAATGGTAACTGGGTATAGTATTAGATATAAAATTGTTCTTTTTCCTGTTAGAAAAAAGCAACAGTCTTATGTTTCTTGAGGAAAGTTGTGGGTTACACATCTCTCCACGCCCATCCCCCAACTCAGACTCACTTAAGCAAAACATGGAATTTGTTGACTTATAAACTAGGGAAATCCAAGGGTGAAGCTGCCTTCAGAGGAGGCTCAAGTGCCCTCTGGGGGACGGGCTGAAAGATGGCTGTGGCAGTTCTTACAGCTTCAACCTGGAAAGAAAGAAGAAAGACCCTCTTTCTTCCAGTGCTGCTCAGTCAAGTCTTATGAAAGGAATCTCTTTGGCCTGGGTCATGGTCACGTGCCCATGGCCATGCCCAGAGGGGTGAGCTGCCTTGCAGTGAGGGGTCAGGGGGGTGTGATGGTGGGAGGGAGGAGGAATTCCCAAATGAAGACGAGGGTCCAGGGCAGACAGACCCACGTTTGTGCTAGTAGGTCCTGCTGTTGTTAGGGCACCTGGTGTTTGAGGGATGGAGGATGGAGAAGAGGAAAATGGCAGCCCCAGTGCTACCTGCTGCTTGTCAGGGCCTTGGGATTATATGGGCTCAATTACAGGGCTTCTCCAGCTTGCTTTTGTGTAGATACCCGGAGAGCCAAGAAGGATGCGCTCATGGATGGCGGTGAGTGCGGTACAGAGAGGTAGCCAAATGCTGTCTTCCAGAAATAATGGGAATAGTACGCATTTCTTCACTGCTTTATAGGCCATGGGAGGGGATTCACAGAAGGGGTGCCCAGAACTCTTCCCGTGACATTTCCAGGCTCCTGTTGGTAGCAAGATTGTGCAGGTGTGTCTCCTTGGTGAAGGGGTGCCCCAGGATCACATGGTAGGTTAGAGCATTTGGAGAAAATACTCATCCAAGGGCTTTCTCAGAGAAAAACATGATCGAGGATGATCTTCATCTTACCGTGAATTTCCATCCTACACAAACGAAGTTAGAGTCTCAACATCCCTTCAAGGACCATCTTCATCCAGCTCTCAAGCTTCCTTTTGATTTCAGCAGTTTTGTCTTATGCGGTGAACAGTCTCAGTCTTGGTCAAATATCTGCTAAAGAAGTCGACATTTTTGAGCCCTTCTTTATTTTAGGCGAATTAATTTCCTTTATCTGTGTTTTTAATCTTTATTGTGTCTTCTTTTTCTTTTTTTTTCCTTTTTGAAGAAAAATAGCTGTTCTCTGCCTGATTTTGGAAATCTACCCTCATCTTTGCTTGGTCAGTCAGATTCTGTCAGTGTAAACTTGAAAATCACTCTCCAGTTCCTTATTTGTCTAAAGGGAGGGTTTGGAGCCCAAACCATCATTCAATTTGTTTGATTTTTCTCTTTACAGACTAGCATTTTCACCCACCCACATACCCAGAGGAAACAGTGCAGCGGGTGCCCTTGACCCCAGGTGTGCTGAGGCTGGACTTGAACCACCTCCCTCTCTCCCGCCTGGAGATTTGGCTCCAGCTGTTTCCCATCCAGTGTTTCCACCCCCACCAACACCACTGCTGAAACATTTAGCAAATCGGGCTGCAAAACTCCTCTTTGTCATCTTGGCCTCAGCCTGTCCAGAGCTGTCGTTAAAACCATAGCTGTTGTTCAATTATTAAAATCCGTCCTTGTATTTGCTGTCAGACAGAACCCAGCCCGTCCACCAGTTGTTCAGATCTGTCTTGAGCACTTTCAAATCCATGGTTTTATGGTGTCATTTGATGATGGTGCTTTTCCAGCCGGGTTGGCTCCTGTTGGCTTAAACGGTGCAGCCAAACAGGCACCGAACTTTACCACCTTGTCGCCTGTTAACGACACTTTTTCTGTCCACCTTGATTCTGAAACAGAGCCTAAGGAAAAACGTCAGGCAACTTTTCATTTGCTCGTGTGGATGTGATTCCGTTGTCTACCCCTTGCCACCTGGATGTCTTTTTAAATACAAACGATGGGATTTATTTCCCTTCCAAGTTTGCCTCTTTTGGGGGGAGTGAAATGATTCAAGCAGTGGGGTTTTCTCGCTTCTTCACTCTCTGAAATGACAAATTAGCATTTTAACTGAGCAGCTAGTACATTCTAAATAGTTTGGTTGCTGAGACCCTGGTTTTTGCCACATCTTCATTCTTAATCTGTCTATTTTGTGGAACCCAGAGCCTCACCCTCTAGCAGAAAGTGTGCTCTAAGCCCCCGGGATCCTGATTCAATAATTTCCTAATTCCTGGCCTCGGAAATGCCATGAGCAGTGCGGTGTCTGCAGAAGAGAGCAGCACCTGGCTCTGCAGTGATTCCTTGGTCCTCTCTCTCCCTTTTGCTGTCTTTCCTTCTGAATCCACAGTTACCTGCCAATGCTCAGTTTCCTTACATTTCTGTCCCTAATGTTGAGTTCATGTCAATGTCTCACATTGAGGTTAGGTGCATTTTGAGGCTATCCGTGGGATTCCTGAGCCCACCTCGTTCCCCTGCTTAGACAGCGTTGCGGGGGGTGGGGGCGGGGGCACGGGGAGGGTTCCCTCCCTCCCTCCCTCATGGCTAGAAGATGCTGCACAGACAGGAAGGGTTAGTCACATTATCAGTCTTCATGACGTCATCTCTTAGGGCTGATAGGAAGTCTACCGGTGCTTTTCCTTTAAAAGGCAGTTTTAAAGATGACAAACACCTGCTTCTAAGTCAGTTGGCCAAAAATAAAGAGCCCAGTCCATGATTTCTTGTCTGCAATGTTTTGGCCAAGCTTCCCTGCACGAACACTTCCTTTTTAGAGCAGTAAAACAACCAAGCTTCTCCCCTGAAGTTGGCAGTGACTTACCTGAGGCACTAGAGGAGGGATTCCCCTGGTCCCTGAATTTCCACTTGTTCACTGATTCCACTCCAGGAAGGGGACCAGAGCAGAGGGCTCACCTGATTCACATAGCACGAGTCTCAAATATTTGGGAGGGTGATTTTGAGCGGTTTCTTCTTATTGTTCTTAGACCACAGTGGTGAAATAATTCAAGGTCCTAGTCATTCTACCTGGTATTCCCCAGCTTTGTTCTGCAGCCTCTAGTGGCTGCAGGAACTGGGGGCTTTGTCGTCCTTCCTGGAAGGAAGTGTTAGTCACATCTTAATCCTGAGTCATACATTTATACTCATTTGCGAAATAAACAAATCTGACAGCAAGACTGAGTCAATAATTTTGATCTTGACCTTTGAGACAGGATTAGTAAACAAACCGAGTCATAAATTGTTTATTACTTCAGTCACAGAAGCTAGAAAGTTTCTAAGAAGTGAATCTTTTGAATTTATCATCTCATAGGAAAAAAAATTTTATCATCCCACATACTTTAAGGTGTATTCATCATTGATTAGATGTTTAATATTGTTACAGATTTGGAAAATAAAAGAAAAAGTATCTTGCTACCATAGAACATTGCAATTTTATTTAATGGGAAAAAATATGCTCTTACTTTTCTTATTCTTCTAGAAGAAAATGTTCCACTGAATAATTGATGCTTCTGAAATGAAGACTTGTGTTTTCATGATACTAGAAGGCCTTTCATTATCTAAGTGAATGTTAAATAGCCCTGAAGATCAACCATTTTCGTGTAATAAACATTTTGATCATAGGAAAACTCAACCAACTTGATGGTTCTCAGGTGAAGTTCAGACTGTGAATTATACAGAACCACAGATAATTGCAGATGATAGAACTAATCACAGTATGCAAATAAACTACTATTAAGAACCTTATGACGGTTTTTTCCTGGTTTTGTTCAAATAAAATAGGATGTAAAAATTATGTAATTCAGGATGCTAAATACATTATTATACTTTCACACTTTTTAAAAGAATTGAGACAAATAGTCATTTGTAATTTTGTAACCTTTATATTTTGTATGAAATAAAATATAAAATGCATTTTTTTTTAATGATAGAGGGACAAAACAAAAACACGCTGTCCCCTGATATTTCATATTCTAGATCTAAAGTGCCTGCTCCTAAAATGTATGCTTGGCTTGAAATGACATAAATACCCTTCATATTACTGATTTATACTTTAAAAAAAATGTTCATTTTTATTTATTTATTTTGGCTGCATTGGGTCTTCGTTGCTACACGTGGGCTTTCTCTAGTTGTGGTGAGTGGGGGATGCTCTTCGTTGCAGTACGTGGGCTTCTCAGTGCTGTGGCTTCTCTTGTTGCGAAGCACGGGCTCTGGGTGAATGGGCTTCAGTAGTTGCAGTGCACGGGCTCAGAAGTTGTGGTGCATGGGCTCGGTAGTTGTGGTGCATGGGCTCGGTAGTTGTAGTGCACAGGCTTAGTTGCTCTGCGGCATGTGGGATCTTCCCAGACCAGGGATCGAACCCGTGTCCCCTGCATTGGCAGGCGGATTCTTAACCACTGCGCCACCAGGGAAGTCCCTATATATTGTAATCTTAATATCTTTCTCTTTTCACATTGATCTGTTCTAATGACTGCCATTAATAACAATTGTAATCCATTGAGTACATGTGTTTCGATACACTTCAATATATCCTACCCAATATATCCTGGCAACGGGGCATCTCTATGCTTTAGAGTTTGGGGAGAGTTTGGGGGTCCTGTTAGCGGAGACATCTCTGTAGGTAGACAATTTTGTAAAAAGAGCTTCAGTTCTGTGTGCACTGTGCTACTTAAATCCCTTTTGCTGCTGCTATAAACAGGAAGAAACATACTAAGGCAAAGGTCTGGCTAAGAGAAGCAGGGGGGAGGGGCAAGGAAAGCTGGAAGGACATTCCTTTTGCTGCTGCCAGCAGGGCAAACTGAGATCTCAGGAAGTCTGGCGTAAGTAAAGGAACCTGGGAAGGACGTAGAACCAGGGTTCTGGATACATTTTCAGAGGCAAGCCTGCCCCTGCCACACTACACCTCGTATTCCATCTCCCGGGAAGGCTGGTGACCTTTGGTTTCTGAAGTTGCACTGAGCCTGGTGCAGAGAACAAAGCCACCAGACGTCACCAGCGATGTGCTCACCGCCGTGAGGCAGCCTCAGACTGAATTAACGAATCCTACGTGATTAAAAATGTCAGCACTTTTTATTTTAATTCAAGATCTGGGAGATTTTCAGTGCATCCTTGGGGGATAGGAGTTTGTTTACCCGTTAAAATTCGATTTGCTACCTCTTATCAAGATGAAGGAAGCATCACGGACACGCTTCCCTCCCCTCTGGTCATGTCTGCTCTGGTCTCTGGGTGTTGTTGGGTCCCCTGCATGTGGGTAAACAGCTTGCGATGCTTTTTAATGTAACTTGCCACAGTGGCGAGGTGGTTATTGAGAAAGGGAACTCTGCGGTGCTGAAATTGGGCGTAACTCAGTTGTTTACAGTAGCTGATGGCAAATGTTTCAAGTGAAGTCAGGTTAGTCAAGGCAATTTGAGTCGTGATGGAAATGACCAAGCAGAAAAAAAGCTGTTATAGAAAGTGTATGTCAGTTTCACTTCCCATTGGGTGAGGACTTATGGGAGTGAAGGATATTGATAAAGCCAGGTGAAGTCCAGTATTTTGAGAGGTTAACTTAAGTGCATACGAATACGTTCTATCTCATGTATGTATTCCTCAGCGTTAGAAGTTACATCCTACAGTTAAAAAAAAAAAAATTTTTTTTTTCCAGATTCTAGCTATATTGGAGACTGGTCATTTTTCTAAAACTAAAGAAGCAGCCCAGGAAGGGAAGATGAATCGTTTTTGAGTTTCGAGTCACAGAATAAAAAGTAAG
Organism: Hippopotamus amphibius kiboko; assembly: GCF_030028045.1. Taxonomy (NCBI): domain Eukaryota; kingdom Metazoa; phylum Chordata; class Mammalia; order Artiodactyla; family Hippopotamidae; genus Hippopotamus; species Hippopotamus amphibius. Next base: position 133,919,139 of record NC_080189.1, on the reverse strand, counting down.
TATTGTTGATTTCACAATGTGTTTGCAATACTGTTGTGGAGACCAGTTGAAAAAGCAGGAAATCAGCGAGAGTGTTTGGTATTTTCTCTCACACACACACAAATGGCACATTTTTATGGGATTTTTTTTAAAACAAAACTTAGCGTATTCTTTTAAAATCAGCTTTCCTGGTAGGTATATCTGAGGATTAAGGTGGGACCCAGCTGAGAAATTTACTTTGTTTCTTAGACTGCATCCCTGGGCACCTCTCCCAGGCTTGATCTGTGTGACATCCCCACATTTAGAGAGGGAATGTGAGAATTTCCAAGGCAGAAGTTAGAGAGAGACAGCTAAAGTGTAGGGATGCATGTTAATCACATATACATTTGATAAAACACTGTCTCCCGCGGCTGCCTTAGCCCTTTCCACAGTCCCAGCTCACTTAAGGCCCCTGACAGCTGCCAGCCCTGCCTCGCCCCCGGCCCCCCCAACGCCCAGCTCTGTCTTTGGCAGGACCCCAGGAGCAGTACGCTCTCCCAGCCCCTTCATCCTAAAGCTGGGTATCCTTTCCCGGCCAGAAGTCCTCGCAGGATGCCCTCCTTCCCATTTCGCAGAACTCACAGCAAAAACTCAGGGCCGCAGTTAGCTCACTTACTGTTTCCCAAGGATTGTCTTTCCAAAATCTCTTGACAGTGTTTTGTCCTTGTGGACAATCACGATTCCTGGTCTCCAGTTCTCAGCATATCCATTTATTTCCCCTCTTCTTCAAATCGCTCTGGTTGATGGTTGGATTTATAGCTAAAAAGAAATCATATTCAAATTCACACTGATCTACTTTTTTAAAAAATTAATTTATTTACTGGCTGCCTTGGGTCTCTGTTGCTGAGCATGGGCTTTCTTTAGTTGCGGCGAGCAGGGCTACTCTTCGTTGCAATGCACAGGCCTCTCATTGTGGTGGCTTCTCTTGTTGCGGAGCACGGGCTCTAGTCACGGGGGCTTCGGTAGTTGTGGCTCGAGGGCTCTAGAGCTCAGGCTCAATAGTTGTGGCGCACAGACTTAGTTGCTCCGAGGCATGTGGGATCTTCCCGGACCAGGGCTCGAACCCATGTCCCCTGCAGTGGCAGGCGGATTCTTAATCACTGTGCCACCAGGGGAGTCCCTTGATCTACTTTTTTTAGCCAAATCAATCTTAGGGCCCATGGCCTGGGGATATGAAGAAATATCAGGAGAATTTTTGAAACCTCTGACTGTGTACTGAACAGGCTGCCCTGCCTGGAGGAGGATCTCTGTTGATGGAGGTGTTGCTATAGAAACTACACACCTGTCCAACAAGGATGTCGCACAAGAGGAGCCTGGCTGAATTTGGGACAAGGTTTCCTAGGTTCCAACCAAAAGGAATTCTGTAATTTCTCGATTGATGGCCCAAAGGAAGCAAAGATTTTTGTTTTTCATCTTTTATTCACACGTTAAAAATTAAGCAGAGATATTCAACTAGATTATTGCACATCTACTGAAAGGTGACTTTCTTTAACTTCTCATTCTCAAGCATATTTCCTGAGAGGCTGCTCAGGGAGAGAATGATTCTGTGGCCGTTCTTTCGTGTGATGTAGGCCTCAGAGGGTGCAGTGGGGAAGCCCAGAGTGCCCTGGAGATCACGGTGAGCACAGGCGAAGTGGACCCTGAATGAGGGTGAATGACAATTAGGTAAATCAGCAGAGCAGGACAGTGAGAAAAGGTGATAATAAACTGTCTGAAGCGGGGGTGTGTGTTTTGCTGGCCTGGGAGGGAGATTATATGAGTTGATTATAAACCTGACTGTTAGGAGGATCTTCACGTGACCTTTGAACCCCCTGTGCTCTCAGCCTTGAACCTCTAGTGTCTGCCTCCCACAGCCCCATTTACTGATCCTTAGGGACAGCAGGGGAGTAGCCCTTACACACAGAGAGAAAACACAGTGGGGTCATCTTTTTTGAAAATGTTTATAGATTTGAGCCTCTGAAGGCGTATTTGCGTTTTGACAAAGTTTTTATGCTCCTGTTTCCTCCTCAAGAAATAGAAGCATAAACGTATTTTCCAGCAAGAAGTATTTTCTCCTTTTTCCATCTACAGGAGCATCCCTTGGTCCTTGTCTCCTGTCATTGCTTTGGTTCCTTTTACTAATTATGTGGGAAGAGTTGTTTCCTCACTTACCATTAGAATATTAACTCTGTGAGGAAAAGGATTTCTTTCTGCTTTTTTTTTTTTTTTTTCTTATCTTACACCAGGCTCTTGGAACTCTGCCTGGTACATGGAAGGTGCTTGATAACATTTACTGAATGAGCTAACGAATGTATCTTCCTGGCCCAGATTCCTTAGGGACAGGACCAGTCCCCTCATCCTTAAACTTGTTACTGGGCTGACACAGCAGCTGCACTCCTCACCCACCGCTGGTCTGTGGGGTGTGATCACCTGCACGGGGTCCCCTTGGAGGGGCTGGGGAGGGGGTGCGCTGTGTTGCCATTACCTTGGCGACCACAGGTTAAGCTGTCAGCTACTGAAGGCATTTCTAGGATGCTGACAGGTGTGATGTGGAAGGGAAGCCAAGGCTGAGAGGCAGCACTTGTGTCGTGGTGGGACTTGGACTTGCTGTGCCCACCAGCCCCTCCCAGGAAGCATCTCTGATGGATGGGCTCTGGGTGTGGGGGAGAGGCGGGGGCAGGAAGGGTGTGTGCTGGTTGTCACAACCCAGGAGTCTTCCCCTCCGGTCGGGTCCGGGAGGAAGCCTGTGGTTACGTCACGTGGCGGCAGAGTGTCTGTCCCTGATAGGGGGTTAAAGTGGCCTGGACCAGCCCTGCCTCTGTTTCAATAAATAAAAGAGCAGAGACAGGAGCTGTGCTGCAGGGCCTGCGATGTGATTTGCAGCAGTTAAGGAGTCTGGCTGGTGGAAGGGCAGATCTAATTCTGATGCTCTAATCGTATCTTTGAGTAGCTGCCCTGAGGGTCAGTGTTGGCTATTCTCCCCCCCACCCCCCCGGAGAGCACAAGGAGGAGGGCAGGAGGCAGACTTTTCCAGAACCTCTATGCTAAGTGAATTTATCTGGAAAGGACATTGTAGGTACAAGACTGTAACTGGAAGGCACAGTAAGATTTGCCTTCTGGTCAGTTGTGAGTAACTTTGTGACGGTCATGAGATGTTCATTAAATAAAACCGTGGACTTACACGCCTTTCCTCCTGTCCGCTCCCCTCTTTCTCCCCCTCCCTCCTTCCCCTCCTCCTTCTCCTCTTCCCCTTCCCCTTCTCTCTCTCTTTCTCTCTCTCACACACACCCACACACACCCACACACCCTGGGCTGACACTGTCCCGCCCTCCCTGTCAGGCTCTGTGCTGAGGTAGCCGGAGCCTCTCTCGTCATCACCGAGGATTTAGGGAGCCCTCCCTCTGGGTCCACACTTGCTGCCCACGTCTCCTCCCTTCTCTGCTGCGTGTGCCCTGAGCCCTGCCCTCTAGCCCTTCCACGCTCTTCTGCTCTGCTCTCCCCATGTCATCCCTTCCCAGTTTCACCCGTCACATCCCGCTCCCTGCCCCGCCTCCGCCTCCCGGAAGCCCACCTGGTTGCAGCCCTGCAGAGCCCCCTGCTGCCCTCACCTGCTGCTCCGGGAAGGCTCTAGAGGGGTGAGCCTGGCAGGTGACGCCCAGCACGCTGGGGGGGCAGGGGCCTCAGTCACAGCCACCTGGTCCTTCCCTCCCCTTGCCCATCGTGCACCGGACTCTGTCACCTCCGGAGCTGCTCAGGGCACTTGTTATTGCCTGAATCTCTAGCTGCGGCCTCAGGGCCGACGTCTAGTCTCAGCCTGGCTTAGAGAGCCCCTCTGATGCAGGCCTCTGTCCCTGCCCTGTTGTCCCATGTCCTAGTCACACCTTCTGAAAATGCCAGGCGCGGCCTCAACCTCATGGCCTCGCACATGCTGTTCCTACAGCCTGCAGTGCCTTCCCCTTCCTTCTCGATGGGCTGAACCTGACAGGTCACTGAAGCTGTCACCAGGGGCTCCCCCAAGAAGCCAGCTGGGTCAGGTTCACCTTCTGGGATCAAGGCTTCTGGGCCCCACTAGACAAAACTCATCTCAGAGTGTACGTGTCGGATGGTGTGTTTTCGACTCTCGTCTCCTCAGCTGGACAGACTTTCATAAAGGCAGGACTGCACCCCTGGCCTGTGGCGTCATCCCGCACACACGGGCTACTTTCTGATTGTTGATTTTTAAGGCTTCCACCCTATACTTTTTGTTTTACGTGACTGTTTTTCTAACAAAATATTTAATAAAAGAAGGCCCGTCTGATGCGGAGGGAGACAGGGCACATAGATCGAGGTTGCCTTTCTTTCTTTAAACAGCTTGGATGGCTTTATTAGCTGCTTTTCTCCCAAGGCTATGCCGTGTGGGTTGCTCACTAGATTTGAGAGTTTAGTAGAAGAGTAGAAGTTAGTGGAACGAGAGAATCCTTCTGTTCCTACAACAAACAGCTATAGACCCAGGTGATTTTCATTTTACAGGTGGGCGGCCACGGAAAACCACTGCCAGGAGGTGGCCACACCTCCAGCTCCAGTCATCTCTTGGTCCCCCCGCCCCGCATCCTGAGTGTGAGGGGAGAACCGTGGGGGAGCAGAGGGCAAGGAGGCTGTTGTAATATTCAACCAGCCCTGGTGGCTTCGGCTGTGTATAGTTATTCCTGTTTGGACAAAACCTTGTTCTCCGTACTCAAGCTTGGTCGGCTGCATCCTGAGGGCATAACTCCTCCAGGGAACAGCGCCTTAGCTCACTTCTGACATGAGCTGCCAGCCACAAATGCGGGGCCCAGGCGAGATTCTAGACCTGTTGTCTTGCAGAAAAGCAGATTCTGGCTGCACTGTTGGGATCACAGGCATTTTTTCGCTAATAGACTGAGGGGCTGGAAAGGATGCCCTCTGGGGTGCCTTCTTGCTTGCATGTTTCGGGTTCTCTGGGTTGAAGGTGGAGCAGTAAGATATGATGGCTGGGGGACTTCCTGGGTGGCGCAGTGGTTGAGATTCTACCTGTCAGTGCTGGGGACACAGGTTTGATCCCTGCTCCAGGAAGATCCCACATGCCACGGTGCAACTAAGCCCATGTGCCACAACTACTGAGCCCGTGCTCTAGAGCCCGTGAGCCACAACTATAGAGCCCGTGTGCTGCAACTACTGAAGCACTCGTGCCTAGAGCCTGTGCTCCACAACAAGAGAAGCCACCAAAATGAGGAGCCAGTACACCACAATGAAGAGTAGCTCCCGCTCGCCGCAGCTAGAGTAAGCCCGTGTGCAGCAATGAAGACCCAACACAGCCAATAAATAAATAAATAATAAATAAATGAATAAATTAAAAAAGAAAAGATATGATGGATGTGGATGGGGAGCTTTAAATATGAATGACATTTACCAGAGTGCAGGTAACAACACTCAGATGGAAAGGACCATCCTCTTCTCTCCTTTTTCATTGGAACTCATGGTAGCCAATGAAACGATGTCCCAGGTGTCACTTTTAGTGCCAACAACAGCATTCGGGGCTGGGCAAAGCCTGTTTCTCCTGATAGAATTTTTTCTTTGGCTTGGGGTGTGTGGCAGAACCAAGGAGCAAGAGAAATGGAAATCTTCCTGCAGTTTTCACGTCTCGTGTCTAGAGGCGTTACTTGGGGGTGGAGGGTGAACCTGTCTTTTGGCATCTCTGTTTGCAGGCTGGGGGTGGCAGCTGAGCTGAGTGGGAAAAGGCAGAGGGAGAATTTGTAGGCTAGGACAGTGGGTGTCCAGGGCACTCACAGAGAGAGGGAGTCAAAACCATTCAGTCTCTTCCCTAAGTTTCAATTTCTTTCGTTTGAGATTTTTTAAGTGATCAAATAGCAGTTATTTGACACCCAGTTGAACAAGGTATTTTAGAAAGCTTTGTTTTGAAAAGGTCCCAAGGTGAGTGATCTCTAGTCTGGTGGACAGACGGGTTTTGATGGCCTGGGGTGAACTCTTGTACAAGTGAGTAGGGCTAGTTCTCAGGGGATGCTTCCAATACCCAAGTGTCACAACTGAATGCCAGTAGGAGAAGAGGCTTGGAAAATCTGCTCCATACAGCCAAGTGGGCATTGCATCCCAGGCAGATGCCAGCTCAGCTGGAGCCTTATGTGTGGCCAGACACCATTGTCAAAAACAGAAGGACTGGCTCTAATTTCCCCTCACCAGAATCCAGCTCAACGTTCTCAGAGGCAGCAGCTCTGGCCCCCGAAGGTGACATCTCAGGGCTCAGGGCTCCCCCGCTGCCCCCCACCCTGCCAGAGCCAGCCACACCTGGCTGTTCCCTCCACTTACCTTGGGCAAGAGGAAATCTCTGTGAAACTCTGTGTATGGTCCCAGAAACGTGTCTTATTTTATTGTCATGGTTCAAGACTACTTCGTTCGCCACCAGGGCTGGACAAGTATTTCCTAAGTATCTGTGTTTAGCAACTTACACAGTCTTTTTCTCTCAAGGAGTTTATATCACACATGATTGACAATATGTATGTTTGGTAACACAGCAAGTAACACAACAGGATGTAGATAGATAAATCTTTACTGCAAATAACAAATCTTTGTGTCATACTTGGGCAAGGGAGGTTTATCCCTCATGAGAATAGAAGTATGGAGGAAAGGGCATGGTTTTCCCCTCACTTGGAGGGGGGACAGGTGGGAGAAAAATCACTTTTAGAAGAATTGAGGGGATGAATAGAATATGGTTTGATGAATAGGAAATGGCAACCATGGTGGGACTGGTGGAGGAACAGAGGTGGTGTGCTTCTGGGAGGCACTGGGGGACTGCATGGGTAGGAGGAACATTCTAATAAGGGATCGTGGTGTTCAGGTTTCACACTGGGTCATGCCTGTGACCTGGGCTTATTGAACTGATTGCTACAAAGATATGTGTGGTAGGGAGAATCGTGACTCCCCAAAGAACCATGGCTCATGTCCTAATCCACAGAAGCTATGAATATGTTAGGTTACATGGCAAATAGGAAGGTCTCAGCTGACCTTGAGTTGGGAGATTATCCCAGATGATCCAGGTGGGTCCAGTGTAATCACAAGGGTCTTCTGACATGAAGGAGGGACACAGGAGAGTGAATGTCAGAGTGATGCCATGTGATAAAGTCTTTGTGCTTTGCTGCTTTGAAGATGAAGGAGGGGCCATGAGTCAAGGAATGCAGGTGGCCTCTAGAAGCTGGAAAGGCAAGGAAATGTATTCTCCCCTGGAGCCTCCAGAAGGGATGCACCCCAGCTGACACCTTAATTTTTAGGTCAGTAAGACCTATTTCAGACTTCTAACCCCTAGGACTGTAAGTTGTTTTAAGCCACCAAGTGTGTAGTAATTTGTTATAGCAGCAATGGGAAACAATCCAATATGAAAACTTGTCTCTACCTTGGAAATGTGAGGCCCTCTTAATTATTTATGAAATATAATGGAAAATTTATGGAAGATAAATAACTCAAAGAAGAGTCTTGTCAAAATGACTTCTAAGATCTCTCTAAGCTAATTTATTTTAGTAAAGTGAGGGCAGGAACTTTATCTCTTCACTATTATACCCTTACTGCCTAGCTCATTTTCAAAATTCATTGTTGAGCAAATGAATCTCTTCATTTAAATCTATGAAAAACCAAAATGAGTATCTTTTCGAAGAAGTGATTTCATATGTATCACCATGATTAGAAATCTTAAATTCAGGCTCCTGTTATAGACAAAGAATATCATACTTTACATTGTCATTCAAAGATAAGAGTTTTGGTTAGAGATTTTTTTTTTTTTAAGTTGGTAGGTGTAAACAGGAATCATTTTTGCTTTCTTGGGCTTTAGGAACTTCTTTGTACCTACACATGGTTGGAGTGTTAACTTGCCCTTTGCCTTGTGAATAAAACTGCTGTAATATGTAGCAAGCTGTAACCTTAAATCCATGACCCTTCCTCCAAAAGTGCTCATTATTTGTGAAACTTAATTTGGGAAGCCTGGTGCTATATACTAATCTATTATAAATGATCTTTGCATGGCGTCTCTTAGAATTACAAATATTTCTAGTGTTGATTTGCTATTTCTTGACTTACTTATTCTCTGAAAAAGCTCTTTGCTAGGATTTTGCTATGTGCCAGGCCCTGGAGAAACAAAGGTAACTAAGATGTGGCACTTCCCAGAGAAAGCCACCTTCCAGATGGGAAGAAAGACAAGTGTGTAGATAATGAGAGGACGGAATAGTCAATATTGAAATAATTTGTGGTGCTAAGAGGAGGAAACTTCCAACTCTGAAGGGAGAATACAGCAGAGAGGAAGAGACTGAAGCTCCAGAGGGACCTTGGCAACTAGAAGGGACAAGTATTAATTGCCTACTGAATCCCAGCACTTTTACATGTAACTTTATCATTTCATTCTTACCCTGAGAAAAATTATATTCTAATTAAGTACTTTTGCAAAATCAAAGAGTGGGATTAATAATCATTGTCTTCTAAGTCATCGGGTTTTAATTTTTAAAAAATTTTTTTAAATTTTAATTTATTATTTTTTAAAATTTATGTTTATTTTTGGCTGCATTGGGTCTTTGTTGCTGCATGCAGGCTGTCTCTAGTTGTGGCAAGCAGGGGCTACTCTTCATTGTGGTGTGCGGGCTTCTCATTATGGTGTCTTCACCTGTTGTGGAGTGTGGGCGCTAGGCGCATGGGCTTCAGTAATTGTGGCTCATGGGCTCAGTAGTTGTGGTTCGTGGGCTCTAGAGTGCAGGCTCAGTAGTTGTAGCGCACAGGCTTAGTTGCTCCGTGGCATGTGGGATCTTCCCAGACTGGAGCTGGAATCCATGTCCCCTGCATTGGCAGACAGATTCTTAACCACTGCACCACCAGGGAAGTCCTAGGTCATTGGTTTTAAAGCAGAGGTGGGCAGACTTTCTGTGAAGGGCTAGATAGTAAAGATTTCAGGCTTTGGGGGCCATACTGTCTCTGTCATAACTATTCAGCATAACAGTTACGGCAGGAAAACAGCCATACAGACTATGGAAACAGATGAGCATGGCTGTGTTCCAATAAAACTTTATTGACAACAATGGGCAGTGGGCCGGATCTGGCCTGGGAGTTGCAGTTTGCTGTTCCCTGTTCTAGAATAGCCACTATAGCTACCATTTCATTTTAGAATATTTCTGGAGAGGGAGATTATAGGTTTCATTAGCTTTACAAGTGGGTCGGTGACAGTTTCAAAATGGGTTATAGAATCTCACCAAGAAATAATAGCAGATTGGATTAATAATGGAGGTTCAGACAGACCTAATTTTCTAACATTTCACATCGTCGTGGTTAATATTTAACAGACCTCTGAGAATCCAGATATAATCCATCTTTAGGTCATTACAGATAAGTCGAAAGAGAAACCACACTGTTGAGTCTTGGCAGAGGATTTGACAATACTCAACACAATGAGCATGTATGTGTTTTAACTCTGAGATTCAAAAAAAGAAAAAAGAAATAAAGAGGATTTGTCTGGAACCATTGGGAAGAAATAAGGTAAATATCTGAACGGATGACCTGGGAGAAGCCTAGAGTGTAAAGTCTCAATACCGCTGTCTTCTGGAGACAGGCAGAAACATCTGGTTAGTGTAACGATGAGGGGTGATGTGAAAGGAAATCCCAAATCCAGATTAGAAAAGCAGAATACATCTTGACATCTTAAAGCAACAAGCCAGAAAAAAAAAATCTGTCTTTAATAGCTAATAGTATCGGAAAAGTCACTGAATTCAGAGATTTGAGTTTCTTAATTTAATTTTAGAGCAAAACAGTGAATTTTTTGGAGAACAGATCTTTCCAAAAGTATATCCTGAGAGATACAAGGTGGTAGGAAAACACCTGGAAAACCATTAAAGGACTTCAAAAATGTGACACTGGGAAGCCATTTAGGTCACCTGTCCCAGCCCTACATGACTAAAAGGAGATTGTTTTCTTGGCTCTTGAGAGAGAGCTTGGACGAGTACAGTTACATTGAGGAGCTTATTTCCTCTGAGTAGAACTTTTAAAAAATCAAAAGCAGACAATGTTTACAAGATGGTTACAAGTGCGGATGGTTCCAACTGGATCGAAACATTTTTCTCACCAACAGGAATCGATTAAAAGTGTGTCGCCTGTCTCCGGAGGTCCCCATGCTTGGCGCCCCCAAGTGTGTTTTGTCCTGGTTCCCCATCTGGCTCTGTGCTGTCGCTCTTCAGGTTGACTTGGGGGGAAGAGGGAGGAAAAGATGGAAAATATGGGAGCTGATATCTTCCTGGAGGATGCCATAGATGTTATCAGGCTAAATTATTCCAACCAAAACGATTTCAATCTTTCTTTTCGTTTTGAATCCTGGGCACGAATCTTAGCTTGGACGAAACAGATGTGATTCTGGGGACGTGCACGAAGCCCTGAGCTTGGCTGGCTTTCCTGCCCCTCACTCTTACTTACAGGAATCAAACATGCTCCAGCTGTGCATGTGTGTGCTGTTTCTGGCCTCTTTCTAAATTCGATGCAACTTCATAACGCTCAGGGTTTCCTCAACACAGAAATCTTAGGACAGCTTGAAGAAAATAATCTGTAAAGCATGTAAGTGTTTTGCTGTCCAGCAAACAGTGTTTATGTCAAAGGCTTTAACATGCAAACCAATAAAAGCGTCTTATAATTTGACTTCTCTTTCCCTTCAGACAAAGCCTTTTTATAATCTAAATATAGTAAGGAAGGTCCATACTCCACAGTCTTGCTGACATTCTTTTAGCAAAGGGTTAAATAAGGGGAATCTTCAAAGCCTTGGGGGTATATTATAGAAAGCTTTGAAGTTTTTATTAGCTTCCCTGGAAATCTTTGTTTCCTGGAAAGTTCACTAATGGAATATATATTCTTACATAAATCCATTTCTTAGCTGTAAATAGTAAATTACCTAGTCAGTGAGGATGCTATTGCAAGATAAAATTAATATCTAAACTGGTCCTGAGTCAGCTATTTCCATTGTAAAGCTTGTGCTGTCATAAGGTACAATGTTCTTTGGGTCAAATTAACCTTTCTTTATCTTCATTCACCTCTTGAAGTCCCTGAAAGCAACATAATTTACATCTCCTAGCAGCTCAGGTGGCTGCTCTTGTAGATGTGCTGCAGAAAGGGGGACCCCTTCCAGGGCCCAAGGGGGGCTCTTGTCTAACATTTGGAAATGAATTGTCCAAGGAAACACGCGTGTGCTGACAAAACAAGAGAGGTTATTGGGAAGGGGCGCCCGGACGGAGAACAGGAGGGTAAGGGAATTCAGGAGGACCACTCTGCCACATGGCTCACAGTCTCGGGTTTTATGGTGTTGGGGCTAGTTTCCGGGTTGTCTCTGGCAAATCACTCTGGCTTAGGGTCCTTTCCGGTGGCACCTCGCCAGAGTCCACCTTGGCCAAGAGGGACGCTGGCGAGGAGAATCCTGGGAGGTGGGTAGGACATGTGGACTGGCATCTCCTTTTGACCTTTCCCATATTCTTCCAGTTGGTGGTGGCTTGTTAGTTCCCTGTCATGAGATAACTCATACAAATTGTTACTGTCTGCCTGGCCAGGCTGGGCGGTTACAATCTGTGTTTCCCCTGACACGTGGAACTGCCGCCCCCGTCTCAGCATCAGCATTGTCCCTCTCACGTGGCGGCCCCATCCTGCACCCAGGGTCCAGCCTGCCCTTTCTCCTCTCCGCATCTCCTCCTCTGTCACACCCGGTCCGGGGCTGACTGTCTCTGCCTGCCTGGTGGTGGTGGCCTCCCTCAAGTTCCCCACTTCTTCTTGCCCTCTTCCCCATCTACCTACCCCCGAAGTCTGTTTTCCTTGGAGCAACTAGACTGATTTCTTTAAAACGAAGTCAAGATCATTCACTCCCTTGCCCACACCCTGCAGTGGCTTCCAGTAACTCTGAATCAAACCCCAAGTCCTTCTTTGGCACAGGGCCTCTGTGCTCTGTGCTCAGCTGTGTCTGCCTGGTGTTTCCTGCTGGTTTCCCTGGCGCTCTTCCTGTCCCTCGCTTTGCTCTGGGCTCTCCGGCCACCATGCTGGTCCCATGCACCCACCAGTCACAGCCCCATCTCACAGCGTGGAACTTCACACTTGTTCTTCTTTCCCCCTCCTGCCTCCACATACCCACCAGTTTCTGACCAGTTCTTCCAGGTCTTTACTCAGAGGTGAGCACTTCAGAGACCTGACCACTGTATCTGAATGGTCCTCTTACCTTCCCTCCTCTTATCCTGCTTTTCCTTCCTTCCTGCTCTTGTTAATGGATGTTCGGTTTATTACGGATTGATCACTTGGTTTATTTGTTTGTTCATTTATTTATAGTTCCTCTGTTCCTCCCAAGAGAATGTAAACTCTGTAAGGACAGGGACTTGCAATGATAAACATGTATCTTTCATGTCTCACACATGTAGGCAATCAAAACGTATCTGCTGGGTATTGAATGAAGGAAAGAACCAGAATCATTCACGTTGCTTTGGGTCTGCACATGTAGACCAAGTCATTGAGCAGTTATGTTGTGCAATAGGACAGTGAGGCTTTTGATTTTCCTTCCCTAATAAGGTTTCCAATTCAATAATCAGGGTTTATCTTAGATTTAGCTCTTGCGTAAAGATTTCAGCACTGACCTTGGTTGACCTTCAGTGTAGTTCGACATATGGAACATAGGTACCATATGGACATAAGGACGTGGACTTCCTGGTGATGTATTGGTTATACAGTGGTGCTCTATGTCCACGGACAGAGCTGCTGGAGTCTAACTTGCCTTCTTAGTGATTAGCAGGTGGGTATATAGCACAAGCAAAAAGAGCCAATACTCGTGCTTATTTTTAGTACAGTAGAGTTCCCATAACTATCTAAACACTCAGAGGTTACTTTAAGAAGTTCTATAAGAATAATGGAGCTTTTTCTCCTACTAATGAGTAGCTAATCATCTTCCTATAAATATTATATGAGAAGAAATCGGGGGTGGGAGTTAATAAAGGAAGTTGGACAAATGGTCTGTAGACCCTTGCAGATGACCCTTGCAGATGACACTAACAGCCCCATTCCATAATTGCTCTGAGTTGCTTCTAAAAAGTCGGTTGTATGGATATATAATTTAAGTTCAGTAAAATTCACTCTTTTTAAAAGCGTACAGCTACGAGTTTTGATACGTGTGTACAGTTGTGTAACCACCATAATCAAAATGTAAATTTACATCCCCCTGAAATGTTCCTTGTGTCCCATTGTAATCACTCAGCCCTGACCCCTGGCAACCACGGAGCTGTTTTCTATCCTTGCAGTTTTGCCTTTTCCGTAATGCCCTGTAAATGGAATCATGCAGTCTGTTGCTGTTTGAGAGGCACTGCCGCTGCTGTGTGTGGTCAGTAATTTGTTCCTTATTATTACTGAGAAGTATTCCATCGTGGATGTAGGGTTTGCTGGTCCATTCACCAGGGGAAGGATGTTCAATTTGTTTTCGAATTTTTGGTGATTGTGACTAAAACTCCTATAACATTCATGTATAGGTTCTTATGGGAACATACATTTTCATTTTTTCTTGAATAAATACCTAGGAGTGGGGTTGCTGGGTCATATGGTGAGTATCTGTTTAGCTTTATAAAAGTCTGCCAAACTGATTTCCAAATGGCTGTATTGTTTTCTTGTTTTCTCTGTACTGGGAAGGTGTGAGAGCTTTCTGAGCTGCTTCCTGGCCCTCGAGGTCTAATGCCCACAGCGTTTTGCCTTCTTGGGGAGAGACCTCGGGATTTATTTCTCTCCTCTCCTCCCCTCAATTATGTGTTCCAGTCTCTTCCACTTGGACCTTTAAATTACTTTTTATTTAAAAGTTTTTCAACCCTTCCCTGTTGCTTGAGTTTCTTTTTTCCTTCTCTGCACCAGTGCAGTGCCTTGTACCCAGCAGATACTAAGTACACACCTGTTTGACTTGCTTGTAATAAACTAGATTAAACTGATCTCCAGGGCAGTGACAGCCCTTAGGGGGACTTTCATGCTCATGAAGCAGGTTCATGGGGCACCTCTACAAGGTGGGTGAGCCCTACCTCAAGACCTAGGGAGAGATTCCTGTTACTTCTCTCCTGGCAATAAGGCATCACCTGCCAGGTGTGGGATATAAAACTGGGTTTGGACTGTCACACTGGTGGAAGATCCATCTTGCCCTGGATGGAGAAGTCAGACCAAATCTGTGGTTATTATAAGGTATAGAGATTTAGCTTGGAGACACCGACTGTGGAATGTGCAGAATATTGAGAGAAGGCTTTTCTCTCTCTCAAAGCTTTTACATTACTTTTTAATCACTGGTGGAGCAGAGCATAGTGGTTAAGAATGAGAGCTCTGGAGACAAACTGCTGCAAACCACCTGTGTGACCTTGGGAAACTTTCAATGCCTTGGTTTCTTCATCCATAGAATGGGGATAATAATAGCAGCAAGGAGTGATGATAAATGGTTGATAGTACTCAAGATAGCGCCTGGCTAATATTAAGCACTGCAGGAGTATTAGTCGCTGTTGTTACTGTTTTTAACCACACTTGACCCCTAATACTCTGAAATGTGCATTTTTCATGCGTTTGTGACACTTTCACGGATGTCAGGTTCTAGATACCTGTTCAAAGAATAATTAAGCTTCTGTTCATGGAGGTTGGGGTGAGATAAAATAGGAGTTTGGGATTAGCAGATACAGACTACTATATATAAAAGAGATAAACAACAGGGACCTACCGAGTAGCATAGAGAACTATACTCAATATCTTGTAATACTCTATATGGGGAAAGAATCTGAAAAACAATGTAACTGAATCACTTCGCTGTATACCTGAAACTAACACAATGTTGTAAATTAACTAAACTTCAATTTATAAATAAATAAATAAATTTTTTTAAAAAATGAAAAAGATTCAGTTAACAGTGAGCAGCAGAGTTTGTGGTATGACCTAGAGTAACTTCCAGTAGCAGACCATCCTCCTAGGCAGGCATTTATCCTCAGTATGTTGACTCAGGTCACGTTGAGTGACCTCAGTTCTCTGGTCTCACTTGTTTATTTCTTTTACTTTTGGAAGCTTGAGGAGGGTCTGGTTTCTGAACAATGCTGTCCCCTCCATC
Source organism: Hippopotamus amphibius kiboko (assembly GCF_030028045.1). Lineage (NCBI taxonomy): Eukaryota > Metazoa > Chordata > Mammalia > Artiodactyla > Hippopotamidae > Hippopotamus > Hippopotamus amphibius. Next base: position 133,904,039 of record NC_080189.1, on the reverse strand, counting down.
AGGATGTCCCTGTGTCCTCCATGTGAAGGGCTGAGTCCACCAGTTTGCTCACTAGGTCAGGGTTAGAAGTTTGAGCACAAGATCTTCAGTCATTTCTCTCTCTCTTCCTAATTGCTGTGTTGCCATCACCATACAAAAAAAAATGGTTTCTTCTAGCCCACGTATCAACTTTTTCTTGATGTTGCTTTATCAGTCCACCTCTCCGAGGAATAGACCTGACTTGGCTTTCCTGTTGGGGGGGTCCAGTAAGTTGCCTCTGTGTTTTGGGGCCACCACCTCAGGGCTACAGCAGGTGGTCCCAGGGACGAGTGGGCCCAGCAGGCCTGCCCATGGGGGCCCCCACCTTTACACAGCCCTGCTTCTCTCCTGCCCTTCAGAGTTACCGCAAAGTCTGGAGGAATTCACAGGCAGACCTCGCTTTATTGCATTTCACAGATACTGTGTTTTTTTTTACAGACTGAAGGTTTGTGGCAACCCTGCATTGAGCAAGCTATGGGTGCCTTTTTTCTAACAGCATTTGCTCACTTCCTGTCTCAATGTCATCTTTGGTAATTCTCAGAATATTTCAGACTTTTTCATTCTTACTCTATTTGTTATAGTGATCTGTGACCTATGGTCTTAGATGTCACTACTGTGACTTGACTGAAGGCTTAGATGATGGTTCGCATTTTTTTTTTAAGCAAGAAAGTATTTTTTAGTTAAGGTATGCACTTTTTTTCTGACATAATGCTATTGCCCACTTAATAGACTATGGTGTAGTGTAAACATAACTTTTAGGTGCACAGGAAACCGAAAACCTCATATGGCCCACTTTATGGAAATATTCATTTCATTGCAATGGCCTGTGTGTTGTTCTGAGCATTGTCTGCAGGCTGAGTCATGACTCACAAGGGCACTGCTTTGAATGCCCCGAAGTACTGTAACTTATAAGATATAAACCTGTGAGATGCAGGATTCATAGCAGCCTTTCGCCATCGCTTACTAAACACACAGCTGGCGGCATGGGGCGGATACAAGGCCATGTGGGCATCGAAAGGGGGCTTCTCATGTTTGAAGCTCTTGAGATCCACGTCTGTAACAGGCCCCGGGGAGATGAGAGAGAGGAGGGGAGGGCGGCCCGGAGTCCACTGGGACCCATTGCCTCCTTACCTGCCGTGAAGGTTGATGGGCACATATGCCTGACGGTAAACCCCAGCCCTTAATGTCTATTTTTCTTATCAAATACAGTTTGCATATCAATAGGTTTTTAAATGTGTGTTTGTTGTTCATTTAGGAAAAAGCAAGCCTAGCCTAGTTATCTTATTTTCACGAAAACATGCACGTATAAACCCAGCGGAGAGCAATAGAAAATATCTGCCCTAATCAGATATTTCAAGGGTCAACTGAATCCAGGAGTCCAAAGAGGGGTCATGATATGGTGGTTGCTTTGAGCCCACCTCAGGCCCCTGGGGAGACCCCATGTGCCTCTGATAGAGGGCCCAGCATGTGCTCGATTCTGTGGTCCTGGGGAGGGTCTTAGTTCTGTTTCTTCTGTGGCAGCTGCGCATCTAGGGGACCTCCTGGAGCTGCCTGGGAAAAGGTGCTCATGTGGGGGTTTTCAGGTTTGTTCAGGTTTAAAGGCACTTGGAGAAAGTCAGACCCTTTGAGACAGAATGTGAAATGTTGAAATGTTGCATTCTGTTTTGCAACTTGGCATATTGTATGTTTTGCCATTGTAATTACAAATATAAGTGTGTGTGTGTGTGTGTGTGTGTGTGTGTGTGTGTGTGTGTGCATGTGATGTAGGGGTGTGTGTGTGTGTTTATATACATGTGTATATGTATACGTGTGTGTGTGTATTTATTGCATTCATATATATAAGGGTGGCTCTTACTATATGTCTTAGTTCGGGCTGTGGTAACAGAATACCATAAACTGAGTGGCTTAAATAACATTTACTTCTCATGGTTCTGGAGGCTGGGAAGTCCAAGGTCAAGTAGCCAACAGATTCAGTTCCCGGTTCCTGCTCCCTTCCTGGGTTGCAGACAGCCACCTTCTTCTTGTGTCCTCCCTTGGAGGAGAGCAGAGAGAAGAAGCCAGCTCTCTCTGTCTCTTCTGTAAGGGCACTAATCCCATCATGAGGGTCCCACCCTCACGACCTAATTACCTCCCAAAGGCCCCACCTCCAAATACCATCACCTTGGGGATTAGGATTTCAACAGATTAATTTTGAGGGATGCATAGCTCTATATTTGGATGCTATAAACAATATAAAATCATATTCACAAGCACATATATCTATCAGACAGCAAGCTGACTTTTTCTGGAAGGTTTGTTTGCTACTTGTTTATTCGTTTTTGGTTGCTCTTAGGCGAGCAGTAGGAGACACCAAAGAATTTGAAAAAAAAAAAAAAAAAACTGAGAATTTGGCTCATTAACTTACGTTTCTACTTGAAATTTTGGATGATATGTACATCCTTTGAATTGTGGAGCAGAGCACCTCCCAGGGTTTTACAGGAGCGAATTTGAAAATGCACGAGGACCTGACCTGGCCTTTTAAGAACCTGTACTGTGATGGGATACATGGGAAGCCCACCCAGTGGCAGCAAAAAGCCCATAAAGTGGGAAGCGTGTCCCCGTAGGAAGGTGTCCCCAAGGACAGAGGGGAGATGGCGTTTCTGGACGTCACTAGGGAGGATTGTGTGCTTATTTTAGCTCCCTCTCCTTCATGTGACCCCACGTCAGTTGCTATTTTGACTGTGGGCATCTTCCTGCAGCTGGTGGCGTGCTGGTTGCCAGACGCCCTCCAGGGAAGTGAGCTGCCCTGTGCCCACTGGTCCCCGTCGGTCTGCCCGCACGTACTTGAACACTGGACTTGTGGCTGTGAAATACTACAAACATACAAGATCAGAGACCCGCTTATAACAACACACAGTCCATTTTAGAGAAAAAAAAAGACACATAAGAAATTCTCTTCGTTAAGAGAAGTGGAGGACAAAAAGGTTGGCACAGTCAAATTGTACCTTGAAATGCAATTAACATACCCTTATTTAGTGAAAACCACCCACATTTACTTCGTAAAAGAAATCCAGTATTTAGGAAACTAGTCACTGTTCTATGGATGTCTTCCTAATGTGTGAAAATTAGTGCAAGCAAATTGGTTCAGGATCACAGAATCTCTGATAAATTACTTGACACATAATATGAGCCATTGTTGGGACTCTTAAAATGGTCTGTGATTTATTCTTTATCCAGGCTTCCTCTACCCACCCCACTTCCATGTTGAAATGAAGTCTAGGCAGCCTTGGGGTGTCACTGCAAGCGGTCCGTCCTGTGCTCTTTCTGAGGCGATAGGGGGCCAGGGATCTTGGGAGGAAGTCCCTCTCCCTTGGCATCCCTGCTGCCCCTCCTCCTCCTGTGGCACCTTCTCTTGTTATCATTTCTCATCTGCCTCTAGCCTTGGCTTCTGCTCATGCCAGTCCTGTCACTTACGAATGGTTTTTCCATCTGCTTGTGTGGTCCTGGAATTGATGCTAACAGAGTGTCACCTTGGCTTGGGCACCAGTATGGTAAGTGCCTGTCTGGAGATGATGGAACGGGGCTGTCCCCCTACTGTCACAGACCCACGGAGATATGTGCAGGTTATCGTAGGGTCAGTGGACGCCTTCTAATAGGCACGTGGTTTTGCTGGTTTGGAGACATTTTTTTTTTATAAGTGTTCAAATAATTAAAATGATTACTGTTTTATAATTATTATTACTATTATTGCTATGGCTAATCCAACCCACAATGGTTGAGGATGAACTACAGCAGTTGTTGGCAGGAATTGAGGGAGAAAAGTCCCTGAGGAGGAAGGGGGAAGACAGGGGAGCCTCCTAGAAACTGGAGGCCTCTAAGCTGAATCCCCAAAGGTGTCTTGAGATTTGTTGGTGGTGGGGAGGGAGTGCCTATGGCTCTGTGAAAATGTCTTCAAGAACCTCTTTTCCTTGCTCTAGGCGTCCAGGGAGAGAAAGACCAGAGAAAGTAGCCAGAGTGAAAGTTGGGTCTGGGGAAGCCTCATCCCTGGAATCTGAAAGGGGGGACTCTCGGAGGCCTGGTGAGGGGACAAGACTGCTGAATACTCCAGACCTAGAGGCACCTGACACGGTGGTAGTTAGGTACCGTCAGACCTCCGTGTCCGTGGGTTGTGCATCCCTGATTCAACCAACTGCAGATCAAAGATATTGGGGGGAAAACATTCCAGAAAGTTCCAAAAAGCAAAACTTGAATTTGCTGCATACCAGCAACTATTTACAAAGCATTTACATTTTATTAGGTATTATAAGTCATCTAGAAATGATTCAGAGAATACAGGCGGATGTGCATAGATTATATGCAAATACAATATGACTTTTTTTCTGTTTTTGAATTTAATTAAAAAATTTTTTTAATTGGTGTATAGTTGATTTACAATGTTGTCTTAATTTCTGCTGTACAGCACAGTGATTCAGTTATACATATATATGTCCACATTCTTTTTTTAATATTCTTTTCCATTATGGTTTGTCATAGGATATTGAATATCATTCTCCTGTGCTGTACAGTAGGACCTTGTTGTTTATCTATCCTATATATACTAGTTTGCATCTTCTCATCCCAACCTCCTACTTCATCCCTCCCCACCCCCCTCCCCCTTGGCAACCGCCGGTCTGTTCTCTATGTCTGTGAGTGTTTCTGTTTCGTAGATAAATTCATTTGTATCATATTTTAGATTCCACATATAAGTTATATCATATGATATTTGTTTTTCTCATTCTGACTTCACTCAGCATGATACTCTAGGTTCATCCATGTTACTGCAAATGGCATTATTTCATTCTTTTTTATGACTGAGTAGTATTCCATTGTAGATATGGACTACATCTATTACTACACCTCTTTCTATAAGGCATTTGAGCATCCGTGGATTTGGCTATCTGAGGGGGTCGGAACCAATTCCCTTCAGATACCGAGGGCCGACTGTAAAATGTGACCACAACTCATTGAAACATCCCTTCCCTGTGGGCACCTGCGCTCCACCGCCTGTCAACCCTAAGTTTTTTGAAGCACTAAGATAAAAGCCTACCTTTCTCTGCCGTAACCTCCCCTCCAGATGCAATTGGTCTAGAATTAGTGACAGGGTCCTGTCCTGAGTTTTTGCATAGAGATAATCATCTGAAAGTCCAGCGAAAGTTTATTTTTGACCAGGAAGAAATGCTTTAGACAGATGGAGAGAGCTCTGGAGAGACTGGACAAGCCCCCTGGGTCTGACCTTGAGCTGGGCGCCTCTTCCTGCTGCACTAAAACCATATTGATTCTCCCAATGCCCTGTTCTCTGGAATTTCTTCCGCTCTTATACAGGTTTGACTAGTTTAATTAAACTTTAACCTGTCACTTAGTTTGGACCCTTGCCTGACTGCGGGCTTGCTCTTTTGTTTTTTTCCCTAGTTATCATGAGTGCATTGAAGCTGATGTACCGTTTTGTTTTCCTGCCAGTGCTACATTCTGAAGTCTTATTATCTAGTGACTGAGGTTTCCCTTTGTCTTTAGACAAACCAGATGCCAAGAATGAAAGCCTTTCAAACTCCTTCTTGGTCCTTGGGCTCACGATCTACACTGGAGATTTTCTTCTTTCTTGCCCCCCAGTTGTAGAGCCCAGAGGGGATCCCACTGTACGTGCAAGTTTGAGAAGCCCAGCTCTAGAGGGTACCAGCAGGTGTGGGCCAAGGACAGAGAGATGAGAATGTCATCTCCTGCCCTTGTCTTTTGGCTTCTTTTGGTTTTCTTGACCTTTTTTCTTTTTGAAATAATTTCATGTTTCCTTCCTTTGTAGCCAGGATAGAAAGAGGGTCTCTGTCCTAAAGCAGGCACTTCCTCCCCGGTTTAGTACATGCAAGAGAAAGAGAGGCTTACATTGTTCTAGCCCAGTTCCCAAGGCTCCAGAGCTTTTTAGTAATAAACAGAGTCACAGGGGAGGAAGGAAAATAAATTTTTTTTGGCACAAAAAACAGTCTCCTTAAACTCAGTAGTTGGTCTGTGTTTACCGCAGCCATCTTTGTGGCTTCAAGTCATGAGTTCACGGCTGTCTGAAGTTCACCAAGCAGTGGTGACAATGTTCTTTTGCTTTGTGGGAAGCTTCGCATGCTCGAGTCCCCTCTATCCCCTCGTCCCCACAGGCTCATTTCCTTATAAGTTGCCTCTGCCTGGGCTTCTGGAGACAAACCCCATTGTCTCTATAGGAGGTAAAAGAGGCTCTGATACCATGCCTCCCATGTGCTTCCAAAAACTGACGACTGACACCAGCTCTCACCTTTACGATGCTGGCCTGTCGTTGGCTGCTGTCCAGTTCAGGACCCCTTGTGCTTGAGTGAACTCTTTCCTAAGAGGATGTTTTCAAAAGGTGATACAAGCAAGTCCTACCTAGACATCAGGAGAAGAGAGGTGCTTCCTTAGCCCCTAAAACCAAAGACTTCCCAAACCCCCTCTGTCTCAGCTGCTAATCAGCTAACCATTAATAACTAACAGACTGAGGACTTTCCTCTGTGGCCCGGAATCTCAGGCTGCAGCCTTGCTCATATACGGCGGCCCTCTCCCGGGCTGAGTCATCACAGTGCCACACAGGCAGCGGGCCTTTTGAGGGTGAGGAATGAGTGTATTTCCAGGGACGTTGTCCTGTATGCAAATTACTCACAGTTAGGAAAATCACACAGGGAAGTGTATCCTTCCCTCTGTCCTAACTTCTAGTGTGGGTGGAGTTTTCCTTCTTTCCCCAGCCTTTGAGGGAAATGAATGTTGAAGATTTTCTCTGCCTGCACAGATCAGGTTCCAGCTCAGTCCCTCGCTCCAGATGCCCTAGACGGGTTACTCTGGTCTCGACTTCTTTACCCAGCCTCTCTCTTTCTCTAAGGACCCAGGCCTTTGTCAGTTCCCTCTGGTTGTACACACCCAGCTCTTCGGTGCGTTCCAGCCCACCCGCCTCTGTCTTTTTCAGGTCTTCCTCTGTTAAGCGGCTTCTTTCCCAAAGCCCCTTATTGGGATCTGATGTAAATTTGTGTCATAGAAAGGACTCATATATACTCAAGATAGCTCTGTTTTTAGACCAAATGTCAAATTTCATCACCAGAGAAAAATCAGAGCTTTGGAGAACCATCACATAGATATTATTTTATTCACTGAGTTTAAGATGAAGGAAAAACTGTGTTTTTTTTGTTCTTTGTTTTTGCTTTTCTTTTTTAAAAATTTTATTTGTTTACTTATTTTACTGAAGTACAGTTGATTTACCATGTTGTGTTAGTTTCAAGTGTATGGCATGGTGATTCAGTTATATACATATACATATGTATAGATACTCTTTTTCAAATTGTTTTCCCTTATAGGTTATTATAAGATATTGAATGTAGTTCCTTGTGCTATACAGTAGGTCCGTGTTGGTTAACTATTTTATATACAGTACTGTGTACACGTTAATCCCAAATTCCCAATTTATACCTCCCCCTTTCCCCTTCGGTAACCATAAGTTTGTTTTCTATGTCTGTGAGTCTATTTCTGTTTTGTGAACAAGTTCATTTGTATCTTTCTTTAAGAGTACACATGTAAGTTATATTACATGATATTTGTCTTTCTCTGTCTGATTTACTTCACTTACTATGATAATCTCTAGGCCCATCTATGTTGCTGCAAATGGCATTATTTTATTCTTTTTTATGGCTGAGTAATATTCCATTATCTATATAAGCCACATCTTCTTTATCCATTCTTCTGCCGATGGACATTCAGGTTACTTCTATGTCTTGGCTATTACAAATAGTGTTGCAATGAACATTGGGGTGCATGTATCTTTTTGAATTAGAGTTTTCTCCAGATATATGCCCAGGAGTAGGATTGCTGAATCATATGATAACTATAAACATATATTTTTAATTGAGTGTTGTTTGTAAGAGGCTTAAAAATATACTCTAACCACTGCCTATAATTTGTAGTCACTAATGTAAGATGATTAATTGAAAAAGCTCTTTAGAAGCAGAAAAGCAATCACAGCCGTGTATCTTGCCTTGCTCATACATGTGCTGTCGTATATTGTTTGCCATTTTCTTTCTTAGACTTCAGAGTAGACATTTTTCTTTCTCCTTTTGCAGGAAGAGTTAGAGTAGATGAGCTGGAAGACTGCGAGAGCTGAGATAGGGAGACTTTGAAGTCATTCTCCATCTGCAGCCATGATTTAAACATCAGCATTACGGTAAGTATTTAGAAAGAAATACAACTGTTCTGTGGTTGACACATTGTTGGTTTTGCCTGCAATTCTGAGAAGAGGTTAAAGGACATTGTGAAGGGTGAGTTTGTTTAAATCACTTTCAACAAACCAGATAAAGGTACCTCCATGATAAGTTATGGGACCACCAGCATCCATCAGGGAGAACCATTCTGACTAGTTGGAAAAACCTATCTCCTTAGTAGCCATGTGTTCCAATGTGTGAAAGAAAAGCAAAGCTTAATATATTGAGGTTTTCTTTTTGAACTGAGCTGTGGTCATGACAGAGCTTTCAGGGACTCTGAGTTAGACTTTTTAGAGGACGGCAGAGCCAGGCACAGAAGGGAAAAGAAGCATCTTTCTGGGGACTGTCCATCTGCCCTGCCGCTCTGGGGCAGGGTTTCTCAAAGTGTGTTCCATAGAACACACTCCTCTAGACTGTTAATGCAGTGGGGACGGGGCTATGAAGGTGGGTCTGTGCTCCAATGAGTTTGAAAAGCATTAAACAACCTTCCTTCCTGAAGGGTCTCAGAAATGCCCTTGTCACTGTCCATGGGCATGTGTAGCCTGCAGGGCTCACCAGAGTCCCATGGAACTCTTCTCATAGGGCATCCTAAATCCAGTGTTCATTTGTTCATGGAGTATTTATTAACCCCTGCTTGCTCAGTGTTAAATGCTAAAAATACAGCGATAAATGAGATTGGCAATGCTTATGTATAGATAGTAAGGTAAGAAGCAAGTGAGAGTAATTATTGATAGGCTCAACAGCAGATATTTAAGAGAATGGTCTCAGGAGTAAGAGGGCCTGGGTTTGAATCCTGAGTCTGCCATTTGTAAACTGCATGACCTTGACCAAGACACTTAACCTCTCTTTTCAATTTCAACATCTGTAAAATGGTGATAATAGCATCTACCTAGTAAGGTTGTTGTGAGGATTAAAATGATGAATACATGCTGGCAAATACTAAACCTTATGCAACTGTGAGCAAAATCTATATGTATCATGATAATGGCTGAATGCACTGAAGCTTGTGTGACAGCTGACTGGGGAGGAGATAGTGGTGGGTGCGGACTTTGAATAGGGTGGTCCAGCACTGTCCTGAAGTACAGACCTGGAAAGATGAGAAATACTGAGCTGTGGAGGTGGAATAGGGAGGGAATACAGAGGGAAACACAATTGCAAAAGGGTACATCTCATGCAGAGAAATTTGTTATGCAAACAAATTTGGAAATTCCAACACCTCTTTAAGATAAAACAAACAAACAAACAAACTAAGGACTTCCCTGGTGGTACAGTGGCTGAGACTCCATGCTCCCAATGCAGGGGGCCTGGGTTCAATCCCTAGTCAGGGAACTAGGTCCCACATGCTGCAACTAAAGCTTCTACACGTGGCTACAAAGATCCCACATGCCACAACTAAGACCCGGTGCAGCCAAATAAATAAATAAACAATAATGATAACAACAAATTAGGAACCAAAGGAAATATATTCAACCTAAAAAGAGCACCTATGAAAATCCCACAGCTAACATCATACTTAATTGTGAAGGACTGAAAACTTTCCCCCTAAGGTCAGGATCAAGACAAGGATTCCCACTCTCACCACCTCTACTCAGTATTCTCCTGGGAGGTCTAGCCAGGCCAATTAGAGGAGAATATAAAAGGCTTCTGGATTGGAAAGAAAGAAGTGAAACTGTCTTTGTTTGCGGATAACATGATCTTGGGTATGCAAAACCCTAAGGAATCCACCACACTTTAGAACTAATTGACACATTCAGAAAGGTTGCAGGATACAAGATTAATATACAAAAAATCAGCTGTAATGCTGTACACTTAGAATGAACAATCTGAAATGAAATTAAGAAAATAACTCCTTTTACAGTAGCATGAAAAAGAATGAAACGCAAGCATACCTTGGAGATATTGAGGGTGTGGTTCGAGACCTCTGCAGTAAAGTGAATGTCTCTATAAAGCGAGTCACACGAGTATTTTGGGATCCCGGTGCATATAAAAGTTATGATTACGTTGTCTGTAGTCTGTTAAGTTTGCAGTAGCATTAGGTTGAAAGGAACAGTGTACATGCCTTAATTAAAAAATGCTTCATTGCTAAAAAATACTATCATCTGAGCCTTCAGCAAGTCATAATCTTAATAGTAACATTAAAGATCACTGATCACTGATCACAATAACAAATATAATAATGAAAAAGTTTGAAATATTGTGAGAATTATCAAAATGTGACACAGAGACACAAAGTGAGCAAATGCTGTTGGAAAAATGGCTTAGATAGTCTTGCTTGACGCAGGGTTGCCACAAACCTTCACTTCGTAAAAAATGCAGTATCTGCAAAGTGCAATAAAGTGAAGCACAATAAAACAAGGTGTGCCTGTACTTAGGAATAAATGCAATTAAAGAAGTATAAAACATGTTCTTAAAACTGCAAAATATTGAAAGAAATTAAAGAAAATCCCAAATAGGTGGAAAAAAATTCCATGTTCATGAATCAGAAGACTTAACTATTATTAAAATGACAATACTCCCTAAATTGATCCAGAGATTCAGTGCCGTCACTATCAAAATCTCAGATGGATTCTTTGCGGAAATCGATAAATTGACCCTAGAATTCATGTAGAAATTTAAGGGACCCAGAATAGCCAAAGCAATCTTGAAAAAGAATAGAATTGAAAGATTCGCCCTTCCTGATTTCAAAACTTAATACAAAGCTACAGTAGTCAAAACAGTGGTTCTGACGTAAGGATGGACATATAGATTTTTGGAATAGAATTGAGAGGCCAGAAATAAACTCCTACATTTATGGTAATTGATTTTCGACAAACATGCCAAGACAATTCATTAGCAAATAGTCTCATCTACAGATGGTCTAGGACAACTAGGTATCAACACAGAAAAGAATGAAGTTGGACCCCACCTTACATTATATATAAAAATGAAGTCAAAATGGATCAAAGGCTTAAATGTAAGAGCTAAAACTGTAACACTCTTAGAAGACAACATGGGTGTTAATCTTCACGGCCTCGGGTTAGGCAATGATTTTTTAAGGTAGAACAATGAAAGTACAGGTGACAGAAGAAAAATAGATAAATTGGACTTCAACAAAGTTAAAAACTTGGGGTATTAAAAGACACTAGTAAAAGAGTTAAAAGACAACCTACAGAATGACAGAAAATATTCGCAAATCATGTAACCCGATAACAGACTTGTATCTAGAATATATAAGAACTCTGACAACTCAATAATACAAAGATAACCTATTTCAAAAATAGGTAAAGATCTGAAACAGGCAAAGAAGGTATGTAAATGGCCAATGAGCACATGAGAGGATGTGCAACGTCACCAGCCATCATGGAAATGCAGATCAAATGCACAATGAGATACCACTTCACACCCACTGTGAAAGATGGACAGCAACAAGTGTTGGTGAGGATACGGAGAAATTAGAACTCTCATGCACGGCTGGTAGGAATGCAGGATCTTTCCCAAGCAGCTGCTTTGGAAAAGTCTGGCAGTTCCTAACATAGTTAAACATAGAGTTTACCTTATGACCCGGCATATCCACTCCTAAGTGTTCACCCAAGAGAAGTAAAAGCATATTTCTATACAAAAACTTTCCATAGCAGTTTTTTTTTAAATTTTATTGAAATATAGCTGATTTACAATGTTGTGTTAATTTCTGCTGTAAAGAAAGGTGATTCAATTATACATATATATATTCTTTTTCATATTCTTTTCCTTTATGGTTTATCCCAGGCTATTAAATATAGGTGCCCGTGCTACACAGTATGCCCTTGTTGTTTAGCCATTCTATACATAATAGTTTGCATCTCATAGCAGTATTATTCACAATTGCCAAATGTCTGTTAACTGATGAACAAATAAAACGTTGCATATTCACATGATAGGATGTTATTTGACTATAAAGAGGAAGGGGGTGCTTCTATGTCCTGCAACACAGATGAATATTGGAAATACCCTAAGTGAAAGAAACCAGACACAAAGGACCGTGTATTGTTTGATTCCTTTTATGAAATTTCCAAAACGGGCAAATCTATAGAGATGTAAAGTAGATTAATGGTTGCCTAGGACTGGATTGTTTAAGGGGAAATTGAGAGTGACTGCTGATGGGTGTGTGGTTTCCTTTAGGGGTGATGGAAATGTTGAAAACTGATTTGGTGATGGTCGTACAACTCCATGAATATGCTACAAACCATTGAGGTGTCCACTTTTAAATTGGTGACTTGTACGGCATATGAATTATATATCAATAAAGCTGTTGTAGATAAGAAAAAGGGATGTCTTGGAGGTACAGCTGTCAGCACTTGGTAGTAGATGAAATTCGGGGAGTGAGGACAAGGGGTGTAGGAAGTGTGACTTCCAAATCCCAGCAACTTCTGAGAAGGAAGGGGGGAGACTGGGGGAGGGGGGCTTTCTTGATTTTGTTTTTCTTTTCTGTTTTTTTGTTTGTTCATTTTTTTTTAATGAGGAGGGCCAGCTTTGAGAATCGAGAGTTCTGTTGCGGACGTGTTGAGTTTGAGGCACCTGTTGAACATCCAAATAGAGATATTAAGTAGACAGTTGAACGGGAGTCTGGAACTCCGGGGAGCAATTCTGACAGATAGGTTGTGGGTAATAGGTGAATCCATGGGAGAGGATAACAGCAGAGAGAGAGAGATTGTTACTGAGGCTCGGGAGCGGGTGGGGTAGAGGAGGGGCAGCCAGCCAGCAGGGGCAGGAAGGGGGGAGAGTGTGGGGTCCCTGAGCTCGGGTGACCTTGATGAGGGTCGTTGAGTAATGGGGACCCTAAATCAGAGTGGATTGAGGAGGGGTGTGCATAAGAGCAGTGGAGGCCATGAGGCAGCTCTTTCTAGAAGTTCTGTGGAACCATGCTCTGGGAGAAATCGCTTCTGGATCCTCTCCTGCTTGGCTGAAACACCAAGCGGTGGTGGGGTTTGAGGCCATTTCTTCCTTGGCTCAACTCTTACGGGTGTAAATCCTGCATCTGGGGAGCCGCCCGTTGTAGGTGGAGGTGGGCCGGGGAGGGCAGTGCTGGGCTGGGGTCCAGAGAAGGGCCCTCATGCTCTGTCCTCTGATGCTTTGGATTTTCTTTAATTATTTTGATCAGGAGAAAGCAGAGAGAAGGGTTTTATTCACATGCTTTTTCGAAGTTTAGGTTGAATTGTTTAAAAATCTTTATTTGAGCTGGAGAGGGTGTGCACACAAGAGAGCCCTCCTATGCTGTTGGTGGGAATGTAAATTGGTGCAGCCACTATGGAGAACAGTATGGAGGTTCCTCAAAAAACTGAAAATAGAGCTACCATATGATCAAGCAATCCCACCCTGGACATATATCTGGAAAAGACAAAAACTCTAATTCAAAGAGATTCATGTACCCCAATGTTCATAGCAGCATTATTTACAACAGCCAAGACATGGAAACAACCTAAATGTCCATCAACAGATGAATGGATAAAGATGTGGTACATATATATATAATGGAATACTACTCAGCCATAAAAAAAAGAATAAAATAATGCCATTTGCAGCAACATGGATGGACCTAGAGATGATCATATGAAGTGAAGTAAGTCAGACAAAGACAAATATCATATGGTACCACTTATACGTGGAATTTTAAAAAATAATACAAACGAACTTATTTACAAAACAGAAACAGACTCACAGACATAGAAAACAAACTTGTGGTTACCGAAGGGGAAAGAAGGGGAGGGATAAATTTGGAATTTGGGATTAGCAGTTGCACACTACTGTATATAAAATAAACAACAAGGACCTCCTGTATAGCTCAGGGGACTATGTTCAGTATCTTATAATAACCTATAATGGAAAAGAATCTGAAAAAGAATATATATATATATATATATAAAACTGAATCACTTTGCTGTACATCAGAAACTAACACAACATTGTACATCAACTATACTTCAATAAAAATTTTTAAAAATTAAAAATAAGTAAATAAAATCTTCATTTGAAATCAGATTAAAGGGAAAAGACATCCGAAGCTTTTAGATGCTGTGCAGGTCTTTCTAAAGCAAAGTCCTGACTTTACCTACATCATGGCCCCTCATCTCTTCAGACATCAGTGGACCCCAGCACTGGGGTCACGGAGACTACAGTGGGTCCTTGAAGAGAGATGGAGGGAACAGGGGAGATGTTCTCAAAAGGCACAGCTACAAATGCTCAAGGTGGAGGCATTTCATAAGCTCAAAGGTGTGATGACTGTGGGTCTTACCCTTTGCCGCTGTGCCTTCTTTCCCCCGTGCTTCTTTATTCCTTTAGATTGTGTGAAAACAGCTTTTCCTTTACGGAGCAATCTTCTCTTGAGAACTTGGACTGCTCCTTAGGCTATAAAGCACATTGGGTGTTTTGGGCAAACATCATGCTTGGAGACCATAATTAAAGACTGTGCATTTTGGACGAGCCCAAGTGGTATTTGTTTCCTCTTTTACAAGGGGGGTGTGTGTGTGTGCGCGCACATGTGCCTGCACACTTCCGAGTCCGATTTTTAAAGTGATATCTGACCGTTCTCAGCTCGCATTTCTGCCTTTTCTTATATGGAACGTAAGTGGCCTATCATAAAATCTTATTTTTAAAACCCAGTGTTTTCTAACCGGCTTGGCACGATGTTAGAAAACATTCTGGTTTTTCCAGCCCCGCTTAAAGCCTTCTTGTACAGGAATTTTTTTTTCTTGTATGTGTGGTTTGAAAACTTATTTTTACATGGTTATTGTTGTTTGGTTGCATTTCCTTGTACGTGTGGGGGCATGTGTTAGGGGATTTTCAGGGAAGAATTTTTCTGTATTACTTTCATGAGAACATTCTTATTCTGAAAGAAGCATCTTTGTTCTAGAGCACAGATCCACAGGGTTTTTAATTTATTATTATGAGAAAACACTATTAGAAGTGTGCCCTGCTTGAAGAAATCACCAGCTTCAAAGAAATCATGACTCCAGAATCTGCTTTTTTTCAGCTGTCCTCTGCCCTAGGTTTAGAGAGTTTTACTAACTTCTGGCAACTTCCAATCATGGGAGAATTAGAGTCTTGTTATCTGGGAGGAATCTTTTGAACCTTAACCTGTCATTTTGCCTACAAGGCTGTGCTAAAGGGCACCTTTGATATCTCGGTCTTAAAAGAACAAGAGAAGGTGGTCGAAAGGGAAAGGTATTGTGTGCTCTGCTCACGTGGGCTCCTTGAGAGAAGCCTGCCTCGTTCTCTCATCATGATCCGGTCACAAGGTTAGTTTACTGTATCTTCTAATTGTTTTCAGGGAATCGGACTGTATTTAGCACGTGCTGCTGACAGCATTTCAGATCCTTCCATGGAGAAAACTGATTCAGTTTTCTCTGCTCCCGGGTGGATCTGTGTAGATTACTTTGTTTCTCAAAATTGTCTTGTTTGCCTTGGGCTGCAGCCAAGCCTCTCATGTGGGTGGTGTGTGCTTTGTCAGAAACCTCAGGCCTGAACTATGCTTCGTCCATCAGCTCGGGGGAGTGTGTATGAAGCAGGCTGGCATTTGGGAGACTCCAGGGGCCAAAAAAGAGCGATGTCCACGAACCCGTATTAGACAGAGCCTTTGGGCAGATTTCTTTGAGATGTGGGAATCTAGGTGACAGGAGGAGAAAAGAGAAGACGATGGGTAAGGGACTTCTGGATTTTCTGAAATAATGCCATTTGGCTGCATTTAGAAGCCTGTTAACATTTCATGGGCTGCTGGGGGTTTCATTCTCTTTTTTTGGTATGTGGGGGGTGGGGGGGGCAGTGCCTTTTGGATGTCGATAATGTACTTAGCTTGGGCATTTCAACTAACAGTGCCACTAGTTTGACTTTTTAAGTAAAAACTAAGGTGTTTTTTTTTTTTAAACTGCTGTCCTACTACCAAAAACCTAGTACTATCTGGCTCTCTAACTAGGAAAAACAAACAAGCCTATAAAAATCCTCAAGGAATCTTTCTTTGTGGTCTTTTATTCAATCCAATGGAAGATGGAGGTCTTATTTAAAATAAAATTTACCATCGAACAGGAGACAGTAACCATGGAAGAATATAAATACATCTTTGGACTTCTCTGTTCCTTTCCTGCTCCCAAACACACACACATACACACACACACAAACATACACACAGACACACGCATACCCTACTTATGTTTTGATAAAAAAAAAATAGGTAGCAAAGGTCTTGAAGGGCAAACAGAAGGTACAGTACAATCAAGTAAGAGGTTGAATTGAAATCGGAACAAGTCTTGACTTTTCATTTCACTTTCATTTGGATACTTTTACTAACTCTCTCTGCCGGGTTTAGGCTTTTCAAACATTCTTTGGCCCTGGGAGGGAGTTGTATAACTATAAAACTGGAGAATCCTGGCCCTAGAATAAATGTTCCTTTAAAAACCCCCAAGGACAGAAAATTGAACACAGCTGTGCAAGAGAAAAAGCGGGGGGAAAAAAAAAAAAGCCAAGCCGAGTGCTGGTTCAGGGCTGTGGGCGCGCTGACCAAGTTTCCCAGTGCGCTGGGGCTGTGGTTTCTTGATGGGGGCTGGGGAGCTTCAGTGTTCTTTTAGCAAGTTTCAGGGAAAGGTCAAGACCTTCCTCAAGAGCGGTAGGTGTCTGTGATGTGGTGAAGAGCCCTTCCTGGTTGGTGGTGGTGTCTTGTCCTGGGCCTGTTTTTTTGTTTTCCCTGGAAAGGATTGGGGTTTCTGGTCACTTTCTGAGACGCCATTTTTTCTGCAAACCTCCCAGGTTCTACTTAGAAGTAAACCTCAGAGCTTAAGCAGTTGACACCAGAGTCAAAAGACAGACAAGATTTTTGAGCTTCAGATTCCTGGTCCTCTGGCCCCTCAGTCGTAGGATTTTCTGAAGAATCAGGAGCCTTGCAGCGTGGTCCTGAGAACACGGCCCTTTGTTCCGCACTTCTCCCCTGGGATGAAAACCGTGATGTTGCCTGTCTGATGTGTGCTGGATGGGTCCCCCTGTTTGGTTCGTAGCCCTTGGGGAGCCATCGCCGTGGACTCCAGCCTCCGTGCAGCCTGGGATTAATCACTTAGCTCTTTGTCAGACCGTGTAATGATGATTCATACTTCTTCCTCTACAAGATTAGATTACTGTAATTTTCATATCCTGGACTGCCCACTAGGGATTTGAATTAATACTTGTTGGTATAGAAAGCAGGATCGTGTTTCTGGGGAGAAAAGCCCGAGCTTGCCCACTTGGCCATCATCAGAAAACATTTACGGAGGGTCTGTTAGGATCCTGACTCTGGAAAGCGATCCTGCCTTTGGGGCTCACCACGCAATTAGCTTCTCTCCCTGTGCTGGTCCAGGTGCCGTGGGTTTGCATAAGTGATGCTAAAAGATCCGAATGCACCAGGGCTTTGCAAGGGAGGGAGCCCTGCATTGAAATCAGTCCCCGTCTAATGAGGAAAATCTTCCCCAAAGAGGTATGTGGAAAGGAGGTACAGTAATTCAGGCTTGTGGAACGGTCTTCCCAAAGTCAGCAGGGACCGTGCTCACAGACGGGGAGCCGTGGGGGGAGCAATGGAGGGTAAAGAAAAAACTTTTTTAACTTTTAAAAACCTGTCTGGGTGCTCTGTCTATAAAATAGGTATTATTCATTGCTTTCCTGCAACAAACAGTTATTGAGCTTTTACTGTCTTAGGCACTGGAAATTAACAACCGTCTACAAAACAGACAAAAATCTGGTCCTCGTGGAATTTGCGTTCTCAGGGCTCTGGGGTGGGAATGGGGGCTGAAGAAAGCCATGCTGAGGACTTAGGAGAACCTGGAAGGACTCCTAAGTAAGTGTCGTCCTTTGAGGATGTATCTGCTGGTACATTTCCTCTCTTTGTTCTGATGCAGAGAACGCTCTCCATCCCACTGATGAGGTTACCAGACGTTTCTAGTCGATCCTCTGAAGGGAATTCCCCATACACGCTAATAAGGAGACCACGCTGGTGTAACGCATCCAGCAGATAACTTCGGGGTCTCTGAAGGGATCACATGCCCTCTATTCGAGGGAGCTGAGGTGTGAGCCTGTGTTTTTATCTTTATCTCCTGTCCAGCTGTCTCATAAGTACTTCTCACTCCAGCAGGCCTGGCCTTCACACACTTTCTCTCTGCCCCGATTCCTTTCTACCATCCGTGTTACTCTCTGCTTTCTCTTAATTCTCTCCAGTTTTCTTTGGTGACTGTGAGACAGTGCCTTGCCTCAGAATCACAGAATCTCAGGTGTCTAGAACCACATGGGACCGTGGGAGTCCACCCAGACCACCCATTTTTTGGGCTCAGGACGGAGACCCAAGTTTCACCTGAAGCCGTGAAATGAGAAACATCGGAAAAGGAAGTCAGTGTTTCAGAACTCAGTCAAGGGATTCCCCCTTCTTAATCGTTGCCGCCTTTTCTTTTCTTGAGACGTGTCAGTTTTTAGCATCATCCGCCTGCCCCAGAGATCCCTCCTTCTCCTGAACCCAGCCCCCCACCCCCGTGCTGCCCCTCACCCTTTTCTCCCACACGCAGTTGTCCAGATGGTGCCCTCCTCCTCAGTTTTGTAGCCCCGGCCCCCAAAATGAGAGTCTGCCTCATCCTTAGGGTGGGAAGTCACCACGTGTGCTGCCAGCGAGCTGGGATTCAGGATGCCCAGTGGGCGCTACAGATGTTTGAAGCTACAACGCGTAGTGGTTCAGTTTTATAGAATTATTGGTACTGTGGTTCCACTTTATTACAGGTTTATTAGGCTTTTGTGGGTTGGCCCAAGTGTGTAGCCGTCACTTAGAATTGTGTTTCTGGAGGAAAAGGAGAATGAACGTGGTAATGGAAGCCCACGGATGGGGAGATCACGTGCTGTGCTCCCACCCAAGGCTGCGTGGGCTGTCGGGCTGTGTGGAGGCTGGGAGACCATGGTTGCAGAGGAAGCAGCCCCAGTCCTTCCTGTCCCCAGTGTATCTCTGAGGTCTGGATGTTGCTTCTTCTTTTCCTTTGTAACCCAGTCCAGAGATGTGCCTTTACACAGCACCCCGCCCCCGAGGAGGACCACAGGGATCTGGTGTTTTCATGCAGGAGTCAGGGTTATCTGTTCCCTCTTGGTGTTTGGGGTCAGCCAAGGAGACCACTTTTGGAGCTAAGCTTTGTGTGTCAACCCCCACATGGGAAGGAACGAGCCTCTGGGTCTTCTCCCGTGTACGAGACCCTCTCTCCACCAGCTGTATCCCTCTAAGCCCATGTGCCCACTTGAGAAGCCGCATCTGCGTTTCTGCCATGCGATGAATTCACAGCAATCCCGTATTTTTAGATCTATAGCGGCCTAAATAGAGCATGTCACACTTTGTACATCTCCGATTACTCTCAAGACTGAGCGTGGTGTCCAGGAATGCAGTGCTGGTCCAGCCCTGTGAGAGGCTGTATCCCGGCAGCCAGGACTCATAAAACACGGGCCAGGCTCCCCCCGCCCCGGCAAACTCACATTTCATCTGGACCGTGAGGCCAGCAGTGCTGTTCATGCTGCGCGCTACTCTCCACCCATTGCTCTTGAAGCAGCAGCCTGGGAGAGGAGAGTTGGCTTGCTCATCTGGAGTTCAAGCCAGTGACCCACATGTGACCTTGGAGCTCCAAATATTGTGGTCCAAACTAGTGACGGTTTCCCTAAGCTTTGAGAGGGACAGACAGAGACTTTGATTGATTGATTTAGACTATCTGGGGAAGGGCGATTTATTGGTTGAAATATATTGTTAACCAAAAGTCACATCCCCCCTTTTTGCTTTTTCAAAATGTACCCAATGGTAAAATTATTTGTCCATGATGCAGGCAGCTGAAGCTGAGACTCACAGGGGTGTACCAGTGCAGGTGTTAGGAGACGATCAGGTATGTTCTGGTCTTCACTCACAGGTGTCAAGATCCCAAGTTGATGGAGAAAAAGAAAGTGATTCCAAGTTCAGTTCCCAAGTTTATGGAGAAAAAGAAAATGATTCAGAGTCTGGTCCCATCATAGCAGAAATTAGGACAGAATTCAGACCCTGGTGCTTAGTGTTTTCATCCCCTGGAAATGAGCAACTTAAACAAATCCTGCTGTCGATTGCTCAAGTTCATTGCCATTTGGAAAGCAGAACTTTGCAGGAGGTGGGAGCAGTTAGGCAGAGAGCTCTGTTGTCTTGCTGTCCCTGCACTGACGGTTCTGGCAGATGCTCTGACATCCTCATTCCTTGGGAAATAGGGGCTTCACGGAGGGAAAGCTGAAAAGGGAGGCTTCTGCCCAAAAGCATTTGGGCAGGCTCCACCTACTTCATTTTCTGCTTATAAAGTGAGGAGCCACTTTGTCACTCTTGTCACTTTCTAACTTCATTGGGGCAGTAAGTATTGAATAGTCATACCTGAAAAAAAAAAGAGGAGCATGTTATCGCTAAACTGAGAAAAAGACCTAACAGCAAGTCACAGACATTTATTGAGTGTGTGGAGTGACAGACCCTGCTGGGTTCCCTGGATGCAGACACAGATCGAGCCCCACCCTTGGGACACAAACAGTCTAGAGGCTGGAAATCATAGACCAGATCAGGAAGGTGCTCATCGAGAAAAGATGACGAGGGGTTGTCTAAGCGACAAGGAAGGGAAGGCATTCTGAGATCAGCCTGGACCCGGCCGCCCTGGTCAGTGTGGTTTCTTGTGGTCACCTACTAGGGGAGGGATGTGGGATGTACGGCTGGAGAGGTGTGAAGGGGCCAGGTCACAGAGGTAGTAGGGACTTTGGAATTTACCCACCAGGCCGGCCATTCTCACCCTCTACTTGTCACCAGCACATCGATGCTGCCTGATACCCACACATGTCACAGCCTCCTGGGTGTATCCAAATGTGAGGCTGGCCCAAAGCAGGACATGAAATGCTTTCTAAGCATCACACAACTGTCAGCCATGCATCCATAAAAGTAAGTCACCGCAGATCTTGGTCCATGTGAGATCACCTCTGGGTCAAGTGCAGTTGCCCAAGTATTTATTTGTAACCCAATCCCTTTTCCCGCCTCCTGATGAATATCTACATGCAAGAGGGTGAGTGACTCTTTTACAGGGACACGCTTACATCTATTCTTCAAGAATAGTGAATGCAAAACACTGGTCACGTGAGCCTCCATCAGTGAGAAGAACTGGTTGCCCAGGGAGGCAGCCTGAGCCGGGTCCGTGCTGAGACCCGCTGGTGCCGCTGCTGGGAGGTTTCCACCAGGAGTGATGCAGCCAGGCTGGGGCTGTTTAAAACACACTCTGGAAGGAGTGGGGAGGATGGATTTGGGGAGGTGTCAGTGGAGGAGGGAAGAACAGTTGGAGGTTCTTGCAATAGTCCTGACAACAGGCCATTGAGAGCAGGAATGGGGAAGTGGAAGCAGGGAGGAAGGTGGAGCTCCAGGCAGTAAGGTGTGGTCGTTGCTGGGAGGTTGAAGGCTGAGCCACAGCGAGGAGGGAGGACTGGTGCTGAGGCTGTGGTCAGCCAGGAACACTGGAGCAAGGGTTATGATGGGAGAGGAGGAGTGTAGCATCATTTGTCCAGTTTCATGGCTGAACTCACTCTGGGAGAGGTAGAGACTTCGTGACGGTGGAAATGGTCAGAGAGCATCCGACGCCGCTATACCGAGGCCAAGTCCACCCGGAGGGTCTGTGGTTGGGGTAGCAGTTCCTGGGGTGCAGAGGGAGCTGGAATCTAATTGTAAAACTGATGGAGGAGCAAGGCGGGTCTGGGGCGGAGGAGACGGTAGCCGTGGAAGATGAGTGATGAGGGGGAGAGAAAGGTGGGCACAGGCTTGGAGGCAGAAGTGGGCTGGAGTAACTTGGGAAGGGTGGGGGTGGGAAGATGAGAGAGGCCAGAGCATAGATACTCCTGGGCCTGTGCTGCCCTCCTTCCGTGAGCCAAAGAGAAGCTTCATCTCATCCCTGCATCACGTGGGCTTCCCCAGAGCTGATCCTTTCTAACACGGAAGTCCAGTGTGAGTTAGTTTGGCCCTCAGGAGGGCCAGTTCAGGGTGTTTGGATCTAAGTTTTATGTAGTGGCATCTGAGAGGATAAAGGATACCGAAGCAGCCTCAGACATCCCGCGCCAGCACTTGGAAGGCTGGAGTTTGATCTTGTCCTTTTATTGTCAAGAATGACCTCCAAGACTATAGAACTCTAGAGCTTAAAAACCTGTTTTCTATATTTGTAGTAGGATGAAATTTTGAGATGACCTGGTCTCTTCCCCTTCTAAAGAGTTGTTTTCTTGTTGTTTCTCAAGTGTCGATCAGGTTTTGGAAAATAATCATGTTGGAACTTCCCAGTGGTTAAGACTGCCTTGCAACGCAGGGGGTGCAGGTTTGATCCCTGGTCAGGGAGCTAAGATCTCGAATGCCTCACGGCCAAAAGCACAGAGCATAAAACAGAAGCAATATTGTAACAAATTCAATAACGGTTTTAAGAATGGTATGCATCAAAAAAAAAATCTTCAAAAAAAAAGAAAACTAATCATGGTAGGTGGTAGATTGAACTTCTGAAAATTCAGAAGGGGATTTGATTGGCCCTACATATTAGAGATGCTCTTTTCAGTATGCAGACAACATGCAAATAAACATGTTTAATTGGAAAGCAATGCTTTCCATTTCTTATTCTGTATCAAATATTTTACTTGGGGGCCATGATTTCCCATCTTGAAGGGAAAAAGAAATATTTCCAGTTTGATTTTTTTTTTAATAAATTTATTTATTTTAGTGGCTGTGTTGGGTCTTTTTTGCTGTGCACGGGCTTTCTTTTTAGTTGTGGTGAGTGGCGGCTACTTGTTCGTTGTGGTGCATGGGCTCCTCGTTGCCACGGCCTCTCTTGTTGCGGAGCACGGGCTCTAGGCACGTGGGCTTCAGTAGTTGCAGCACATGGGCTTAATAGTTGTGGCTCACGAGCTTTAGAGCTCAGGCTCAATAGTTGTGGCGCACGGGCTTAGTTGCTTAGCGGCATGTGGGATCTTCCTGGAGCAGGGATCGAACCCGTGTCCCCTGCTTTGGCAGGCGGATTCTCAACCACTGCGCCACCTAGGAAGCCCCTCCAGTTTGAATTTCTTAAGATGGTATTGGTGACAGGAAAATCTACATAGATTTACTCAAAGTACAATTATGGTAAGTAACCCAGTTACAGCTGGGTTGCGTTTGGCAGTTTCATTTCAAGGAGATTTTTCCAACATGTTCAGACTTTTAATTTTGAGATAGAGATTCAAATGTGGTTGTAAGAATTACTACAGAGAGAGCCTGTGTACCTTTTACCCATTTTCCCCCAGTGGTAACATCCGGTGGAGCTATACAACGACATCATCACCAGGATACTGGCTTTGATGCAGTCAGTGGAACAGGAGAAGGAGCCCTCATGCTGTCCTCTCATAGCCCCATCACCCCAGCCCCAACCTCAGATGTGTCTTCCATGTCTACAGTGTTATCTTTCAGGGATGTTGTACAAGTGCAGTCATACAGCATCTAAGCTTTGGGGACTGGCATCATTTCACTCAGCCCGGTTCCCTGGATGCTCATCCGGGTTGCTGCATGTATCAATAGATTGTTCCATTTGATTGCTAACCAGCCTTCCAGGGTGTGGGTGCAGCAAGTTTATTTAACTGTTCATCTGTTGAAGACATCTGGCTTGTTTCCATGTTTCGGCTGTTGCAAATAAAGCTACTTGTGAACATTTGTATTCCGGATTTTGTATGAAAATAAGTTTCCATTTCTCTGGAATTAATGTCTAGGAGCAAAGTTGCTGGGCCGTATGGTAGTTTGGTTTGGCAGGTTCAGTTTTCAAAGAAACTGCCAAAGTGTTTCCCAGAGTAGCTCTGCCATTTTCTCTTCCCACCAGCGACGTCTGCTCCATTTCTCCGTGCCAGCATTTGGTGTGGTCACTTTTTTTTTCTGTGCCACTCTATAGGTGTGTGGGGATGTCTCGTTGTTTTAATTTGCATTTCTCTAATGGCTAATGATGTTGAACATCTTTTCATGTGCTTATTTGCCGTCTGTCTTTCATCTTTGGTGAAATGTCTCTTCATGTCTTGTGCCTATTTTCTAATTGGACTGTTTGGGGGTTTTTTGCTGTTGAATTTTGAGAGTTCTTCTTGTGTCCTGTGCAGTTGTCCTTTATCAGATATGTAACTTGCAGATGTTTTCTCCCACTCCCTGGCATGTCTTTTCATCCTCTTAACCTGGTCTTTGGCAAAGCAGAAGTTCTACATTTCAATGAGTCTACTTTGTCATTTTTCCCTTTTATGGGTCATGCTTTTGGTGTCAAGCCCAAGAATTTTTTGTCTAGGTCCTGAAGATTTTCTCCTTTTTTGTGTCTAAAAGTATCACAGTTTTATAGTTTACACTTCATGATTCACTTTGGTTAATTTTTGTATAAGTTGTGAGGATTAGATGTAAGGGGGTTTTTTTTGTTTGTTTTTGTTTTGTTGTTGTTTTGTTGTTGTTGTTTAGTCTATGTCTGTCCATTTGCTCCAGCACCATTTGTTGAAATGGAACCTTATGTCAAAAATCAGTTGGGTATGTCTGTGTGGTCTGTTTCAGGATTCTCTAGTCTATTCCATTATTATAGCTTTAGAGTAATCCTTAATATAGGATACACTGATTACCCTCACTTTATTATTCATTTTCAAGATTGTTTTAGCCTTTCAAAGGCCTGCGCCTCTTCCTATAAACTTTAGAATAAGCTTGTCTTTATCTACCAAAACTCCTTCCTGGCACATTGATAGAAATTGCATTGAGTCTATAGATCGTTTTGGGAAGAACCAACATCTTTACTATGTTGACTTTTCCAACCCATGAACACAGTATATGTGTATTTGTCTATTCAGGTCTCCTTGGATGTCTTTTATCAGCATTTTATAATTTTCAGCATACAGAGCCTATATATGTTTAGTTAAGGTTATATCTAGATATTTTTTTGTCATGATTATGAAAAGCATTGTTTAATTTTGGTTTTCACATGTTCATTGTCATTATTATAAAATAGGTGCCGTAGAATGTAGTTTCTCTTAAGATCAGTATCATAAATAGTCATTGTTTCTAGATTAGCCCATGAAAGCCAGATTAATGCTGACACAATGCAGTCACTAGAAAGAATGGTAGACTACCATATGGTTATTATAATACTAGTATTAAAGAATATCAAATGAGAAATAGTTACTTATCACATATCTTAGAGAGGTCCAAGTCTAGTTCTCAATTTACAAAATGTGACGTTCCCTTTCCTTCATGGGTATATCATTAAATCTGCTCTCATGCATATCAGTTCTGATTACTGTCATGTTTTTGGAAAGAAGTGTGTATGACAAGAGTTTCCTGATTTCAGGATATAGACCCCCCCAAAAAAAAAAAATTGGAGGAAAGTACTTAAACAGATTGCACAGGTAGAATTAACTGGACTTCGAACAAAGACACAAAGCATGTATCAAAGAAGCGGCCCAGAAGAATTATTCTCCTAGACTCCAGTGCATTAAGCTAGGCCAGTTTGGTTGCTGCAGGGACCAGCAGCCTCAGAGGCATCCAAAAGTTAGATGTTTATTTTGTGGGAGTGAATCTTTTTTGGGAGAAAAGAAAACCAAAAACCAAAAACCCCTACATTGTTGTGGTAACAGTCATCGTCTCATCCTTTCTTAAAAGAAAGACCCTGATAGTCAACCGTTTCACATAAGCTTTTATTTATTTTTACCCTGCTTGCTCCAGGAGGAATTTAAAGCAGCTTATGTAAATATATAAAACAAGATCAAATACAATTAAAAAGGAATTAAAAAAAAGCAGAATTGGTCAAAGGGAAAATAAGATGAGGGCCGGGATGGAGATTAGGAAGCAGGAGTCATGCCATGAAGTTTTGTGTGTCACGTTGAGGTGCGTAAAAAATTTGGCTTGGATAAATCATCTTTAACCCTAGCGCAAAACAGTCACAAAGCCGGTGTTTAACCCTTACGGCTGCCCGGGGTATCTGCTGTCTTTCACCTGGCCACAGGACTGTCTGTTTAGAAAAAGGCATTGTCCTGCAGGGTTAATTAATGACAGGAATTCAGATCCTGCTTTGGGAGGCCTCTGCTGACTGATGCAGCTGGTGGTCTGAGAACTGACAGCCAGGTGCCTGCCCATCCCCCCAGCGCGGGGCAGTGCAGAGCTCTTGCGCCAGCCCAGAGCTCTGAGCTTTGTGCTTTACATTGAAGTTAGGATGCACAATTAAGGCGTTCTGTTATTCTTCCGAACGACAAGGAGACCCACAGTTGTAAGTATTTTTGTAAGCAGCGTTGTAATAGTAGTTTGAATATCTAAAAAACATAAATAGCCTTTTAAGAAGTGGTTGTGTTTGATATTTTTGTTTTGGTTGTCTTTTTTTCTGTTAGTTAAGTTTCTTCAGGTCTTTGAGTGAGTTGAGCGGGCTGAGACCCATCTGAAGACAGATCCACCCATCCAGAGCATGGTCTTTGGTTTTAAGACAAAACATTTGTGTTGTTTTAGAGAAATTACTTCCAGCGCAATTCTTTCTTCCGATGACTCATTTTCTGTTGGAAACTCTCTTATTGGAAGTGGGAAGAAACCCACAGATGTCTACACAACGTGTAAACCTGTAAAGAGACATGTGTCTTTATAGCATGCTGTTTATACGTGTATACGTATGTTGCTTCCTTTTTAAGTGTTCGGTATCTGAGCTTTATCAGTGATTATGTGTTCTTTTATACCCCAAAGACTAGAGTTAGAAAACCGTTTGCCCATTCAGTTCTGTTTGGTTGTAGCCTGTTCTGGAGATTGCTGTTGCATTTTTAGTTTCTCTTTAAAACAAGCTGAAAGGCAATGTGACAGTTCTCCTTGCACTTGAGGTTGCTGCTGGCCAGGCCTGTTGCAACAGCTGATGGGCCCCTCTGAGTTTCAGGAGCTATTTCTGGTAGATGAGCTGGGATCAAGGCTCTCCCGTTCAGGCCATAAAAGGCCCGTCCCTTGTGGAGTTGCTTCACTGCTTCTGACGGCGTCCTCAGAGGCTGAAGTGTCCTCAGGTTTTACTTGGATTTACCCAGGAATGGATGGCCACACCAAGGCCAGATTGCGGAAGTTCAGCGTCAAGGACACCAGGGGACCGACAACTTCAAAAAGAAGGCACTTGTTGATAATAGTGTGGCGATCTTTTTTCAGAGAAACTTTTGGGATGTAGCCTTCACCTGTTTACTGCATTTGGCACCCACACGCCATTTGGAAAGCACCGTTCTATATTTATTCTCTTTTGAATCATCACTTTTGATAGATGCAGTTGCCTTGTTTGCGTTGTGATATTTGATTTTGTACAGTGTTCCTTGGGCTAACTTTTGCTATTTTGCTTTTTGTTTAGAATTTGAAAGTAGTATTCATTGAAAGGAGACGCAAAGAAAATACATGAGGACAGCCAAAGCCAAATTACAGGATATAAACGTGTTTTGTTTATTTTTTAATTAGAAAAATAAGGAATTACAGTGTGGTTTTTTTTTTTCCCCTTTAACTTAGAGGAACAAGGATTATACAGAAATTTGAAGTAAGTGAAAAACCTTCCTATAAATCTAAACGCAGTTGTGTGTTTTTTTATTGTCATCTGTCTGAGCATGCTTCCTAAGGATTTGTTGATTTCAGACACTGGAATGTTCCTGCCAGTAGGTACTAGTTGTTGCATACTCCTCGAGGTACCCTTGGGCATGTTTTTTTGGTTTTGGAATGATTGGATTTTTTTCTTAAAAACAAAAGAACTTATTTTATGGTACAGAGAAGTTGATACTAACAATTTGGTCAAAAGACTCTAGAAGGTACTCCCGTCTAAATGTTAGCACTTGAATCCTTAGAATTAAAAGCATATTCATAATACAGAGTACTTCAATCATTGTATCACAAGTATGGGGGTGAAGTTCAGAAGGGCAAGTTTTATTTCGCTCGTATTCTCAATCCACGTGGAAATATAAATCACCAGCGATCCTTTCATATGACCTTTGTTTTAGGGTTCTTTACCTTAGTACTCTGATTCTTTAAGCTCAGTTTATAGAACTTCTGATATTCCAGAATTCTTTTTTTTTTAAATCTCCCTTTAGTTTCTAGATTTGAGGCTGTATTTCATTTTTTAATTCTCCAAGAAAATAATGCATGTCATTCTTGTAAAGCCCTAGAGATAGCTGTTGGTCTCTTTGTAATTTAGCTTAGTGATTTGCTTGTGCTAAAAAAAAAAAAAAAAAAAAAGATGGTTTCTTTTATTTATGTTTTCTTTTGTTTCCTTTTTATTTCTTTATTTTAAAGATAGTTTCTTCATACGGTATCAGATGGACCAGTAGGGGCAGGAATTATTTTTACCAGGTAGAAAAACAGAATATTTATAGAGATGAACCTCATCGGTGAATACTGCCATGGTTCTCAACCAGAGTGTCACAACCCTAGGGGCATTTGGAAATGCTTGGGGGGATTCTGTTTTTCATAAGAACCACGGCGGGCTGGCGTTTGGGGAGCTATGGCTAAAATTGTAAATGCCCTGTAATGTGCGACAGTCGCATATGGGAAAGCATGGCCCTGGCCAAAATGCTGGTGGTATCCCCCACTGAGAAAAACTGCAGGGGGATCAGGGATTCCCTCCCTCCACCCCCATATTCCCAATTGCAGGGAGAAGCGGCAATAAGCTAGGCGTATAGGGGCTGCCTCTTCTCACCAGCCCAGCAGTGGGGTGTCCTGCCCAGAGTAACCATCCTTGTCTCTCCTCTGAGAAGGTGACACAGATGGGCAGAGAGACACAGTTCGCTCATCTTGTTTCCTTCTGTCGGTCCAGGGACAATGCTTTCCATCCCCCAGGGAAATGCTAGCTCTAGAGCCACGCGTATACTGTTTGAAGCAAAATTTGGTCAAAGCACTCAGCTTCCATTACTTTTACTCCACACACACACACACACACACACACACACACACACACACACACGGATACCTTTGCTTGTACTTTTGGGACATCCTGTTTCTTGGTAACCCTCTGCTGCAAGATTTTGAACTTCAGTCCAGAGTGAACATCTTTGGCCACACCTGAGGTCAGTTTAAAATTTTACAATTCAGAGATTGTCTCCAAAGAAAAGGGCTGTTGGCTTTTGCAAGGATGTCCAGAGAGCTGCAGCATTCAGGATCAGAGGCTGAACGGAGAGCTGTGGGGAGGGGCCATTGGAGGCACCTCTTCGTTGCCGGGATACAAAGGAAGTCATCCTCTCACTCCAGGGCTGCCTGGGCTTTAGGACCCTTGTTGCGTTTTGTATTAACACACTGATCTCGGAGCCTCCCTGGGACCAGGAGAGTTCCCTGACCTGGAGCTTTCCTGCAGTTCCAGGCTTCATTGTTGTATAACTCTGAGCCAGAAGCTGCGTTGTCACCCTCCCTGTAGGTCACCAAGGTGGCTAAGTCTGTCTCAGAAAAGATGCTTCTGCCCCCACCTCCTCCTGAGTCTCCCTGTCTCTTACCTGGATGATTTCCTTGCCTTTAGTTGGTCCTTTTGCCCCAAGTTCGCCGCCGCCCAGTCCACCCTCAAAATGACCTTGCTAAACCAAGATAGAAGCAAAAGCCAAACCTTGCATAGTTTTCCATTGATTAATGTCTAAGGCCCAACTCCTCAGCCTCCCCCTCAGGGCCTTTCATGCCACTGTGTTTGCTGGGACCCCTCCCAGAAATCTTCTGCCTTCTCTTGCTTGCCAAGGAAGTGATCTTAAATGAGGTTTTCCCAGAAGCCACCTCTGACCTTCTGCCTCTGGATTTCAGGGCCTTGACTTTAGCCTGTGTTTTAGCCCACAGGGCCCTGGCACTGTGTCCTGGGGTACCCTTCCTCTATAGGGGGTGTGGAACAAGGCACCTGGGTCCCAGCTCCCGTGCCACCCCAAGGTCTAGCCCGCACCCACTGCCCAATGGCCGTTCCACAGATGTGAGTTGCTAGAGTTGAATGCATTGAGATGACCTGTAGATTCTTCATATCAAAACGTAACTGGGCTGCATAAAACACTTCTGCTGTTGTTATATGTTGTTCACAACAGAGGTGGGTGTTCTGTGTTATAAGGTCTGTTGGTTTTTTCCCCCATATCTAATAATGCAAGCAGAAAGACATGTCCTCCTGTTACAAACCTGCTGAGGTTTCTGTATACGTGCTTTTGCCAACACAGGAGATTAAGGAGCGTGCAATGCATTCAGCCACTTCATTATGGCAGCTTTGCCGAAAATGAAGACACTCATCTGGTGCTGCGATTTGATTTAGGTACTTTTCCCAAGCATTAAACATCATCCCTAAGGTGAAATGTCTCGGAGTGGTTTGCACTGCTGACCTAGGAATGGGGTGCAGCCGCGGGGTATGGGTTCAAAGAGATCTCCGTCCCACTCTCTCATGACCACGCCCTGATGCAGGAGGTACACAGAGTAGAAGAAAGGCTTTCCTACTTGCTGGGAGATCAATGACTTGCCCGTGGCCCAGCCCTGGGTTCATGTCAGCACGTGGTGTGTAGAGTGTTTCTCCGCAATACTGCACACCTGTGTGCTGGTCTCCCAGGCAGATGTGTGTTCCCTTGTCCTTGGTGAACTCATCCCCTACAGGGGTTCAGACGTGGACATAACAGAGCTGTTATCCAAGTCGTCTGGAAGGGATGAACAAAAGCTGCATCATTTCCATGTGTCAGTCTCAGAGCCATGCTCTTTCCCTACGTGATCTCAAGTTTTACAAGGGTCCTCGAGAAATAATACTATCATTATCCCCATTCTACAGGGGAAAAAAACTGAGGCTTAGCGAGGCTTGCCCAAGGGCACATACCACGGGGTCGAGGTAGAGCTGGATTTGAACCCAGATCTCTCTCACTTTGGTGCCTATGTTCACAACCACCGCTTTAAACTAGCACATCTCAGACTTTACTGGCATCACCTGTGATCTTGTTAATGTACAAATCGTGACTGGGTAGGTCTGGCATAGGGTAGAGCAAGCCAGAACCCAGGTACTACTGATGCCTCTGGTCTGAGGACCAACTTTGAGTACCACAGTTGTAAATGACTCAAGATGGAAGCAACCAGGTCGGGTTGGGATTTGAAGGGGGCTTCTTCCTGGGAAAGAGGGGACTCCGTTTCTCTGTGCTTTTCGTGCCATCCCTCCATGCTTTGCCTACATGGTTACAGCTGCTTCTCTTATTTCCATGTCTGCCTTTCTCCTGGTTCCTTCTCCTCATGTTGAAAACACACTCAAGTTTCCTGTATCCTAAATAAAGCTCACCCTGACCTCTAGCTATCCTCTCTTTCTTTCACCACCCATTCCCTCCATGGAGCTGTTTCTCCCTCCGACACCTGCTCCATCTCTCAGCTGCTTTGACCTCTCTGAGCATTTCTCGATGAGGATCCCATCTCGGATGTAGTAAAGTTGCGAGACTCTGGCTTCTGCACTCAGCATCCCCAGACTGCTGTATCCCTGGACCATCCTCTTGCCTTTATTTTCTAAATCACTTTCTGTCTCTTCATTTGCACAGCTCACCTTCTTAGGGTCCGTGTTAAGATAAAAATTCTTGTGCTGCTCGTTATACATTGAATTAATTGTATGACCTGTCCATTTCAGACGGGCTATATGCATTTAGGTTTCAGAGCTTATTTTCTCGCTATGTTAGGGTCTATATCCTATATCACCAGTATTGCTAGGATTATGCATAAAAAAGAACAATTAGTTTGTGATCCAAAGGGCTTTTATAAATAATGCACCTACAATGTATGAACTGTTTTTATTTTCATTTATTTTTTATTAAGGTGAGATTGGCTTATATTTTATGTTTTGTGTGTACAGCATGCTTACCACCAAAAGTTTAGTCTCCATCCATCACCATACCCCTTTCACCCTCCCCCTCTTCCCCCTCTGGCAACCACTACTCTGTTCTTTGTATCTATGTATTTGTTTTTATTTGGTTTGTTCATTTCGTTTGTTTTTTTTATGCTGCACTTATGAGTGAAATCATATGGTATTTTTCTCCATCTGACATTTCATTACATATAATATCCTCAAGGTCCATCTGTGTTGTCACATATGGCAAGATTTCATTCTTTTTTATGGCTGAGTAGTATTCCTGTGTGTGTGTGTATCACATTTTCTGTCTCCATTCATCCACTGATGGGCACTTAGTTTGTTTCCATATCTTGGCTATCGTGAATAGTGCCGCAGTGAACAGAAGGATATGTATATCTTTTCTAATTAGCGTTTTCATATTCTTTAGATAAATACCCATAAGTTGATTGCTGGATCATGTGGTCAACCTGTTCTTAATTTTTGAGGAATCTCCATACTGTTTTGCATAGTGGCTGCAGCAGTTTACTTTCCCACCCAGTATGTGAGGGGTGAATTCTGTTTTGGTTAATGAGATGCTTCCTGTTTCTTTCTGAATTTTCAATTAGGTTCTGAGTATGGAAGGTAGGCAGAAATCTTAGGCTCATATATATGGTCACTGAACAGAAAAATCATGTTGATATCTTTATATTTTTAAGATTTCAAATACTTTATTTTATGCCCCTGGTCTTTTTGCTGAAAACACTGTATCTAATTTTACCACATTTAACCAAAAAATTAAAATAGATACATGTTGTACTTGCACACACGTTGCACACTCAACAACAACAAACAAGCCACTCCAGCCAAAACCCAAGTAGGAAAGCAGTTGGTTTTCAGTAGTAGTTTAAAATATATTGAATTAAAAAATCGGTTATGAAAGGGAAAATAACCTCTGAAAGTTTCAGTCCTGTTTTTGTATACAGATTTTCTTAGAGAAGGAGATTTTAAAATTGAAGCTGATATTTCAGCTTACCATGTGCTAGGATGGTCACTAAATTCAGCTACCTGCATTTAATTCTGCAGTTCATTTATTCCTTTAACAGTGGCTATGATGAAACCCAAAGACAAATGACATTTGAATGTCTACTATTTGTTGGCAAGCATCGCATCAGATACCTAATGCAGCTCATGACTCTGTAGGTTTGAACCAGGTTAGCAGGAAAAAATGGGGCAAACCACTAAAAGGTAGACGGCTCTTCAAATTATGGTCATGGTCTTAATGCCCACCAGATATTCATTTCAGGCACACACACATAATCCTTTGGCTTTATGATTTCATACATTTTTGATCGAAAGTGTTGAATATTTTACAGTTCCCTGACTGGATGAGCATTGCTGTGATGCAGTAGACCAGGATGAGTGAGACTCCTGCGATGTCTTGTACCCCAGCACAGGAGCCTCCCATGGAGATGGAGTTTATTTATTTGGATTTGTATCTGTTCTTCTCTCCAGAGGCTTCGGAGAGCTTGCAGGCAGCTCACAGTTCTTAAATATTTAAATATTCAAAAGTGAGCTGCAGGAAGGAGGTGGTACAGGGAACACGTGGAGGGGAAATGTGAAAGCAAGGAGAGCAAACCAGCTGCGGGCTCTCCCCGCCCTCAGCCCACCTCCCAGAGCTCCCAGGCAGCGGTTCCCTGCTCTGAGTGGAGGAAGAAAATCACATGTGGACATTGAAGGTGTGTGACTCTGAGGAGAGCTTAGGGCAATGGCAGAGGAAGTGGGGGCAGCCCTGGTCTTAATTAATGACCAGCTGTGTGACCTTGGGTACGTTCTTAACCTCTCTGAGCCTCATTCATTCAAATGAACGCTGGACTGGAGGATTTCTAAAGCCCCTTCTACTTATTTGGATTCTGTAATCCAAAGATTTCAGAACTTGAAAATATCCCGGCTTTTCCTGGAAAGGAAACCCTGCGTCTAGAAGGTGGTGGTCCAAGATGGGAGAGACGGGAACAAGTTAGAAATGTCTTGAGCAAGAATCCATGTATGTTTAAAATGTCTTCTCCCTGTACTTGCTTCTCCTGAAATATGCAGCCAATTTCTTCCTTCTCCATTGGCCTGATCACCATGCTTTGTCTTCAGTTCCTTCTGGAAGTTTCTACCATCTTTTTATTTTTTTTTTAATTAATTTATTTTATTTTTGGCTGTTGGGTCTTCGTTGCTGCGCACGGGCTTTCTCTAGTTGCGGCGAT
The DNA here is from genome assembly GCF_030028045.1 of Hippopotamus amphibius kiboko. Classification (NCBI taxonomy): domain Eukaryota; kingdom Metazoa; phylum Chordata; class Mammalia; order Artiodactyla; family Hippopotamidae; genus Hippopotamus; species Hippopotamus amphibius. The sequence goes on along the minus strand of NC_080189.1, from coordinate 133,869,755 downwards.
TGGGGGCTACTCTTCATTGTGGTGCTTGGGCTTTTCATTGTGGTGGCTTCCCATGTGGAGCACAGGCTCTAGGTGTGCGGGCTTTAGTAGTTGTGGCACGTGAGCTCAGTAGTTGTGGCTCGTGGGCTCTAGAGTGCAGGCTCAGTAGTTGTGGCACATGGGCTTAGTTGTTCCTTGGCATGTAGGACCTTCCCGGCCCAGGGCTCAAACGCATGTTCTCTGCATTGGCAGATGGATTCTTAACCACTGTGCCACCAGGGAAGCCCCTACTATCTTTTCAGATTAAGCTCTGGTAGTTTCTCTTGGGTTCATTTAAATAACTTAAATTGTCTTTTCTCTAACTTGTTATAGTCTTATCTTCTTTAGGGCTTTTGCTTTTTCTCCTGATGTGAGACCCCAGAGTGGTCATGGCCAAGTCCAGGAGGGCTGCCTGAGACTCAGTTTTCCTGGTCACAGCAGGAGTGGGCTGTGTGCTTTCTCTATCAGCAGTTATTTTCTGAGCACTTACTGTGTGCCAGAGACTGGTATAAAGTGTTGGGGAAGAACAGTGAAAAAACAAAATCCCTGCCCTCATGGAGCTTACCTTCTAATGGAATCGTACTCACGTCCCCTGAGACTCCCCTCCAACCCTAAATGTGTCCTTAAAGTGTAGAAATGACGGAATTTAAAATACTTGTTTTCTAGCCCAAAGGAGGTGTTTTTTAGGTTTATTATCTGCCTACTGTTTGCATTTTCTATGTTCCACAATTCTCTCTTCCCCTATAATTTATACTGATAAAGTTCATGAGCTTTTTAAAAAGTCTGTTCAATTTAGGTAAGTATGGGTCTCTCTCTACTTTTTTTTTTTTTTTAACCTGTGTTCTCTCCGCTGTCATAAGGAGCTATCTATAAAATGTTGATTCATGGCTGAGACAAAGGTGGACATTGATATCATTCAACCAAGATGTTCCAGAAATAAGTCATTGAATCAGCCTGACTTCTTACTTTCAGACTTCGTGCCTCTTGAATCTTTTTAGTAAATTTAGGGTAGAAAATTGAAAAATAAAGGTCGTTTGACCTGAAGTCTTTGAAATGGGCTTAGATTGAGCTTGGACATCACAGATGAACTATTGTGTAAGAGTTATAGGGTGAGGGAAGCTGTTTGACAACAGACTCTTTGGAACCCGTAATCTAACTTTCTGTGCATTTTTCTTTCTAAGATTGTCTATCTGGTCACCTCTCCCACCAGGTGAAGCTGACTGTGTTACAAACTGGTCCATGAGCTGCCTTCCTGCCCACCTTGTATCTTAAGCACTGTTTTTACATTTCATTTTGTGCAAGTTGGAAAGCACATCCTCGGTTTGTTAGGTTGTAAGCATTTCAACATTTGTCCTTCACAAGGTAATTATTTCATTAAAAGTAAATTACAGTGTATTCAGTAGCTCCAGATAAAAGTGATACTCAGATGGTAAATGGATGCTTTAAGATTCGAGGAAGACAAATTACCTTGGTATTTGAATGGAGAGAATTTTCAGAGCTAATTTTTATTCAGAGCCTCTCTCTGGCTAATATGAGAGCTGCTGCTGATTTTTATAATTAATGAGCTCAAATTAAAAGAAAAAAGACTGACAGGTAGATAACTTAGGACAGGGTGAAGCCAAAACCGTTATTGCGGGCAAGTTGTGTTTCCGATGCTGATCTCTGTAGGAGATGATTTTGTTGGAGGAGATGTTTTTGAACAGGTGCATCCATAGGCTTTAGGAGATTAGAATATCTCCCAAAAACTATATGAAAAATATTCTTTTTGTTTTGAAAGCTCATTTAATAAAGAAGTAGAGTCGTCGTTTTCAGCATTTTTCTTAAAGGGACTGTGAACCCTGAAAAGTGAAGAACAAACATAGTCTTTAAAGAGACTAATGTCTCATTCTGATTATTTATATAAAATTGAGGCTCTCAGAAGTGCCAGGTGACCCCAGCTGGAGCCCTGCAGCGGCCCATCCAGCCTCTGAAACAAGGTCATGGCAGCCTGAGGGTCTTGGGTCATCACCGTCCAGTAGAACTTTCTGTGTTGAGAGAAATGTTCTCTGTTGGGTGCTGTCCTGTAGGGTAGCCACTAATCACAGGTGGCTTTGAGCACTTGAAAAATGTGGCCTGTGCAGCTGAGGGTTTGAACTTCCAACCTGCATTATTTTTAGTTCAGACGGCAGCAGCCCTCCGGGTTGGACGGCGCAGGTCTGGGGGGACGTGGATTCGTGCTTTGTGCTTCTGCTGATACAGGTTGGAGAACCTCGGTGCATCTTTGTGGTGCTGGAATTGCAGAGGAAACATTTAAAATACTGTGCTTTTGCAAAAGAAACTGTCTTATCATATCAGACGAAACCTTTTCTACGGCTTCCCGATCCCTTCCACCAATGCACAAATGCACACCCCTGGTGCAAGCACACGCTGGTGCACACACACGCACACACAGGGTGTGGTTTATATAGGTTCTTTGTGGCCCAGAACACGTTTTGAACTATGTATTCAAAGAGACGCACTTTGCACTCTCACCATCACGAATATTAACATTGAGTCCTTCGAGCTAATATCTCAGGCATCACTTCCTTAATGCTCAGTGAATGGAAGTGCTGCAAATCCAGCACCAAAGTGGTCTGGGGAGACGGAGCTGTAATCTCACGTCACCCACATGTCCTCTGCTGCATCATGGCTCTTTCCTGAGTCTGTGTTTTGTCTTGCGGTCATGGAATTTTGTGAGAAATTAGTGTTACAGGGTTTTTTGGATTGTTTTTGCTTTTAGCTTTTTTATACTTAGGAATACAAACCAGAGCTGTCCTTTGGGAGCCGAGGCTGTGCTGTGTGGGACGGGGATACTTTTCTGTGATGAGGGCTTGCGTGAGGTCTTGGACTTACCTGGTGGACCAGTCCAAGTACTTGTCATTTATTCCAGTTTCTTTGGAGTGACAGCCTGGCTACTAAGGATACTGCATATTTTCCCCCATTTGTCTACATCCTGTGAGCCTCTGACAGTTGAGAACGTGGATGGGAAAGGAAGCATGGAGCCTGCCCTGTGAACCCCCCCAAGTCACCTAGCATCCCAACTAAAATCCCAAGTGTCGACCTACACCATCTCTAAGGTTCTTTGTGCTCTCAAGCCTCTGAGGGTGTGTGTGTGTGTTTAGCTTTTCTCCAGAACATTTAATATTAAAATGAACCCCCAGCAGAAGAGGATGGGAACTCTTGGGCAGCATAGCAAGGAAATTGAGGGCTGGAGGATGCTTTAGGATCAAGAAGGGCCAGCTAACATCTAAGGTCGTGGCCCTCATCCCTGCTCGTGGACCCACAGCACAGGTGGTTGGTGTGATGGCCTTTGGAAGCCTGGTGAACCCTTCCCTCTGCACCCCGGGCTCTGACCACAATGGCAGCCCCCGTTGCCAGCACCAGGGGACTTCCCATTCTGCCTTTGCATCCTTTTCTCCTTAACCTGGAGTGCCCCTCCCCGCCAACCCACTCAGCTTTCCAGCTCAGGGAACTTGCTGCCTCACCGGGCAGCTCTGCTCAGGATGGAGTGGGTCTCCTTCCCCTCTCCCACAGTGACTGGCTCACCTGAGCAGCTCAGAGCAAACACCGGTGTCCTTATGTGTAGAATAACCCGGGGGGGTCAGATACGTCTCCACTGTGCTTCTTTTCCTTGAAAATTCAAACAGACCAGAGTGATTTTTCCCTCTACAAATACGCCAAGACGTACCTGTTTCTTAGAAGAATGTAGTCATCTGTTATTAAATACCTGGACGGAAGAGGTGAGGATGGTTCCTCGCTGCCCCTGTTTAACCCTTGCCTCGAGTGTGGGTGAATACATATGTTTAATTGGATCCGGTGACTATATATCAAAAACAGTTCAGCTGAGCTGTTGTGCTGAATGGATGTTTTTAAAATAACCAACACGGTTGGCCTCCCGAGTCACCACCTGACCTTCTTTGGTGTGTCTGAGGGGTGGGTGAATATTTAGGGACGATATAAGGACAGTCAGCCTCCTCCTCCTCCTCATCTTTCCTTCTCCCCACTTCCCCCCTCCCTCCCTCCTCCCTCCTCCCTTCTCCCTCCCTCCCTTCCTTCCGTCAGTCCTTCCTTCCTTCTTTCCTTTTCTTCCTTCCCTCTTCTTCCTCTTCTTCCTCTTCCTCTTCCCTTTTCATCTCCTTACTTGCTGTTTTACTTCTACTTTCCCATATTTCCTTTTCTCTTGCTGCCTCTTCTTCATCTTCAGCTTAACAATCAAGACATAGCAACGCAGCCATGGATATCTGTAAGTTTTCCTGATTTGAATGCATGCCGTGATCATTTTAAAAACATATATATGACATCTATTCATATAGACAAAAACTCAGCCTTTTCACAGCTCCAATAGCTTTTGTAATGCTATTAATGCTATAAAAGATCTCTTAAAAATTATTATATTCTGAAACATGAATCTGATTTTTAGGCATCATGATATTCTGTGGACAGAGACTCTGCCTTCTTGTTAGAGTGAACTGGTGATCTACCCATCCCTGTTATCTGTGTTTATAGATGTATTACATGTCTGTGTGGATATATATGAATAGCAGCCAAGCAGTATCTACTTATATTTTTTAGAATGTAGTTTGCCACTGGTAAGAAGGAGATGGGGAGTACGTGACATTCTAGTTTAATTTTAGTAGAGCAGAAATTAAAATCGAACCTCAGCTCTTGCTTTGGTGTTTGTTAACTCAAATTTAAATTTAGAAATGTGGTAACTATTGGGCCATTCTGACTTTCTAAGGGAAGCCATATCATATTGTATGTGGGCGTGTGCTGGCCTTTAAAAACAGATGTTGCCATGAAGAGATGGACCTCAGTGTCTACACTGCCGTCCACACTGCGGCTGGTGCCTGTGAGTCGGTGGGCTTTGAAAGTGGTGGCTGTGAGTTGGTGACTCTTCCAAGGAGCGTTAAATACCAGCTTTGGCTGCATTCACTTCATCTTTAGTCAAAGCTCTTTTGTTTTAAAAGCTAACTGCCGAAGAGTAAACACACTTGACCCTGATCGTAAACATTTGTCATACGTCTGGATAGTCTTAGCTTTCACCCACCAAAATCATTTTGGCAGAAAAGTCGTTAAAGTTTGACAGCCCAACAAATTTCCCCAAATCCCTTGTTTTCCTCGCACAGACTGTGATCCACCGTTCACTAGAAGACATTTCTTCTCTGTTATGAAAAATCTCCTCCAATTTATATTCTTAAGTCAATGACATATATAAAAGAACTTAAACATGGATGAACGGAAAAAAATATATATATATATATGGTTTTGTGTATAGTGCTTTCTGTCAGCTCTCTGAGGAAGGAATTCAAAGAATCATTAATTTTAGAGTTTCCATTTATTAGTTTTTCAATTTTTATTGGAGTATAGTTGATTTACAATATTGTGTTCCTGCTGTACGGCAAAGTGAATCAGTTATACGTATACCTATAGCCACTGTTTTTCAGATTCTTTTCCCATATAGGTCGTTACAGAGTATTGAGTAGAGTTCTCTGTGCTATACAGTAGGTCCTTCTTAGTTATCTATTTTAATTTTATTTTTCACATTTTAAAGCTCTTTCTTGGAATATAATTGCTTTACACTGTGGTGCCAGTTTCTGCTGTACAACAAAGTGAATCAGCTGTATTTATACATATATCCCCATATCCCCTCCCTCCTGTGACTCCCTCCCACCCTCCCTGTCCCATCCCTCTAAGTCATGGCCCATCATCAAGTTGATCTCCCTCTTTTACACAGCAGCTTCCCACTAGCTATCTGTTTCACATTTGGTAGTGTGTATATGTCAGTGCTGTTCTCTTGCTTCATCTCAGCTTCCCCTCCGCCCCCCACCCCGTGTCCGCACGTCTGTTTTATATATAGTAGTGTGTTTATGTCAATCCCTGTCTCCCAGGTTATCCCTTCCCCGCTGGTAACCATAAGTTTGTTTTCTACGTCTGTGACTCTAGAGTTTCCATTTAGATGCTAGAGGCTGTTTGACCGTCTCTCCACGGGGGGATGTCATGGTCGTCGTCCTGGGCTGCTCAGGCCTGGATTTTCAGTTGCTCCTTTTAGCACAAATCCCGCACCTCCCCCCACAGGCTTCTGGCGCCTTCAAGCACGTGGGGGCCACACAGCGCTCTGCTTCAGGCCCACACCTGTAACCTGGAAGGGGAGGGCAGCCGCGGGTCTGGGGCCACCGGGACCCGTGCATCTGGTGGTTACACACTGGACTGGTCACCGGGTCCAGGCTGGGCCGGGCATGCTGAGTCTGTGTGAGAGGCAGGGCCGTGGGGGGCTGGGGTGTGACTGAGCTTTGACGTTGCTTCCCGCAGCCACTAACCCAGAAAACCTGCCCAGGGCCCCAGAGGCCTCCTCCCCGCAGCAGGGCCCGGCTTTGTCAGGGAGCAGCAACAGCCCACTGTTGTCAGAAAAGACAGTGTTTTCCTCTCTGTGGCTTTATGGACATAAAGCAAACCTTGAATGTGACCGACTCGACCATAAATCCCCGTCCCTCAGACGTGTGTGCTGAGGTCCTCAGTCTTCATCTGAGCAGGGAGCAGCTGTTGGGTTTGGGGCTTCTTCTAGCGCGTCTGTAAAATCAGGTTTATTGCAGAGTCTGGCATCCTGAGGAGGGCGGGATGGGCCCCCCTCACCCCCCGCCGCCGCCGCGGGAGAACAGCCGGCTGCCCTGTGCTGGCGTGAGCCCCTCGGGAGCTGTCCTAGGTCTCCACAGAGGCTGCCCCCCAGCCCCTGTGTGACTGGAGGGTACTGGGACAGCTTTACGTGGCCTGTGACACTGACTGGGTTTTAGGACTTGAAAGCCTTTTCGTGTCTTGGCCAGAGTGTGCAACATTCAGGCAGGCGTCCGTCTTCTAAATCAGGTGTTCCCCATCTGCTACCAACCTTGGCCTGCCCAGGCCATTTCTCCCCCGTTTCATGGACAGCCACACAGACGCTGTGTGAGAACAGTCTCATCCCTACGGCAGTCTGGAGGCCACTGGCAACAAGTGCACTGTGTTCCTCGGAGGACGCACAGAAAGCCCATGTCATGGTCACGTAGGAGGAGCCGTCCAAGAAATCTCCAGAAAGGTTTGCTATCATATACTTTTTGGAGAGTTTTTAGTTAATCGGGCAGAATTTCTTTTTTTTTTAATTGAGATATAATTGATTTACAATGTTGTGTTAATTTCTACTGCACAGCAAAGTGATTCAGTTATACATAGATATAACATTCTTTTTTAATATTCTTTTCCATCATGGTTTATCACAGGATGTTGAATATAGTTCCCTAATTGGACAGAATTTCTTAATGTGAATTTGCTTGTTCTCTAGTTGACTTAGATGTAAATAGACAGCAGCGTGGAGAACAGCATGCATATATATGCACACACATGTACACACGCACACCCCTGTGCAGGACCTTGGGCACACGAGAGAAGATTCTAGAGCCAGCCAGCACCCCGGCCTCTGTGCAGACCACACAGAAGAAGAGCATTACTTGTGTGCATGCTGGCTGCCCTCTGTACTGTCATTTTAGGATGTTACTAACATATTATTTGAAATTTAAAATAAAATCTGTTGTTCTTAAGTGAAACACACGACCTGCCACGCACCTTACATGCAGAATATCAACACAGTACAGTAAATCCTAATGTCAAATTTAAAAAGTTTGCTGTACAAGGTTTTATTTATCTGAGATCTATCTTGCAGCTCAATTGACTGTAGGTTTTATTTGATTTTGGAGCATCCTGTAGTTATTGTCATATCCTTCTGAACTCCAAAGTTACGGTACAGGTTTACCTGTTTTTGTCTTAAAGCTAGAAACAGTTTCCTCAATTAGTAAAAAGTCTAAGAAGCCACCAACCTACTTGTTGAAAGAACCTTGAGCTGATCAAGACTGAAACAAATGCTAAATTTGGTCTTCTTTTAGAAGCATCTTATGTAGATGGGGTATGATGTGATTGCGAATTATGTAGGGAAGCCATCCGCTTTCATTTAAACTTGATGAAAGTACAGTGAACTCTTCATTATCCTGAAAATTGGATATTTCCAAGTGGCAGGTATGTCTAAGCGTATCTAAACAGGTTTGGAACGTGTTTTCATACTTATGTTTGATATTGGTGTGTCTGATGTTTAGGACACACCGTTATTGCCCCAGTGATTGGTACCTAGCAGGTGTTCCATAAATACTTGTGCAGTGAAGAAACTGATGGATGGGACACACACACACACACACACACACACACACACACACACACACACACACACGAATGAACTGAAAGCACTTGATGTCCTCATCTGCCGAGCTCCCAGGTGAAAATTCACTTTATAACACCTTTGACTCATTCAAGCCTTCTCCAGAAGGAAGGTAATTACATGTTTTTATTTTAAACAGTTCCGTTTTCATACTGCCGGTGACAAGTGAGGAATAATCAGTTTTAGCTTTTAAACGAAATGAGTAATTAAGCCCAGAAGGTACTGCTGATAGAATTGGAATCCAATCTGTCATTTAATCCAGTGCTGTGTTGAATTTGCTGTGTGTGTTCCTGGGGGAATTATGCTAGACAACACACTCTTGAATTTTTTTTTTAATAACTGAATTAGGATAATTTTAAAAGGTTCAAAACAAGGTGGCCAATGTCTAGAAAATTGTTTAATTAAATCTAAAGCCGACGTGCTAAGAGCTTTGTGATGTGGCAGTTTTTAAAAATAACAATTTAAAAATTGGTGTGTTCCTTAAATATTGTAGATGCTGCCATTTCCCTTAAAAAGTTTGCTAATGTGATACATTTATTTGAAAGTTCCAGCCTGCTGTGTGACTGCAGCCTCTCTGGGTGGCCCCTGAAGCCAGACTGTAGGGGTTCACATTCCAACACTCTTGGTACCCGTGGGGGCTGGGTTCCAGGACCTGCCATGGGTACCAAAATCCATGGATGCTCAAGTCCCACAGATGACCCTCAGTATCCACGGCTCAGCATCCGCAGAGCCAACCAACCACAGATCGTGTAGTATTGTATTTATTGAAAAAAAAAAAACCTGCATGTAAGTGGCCCCGCACAGCTTAAATGCGTGTTGTTCAGGGTCAACCATACTTGTAATAGCATGGGAAGGTAACCCAACCTCTGGCTCAGTGTCCTCACCTCTAAAATGGGGATGCTAATGCACCTGGCACATAGAGTTGTTAAGAGACACAATGCAGTGCTTGCTGCGTGGCCATGTTTATTGAGAGATTATTATTATTATTAATCTTCATCAGGGCAAAGATGACTCATAGGTTTCAATTTTAGCCTTAAGCTGTAAGGACTTTTTTTCTTCTTTTTAAAAAATTTATTTTACTGACGTATAGTTGATTTACAATATTGTGTTAATTACTGCTGTACAACAAAATGATTCAGTTATACATATATATATTCTTTTTCATATTCTTTTCAGTTATGGTTTATCAGAGGATACGGAATATAGTTCCCTGTGCTCTACAGGAGGACTTTGTTGTTTATCCATCCTATATATGAAAGTTTACATCTGCTAATCCCAAACTCTCAGTCCATCCCTCCCCATCCCCCCTACCCCTTGGTAACCACAAGTCTGTTCTCTCTGTCTGTGAGTCTCATTTTATAGATAAGTTCATTTATGTCATATTTTAGGTTCCACATATAAGCGATATCATATGGTATTTGTCTTTCTCTTTCTGACTGACTTCACTTACTATGATGATCTCTAGGTCCATCCGTGTTGCTGCCAATGGCATTATCTCATTCTTCTTATGGCTGAGTAATATTCCATTGTATATATGGACCACACCTTCTTTATTCATTTGTTGATGGACATTTAGGTTGTTTCCATGTCTTGGCTATTGTGAATAGTGCTGCTGTGAACATAGAGGTGCATGTACCTTTCTGATTTAGAGTTTTGTCCAGGAGTGGGATTGCTGGGTCATATGGCAACTCTACTTTTATTTTTTTTGAGGCACCCCCATACTGTTTTTCATAGTGGCTGGACCAACTTATATTGTAAGGATTTTTTTTTTTCAACTAAAATGTTATTGGAATGACTTTTGTAAACTTGGTGTTAAAAGTAGATGGTTTCAGCCTGTGATTTCCTTGAAATCTAGGGAAATTATTTAATATTCTTTAATTTTAAAAAATTATTTAAAAATGTGTTATCTTAGTAACAATAATAGAAAATGACTACTGCTGATGCCTGAGTGATCATTCCAAAGCCAGTTTCCTGAGGAGGTGATGCTCAGTACATCAGACTCTGTAGCTGGTTCACACCCAGAAGGCCTTGGTCATGGACATCCCACCAGGGGAAAGGAGAACTTTCCTGTTTATGTGGAGTTGGGTGGGTTTTTGGAACTTACATGTAAGGTGATTATCTGGATTTTGTTACCCTTTGGTGGGTTCCCTTAAAAAAAAATACACAAAAGAATAGAATTTTTTTTGATTCAGATGTGAAATTGTAGTGAATTGTGGCATAGTTATTCATCAGAGGAGATTTGGGAAGAACTGAAATAAAATATTTCAGCTCGAGTCATATCAGCGTCACTTTGAACAGGTCACAGTTACTTTATCAAGGTGATTGTTTTCTAAAATTGAATAATTGTTAGAATCACTTGATAAAGCTCTTGAAAAATACAGTTTGCTGGGCCCCACCCCAGACTGTTTACTCATAATTGAGGGTCCGGGCTGTAACCCTCCCCCAGGTGGTGTGGTGCACAGTGTGGGGGGTGGTCCTGCCTTTGGCCTCCTGTCCCTCCCTCTGCAGCATCTTGGCCCAGTGCCACCTAGGCACTGGCATGTGAATGAACACACCTGCAGTGGGGCTTCAGGAACATTGTTCTAATCAGCTGTACAGTCAGGAAAACACACTCACTTTGGGATCAAAGGCTATTTTGAAAATTGGATTTTCCTTTGCTAAGTTTTTGTGGGTTTTTTTTTTAACTGTGTAACATCTCTTAGAAAAATCATTTAAAATCCAAGTGCACACAGGATAGCCTCTTCTTATTTTTAGCAGATCAAAAGTTCCAGGGCAGTTCCTTTAAAATACAAATTATTTGTTGAACTGCAGCATATATGGCAGAGTACATAAGGGAGTACAGCGTGGCTCCCAGGCCCTGAGTCCTCAAACAGAGAATCCTGTATCAGTTTGCAAGAGATTCAGCCATAATTCAGTTCATGGAGGAGATCAATTGCAACTCCATCACTGCTTTCGCGTATGATGTAAAGAACACTCAGTCGTTCTTTTACCTGATGTCATCACCAGCACATGAGAAGCTGGGGTAAACGAATAGCAGGATGCTCTAAAAAGGTTCCCTGAGAATAACTAGAACAAGGGGATGTATTTCTATCAGCCATGAAGAACCCGTAGCCAGAGTTGTACTGTCCCTGTGTCTCCAGATTCCCTGGGAACTTTGCTGCAATGACCCCACCACCCCCACTGGCACACACATGCTGCCTGAGGTCCAAGCAGAATTTTGTCTTGCTTGTAATGGGAAGAAGGGCTGAGAATTGATATTTTCTTAGTGAAGGAGGTGAGTCCTGCCAACACCTGAGCCTTCCCCCAGGGCAGGTAGAATATTTCCCGAGAAAAACAAGTCAACATTTTGCTGACAGATCTCACGCCCTTCCAGGGCCCCTTCCCTCCCACTAACTCATAGAGCTCAATGTCCGTGGAGTGATAGATGTTCTCCTTTGCTGATGGCATGGCCCCTTTGCTGCTTCTTTTTTTTTTTTTAAGTAAAAAATAAATTTTTTACTTTAAAATTATTTATCTTTTAAAAATAAATAAAGTTATTTTTCGTCTGCGTTGGGTCTTCGTTGCTGCACACTGGTTTTCTCTAGTTGCAGCGAGCGGAGGCTACTCTTCGTTGTGGCGCAGGTTTCTCATTGCAGTGGCTTCTCTTGTTGCAGAGCACGGGCTCTAAGCGCACGGGCTTAAGTAGTTGTGGCTCGAGGGCTCAGTTGCTCCTCGGCATGTGAGATCATCCTGGACTAGGGATTGAACCCGTGTCCCCTGCATTGGCAGGCGGATTCTCAACCACTGTGCCACCAGGGAAGTCCGGCCCCTTTGCTTCTAACACCTGTAGTAACCTTGAACCCCTCAGCTGCCCCACATGCAGGCGTGCGGGGAGCCAGCTGTCTCCAGCCACCTTGAAGGAGCCACTCTGAGTTCTGACTGGTGGTCACCAGCCATTTTCCAAGGAGTGGCCCTGCTCCTGAGATATTCCTGTTCCTCTCCTGTGAGATGCTGCAGGACTGGGAGCTGCTGCCTTGTAGCTGCATCCGATGGTCGCCAACCCCCCCTTCTGGGTGACCCTTGAACTCAAGGACTTCTGTACCTTTGGCCTTGGCTTGATTCCCGTTCCTCTGTGAAATATCCCAGGATGTCATAAAATGTCAAGTAATTTTTTTAATCTTCAGCAAGGGGTTGGCATTTGAGCCACATCACATGTGAGAGGGATGTGCCTGCCAGAGCTAAAAAAAAAGAGACTCTTATCACATCCTGCCTGGCATGGGGGCAGTTGGAAATGAGTGGCCACTTGACAGTGACTGGCGGTTCCTCTCTGCTGTGGTCCCTAGCAGCCCCGCTTGCCACAGGATCCAGCCCTTACATTTAAAACAGGTAAAGCCTTTAAGAAGAGGGGCTCCCGAGTGCTTTGAGGTGTTAAAAGAAATAGGTAGGAGCGGTGTACGGAAGGTAGTCAATGAGCTTCCTTCTCACCAAACAAAAGCACACCAAGCGGTGCGGTCAGAGGGATCCAGGCGAGGCGGGAGGAGACGGCTGGATGGTACAAACACGTGACTAAGGATGGAGACACATTGTGCCCCTCGGGCACCGAGTGGGTGTTCTTTAAGTGTGACTTAATATTATCTCCAAAGGCAAAAGCATATTGAGAGAGCAAAGTAGAGATCAGACATATAGGGTGACTGTGAAATAGCTGATCGCTTCACGCAGAAATGCAACTTGTAAGTTTTTTTTCTTTTAATTTTTATCTATTTATTTAGGCTGCCTTGGTCTTTGTTGGCGGCACGTGGGATCTTTTGCTGTGGTGCCTGGGCTTCTCTCTAGTGGCGTGTGGGTTTTCTCTTCTCTAGTTGTGGTGCGTGGGATCCAGGGTGCGTGGGCTCTGTACTTTGGGCACGCAGGCTCTCTGGTTGAGGCGTGCAACGTCAGTAGTTACGGTGCACAAGCTTAGTTCCCCCACGGCATGTGGGATCTTATTTCCCCGACCAGGGATCGAACCTACATCCCCTGCATTGGAAGGCGGATTCTTTACCACTGGACCACCAGGGAAGTCCAAGTTTTTTACAAGCAAGCAGTGCTTTGGGTGCTCCAGGCAGCTCGGAAGCCATAGGCAGGCACACAGATGCACACGGTTTAATGGGGTGTGTGCTGGGGTCAAGGAGCAAGAGTCCGGGGAGACTTCCTAGATGGAAAGGATGGGGAGGAGTTTACTAAATGGAAAGATGGGGTTGGTGGGCGGGAGGGAAGGTGGAAGGAATGGACATTGACTGGGCCACAAAGAGCCTTGAATTTCAAGATAAACTGGGTGTGTTTACTGCCCACAGGAGACCTTGGGCATCTCGACGGGGCAGATGGTGGCTGCAGGAAGGATGGGGTTGGAGGAGGTGGCTCTGAAGTCATTAGGAGGAGGCTGGGATTGGGTGGGTGTCAGATTACCATGCCAGCAGCAGGGAGAGAAAGGAAGGGACCAGAGTGGGGTGCCGGAGGATCGGCCCCGCTGGAGGGGTTGATTGGGTACAGAGGTCTGCAGGAATGGAGGAGGCATGCGGAACCACTTGCTACTTGCTCAAGGCCACGAGGAGGCACAGCATATATAAGACATGAGAAAAGGGCCAGGGGTGCCCCAACGTCACAGAGATGAGCTCGCTCCATTCTCACCACTGCATCCTGCTGGAGGTCCACCAGGTCAGCAGGAACAGGTCTCGCCCATGTCCTGAGCGAGAAGGATTTGGCTGCGGGGGTGGCTGGCAGCCCCCGGTGATGGGGAAAGCAGCAGGCAGGGGGGAGGCAGGAAGGACGGCGTCTGCTGCTCAGAATGACTGCCAGGTCCAGAGCTGTGCGGTGACCACCAAGGGCCTTTCATAACCTGCCCTGGAAATCCGGAAGAACGATCAGGCAGGTGCCTGTCTTGCAGCGCAGTTTAGCTTTTGTACAAGCTTGACAGGAGATGAACAATCTCACAGGCCCCAGAGCTTGCCGTTCTGTGTCTTCTGCTTATCCCAGACCCCCAGCACCTTGAGCCCTGCCCGTGAAGGGGACAGGAGGGAAGATGGGAAGGCTTTGGCCTGAGTTGAGCAGCTTCCAGCTCTGCTGGGGGGACATGGCCTGGTGGTCACAGCACAGGCGAGCCTGGGCCTCTCAGCATCCTCTGAGGCAGTGAACAAGACCTTGACACTGTTAAAAGCTGTACCTCCCAACAGGGGCCCATGCAAGGACTTCAGAGGAAGAGAAGCCCACCTTCACTAAGGCAACAAAGCCTTGGATTAGGTACCAAGGAATAACTTGGCATGGAATATGTCAGATCTGCATGTACAGAATTGTAGAATATGCCTAAAGAATACAAAAAGAATTTGGGGACAAAAAAGTGGAAAAGTATGCATCATGTTCTAGAATAGGAAAACTCAAGATCATGAATATTGCAGTTCTTCCTAAGTTAATTTATTTAATATATTCCCAATAAAATACCAACTCTTAAAAGAAAAAAGGTAGGCAAGAGGATTCTGAAGTTCATACAGGTAAATAAACAAGATACCACTTATTAAATACATTGTGAAGCCTCAGTAATTAAAACGTGATACTGGCATGTGAGTGAATAGAACAGTGGAACAGACTAGAAAACCAGAAATAGTCCCCAAAATATGTGGGGATAAATAAAAGAAATGGAAAAACTGTATAAAGTCAATGGGGGAAAATGGACTACTAAATAAATGGGTAACCACATGGGAAAATAATAAATAAGAAATAAATTTATTTCTTTAAATAAACTATACCACACATCAGGATAAATTTCTAATAGTTCTGATATTCACAGAGTTAAATGTTTAAAAATATTAAACCATGGATACATCTTGATTTGAACAAACCAACTGTGTAAAGACATTTTCAGGGCAGTTGGAGATTAGATCAAGTATTAAATGACAACCAAATAACTTGTTAATTTCTTTACATGTGGTAATATGGTGATGATTATGCAAGAAAATGTCCATAATGTTTTTAAATGCCTGTTGGAGTGTATATAGGGGTAAAAGGACTTGATATCTTGGGTTTGCTTTGAAATAATCTTGTGAAGAGAGAAGAGATAGAAGATGCAAGTACGACAAACCTTGATAATTGTTGAATCTAGTGGTGGGTATAGGGGGTTCGTTGTAGCTTTGTGTCTACTTTGTGTAGGTTTACATTTTTTCAAAATAAAAAAAATTAAGTACCAGAGTAAAACATAGAATTTTTTAAAATATTTATTTTATTGAAGTACAGTTGATTTACAATGTTGTGTTAGTTTCCAGTGTACAGCAGTGATTCAGTTACTTATGTAAATATATATATACGTTTTCATATTCTTTTCCACTATGGTTTATCACAGGATATTAAATATAGTTCCCTGTGCTCTACAGCAGGACCTTGTTGTTTATCCATCCTGCATATACTAGTTTGCATCTGCAAATCCCAAAATCCCAATCCATCCCTCCCCCATTCCCCACCCCACTTGGCAACCACAAGTCGGTTCTCTCTGTCTGTGAGTCTGTTTCTGTTTTGTAAATAAGTTCATTTGTGTCATATTTTAGATTCCACATGTGAGTGATATCATGATATTTGTCTTTCTCTGTCTGACTTCACTTAGTATGATCATCTCTAGGTCCATCCATGTTACTGCAAATAGCATTATTCCATCCAATGGAATATTGTATATATGTACCACATCTTTTTCCATTCATCTGTCAGTGGACATTTAGGTTGCTTCCATGCCTTGGCTGTTGTAAATAGTGCTGCAGTGAAGATTGGGGTGCACATATCTTTTCAAATTATAGTTTTTCTCCAGATATATGCCCAGGAATGGGATTGTAGGATCATATGGTAACTATACTTTTTAGTTTTTTGAGGAACCTCCTTAATCTTTTCCGTAGTGGCTGCACCAATTTATATTCCCACCAACAGTGTAGGAGGGTTCCCTTTTCTCCACACCCTCTCCAGCGT
This sequence comes from Hippopotamus amphibius kiboko, assembly GCF_030028045.1. NCBI lineage: Eukaryota > Metazoa > Chordata > Mammalia > Artiodactyla > Hippopotamidae > Hippopotamus > Hippopotamus amphibius. The sequence continues at coordinate 133,853,527 of NC_080189.1, read as the reverse complement.
TTATTTGCAGACTTTGTAATGATGGCCATTCTGACCAGTGTGAGCTGGTGCCTCACTGCAGTTGTGATTTGCATTTCTCTAACAATTAGCATGATGAGCATCTTTTCAAAAAGAGAATTTCTTGATAGCCATGGATCTGGCAAATCTTTCCAACTGCTTACAATCCAGAAGCCATGAAATAAAAAGATTGATAAAACCAACTAGATTTTAAAAATAACAACACTTTTGCACTGGGAAACAAAGACACCAAAGAGAGAGGAAAAACTAGGAAAACAATTCTCAACTCTCATCACAGATATATGGCTAATGATACATTAACATGTAAACTTCTAGAAATCCTTAAAAAAAAAAATCAACAGCACTGTGGAAAAATTGGCAGCGCATCTAAATGGGCAGCACACACAAAAAGGAAAAAGGAAATTTAAATGAGTCTGAAACATGTGAGAAGATGCTCAACCTCATTCACTCGGTAAGAAAAGTAAGAATGTACTATGACTGTGAAACCACAAAGCAGCAAAGATCTAGAATTTGATCACGTGCTGTGATTGGTGAGGCTGTGAGGACAGGAACCACCAGCTGATGGGGATACAAAATGTTACAGTGTCTGGGAGGGGCAATTGGCAGTTTCTGTTGGATTTTCTTCAGATACATTTGCATTCCTGGTTATGCACTGTAGCTTTGTGAGAAATAGCAAAAGATTAGAAACTATGGTGCCCAGCAATAGGGGCTCCTTGAGTAAGTTATGGGATACTGTGTAGCAAATCAGGATGCTGTCCATTCGACTTTGTGGAGAGATCTGGGGCGGGGAAGCGGGGGGCATTGCTAAGGGTACTTTACTTCTGGGTATAAAAGGGAACATAAGCATTTATTTGTATTGGCTTCTTACAGAAAGTCTGTAAGGACAAACAAGAGACTAGTAACTGACTTTCTGCACTGTGAACCTCCTCCCACATTCTAGTTTTATTCACATTACATGACTGAGGAAATTAGAAACATAAACTGGATTTGGAAAGACTGTACTATGGGCTCAGTCCAGAGTCACCTTTGCAGAGCAAGTTCTGGCTTTCTGTGTGACATCTATTAGCAGTATAATTTTATATGAAGTGAGTAAAAATCCAAAAATAACAAACAGGTCATTTGAAAACATACAGCTCAGGTGCCCATTAAATGTGGTTTTCAATATATGTTTTGTTCAGAACGCGGTTGGACCGGCCCTGGGTGGGTACTTGGATTAAGTAAGACGTTGTGACTGTTCCGAAGGGAAGACTGCTCCTTTGCCCGTTGCTCTATCATTTCATCACCTGGCCTCCTGGTCCAGCCAGCTGCTCTATTAAACATGAATGCCACATATGTTTCAAAACTACAGGTGAAGAAATTCGATGAACTGTCTGGCGGTAAATTATGTCATGATTCTGGGAGGGTTTTTTTTCCACCTGGAGCCAGAGCTCTTTTACTGGGGTTGAGACTTCAAGCATTGACTTGCTGAATGCCCTTTCATTTTTGTTTTAAAAGCTGCCAATTAGCACCTCTTTTATTGACTTCACACCATGCCTAACAGAACTCCTTCTTTGAAAGACAAAGATGAGTGTGTTTTAGTCTTTCCAGAAACAAAAGTACTAACTTCTGTCCATTTACCTTTTTCTTTGTACAGAGGAAAAGATTGGAAATATTACTCACATTTTCATTCTATGATGGGCTAAGAGACTGAGCGAGAAGGACAGGAAGGGTGGGGATCCTTTACACTTACTCGTTCACCTGGGACTAAAGGCCACACATGTCAGCAACTCTGTCCTGCTCAGCACTTGTTTTTATTTCAGTCCAAAGAAAGGCATCTCCAAGGAAGGGCAAGAAGGTACACTGAGCAGAGTCCGGGAGCCTAGCCCTTCAGACATCCTTCCTTTTCATCTTACTAGGAATGAAAATATTTTAAATAATTTTTAAAATATTTTTGTTTGTATCTCTCCCCTGTTTTCCCTTGAAAATTAGATTTAGTCAACTTTCAGACTTGACAGTTTGCATCCTTCAACATTATCTTGCAAAGCCAGGAAAACTTCAGTTTACAAATTCACATGATTTACAAGTTCTTCCTTAGAAGGCATGACCGCACAAGCATTTATATTATATTCACGAATGGAAACATTTGCATAATTTTCTTCCAAAAATCATTCTGGTAGTGAACATTTAACCTGCCCCAGCCCTTTTACTGACACACACAGCGCCTCTGGGGTGGTGGTGTTGGGAGAGAAAGACGAGGCAGGCCAGGCAGTGGTGTTGGAAGATGTGCTGCATCTGGGCCACTTCGGGAAACATCCCCAAGTGTTCTCCTTGTTTGTAGGTTATTGCAAAATAATTGAAACTGTGTTGGTGTGGACAGCATTTCTTTTGTAGGTGTTTAGGATTGCTAATAGCTCCATAAACTGTTAAAAGCAAAAAGGTTGGAATAGAAACTAATAATTGGGGGCCCCATGTTTTGAAAGCGCACAACCAAATCCATCAGCTAGATCCCCGACATTGTCGCTGATTTGGGCTAAATGGAATTTATGGTGAGCCCAATAGGCAGGGAATTAGTGAAAAGAGAAACAGTTAGAAGAGTGTAAAGCAAACTGGGTAACAATGATCCCAGCAGGCATTACATGCACAGGTGGTAAAGTAGACAGGAGTTGGGAAAGAGATGAAATGGATGGAGAGGGATGGGAAGAAGGGAGTCTGCTTGGGGCAGTGGGTGATGCCACCAGGTAACGGTATCTCAGGAGCCTGCACTGAGCCGAGTGCTCTGTTCCAGACGTGAGCATCCTCCATCTTTGGAACAACCTTCTGACTTCCATCATTGGAGGAATAATTAACCTACAAGCCCCATAAATAGGGTTCAACCCGCATAGCTGGGGTTTGAGCTCCTGTCTGTCTGAAGAGCCCAAGCCCTTAACCTTTGGGCAGCTCTTTGCATTAAGTGGCATCTCTGACGTGTCACTGGTCACCTGTCCGTACTCCAGAGCTGAAAGCCGAGGGTTCCATCTTGAAATGGGCCAAGGGCACGGCCTCCGTTATTTCATTAGAGATCACGCCTCAAGCTTAACGCCCTCTGAAAATTGGGGCCAGAAGTGGCCAGGTGCTGGGGCGAAAGCATGAAGCTCAGCGGGCCTAACCATGTGGCGTCTTTCAGAGAAATACACTAAAATGCAGCGCTTCCTAATGATGGTTTAGAAGCATCCTTTTCACAGATCAAGAACAGCCCATCTTGATCTTTATAATCACTTTTAGCTCCAACTCTGGGCTTCGGGAAATCTGATGTGTGCATTGGTTTTAGATTAAACCATGACATGTGGTGTTTGGGAAAACAAAGTGAGCAAATAAAACTCTAGGGGGGATTTTTTTTTAATGCCTTTGCTTTGGGAACTTTATACTGGTATTGTGAGTGATTTTCCTTGGATGACAAACTTATATAATTGTAGTAACATGTTTCTGAGATGCAGAGGATGACAACTGCAAGATGGAAACACTGGAGTCAGCACATGAGTAATGTACAATGTCTTAATGAATGAAATGGAGCCAGGAAAAGGGATTTTGAAGAAAGAGCATGGCAGATATCAGGGGAGTGCCTTGTGTCCCATGGTTACACTGGGCTGGTCAGAAAAGATCATTCGGGTATTTCCGTAACATCTTAATGGAAAAACCCGATTGAACTTCTTGGCCAACCCAATATTCTGTGGGATTTCTGGAAGTGAGTTGCTTACCATCTGAGTGTTAGGAGTAAACCGGAACGTGGTTACAATGTGCGTTGATGTAATTTGGGTCAGCTGCCGCTTCTAATGACAACCTTGGAAAAGTCTCTCAGAGCCTGGAGCTCTAGGAAGAGGGCTATGCCGATGCGACGGTGGGGTTTTAGTTAAGATGACCTGGAATGGTCTCATCCTCTCCTTTCCCTTGTTCACTGGGAACTCATTTGGCTGTGGGTTTTTCGTTTGTTTATTTTTGTTTTTTTTAAAGATTTATTTTATTATTTATTTATTTACTTTTGGTTGCGTTGGGTCTTCGTGGCTGCCCACGGGCTTTCTTTAGTTGTGGCGAGCGGGGGCTACTCTTCTTTGAGGTGCGCGGGCTTCTCAGTGCAGTGGCTTCTCTTGTTGCGGAGCACGGGCTGTAGGCTCAAGGGCTTTAGTAGTTGCGACGCATGGGTTCAGTAGTTGTGGCTCACAGGCTCTAGAGCGCAGGCTTAGTAGTTGTGGCACACGGGCTTAGTTACTCCGAGGCATGTGGGATCTTCCTGGCCCAGGGATCGAACCCATGTCCCCTGCGTTGGCAGGCGGATTCTCAACCACGGTGCCACCAGGGAAGCCCTGGTTATGTTTTTATCGTAATTCCACTTCGTAATGTTTGAGTAGGGTCCTTTATTCCCTCCAGTCTGGGACCGATAAAATTCAGTTGTGTATTCTCTAATAATATTTGTTTACCATGCACTACCATGCAACAGACTTTACTATGAAAATGATGCTGGTGTTTTTACAGTCTCGATCTTGCTGCTGCCACCCTTGCAGCCAAGCAGAGCATTCCTGCATCAGACAGCCGCAGTTCTGACCCCAGGCTGCACCCTGAGTCACCCGGGGTGCTTCACAAGATCCCCGAACCTGGGTTCCACCTAGAGATTCTGGTACCATCCGTCTGGGTGTGGCTGGCGTGGTTTTAAGTCCCCCTGGGAGAGTCTAACCATCAGCTCCAGTGGAGAAACTAAACCAGAGGATTTCCAAAACCAGGTCCAACCCTGAAGGTCATCCGACCTCAAGGTCCCAAGTGAACATGACTGCCCCTTTCTCATTTCTAGTCTGTGTCATATATAACTAATGTCCAAAGTTCAGTTACATTTCTCAGTGATCCTTGTACAAACCTCATCTAGCCCAAAGTACTAAGTAGTGGAGCATCTTTTCTGCCACTTATCATGTCATTTTATCAGTTCATTCATGGACTACATGTAAATAATATCCTAATCCTGCCTGCATTCAGAATAGCAAATCACACAGAAGAGGGCTCTTACGAACATTATCCGACATAAGATCTATACTTGCTGAACAGCTTTTGCCTTTGCTGTAAATTATGTTAGCCCTGTGGCCCCAGATCTGTGCACCTTGTGAGAAACCCAGTTCTTGTCCATGTAACCTGCTGGGAATTGATTTTGTTATTTTGCTTCCTACCCAAGGACTGCCGCCCCCCCCCCCCCCCCCCCCCCGCCAAATTAAAAGAAAGTCTGAGCAAAACACTGGAGGAAAAAAATAAAAGAAGGACAAAGATTCTTGGGATTCAGAACTTGTTCTGAATTTTCCAGGCGAGACAAAAAAAACAGCTGTTATCCTGTGAGTTTGCCTGGGGGTCAAAGTCAGGCTTAGAAGTGAAGCATCCTCCTCAGGGTCGGGTGTCAGACCCTCACAGTCAGCCTGAGACCCATCCCTGACTTGCTCAAACTAGTTATTGCAGAGATGGAATATTCTTGCTACAGAGCACTCTTTTTTTCTTTGCCAAATCAGCGTGACCAAATATTTCTAAAGCTACACAGAATGACATATTGGCTCGCAAGGATTATCCACACCCTCGCATCAATTAAAAAAAAAAGAAAAGAAAAGAAAGAGAAGCTGCTGGGAGGAGTCGGGCAAGGCTGTTTTGTGCTCAGAAAGATGCCCCGAGGCAGCTGTAGATAGTATTGTTTTTGTTCAGCTTTGGCTGGGCTGGTGTGCTGCATTACTAGCTCATGTTCCAAATCTGTCAACCAGAAGAATGTAGTGAGAATCTTGTTTCAATCTTTTTTCTCTCACTTCGCCCTTTTCTTAGCCAGAGTCCAGCATCCACACAGCCGTGATTGCCAAGACTCAAAAACAGCAGTTTTGAATAAAACCTAACAGGCTTTTCACATGATTCATAAGAAGAAACAGTGGTGCTTATCTTACTTGCCCCAGACACACATTTGCAGATTTGCAGGCTGTTTTCCCCACTCACCCCAAAGGTAGTTGCTGCTGAGTTTCAGAACATACAGGATCATCCTTTCTGTGGTATCTAGAAGTCCCCACTGAGGCCAGTGGGAGGGAGGGAGGGAGGGAGGCAGGCGGAGTGGGAGGGGATGGGGGGGTGGAGAAAGAGAAACAGAGGGAGGGCTGGGGGCAGCCCTGATTGCCTACTTGACTTTGCAATTCAGGTTGGTCATCTCTGCTTTTAAAAGCTCAAGCTGGAATCCGGGCACCATACAGCCCTCCTCCAGGTACCACCAGCTGGTTAACTGTTTTCCTCATCTCACTAATGCTGTGTGTGTGTGTGTTTTTTTTTTTTTTTTTTTTTTTACTAATGCTGTGTTTTAACATCTCTGGAGGTCAGTTTTGCCATCTGTGAAATGGGAATGGATACTCACCTTCCTAGCAGCAGGCTCACATGAAAGCAGGTGGACTAAAGCACTTTGTAAATTAGAAAATGCTTTATTAATTTTTTAATAGTTTATTTATTTATTTATTTTTGGCTGCGTTGTCTTCATTGCTGTGCATGGGCTTTGTCTAGTTGTGGCAAGTGGGGGCTGCTCTTGTTGCGATGCACGGGCTTCTCATTGCGGTGGCTTCTAGGCTCTCAGGCTTCCGTAGTTGCGGCTCATATGCCCTAGAGCGCAGGCTCAGTAGTTGTGGCACGTGGGCTTAGTTGTTCTGCGGCATGTGGAATCTTCCTGGACCAGGGCTGGAACCCGTGTCCCCTGCATTGGCAGGTGGGTTCTTAACCACTAAGCCACCAGGGAAGTTCCAGAAAACACTTTATGATGATGCCCAGTTGGGGGCAGTGAAGATGAAATGAGATATTGAAAGCACTGTGTCTGCTGTTAAAGACCGCATCAGTGGAAACCAATGGGGTTAGTCTTTTATCCTCGGCATTGTGTGGGGACTTGGTTTCCAGACGTGAGGAGGTGGGGAAGGGGTGAGTGCGGGACAGGATGGGGTGACCCCCTGTGGCTGGACACGCAGTGGGCCAGACCCCGATACCTCTTTAGCTGTGGTATTGTTTCCCAGATCCCTCAACCTCTCGGTGGCCCATGGCTTGCTGAAATGCTCCTACCATGAGCTCTGCATCCAGAGGGAAAGGAATTTTGAAAAGACAGATGACAAGTGGGTGCACCCAGCACAGCCGGGCTCTCACTGGAGGAGGGGTTCCCCCAAGAAGAAGGGTCACCTGGCACAGCCTGTGTTCTCAGACCTGAGACCCACCTCCTGACCCACTGCTGTAAAGACAGGGCAGTTAACCCTGCAGAAGACGGAGTTCTGGACTCTGCCCTGGGCATGGCCTGCCCAGGGATGAGTCCACAGGCTACGGGGCCGCAGGGCGGGAAGGACAGCCACCGTTGCCCTAGTGGCCTCTTAGCCCAGCCCTGGGTGCAGAGGCCGCAGGCGGTGTCTGCAGGCTGCAGCGGCAGGCAGGGCGGCAGCTCGGCGATGCGGTCCCTCATCAGCGAGCCTGGCCTGGGGGCTGTGGATCTAGCAGGCACTTGAGGAATGCGTGTGTGACAGCAGGACCAGCCCATCTGGGCAGAAACAGAGGAGAAGCACTGAAATCCAGAACAAGGACCAGCTATAGGCGTCTTCCCGTGCCGTTATGTATTTTTTTTTTAAACGGTCGGATTCCCCTGGTCTGCACCAGTTCGTCCGTCCGTCCTTCCATCCTTCCTTCCTTTTTAATTTTTATTTATTTATTTATTGGCTGTGTTGGGTCTTCCTTGCTGTGCGCGGGCTTTCTCTAGTTGTGGCGAGTGGGGGCTACTCTTCGTTGTGGTGCTTGGGCTTCCCACTGTGGTGGCTTCTCTTGTTGTGGTGCACTGGCTCAGTAGTTGCAGCACACAGGCTCAATAGTTGTGGTGCATGGGCTTAGTTGCTCCAAGACATGTGGGATCTTCCCGGACCAGGGATCGAACCCATGTCCTCTGCATTGGCAGGTGGATTGTTAACCAGTGCGCCACCAGGGAAGTCCCCCATTATGTATTTTTGTCTTGAAAAATGAGTTTAAAAGCCTGGCCCACTCAAAACATATTCTAATCTGTTTTTACATTATTAGTTTTTTCCCCCCATCAAGAAACTGGTTAGTAGAATGAGTGGGATTCATTTGCTTTGCCCCTCAGCTGGATGGCTCTGGCCCGTGTGTTCCGACTTCACGATCCTTTGTAAATATTATGACATCCTTTGTCGGTGCTGCCAGGACCCTCTGCCCTCGGCGTGCATAGGCTGAACCCAGGCACCCTGCCCCGCTGCCCCCTCCACACCTGCCCCGCGCCACCTGGGGTCCCTGCCCAGCAGAGCCGCTAAGGCCGGGGGAGGCCAGCTCCCTGGGTGAATCTCACTGTACTGCTTCCCAGGGAGCTGTGCTGGCCTCAGTCCTGAGCCCTGAGGGGCTGCTTCTGGAATCCATGAGAAGGAGGCCGATCTAGCTCTCTCACATCCCAGGTTAGCAGATGTCAAGTAGCAAAGGCAAACCTTAGGCGATGCCAAGGTGTCGTCCACCACCTGACCAGCTCCTCTCCCCTCTCCCTAGTGTGGGCTTAACCTTCCAGAAACTTCTCAGCATCTTCTCTGCAGGGGCTAGGGAATCAGGCAACCAAGCTCCTTAGAATTGGGTGTACATTAAGAGTAAAAGGACTTCTTGAATCTCCAGGGATAGGATTTGGAGTCAGTGCATTTAACAGCATATTGTCTGTTTTTTAAAAGATTTTTTAAAAAATCTATAGGATTTATATACTGACTGTAGCTTAATATGTGGATAGTATTAAATATTCTTAATACAAGTTGACACATTGTAGACAGTGTATCTTGACACATCCAAGATATTATGTTGCTGATTTGGGAAGTTCCATGATGTATCATTCTTTCCTTAGAGGGTCTGGGCTGCAGGTGAAAAGCACTGTGAATTCCTGCCAGTGATAAAGGAAGCAGGGCAGTTGGAGTAGCAGGCACCTGACTTACATGCGTTTTGATAACCAGCCTGGTCAGAGGTTAGTGAAGACCCCCTGGTTTCTGAGGCCCTGGGTCTGATGGACAGGTAACCGAGACCCCGTGGATGCTTTCCCTCTGCCTGGAATCTTCCTGGAGGGCAGAAGGAGCGTGAGATAAAGCCTGCAGGTTCCCAGTCGAAATATTTTGGGAATTTCAGGATCCACAGCCTATATTCTTCATGGGAAGGTTTCAGGACCAGCTTCAGGCACTTCACTTCCAACTGCCATCGGCTCCCGGCAGAGCCTGCAGGAGACCAGGGAACAATGTGTGCCTGGTTTGTGTTTTTTAAATAGTGTGAAATTTTTATAATACAGTTTTAGTTGAAAATTGCAGACCCCTCCTTTTTCACAAGTGCCCTCTAAGTATACAAATATTAGCACGGCTGCAATTGAAAACTGTAAGCATAACACAGAGATTAGGACCACAATCTTCCAGGTCTGTTTAAGCCTAGATCACCACATTTGATAACTTTCAATGTGACCTCGAATATCCAAATTCCTGCTTTTATTTAAAATCTCAGTTTCACAAATCAATCATTTAGAATCTTGGAGATTTTTGGCTTTCATGATGGATACAGAGTTGCAATTCAAATCTTTCCAACCACCTCTTTTATAGCCCGAAAAAATTGAGGTAGAGTCTAAAGTGAGTAGAATGGAGTTTAACCTAGGCCTTGGCCATGAAAGAAACATTTGGGTAAAGTATTTGAAGTTTGTTTGGACTTCCGTTGTAATAGTCACAGGGATTTTGCTTGAAAATCAACTTGGCTTTTTTTTCCAAGACATTTTCTCCAGCCAAGCTCACTTTACATATTTTAACAGTGGTTGTCTCTGTGTGTGGCTGATTTGAATCACATGTTAAGTCTTGCAAAATACCACCTTCCTACTTAAGTATCAGAGATGGAACTGTGGGCCCCTTGACACTGAAATTTCCATCCTCACCCTTAACTGGAAGAATCTTGGCAGCAAGAAGCTGAACAGCACCTGGGCAGTTTAGGTAGGATTTTAAACAGAAATGAGAACCTCCAAGTAGTCAGCTTTTGTGGGAGATTTTAATGCTCCTAAGGGACTCTTTTGTTCCTTGTGAAATATTCTAGTGGCTTTATTTTCCTATTTGAAGATAGGTAATAGGTTGAAAAATAGAATACACGTCTGTGACACTTAGGCACTTAAAAATTAGCATCGTTTCCAAGAAGCTTCTTCTTTTTTTTAAAATAAATTTATTTATTTATTTATTGGTCTTCATTGCTGCATGCGGGCTTTCTCTAGCTGTGGAGAGCAGGGGCTACTCTTTGTTGTGGTGCGCAGACTTCTTATTGTGGGGGCTTCTCTTGTTGTGGAGCACAGGCTCTAGGCACACGGGCTTCAGTAGTTGTGGCACATGGGCTCAATAGTTGTGGCTCGTGAGCTCTCGAGCACAGGCTTAGTAGTTGTGGCTTACAGACTTAGTTGCTGCGTGGCATGTGGGATCTTCCCAGCCCAGGGCTTGAACCTGTGTCCCCTGCATTGGCAGGCAGATTCTTAACCACTGCACCACCAGGGAAGCCCCAAGAAGCTTTTAAACATGCTTGAGCAGTAGAGTAATACGTACAACTGGTGTAAAGGAGCACAGGTGGTTGGTGGGGCAGGTACCCTGCCCGTCCTTCCTCTGAGCCCAGGGCTGACATCAGCACCCACCCAGAGAGCACCTGGGTTTTCCCATGTGTGGGTGGATAACACACCTTGTCAGCATGGCAGCACTCTACACAGTGAAGACCCGGGCTCCAGTCTGGCATCCGTGTGCTCTTTGCTGCCTTGGTGCGTCCTGTAGCACCTAACATCCTGTAAAAACTCACACATTTAGGACCATTCGTTCTGACACTGCCAGTTTAAAAAAAAAAAAAGGTGGAGGATGGAAGGCATAAAACTTAACTACAATTCCAAAGCTGTAGCGTCCACAGCTTTGGAATTAATGATTATTATTTCATCAGATGTGAGATTCTGAATAAAATGTTCCCAGCATTGTAATGTTTATCTACAAAAGAATATATGATTGTGGTACATTATTGCCTTGGACCTATTACTTTTTTATGCAACTGCCACAGCTTTATAACGCTCAATATTTTAGGTGCTGGGTTTTTCTTTTCCGTGAGTTTGGCTTTTATAGATGCTACGTATAAATGATATATAGTATTTGTCTTTGTCTGACTTATTTCACTTACCATAATGCCCTCAAGGTCCATCTATATTATTGCAAATGATATGCACAATGGAAAACAGCGAAAGCGCTTCTATTTAATGGATAATGAAGCCTTGTTAGTTGGGATTGCGTGGGTCCTTACAGCCCACAGTCATTTTGTTCAGCAGGTACTGATTGAGGACACAGGTGGAAAGTTCTGGGCCTGCCTAGGGCGGGTTGTGAGGTAAAGGCAGGTGCGAAGGACAGTCCAGAAGTTGAACCAGCAATACAAAACCACTAGCCCTTCAGAGTATTTGTTATTCGGGTCACATAACATACATTTCACGTACATTAAAATCAAAGGCTACTGGGCGTGCGGGATGTTATGTCAGACCTTTGTTTTAGTTGTTCACTGTATCTTCACTAATTCTGTTTTCCCAGCCCCAACATGGCTTGGTCTGTAGGGTACTCAGTGCATATGTGTTGCATAATCGAATGAAATAATTTGCGAACATTTATAGCAGCTTTAACGTATACCATCTTACATATCTTAGAGACATTAAAGCTACTGTAAACAAAATTGTCCTGACTTCAGGCCAGTGTTTGTAAAATTGACTTGAGAAAGTGCATCAACTCCTTGCTACCACTAGGGGACGACATAGTGCAGTTAAGGAATCCAGTTTTAATCATTTCTTTTTAGAGGAGAGGTTAGTACTTGAGATAACACTTGTAGATGTGGATACCTGTGACTAAGTTAAATCAGTACTGCAGGAGGAGGTTTAAAGCTATATCAGCATGTTTTAAGCTGAACACAGGGTAAGCCCATACCCGGGTTAAAAATACATCCGTAAAAATAGCCTGATAATGTGCTTAAAAATAAAGTATTATATAAAAAGGTAGCAAGTGAAGATTTAGTGCTTAATCATTTTAAAATCACTTTCTGCCACCCAATCAAATTGCATCTATGGTCTAATAGTGAAAAAGATGCCATGGGCATGTGAAAGAGAGCGTTCTTTCCTCTTCCGAACAGGAAAAGACCTGATAAAAATCCATCCCCTTGATGTAACTGGCTCAGTTGTCATTTCAGGGGGAAAATGTCCTGGCTCTGGTTCTGCTAAATGGCTGTTGACTAAATATATACCTTCAACACTGAGTGTCAGTTGCTCGTCTAATATAATCAGGTCTATGAATAGATCTCTTGTGTGGAAACCCGTTGGACAACCCAGCTTAAGATGGAAATGCCTGTGGGAGGGGAGGTCCGGGAATACCTCCATTGTTGAGGACAGGCTAACAGGGACTGGGAGAGAGGGATTTTCTTTTATTACGACCTTACATTTAATTAGCATGAATTTGAGATTGGCCTAGTAGTAGTCATGGCTGATTAATTGAAGAATTTATCCTCCCAGCCCCCCCATCTTCAGTTTGGCATTCCGGCCGACCATCCTGAGGTTTGGCCTCCTTACCTTTTACAAGGTGGATCCAGGCCACCCCAGCCTCTGCTGCAGGGTCCTCCTCGAGGAGTCTTGGTGGACAAAGCTTGTGGCCAGTAGCTAAGGCCTCTCACCTTTTTCTCTTTTCATGGCCTCATCCCTGGAGGGAGGGCTAATTCCAGAATCAAACAGCCACAGAGCTGGCAGTGGAAGGAGGAAGGGGGGTGTGGGCAGCAGTGCTCCCTGCCAGGAGCTCTCACTGGGCCTTAAATAATGGGCATTTAGCTGCTTGGGGGTAAAATAATCACAAAAGACAAGCAGTTCAGGGGTTGCCAACTTGGGATGCCTCCCCTCCCCTCCAGATTCCGGCCCCACCTGGTCGTCTCCTACTTTGCCTGATTTCAAGGTCATAAAGGAGGGAGAAAGCCTATTCCTTCAGAGTCAAGGTTGTGATGACGGCTGAGGCAGGTCAGGGCCAGATTGGGGTGATGGTCCTTTTATAAACTCTGCTCTGCAAGGCTGCTCCCATGCTTCTCTCCCTCCTGCTCTTTACCAGGAATATCTAGACAGGAATTCCCTAGTATCTCCATTAGAGAATCCCCCCCGCCCCCAGGGACTGAAGAGGTAAACGCTAGATCTAAGAAAACCAAAACTTGATCTGGTATTTACATCCCCAGCACATCAGCGTGGGCGAGGCCTCTGTTTTTTCATGGCTCTGGTTTCAGCCCCTCTAAACTCTTTTCCTCTGAAAAGCAAACGGATGGCTGCTCTGTGTTCACTGGGGCTCTCAGACATTCAGAAGGAACCCTGAGTTCATAGGGAAAAAGTTCACATTGGATGTGAGCACGAGGCGGAGGGGAGAAGGGGGAGGCTGTCGGGTTAGTTCCTTTGCCGTAATCCATCAGCATCTTGGCTGTGTACGTGGCTTCACATGTGAACGAATGGTTTGGGGGGGGGCATCCTTCAGGTTTGCTGTTTCTTGCTCCCTGATCCTTCCTCATCTCGCATCGCCAGCCGACTGGTGAAACTCGGAATTCTGGTGGCGTTGGAAACTCTGTTGGGATGTATCAGATTCTGAAGAACAGAAACTGCTGGCTAAAAGCAAAAGGAAACTGGTGAATGTGCACCGTTAATCACATAGACTTGGTCTCTTCCTTGGTGTATGAGTCCAAGGAGTCAGGACCAGACCAGAAATGGAAATAAGGGGTGTTGGTAGTCAGGCACAGCTTCGCTAACAGCTCAGCCTCCTTATTTGAAAATACAGAAGTTTACTTTCTGGAATGCTAAGCGTTGTTCCTGCACCTGACCCACTGACTCCCTTTTAAGGACCCGGGACTTGCCATCTATTTGGAGACAGTCGGCAGCTATTTTTGGAGTCGGGGCATCTGGGGGAGTCAGGATGCGTGCTAAATAGGTTGCTCTCAAACCTGACGGTGTGTGCTGTCTGGATGGAGCCTGGAGGGGCCTGGAGAGGCAGAGGCAAAGAAGTTTCCTTTGCACAGCCTCCCTTCAGCCAGGCCACAGCTCAAGTTCTGTTCCTTTAACCCAGAAAGCTTATCCAGAGTCTGACAGGCTCTGCAGCAGTGAGGTTCTATTATTATGTAAATAGCCCAACTGTGCAGGCTTTTAAGAGCTTTGGCAAAGGGTAACCCTTTGTCTGCCAAAAGGTAGGCTCTGGCTTTGCTTGCTAGCCTAGAGTTCCTACAGTGAACAGTAGGTGACCTAAAAGCCAGCCAGCCCATCAGCTTGCACGTGGCCTTATTAGGCAGACGGGCAGGCCGAGAAGGCTGGCGCCCAGGGACAGGCCAGCACAGCGGGTGGCTGTGAGCTTGTGTCCTGCAAGGAGCCAAAACCCTGGAGACATGGCCTAGTACTGCTCAATTAATTCTGGCGCAGTGATGCCAGAACAGGCGTTCTCCTTGGCAGACACACTTTATGGTGCGGATGGAAAAGAGGAGGTGACTTCCCGAAGGACAGAGGGGCATCGCTCATTTTCCTAACGCTCTACTTACTCTGTCTCTTGTACTGTCAAGTCCTGTGTCAGGACTTATTCTATGAAATATGGGCTTAACCAGGAAATGTTTAATGGTTTCCTTTTAGTCCAGGATGTTTTAGAGAGTCAGAATCTTGATCATGTTTTATAGTAAAGTCTTTCTAGGGGTGAGGTCATGCGTGCAGAACTGTCACCAGGGAGCAAGGTGGCACCGTGCAGAGAACAGCCCTGGGAACAGGGGAGCAGGGTTCTAGGGCTGTCACAAGTGGGACTAGGACCCTGGACCGGTTGCTTCCACTGCTGCCTGTAAAATGCAGGTGAGACTGCACAAGTTCTAGAGGGACCTCTCCATGTATGTTTCTCTTCCAAAATGACATTCCTTACATCCTCTTTGTTCTCTTCAGTAATAAGGTCTGATGAGCATGGGTAGATGGTGACCACAGCCCAGCATCCAAGGGAAATACGTGACTTGATTGAACCTTTTAGGCTGAGTCCATCTTTTCTCTTTTGCGGCTTTTTCCCCCCCAAAACTTGGTGTGGCAGCTAGAAACTACAGAAGACGGCACTTTTCTATACTGAAATTTTTGTTCAGATGCCACACATTTTTGAGTTTAAGCAGCTGGGTGAACCAGGGCTGCTCAGGAGACAGTGAGCAGGGGGAGGAGGGGCCGGAACTGGTGATGTGGCCGCAACCAGATGGGGGTTCAAGTTCGTGTCTCTGGTCTAAGTTTCCTTCTCTCCTGTCTGCACCTGGTGCAGGCACTGGACCACCTACCGAGAAGGAAGGCATTTACAGCAGGTGTTCCAGCTGCCCCATCCCCTAGCTCAGGTGATTCCCTCTAGAAATCTTGTGGTAGCAAAGGTCACTGGCTGCCTCTGTGAACGGGGACGCTCCTCCCACTGGGGTCAGATTCGGCGCGCGTGTGTGTGTGCGTGTGTGTGTGTCAGATTCGGCTCGTGTGTGTGTGTGTGTGTGTGTGTGTGTGTGTACGTTCACCACAGGGGAAGAGGGCATGTTTGACCGTGTTATCTTCCTTTAATTGACTTACCTCTGCTACTTGTCATTCAGGGAAAGGGTGAACTGACTTTCCCCCTCCTGTTAAAGAAATCCCTTTTTCTTTTTCTTTCTTGAAGTGTCTATTTCCATCTCTGTAGGCTGCTTAGCTGATTGGCCCCCCAAGTCATGGGCTATGGCTTTGAGATACGTTTCTTAGTATGTAAACTTCTGACCTCTGCAAAAAGGGACCTGTTATCTTGATGCCAAGCTCTGCTGAGACCTTGTAAGACCGTGGGACTCGATGCAGAGCTCGTTGGCCAGGGGAAAGATGATCGCACTCCACATTTTAAAGAGAAAAAGATGAACGGTGTCTAGGATGAGAAGAAGCAGAGGAGTCTCTCGCACGGGTATGTTTTCTTGATGCCTCACAAAGATGTCAGAAGAAGGGAAGGGGCTTCGTGTTAGAACAAACGCTTTGAGGCGCTGAATTCAAAGCCTCAAAAGTCTACCGAATCCTAAGTTCCAAGACTATGGCTTGAAACTTTGACATCCTAGTTACTTTGAATGTGGAAGTTAAAATTCTAGGGGGTAGGCAATCGAGTTTTCCCATTTGATTTTTTAAAAAATATGTATATAGCTTTAATGATAAATGAGTGTTTGATTTTAAGAAATAGCCACTGTTTTTGGAAAGTGAAAGTGTTGCCTTTTCTAAAGGGGAGGAAATGTACGTCATCGCCGACTCCAGTGGAGTATACTGCTTCAATCAATGTGTTTGATCATGCCTTAATTACTGCAATAAGTGATTAGCTACAGTGGAGCAGGCAATAAATATTTCATTCCAGATCAGTATGAACGTAAAAAGCCATATGGTAATTTACATTTGCCTGGGACACGGCAGTTTACGTGCTAACTTACAAGAGCTGTCACGATTGAAATGCTTCAGCTCGCATCATCAGGTGTTTTGAAGGCCAGAGGAGGAAGGAGGGATCGCTGGTTCTCTGTTCCAGGGACTAAGTCCCTGAAGGAACCGTGCACCCTTTGCTTCAATTCTCCTTGTGCTCTCGGTTGGTCTACAGCTCCTGGAACTTTCTCTCATTAGACCCAGGAAGAATGTATCATATCTGGGAAAACAAATACACATACTTGATGGGAGTAACGGAAGAAGCAGGGAAACGTTCAAAGAGTCCAGGATAACAGGTGGAAAAGGACTGTGGCACCGTGTACAAACATCCACCCTTGACGTATTAGGTGATTTCCTCATCCAGACCCTGAACTTATTCACGGTGCCTGACCTCTAGTGGTTGCTCAGCGAATCCTGTGTGAGAAGAGATGGGTCCAGAGACGCAAGGAATGTTCTCCAGGAGGCAGGAGAGGTGTGGGCCAGCACAGGGTCGGGGTTAGGGTTGACATCTTTCTTCTGCATGTTGGGTTCAAGTCGCTGAATGAAGGTCTAATTGGAAAGGTTCTGCAGATCATGGAAAAACCTCAGCCTCCACTTTACACCTTGGTCTCAACACTGGAGTCCCCTTGGAACTTACCTCTGTCTCGCCAGCTTCAAGTGGCCAGGACGCGAAGCCTGGCTGGTCGTGTCTCATGGAGACCAAGCCCCCAGTAGTGCGGTGGGCAGCCAGGTTGGGCAGGGATCGCAGTCACGGGGTTCTTTATCCCCAAAAGGCGATTTGTATAAGCTTTTGCATTTCACTGTCTGCAGTCCCAGCTCAGAGACTGAAATGCTAAGAGGCACACAGCCACGTGTTAGATGTTGGCCAGCCCCTCTCTGTTCCTAAGAGAGTGTTTGTTCTCTCACCACCTGCAGACCCTGCAGCTCGATGTTTCAGCTTGGTGCCCAGGTATGACAGGGACCCAACCTTTCTTTTCCTAGTTGGGCTTCAGTGACGACTCCCGTGTTTCTTCACAGCACGTGAATCCCCCCATCCCACGCACCCCCACCGTCTGGGAGGCTCTCCATTCCCCCCCTCCCCACCTCTGAATGGCCTGGTCAGGCCCCCTCTCAACTCCTGGATGGGACCCCACTTAAGCTCACCCCTCCTGTAAGCACTGTTCTCGTCCCAGGTCTCATGCTTCCGTCCGCTTTCCGTCCTGTCACGTCCCGCTCGCCAGTCACCCTCAAGAAGCCTTCCTTCATCACACGCATCCATCTGGTTCTGTTTTCCTGCTTCTTCCTGGTCTCACATCACAAATGGCTTGGACCAATGGTTCTCAAACTTTCAACCATCTCAGAATCACCTGGGGTGGGGGGAACCTCCATTTTTTAAATATAATCACAGCTCTGTTATATATATATTTTTTCTTTTCTTTTTTGGCCACACAGTATAGCATGTGGGATCCTAGTTCCCCAACCATGGATCAAACCTGCTCCCTGTGCTTTGAAAGCGTGGAATCTTACCCACTGGCCCACCAGGGAAGGTGGGGGGGACCTTCATTTTTAACAAGCACCCCACGTGACTCTGAGGGGCACTCACGTTTGGTGTCATTTGCCTTTTATCAGATGTGAAACTGACTCAGAAGTGTAAACATATCTTTAGTCATTTCTGCACGCTGAGTAGAATATGTCTTCAGCTTCTTTGTCATAACCTCCCATTGCCACTCCATGTAAGAGCACAGGATCTGCTTTCTCAGTGATTCTTCCACAATGGAAAAACCCACCACGAACAGTCAGGGGTCACTGACACCCCTTTTCCCCCCTGCCCCTCCTAATCAACCAGCAAATGCCTTGGAACCTGTTTCGAGACTCTAGGTAAGATCTTTTGGATACCAGGTAACATAACCTTTGGGAAACATTAGAGGCATCGGGTTGCTGCATTATTCTTGGGTTTTCACACTGAGTAATGTCGTGGAGGTGGCCATGGTTGTTGTTTTTATTAAGATGCCCTTCTGAGGACAAGGAAGCCCAGAAATTCTTTTACTCGGAACTCTTTCCTTGAAATCACTCAAGCATAACTCTGAACAGTTAGGATCTATCAGGTATCAACAGCAATTTTACGTGTTTACTTGTCTTCCGTCTGGATTTTTAGACGCGTAAAAAATTCTCGTATCTGATGAGGCAGTATTGCCTCGCTTTCTGTTCATGTGAAAACCATCCGCTAGTGTGTATTGAGTGACTGGCATTCTCTGACCTCCCTGGACCACTGTAATTGTGAGAGGGGGCTAGGGCCCCTGCAATTCTAAAGAAAGGACATCTGCACCTTATGATGTTCTAGGACAGAGGTCCCCAAGCTTTTTGGCACCAGGAACGGGTTTTGTGGAAGATGGTTTTTACATGGACGGGGTCGGGAGTCGGGGGGTGATGCTTCAGGCAGTAATGCGAGGATGGGGAGTATGGGGAGCTGCAGATGAAGCTTCACTTGCCCACCTGCCACTCCCCTCCTGCTGTGTGCCCCTGTCCCTAACAGACCATGGACTGGTACCAGGGGTCAGGGACCCCTGTTCTAGGAGACAGATTCCAGTTTTATACAGTGAATGCCTATGTATTCATCCCATCGCTGCTTAAGGACCCTTTGTGTGTTGGTGCCCTGACAGGTCAAAAACATCCTTGGTGTCTCCCCGACCACGTGTGGGTCGGCATCTCTTTTTGGTCCCCTGCCCCTCAGGGGGGCTGTGCCCTGGAGGCCCAGCACCTGCCTCCCTTTTCTGTCTGTCTGTGCTTTACCTACAGTGCATATTTTTAAAAAATCATGGTAAAATATACATAACATAAAATTTACCGCTTTAGCCATTTTTAAGGGCACAGTTCAGTGGCATTAAGCACGTTCACATTGTTGTGCAGACATCATCACCATCCAGCTCCAGGACTTTTTTTTTCTCCAGCGGAATCTGTCCCATTAAACACTCACTCCTCAGAGTCCCCTCCCCCTGGTTGCTGGTCACCACACTCTACTTTCTGTCTCTACGAGTTCGACTCTTCTGCTTATGTCTTCTCTGTGGAATCATACAATATTTGTCTTTTTATGTCTGACTTGTTTCATTGAACATAATATCGTCAAGGTTCATCTATGACGTATGTTCATAGCATGCGTCAGAATTCCATTTTTAAGGCTGAACAATATTCCACTGTATGTATATCTCAGTGTATATCTTAAACACAGAACTGACTTTTGTTTTTTTCTTGCTCTGAGAAACAGCTGATATCCTCTCAAGCTCGTTGGATTATTTTCCAACAAGATTCATTAGCTATAGATTCAAAATAGGTCGGGAGTTCAGATGATTACATTCTCACGACAAATGTTAACATTACTTGTTTGAACATTTAATGTAAAGCATTAATAAGTCTTTCGAGGGATTGCAATAAGCCTTTTTTTTAAAAAAGACTTTTTGAATATAGCAAGACTGGCATGGTTCTTTCAACACATCTGATAAAGAAATATCGGTGAGTGGTAATATTCCTTATTGTTAAAAGTACTTTTGCCTTTTCATCTCTGTATATGTGGCCTGTTTTAAATTACCTTACATAATTACACAACACCAAATTTGCCGAGACCAGCTCGGCGACTCGAGGCGAGTGACGGGTGCCGCAAGCTTGAAGAAGACACAGACACAGACTGAAGAGAAAAGTGGGACCGGGGGGCTCAAGACGTCTCGGATCAAGAGCCCTGCTGACTCATCCCAGGTTGCTTTTATTGAGTTCGTGGGCTAACATTCTCAGGTTACACTCATAAACAATCAAAGGCCTCACATGACTGAGGCAATTATCTTTGTTTACTTCCTGGGTCCCAGTTGAGCAGGTGTGGATTTGAGCTGGGGGTGGAGAGCAAAACAGCCCTGGGGGCAGGAAACCTCTCTCAGATATTAGGGGTCTGTGCCCCACCCGTGTTGGCCCCTCTGCGACTGTACCTGTCTTAGGTTGTTCCTCCCTTGAGGAATCTTACCCGTCTCTGGCTAACCAGTCATCCTCCAGGGCCAAACAGGGTGATATAAGGAAGGCTCTATGCACCACCCCTGTTGGCCCCTCTGCGGCTGTGCCTGTCTTAGGTTGTTCCTCCTCTGAGGAATCTTACCCGTCTTTGGCTAACCAGCCATCCTTCAGGACCAAACAGGGTGATATTAGTCTCCACGCCTCACACCCTCAGCTCCTCCACTGCTCAAGCAGGACATTCTGAATCCCATCGCTCGGCCCACATACTTTAACATTTTCAAGGTTTCAGAAAGGTTCCCGAATGTCTTCCCACACAAATTTTATTTGCAGACTTGCCCTAAATATGACCACTAACCAAAATTCACAAAGCCTTTCACAATGCACACTAAAATGAGGAATCTGGAATGTACGAATAACCAGTGTGTGATAAAAGGGAAATGCAAGGGACCAAACGGTCTCCCCGCTGATGGGATTACCTCATGGCAGGCAATTCTGCCCCAGGTTAAGAGTCTACACACACAAATAAAATCCGCTAAAGAAAATGAGAATACCATTTACAGCTGCTGCTAGCGTACAAAATACTCCTTTCATAGGCTTTAAAAATATATCCTCCACTCTGGAATGTCAGCCCAGCCATCGGCATTTAGTAGCTTGTGGTAGATTTCATTAAAATCGTTCTGTGGTGCTTAATTTTAGAAATGCACCAATAACTTAGAATAGTGTGTATCCAGACAATTGTTAGTCATCGTTTCACACTGCCCTGTATTGCCTTAAATTTCAACTCATTTTCCTGTCGACTGGGGCTACCCTAGTTGCTATTGAGGGAGCACAATAAGAAACAAAGGATGATATCATGCAGCCGTGTGCCCTATACCCGCATCTTTTCTCAGTATGTAGATCCCTGCGTGGATTAATTAACGCGCTCCAAAGTTCAGAGCGCCTCCACAGCATTTTCTCACTGACTCACGCCCCCCCCTTCATATTTCCCTGCCCAGCGAATGGCTGTTTTGCCTTTAGAGATGCGCTTTAAGGGGCCAATCTAGGCTTGCGTATTTATCCCAGATCACACCGTATCTCAGTTTTCTCATCTGCAGGTGGTGATACTAGTAGGATCTCTGGCGAGGACCACATGTGTTAATGCCCTAGAGCAGGGGTCCCCAAGCCCCGGGCCACACACTGGTGCCAGTCCATGGCGTGCGTGTTAGGAACAGGGCCGCACAGCAGGAGGTGAGTGGCTGACTAGTGAATGAAGCTTCGTCTGCATTTACAGCCTCTCTCCATCGCTCGCATTACTACTGCCTGAGCTCTGCCTCCTGTCGGCGTTAGGGTGAGTTGTATAATTATCTCATTATATATTACAATGTAATAATAATAGAAATAAAGTGCACAGTACATGTAATGCGCTTGAATCATCCTGAAACCATTCCCGCCCCCGTCCGTGGAAAAATGGTCTTCTGTGAAACTGGTCCCCGGTGCCAAAAAGATGGGGACTGCTGCCCTAGATCACTTAGCACTGCGCCCCGCCCTGTGCTGTTAGCAGGGGTCCAGCTCTTCCCAGCTCCTTCCTATCATCCCACCAGGTGTGGTGGAAAATGGCTAGTTGCCAGGTAGGGTATTTGGCTCTTTCCCTTTCCATTGGCGTTGTTTCCATGTCATCTGTCATGGTGATCGACCCCAAAGGACAGCTCCCCTCGTCCTGCAGGGATTTGTGAATGTCATCAGCTAGAAGCCCTCACAGGACCCTGGCTCCTCAGTCCAGCCACGTGTCATCCTGCACCCCAGCCGTGACCATGCCGCAAGCTCCCTGAGGGTTTAACACCTTGATCCTTTGTCTTCTGACACCTTGTCCTTTGACCTTGGCAATGGAGAAGGTGACCCTTCTTACCTGGACTCTAGAGACATTGTCCACAGCTGGAGGAAGGAATCCCTCCCTACCTTTTCCAGTTACACGACGTCCCTGGCGAATCTTTGACCTTTTCTCCCCCTTTGTCCTCGCACACACGCGTTCACGCTCCCCATTGTAGCCTCACAGTTTAAGAAAGATAGGACGGCTTTAGAAGGAGTCTCGAGGAGGGAGTGACATCCCTCTTTTCCTTTCTGCCGCTAGTTTAGAACTGGAGCTGGCTGGGAATGGGACTAAATCTAAGAATGGGGAGAACAGAAGTGATTCCATTGCTGATTTGCTTACTTGCTTCCTTCATTCATTCATTCACTCGCTCAGGCATTCATCTGGTATTTACAGGTCCTGGTTCTGAGCCAGACGCTGTGCTAGGGATGTGCCCAGGAGTGTCCAGGTGTTGTCCCTCAAGTTTATATAATCCTTAGGAAACAGTGAAGGTTTGCAAGCAGGACAAGTTTAATTGGCAAGAGAGAAATCTATAAGGGGCTTTCACAGGGGGATTCAGTGCTGGTTGCTGGGGGGGAGGGGTGTTGGGGGTAGGAAGTTGGTCCAGGCACTTCCATGATCAGGGCCCACCTGGGGTCTAGTTTGACAAAGCCCGTGTTGCATGTCATCGAGGACATTGGCAAATCTCTGGATCAGCTCCTGTATTTATAGCCAAGAAATGCATACAGTAGGCTTAGAAGAAACGGGCAGTTTGACCTTGAGCCATCAGCCCGTAGGTGCACTTCCAATCAGGATTTTCCCCTAAATTTTTAGGCCGCTTCTAAGCCTTGGGATCTCAGAAGGACCTACTACCTTCATCTTTATTTGTACTTGTTTTAGTAATTACAGAAGTAACTCATGCCTGTTGTGGAAACTTGCAAAATAGAGAGAGGGAAGCATGGAAAGAGTTATCTCCAAGTTGGGAGATAACGAATGTTTTGGGCTGTTTATTGTCTTTCTGATAAGGGGTGTGTGTGTGTCTAACACAGCATACCACAAAAAATGTTCACATTGCCATTGGAGTTTCAGACCTGGTTTTCTTTTGTGGTTTGTTTACCCATTCTTCTCCGTGTCCCCCTGTGTGGGCTGGTTCCAGCTTTATACATTTATAAACACTGCTGTGGTAAACATTTTTCTCCTCCTTCTGGAAGTAGAATTCCTGAGTCATTGGTACTCTTCACAGTTGCTAATAACTTCCTTACCTTGTCCTTCTGCGGTGAGGAGGGGCCCTTGGGAAGGGGAGAAGGAAGCAGAGTGGAATCACTCAGCCCCACCAGGCATGCGGACTTCCTTCCGTCTTTGCATTAGGTCTCGCTTATGTCCTAATTACTCAGGTCTGGAGTCAGCCCTGGTCTTGATGAACATCTGTGGCACCAAAACCAGACCAGGAAATCGTATGAGATTTGTAAAAAGCAACCAGCGGCTGGCTCGCATCCTCCTCTTAGGGTCAGACGGGTCTTTTGGCCAGTTAAGGCCACGTGGGCTCTCGGGCTGGGAGATGCTATAACCTCAATCCAGGATGAGCTTACAGAACAGCCCTCTTTCTTTTGTGCCCAGGCCAAGGCAAGAGTCATCCTGGGGGCAGTGAGAGGGAGAGCTGTGTAACATTTTGCAAAAAGGCAGGTGCGGGAATGTAAATGGGCACAGCCACTGTGGAGAACAGTATAGACGTTCCTCAAAAAACTAAAAATGGAATTGCTATATGATCCCACAATCCCACTCCTGGGCATATATCTGGACAAAACTGTAATTTAAAAAGATACATGCACCGCTGTGTTCATAGTAGCTCTATTCACAATAGCCAAGACATGGAAACAACCTAAATGTCCATCAACAGAGGAAAGGATAAAGAAGATGCAGGTGTATATATGCACAATGGAATACTAGTCAGCCATAAAAAAGAATGAAATAATGCCATTTGCAGCAACATGGATGGACCTAGAGATGATCATATTAAGCAAAGTAAGTCAGAAAGAAAAAAAAAATGCCATATAATATCACTTATAGATGGAATCTAAAATATGACACAAATGAACTTATCTATTAAACAGAAACAGACTCATAGATATGGAGAACAGACTGGTGGATGCCAAGGGGGAGGGATGGAGTTGGAGTTTGGGGTTAGCAGATGCAAACTAGTATACACAGGATGGATAAACAACAAGGTGCTGCTGTAGAGCACAGGGAACTATATTCATTATCCTGGGATAAACCATAATGGAAAAGAATCTGAAAAAGAATGTACTTATATGTATAACTGAGTCACTTTGCTGTACAGCAGAGATCAAACACAACATTATAAACCAACTATACTTCAATCAAATTTTTAAAAATTTAAAAAGAAAATAAAAATTAAAAAATAAAAACAAAAGACAGTCAAGTGATGAGAAAGGCCTCTTCAGCTCCAGACTCCAAAATTTGGGGTTTACCAAGGCCTGATTCTGTTGTCTTACTGATTCCACTTTGGGATGTCGGTGGCATCTGAGTGGTTTCTCCAGCCACTGCCCACACATCATGACGCGACACTCCCAGGCCCTCGATGACGACCTCCTTCCACCCCTCCCGTTCACACATTGATGCCCCTTGTGCCAAAGCATTTCTGCATGCCCGTATACCGGACACTTAAACATTGGCTTCATTTCTTTTTCTTTTTTTTTTTTTATAAATTTCTTTTTTCTTTCTTTCTTTCTTTCTTTCTTTCTTTCTTTCTTTCTTTCTTTCTTTCTTTCTTTCTCTCTCTCTCTCTCTCTCTCTCTCTCTTTCTTTCTTTCTTTCTTGGCTACGTTGGGTCTTCATTGCTGCACACGGGCTTTCTCTAGGTGAGCGGGGGCTACTCTTTGTTGCAGTGTGTGGGCTTCTCATTACAATGGCTTCTCCTGTGGAGCACAGGCTCTAGGCGCATGAGCTTCAGTAGCTGCGGCACATGGGCTCAATAGTTGTGGCTCATGGGCCCTAGAGCACAGGCTCAGTAGTTGTGGCACACGGGCTTAGTTGCTCCGTGGCATGTGGTATCTCCCTGGGGCAGGGATCGAACCCATGTCCCCAGCATCGGCAGGCGGATTCTTATCCACTGCGCCACCTAGGAAGTCCCTGGCTTCATTTCTTTTTAATTTCAAGATTAAAACTTCAGAAACATCCAATAAAATATTTTACTTCCATAAAGCATTGTTTCTGAGTATTGATGATTACAGTGCTTTGAAAAAGGAAAAGATGAGAGTTGGAGAAATCAGCGGTGGAGAGAAAATGCCAAACGCCACTGCTGCCCCACGGTATAGCCAATGTGCCTTCTGTTGTCTCACCTTACTGAATTTTCCACGTACGTCTTCCTTTTCAAGTGAAGTGTGTAGTCTAGAAATCAGTTTAAATCCATCTGGTTTGAAAGCAAGATATAAATTCAACGTACATCATTTTTTTTAATATCTGAAAAAAAGGAATTTGCTACTTTAAGAAACTTAGTTTCACTCTTCATTTCATTCTATATAAATATAATCACATTAATGCCAGTATTACTGACTAAACAACAACAACAAAAAAAAACCTTAGATTTTATTTTGAAAAATGTCTTTTGGCACCCCCCCCCCCAAAAAAAGAGCCAAAGTGTTCTATGTGTGATAGACATTTGCAGAAAACATTAAAATATGTATAGAAATATAATCCTAATTATTTTGCAACGCACATCATTTTAGAATGGAATCGCTAGCCTTTAGAAAAAGAGAATTCCATTATTTCCTATAACCATTCAGCAAACATTCACTGCAGGCCTGCTATGCAGCAGGTAAATTTTTCATCACTAAACATACAAAGATGGACAGACTCAGGGTTGCTGCCTCCTGGCGGGGGGGTTATTGGGGGCAAATCATGATCTTGACTCCCCCCGCCCCGCCCTGCCGGCTCCATCACTCACAAGTGTGTACCCAGAGCAAGTTACTTCTCTAGGCCTCTGTTTCCTCCTCATCTTGGAAAGGAGATGATTTTCCTAGGTTCTCTTTAATGCTCCTTTTAGCTGTCAGATTGTCAGTCTCTAATTATTGCGTGTTTTTCTTGGAGTTGCGTTATCATCGCTTGGCCACACCAGCTGCGTGCTGCAGTTAAGAAATAAACAGCAGACTCCAGTGTTTCCGGTTCTGCATGTAAGGAGCTTGGAAGTCACCACTTCATCCCAGTAACAAGTAAGACGCTGAACAGACTGAAAAGTCAACAGTTCTTCTTGGGGCAGTTAGATTTGGGAGGAGCAAACCACTGGCCCTAAGATTGGAGACACAGACAGGCCAACAACCAGTGGTGCTGGGACAAGTGGACACCCACATGTGAAAAAAAATGTGTAAGGACACAGACCTTACACCCAGCATGAAAATTAACCCAAAATGGATCATAATTGTAAATGTAAAACACATGACTGTAAAACTCCCAGAAGATTACATAGAGAAAACCTCAATGACCTTGGACATGGTGATGCCTTAGATACCACACCAAAGACACGACCCGTGAAAGAGAGAATCAATATGCTGAACGTCACTAAAATGAAAAACTTTGGTTCTGTGAAAGACAATATCAAGAGAATTGGAAAAACAACAGACTGGGAGGAAATATTTGCAAAAGATGCATCTGATAAAGGACTGTTATCCAAAATATACAAAAAAACCCCCAAAAAACAAAACAAAGAAACCTCTTAAAACTCAGCAGTAAGAAAACAACTGAATCAAATTTGGGCCCAAGACCTGAACAGACACCTCACCAAGGAAACAAGGAATAGATACAGATGGCAAATAAGCCCTTGAAAAGATGCTCCACGTCATATGTCATCAGGGAAATGGAAATTAAAACAACAAAATGTCACTATTAGAATGGCCAAAATCCAGAGCACTGACACCACCCAATGCTGGTGAGGACATAGAGCAACAGGAAGTCTCATTTATGCTGGTGGGACTACAAAACAGTTCAGCTCCTTTGGAAAACAGTTTGTCAAGTTTCTTGCAGAACTAAACATACTCTTACCATATAATCCAGCAGTCATATTCTTTGGTATTTACTCAAAGGAGTTGAAATGTGTAGCCTACACAAAAACCTCCAATGGATGTGTAGGGCAGCTTTATTCATAATTGCCAAAACTTGGAAGCAAACAAGATGTCTCTCAGTAGGTGAATGGATAAATAAACTGTGGTCCATCTAGACACTAGAATATTATTCGGTATTAAAAGGAAATGAGCTATCAAGCCACGGAAAGACACGGAGCACCCTTAAACGCATACTATGTACTGGGTGAAAGAAGCCAATCTGAAGAGGCTACATCCTGTATGATTCCAACTCGAAGACATTCTGGAAAAGGCAAAACTGTGGAGACATAAAAACATCAGTGGTTGCCAGGGCAAGGGGGAGGGAGATGAAAAGGCAGAGCACAGAGGATTTTGAGGGCGGTGAAAATACTCTGTGTGATGCTGTAATGATGGCTACATGACATTGTATGTTTGTCCAGACCCATAGAATGTACAACACCAAACGTGACCCCTGAGGTTAAACCGTCGTGATTATGACGTATCACCCGTTACCAAGGTTCTTTCTTTGTATCAACTGTAAGCTGTGGTGGGGGAGTGTTGATAAGGGGAGGAGAGGGAGGCTAGGGAGGCTGTGCAGGTGTCCGGGAGGGGGTACAGAGGAGAGCTCTACCTTCCTCTCAATTTCCTATTAAGTGTAGACCTGCTCTACAAAAGGTCTTTAGGAAACTAAACTAAAATATTAGAATAAGTAATACTTATTCTTCTGTCTCAAGTTAAGATTTTTGAACCTCTAGTAATATCTGCCTTTTCTTTTCCCACAGTTTCACTCATATGTTGCTCATAAATCTTAACTCTTCCCTGTGGGGTTTTGGCTCTCTGTTGGATAAAATGTTTCATTGAACATAGCCAAAGCCAGACTCTGAGTGGCCTGGGAATAGTTAGGAGTCTTCCTTTCTTCCCAGTACATCCAGAGGCTCTGTGTGGTTTTGTTTTTATTTGTTTGTTTATTTTTAAGGCAGGGAGGAGTTGTCCTGACTCTCGGATGGTGCTTAGGTTATAGCATTGTCTCCTGAGCTGAAGCAGAAGCTGTGATTCGGCTGTGGCTCTGAAGTAGTAACCTCATACACGTCCCATCACTGGAATCCAGTCTATTCCAGCATCCACAGGCCTAATTTCTGCTTGTAATCTGATTACGGAGTTTGAGCTCTTCCAGCCTGCAGCCTCTTGCTTTGCATTTACTATCCTGTCAAGGAGACCAGTGCCTGAGTGCTCTCGCCCTGCGCTGTGAAAAGCTCAACCCAGTTTTGCTCAGAGGGGCTGCAGGCCGTGGCTGGTTGAGAATTAGCTGTAGAGCAGGCTCTGTCCCTGAACTTTCTGTGTGCAACCATGTTCAGAAGCCCAGCGATTTCTAGCTGCTTGGGAGCTTTCAAGTTCTCTGAGAAACAAGGTAAGGGGAGAGAAATGGGAAATACACTGAAGAGTCTATTTTATAACATCACAAATGTCTTGCATCCTCCGTTTTACCTTGGATGCCCCTGTTATATGGTTCTATGGTTTTCTCAAAAGATACTTTTAATATCTTATTGGCTTTATAAATTAGCTTATCCTGTGATTGCTGAGAAACATGACTTTTTTTCTGTTGTAAGTTAAAAATACTGCTAAACCACTAAAGCATTTATGGAGGAAACACTGCAGATTAAATTGGAATGCCCAAATTTTGGATTAAGTTCTAGATGTGCTGTACTTTAGCTAAAATATTTTTCTAAACCAAATGTTATATCTACTAAATTATATCCAGTAGGCAGTGGTGAGTGTGTGTCTTTTTACGAAATTTTCACAGGAGACTGGAACAAAATGTTGTCTTTTTAGTGGCTTCCCTTTGAGCCCAGAGGAAAAGATGTGCTTTCAATTTAACTACTGAAGTGGCATCTCAGATTCAGTTCACTGACTGAACCAAAAGGAAATGATTAGGTTATCTCGAATATGACATTGGAAATTCAGCCATTGTCCACAAAAGTATTTTCTAGCCCAAATGCATGATTAGGAAGTGATTTGAACAATTGAGGTGTCAGGTTCAGGAATTTTCTTCTACAATATTTGATAGCTCTTTGAACTGAGTTCTCTTTTTCTAAATATGTCACAAAGATATTTGTGTAATTAGCAAAAAAAGGCTAGATGTTTAATTGGCAAGATACGTTTCATTTTATTGTATTTCTCAAGTTGTTTGGAATTTCCAAATTCCGGGATTCAGAGCGTATTTTGATGGCTAATGACATGTCTGCATCTGGTATACCTTGCACTGTCTTTTCCTCAAGCTTCTGCCTCCAAACAGTAAACAGTAAAAGGCTCTTCCGTAGGGGGAGGAATTTCTGTGAGTGGTCTAATTGTGGTTTTCTGGGTGGACAAACACTTGCTGTGCCAAAAACTGTACAACAGATTACTTACCCAAAGCGGGTTATAAATTTGTGCCTGGTTTTCATTAACCAGTTAACTCGGATGTGTGCTTTTGCTACATGGGATTGTTACCAGCTGTCTTTACATAATGTACGTCATCTTCAAAAAATAAATAAGTGGTGAATTTGACGTGTCGTTATTATTGAGATTTTAATGAAGGCAATAAAAACACAGCTGAAGAGTTCCCCCCCACAGTTCATCAGCCCCTCCATGTTCCCCCACCCCCGCCACACATTCTTTAAAAGCATCTCAGATATATCAGGCAGTGAGGACCTTCAACCTCCCTGGTTACCTGGACCAAAATTGTTTAATTTTTTTCTCCTTTTTTTTTCTGAGGATCATAGCTCTGTTTTTCAGTATTTAATTGCTGTGAGTTATTCTTGTAGCCATAGAGAATTTCAGTGATAGCACTGAACGATGTCAGATCTTTTTTTTTTAATCCATGGAGTGTCTTAGCTACTATTAACCAAAACCAAAACCAAAAAAAACTTGCCGAAGTAAAATGTATGTGGTAGAATTTGATTCTTAAAGGCTGTGCTTTTTGTATTCTTATTTCTGGTTCATGGTTTCCTTTTTTCTTAAATGCTCTCAGAGGGAGTGTGAAGAATTTCTTTTCCCATTGGAGTTTGGTTTTGGGGGGGGGGGGTTGTTTTGTTTTTTCATTTTTGGTTTTAACTTATTGTGTGGGTATTTCAATCTTACATTATTTCTTTCCCCTTAGATTTGAACAAGAAAAACTTAAACCTCGTTGGATTCCCACATCAAAGAAAAGTTCCAAGGTAAAGTAGTCTTTGCTCAAAGAATCTGAAGTTTTGAAGATTTGTAGGAGCTATTGAAATTATTCTCCTAAATTCCTAATTCATCAGTTTTAAATGTTTGAAAAAATGTTTTCTCCCCAGCGCTTGACTTATTAAAACATGTGAAGCAGGCTGACTTGGCAGTATACTCAGCCAGCAAAGATTCTTTTTATATGTAATGCTATTTATGGAAGCTATTTACAAAATGGGCTATTGGTGTCTCTGTAATTGCAAACTTATAAAGGGCTATTATCTTTTCTTTCTCATACCTACCTCTAAGCATGGGATGTCCTTTTTGCAGTCTATCCCTCAAGTAAGGGAGCCCTTCATTTTATTGTTATTATTATTGTTGTTGTCGTTTTGTTTTATTTTGCTTTTTTTTTTCTTTTTTTTGTCTGCATTGGGTCTTCGTGCTGTGTGTGGGCTCTCTCTAGTTGGGGTGAGCGGGGGCTACTCTTCGTTGCGGTGCGCGGGCTCCTCATTGCAGTGGCTTCTCTTATTGCAGAGCTCAGGCTCTAGGCGTGTGGGCTTCAATAGTTGCACCACGTGGGCTCAGTAGTTGTGGGAGCTCTTCACTTTTTAAGAAAGTATCAGGCCTTGTTCCTCCTCCCTCTCTCCCTTCCTTCTACCATTTCTTATCCCCTTCCTTGGCTCCCTCCACCCATCCACCCACTCACCTGTCCGGGTGAGTTTGTGGTGTCTGGTCTCTTAACCTTTCTGCACTTCAGTTCCATTGGCTGCAGGATGCTAAGGGTATGAATTTGATTTACCCGATGTGCTAAAACTCTGTGGTACATCATCATTGATACGAGATAATGTAAAAATTAAAATTTGTGCCAAACAAGGCAGCTGTATCTCAGATGCCTCCTAGTAGACCGCTGTCCCTAACAGGTTTTGAGATTTTCAAGTAGAGGCATAAAATGATTATCTCTTATGTACACAGCTGTGGATTTCAACATGCACCTTATTATGCTAGAAGGACCCAACCCAGATCTACCCCTCATTCCACTCAGATGCTCTTGGTCATAATGTATTATGTAAGACATCATTTCTTAAAAAGTTTGCACTTCAGTAGCCTTGGGATAAACAGTTGTGTCACCACTCTCCTTGCCAGGCTGAGCCAGGCCCTGCACTTGGAAATGTTAGAACTGACCTTGCGAACACACTGGATGGGGTAAAGCTTTGATGAACTTCATCCACCTCTTAGTATCAGGTAAACTAGAGCAGTGAGGAGGCAGGGTCACCAGGAAGGTGGTCTTATTTGACTCGTGAAATATCACTTTTCTAATGCTTGACACAATCTCCATATTTCTCACCTTTGCCATGTTTTTAATAGAAGCTAAGGCTTAAATGTCTTATTCGTTCAGACTACCGTAGACTGGGTGGCTTATAAACAAGAGAAATTTATTTTCTCACATCTGGAGGTTGGAAGTCCGAGATCAGGGTGCCCTGTGATGGAGTGAGGGTCCTCTTCCAGGTTGCCCACTGCTGATTTCTTTTTTTTTTTTTTAACTTTATCTATCTATCTATTTATTTATTTATTTTTGGCAACGTGCACTGCACGGTATGTGGGATCTCAGTTCCTTGACCAGGGATTGAACCTGTGCCCCTCTGCGTTGGAATTGCGGAGTCTTAACCGCTAGACCACCAGGAAAGTCCCCCCACTGCTGATTTCTCATGTCCCCACTTGGCAGAACGAGCGCTAATGTCATTCATGAGGGCGCCACCCTCATGACCTAATCACCTTCTAACATTATCACCTTTGGGGGTCAGGATTTCAACATAGGAATTTGGGGGGAACACAAACATTCAGACCATAGCCGCTTTGTCCCCAGTAAGTCCCTAGCAGGTTGGTTTGGCTATAATAGAGTTAACAAGTGACTAAGAGGATGGAAGAACGGGAAGGAGAGGCAGGAAGGCATTGCTGTTTCAAGGAAAAGTATGACATATGAATGCAAGTCAGTCACTTCAGTGGGGAGGGACTCAGAGGCACACAGTGGCTCTAAAACGGTGGCAGTAGTTCACGTGTACCTATTAAAACGATGGCCTCCTTGCTATGGTCCTAAGTGTAAAATGGGCTGGAAATACAAGAACCTGCCTCCTTCAAAGAAATCTAGTCACCCAGACACCAGAGGTGAAAATATGAGGTAATGGATTTCACATCCCGTATCTTATAATTTCAACTCCAGTGCAAGAGTGAGCAGATGTACGGGAGCCCTTCATTGTGTGGATACTGAATAGTCATTGTGATAGCATATTCCTTGTTATGGAGAAGATAGAAAGTAATAACAGCAGAGCGTCCCGCTCTCACTTTAATAAAATTCCCCCTCGTTGCTCTTGCTGGGCATTTAAGTAGGTTAATGGGACACATTTAAAAAAAATGATCATGGAAGCAAAGGGCAGTCTCTTCTTAGACTAATGAAGCAGAAGGAAAGAGCTAGAAATATGAAATAATTAGTCACAAAGAATGCTCTCCGTTTCAGAGGAGATGAAGATAGACAAAACATATTTTTTTAGCCTTGCTTTTTCAAAAAATAATTAATTAATTGGCTGCTTTGGGTCTTGGTTGCTGCACACAGACTTTCTCTAGTTGTAGGGAGTTGGGGGCTACTCTTCGTTGCGGTGCACGGGCTTCTCTTATTGTGGAGCATGGGCTCTAGGTGCATGGGCTTCAGTAGTTACAGCACACGGGCTCTTTAGTTGTGGTGCACGGGCTTAGTTGCTCCATGGCATGTGGAATCTTCCTGGTCCAGGGCTTGAACCCGTGTCCCCTGCATTGGCAGGCGGATTCTTAATCACTGCGCCACCAGGAAAGTCCAACAAAACATGGAAGGTGTTTCTTCACAGGAGAAACTTTTAAGTTATAATTCCAAAATATGAAGACTGTAGCATGTACATTAGTCATATATGGAGAGATGGCTTCATGCTGAAATCAAGGATCCCACCTTTTGCTGGAGCTGTGGCAACTCCCCAGGGCCGACAGAGGATGTCCGGGCAGAGACCCCTGATCCCCGAGTGGGTGACGAAGAGGAAGAATACAATCCAGCATCCAGAGCTTAGGTTTGGAGCCACCGATTGTGTGAGCTGGGGATGGCCCCCACCAGTGATGATGCTCTGGTACCTCTGACTCAGACAAGCAAGAGGAGGGTCATGTTAGGTCCTTGGGGGTGGAGGGCATTTGTGAGTGTTTCACCGGCCATTAGATGATCAGAAGGAGTTACTCACTCACAAATAGTCCAGACTTCTTTACCAGCCTGCATTTTCACTGCTGCCTAGTGCCCTCGGGTGTCGAAAGTCCAGGGCAGAGATGTGACTTTTTCCAGAACCTGGTTTCATATTGATTTGGGGGATCTTGCATCAGTCACGGCTCTCATGACAATCTTAAGTCAGAATCATTGGGTGCGAGCCAGCCCCAACACCCTTGGAACTACTGTCAGCCTCGGCTTACAGATCAGGAAACTGTTCAAGGCTTTGCCCAAGGGCACAAATGCTGCAGGAACAGTACACAAAGTGCAGATCTACCCCCTGCTCCGACACTGTGCACGTCACCGCAAGACCCAGTAACCACAAGTTCAAGGTCTCCATGGGAAACATGCCTGGAGTTGGGGAAGACAGAGCTGCTGCCTGTGGGAAGAAAATACACCTAAGGAAACAGGAAACTCATCTTCCCCAGTGACACGATCACCTCCAGAGAGGTGGCGATAGGCCTGCAAACATACCCAGTGCAGAGCTGACCTTCCCTGTTGATGGTGCTGGCTTGCACCCCAGCCATGCAAGTGTGCCCGTGTGCCTAGGTCACTGAGTCATGTGGGAGCTTGAAGAGTGGCAGTGGGGGAAGTGTTTACACCACCAGCAAATACCGCCAAACAGGCGCTTTGGGGGAGGGATGGGAGGGACAGAGGTAGGAGCTGGTTGTTAAGCCTGTACCAGCACAGCACTGAGGAAGTCGTACCCCAGAGGGTCTCGTGAGGTTAGTTAACACCCTGGGTGTGCTTCCTATAGAAGGAAAGTACAAAGCAAGTGCTCAGTTCCTTTCTTCATCTCCCCTTTTTGTTCCTTTCTTTTCCCCAGACAAGTTTTCATGAATCTTACAGACCTCCTCACCGTGCTTTGATTTCTTGTTTGAAGGCATTTGTTACTTTCAACACTGGAGGAAAGCATGTAGATCACCTAGACAAGTCGCTGATTTTCTGAGGAAGACTCTTTAGCACAGAGAGGTTGAGTGATTAATCCAAGTCTTGGGGGCTCTAGAAGATGTCAGTCTGAACCAAGGCGTCCGACTCCCAGTGCAGCGATGCTTTCACCACCCCAGGACATGCCCCCTGCCTATGCTGATATAAGTATTTAGCTCCACCCCAAAATCATATTAACATAACCATAAATAATTGAAAAAAGCTGCCAATTAACTCCCCCAAATAAAACATTTTACTTGTATACACACATGTTTAACTATGTATAACAGTAGCATGTTTCATTTCATATCAGATGCCTGGGTTTAAAATGACTTTAAACATTTTCTTAATGGAATCATTTTTAGCTTTCAGAAAGAGTTCTTCCTTGAAGACAAAGAACAGCTTGCCAACCACAAAAGAGGACTCGATGCACAGCTGCTAGCTGCCCTTCCTACAGGTAAGACTTCTAGATGGTTGACCAGCGTCCGGGGCGTGTAAGTGTTGTGTTATCTGATTTTCTTGGAGGAGGACTCTTTCACTAACCTCCAGCTTTGCTCTCCTCTGTGCCCCTTTCTGCCCCATCAATTAAAGTACCTCTCTTGTTGCATTGTTAGACCTCACCTTTCCACCAGTTCCTTCCTCTCATTTTAGGCATCCTCAGGTTTTCACTGGAGGCTGGTGCGGAGGATGAGAGAGGGGTCCTAGAATCAGCCTCACCTCATCTCTCTCCTACCTTTCACCTTCCCTAGTGGGGGGTGAGTTCCACTCATCTGCCCACGCCTTCTCTGTCCACCCCCCCCCCCCCCCCACTGCCTCCAGCCCTCTGATGCTTTCCAGTGTTAAGAAAGCCATTTACACTTGATATCTTTCAGCTCCCAACTGGGCTACACACTGGGCGAACAAAGTAGACTGCATCTTAAACATCTCTCTTCTTATCCAAGTAGGCACTCACACGTTTGGTGAATTCGTATTTTCACTGGTTAAGATGTATGTGCAGTCAAATATTTGCATCACCTACCGGCCCACTACCCCTAGTTTTGCCCGTGAAATGATGTGAACGTTACCTGAACTTTGTTTCTACCAGCTGTAACACTAACACAGGGGAGTACCAGCTCACAAACTGTCCTCATCCCAAGTGAGCTGTGTAACCCTCACTTCAGAAGAAACAGCCTTTCCAGCAGTCACACTCCTGGGCATATATCCAGAAAAGATGAAAACTCTAATTTAGATACATTCACCCCTAAGTTCATAGCAGCACTATTTACAATAGCCAAGACATGGAAGCAACCTAAATGTCCATTGACAGGAGAATGGATGAAGAAGATGTGGTACATATATACAATGGGCTATTACTCAGCCATAAAAAAGAATAAAATAATGCCATTTGCAGTAACATGGACGGACCTAGAGGTTATCATACTAAGTGAAGTAAGTCAAAGACAAATATCATATGATATTGCTTATATGTGGAATCTAAAAACTGATACGAACAAACTTATTTACAAAACAGACTCACAGACATAGAAAACAAACTTATGATTACCAAAGGGGAAAGCAGGGGGTGGGGGGGATAAATTGGGAATTTGGGATTAACAGATACACACTACTGTATATAAAATAAACAACAAGGACCTACTCTATAGCACAGGGAACTATATTCAATATCTTGTAGTAACCTGTAATGGAAAAGAATCTGAAAAGTCATACATATGTGACTTTTGCATATATATATGAATCACTTTGCTGTACACCCAAAACATTGTAAATCAACTACACAACTATACTTCAATTAAAAGATAAATTAAAAAGAAGAAGAAACATCTTTGGTGGAAGGTCGGATATTTTTTCTATTCTGAAAAAAAAATAACCAAAAAAGAAAAAAAAGGCAGCAAGAAAACACATGAGATCAAGCCCAGTAGAAATTACACCAGAAAAGATATTCTTTTAATAGTAATAAAATCCAATTTAAAAGTCACTGACGAATTCACCTGCATCCTGAGGAACTGAACGGGTCATATACCTGGACACAGGGTGATGAGCATAGATGCTCGAAGGACCCCAGAGATATGGTCTGGTGGAAACAACTTAAACAGGGACATTTTCCAATTTTCAAGTACTTAACAAAACTGTCAACTGAAATGTAGGCTTATTCCATGTTACTCCAGAGGTTTAAATAAGAAGAATGTCTAGAATTAAAAGAAGGCAGGTGAGATTTCATATGAGAAAGAAAATTCTGATAGTTCATAGTACCTGGAAGTGAAATGCACTGCATTGTGACCTCATTAACTGTTCAAGTCAGGTCATAAACTACAAAGTCAAGGGTAGGACAGATGCTGTGAAGGGTTCCCACCTGGAACCCCAGGTGTGAAATGGAAAGGTCCTTCTAATTTTTTAAGACTCTTTATGAAAGACAAACTCAGTTTAATCTGAGTCAAACATAAAAATCTATGAAGATGATCAAAACAGAGAATAAGAATGAACAAATCGATTTTAGCAATAGCTTAAATTTGACTGATTAGGGAAAGTTAAATAAAGCTCAAGTTTTCCCTCTTCCTCTCTCTCCCCCAGTTCCTTCTCTTGATGAATAATAGATAATATTAAGATCAGAAAAATTAAGGACAATATGAGATGTTAAATTCCTTAAGGTTCAATGACTCAGAACTCTACATATTACAAAATTTTTAAACACATAAGCTTATTAACCAGTTTTATTAAACATGTTATCATAACTGGTCATAAAAATAATGATTTTCACAAATCAAATATGAGTAACTTGTTGTATTCACCAGATTTATGTTTCTAAATTAACAAGCCTTTAAAATATGCTTTTAAAGTATCAGAGTCCCTACTCCCCTGAATTTCATCTAAATTCTCATAGTTCCACAGTCTTTACGCTTTATGAATCTGGGCAGGCATGTTTGGAAAGAGCAGGTATTACCAGTGAGCTTTCCATTTCTCCGTCTTAACAGAGATGTTCATTATTCTCTCGGTTCTTGGCAGTAGCATGGTAGAAAGAGAAATTGATTATCACTTTTAATGGCATGGAGTTTCATGTTTGGTTATAAGTTTACAGAAGTTTCCTCCTGTTCATTTAGTGAGGGGTTTTTGCTTCTGCGAAATTGAGCACTGAAATGATTGTTGATTTTTCTCTAAGGAACTTCCTTTAACTGTGTGTCACAAACAGGTAATCAAGGGATTAAACCCTTTACCTGTGTAAAGCTTATCCTATTAAAATAGAGTTTCCATTTAGGAATTAGGAAATGGACCAAATATATGACTCTGCTTTTTCTCAACAGCTTCGTTGAGATATAATTCTTATACTGTATGATTCATCCATTCAAAGTAGACAATTTAGAGGCTTTTGGTAGATTCACAGAATTGTGCGTCCATCAGCAGAGCCAATTGTAAAACATTTTCATCATCCCCCAGAAAACCCCTTCTCTTAGCCATCAGGTCTGCCCCTCATTCCTCCAGGTTTGTAATGACCTATTTTAGAAGCTGCTGGTCTTTCTATTAGTGGCTGCCGTCCAGGTGTAAAAGTTACAGTGGATTACTCCTGGGGAAGAAGGGTCAGTGCTGAGAATATTCTGAATCTGGGCTGTGGTATCCAAGGCAGGCGGGGAGAGAGCTGTTCTTGGCGGTCCCCCACCCCCCGCCACTTACATTTCTTTGTAAGATTCCACTGTGCTCAGGCTTGGGGGACTGATCTCAACCATAACTTTACCAGAAAGCCCATTCTCAGAGCTAGCTGAAGAAACCATGTTTCCCAAGAAAAGCACCTCACAGATCCAGTTGTCCTGAGTATTGGTATTATATATTATTACAAAGTATATGAAGCAGTGAAATATTTTTATAAAGTATTATACCCCTGATGTCAAATTCCCTTAAATTGCCTTACTTGGAAAATGACCAGCACAAGTCCCATCAGCAATAACTGACGAAATAGTCACGGAATCCATGTGGCTTAGACAAGGACAGCAGACTGAAATCACAGGTGTAATAAGGGATAATTTAGTATATGTAAAGCCTCAGTGCACTTGAAAGCAAAGTAGAAAATGTATTACAACAGAAGTTAGAGCAGCTGTGCTAGTTTCTATCTGGGTTTATGATGACAAATATCACTATTTTCTTATTATTTATGTATGTGTGTATTTATTTATTTATTGGCTGTGTTGGGTCTTCATTGCTGTGCGCGCAGGCTTTCTCTAGTTGCAGCGAGAGGGGGCTATTCTTCGTTGTGGTGCGCAGGCTTCTCATTGCGGTGGCTTCTCTTGCTGCAGAGCTCGGGCTCTAGGCAGGCAGGCTTCTGTAGTTGTGGCACATGGCCTCAATAGTTGTGGCTTGTGGGCCCTAGAGCGCAGGCTCAGTAGTTTTGGTGCACGGGCTTAGTTACTCTGCGGCATGTGGGATCTTCCTGACTCAGGGCTCAAACCCGTGTCCCCTGCATTGGCAGGCGGATTCTTAACCACTGCGCACCAGGGAAGCCCTAGTATCACTATTTTCTGAACCATGTGTTAGTTATATACATGTGACACAGCATACCATCAACTGAACTGTGGCTTTTGAATCTAATTTTTTAAAAACTCTTATTCCTTATTTTTAGGAAACAGATACTTAAGAATTTAGAGGTAAAAGGAGCATAGGCTGCAACTGACTCTTAAATGATTCACAAAAATTAATATATAAATATGTGCATTTGTATGCATGTGTAAGTACACAAAATATACATATGGAGAGAGAAAAAGGGGGTAAAAAATCAGTCAAATGTAGTAACAAATGTTAACATACGAAAGATATCTTTTAATTTTTCTCTGAGTCTGAAATTATATAAAAAGTGTAAAGGAAGGAAAACTTTTGGGAGATTATAAATAAAAATAAACTATATTCAGGACTGGCAGTCAGAAGATAGCAGTGATAGAACAGCCCATGGTCTCTATACATGAGACATGGAGTGACAGCATGTTTCCACAGTGGGGGCAACTTCCATCATTTTTTAGTATTAGCTTTTTTCCGAGTGCTTTATAATAAACTCGACCAAAATTCACTGGTGGGGCTTATAAGGACTACAAGTGCCCATGTGAAGATTTTCTGTTTCCAGGAAAGGAATGAAAAAAGTACACACACACATCAGCAATTCAAATAAAGCATCCTTCTCTTTTATACAACCAACATGTTTTCCCACAGAACAGATACACTAGAGTAATTATGGTACATGTGTGTTTTACTAATTTTACTTTTTTTTTTTTTTTTGGCACTTAGTAACTATTTAATGAACAAATGATAGTTCAAGAGTACATAAATTTTTGCCCCATTTGAATGAATCTGGGTTTTAAAATCATTTTTTTAACATGAAATAAAATCTGGTATCCACATTCTAAAGAGTTTATTGCATTATAAAAGGTAGTTAGAAGGCATTAGGAATGTTTATAGGAACTGCTATTAACCAATTTACTGTACACTCTCATAGCTGATTTTTTTTTATTTTTTTTATTTTTTTG
The DNA here is from genome assembly GCF_030028045.1 of Hippopotamus amphibius kiboko. Taxonomy (NCBI): domain Eukaryota; kingdom Metazoa; phylum Chordata; class Mammalia; order Artiodactyla; family Hippopotamidae; genus Hippopotamus; species Hippopotamus amphibius. Next base: position 133,813,287 of record NC_080189.1, on the reverse strand, counting down.
GGGGTACACCAGGTTCAATCATCTGTTTTTATACACATATCCCGTATTCCCTCCCTTCCTTGACTCCCCCCGCCTCGAGTCGCCCCCACCCTCCCTGCTCCAGTCCTCTAACTAATTTTACTTTTAAATGGTAGGTTTGGAGAAAGGAAACCAAACTCCAGATGTCTCTCTGTTCCTTCTTTTTGTCTTCCACATCATTTCTTATCTCTCTTGTCTCATGTCTGTAGGAGTGAGGCAGGTCTTGGTCCTTAAGAATTTATTTGTTAGAAAGAATAGACTGACAGGTAACTTATTTGCTGGAGGGATTTTTTATTCTCTTAAAAGATTCACTGTAGATTTCCATTGAGTTAATAAGCTCATGGACCCATTTAAAATATAGTTCGAAAAATAAAAATAAAAAATATAGTTTGACTTATGACCTCATTTCTTTCTTCAGTAAATGGTCAGAGAGGACTCTAAGGTTATAAGCCTTGAAATGGTTTTGAATTTGAATCTAGGCTTGACTGAAAAGAAGGTAGTGCTGTGCTAGCGGCATCTCTGATCGCCATAACCCAGGGTGTGGGTGGACGTCTAGTGAGCAGGCTTCTATTTGATATCTTTGTCCTTCTCTGTCCTGGGATCAGTGCAGAACGGCACCATCCTGAAGGGGGCTTTGGAGACATCTGGGAGCATTTTTGTGGCGTAGCACCTGGGGTTGATTTGGCTTTTTGTAGGGAAGCCGGGGACCTTTATCATCCTACAGAAGAGGGCTCCTACCAAGAAGTTTCCCACTCGGGAGGCCAATAGCGCCCCCCTGGTGACCTGTGCTCTCTCCCCGAGTCTGTAGCCCTGACGGGGTGCACCTGTGTGCCGGCTCAGCGCTGTCCTTTCTAAGACGTCATCTACCCAGCAGTGAATGGCCATCAGGTGACAGTGTTCCCTGGTGGGTTGCCCAGCCTGTCTTGCCCAGAAAGGGACAGAAGGATATTGTGGCTCACCTGCCCTGTCCCTCTCTTTCCTCTCCCTGTCCGAGACTTCTTGGGCTTTGGTTTCCATATTCTGACATGCACCTGCCCTTTTCTCAAATTGTCTTAGTCCTTATAGAATATCGAAGCAGGGCAGTAAAGACGGTAGGAAAAGGATGCTTTTGTTGTAGGTGGGACGTTCACATCATCTCCCCATTAGTTGACCTTTCCTTCCGGATTATGGGAAGTAAGGAATGTCAGGAGGGAACATGTTGCTTAGTTTTTTCACTGTACTGCTGGATTTTCTTTCAATGTTTTTAGTTACATAACTTCTATAGAAAAGTTTAACATTTTAATGAGGTAAAAATGATTTTCAGTTGCAAATTAGGACCAAAAAAGTCTAAATTTTTCCCACTGGACATCCTATGCCGCCCTGTGTGCGTTACATTCATCTTTTTCATGCTTGCTCTGGCTTGGTCCATTAGGATGGTTTATAAATAGCAGAAATGTGCTGGTCACCCTTTTGGAGGCTGGAAGTCCAAGATCAGGGCGACAGCATGGTTGGGTTCTGGTGAGGACCCTCTTGCTGGTTGCAAACTGCCAACTTCTCATGGCATCCTCACGTGGTAAGCGGGGCTTGGGAGCTCTGTGGGGGCCTCTTTCTAAGGGCACCAGTCCCGCTGATAAGGGCAGGGCCTCATCACCTCCCTAAGGCCCCACCTCCTAATACCTTCACTTTGGGGTTTAGGATTTCAACATATGAATTTGGGGGGAGGGGATATACATTCAGACCCTAATCTACCTGATTGAAATAATTTGGGAGGGAAAGGCAGCATGTCATTGTGCTACTCAGACCCTATTCACATACTCCATTTCTCAGGTATAGGTTTGGGGTATGGATTTAAGACAAACCTTTCAGAGCCCTTGGAATTTGGTTTCAACCACTTCTGGAGCCGTTTTATGAAAAATACAGCTCCGTTCTCCACTTTGGGGTTTAAATAATTCACTGATACTCATCCTTGAAAATATTTTCAAAATGTGTGCTACCAGCCATGAAAGTTTTATCACCATCATCTCACTGGAGCTCATTTGTTACCTGGAAAGCTATCATGAGCCACGCTTCCTCCAAAGGAACGGGAACCATTGTCACCGGACCCTTGTCTTCCACACGGGAACACGATTGACAGGGCAAAGCCCGGCACCTCTGCCTCCAGCTGCTCTGGTGCCTGGGACGGCCACTGGAGAGACAGACTTGTGATGACAGCTCTCTTTTTAAAAAAAGCCAATCCAACGAACTGTCTAGGTGGCTGTCATTTAAAAATAAATTAATAAATAGAAACATGGCTGGTATCTCTGAACACAAAGGACAATATAAAAGTCACGTGTGTGTGCACACTTGTATGGTTTTGATTCCTTATTAAAAATAACCACTTGGGGAATTCCCTGGCGGTCCAGTGGTTAGGACGCAGCGCTTTCACTGCCGTGGCCCAGGTTCAATCCCTGGTCGGGGAACTAAGATCCCGCAAGCTGCGCGGCACAGCCAAAAATAAAATAAAAATAACCACTGAAAAAAATCAAATGGAAATTGAAGCAGTTGAAAATTCAATTCCATGCATTCATACCCGACCCTTTGAGCTTCTGCGTTGACTCAGCCTTGCAAATGTTTCATGGGTCCCGGGGCTGCCACAGCTTTCTGTTCCTGGGACCTCAGTAGGAACATCTCAGAGGAGTCCTTGTGAATTCACGTGATGGAGGAGGAGGCAGGAAGAGAGACCTCTACCGAATTTGGCCATTTCTCCAAAGAAACCATTGTGCAGCCTCTCGACACAATATCCTTGTGGTCAGTGTCACATGAGACCCTCCCAACATCAGCAAAACGTTTGATCATCCAGTGTTGCCAGGAGACTGGGGGTCATTACCTTTTCAATCATCCACCTAAATCACAGCAAGGAAACATATTTTCTTCCAGTGAAAGCCTGTAAGGGGAGGCATAGGAACTGGGTTAATCTGAACTATAGTTGATCAAGGTGTGCTGCGTCACGCCAGTCAGGTAGTTACAGATCTTTACAGGTTCAGTGATGGGTGACATGTGAGTGGTGTGAGCTCGTGATTGGTGGAGCTTGTTGATACCACATGGGGGTTTACAGTAGTTTAGTCTCTACTTTTGCAAATGTTTGCAGTTTTGCATGATGGGCAGCTTCAAATACTTTGTTAAACCTAATAAAACTAAAAAACAGATACTGAGATTTCTGCTGGCTAGAGAGAGATCTTAAGGGTTAGGCCTCCTCTGATGTGCATGTGTGCTGGGCGGGGGAGGGGACAGGTACACTTAACACATTTGGCATCTGCCTACCCTGTTATAAGACAGTCTGCAGGAACTGTGTCTATTTTGTGTGTCACTGTTGCATGAATGAATAAATAGATGTTGCATGAATGAATGACAACTGAACACCGGACTGTCTTTTTCTTCTTTTTTGTCTTATTTTAGTTGCAGAATTAAGAAAAATCTTTGAACCAAAGAGGAAAGAATTTTTAGACATGAAAAGGTAAGCTGTTCATCGTACACAGTTAGGAAGCAGAACAGTTTGCGAAGCAGCATTCAGGGTTCCCTGAGCACCGGTGTCCATTGCTCACCACGCCTTTGTTGGTATCTTGCACAGAAAAGAAAGAATTGCCAGGCGCTTGGAAGGCATCGAAACCGACACGCAGCCCATCCTCTTGCAGAGCTGCACGGGCTTAGTGACTCATCGTTTGCTGGAGGAGGACACGCCCAGATACATGCGGGCCACGGACCCGGCCAGCCCACGCATCGGTGAGCTTGTGGCCTGGTGGCCCATCATCAGCCTTTTCTATCCAGCACTCCTGGAAGATGAGATATTCCAAAAAAGTGAATTGTGTAGATGCAATGCTTATTAAATATAAGTGTTTGTTAAAACCAGCACCAACACCTATGTCAGCTCTGCCACACCTCCCAGATGTAGTCCTCTAGTGTCACAGCGTAAGTAATGACCCCACTGTTGGGTAATTGGTGACCAGCCATTTCTCCCTCACCCCCCACCCCCCCAAGCCCAGGGACCATCCAAGGGCAGGAACTGTCTCTCTCTCTCTCCGTCCACTCAGGGCCCCAGCTGCCAGAGATCCTCAGGTCTGTTTGGGAACGGGCTGAACGAGACAGGCGTCTCTTACAATAGGTTTAAGAGGAATGCCCAGATGACCAGCACAGAGCAGGGCTGCTCTCAGCCATGGGCATGAATAGCAAAGCTGGACCTCGAATGATTAGGGCTCTTACTCTGTGTTTTTATGCAACAAACATCCTATTTAAATTGTTTTAATAGGTGTAACTTTAAATGCATCGAGTATTTATTTATTTTGTATGAAACAGCATGTCAAACATGACTTAGGTTTTCCTTGGTGACTCAGACGTTGGTATGAGCATCAGATAGCCCACATGACCTTGGGAGAGGATGATGCACTCAGGCTGCTCTTCCTGCCCACATCTCTGGCTCTGTGGCTCTGTGTGCTGCTCTTTACAGCCAGTGTCTTCTAGTTCCTTCCTCATAGAGAGCTGCTGGTCTCCCTTCATGATGTGATTAAGTTTGCTTGTCTCTACAATTTCTGGTTTTCTATGGCCAGAAAACTAGAGAGCTAAGATTTTTTTTAGTTACATACATGAAGAATCAAAAACAGAGTACCAAAATATATGGCCAGAAATAAACCCTAGTGTATGTAAAATGTTAAACCATATATTGTATGATCATTTAAACACCACATTAGTAAGACAAGGAAGAAGTATTTACTAAACTGGTATTGGGAAAAATGGGATGGCAGTGGGGAGGGACTGTGTCCCCTCCTCACTTCCTACTCAGCACAAAAATAAGGTCCAATTAACCCCATGATTAATTTTAAGAGAATAATTAAAAACATGGAAACAAAGGTGACTAGTTCCAGTTGAATGGAAAAGGACTTTCAAAACACAGAAACACCTGTAGAAATCACCAATGACCAGGTCAGTTGACTTGACTGCATAATAAGTAACATCTGTGCTTCAAAGAAAATCTTAGACTTCACAAAAAATTAAGGAAGCTTGAAAACACCCATGAAGAAGATAAAGAGCTCATATTCCTATAAAATTTTACACAAGCCAATAAAAATGACACTATGAATCAAAAGAATATAGAGCAAGAAGCTTGATCAGATACTCCAGGAAGAAAAAGGTAATGATACAAATGGCTACTAAATAATTAGAAAATGCATACATCCTCTTTCTAGTAATTGAAGGCAATTTTTAATTTAATTAAAATTTTGGAGAAACAAAAATTTTTAGAAATATGGAACTATTTATATAAATCCAAAATAGAGAGAGAAGATGAAGTACAACAGATACAGATAGATAGTAAATTATTATGTGCTTATTTAATAGTCTCATGTATAGTTTTATATATTACAAATATGCTTTCTTTTTTATTTTTATCCTTTATTGAAGTATAGTTGATTTACAATGTGTTAATTTCTTCTGTACAGCAAAATGATTCAGTTATACATATGTATACATTCCTTTTCATATTCTCAAAGGCAATTTTTTAAATTAACACTCAGTGTTAGTGAGAGAGCATGAATTACAGATTCCAGTGTAAATCCATGCATACTTTACAGGAATTAATTTGACAGTCTAGCAAGTGTCTTAAAATGATGTACCTACCCATAAAGTAATTCTACTTTTATGTCACTCTCTTTTGTAATAGTAGCCAGAAAATAAGATAGATTAAAAGTTAGAGTCAACTTAAGTGCCCAGAAATATGAGAATGGTTACATTGACTCTGGAATGCCTATTGTGTAGAATATTATGAAGCCTTAAAACAAAAATGATGTCTTCACAATAAGGTTTCCAAACATAGGAAAATGTTTTATGTAGGACATTAAGGTTATATAAAATGAGTTATTTTATATAGAAAAAAAAAAGAAATCACTTATATAAAAGATTACAAGGAGTATATAGAAAAGTATAGCAAATTATCCATTTATTTATCACTGATTATTATATATTAGCGATCATTGGTGATTTGGAGGTTAGCCTTCTTGTGTTCTCATTGTAAACCTTTTCTACATCAAGCATGCATAGTATAATTGGAAAAAGCCACTTCTGTTTAAAAAAAAAACAAAAAACACAACCACCACCTGGCAGATATTGACATGAGCTACTACTCTTATGGTAACTATCAGATCCTGTGAAACCACAATCGGTCACTCGTCAAATTACAGCAGTTTGAATATCTGTTATCTTTTCCAGAGGACTCTGAACTCGTCCTCTGGCCTCACCCATGAAATATTAAACTCAAAAGCAGAAAATAAATAAATGAGGGAAAATAGGCCTGAACAAGAGTGAGGGCTGTCGGGACTGCAGTTTAGCCGAGGCCATGCTTGACGCACCTTGGCAGCCCATAGAACACCACAGCCTTTATGTATTTCACTGCAGACCTCAAACTTCTTCAGCATCTCAGGTAAACTACATATTAGGTGAGAAATTGGTCCTTCATGGCCTGGGTGCTCGGAGCGTATTGTGTACAGAACAGAGCAGAATAACCACATTTTATTATTTTCTTGAAATCTGCATGTATGGTCTTCTTGTAGGCCGATCCAATGAAGAGGAAGAGACTTCCGATTCTTCCTTAGAAAAGCAGACTCGATCCAAACACTGCACAGAATCCTCGGGCATCCAAGGTGACTCCCCCTACGGCTCCAGCATCATGGACACCCAGAGCCTTGAGTCCAAAGCTGAAAGGATCGCCAGGTACAAAGCAGAGAGGAGGCGGCAGCTGGCAGAAAAGTATGGGCTCACCCTGGACCCAGAAGCAGACTCCGAATCTCCATCTCGATACACCAAGTCCAGGAAGGACCCCGAGGCTGCTGAAAAGAGGGGAGGAAAAAGTGACCGGTCGGCTGAGTCCAGCAGAGATTCGGGCTCTTCCTACTCCAGGACCGAGATCTCGGGGCACAGGACATGCGTGGCTGAGTCCAAGGACTATGCCCCCCACCGGAGCGATGAAGTTTCCGACACAGAGGTTCTGCTCAACGTAGAAAACCAAAGACGAGGTCAAGAGCCCAGTGCCACCGGGCCGGCCCGAGACCTGCCCCCCGCGGGGGATAGCTCCTCATCCTTCCCATTCTCCGGGCGAGACGGCACCCTCGTTGAAGTGCCAAGGTCCCCAAAGCCAATGCACAGCCTGACCGGCCCGTCACCTGGGCAGCCGGCCTCTCCAAGCCACTCCACAGGTGACCTGCCACTCCCCACTGAGGCTCGAGCCAGGTAAGTGCTGACCGTGGATCCCCGCATCCCCTCTGCCACTGCGGTGTCTGGGATCTGGGGGTCCTCAGCCTCCTGCGGAGGTCTGGGCTCACCGCAGAAATAATGTGCTGTATGATTTTTTAATTTCCACAATCGCAATGCAGGTTCTACCGAAGCAGGAAGCTTCCCAGTCTTAGTTATTTATTTATTTAATTCTTGGTATATTCTTTTTTAAAAGAATAAACTGAACAGGTGTCATGGGGACACACTTTCAGGACCTTTCTTCTGACCGTGTGTCTCTCCTGCCTTTAACAATTGTCCTTTTCTTTTTCTGTGATCATACCCAAGACTCTGGGGGCGATTGTTTTCGTTGCTGTCATTTAAAATCACAAAGCAGGAGGACATGACGAACCAGTTCCCACTGGGTCTCAGTTTAGCGTATGAAGTGTGACTGTGATATACACTGACTATAACTGTAACATGTTATATAAGTATATTGACCCGCTAAGAAAACGGCTGCGTGTAAGAGCACCTCATTGAAAAGATCAGCCAGTAGAAAAAAATCACTGTGTCATAAGGTCAACCTCTGGAAAATCAGAAAAGGGATAAAATCAGAAAGTCAGATGCCAGAAGAGGATATATGTTTCTTTCTCAATTTAAATATATAAATCTAAATTTAAGTTAAATAATAAGCATGATGACCAATTAAAATGCAATTTACTTAAACACCCTACATAACGATTTGGGGTAATAGTCTAGGCAGACTCCTAAATGTATTTTTCAATTCAAACAAGCATTAGCTTTGCAGGTCAGTTGAGGAGGGATGAGAACCTGAGATCAAGGGGATTTATTCTGGAAAAAAAAGCATGTTGGAAAATACACCTGTTTATTCCACATTGGGACAGAGCAGTAAATACAGTCGTCTTCCTGTGGCCATTATACGTCTAAAGTAGATTATTTTAGTTATTGAAGTGTATCGACACCAAGACCTGTCACCTCTTGCTTGGTCACCTACACTAGAATATTTAGAGATATTAGCTTCTAAGAGAATTCAAGTGTGTGCATCCTTATTGTATTTCGAGGACCTTTCTTCAGCCTTTGGACTTAACTGCTCGAAATTTAGGGACCTGTTGTCTCGTATTTTGAAACATAAGTCTGTTGTTTGGGAAATTTGCATTTCGTAGGAGAAACAGTGTTCTTGAGTTAGTTACACTCTGGCAAAGCAAACTCTTCATGGGATGTGTGAGCAGGACAAAGAAACCCAACATTGCAATTTAGGAAAGAAATTCAAGATTTACAGTTACATCAGTTAAAAAATAACGAGGAATTTAATTTCTGATTGCCAGATCATGAGAACTGTTCCTTAACATGGCGTCTAGGTTAACCATCTAGATCACATACAATAGATTCTCAATGAGATTTTGAAGCAGTTGTAATAATAATTAAAACCATGTTGAGTATTCCAGGTAAAATAGGAGAGGATGCATAAGAGTTTTGTGTGAGTTACAATCTCAGTATTCAAAAATATATACCACTTAACACCTCAAGAGCTCATTTCCTTCTAGGTTATTTGCAGAGGCAAATTACTTGGAAGTTTTCGTAAGCCTAGCCTTAGCCTGAAAGTGCCTTACTTTCATGGAAGAAAGGCTTAAAAGAATTGAGAAATTGTAGGACTTCCTTGGTGGTGCAGTGGTTAAGAATCCAATCCGCCTGCCAATGCAGAGGACGTGGGTTCGAGCCCTGCTCTGGGAAGATTCCACATGCCAAAGGGATTGGGGGGCCTATGATTTATTATCCAACATTTTAAAAATCTGACCTCTATTAGAAATCCTGAATTCAAAGCTCTTGTTGAATTTGCTGCTTGGCGTATCTCTTAATTTTAAAAGCAATAAGATACACCATCTCGGCTACTTCTGTGAGTGGAGAGCCTCACTCACTACTCCGAACCCCATACCTGCCATTCTCCTGAGTATCTATACTTCCCTACGTGGTTGGAAAGAAGAGAATCACACGTCGTTTCCTAGTGGTGACCTGCTCTAGAAAACCCTGGCTTTTTTTTTTTTAATTACTCTTCTAGGATCCCTACCACTCCTTCTCCCGCTTAGCAAACTGTATCATTTGTGGCCACATAATGGTGATAGGGGTTTCATGCAGAGCTGATGCTGACATTTGACCGGGCGGGGGGGGGGGCGGGGCGGGGCGGGCAGCCGCCATTGGTGAATGATGGTTTGGGCAGGGCTTCCCTGGCACCAGAGAGCTGTGCATTGGCTGGGAAGATAGACCAGGGCATCCTCCAGAATGGTCTGTCTCTGCAGCACTGTGACAGCAGACTCCGGCCAACTAGGAAGGGATTACACAGCAGTCTTATCCTTTCTTTCTTTATTCCTTTCTTTCTTTCTTTAATTCAGAAAATTGTTTTGTTTTATTTTTAATTTTATTGAAGCTTAGTTGATTTACAAAGTTGTGTTAATTTCCACTGTACAGCAAAGTTATACATTCAGTTATACATATATTCAGTTATACATACACATATATTCAGTTATACATATACATATATTCAGTTATACATATATATATTCTTTTTCATATTCTTTTCATTGTGGTTTATCACAGGATATTGAGTATAGTTCCCTGTGCTTTACAGTAGGACCTTGTGATTTATCCACCCTACATATAATAGTTCAGATCTGCTAATCCCAAACCCCCAATCCTTCCCTCCTCCACCTCTCCTCCCCCTTGGCAACTACAAGTCTGTTCTCTATGTCTGTGAGTCTGTTTCTGTTTTGTAGATATGTTCATTTGTGTCATATTCTAGCTTCCACATATAAGTAATATCATGTGATATTTGTCTTTCTCTTTCTGACTTACTTCACTTAATATGATAATTTCTAGGACCATCCATGTTGCTGCAAATGTCATTATTTCATTCTTTTTCGGGGTTAAGTAATATTCCAGTGTGTGTGCACGCATGTGCATATATACACCACATCTTTATCCATTCATCTATTGATAAATACTTAGATTGTTTCCATGTCTTGACTATTGTAAATAGTGCTGCTGTGAACATAGGGGTACATGTATCTTTTTGAATTGGAACTTTTATCCTCTATTTCTGATTGTTTGCGCATCTCCCAGTGAGAGGTTTGCATCTAAAAACCATCTCCAGGGCCTCAAGCTCATTGTTTTAGTTAATTAGAGCGATGCTGAGGGAGGCAACTGCCTTTTGACCATCGAGTTCCTGGGTCAGCTCCTGCCTCTACCACAGCAGGATTCCTAGCGCAGACTCTGCGTTGGGGCAGATTGTCATGGGAACAGAGATCTCTGAGGATCTAGTCTCTAAAGAGACTGCTGGGTACTTCACACGTCTGTTTTTGTATCGGCAACAAGATCACTTTCACCTTTCAGTCCCTGTATCCCCAGACATCACTCCTTGCCCTCTTCTTCTATCTTTGGGCTATTTTTATGGTTAAGTCATTGCCTTTTTTTTTTTTTCTTCATTTTATTCTCTTTTCACTGCCAAGTATCTATTTCTGTCCACTGAACGAAGTAAGACTGTGTCACCCCAAATACTAGCTGGGATGCCCTAAACATGCAAATGTCTTTCACATTTTAAAATGCAAAATTTTGCCTGTGGGCTTGTGCCTGTGTACCTTCACATGCCCCTGTGAATATACAAAGCAATCATTAGCAGTTTTTCCCAACAAGCAGCTTTCGGCGAATGAACTGTTCATTTTAATGAGATGCTGAAATTAATAGCCATTCTTCTTAAGCTGAATCATGTTTTATAATTAGGAGCTGTTATATAATTAGAGCTGGACACCCACAGGGTGAAACTAATTTTACTCCACTGGATTTGACTTCATTTTGGTGGCAGGAACTTTTTCGCCTGTTAACTCTTACGGGTTATGGGGAGTTAAAGCATGTTGTTATATTGTATACTTAGAAATACAAACCCAGAGCAACTCCTGTCTGTGACAACTTGGGGTGAGTTCTTATTTCCTGGTGATATAATTCTCTGCCAGGCAGTTGCCACATCATAAAAAAGTTCTGTTACACTCAAGGTCACCATCTCATCAGCAGTAACCCTATAGCCCTCTCCCAGGGAGGTAACCTCTGCCCTTTGGAGAGCTGGCTTACCCCAGGACCCCACAAAATAGATACTCTATGTTAAAGAACCTTAAACTTTTAGAACCGAAAGTAACCCAGGAGATTATTTAGTTTAAAAATCTATACTATGCATGGAGAAAAAGCCCTAAAGATTAAGGAACTTAAGTAGCTGGATTAAGACCGTATAGCTGAGTCCGTGATCTGGTCATTCAAGGTCTCTGAATCCATCGGAGTTCTTTCCATGACACGCTGCTCTTGTTGTTAATGTTAGTTCTATTTTCCATCATAGTGGAAAAGAGTTTGCTGTTTTTGCCCTTTGAAGGTTAGAAACTTTAGGAAAGAAGATCAGGGATGTTGTAGAAAGCATTTGTGTGGATTTACATAAGGTATTTAAAAGCCTCATCCCCATAAACAAAATGAAAACTTGTATTCTGGGGGGACTCAAACTCAGTAGACATCTGTCCATCCACCCAGATCTCAGAGGTCTTGATTTATGGGTTAATTTCAGCTCTGAAGTGTTTAGCTATTCGTTTAAGAAAACTGTCTTGTGCCAGGCACTGTGCTCCTGGGTGGGCATGTCTTTTTTTTTTTTTTTTTAAAGTGTGGGAGATAACTACACACAGTGGGGTAAATAAGGTTATAGAGCCCAAGGTTGGTTGCCATGGTAATACCAAGATGAGGTATTCATCCATCCCCCTTGGAGAAGTGGTCATAGTTGAACCAAGTCCTAAAGGATGTGGTGAGTTTGCTAGACGTGGAGGGGAGGCTGCTTCAGGTGACCTAGAAGGAGGGGGATGGGATGAAGTGGGAGAGCCATGTGGGGACCAACCATGCAGCATATTACGACAAGGCATTTGGCCTTCTCCTTGTGGACAGTTCAGTGCAAGTGTCTGAAGGATTTTAAAGCAAGGATGCTTAGTTATGTACTTGAGAAAGATTGCTCTGGAGGAATGTGGGGGATTGGTCTGAAGGAGAATGGATTCCAATCAGGGAGGTCACTAAAGAGGTAGCTGCAGTTACACAGGCATGAGATGATGAGGTCTGTGGTTCCAGGTTGGGCTTTGTCCTTAACTTGCTCCTCTTTGGCATTTCATTAGATGATCTGCAAAATACCGATGATAGGGTAGTCACATATCTGAAGGAGGGATTGTAAATAAATTTGATGATAGGAAAAAAGAGAGAGGGGGAGGAGGAGGGATAGAGAGGGAAGAGATCAGAGGGAGGGTGAGAGAGAGAGAAGAAAGAGAAAACAGGAGCATGGAGGCAAGAGGGCACATGTACCTGGAACAATGGTTGGAAACTAAGATGAAATTTAAGAAAGTCCTGTATTTAGAACGGAAAAAAAGAAAATCAGTGTACAAGTTCAGGATTGGGGAAACCTGATTTAATAGCAGTTCATGGGAAACAGACCTAGGAGTTTTAGTTGACAGTAAGTTCTTTTTTTTTTAATATAAATTTATTTATTTATTTTATTGGCTGTGTTGGGTCTTTTTTGCTGTGCGCGGGCTTTCTTTTTAGTTGCGGTGAGTGGCTGCTACTTGTTCATGGTGGTGCATGGGCTCCTCATTGCCGTGGCTTCTCTTGTTGCAGAGCATGGGCTCTACGTGCGTGGGCTTCAGTACTTGCAGCACATGGGCTCAATAGTTGTGGCTCACGGGCTCTAAAGCGCAGGCTCAATAGTTGTGGCGCACGAGCTTAGTTGCTCCGCGGCATGTGGGATCTTCCTGGAGCAAGGCTCGAAGCCGTGTCCCCTGCATTGGCAGGCGGATTCTCAACCACCGCGCCACCTAGGAAGCCCGACAGTAAACCGGACAGTACGTTCTTTATGTGACTGCCAAGATGGCTAGTCCAATCTTGGGGGACATTAATGAATGTAAACCGCCAATAGCACAGGTAGCGCTGGTCCACCTGTGCTCTGCAGTGGTCAGATTGCATCTGGGTATCTCATTCGACCAATGAGAGCACATTCAGAGAGTCCACCTTCCCATCTTCCCTGCTTTCTTGACCTCTCCATGTTTGTATAACCGTCTGTCTGTCTTAACAGAAACCAGAGTCATTTTGGGAGTCTATTACATAGTCTCTGCTGCTTAGATTCCCAACCCAGTCTGTTCTTCTCATGATCAGGTTGTCCTTTTCCCAGTGCGGTTTTTATAAAGCTGAAGCGTGACTTGGCATAGGGAGCCCTAACGTGATCAGTCTGGCTTCTGGTTAATGATGATTCTGCCAAAAGGGGGAAAGGAGAGAAAGAGCTCATGAACCAAATGAGGTGTCTCACAAATGCAGCTTCACCTGCACCTCGTGTCTCAGGAAGAGGGACATCTAACTTCATAACAGCCTACAGCCAAGCTGACACACCCAGAAAAGGATGTTTGCGGTTTTGTCAAGATTCCCAAACATGGCGCCATGAATCTGGTATGAAGCCAGTTCATGAGGTTGCTAAGGATGATCTCACTGATAGTGTCGCTTTAGTGGAAGTCTCACAGGAAGTGTAGATACCATGTCTCAGTCACTTTCCTATCTCCTTCCCAGCATCTAACACATACCAAGGGGCTCCTTCAGTCACTTCTAAATGAATGTTCTGCTATTTTCCGTGTCTTCATAAAGTGTCAAGAGACGATAGCAGTGCTGCTTGACATAGCCAATCTGCAAACCGTTTATCAGCCCACAACGTATAAGGGACTTGCAAGGAATGTAAGTCATGGGTCATTTCCTTCCTCAAGAAAGTCGTGCTGGGAAGAAAATGTCACTGAACTGCACAGCGGGCTTAGGGACGATTATTTACATTCTGGTCCAAGCCTTTTATCTAACTGTGGACCAGTGATCCCAATCAGCAGAACACGCTTGGAGTAGCCCTTGTTTATACTACCAGGCTCTTTCCACTTTGTCTGGGCTTGGAATCCTTGTATGGGGTCTTGAGTCCGAGTGCCCATAAATACTGGTCAGCTGTGAGTGGGTGTTGTGAAACATGAGCCAGAAAGCCGCTAGCTGCTTTGGGAGCGTTGAGAACTCAGTCTCCAGCCCCGAAAGGCTGATTCTATGCTGGTCTCAGGACCAAGGCAGTTGAGTCCCTGCTTTACTTTGCTCAGTTACTTCATTAGAAGCCAAGCAGGAGACTTGGAAAGCCAAGTAGATCTGGGAACAGGAAACTTGATCCCCTTGGAAGGCCACTCCAGCCCCTGCCTCAGACCCAGCCCTTCCCTCCAGCTATCCAGTCTGTCTGCACAAACCTGTAGCCCATTCTTGGCCAAGATTGCAGCGTTTAGACCTTCAGCAGTGAGATTAGCCCTGAGGGAACTTGGAAGAAATTGGTTCTCTCACATGTTTATCTTGCTTCTGCCCCAAGAAGACTTTATTTCTACCTTTTGCTTACTCAAGAAGGCTTCACTCTATAATCCAACAGTGAGATATTTTTTTAAATTTTATTGAAGTAGAGTTGATTTACAATGTTGCATTAATTTCTGCTGTATAGCACAGGGATTCACTTATACATATAGATACATTTTTTTTCATATTCTTTTCCATTAGGTTTATCACAGGGTATTGGATATAGTTCCCTGTGCTATACAGTAGGACCTTGTTTATCCATCCTATATATACTAGTTTGCATCTTCTCATCCCAAACTCCCAATCCATCCCTTCCCCATCCTCCCCCTTGGCAACCGCAAGTCTGTTCTCCATGTCCCAACAGTGATATATTTTTAAACTGAGGTATAATTTACATCAAAATGAACATAGGATTTTAAGGACACAGACTGGTGAATTTCAGGAAATGTATAACCACTACCCCATCAAGAGAGAAAAGGTCTCATCACCGCTGTGCCTCTGTACACCAACATTGAACACTGATTCTTGACTTTGTAAGGACCTCACTTAGCTCTCATAGGCTGGTAGTATCATATATTCAACTCATTGTTTCTGTGAAACTAATCCTTCCCACTGTTAACTTTTTCACCAAGCCTTCATTATTCAAAAATAGTTAAGCATAATGTTGAGACACATAAAAATAACAGCATCCATGCAAAATTTAAAAAATAAAGAGAAAAGACCCCATGGCTTCATTGCCACTCTCCAGATGTGACTTTTTTCCCATATTTTAAAACACTCACCTGCTATTATTATGTCTTCAAAACAGTGCCCTCCAGGCCCCGGAAATAAATTTTGTACTTTTATAAGATGATGTATCTTTTCATATGAGTCTGGGCCCCCCCTCAGCACCCCGCAGTGCTCTGTGGTTGAAAACTCGGTCCCAAACTTCCATTATGTTCCCTAGGGTGCCTGTGAATTAGCCAGATCCGTGCTGTACTTCAGTTCACTGTTTTGGGGAGCCAAGGCTTGCTTTTAATTAGAAGGAAGAGACTGAAACAGACAGAGAACATCCTGTGGTTGCCAAGGGGGCAGGGGGTGGAGGAGGGATGGATTGGAGTTTGGGGTTTGCAGATGCAAACTATGATATAGGATGAAAAAGAAGGTCCTACTGTAGAGCACAGGGAACTATATTCAATATCCTGTGACAAACCATAATGGAAAAGAAATTTTAAAAGAATGTTTGTGTATGTATAACTGACTTTGCTGTACAGGAGAAAGGAACACAACATTGTACATCAACTGTACTTCAAAGAATAAATAATTAAAAAATTTTTAAATCGTTTAAAAAAGGAAACGATTGGGGTTGCTATTTGATGTCAAGTGGTTAGGAAAATCTCTCTGATAACAGTGGAGCAGGGACCTACATAAAGAGGCAGTGACCCGTGCAGCTGTGGGGGTGCATGGTCCAGGAGAAACAGCCCCTGCAGAGCCCTGAGTGGGCACTATGTGTAGAGCGTTCAAGGCTGACCCCCAGTCACCAGTGAGGCAGGAGCATGGAGGGGGTGGAGGGATGGGGTGACATCCATGAGATGGGTAGGGTGGGCAGAGCAGGGGGACCTGTCACCCATTGAGAGGGCTTTGGGTTTTGCTCTAGATGATGTGTGCAGCCGTGTAAGGGTTTCCAAGAAAAGAACGACCAATCCACCTTCCATTTTAAGATGATTACTCTGGCTGCACACCTGGTAGGTGGTCAACCATGAAAACAGCTAGAATAATTAAGCGATCCTCTCAGTAATCTAGGTGAGAGGGGTGGTGGCTTGAACTCACACAAAAGCAGCAGAGGTAGTGAAAAGAGGTCATCTTTTGAAGAGAACCAGTAGGATCTGCTGATGGCTTGGATGTGACATAAGAGAGAAACAGAGGATCCAAAGGTGAGTCTCAGTTTTCTGGCCAGGGCAGCTGAGAGCAGGGCGTTGCCATCTGCTGAAATAGGGAAAACTCCAGTACAAGTTGAGTTTGGAGGGAAATTGAGAGTTCGTGTTTTGGACACATAAACTTTAAGATGTCTGTTAGGTACCCAAGTGGAAATGAATCCAAGAGCCTGAGTTCAAGGGTGGAGGGGAGCGGATGGAGAGACACCATTGACAGACAGTCAGCAGGGGAGTGAGAGCTGGTGAGATCGTTGAGGAGGAGGAAAGGAGACAGACCTGTGGGGCCCCCGAGCTCTAGAGGGGCAGGTGGGGAGGAGGGATGAACAGGGAAGGTGAGGAGTGAGGTAGGAGGCAGGTGAAGGGAGCAGCCACCTGCTGCTGCGCGTGAGTCAGAGAAGGGCCGAGAGGTAGCCACGTTCCGTGATACAGAGTAGACCAAGTGCCCAGGTCAGCCTTGTGGACAGTAGGGCTTTCATTACATTCAGGTCTCTCCCCACCCGCCCCACTGTTTTCCTGGATTTAATGGCAGAAAACCTCACCCTAGTAAGTGCCTTGGCCAACCTCAAGAGTCCTGAAAGCCTCCCTTGGAGAAATGCTCTTCTGAATCCCCCCTGCTTTGAATTTACTGAAGGCAAACCCAGGCCCTCCAGGTGCGGCTGGATCCATACCCCTTACAGCCACGTGAACGGCTTTCCGAGCGGGAGGGAGGTAGCTCACCAGGAACTCACAAACGTGCAGGGCTGCGTCATCTACGAGCGGGAGGGCAAAGGGGAGACCAGCATTGTGAAGGCATCTGTTTGTTTATTTCTTGTCATACACTTGTTTTCATCATATATGATATGTCGGTATTGGAGTATCCACCGTGATGGTCGAAGTTATTTGGCTTTTCGGCTAGTTCTGCATCTAATGGACAAATGGATCCTGGCAGGCCCCCTGGGTCTGGGTATGATTCTAATTTTACAGATGCTTAATTCTACATGTTCTTAAACGAGTCCCTGATAATTTTATTTGCTTTTGTCTTTGTCTTTCTTTTGTTTTTTTCCTTCTTCTGGTTTTATTGAGATGTAATTGACAAAGAGCGCTGTGTAAGTTTCAGGCGCAGGGCATCCTGATTTGACTTATACACATTGTGAAACAATTACTACACTAAGTTTAGTGAACACCCATCATCTCGTATAGATACAAAATCAAAGAAATAGAAAAATGTTTTCCTTGTGATGAGAACTCTTAGGCTTTCCTCTTAAGAAGTTTCATATATAAAATACAGCAGTGTTAATTATATTTACCATGCTGTACATTATATCCCAAGAACTTATAAGTGGCCTGGTAATTTTTTAGGATGATATGGACCAAGGTTTATTCTGATTAATGAAAGTTGTATTCAGAAAGTTGTATAGCATATGTCACTTTGCAAAGCACTTTATTGTACAAAAAGGATTTGAGCCTTAAAGTAACTCTGGGATGTAGGCATGTGAGTTATTAACTGATGATTTTCAAAACCGCGTATCCGTTGGG
Source organism: Hippopotamus amphibius kiboko (assembly GCF_030028045.1). Taxonomy (NCBI): domain Eukaryota; kingdom Metazoa; phylum Chordata; class Mammalia; order Artiodactyla; family Hippopotamidae; genus Hippopotamus; species Hippopotamus amphibius. Next base: position 133,795,201 of record NC_080189.1, on the reverse strand, counting down.
ACTTCCCTGGTGATCCAGTGTCCGGGGCTCCGTGTTCCCAGTGCAGGGGGACCGGGTTCGGTTCCTGGTCAGGGAACTAGATCCCACATGCTACAACAAAGATCCTGCATGCTACAACTAGGACCTGGCACAGCCAGATAAATAAATAAATTTTTTTTTTTAATCTTTAAAAAAAAAGCAAATATCCATCACTCTCTCTTCTTCCTCTATATCTTGAGCTTCATCGATTGCCCCCTTTCTGAGCTACAGAGGATTTGCCAAACTATTCCTATGTTTACATAAATGTTGAGAAATTAGACTGTTTATTGTTGGAAATAAAATGGCTTCCCATAATCTGAATTTTTTATTTACCACAGGCTAAATGGCTATAATACTGGAGACAGGGAAGTGAGGTAATGGCTTTGGGTATTGAAAGACTGGAGAACAGATGTCCACGCCGAATTGTGACAGATTTCAGTGGTGGCAACAAAATGCACACTAGTGATGATTGATAGGTTCTTGCCTGTGAGCTTGAACCAAAACCCAAATTAAAATGATTTTAGAAAATTAAGAGAATTTTAATTATTATTCTCTTCTTTGGGAAAATACTTTGATCTGAAATGTGTTTACAGCCTGGTATCGAAGGACTCTTACAAGTAGGTTGGTGAGGTTTTAAGCTGGTAAACATTTTAAGTAGCACGTAGAATTTCCGTGCTGCCTTTCTGCATTGTAAGAGGGTACAGGTCAGTGGTTTGAGTATTCCTCCTGTGATCACAGGGTTTTCCTTGCCTATGATTTTTTGGTAAGATATCTTCAGCCTGGCATTATTACTTTGTCACATTCAACCTTGCATTGTATTTGATTCTGCATTGAGAGTGAATGTGTAAATCCTATATTGTCTTGCCTAGCATGGTGTAAGTTTTTTAATGGCTGGCAGGACTCCTGATTCACCTTTGCTACTTCTCAGAGCCCAGCTCAGGGCTTTGCACATAGTTGGAACTCAATAAACATTTATCGAATGGACTTGCGTTACTCTTTGGTAACTGTTATGTCGGCTGCGTTATTCAGTGGTAAATATAAAAGGAAAATGTAGAGTAGCAACTAAAGATATGATCTTATTGAATTTTTTAATTTATTACCTTTGATATGCATTGTTTTACATGGACACTATCTTTATATTTGGCTATTTACCAGTGTACCGTAACAGAATTATAGATGATAAATTAATTTATATTTTTAATCCAACTTCTTACAAGAGTAATTGTCTGGTATTTGTGGGCAGAATGTGACTTCTGATACTTTGAAATGACCCGAGAAATACTGTGCTTGGTGGCTTCAGATATACTTATTCTATCTCTTGATTTCAGTAGTGAACCAAACATCCTGGAAATTCCATGAACTGAAGAGAAACCCCGTGGGAAACGTGCTTAGACATTTTCAAAAGCCAGGATTATTCTTTACTTAAGAAAAATTCAGCCTTGAGGGTTTTAAATTATAATTATTAAGTCTGTGTGTGTCGACATTTTCATAGACGTTACCTGAAGTTTTGTTTTTTGTACATAATAGTACCGGGAAACCCAAACATGAGTGGTTTCTCCAGAAAGATTCCGAAGGGGACACACCTTCACTTATCAACTGGCCTTCCAGGTATCTCCCAAGCTCTGGCCTGTGCTCAGTGACTGCGTCTCTGGTCCAGCTGCCTTATGTCCCGCACGTCACCGAAACTAACTCTCCTTGGCCCTCCTTTTGGTGGCAGGGCTTTTTGAAAGTCACGTGTTCAAAAGGGGCTGCTGGAAATGACTTTCTAATCATTTGCTTTTCTCTTGCTACTGCCCTAATCCCTGCTAATATCAATAGTATTTCCCTCTGCTTCTCTTTTGAAAAATCTTTTGCCTACACCTCTGGCTTTTCTCCTTTGTCGCCACTCACAGGCTGCCAGGAGGAGGCGGTGGTGAGAACATAACCAGCATCTCTGGGCTGCCCCCGCTGCATCAGGCTAATCAGCCAGCATCCCATCTGGTCGACAGGCCCCCCACCCCCACCCCGGCCCTGCCCTTCCAGCCTCCTTCTTTCCCTGTTGCCTGTCTCTCAACCAGTTGTTCATTTCCACAACTACATTTAGGGCATGTGGTTTTCAAAGCAGACAAAACCCCCTCTCGGTTCCTTTTTAAGGTTGGGGGCAGGGAGAGGCAGAAGGAGCAAGAATGAGTAAGTCACTGGCAGGACAAAGCACCCATATATTGAGTTTCTAACAGTCACTTTGTTCTTGGCCGAGGACAACATTCAGATTGTCTCTGATGAGAAGGACACATTCCGCAGGAGAACTTGAACCGCATTTCAGCTGCCTTTTGATTAGCAAAGCTTGTAAATATGAAAACCTCCAACACTGGCTAGTCTCTGGGAAAAATAACAACTCAGAATGCTTTTTTTCTCCCTCTGAATTGTTCATAGTAACTGCCTTTTGTGTGTGTCTTTCATTTTTCTTTAATGAACTATAGGTTTATATCCTGCATCTTATGTTGAAAAACACGGAAGCATTTATATCAAATTTAGCAGGCTGTCTTTCTCATTTAAGAAAATCGTCCCTTCCAAAAAATGAGGATCAGAAACATTATTAAATAAACATTATTAAATAAAAAAATTATTTTTGATGACGAATCTTAAGTTAATAAAGGGTTTATATTCCCCAAGAAATCATTTTTCCCATTTCAAAAGCATTCTTTACTTTTTAAAGATTATCCCCAGTCAGTACTCCATTCATAAGCAGTTCGAATGGTTTCTTCTTCCTCACTACGTGGTATTTTAAAAAAGTAAAAATAAGAACTAGTTTGCACTATTGGATGTTTACTCTTTGCTAAGCACTAAGCCAGGTACTTTGCAGACATCACATTACATCTTGTTACTATTATTTCCATTTAAAAGGTAAAGCAGCTGGGGCAGGTAGGTTACCTGAGACCACACAGCTCCAACTGGCTGAGTCAGGCTTTGAAAAGAGGTCTCCTGGGACCCACAGTCCATGCTCTTAGCTACTTTGCTTGTACAGTAGCTTTTCAAATGGATTTCAGTTTTGCTCTCAGATATTTAAATAGCTCTGGAAACAACCAGAGCCCTCCCTTTTTAGATTAGTTTTTAACTGAGGGCCTAATGGCAATTCCAGAGGGGAGAACATGTCCAGTGCATTAATTCTTTCAACAAATATCTTTTTTTTTTTTTTCTAACATTCTTCTTAGTGCTTGAGTTGCTAGAAATAACAGTGTCTTCACTGGTCACGCGTTTTCTGAATGAATGTAGTCTGCATGGCATGAAAAAGCTTGTGACTGTTGAGTGCTTGAAAAGAGGTGATTGTTTGATATATCTTGAGCTCAATAAAAAATAATAATCATGAATGCTCTGACATTTACAGGAGACAATGAAATTACTTTTGGTCTATAGGCTTAAATGTGCCTGGAAACTGCCCCTGCCCCAGTCCATATACCAGGTCTGTCCACGTGAAAAGTGTACCAATTTATAGCCCAGCCTCAGTGTGCCCTTGTGCATGCCCATGGTGCCTATTAATGAATTTTCCTGTGGCTTCTGACTATTCCTTTAGTCAGAAGGCATCCATTCTCTCCCAGGGTAGCATCTGACCCCTCCTAGCTGTACAGGAGGAAGAGTGAGTTTGGCATTTGGAAAATCAGCTCAGACTCCTTCCTCTGGCAAGTGTAGTGGGTTTCTGACATTGACCCCCCAAGATGCTTTTCCACTTGCTGGGCATCTTCGATCTACACACACATGCTCTCTTCCCCTTACGCAGTTACTGCACTTGGCAACTTAAATCCTTTTTCTTTCTTAAAGAGTTAAAGTTAGAGAAAAATTGGTGAGAGAGGAGAGTGCTCGCAGCAGCCCTGAACTCGCCTCCGAGTCCTTAACTCAGAGGAGACACCAGCCAGCGCCAGGCCATTACCTGGCCTTTCAGTCAGAGAACTCAGCCTTCGACAGGGTCTCGGGCAAGGTGGCCAGCTCTGCACGACAGCCCATCCGAGGCTACGTCCAGCCGGCAGATCCCATTCACACCATCACGCTGGTGACCTCGGACACCCAAGAAAGCGCATCCGAGTGCAGCTGGGTGGGGTCAGCCACTGAGACGCTCACAAAGCCTCCCCCCTCGAAGGTTCTAGAAGATGAGAGAAGAGATACCCCAGTTCTCCATATCTGTGAATCGAAAGCGGAGGATGACGTGCTTTTCTCTGAAGCCCTGGAGAAAAGCAGGAAAACGCTTTTGGTTTCAGAGGATCGAGGGCCCGGAAGAAGCCAGGAAGCCCCCGCTGGCACCGGGGACGCGGCTAAGCCTGCTATTAGCACAATCACCCTGGAACCGCAGAAGGCACCAGAAAGCCTGGCCCGCCCGCCTGCAGCGCAGCAGCAGCCCACGGAGAGGATGGGCAGGAGCGAAATGGTTGTGTACGTTCAGAGCGAGTCTGTGTCCCGAGGTCACAAGAAGGAGGCGGCGCCCACGAGGAAGCGCAAGGTCCTCACCCGCTCGCTGTCTGACTACACGGGTCCCCCTCAGCTCCAGGCTCTGAAGGCCAAGGCCCCCGCTTCCAGGCGAGACCCGGAGCCGCAGACGTCCAAGGCCGAGTCAGAAGTGGGCCTGCTGGACACGAAGGTGTCTGTCGCCCAGCTCCGCAGTGCGTTCCTGGAGTCGGCCAGGGCCACCAGGAAACCCGAGCTGTAGGTGATGTCCACGTGTCCCTCCCAATGTGTCACTTGCACGTCCTTGGCAGAGTTATTCACCGCTCGACTTGTGTGGTGTCCTGCCTTGAGTCTTACTAGCTTAGCTCACAAGTGTGTGCAGGGCAGACCCTCAAGGACACGGCTCCACGACTAGCGTCCTGCTTCCGCCTACTAACGGGGGGCTCCAGAGTGTCGGGTCTCGGAACGTCCCACCCCTCGATGTGCATGGTAGTGGCATGCAGTGGGATTCGTTGGTGTCTGTGCCTTGACTCGCCGAGATGCGTAAACCTTTGCTTTCTTCCCCCCTCTCTGTCTCCCTGTCTCTCTTCTGTCTACCCTCTCCCCACATCTCTAAAAGCCATTCACGGGTTGAGGGGTCAAGCGAAGGCGTTGGCTTGCCTACCAGTGTGGAACGGGAGAGAGGGTCCCGGAAACCAAGACGCTATTTTTCTCCTGGTGAAAGTAGAAAGACTTCTGAGAGATTTAGAACTCAACCCATAACCTCAGCAGAACGAAAGGAATCGGATAGGTAGGCATGTGTCTGTCAAGTTCCCTGGTTTGGGAACTTAAAAGAAATTCTGTGGGGATTTCTACCCCAGGAGTGGTCCTGATGCTGTTTCAGTGGGATGTGATGACTCCATAATCCTTCCATCTTAGTAGCTACAAGGGATATTTATTTGGCTCGTATAAATGTATCCTTAAAGAAGGTTGACCATGATGACAATATCACCATGCAGTTTTCAGTTGCATTCGGAAGTGAGAAACATTATTCATTGAACATTTTTAAATGTTTATGCCCTTGATAAGTTAGAATCCAGATTGACTGTCTACCAGATTTTATGGTGAAAATAAGGGGTTTTTTATTTGATTTATAAATGTCTACCTGCGTGTTGTACGTGAGTTTTTAATCTTGTCATATGCTAATGCACAGAAATGAAAGGGTTTGTCTAAAAGATGACTATCAGTCATGTTTAATAAGTCGTACTTGGTCCTGGTTTGTCTCCACAAGGTGAAACACCTGGCTGGGCTGTGTGCACATGTACCCCACAGTGTCTGTGAGAGCTGTCCATGCGTAATCACAACTAGAATTGCCACCAGGAGGATATTCTTTAAGACACTTTAATTGCATTTTTATTTTCACTTTTAATTTGATCCTTGGATCTTCCACTCCCACCAGCTAATTGTTTGTTATTATTTTTTTTGCTAATGTCTTTCCTAGGTCAACTTCAAATTCAGAAATGCCAACTGCCGAGGGCAAGTATCTGTCTTTTCCTTCTTTATCACCTCACCCAGATTAGATTTAGATGATAAGATTTTTGCTTTTGGAAAGAATGAGATGATGGAACATGTTGCTTTCTTTTCGGCAGGTTTTCTCCCTGTGAATATAATAAAACCTAGTTGAGATTTTCACATGAACTTTGCCTTAGCTTTAAGAAAGAGAGCTGTGATTGAACCATATTAAAACAACTGACTTGAATCAAAGAAGCAGGTTTTTCTTGTTATTTTCTTGTTACTATTTAACAATAAAGAAGAGAGATTCCTTCCATAAAATCTCTTCTTAATTCCATAATATCTATTCTTAAATCAAATATTATAATAGGAAATTATCGGCCGGACAAGAGTTTTGTTTGGTTAATTGCAATGAGAATTAACACCTTTTCACTGAAGCAGAAGAATAGGTTCCCCCACCAAGGGGAAAATATTACCTATTGTCATTTTTAGTATATCTGTTCTTCTAGTTAGAGGGTTTCCAGGTCCGCCTTGGGAAACTTTTCAGAGACTTTGCCTACATTTTCTAATGATGTCCAGTTTTCATCTGTGTCTTTTTACAGATGAAGAAAAGGTCGATGAGCGAGCCAAGCTGAGTGTTGCTGCGAAGAGGCTGCTCTTCAGGGTAAGATGTGCTGAAGGGCTCTCAGAGAAGCCATCACCTCCTGCAGGTGGCCCCATGGCCAGCCTGCTGCCTGCACCAGCCCTGGGTCCACCTGTGCTTCTCTTCTGCAGTGTGGCTGGTGTGTGCACTGCTGGTGTGTGCACTGCTGGTGGCGATGCTGCCTCTCGGGGGGGCCCCTCCCGTAGGTCCTGCAGGAGAACAGAGTGGCGACATTCTGCCACCCCAGCTCCCTTTCCTCCAGTTTATCAGGATTCCACACTGTGTCCAATCTTAGGAAATGGAAAAGTCATTTGATGAGAAGAATGTTCCAAAGTGCCGCTCCAGGAACTTGGCTGTGGAGCAGAGGCTGCGGCGTCTGCAGGACCGATCCCACACCCAGCCTGTCACCACTGAGGAGGTGGTCATTGCAGCTACGTAAGTCCCCCCAGGGCCTGTGTGCTTTGGCTGTAAGGTCTTCATTTTAAAGAAAGATTTAAAGATGTTTAAAATGAGGCCATCAGAAGATGTAGCCACAGAGAAGTAGGTGTTTAGGGATTTTCCTTGCTCCAGTGTCTTTGAACTTTGTAAAGGGAGGTGTTACCTATTGTATCTCCTAGAAAATCGTGAAGAGGAATTTTGTTTATTTATTTATTTTTTGCCTGTGCATTTTTTTAAATCTCTTTACAGTGGAAAATTTAAAGTAGAAGAGTAGATGGGTTAACATCCCACGTCCTTCTCACCCAGTTCCAACAGCCAACAACCCCCAGCCCCTCTTGCTCTACCTGTATCCCACCCACGTCCCGTCTCCTGCTGCAGAATTTTCAAGCAAACCCCAGATATCATTTCAACCATAAATATTTTAGTCCATATCTCAAAAAGATGAGAGTTCTCCTGATTTGTTTTTAAATAACCACACATTTTTAAAAATTATTGGGAAGTTTGATAACTTTCCAAACTGTGGGAAGTAGGTTTTGAGCAGTGTGTTCCAATGTGTTCAGAATGAATTTCTTAAAGTAATTTATCCAGGGATTATTGCTTCCATTAAGTGAAAATTTTTACTCTTTTTTTTAAAATTATTTTTTAATTGCTTTCTCCTCAGACACAGACATGCACACACCCTTCCTGAAAAAATGGAGTTCATCTCGTTCAGGGCATCCACAGCCCACCTGTGAACCTGCTGTTAACTCAGCCACCTTAACTTCCTTCACTTCTCTGTGTATTTGTGGACAAGTATATCTCGTATTCATTGGGACAAATCAGTTTCTTTTCTTTAAGAAAATATTTGAGTAGCTATTGTAAAAATAAGAAGCAACTACCCCTGGGAGCAAAACAGTAAATATAAGCAAAAATCATCCCCTTGTCAGACTCACTGAATGTACTTTGATGTGCTTATAGGTTATATGAGGACCCTGACTCTTTTAAAAACTAGCTTAGAACAACATTGTGAAACACGGACATAATCTACTGCTTTGCTGGTGGTTAATATTAGCTCTTTTTTTTTTTTTTAAGTTTGTTTTTTTTCAAACTGAGACACTTATTCTAAATATTCTAAATCCTTTCCAAGCTCAAAAAACCTATTCTTATTGCACTGTCTTTGGGTCACCTTTGTCTCCCATTTCCTAAGTTTATAATTGCTTTTCAAGTTCTTTTGTGATTTTCCCAAGGAAATGAGCAAATGGTTTTGTTCCAATATTTTTTGATTTAATGTTTCTGAATTGAAAACTACGCTTTCCTTAATGCTTCTTTTCTTCTCTCTCCTTATGAATGTTCCATCTTTGGCAATTGCTTTTAAAGCGAACCTACCCCTGCTTCGTGCTCTGTGGCCACCCACCCTGTAATGACAAGACATCCTAGTCCCACTGTAGCTAAGAGCCCCGGGCAGCCTGCCAGGTACTGGACAGAAGTAGCTGCATGTTGCACTGAGAGCAGAGGTGCATCTTCAGAGCTTGAATGCCTGTCATTTGTTTGCCAAACAAGTCAGTGCAAGGAGTTGTTCCGGTGGAACGTGGCATTTTGCTGTGTCACACTGGGGACTTCACGTAGGCCTGCATATGCCAGAATCTCATCCACCTGCTTTCACTGTGTCCCGGAACTCGGACCCCACTAACCCACTTATCCATTTGTCTTGTTTCTGTTTTTCATCACCCTGGCCATCCCTAAAAAATTTCATTCTTCATCTAAAATACTAGCACTTAATAGAGATTAACAGAAAAATAGGACGTTAACCTGAATGTTGAAAGTCTGATAATACTTAGTTGTTTTAAACACTTCTAGACATAAATACATGTTTGAAAACAACCTTGTTTCTAATGGGTAGACAATGCTGTTATATTTGGGGATCGGGACAATAAGAATTTATAGTGTCTGAATTTAGATGTTTTCCTGTTATGCTTTAAATTGTAGTGTTTTAAAGCAGTGTCCTTAAGGCATGTCAATATCCGCTCTGTTTTACTGTTATGGGTCAGACGCAAAGGCTAAAGCTAAGATTCAAAGAAGTAAAATGACAGTGCAGAAGTAAAGCTGGCATCGTCCAGAAGCGGGGCTGTCTTTGGGGAAGCGGGTTGCCATCACTCCTAGTTCTTCACTGGACCTCAGGAACGATGCCAGGACTCAGGTCCCCTTACTCCCATCCTCACTGTGCCCTGGAAAACGGACACTGCTCTTGTGTCTGGGACACCTTGCAAAGCGCTGGTTAATCGGAGTCAAGGCAGAATATACTTTTCACTGGATTTGAGAATTGGATTTGCCAGTGGCAGGAGGTACATTGTCTTAGACCTTCCAAGATTCCCGTGACCAGGTAACTGGAAGCCTTCTCCTCTGCCTGGTGGAGGGGTTTAGCAGCACAGACATTTCTTTCACTTTTCAAGTTACCTGGAATTTCAGATTTAAGTACCTTTTTGAAAACAGAAACCTATGAGAGGAAATACTAGACTAAAAGAGGGAAAGAACTTTACGATTAAACTATTTGTGTTTAGTAAGTGAAAATCAAAACCCTGTGTTACAGATAATGTTAATAGAATGACTATTATTTTGTAATTATTTAAAACGTAAAGACCACCTTCTGAACCACACATTTCGATAATGTCTAACTATGCCGTAGGTAATGTCTGCGGTCTCCCTTTAGCCGTGTTTATTGATGATACTAAAAACACAACACCTCTCTCTAAGATAAGGTATACCCAAGCTGACTTTAATTCCTTAAATAGGAAATTCAATTTTTAGAAATAATCTAGAGCTGAAAATCTGCTCTGTGTGACATTGACCATGCAAGAGTTTCCAGCCTACCATGGTGTATTAGCTAACCAGCTGCCCACAACTGTCTTAAATCTAGGTAGGGAAAAACAAGCCCCTTTTCCAATGGAAGTGACACTTGGAAGAAAGTTAATAAGCAAACTTAGCGGTGGGCTTCTGTTTGTCTCCCGGTGTGGGGCTGACTTTTTCCTCCTTTCAGATTGCAGGCCTCTGCTCACCAAAAGGCGTTAGCCAGAGACCAGGCAAATGAGGGCAAAGATTCTGCTGAGCAAGGAGAACCCGACTCCTCCACTCTGAGCTTAGCGGAGAAGTTGGCCTTGTTTAACAAACTGTCCCAGCCAGTCTCCAAAGCGATTTCGACGCGAAACAGATTAGATGTGAGACACAGGAGGATGAACGCTCGCTACCAAACGCAGCCGGTCACGCTTGGAGAGGTGGAACAGGTGGGTGCCCTGTGGTCCAGCTCCAATTTGCACGTATGTCCTTAAAATATGGGAGTGCGATGTCCCTCTAGGGTTAGGGATACCGTTAAGGGCATCTACCTGTAAACTGTGTTCCCTGTCGTTACTTAATAATAACTTCATTCTTAAGGAAGGTAACCATGCCAAGGGTGTTTCTCTTCTCTTGTGCGCCTCATGGCTGAAATCATCAGGAGCTGAGTCCATTTGGGGGAGAAAAAGAGGACGCACGACCTGCTTTTCACCCAGATGATTTGATTAACGAGATGCATTTATACACCTCCGTCTAGGATTGGTTTCTCACCAGCAGAAGCTGGAAAACTGCCCCAAGTGTAGTGTCTCCATACATGTCAGTCCATACAGCGGGATTTACATAGGCGATGTTTTTAAATCAGCTTTTTCCTTTTGAACTGTGTCCTCCCAGGTGCAAAGTGGCAAGCTCATCCCTTTCTCCCCGACCGTTAACACATCCGTGTCCACCCCGGCATCTACTGTCACCCCCATGTACGCAGGGAATCTCCGGGCAAAGCCACTCTTGGATGACAGCTCCAGTGCTGCTAAGCAGATGTTTCCTTCTTCACTAGAAAACTCAGACTCTCCAGTTAGAAGCATCCTGAAATCCCAAGGCTGGCAGCCTTCAGTAGAGGGTGGTGGGAGCAAAGGACTGTTGAGAGAATTTGAAGAGACGGAAAGTAAGGGAGTCTTGACAGGTGGAGACTTTACAAAGTACGGGTCCTTTGAGGAAGCAGAGCCGTCCTACCCCATCCTCAGCAGAGTCTGGGAAGGAGATGGCCATAAAGAACCCATCTATGCTGTTCCGAGAAAGGGAAGCCTGGAGCTCGCCCATCCTCCCTTTGCTCAAATACCCTTTGGTGATGAACCGAAGGCATTTTCCACTGCAAAAAGTACCGCGCAGGGGAGCCCAGACTGGAAGGACAGGCAGCTCTTTGAAGAGAAGGTGGATGTAGAGAATGTCACAGAGAGGAAGTTTTCACTGAAAGGTAACTTACTGCTCTCCTTTCCTTTCTGTGTGGTGGGTTGTGTGCGTTTGGGATTATTTTTAACTGAATTATGAAGGCAGTTTACAACTAAGTGTTAAGTGCTGATTGGAAGTCTAGTGTGAATCGTCCCCTCTCCAGACTTTTCTTCCTCTTGAATCTGACCTGTTCAGTGGACTCATCAATGTTTCTGCCGTAAAAATACCTGAGGCGCTTTCATGCATCTTGATAAGCATTTTTGATGACTTTTGTTCACGTTAACTGACCTAAGAGCCTTGTGAACCAGTAGCTCTGTTGGCCCCTTTTAGAAGCTGATGACCCCAAAGGTCCTGGGCTGGATGAGCAGAGGGAGAAGGGCTGGAACCCAGTCTGTAGGTTTCAGGTTCTCTTTCTAGATCCTTCTTGCACAGACTAACCAGCTGTGCTGCATGGGACTTTGTCTCTTTTCTGCATTTCCATAAAATGATAGTGTGTCAGTTATAATAGTAGCTTTGGTTTGGGAGTAGGGCATATGTGAAATGTCAAAGTATAGTTTTGGAGGCGTAGAAACATTCTGCAGTGTGGAGTCCGAACCAGCTTCCTGTGTCTCACACGTAGGAAAAGACCAGTTGTCACAAAACAAGTCGCTGGCTGGAGTCATCCACTGCGAATTTCGGTTTTCTCAGGGACTAGAGCGCGCCCCAGATTTGCATACATCCAAGTGGATCGGGCAACCTGCCGTGTGTGCACGGATTGAACTCCAAGGGCAGGATCGTCCCGGAGGGGTGAAGGGCTCGAAGAATGTTTGCCCGGGGGTGTAAGTGCTGACACAGCTCCTCTCCTTCCCAGCAGCAGAGTTCGGGGAGCCCACTTCTGAGCAGACGGGTACAGCTGCTGGGAAACCGGTTGCTCAGGCTGCAACCCCCGTGTCCTGGAAGCAGCAGGATCCCTCTGAACAGCCGCAGGAGAAGCACTATCGGAGCCCGTGTGCAATGTTTGCTGCCGGAGAGATCAAAGCACCAGCAGCGGAGGGCACCCTCGACTCTCCCAGCAAAACCATGTCCATTAAAGAAAGGTAACAAGATTCAGTGATGGAAAAGGAATTCTGTCGGTAGGGGGGCGGCTTACAACTTGCTTTTAGAAAAAGATCTAAGGAATGGGTAAAAGAGAGAGAATCATGAAGCCAGCTGCATCAGGGACTGTGCTGTTCTTCTGGGAAGTCAGGGTATTGGAGAGGAAACCACATTTATCCCAGTGCCTGGTTGGATGACACTGGGAAATGCTGCTTCCAAACTCAGACGAGGAAACAAACAGAAGCAGACGTTTGTCTGCTTCTTCTGTTGGTGCTTCTGTTTTCTTTTTTTATACTACATTCTCTGACCAGCCAGTGACGGGAGCAGAGATCTTGGCTCTTTCCCGTTCAGGTACACGTGGCTTGAAATTGAATGTGTCCACAGCTTGTGACTGACTGTCGATGTAAGTTACGTGTGGAGAAAATGGAGATAAATTCAGAGTTAGAACATAAATCCTGGGGATTAGAATCTGAGTTTTGTTTACTTAACAGAAAGTAAAATGGATGCCCCTCCTGCACTGCATTTAGACATTTCCTGTTGGGTAATAGCTGTAAAAGACTACATTTGAGGATTAAATAACACTGAAACCTCATTTCATTCCAAAGAGTAATGGAGGATTGAGAGGTGATAAAGAGGGCAGATACAGAGAATCGGAGTGAAGTATTTGGGGTTGTATTTTCCGTGGCAGCCTTTAGCAAAAGACGTCAGTGACAGAGGACCGGGTGAAGAGCATTCTCGTCAGTTTCCCAGTTTGACTGGCAGAAGGATGGGTGTGCCCACCCAGACCCCTCCTCAGCACCGCCACCGTTCAGAAGCTTTCTCACTCTGAGCGGCACTGGCCACTCTGATTTTTCTAAGTACATTTCCATCTACTTAAGACGATGTATCAAACCACAGTGAAAACTCTTGATTTGGTTGTTCCAACTCAAACTTTTGAATAATATTCACAAAATTATTAAACAGATGGAGACTTTTTCAACCAACAAGTTAATGAGACTGTTAAAACTTATTTTCTTTAAAATTCACAGTACAGAATGCCTGTGAGACTGAGGAGGTGTGGTTATTGGGGCAAAGGGGTGAGCGAAATAAAAGGAGTGATGCTTGATCCAGGGAAGCAGTTTGACCTATTCTGGCATGAAGTCCTCCTCCGCGGAAACCCGGCTCAAAGAGGGTTTGATCCCAGAGAATTATTTTTTTTTAATTGAAGTATAGTTGATTTACAATATTGTGTTAGTTTCAGGTGTACAGCAAAGTGATTCAGTTGTGTGTATATATATATTTTTTTTCCGATTCTTTTCCATTATAGGTTATTATAAGATGTTGAATATAATCCCCTGTGCTATACAGCAGGTCCTTGTTGTTTATTTCATATCTAGCAGTGTGTGTATGTTAATCCCCTGCTCCTAATTTATCCCTCCCCCACCTTTCCCTTTTGGTAACCGTAGTTTGCTTTTTATGTCTATGAGTCTGTTTCTGTTTTGTAAGTTCATTTGTATTATTTTTTAGGTTCCACATAAAAGTGATATCATATGGCATTTGTCTTTGTCTTTCAGCCTTACTTCACTTAGTATGATGATCTCTAAGTCTATCCATATTGCTGCAAATGGCACTATTTCATCCTTTTTTATGGCTGAGTAGTATTCCATTGTACATATATACCACATCTTCTTTATCCATTCATCTCTTGATGGACATTTAGGTTGTTTCAATGTCTTGGCTATTGTGAATAGTGCTGCTATGAACATAGTGGTGCATGTGTCTTTTTGACTATACTTTTCTCTGGATATGTGCCCAGGAGTGGGTTTGCTAGATCGTATGGTAGCTCTATTTTTAGTTTTTGAGGAACCTCCATACCATTCTCCACAGTGGCTGCACCAATTTACATTCCCGCCAACAGTGTAGCAGGGTTCCCTTTTCTCCACACCATCCAGAGACCCAACTATTGATAACCAGTTAGGTGAGAAGACGGAGTTACCATTTAAGGGAAATAAAGATAAATATCACTTCTACACAAGTTCTGATGTTTTACACATCAGAAAACATTCTTGGGGTAAAATTCCAATAGAAATAATAATATACCCCATCTCTCTAAGACTTTTAAAGAGATTCCACATTTGGGGGTATAGTCTGTCTGTTAAGATGTCTGATGAAGTTTGTGTCTATCGGCTGTGCAGTCATTCTCGGTTCACTTACCTGTTTTTAGTGAATTTTAGTTTTTCTTTCTGAAAGCAGGTTTTTTTTTTTATAGCAGAGTTAGCATTGTTTTTGTTTTTTTCAATTATGGTACATCTTTATTTATTTTATTTATTTATTTGGCTGTGTTGGGTCTCCGTTGCTCCGCACACGCTTTCTCTAGTTGCAGCCAGCGGAGGCTACTCTTCGTTGCAGCGCTCAGGCTTTTTATTGCAGTGGCTTCTCTTGTTGCAGAGCACAGGCTCTAGGTGCTCGGGCTTCAGTAGTTGTGGCACATAGGCTCAGTAGTTGGCTCATGGGCTCTAGACCGCAGGGTCAGTAGTTGTGGCACATGGACTTAGTTGCTCTGTGGCATGTGGGATCTTCCTGGACCAGGGATCGAACCCATGTGCCCTGCATTGGCAGGCAGATTGTTAACCACTGTGCCACCAGGGAAGTCCCTGAAAGCAGTTTTAATCCTACTTTAAAATTCTAATTTTTAAAAAATGTGAGATGCTGTGGAGGTGCAACTTCCTAACCCGGACTTTGTGGGTGTCTGAGGAGTTGGAGGATAACTGGAAGGTGGCTGTGAGCTGCCTGGAAAGGTATTCAAAACCAACTGTGTACACAAGGACCATTTAAAATAAGAATGCTCTTCATATGTTTATTTGGGTTTTCCTTTTTTGAGGTAACATAAAGAATAGAACTTTTAAACCTTATTCTAATTCCTCTGCCTCATTACACCGAAGGAGAGGTTGAATTCCAGTGGCCCCAGGGGCCCCGTGGTGAATAGGACCAACCTCAGGGGCTGGTATTCGACTCCTCCCCTCAGTACAAGTGGCAAGGCTGCCGCGTGTTCAGGTTAGTGTTTCAGCAGCTAACGTGTGTTCTCACTGGGGGCCATCGGTTAGACCGGGGCCCCCAATCCCCCGGTACTGGTCCTAGGCCTGCTAGGAACCCGGCTGCAGAGCAGGGCCGCAGAGCAGGGCCGCAGAGCAGGGCCGCAGAGCAGGAGGTGAGTGGCATGTGAGTGAGTGAAGCTTTACCACCTGAACCATCCCTGCCCCCCGCCGAATCCATGGAAAAATTGTCTTCCACAAAACTGATCCCTGGTGCCAAAAAGGTTGGGGACTACTAGGTTAGAGGACAGAAATTCTAACTAGACAGCAGTGCTTGAAAGAGTCCACCCTCCTCTGTACTAATTTTCTCAACTCACATGTTCTTGGCATCACTTGTTTCAAATTTCACTTTCACGTTTCAGGCTCTTGAGAAGTAGAGACCGGACTTTGCCAAGTTCCTTCATCATTTCTTCTAAACAGCTGCTGCCTGAGGAGGTGGTTCTGCCTTCCTTGATCTTGTGCGTCTGTCTCTTTCCGGATCAGGACTTGAGCATCTTAAGTCCTCCATACTGAGGACCACCCAGGGTCCTAGGCTGCCCACAGCATTTCTCCTATTCACCTCACTGAGTGCTGAAGACAGCCCTTCGAAGGAGGCAATACTATCCCTGTTTCATAGATATAAACTAAGACTTAACGTGTAGCAACTGAGAAATTAGAGGGAATCCTACATTCATTCCTCTTCTAGAACATGTTTGACACTCAAGGAGACATATCTAGAAGTTCATTTTCTTTCTTCATCTTTTCTGACATCTAAAATGTCAAGTTTGAATCATAACTAACATAATGTTGAGGATATATTCTGCTTTTCCAATCAGATTGGTAAAATCACTGTTTCATAACTGCCTACATGGTTTGGGTTTAAATTGTCCCTTGTGGGGAACTTCTTTGCAAACCATGATAAATCAAATATATTTTGTGTTATTTAGGGATAAAAAACCTTTGATACCTCTTTAAAAGTATATTAGGGTTTTAGAAATCTTATTTCCACGGTTACTGAAATAACTGCATCTGTGCTTTCACTTTGGGGAGGGGGAGAAGATGACTAAAAAAGGCAAAAGAGCCATCCTTCCTCTAGGAAATTGATGGAGTGTAAGGAAGTATTAAACTCCTGGGAATGGTGAAGAGCCCGCGCATGCCTCTGTCTGAGGCTGCAGACTCCTGCCTTATAGGGCCTGGCTGGAGTCCCCCTGTGTTCCCTGTGGGCCCCACCACCCACCCAGCCAGACTTGAGGTTCTTACCTTGCAGCCAGGAGATTTCAGTCACTAGAAGGCCCCGGTTTTATGTAGGCATTAGGGACGGAGGTGTCTTTTTTTTCCTTTGCTGCCTCCTTTTCTGATCTTTGATTTGCCCTCATTTAAAAGACATACGTGTTCACTCCTCCAGCCTAAATCCGTACTGTTCAGACTTATCTGCATGATGCCTGTGATTCTCTGAAACGAGGGGGCATTTTTAAAGGAGGAAGAAAAAAATGTGCTGCATCTTAGAGGCACACAGTTTGCCTGGCCCGTATTTGACCCAGCCCTGGCTGCCGTGAGCCTGCAGCACTTGTTCCAATCAAGGCTGGCTCTCAGACCGGTGCTGCGGAAACAGCCCGCCTCGGGCCCCTGTTCCCCGCTGGGAAAGTGTGGGCTGTGGCTGTGGGGGGAGCCATTTCCCCAGTGGCCTGGCAGGCACCCCTTGTGGTGGCCCCGTGCCAAGCCTCAGGGTGAATAACTCAGTACCACTCACGGGTTCTCAGCCTCAGACCAAGCGGGGCCCTCAACATCCCAGCCCTGCAAACAGCACTTGGACTTGGCGGATGTTAAAAGCGCTGACAGTTGTTTGAATTGTGTAGGCAGTAGTTTATGGCATGTGTAGGACCAGACCCTTGGCCCCCCACCCTGGCCCTCTGCGGTGCACGGTGGTCTGCAGGGCATCAGGGGGGTCGTGCGATCGCAGGAGAGACGGCATTTGGAAAGGTCTCCCGCCCTCCTGAGCTCGTTCAACACCAAGTAGGAAATCTGAAGGGACGGGAGGAATGCATGTGTATTTCAGTGTGTGTTACTCTTCAGTTTTCCCTCACTTGTACTCTGCAGGCTTGGACTGGGCCTCATACCATGTGGGCTCAATTGAAGCACAGTTTCTTCCATGTTATTTTGGTTACTCTGTAGTCTTTGGAAGTTTCTGAGGATGACTCTGCCAGCACATCCGGTAGCAAGATTTCACGTTCTTGGAAGGGAGGAGTTCTTTGAAGGCCATCCCAGGGAGGGGGGGAATATATATATATTATTTTATATATACTATTTATATAACTTTATATTAAGTTATATATATATAGTTTATATATATAATATATAGTTTTATATAATATATAGTTATAATATATAGTTATATATGTAATATATAACTATATATATAATATATAAAGTTATACATATAATATATAAAGTTATATATAATATATAAACTTCATAACATAAAGTTATATAACTATATATAATATATAGATATATGTTATAACATTATATAATATATAAAGTTATATATTATATAAATATATGTAAATATTATATATATAACATATATAATATATAAAGTTATAATATATAACATAAAAATGTATTATTTGTATAACATTATATATTGTTATATAAATAATATATTTATATAATTTTATATTATTAAATAAATAATATTTAAATTTTTATATATTATATATGTATTTTGTATATATTTTATATATATGTATATACATATAGATCAAGACGTTCCCAGGTTGGAACCACGGCTCCCTGCCCCAGTGACGTCCTTGGCCTGCGTGTGCACCAGGTCTCACTGAGAATAACAATATCCGGTTTCTTAGATGCTGCCGGGCAGGTCAGCAGAGCGCCCCGCGGACTACAAAGTGATTACAGATCCACACTCTGCCTTTTTCTAAGTCAGCTTTCCACTCCTCAGAGCAGCCACCAGGGTAACCACATGATTATTTAGACGATGTTGTCATTGCTTCAGACATTTGGGACCTTATCTTTGAGAATGTCCTTAAAGACCGTAGTGCATTATTTTTAATAAGCCCTACTTTTGAGGCTGTATTTGATTTTTTAAATTTCTCTGAAATCTCTTGGACTCTGATCTGCTTACAAAGGTAAGGTAGCCAAGATGAATAACTACTGGTCTGGGTCAAGGGTGAAGTACGAGCTGGTTCAGAGCTATAAGGAGAATACCAGTGAGATGAATGTCAGTGTTCAGAAGACGATGAAATGGAAACACAGCTTCATTTGGGTAGTACTGGCACGCTTACTTTTCAGAAGTCTCCTTTATGGACATTTTGAAAGCTCTGCTGCAGCGTGTAGATACTCATGATTTCTTTTCATGTTTTGATTTTATTCAATTATTTTTTCCTGTTAGAATAAAACTGACTCATTCAGAATAACTGGAGGAAAGATAAATCTTAGTCCATATATAGTGTGACATTCAGATGGAAACCCTTAAAGGAATTTGGAATCTGTTTTCAAGTACATGAACTAGCCCTTGTAGAATGCAGAGTATTGCCAAGCACCAGAATATAGACTTTGGGGCTAAATGAGAGCAAGTTGGGCCTGTCTTAGATGATAGATTCCGACTCTAATTTCCATCGTGGATTTTTTCCCCACCGTTGAGCAATTGTCTGACACCGGCTGGGTGTCCTACACTTCCACCCAGTTCTGACACTATCTACCTGGAGGTAGCATCAGATCCCGCAGGGTAAGCTCTCTGTCCCACGAGACTGCCCCTCCCCCTTTCTGCAGACACCTGTGGCAAGTCCAGGCTGTCACCTGTGCTTCTGACCTACCAGCTGGCTCTAGATTGGAGGTTCCAACAACCTCCTCCTTGGATTCAATTACTTTGCTAGAGTGGCTCATAGAACTCAGAGAAATATTTTTATTTACTAGACCTCAAGTTTATTATAAAAGAATATAACTAATGAACAGGCAGATAGCAGAGATGCACAGGGCGAGGTGTAAGGAAAGGGTGTGGAGTTTCACGCCCTCCCTGTGTGCCCATCCTCCCCAAACCTCCACATGTCTAGCAACCCGAGAACTCTCAGAACTCTGTCTTTTTGGCTTTTTTATGGAGGCTTCATTACATAGACATGATTGAGTTGAATCACCAGTGGTCGATGATGTAATTAATCTCCAGCCCCTCTCTCCTCCCTGGAGGCCAGGGGATGAGACTGAAAGTTCCAACCCTCTAATCATAGGGTTGGTCCCCTGGCCACCAGCCCCCATCCTTAGGTGCTTCCCAAAGTCACCTCATTCACATACACACTCTCATCATTTAGGAAACTCCAAAAGCTGTAGGAGCTCGTGCCAGGAAAGGGGACAAAGACCAAGTATATATTTATTATAAATCACAGTATCACAGATAAATGAGGTGGCATTACACCAGTTTTGTAGAGTGGACGTTTGGGTCTTATCTGCTGTCACACAGCAGAAGGGAAGGGAAGGAAAAGAAAGAGGCTGGATAAGTGGATAGGTCCAGACTTTGAAGCTCCTGCCCCCCTTGGGGAGTTCTTTCTAGCTGACTTTCCTTTATTTGACTGAGTGAAGACAAATATACAGTATGGTTCTCTATGAATTTGTAGATGTACATGGATTCATATTTACTGCAAAATTTGTTTTCAGATTTGCTTGACTAAACTTTTATTGTAGAGTATGATATATTTCATCCTGTGTCCAATTCAGACATTTACTGGAGTCAGGACACCCGGTAGAAGGACTCTTAGGAACCATCTGGTTCAGTTCCCACTGTGACCAATAACGAAGGGAGACCAGGTTACTTGACAGGAGTTAACAGCCAAACGAGCACTGATGTGTTGCTTAAAAATACACTCTCTATGGACGTGCATTAATGAATGTTTAAAAGACAGCCCAGCAGACTCACCGTAAGGGAAAGGAGTCCAATCATTTTTTTCCCCTAATCTTTAAATTGTTTGAGCATCAGTTCAAGTGAGTTTAATGATCACCACTTTTGTGCCTTTTATCTTTCCTGTGTTTGTCCAACTTAAATGTCCAAAACGGAAGCAGCCTCACGTTTACAAGAGTAACCTGTCATAGATTTTAACATCCAAGCAGCTTTTTATCAAGTCACACCATAGCTGAACTAAAGTAGGTTAGGTAAAAACCTCAGTTAATTAGATTCTTTTTTTATATATAGCTTTCCCCTGAGGAAAGTTGAAGTGATCGTTTTAAAAATGGGTTTATAGAGAAGCTTCTGTTTTAAGAAGGCAGATTGGAAAGACCAAGTTCATTTGGAGGAAAAGAACAGGGCTTAGAATACAGGACAAGAAACATTCTTAAACATCATCTTTTACCTGTAATTAAAACATGTGATATTCAGAGATTGTCCATAGCTTTACATTTTTAAACCCTATTCAACTTTAGTCATTAAATGTGAATTCATCAAGTGACCAGAAGGGGTCACTAGAAGACATTTTTCTCTGGGGATGTTAATTTTATTTTCCTTCCTGCTCTCAGCCCAAAGGCAAGGGAAAAACAGATATTCCTTTGGTAGAATGATGTTGCATCTTTTATCTGGAAAGTCAGTTTTCAGCTTTGCATTTGAACCAAATTTTAAGATTCTTGGGGCCATCTTAGAAAATATAACAATCTACATAACATAATAATCTATATTATTTTTCCAGACATACTTTCTTCAGAATAAATGACATTCAAAAAGACCCAAATTAGGCATCTGTGATCATTTCTTGGCCAAAGAGGTCTGACTGACTTAAATGGTGGAGCTTTTACCAGGAAGGATCGGTGCTGAACTCTTTCTGGTTGGCGTGTCTTGCCCTTAGATTAGCACTGTTGAAGAAGAGTGGTGAGGAAGATTGGAGAAACAGACTTAACAGGAAGCAGGAGTACAGCAAAACGTCTGTCACCGGCAGCCTGAACATCCAAGAAACGGAACAGTCACTCAAGAAGAAGGTAACATTGTCCGTGCTCGGGAAAAGGGTTTTAACTAACATCACGCTTGGACGTGCACCCGCCAGGCGAGCATGTGTGATGTAACTGGTTACTACCCCGGGGAGCATCAGAGCTCTTGCCATCAGGGTCCGCACGCACAGTCTGCCCACAGCGGCTTCAGTGGATCACCAGGTATGTTCTAGGACTGGAAACAGCACCGTGTACCTAATGCACCAGCAAGCAAGTTCCTAAGTTTGGAAGTGTGCACTTTTCCTTAAATGAAGTCCGACTTTACAGTGTTAGTAAATTCTTTAGAATGAAAAACTGTCATTGACCACTAACCATTTATAA
Source organism: Hippopotamus amphibius kiboko (assembly GCF_030028045.1). Classification (NCBI taxonomy): domain Eukaryota; kingdom Metazoa; phylum Chordata; class Mammalia; order Artiodactyla; family Hippopotamidae; genus Hippopotamus; species Hippopotamus amphibius. The sequence goes on along the minus strand of NC_080189.1, from coordinate 133,773,526 downwards.
TTTGCATATAAAATATGGGCTTGAATGTCCTACGCCAAGATTTAAACCATGAGTATACAAGAGAAGGGCATAATTGTGGTCGGTGAGGACTTATTTCATAATTGAAGGCGTGTTTCACGATGAGCAGGTAAGCCTTTTCTTGAGAAGGTACAGCAATGTATGTTACAAGTTTCGAGAAAATTCAGTAATACGCTGTTGTCGATACGGGCAAGCATTTCATACGCAAACGTATGGATGAGTTGTTGAATTACTAATAATGAGGACCAGCTTTTGACCAATCAGTGCACACTTTCAAAGCAGACAGTGACCTTCCCATTGCCTGGCCCTGTGATTGCAAATGTACCTGCTGGCTGGGGGCAAAGTGGGAGCTGTGACACACCCACTGGCCAACTTCTAGGATCAAATGTCTTCCAAAGAAAAGGAAAAAAAAAACACTTCCAACCAGATGATCACCTAGACCCCTTCTAATTCTAAAACAATTTAATAAGCATCCGTGGAAGAAAGAAGTGATGAATGTGACCTTGATGCATTCAGAAACTTACATAAAAAGGAGGTGTGTCTAAAGGGCTGTGAGGAGAGAGTTCCGACACTATTTCCTCTGGCACTTCTTTGTTTTCATAGGTTAAATTGAAACTGCAGTTTGAATTCTCTGTTTTGAGACAGACATGACTTTATTTTTTTTTTTTTTTTGAGACAGACATGACTTTAATTTAAGATAATGACTAAATACAGTTAATGCTCAGCCATTTGTAAAGTTCTCAAATATAATTGGATATTAAAGAGCCTATGTAGGAAATTTGCATTTCCAGGATGAGACCCGGAAATGAAAGAAAACCGGGTCCCTCAAAAAATTGATCCCCGATGCCCACAAACTTTATTTAAAAGTTTGATTTGAAATCATCGATTCACACGTAACTTTAGCACTTAACTCTTGGTCATGTTGAAAGATGCAAAGAAACCTTCCCTAGCAGGTCCTACATGGCTGGGTGCAAAGTAAAGCTACAAAGCACAAAGCCAGGTAGAGTCCTGGTGAGTAGTAGAATCAGTTTCAATGCTCTACCCACTTAGGAGACTGGGCTCACTCAAGGCTGGGTAACCCAGAAGGCAGGGAGTAGCGGATGAGATCAGGACAGCCTTATCACTAGGCTGAGGTTCTTAGGAGGCGAGAGGTGGGAGAAGGTGGCCGCAGTTGCCCCAGGATGGAAAACGCAGTCCACAGCATCCCTGGCTTGAGTGGCAAGTGGTGTCTTGGGCTCATGGATGCCGTGGGTTCTGCACCAGCAATGAACTCACCGTGGCTCTCCTGCTCCGTGACCTAGTTCACTTTGGCCCGAGACAATAAGCTCTTTGAAGTTAAAATAAGCCCATCTATTTTTGGCTTTGATAGCAGGCATTGGGAAATTGCAAATTCTGTTGAGGTCAGGTGGTTTTCCCATGGCCTCTGATAAGCCCTTGGCTTCGTGTCTTCCCGAGGGCGGGCTGTGTATTTCAGCCAGGCCTTCGCCAGCTCAGATGCGGTAGGTGAGGTGCCTTGAACCTGATCTACCTTAAGACAGTCTCTGGGCAGCTCGGGTTATGAGGGGAGGTGTTGAGACATGGCCAGGTCTTGCTGGGTGTCCGAATGCTTCTCTGGAGAAGGAGGAACATTCGTGACGCGTGCTCCATGCAGACGGAATCTTGCTGCTGGGCTGGCTCTAGACTTGCTAGGGGCACAAGCTCTGGAACCTTCCATCTTTTCCACCAAGAGAAAAGGGACTGGATTTATAGTCAGGTCATCACTTCCTGCACGGTTTCTGAATTCATCAAAGGCACGTACTCGTGGTTACCAAGCATTTTACAGTTTGGCCTCCTTGAGCTTTTGCGTGTGGTAAGTAGGGTCCCACGAGTTACAGCCTATGGAAAAGCAGAGCAGGCAGGAAATGGAGATGAGCCTCTATATAAATCACTTCCCCTGAGAAAATCCATGCTGTCCAATAAAAATATAATGTGAGCCACATGAGTGGCTAAATATTGTCACATAACCACATTTAAAAACAAACAAAAAAAAGATGTAAAGGATGCCTTGAAAATCTAAAACAGTCTTTGTTTCTGTCAAAGCGTTTGTCCCAAAACAAAACAAATTTTTGGTGTTCTAACCACCACTTCATTTGGGGTCCTACATGGTAAGAAAGTATCCTTTCGGTCCATGAATAGATTTGCAGGGTAAGTTAGAGTTTTCCTTTCCTACTAAAAGATCAGTCATGTCTCAAGAGATGATGTAACTTAACATCAGTTCCTTGCTTTCCAAATTTATCCCCCCAAAATCAGGATGGATGATTTGGAGCTTAAGAGTACTAATCTTTTACCTCGCAGACGCTGTCATTTCCTACAGCAAATAGCTTGGGTTCTTTCTCTCTCTCGCCGTCCCTCTTCCCTTCCGCCTGTTCTTGGTTTAGTCTAGGGCATTGCTAACCTGACTCACACATTTTTGCTTTTGTCGTGTATAGAATTAGTTCTAAAGATGGCAAAGCCCATTGGTTTGTAGGTTCGGCTGGGCTCACATTGCGGAGAACGCGTCCGCGCCGACATGGTCTGTGGACAGTTTCCTTCAGAGTGACTCATCCCATCCCAAGGGTGAGAGAAATGAGTCAAAGCAGAGTTTGAAAGAAAAGGGATTTGGCAGGGTCCTCTTTGTTTTCAACTAACCTGCAGTTATGGATTTTCCCCAAGTCATCATTTAAAACTTCAACCCCATTTTGGCCTATTCAGTATTGAGGCAGCGACAGTGACACCTCTGCCCTTTGGTCAAGATGACCATCCAGTGTTGCAGACGTTTTCCTGGAGATAAGAACCCTTTCTAGAGTTTGCAGTTACAACGCCACATCTGCGTCTGAGTCACAGATTAGGATTTGATACCCGACTGTGCTTCGGTCATAATGTCAGACCCGTGAACCAAGCTGAGATCTGTGATGTCCCCAGAACTCGTCCTTGAAAACTCTAGGAAGCTCAGTCGGCCGCATTCGTGCTCTGATTGCCTCTGTCTTTGAAATTCCAAATCACGAGTCAAGAGCACCAAGTCAATTGAAGGAGCGAGGGTAAGAGAGCGAGGAAGGCTGAAGGCTGTTGGTATGACCCCCACATGAAAGATTATTATCCCACTGACCAGCAGTGAGTTCACCTGGTGTTTGTGCCACCCGATCGTGTGGGCATGTGCATGCTTGTCCTGAACCCCGCACAGAGTTCTTGAGAATGATTGTGACACCGTAACCCCTTCCTACTCTTCCGACACTCTGCAATATCTCCTGTTTGTTTTAACCTGTAGGAAGAAGGAGGATTTACAGATGATAATGCCATTTCTAATCTGCTTTGGGTAAGCCTGACTCTCACATAGGTCTCCTCGCCACGGGTAGCTCTCACCCTGGACAGTTCCCCTTGGTACCCCTCTCTGTGTGGTTTGCTCATCTCGAGGCGAGATGCCACCTTGATCCAGAGTGGACAGCTATCCTGTTTCCTGAAATTTTGTTTCAACCAAAGAATGAAGACGCTTGAAAGGCTTTAAAGAAGATATTTGATGTGCAGTGTTAAAACTGTCCCTGAAAGTCAGGGTTCCCCTCTGTGTCACTGAATATCTTCTGTAAATTGCAGTAATCTTGCCAATAACTCAATTACTGCACAAAACTGACTTGGGTATATTTACTCTGCTTGTGTGGGGATTTCTGTTAGCTTTCTAAAAAACAAGCAGATAGGAAGGACTCTATTGGGAAGAGAGTTGAAACTGCAGTGAGTAAAGTAACTTTCTGTGAGAGAAATCCTTGTTTTAGTCCCTCCCCCCACCCCACCCCCATCCCGCTCTGATAAATCTTCTCTTTTCACCTCTAATCCTCTTGCTTTGCTCTATAGGAACCTGTATATGCTTCTACTTATTCTCCTGCTATACCTGCTGCCCATAAATACCTGTCTTTTGTATCTGTTAATCAGGTGAGGAAAAGCCTACGTGTATTAAGCCTCATTGCAATTTTTGAGCAGCGGAGAGAAACTTGTTTCATTTGGGGAAGTGACTCCTTTGCTGCATTTCTGTGTGTGTGTGTGTGTGTGTGTGTGTGTGTGTGTGTGTGTGAGTCAGTGTAATCACTTCTTCATATATTTAGGGTCGGTCACCCACATCACAACCTTGGCTCAGACCCCTAGGGAGACCTATAGTATTCATTCATCTCATGGTCATGAAACTGGTTGAAGAGGAAAGTTCCCTGTTTTAATCCCCAAGGTTTATCTCCTACGTTGAGTCAGGAGCCCAGGAAGGACCCCAGGATGTCTTCCTTACCTTGATCAAGTAGAAGGAAGTGGCCCAGGCCCTTGGGGGCGTGGAAGGGACAGGGCAGAAGAAGCGGTCCTGATGGGAGCTGGCTGCCATGGTACTGTTGGCATGGAAACCACAGCCCTCCTTCTCCACTTTCCACCTTCACTGCACCCCGTCTGACCCCCACCCCAGAAGGGAGACCTAGCCTGGGCCAATACGCTGATGTGTTGGTACGTAATACGTGATGATGTTTAAAGCTAAAAATACCAATGATTGTTTTTTATTCTCCTTAGAATGTCCCTGGGGTCAAAAAAATACCTAGAAAACAATGGCTGCCTCTACTTTGGCATGAGCCCCAGGTGCTAGTTGCCCTCCATCAATGGGACCTGGCCAGTCACTCCCCTCTGAGGGCCTCTGTCTCCTCATCAGCCCAGGGACCACCCCTCTCAGATGGCCTCTAAGAAACCTCAAATCTCATGACATTTCTGTTCCTTTAAGACTAGTGGTGACAAAACAGGTCTTTGCGGGAGAGGCACAGGGTTTCAGCCAGAGGGAGGGGTCTGGTGGGTCCTCCCGCTTCATCTGGCATCTTCACAAGTGGAAACTCCCCATTTCTTCTCCCAAAGGCAGCCTTTACCTGACTCTCCTTAGCGCCTTTGCTCTGAGGATAGGAATGCGGGCCCGTGGGAGCCCAGCCCTGCATAGCCAGCTGGTGTCCACCCCGAAAAAGAGGCTAAAATCTGGAGCAAACCTGCTGTTCTGTCACTAAGGGGGGAATGCCTAGTTTCTTCTAAATAAGTCAATGTTAAACTTTAAAAGAAAAGATATATTATTAAAGTCTTTAAATATAAATGATATATATTACATACATTAAATATAAATTATGTATATACATATATACACACACACTTTTTTATAGACTTTACTTTTTAGAGCAGTTGTAGGTTCACAGCAAAATTGAGCAGGAGGTACAGAGATTTCCCACATACCTCTGCCCTCCCCACCACACACGCAGCCTCCACCACTGTCAGCATCCCCTACTGGATGGCATATTTGTTCCAGTGGACAAGGTGTTATCCCTCAATGTCTACAGTTTGTATTTGGGTTCACTCTTGGTGTTGTACGTTCCCTAGATTTTGACAAATGTGTATTGACATGTATCTGTCATTATAGCATCATACAGAGTAGTTTCACGGCCCTAAAAACCCTCTGTGTTCTCCCTATCCATCCCTATCCCCCCTTTCCTTGGCAACCACTGATCTTTTTACTGTCTCCATAGTTTTGTCTTTTCCAGAATGTTAGTTAGAATCATACAGCATATAGCCTTTTCACATTGGCTGCTTTCACTTAGTAATATGCATTTAAGGTTCCCCTGTGTATTTTCATGGCTTGATAGCTCATTTCTTCTTAACACTAAATAATATTCCTGGTCTGGATGGACCAGTTTATTTATCCATTTGCTTACCGAAGGTCATCTTGGTTACTTCCAAGTTTTGGCAATTCTAAATAAAGCTGCTGTAGGCATCCATTACAGGTTTTTGTGTGGACATAAGTTTTCAACTCATTTGGATATCAAAGAGCATGATTTCTGGATTGTATGGTAAGAGCATGTTTAGTTTTGTAAGAAACTGCCAACCTGTCTTCCAAAGTGGCTGGACCATTTTGCACTACCAGCAATGAATGAGAGTTCCTTTTGCTCCACATCCTCACCAGCATTTGGTGGTGTCAGTGGTTTGGATTTTGGCCATCCTAATGGGTGCGTAGAAGTATCTTGTTGTTTTAATTTGCATTTTCCTGAAAACATAGGATGTTGAACATCTTTTCATTTGTCACCTGTGTATCTTCTTTGGCGAAGTGTCTGTCCAGATTGTTGTCCCATTTTTTAATTGGTTGTTTGTTTTCTTCTTGTTGAGCTTTAAGAGTTCTTGGTATATTTTGGATAGCGGTGCTTTATCAGATGTGTCTTTTGCAGATCTTTTCTCCCAGGCTGTGGCTTGTCTTCTCATTCCCTTGACAGTGTCTTTCACAGAGCAAGAGTTTTTCATTTCAGTGAAGTCCAGCCTTGCTGGACTAAAGGTCATGCCTTCAGTGCTGTCTCTAAAAAGTCATCACTGAACCCAGGGTCATCTAGATTTTTTCCTGTGAGATCATCTACAAAATTTACACTTTTGCATTTTACATTGAGGTCTATGAGTCATTTTGAGTTAATATCGATATTTGTGAAGGGTATAAAGTCTGTGTCTAGACATTTTTTTTTTTTTTTTTGCATGTGGATGTCCAGTCATTTCAGTAGCATTTGTTGAAAGGACTGTCTTTTCTCCACTGTATTGCCTTTGCTCCTTTCAAAGAGGAGTTGAGCTTATTTGTGTGGGTATATTTCTGGGCTGTCTACAGTGTTCTGTTGATCTATTTGTCTGTCTTTTCACTAGTACCACACTATCTTGATCACAGTGGTACTTTTTGTAGTAGCTTTACAGTAAGTCTTGACATTGAGGGTAGTGTCAGTCTTCTGACTTTCTTCTTCCCCTTCAATATTTTGTTGGCTTATCTGGGTCTTTTGCTCCTCCATATAAACTTGTCTGTTCATCAATATCTACAAAATAACTTGCTGGGATTTTGATTAGAATCGCACCAAATCTGTAGATTAAGTTGGAAAGAACTGACATCTTGACAAGATTGCATCTTCCCATCCATGAACATGGACTATCTCTTCATATATTTTTAAGTTTAAAGAAAAATAACATTTACCAGAGGCAATCTATGTTCTACCACTTCAAAATTAAAATGGCCTAAAAATCCTGTATTCTTACTTATGAATAATTTTCCCAGATAAACATTTTATGTACCAATGATGGGGCACTAGCTCCTCAGTGCTCCTGGAGATCCTTTCCTCCAATAGTCCTGGTACCAATAGTCAACAGTGCAGGGGCTCAGAGAGGGAAATAGAGCGTTTAAACATCACACAAGCTCTGTCTAAATGGACTGTTCATCTCTTCTCAGGCCTTGACACACGTGTTCTTCTTCACATGCCTCAGGGCTGTGTCAGAATAAGATTTTCCTTTGTTCCCTTCCTTTCATCTTAGTTCCTGGGAAAGGGTGACAGGACCAGATTGTGGTCACTTTGAGGTCCAAACCTAGTTGAGATCTTTTTCTAGGTTTTGTTCAGGCCACGTGAGGCTCTGGGCACTGATGGTGAATGGAAATCACTTAAAGAGATGGCAAAGCTAAATTTCCTTAATGGTACACAGGTTTTGAAATAGTGATAGCATTTTTGAAAACTGAGAAGTGCTGATTTGTCACTGTACCTTATTTCTCTTACTTAACACAGGATTCTATGATTTCTTCCTGTGATGTAGTTTTACTAGAGGTGAGTAAGATAAAAATTTAAAGTTCAGATCACAATATTTTCAATCTACAAAGCTCTCCACCTGTAGAAGAATTTTACCCTTAGATCTGCACTTATCCTAGTCACACATGTTAGTTCTTTCTCGTGTATCACCTCCTGTGTCAGAAACACTTAGTGAGATTTGCACTGTAATTTCTCAGGTGTACAGAGTGAAACTCATCAGTAACAATATGGTAACCTGAAAACATTCTTACAGATTAACCCTTTGCACAGTTTCTAACTGTGTCCTATGGAGTCCCTGTTCATCCCTAAGACCCGCCTTTCTTTCCAAGTGTTTCACTACCTCCTCTCCCTCCTTCTATCCTCCCCCTCCCCTTCTCCTCCTCCTTCTTCCCCTCTCCTCTCCCTCCCTCTCTCTCGCATTCCCTGCCTCCCCCTCCTCATCTTTCTGCACCACGTTCATGAGATCTATATTTGAAAGAGTAAAGAATAGATGGGGTAGGGCTTCTATTTATTCTGCCCCAACTCCCTTCCTATTCCAGTCAATCCTAAATATCTTCAGCTAAACCTAGGAAAACCTGAAAAATGACACAATGCTTCCTATACTGTGTTTTATGTCCTTCTCTAAATGAGGAAAGAAAACCTTTGAAGGGAAAAACATGACAAGACAATCATGAAGTTTTAGGCTAAAAAAAAAAATACATGGACAAAGATGTCCATCTTGCCTGTTTTCACATTTTGAGTTCTAAAATTTAACAGCAACTTGTGATATATTTTATTAATTTCTAAAGGGAATAAATAAACTGTATATTTATATATATAACACATTATATATATAACATATATACAAGATATATATGATATATATACAAGATATATATACATATATATGACATGTACAAGATGTATATACATATATGAGATATATATACAATGTATACACACACACACACACACACACACACACACATATATATACCTTACCACATTATAGGCCATTCAAAGTCAAATAGGGGAATTGAGGGGTCTAGACAAACCCTACTGAGTGGCAAAGTTAAGGTGAAAGTTCCAGAGAAGCAAAAACTTTCATGTTAATAATATCACTTGGAGGTGAGTGAAAAGCATACTTCTTAACGTAGATCCGGCAAACTCCTGGGTGCTTTAAATCCTGGAGCATCTGTATCATGCCAGGGCTTGCATCCATCACATTCTCCTGGGAGCTGCGGGAGAATCCAAGTGCCTCGGGAAATGGAATTGTTGATCCGGGGATACCATTTTTCTGAGTCATTAACCACACCTCCCCCCACACCCAGGGCTCTGGAGATTTGACTGAGTTCACCCACATCTGGATCTTTGGAGAAGAAAACTTTCTTGGCACTTTATTTTTTTTTAATATTTTAAGGCAAGTGTCATATGGATTTGATTAAAATTCACTCCTGAAACTTCATTTTCAAAAAAAAATTATCCTTGTTTTTGAATTTGGATAAGGTTTTCCTAGCAAGTCCACCTCGTAGTTTATAAGGGCATGTGATTCAGAGAATTACTTGGAATTAGGGTCATCTCACCAGTCATTGGTAGGAAAGTTAAGGAAAAGGGTTTTTAATTTTTTTTTTTGATAATTTTTTATTTTGATAAAATTTGAAACATAGAAATGTTGTCATAATAGGTAGGACACTCTTATATACCCTTTACCAGATCCACCAGATGTTGCCATTGGTTCCCTCCCCTACCCCCTCTCATCCCTCAACACCCCCACCCCTACTGCCAACTTCTCCCTTTACCTTCTCTCCTAGATAGATAGATAGATGGATGGATAGGTAGGTAGGTAGGTAGGTAGGTAGGTAGGTAGGTAGGTAGGTAGATAGATAGATAGATAGATAGATAGATAGATAGATAGATAGATAGATCGATCGATCGATCCATCGATCGTTTGAGCTATTCTAACAGAGAACCATAAACTGGATAGCTTATAAGCAACAGAAATTTATTTCTCCTAGTTCTGGAGGGTGGGAAGTCCAAGATCAAGGTGCCGGCAGATTCAGTGTCTGCTGAGGGTCCACTTCCTGGTTCTTGGACCACTGTCTGCTCACTGTGTCCTCATGTAGTTGAAGGGGCGAGGGAGCTCTCTGGGGCCTGTTTTATAAGTGCGTTAATCCCATTTGTGAGGGCTCCACCCTCATGACCTAATCACCTCCCAAAGGCCTCACCTTGTAATATATCACGGTGGGGGTTAGGTTTCAACATAAGAATTTCGGGAAGCAGGACAGCTATTTAGACTGCAGCACACTTCTGTACCCACAATAGGGTGATCAAGAGGAGAAGATTCAGCACTGATACAGTATTTATCTACGCCACAGCCCATATCCCAGCTGTGTTAATTTCCCCCGAGTAACGTCCTTTTTAGCCCCACCTCCACCCCATCCAGGACCTAAGCCAGCATCATATAGTACATTTAGTTGTCGTGCCTCTTTCGGGAAAGGTTTTTAACGTAATTTAAATTGCCAGGGATCTCAAAATCAGTTCTGTGATCCCTCTGTAGAAGAATTCTGTAAAAGGAAGGAGAAATCCATCTTCATGGATTACACCGAATCTTACCAGTGCAGACGTGGTTTTATGTGGTGGAAAGGAAGGAAAAGGACACCCCCCCCACCCCCCCGCCTCCATTACCCTCCATCCTCCCAGGGCTTTAAGAAGATGAACCATGCTGATGTCTGCTATCTTCCTGAGTGAATCTGGAAGCTCTCTCCTGGTGGCGAGTTAAGGGAAGCTAATTTGCCAGAGTGGGATGAGCAGTTGTGGAGAAAAAGAATCACCAAGCCCCCAAGGATGTATCCCCCTCAGGGTTCCCCTCGTCCTCCCGCTGTGTCAGTGGAAAACCTTACGATCATTTTGATCTATACTGACTTCTTATCCAAGGGAAAACTCCTTATAAGGGAAGAGGAGCTGGGGAGACTGCCAGAGTCCTTAAGGCAGCTGTCTGTGGTTTGAAAGCAGATGCACTAGCAGAAGGGACTTCTTCAGGTCTAAGAAGATACTGAGGTTAAAGCAAAAGCACAGCCCCAGGGCATCGCCATCCTCAGGGCCCCTTTCGTAGGAAGGCCCTGTATGTAGAAGCTTTTTCTGCTCTGGGGATGATACCAACTCCCACAGCGCCTGCCCTCCCCCTGCTTCTCACCCTGCCTGGTGCCCACCCCTCCCTGCCCCCATACCCAGAGGGATTTTGTAGTGAAAGGAGGGATGGGTGGAGGAGGAGAGAAAGTAAACTCTCTCCAGCCAACATTTGAGGACTTCTGCCCCGGTGTCAACCCGCTGCTGTCATCCACTCTCTCTCCTGGTCACACCCCTTCCTCTGTACTGGTCCTCGGTGGTGCCTCAAGCCCTGTCCTCCGCCCCCTTCCTACCCATCCCCCTCCTTTCCTGGTCCCCCTCAAATCCCTCCCCCCCACCCCCACCTCCAGCTTCTGCCGTTTAGACCAAATGAGTTGTCACCAATGGCTTAGAAACTGAAGAGGCGCCTATCTCTAGACCCTCAATTAGAAGCATTTTTTAGGTAGAAATGTTGGTATATGTGTAGGTTATGTCTATAGCACAATTCAGCCTCAATGTCAGATATTCTAGGACTTAAAAGTCACTTTCAAGGGCTTTACCTGGTTGCCTAACTGCCCATGTAATGGAGTTGCTCTAGGAAAAAGCACGCGAGTTCCAGAAAACCTTCTGATAGCACACCTTGCCCTAATCAGCTTTCTGTCCTTAATGATTGACTGTGTCCCTCCTGAACTTAAGTGGGTAAGATTTTCTAGACCAACTGACCTTTGTAAGCATAATGGATAAAGGTTCCTAGTCAACTGAGTTTAACCAGATAAGTAAAACAAAACAACTTTAAAACCCTGTAAAGTTCATGGCAGAAAGACAGTCTATTTTTGTTTCTTTTCACAGAGTATCATTTTGATATTCCAGCATTCCAAACCAATAGGTGAAAAACAATTAAAGTTCTATCCTAAAGTTTCCGTGGTGGTGGTGGTGGTGGTCTCTAATCCAAGCTGGAAATAAGGAAGCCAAGCCTATTTCAGACAGCACAGTTGTGGAGACTTGGGGACGATGCAGGACTCCTCTTTGCCTGCTTTTCAGCTCACGAAACGCTGCACAGTAACATTTATATCTCTGTGATTTGCTCTCCTGTTTTCCCCTCCATACACTCTGTAAACAGCGGGTCACAGAAAGTCGAGAGAGCCAGATGACTATTGAAGAGAGGAAGCATCTCATCACTGTGAGAGAGGATGCCTGGAAGACCAGAGGCAAAGGAGCAGCCAACGACTCCACCCAGTTTACCGTGGCCGGCAGGATGGTGAAGCGAGGTCAGAATGTGTGTGCCCGTGTGCGCGCGTTTGTGTGTACCGGTGTGTGCACTCCATCACTCACAGAAGGGAGGGTGGCGTGGAATTGCTCAGTTTAAAAAATCTAGCCATGGTCTTTCCTGGTTTTTACTCTCACTGAGGTTGTGCACGTTTTCTGGGTAGGTTTTGTGAGATATTCCTACCGGAAACCTTTTCCTACGACTCGGTCATCTTCAACGTAAGACGCATAATTCAATTAGTCACGTTTCAAAACAACCATTTGGAAATGGAGCCCAGGTTTCAAAAGCAATTTTGCAAATCTGCTAACAAATCTTAGTCCTTTCCTGTAATCGCTTTGAAATTACTTCCATTTTCTTGCCATCTGGCAATCAGTTCACCCAGATAAGCCTTTGTCCGTGAAGGAGGAGTTTCTGTCTTCTGCCTTTTAGGGGAATTCTCAGGTCTCTTTCTATCAAACCAGAGTTCCCTGACTTCAGAAGCCCTGTTTCCAGCGATGTTTTAATAGCTGTCTAAAGGATGTATCCTCTTTGAGGGAACTGAGACTTCCCTGCAGATGGGTCATTTCTCTGCAGAAATCAGATCTCTTGGAACTCATCTGCAGCGGGGATCCAAAGATTTATGAAACTGACGAATCACGTGGTTAGTAAAGTTGCCAGAAAGCTGTAGGGCTCCACATCCTGTAGGAAACAGTTAGAATCTGGGGTCCCTTTGTCACCTACATGCAGGTACTTTCATTTTCTAAGATATTGTTTAAGCAAATTTCTTAAACTTACTGATACAGGTTTTCACATTCAGATAGAGTTAACTTACGTTGTCATCTGCTTTCTAGGTTTGGAGTTCGCTTTTCTCAAAACGTTTGGGGATCCTCACTCACAGATAGTGCCTAGCTCATTGTAAGCTCGTGATAAATATTTGCAAAAGGAAGAGAAGGAAGGAAGGAGGGAGGGAGGGAAGGAAGGGAGGGAGGAAGGAAGGAAGAAAGGAAGAAAGGAAGTTAAAGCCCTGAACTGTGATTAACCCAAATATTGGTGGAAGAATCCTTTCTAACAAATTTATTCTTGAGGAATCTGGAATTGCCAAAGAATGACAGAAGATGCGTTAGTCTCAGAATGAGGTGGCATTTGAGTATGTTTTGTGTACTATACATGACCCCTTCCCTATGTTAACAAAAGCAGATTCTTAAGGCCCACATTGGTTAAGAAGAACTCGAGCTGAGAACTTGAACCAGAGCTGAGATCTGCCAACTTCTAGCCCAGACTTTTATCCTGATGACTTTTCACTTTGGTTTCTTTTTTCTTCTTCCATCTGAAAAAAATTTAATTTATTTGAAGCCAGGCCCTTACTACCAAATACCACTGTCCTCCTCCACAGGGATGTCAGAGGAAATAGCTTTGCTCTTACGCAGGTTTGGAGAGCAAAGTCAGAGACATTCCTCTCCCCTAGCAGACGAGTTTGCTTCCACGTATTTCTGAATCAATCAGGGATCTTTATTTAACAGGTGCTATATGACTTTGCTCAGGAAATAATTTTCTTGTACTTTCAATCTAATGAAAAACCTGTGCCCTGTATTTCTAGTATTTGTTACCACCTAGACAGTGATATTTCACTCCATCGTTGGCTCTTTTGGATTTGCAGCGATAGGGCATTGGATTTGCAGTGATAGGGCATCCGATTTACTACACTCACCAAAGAAAAAACTAGTCCCCACACTGCAGCCCCCAAGATTCCCCATCTCATCAGGTTACCTTGTATCCGCAAGTTGCCAAGAGGCATGCTGTACCCTGATTTTCATTCTCTCACCCCAGAAAACGCTCTTCTCCCCCAGCCTCGACAGGACTGTCTCCCTTTTTCATATTCTAGATTCTACATAACAGTGAGTATGCCACAGATTTCTGTGGTAGTATTCTAGAATTCTCCTGCAAGGAGGGTACTCAAAGTGCACCTTTGAATAAGAGAGATGTGAAATGTTCCTGAAAAGAGTAGGTGACTGGTTATTGCCAGTAGAATTCATTGAAAAGAGGTATGGGGAATGCTTTGGTTTGTTTTAACATTGTGAAATTTAAATCTATATGCTTTCCCCTATTAGGGACAAACCCTAAATCTCTCCAGGAAAGAGCTGGTCCTACCTCTAGGGGCTCACACATGCTGCTGCCTCAACGGGCAGCAGGGGGCGCCCTGACAGTATGAAGGGCTGGTGTCCTGGTCAGCTTAGGGGTCAGTCCTGTTTCATTGCTTCAGAGTGAATAACCTCAGGGATGGTGAACTCCTCTCATGCCTCTTATACATCCTTTTAGTAGGAAATGGTTTACTGCCCAGCCTGTGATACTGAAGTTTACTTTATCTTTAGTATCTTTCAAGAAAGTTGACTTTCTCAACTGATATAAACCATTTGCAGGTCCGGCATTGAAATAATTTTTTTAAATGTTACTGACATCATCAAGGAAGATATGTACATGTTGAGAAGTATTTCTAGAATATCACCTAAAATTTAAGTTGTAAACTACATTTCGGTATTTTTCCTTAAAAATTTCATGCTGCAGCTCATCGCTTTGCAGCTCACAGCAGATCTATTCACTCTGATTCTTTCCCCCGTACATGACAGTGATTGACATATTCTCCAGACATGGTTCTCAGCTTCACCTAAGGGTTTCACTTTTATTACAAACAGCTACAAAGAACACTGTCTCATTTTCCTCTTTGTAAGTGCACTAATTACCTCCCTTTCGAATCCTTTCTCAGTTTAAGGAAAAATACTCATCTTTGTCTTTATTAAGGTTTCTTGTTCTAATCAGATGCCTTCTTCATGCTGCAGGGTCTGTCTTTCCCTTTCACGTGTCTCTTACCATTTCTCCATTTAAAGAAGCCCCATCCTGCTCCTTGATAGATTCAGGTGGAAGCGTGTCCCTAGCTCCCAGCCACACCTGACATGGGTATGACCCTCCAGTAGTCACAAATCAGCATAAAGGGTTACTCTTGTGTCTTTCTCACAAAGCTTAGCACTCTCTGAGTCATTGCCCAATAGGACCACACTCTGAGTGACACCCCCGAAGGCCAGACGGTCCATATGTTCCCTCAGCCTGGAGGAACACTCCAGGGCTGGGGCACTTGCCAGCCAGCGTGACAAGCCCAGTCTCCCCGTCCTCGGCAGAGATGGTACAGAAACAACTGGCCCTCCGCATCCTCGAGTTCCACAGCCTCGAATTCAACCAACCATGATCAAAATTTTTTTTTAATTTGAGAAAATCCAAAAAAGCAAAACTTGAATTTGCCACACCAGCTCTTTACATAGCATTTACATTGTCTTAGGTATTATGAGTCAACTAGAGATGATTTACGGGAGGTATATGGGAGGATGTGCATAGATTAAATGCAAAGATGCCATTTTATGTAAGAGACTTGAGCATCTGCATGGATTTTGGTACCCACAGGAGGTCTGAGACCAATCCCTTGTAGATACCAAGGGACGACTGTATACTTTCTCTTCAGCTACCTCCACTGCCCCCAAAGCCTCCAGAAGTCACCGTTTCATCTTTTCGAGGACATTCTGATCGCCTTCTGCACTCTGATTCCATCTACATGTTAGGGACATGTCTTCATTGTTCAGTGTGGAATGGCAGCCTGACAGCTGCTGCAGGCCTTAGAAACGATAAACCCCGTCTCCACGGGCCGTTGTCCTACACGTGTGGTCACGGCCAGATGCACATGTGTGTGTCCCATGCATGTGTGTAGATTCTGTAAATTGGTAGATCTCCGTTGGGACTCAGGGCCATCCCTCGGGGTCCTGGGAACTTCCGGAAGTGATCCTGAGATGCTCAGTAGCTCCTCTGTTTGCTCTGCAGGTCTGGCGTCCCCCACTGCCATCACCCCAGTAGCGTCCCCTATTTGCAGTAAAACGAGGGGCACTACTCCAGTTTCCAAGCCCCTGGAAGGTGAGTCACCAGGTGCCCCGTGTGCCAAGAAGTCTGTGATCAGAAGAGCCCTCCGTGCTTCTCTCACCGATGTTTTCTACTTGCCCAGATATCGAAGCCAGACCAGACATGCATTTGGAATCAGACCTCAAGTTGGACAGGCTGGAAACCTTTCTAAGAAGGCTGAATAACAAAGGTACACACCAGGAGCCAGAGGGAAGCTTGGGTTCATGCACTTGTAGCCAGCGTGACTTGTGTTCTGTGCATAGCTCAGGAAACCTAGAAACACCTGCCCTGCTCGCAAAATCTCTAGATGCCAACTCGGATTGCTCTTTCTCCTCAGCTAAATTGTCTTCTATTATGACTACACCATTTCATCCTTGTTGTTATGTTTTAAGAAATGAACTTGTTGGTCAACACTGATTAGATTACCAAGCTCTGATTCACTTGTTAATGTACTCCGATAAGACATTTGTTCCCGGACCTAAACCCTTGGAATGTCGATGTTGTCCAGTCAGGATTGTAGACTCGTTAATTTTGCTTTTAACCCTGAAAGCAGATGATTACACAAAATCGACATGATCTTGGGCCTGATGAACTTTCAGTTGTATACGTCAGTTATAATCACAAATGACTTCTAAAAGAAAATTCTAGCGAATAAATAAAATTTCAATACAGAAATCCATGAAGTATATAAAATAAAAGAATACCATGCAGAAATAGCCTTATCCCTTAATAAAAATGTCCAGTACTTGAAACTTACCAAATACTAAGCCCTGGAGTCCCTACTGTTGACAATGGCCCCTAGAGGTTGAAAATAACACAGACCACCCCTCAAACCCAGAAATATAACCATGCGATACAATAACAGAGCTGGCGAGGCAGAGAATGCAAATGGTTCAAAGTGTATTACCTATATAGTAACCCAGCTCACCACCTCTTTTTGTAAATAAAGTTTTATTGGAAAACAATTGAGCCCATTCCTTACAATGTTGGTACTAGTTGCTTTTGTGCTGTAGCAGCAGAGCCATGTAAGTGGCAACACAAGTCAGACAGCCCCCCATGCAAAGCCTAAAGTATTTACTACATGGCCCTTTGCAGAAAAAGTTTTCACCAAACCCTGATCTAGAACAAGGCTGAGGCTAGTTCTGCCTCCGAGAGCAGGTTGAGAAATTCGCAGGGGGCTTGAGCCTCCGTCCCTCCCACCACTCACAGTGCAGGGTTTGTTCAGACAGGACGTCCTTTCTTGAGAAGCCAGCAGATGCCCAGGAAGCATCTGCAGAACGCTGGACATCCTGTCATGTTTGCATCACTCCCGGACCTTAGCTGGAGAAAGTCATTTGTAAGATTCAGTGAAGCACAGTGGGAGTCATGTTTTTACACAAATCTCAGGTCGTTGATTTGCTCGTTTGTTGATAGTTGGTGGGATGCAAGAAACGGTCCTCACCGTCACCGGGAAATCTGTGAAAGAGGTGATGAAGCCAGACGATGACGAGACCTTTGCCAGATTTTACCGCAGCGTGGATTCTGCTCTACCGAGAAGCCCGGTGGAGCTGGACGAGGACTTTGATGTCATTTTCGATCCTTATGCCCCCAAGTGAGTTATTTCGGTTCCCATCTTTCACCCCCCAGAGAACAGATCCCCTCACGGGCCTTCACACAGCACTTTCTCGAGACGCTTCTCTCACTGTTACCTCTTTCTGCGCTAGAACTTCATTGCAGCCAGATTGATACCAACCAGGGTTCTTGGCCTTCCCCAGTCCGTGGACGCTGATAAGAGGCCAGACAAGAAATGCGGGCAAGGCTTTATCGGGGCCCCTGCTGCAGCGAGGACGGGGGAGTGAGAACAAACAACAGGCTCCCTTGCTCGCTCCCCAAGGGGGTCAGGCTGGTTCCTTATATGGGGTGAGGGTAGAGGCGGGTCCAGGGCTCAGGTCGAGGGGTCGCTTAAGTGGTTTGCCCACCTCCTTGGTGCAGGGGGCACGCGCCCTGCTTTTGCTCACGACACCCTGTTTTTGCTCCCGGCTCGTCAGAAGTGACCCTTGGGTTTTTGGTCTTTTTGTATCCTGCTGTCCATAATTTGCCCCAACTGCCCATGCACAGTTGTTTTCAGTCCCTTATAGTTTCTTTGTATTTTGTGGCTCTAGGAGACGTTTGTCCAGGTGCAAGCCCTGCAGCAAAGGGTCCCAGGTCCCACCCTGTCTCAAAATCTCTCTTCTCTAGAACCAGAGGGTAGATGGAGCTTGCGTGCCAAGGACAGATGTCCCATCGGCAGAAAGCCTTGCATCCACACCATGTGCCTGGTCCATAAAAATAACATGACCGGCTTTTTCACCTCACTTGAATATTGTTTTTCAGTAACACCAGTTAGGAGACATTTCTATGCCTTTCCTTCATTTGGAATGTCGAACTGTCACTCAGCTTTGAAAACTGTTTAGATCCCCTGAGCACCAATGAATCCAGCTAGTTAGAAAATCAGTGAAACATGTTACTTAACCTGCAATCAGGGATAAGATCAATAGATCTGAGGGTTTTCTCAGTGATGTCCCAGGGCCCCTCTTCATGCAGGAGCGTGACTAAACCACCTGAGGAAAGTGTTCATGGTGTTAGGATCCCTTTGATTGCAGGTGCCACAAAGAAAGGCAAATCCAGCTGACTTCAGCAGAAGAAAGGCGCAGAGGGATTTGCAGGTTCACTCCTTGAAAAGCGCAGGTGTGAACTCAGGTTCTGGGGCTCAGAAGGAGGTCCCTCTCATGCCTGATTCCTTTGGGCTGGCTTCCCTCTCAGTCAGGCTGTCACCACGTGGTAGATGGTCACCCCTCACTCCGGATTTATAGTCCAGCTGCTTGGCCATCCACGGCACAGGGAGCTGCCCCGCCCAGCAGCCCCAGAAGAAGTTCCAGACTTGATTTTCCCGGTCTGCGTCCAGCCCTACAGCCATCATTGTGGCCAAGGGGATGGAAGATGCTGATTGGCCAGCAGTGGCTGGTCTCTGCATCCCCCTGCAGAGCCAGGGTAGGGGGCAGGGCGCAGAGGGAGGTGATCCCCCCAAAGGAAAGTCAAAGAGGGAGAATGTGTGGGGTGAGCTCAACCCACAGCCATCCACCACATTTATCTGTTTCCTATAAATATGTCCCAGTGGCCGTCTCTTCCAGAAGTCCGCATGGTCATCATAAATTTTTCCTTAAGTGGCTCCTGATACATGGTTTGCATTTTTCAACGTGTTCAGTTTTTTTCAGTTTGCTACCTTAAGAAAATGAACAATTTGCCATTCTCCACCTTTAAGTAATATTTTGGGTATTTGCATACATGGGTAGTGAACCATTGCTCAATCTTCTCACCCAAATGTCATTGTTTACATCATTACATATAGTTAAACGTTGATGTGTACGTTCACACACACACGACAATGTTATGTATGGACGAGGACCTCCAGGTACACAGATCTGTGCACTTGGACATTAAAAGCTGCTGGAATCTGCTGGGAAACCGTGTGACTGGGTCCACGCCTCTCCCCGTGTCTGGTTTTCTGGCCCAGAGAATTGTGTGACAGTCATAGTTGGTTTTGTGGGCCTCTTTTATTTCAAAATAGTGCTTATTTTCCAGAGGTGGGCAGTGGGTTGAGAGCAGGCTAGTGATGGGGGAATTGGGGAGAGAACTGAAAAACTTAAATGGAGAGAAAATTGAGCCTGGAGGACAGAGGGTGAAATCGAGAAGCTGTGCTTGGCTGTCCATTCTCCAAGGGCTTGCTGGAGCCCGAAGGAGAGAGGTGGTTCTGTTCCAACAGGAGTAGTGATCAGGATGTAGGGGGGTGATGATAGGGAAGGGCTCCACCCTTCAGAGCTGTCCAGGAGGAAGATGGGCTGCCCCGTAGGCACTGGCCACTCCTCCAGGTGGAGACCACAGGGCGTGGTGAGCGCGGGGCTCTGGGGATTGGCTGGGATCTGGAACTAAATGGGCTTCAATCTTCCACCTCCGAGATCCTCTGACTCTGTGTCGGTGGAGTGGTGGGAGGAGGAGGAGGAGCTGTAAGATTTATAATGAAGTTAGGAAATAAAATTGTGGAGCTGGTTGCTTCAGGTCAGAGACCCGCAAGCCACCAGGCGTGGGTGAAGGTGCAGCCCCAGGCCACACCCACTCTGCTCCGCCTCTTAGGTTGACGTCCTCTGTGGCTGAGCACAAGCGTGCAGTGAGGCCCAAGCGCCGCGTTCAGGCCTCCAAAAACCCCCTGAAGATGCTGGCAGCAAGGGAAGATCTCCTCCAGGAATACACTGAGCAGAGATTGAACGTGGCCTTCATGGAGTCAAAGCGAATGAAAGTAGAAAAGAGTGAGTATCAGGACCGCCCCCAGCTGTGTGCTCAGGAACCAGTGAGCAGGTGACTCCGTCCTCTCCTTTTCCTGCCTTGCAAAGGCCAATAATGGTGCTCAGAGACACTCGTGAAAGAAAAATGAGCAAGTCTGTACACACCTGTGCACACCCGCAGAAACCCTGCTTGGAAGTGAAAGGCTTACAGTGTGGCCCATCTATTCACTTACATCACATTATCCTCTTTTGTTGAGTTTTCTTTCAAGAGGTTGGAGGAAAGGGAGGTTGCTGGGCTTTGCAGTTCAACTCATTTCCAAACACAGCAGTTCTTCACTTTATCTTATTCTAGAGCAAATCATTTGATCTCTCATGGGCAAGTGTCCCAAATCTCTGCTTTGCCTAATCCTAGATTTTTACATTATTATTCAATTCGTAAACCAGTGCTTTTCACATTGTTTTGGACAGGACCCTTGGGCTCCTCAGAGTTGGGATGTGGGCTGTGGGGAGCAGGGGGAGTTGGGATGGCACAGTGATTGGAGGGGGAGGAGCATGCCCCAGGCTCTCTATCACACTTCAGGCTAAGCCATCAGCTTTTATATGCTCAGTCAGGTGGGGTCCCAATTCTGAAAGAGTGGTTTTCCCAGTGGAGCTAATGGCATGCATAGTCTTGCAATTCTGAATATTCTTGTTATAATTTTTATTTTCCTATAGCACTCATAAACCTACTTCCTAAAGTTTTTTGTTCGTTTGTTTTAAGAAATAGAGTATTTACAAAAACTGGTACAAGAGTGTAAAGCAATTATATTCCAATAAAATAAAATAAAATAAATTAAAAAAAGAGTATTTATATTAAGTGGTTCAGGCTTTCCATTATAACTGGTTTACTAAATAAGTATATTTCAAAATCTCTATGCCATACAAATTGTCAAGTAGTGTTATATTTCTTCAGTGTTACAACCTCATCCCAGCAAAATAATTTTCTGAGTTTCTCTCTAGCATATACATATATACTTTTTTAAACAATTAGCTGGAGAAATAAAGGTTTATTGGCACAAGTTTTATGTACTTTAACTCTACCTCCACTTCTCAGGGACACATATACGTTTGTTGGTCCATGCAGAAAATCCAGCATCTTGCTACAATCTTAAATCTGAGAGCAAGGGATCTCAAGAGATCATCTAGTTGTTCACTTAGCCTCCAGAGAAAGATGAGAACCAAACCCTGCCTTACAGAGTGCCTGCTTTTCTGCATATAAAGACTTTGGATGGAAGACATCTAACAGCCTCCCTTAGGAATGCATTTTCAACATCTGAACAGTGTTAGGAATTATAACAGCTTTAGTGGAATCGCAGCCAATGAGTCCAGCTCCTGATTTTATGCTGATGTTGCTGGTCCACACTGTCACTCAATTCTTCTCTCTCTGCATGGCCAGGGTGACATTTGTCAACAAGCATTAACACTTCCAGTCCTACATTTAATTCCTAACACAAGGCTTCTCTGTGTAGTTAATCAAACTGGAGTATGTTTTCCCCATCAGAATTAACTGGAAAAGAAAAAAGGCCTGAGTCATTTATTCATAATTGCTGAGCATAAACATTGTCATTTCTCCTGAATGTCTTGCTTCCCCTGCACTGTGCTTCCTCCTTCGACCTTCCCAGTGTCTGCCAACTCCAACTTCTCAGAAGTCACCCTGGCGGGATTAGCCAGCAAAGAAAACTTCAGCAGTGTCAGCCTGCGGAGCGTCAACCTGACGGAACAGAATTCCAACAACAGCGCGGTGCCCTACAAGAAGCTGATGCTGTTACAGGTTAAAGGTATTTAGAGCAGCAGAGAGAATTACACGCCACCAGGGGTTCTAGTCCGATAACATCGCGAGGTCTGACTTCCCTCTGCTTGCCTGAAAGGAGAAGGGAACGCATGCTTTAGGAGAGCCCACCGGGTGCCACCTCATCTCTCGTCAGCGTCACACAGTCCCACCATGTGGGAAACATTACACCCTGGGTTGTGGAGCTCAGTGATGGGCCTGAGGTCCCAGCCGCTGCTGAGTGGCAGAGCTGGCTTTGAACCCTGGTCAGTCTGGTTCCAGAATCTCAGCTTTCGCTGCTGCTCCCCTTCCCGTGCCCCAGACCACACACGGCATGCGGTCACCAGATGCCCCCTCAGCCATCAGAATGTTCTCTCCACTCTGTCCTCCTCGCTGGGGTCAGCGGGAGTCGGGGCAGCCGGATGGAGATGGGTGTTCCGGAATAAGGGAGCAAGGGGGCACCGGGGGGCGCTTAGCTCCTCCAGCGCCCTCCCGCCTGCCCTCCTTCCCTTCCTTTCTTCCTTCCTTTTTGTCCTTCCTTCCTTTCTTCCTCCCTCTGTCCCTCTCTCTGTGTCTCTCTTTTTTCCTCCCTTTCTTTCTTTCTCTCTCTCTCCCCCTCCCTCTCTCCCTCTGTTCCTCTCTCCGTCTTTTTTCTTTCTTTCCTTCTTCCTTCCTCGCTCCCTCCCTCTCTTCCTCCCACCTTCCTTTCTTCCTATAGCAAGGAGCCCTAACCCGCAACCAGGGGGGCTCTGGCTCTCCCCTGGTGACTTAGCTGCCTCCCGGAGGCACTGCTGCAGGTTCATGCTCAGGACGAGGACCACCTATCCTCTGCTTGGCTGGGGGTTTCCAGCGTGTGTCCGCATGACCACTGTCCTTTCTAGGGTATTTAAAAGACCAGTGACAAGTGCAGACCCCCCGCCTCCATTCCCACATTGTGACGCAGAGACCACACCATCTGTGATTGTGGAAATATTGAAACCATTTAGGAGAAAGTGTTGGAAGCTGCACAAGGCAGTGCTTGCCGCTAAGCTGATTACTCTCCAGACTCAAGTTTTCAGTGTAGAGAAAAACTTAAGATGAAGAGGCTCTCTGAAGGCCCCCACCCTGCCCAAGCCCACAGAGGCTGTTGAGTGTAGGAGGTGGGCTGAGTGGAGAGAGGGAGACCAGGAGATGAGTTGGGAGGTGAAAGGATGTTTGCTGATGTCCCTGGGGGAGGAAACCTTAATTAACCCATACACATGCTGTAAAAGGGCACCGCTGCTGGTCCTAAGAAACATGGTGACCTTGGGGAACGTGCCGCCCAGGGAAAGTCATCAATAAAGCTATGACTTTAAGTCCCCTGGGTCACGGGAACTCATGTAAGCAGACAAGACTGTTCAGGATGGAGAGTCGGGAGCAGGGATGCTTTGGATGTGGGGAGCTTCCCCGTCGGTCCTGCCGGGACTGTGGGACAGTGCTCCTCTCTGGGAAGATGGTGATGCTTTACCTTGTGTTCAGGAAGAAGACACGTGCAGACGCGGCTGGTGGAGCCTCGCGCCTCCTCCCTCAACAGCGGGGACTGCTTCCTCCTGCTCTCGCCCCACCACTGCTTCCTGTGGGTCGGAGAGTTTGCCAACGTCATAGAGAAGGCAAAGGTTGGTACCTGGGGAATAGAAGTCGTTTCCTTACGCATCTCCTTCAGACACAGGTAGAATGTTCTTCCAGTGGCCAGATCCCTAGAAAGCTTCTCAAACGTCCAATGTTTCATTCAAGTGAGAGGGGATAGTCGTATTTATTTTCCAGGAGGTCTCCGAAATGAGCTTTCATTAAGTGCTCAAGGGGGATGTTTTAAAAGGGGTCTGACCTATGCTTCCAGGTTGAAGTCCTGGTTCATTGCTTCTCCTGTAGAGAAAAGGACCTGGCCCATCACTTCCAAGTTGTTTATCCCGGGTGTCTAGGAAGTTCTGCTATTACATGAGATTTTAATGGGAAAAGACCAGGGAATGGGTATTTTTATTTTGGGTTTTTCCCCCCTTTATTTATTTTTAATTGAAGTATAGTTGATTTACAATGTTGCATTAATTTCTGCTTTATAGCAAAGTGATTCGGTTGTGTATGTGTGTGTGTATATATATATATATATTCTTTTCACATTCTTTTCCATTATGGTTTATCCCAGGATATTGAATATAGTTCCCTGTGCTGTACAGTTGGACCTTGTTGTTTATCCATTCTATATATAAAAGCTTGCATCTGCTAACTCCAAACTCCCAGTCCACCCCTCCCCCACCCCTTCTCCCCCTTGGCACCCACAAGTCTGATCTCTGTCTGTGAGTCTGTTTCTGTTTCCTAGATAGGTTCATTTGGGCCCTATTTTAGATTCCACATATAAGTGATTTCATATGGTATTTGTCTTTCTCCTTCTGACTTACTACACTTAGTATGATAATCTCTAGTTACATCCGTGTTGCTACAAATGGCATTATTTCGTTCTTTTTTACGGCTGAGTAGTGGAATGGGTATTTTTAAAAAGCTTCACGAATGATCTGTTGAATTTGAAGACTAACTGTTGCTGTAAAGAATGGATACCTCCACTCCTTTAGTTACGTTTTCTTGACTTTGTAAACAGTCCCCAACCACCAGTGCCCCCAGCCCCTGTGGTCACAAGGTTTTCCTTTCAGACACACCATCTCTCTGCTCCGATTTCAGCACTGCCCCTCCACCTGGCCGTGGGCTTGTCTGCCCAAGTAACTGTGTTCCTCTCTCTTTTTAGGCCTCAGAACTCGCAAGTTTAATTCAGACCAAGAGGGAACTTGGTTGTAGAGCTACTTATATCCAAACTATCGAAGAAGGAATTAATACACACACTCATGCAGCCAAAGACTTTTGGAAGCTTCTGGGTGGCCAAGCCGGTTACCAATGTAAGAGTTCACTGCATCTCAGAGAATAAGACTCGACTACCTTTTCCTCTCTCCTACTTCCTTCTTCCAAACCAGCCGCTCCCAGTGGGAAATGTAATGTCCTCTTACTGTTCTTACCCCAAAGCTGCTGGAGACCCAAAGGAAGATGAGCTCTATGAAACGGCCATAATAGAAACCAACTGCATTTACCGCCTGATGGATGACAAACTCGTTCCCGATGATGACTACTGGGGGAAGATTCCAAAGTGCTCCCTTCTGCAGTCCAAAGAGGTACAGTGAGTGGTCTGCCCTCCAGCTAGAAAGCCCTTGGACCCAGCCTGCCCGGTAAAATAGGTGGTAGGTGCCCGACAGATGCTAGCCAGGTCAGTGCTCATCACAGACCAGAGACATCTTTTTAAAGGCTATTGATGTGTGATTTCAAACCATTCCTGCCATCTCAGATGCTGATACAGAACTCAGAGTATTGCTCAGAGGAGGCGTGGGTCATGCTTTTCTCTTTTAGGCCAAATGTAAATATGCCTTAGCTTGTCTCTTGATTTTTGTATAAACATGAAATATTTTGCAGTTCTTAAGTTTCAGGAATAATAGGTGTAAATATAATTTATGGGTTTGCCAAGTAGTGTGCTGGTTTTTTTCTCTCACATTAGTAAATATTTCTTTTTAAAAATATCTATAGATAGATTAATAAATGGATTTCCAGCACCACTAAGTATTCTGAGTGTCGATAAAAAAGTGGAAGACACAAAAGGACTTTAAATTTCATTGGGTAGAAGACTATTAGGATGTAATCCAAAGCTAGATTGATTGTATGATAAATTTAAATGGAGAAAACAATGTCACAGTAAAAGAAATAATCAGGAATGGTTTTAAAGAGAAGGTGAAATCGAGCCTAGTTTCCAGTTAGGTAGAATTGGGATTGCTGAAAATGAAAGAGGAAATTATTCTGGGAAGAAAGGCATAGAACAAACCACAGGCATGGAAATAAGAAATAGCATCGCGTTCATGTATTCATTCCAAACACTTCGTGAGCCTGACTAAATACATTAACAAGTACAGTATGGTCTTTGCCCTTGAGGGTCCTGGGGTTGTACAGGGGAGAAAAGACATCACTGGGTCCTCAGTGCCATGTGAAGCAGCCTGTATGAGCTAAGTGAATGAATGACAAAGGAGAAAGGGGAGAAGGAAGGAAGGGAGTCGGGGAGGCGGGAAGGAGGAAGACATTCTTAAATAGCTCTTATGAGTCAGAAGTGTTAGGTGGCCTGAGTGTTCAGAGGAGGGGGCGTTAACTTGGGCATTTAGGACAACAAGACAGAAATCACACCCACAGGGCAGTGGCTGGCTGCGCAGGGCAGCGGTGGCCGGCGGCCAGATCTTTATGTGTTTGTGTTGAATGCTTCATTAGGATGTAATCATCACCGTTTGACTCAGAGTCACTAGAGACCCTGATTCACCTAGAACATGCCCTTGAAGTTAACAAATGTCTTCCACGCCATCTCCCCAGGTACTGGTGTTTGATTTTGGGAGCGAGGTTTACGTGTGGCACGGAAAAGAAGTCACATTAGCACAACGGAAAATAGCCTTTCAGCTGGCAAAGCACTTGTGGAACGGAAGCTTTGACTACGAGAATTGTGACATCAACCCCCTGGATCCTGGAGAATGCAATCCGCTCATTCCCAGGTACCGCCGGGGCCCTCGGCGTCCGCAGCTCCTGCCACAGGGTTTAACCATCACCCTTCACAGGTTTCAGCCTTCATAAATGATTGCGACGCAGTGCCACGAATATTCCCAAAGAGAACAGTGCTTTAGCTTTTCCCTAACAGATACGGAAATACGGATGGTGTAGCCATCCGGAAGATGCTCCTGTTATATTTCATTTCTTGAAGTAAACAAATCGATGCCATGTGCAGCATTCAGGTGCTGTTCTGATGGATGAATAGTGGTTGTTTAAACAGATGACTTGCTGACCCGAAAAGCTTGCCAGGTCCTGGAATTCAGCCATGGATCTGAAGGTGCAAAAGCAATGCATCTCCTTCTGATTTCACACCTTCCCAGCGTAGCCCTTGAACTCCAGCATCTACCACTTATATGGCAGCAGGTGATGTCGATGCCCTTTTTGGGGGACAGAGGATGTGGTACTGAAATAATGATTATGATTATAGTATTTCCTGAAGTCTCCTGGACTTTTTTAAGTAGTTTTGGCAAATCAGCCGAAAATGCAGAAAACATTCTCAGACATATGGTGGTGAGAATAAGAATTCTTATATGCAAAGGATCGTTGTTTTTTATTTCTAACACCAGGGGGAAAAAAAGAAGTGCTTTTAAATTGTGTGTGCTGCAGAACAGGTTAGAAATTGATGTGACACCAAGTGGCACATTGGAAGTGCTTCTTAGTGTTTTCCATTGAACTGATATGCAGATTTCAACTTTCCTACCTAGTTTCCTGTTTTAAAATCCAATTATTGGTTTTATGATTCATTCTCTTATAGAAACAATTCAAAATGATGTCAGTGTAGGTGAAAAGTTTTCAAATCCTTTTTAAGCGAGTGCATCAAATTAATATTGAGACAACTAGTTTTTTAAGGACTAAAGCTAGGACTAAAAAGAATATTTTATTTGGTATAGTAAAAAAAAAATACTGGAGCATAAAATCTGTGATGGGCACTTTATATTTGGTCGCAACATCATCCAAGATCTGAAAGTAGGTAAGTGGGCACCTAACCCAGTGGGTTTCAACATCTCCCAGATCAGAAGCACCTGAGGAGCTTTTTTAAAAAATGCACGTGCCGGCCCTGGCCCAGGAGATGTGTTTTCGATTCGGGTGGGGTGGGGCTTGTGTGTCAGTACGTCTTAAAATCTCCCCGGGGATTTGAAGGTGCAGCCAAGGTAGAGCACCCAGCCCTTCTTAACAGATGGGGAGGATGAAAGTAGCGAAGAGTCATGACTTACCCCAGCTCAGAGCTGCGAGTCGGGATGGAAGAGAGGAGGACCCAGCTTCACGTCCTCGCACTGCAGCCCTGCACGCCTGCTCCCTGACTTCACAACATCTAAGATGCATTTCTAAGCTGAGACCAAGTGTTCTTCCTAGAGGCACCTTAGCAAGTCTGCAGAGTGGAATTTATATAAAAGACAGTCTCACTATTTTCTGATAAGGACCACAGCCTTCAGGGTAGTCCTGAATTTTCCATAGTTGCTGGTGTTTGATTCCTAAGTCCTGTGAGAGTTCACAGTGGCAGTATTTGCACACAGTGCCTGATCGTTTCAATCCCCTTTGAAACAGGCAGCCCTCTTGATGTGCCTTAG
Organism: Hippopotamus amphibius kiboko; assembly: GCF_030028045.1. Lineage (NCBI taxonomy): Eukaryota > Metazoa > Chordata > Mammalia > Artiodactyla > Hippopotamidae > Hippopotamus > Hippopotamus amphibius. The sequence goes on along the minus strand of NC_080189.1, from coordinate 133,745,330 downwards.
CCGTGATGCCAGAAACTGTGGTCTGGACCAAATAGGACAGGATGGGGCAGGGGCCACCGCAGGGCCCAGGAAGCACTGCCTGCCAGTCTGATGGTCCCAATCCACAAGCCAGGGTTTGTCTGGAAGGATGGGAAATACCTGCACCTCATCCTCAGGGCTCACCCTCTTCGGCACATCTTTTCTCAGTTCTGCCTCCTCCTAAGTCAGCTGTTTTCCAGGCTCAGCATCAGATTCTGAGATCCCGAGACAGTCCCGGGCCTCCCGACTAGACTCTGCTGCTTCCTTTCCCATCACTGTGCTCTGCCTGCCCACTGTCCCGTCCAGTGGCCTAAAGACAGATATGCACAAATTCACTTTATGATCTATGAGAATATGTTCATTTAGGGAACAGAGGAGAATTTCCTGTCCCTGGAGATGAGATCTCTGTTGTAACACGACCCAAAAAAACCAGAAAATTCAGGGTGAGCACAAGTTCCTCCACCTATTCATTAACTTGATGGAAACGTGCCGAACACCTGCGGGTGACTGCAGGCAGCGCAAAGTAGGTGAGGGAGACACGCATGTAACCCCTGCCTTTGCTAAGCTCCCAGCCCAGCGCACTGCCCCCGGGGGAGCCTAATACAGGAATTTGCTAGAATGCAAGGCAAGCCCAGTCCTGATGTGGATCACGTCACATTCAGGCACAGCAGCTCCAGGGACACAAAACCTTGCAAGGTTTCTGGCTGACATAATAAAAATGGCATTTATTGGGTCACATACGTGAAAACAAACCATTCATTCTGGGTACCACTTACGTATTCCGAGTGTTTCTCACTAGCCACGTGTGTTGGGTTTGGGCATCTCGGTTTCAGCCTGACTTATTTAATCTCGGTTCTTTTTCTGTCCACCCCCCCACCCCATGCACCCTGCAGAAAAGGACAGGGGCGGCCTGACTGGGCGATATTTGGGAGACTTACAGAACACAACGAGACGATTTTGTTCAAAGAGAAATTTCTCGATTGGACGGAACTGAAGAGACCTAATGAGAAGAACGCCAGCGAACTTGCCCAGCACAAGGTATTTGTGATGATCAAGCCCCAAACCTCAGGGCTCGGTTTGGTCCCTGCAAACGTGGCCTGGATGCTAAAAGCTTTCCCAGCATTTCCTAGAACAGCAAACCAGCTTCCAATTATATTCTGACGCCAGGAGGTGAAAATAGCCGTGTTTGTGCCTCCAGGTGTATAGGTGTCCCATTCACAACTGTGGCTCTTTCCCCAAAATGCAGTCTTTCCTTAAATGCACTGAAAATCCCTGAGACAGCCTGAACGCTGCACTTTGAGGCTGCCCCATCACCAGGGCAGCGGCGTTGAGCGGGACACGCTACAGCCCAGCACCTCTGCATCCCCTCCTAGGACGACCCGCGGGCGGAGGTCAAGCCTTACGACGTGACTCGGATGGTGCCAGTGCCCCAGACGACAGCCGGCACCGTGCTGGACGGGGTCAACGTGGGCCGGGGCTACGGCCTGGTGGAAGGGGACGACCGGAGGCAGTTTGAGATCGCCAGCGTGTCGGTGGATGTCTGGCACATCCTGGAATTCGACTACAGCAGGCTCCCCAAGCAGAGCATCGGGCAGTTCCACGAGGGCGACGCCTACGTGGTCAAGTGGAAGTTCATCGTGAGCACGGCAGGTGAGCGAGCACTCCCGTGTCCTTCGATCACCACCACGGGGACGGTAGCTGCCCGACCTGGGGTGTGTGCTGTGTCTGCTGCCCCAGCCAAGGGTGCAGGGGGCCAGCCTAGCCCTTCCCTTTGAGAACCTCTTCCTAAACCTCGTGGGCGAATTCCTAACACACCCGCACGGCCAGCAACCTTGATGTTTCCCTCTAGAAGGTGGACTTGCATGGTAAGGTTCCTCTGCCTCCCGCACCCCTCCCCTGCCCTGTCCCCAGCGGTTTTCTAGAAGGGTGATGGTCTCTCTGCACGTGATAGTTACCATGCGGCTGGGTGCTGCTGAAACGAAATTCATTAAGGAACACAGAGCCGGGTGATTCAGAGCTGAAACCACATGGTGTCGTCACAGTAAATGCACGCAGAAAAGATTTATTTGAAATGAAAGAAGTATTTCCTCTGAGGCCGAGCGCCCTGACAGCGCTCTGTGGACCTGGCAGGATAAATACACGGTTCCCATCTGTGCCGACCTGTTCATGGCAAAGCAAACCATGTGATGGTGTGCTTTGCACTAGAGGCAGTGAGGGTGGAGAGCAGTGGATTTGGGAGAAATAATCCCTTTTTCTTGCCAAGAAGCCATGAGTCACGTTGTCCACGGCGTCCCTCATCCCACACATTTAGAGACAGCTTATGCCACCACTGGGTGGCTCCGAGATTCACCTGCCAAGGGAGTTTGTTCACCCCTTTCCAGCCCCCTTGCCATCCTGGTGCGGCTGCCCCGCCGGGCACAGGGCAGGGGCCGTTGTTAGCTGCTCAAACGCCTGCAGACGTAGAGCCGTGTGGTTTCTTTCCTAATGTATCCACATCTGTGAATCAACAGCTGGCATTTACTGAGCACACGCTCTGTGAATAAGACATTTTTTAAAATGTACTTTATTGAAGTATAGTTGATTTACAATGTTGTGTTCATTTCTGCTGTGCAGCAAAGTGATTCAGTAATACACACACACACACACACACACACACACACACACACACACACACACATATACGCATTCTTTTTCATATTCTTTTCCATACGGTCTATCACAGGATATTGGCTATAGTTCCCTGTGCTCTACAATAGGACCTTATCATTTATCCATTCTGTATATAAAAGTTTACATCTGCTAATCCCAACCTCCCACTCCACCCCTCCGCCACCTCCATTCCAACCACAAGTCTGTTCTCTCTGGCTGTGAGTCTGTTTCCATTTCGTAGATAAGCTCATTTGTATCATATTTTAGATTTCACATATGTGATATCATATGGTATTTGTCTTTCTCTGTCTGACTTACTTTACTTAGTATCATCATCTCTAGGTCCATCCATGTTGCTACAAATGGCATGACTTCGTTCTTTTTTATGGCTGAGTAGTATCCCATTGTATATATACATACCACATCTTCTTTATCCATTCACCTGTCAATGGACATTTATGTTGTTTCCATGTCTTAGCTGTTGTGAATAGTGCTGCTATGAACATTGGGGTACAGGTATCTTTGAATTATAGTTTTGTCTGGATATATGCCTAGGAGTGGGATTGCTGGATCATATGGTAGCTCTATTTTTAGTTTTCTGAGGAACCCACATACTGTTCTCCATAGTGGCTGCACCAACTTACATTCCCACCAGCAGTGTAGGAGGGTTCCCTTTTCTCCACACCCTCTCCAGCACTTGTTATTTGTAGATTTTTTCATGATGGCCATTCTGACTAGTGTGAGGTGGTATCTCACTGTAGTTTTGACTCACATTCTCCTAATAATTAGTGATGTTGATTACCTTACCTTTTCATGTGCCTGTTGACCATCTGTATGTTTTCTTTGGAGAAATGTCTGTTTAGGTCTTCTGCCCATTTTTCGATTGAGTTGCTTATTTTTGTTGTTGTTGAGCTATATGAGCTCTTTGTATATTTTGGAAATTAAGCCCTCGTCGGTCACATCATTTGCAAATATTTCCTCCCACTCCATAGGTTGTCTTTTCATTATATTTATGGTTTCCTTTCCTGTGCAAAAGCTTCTAAGTTTGATTAGGGCCCATTTGTTTATTTTTGCTTTTATTTCTATTGCCTTGGGAGACTGACCTAAGAAAACACTGATACGATTTATGTCAGAGAATGTTTTGCCTATGTTCTCTTCTAGGAGTTTTACAGTATCATGTCTTATATTTAAGGAATAAGACACTTTTTTAGGGTGTCAGTAAATATTTCAGACCCTGCCTTCCAGAAGCATGTGGTATAAATGGCAGGGGAGCAGGTACCGGAGACGTGCCTGCCTCCTGCTGGGGTAGGAGAGCTCCACCCACTGAGTTGGATCTGGAGGCAGTGGGAAAGCCCAGCGGCCGGTGGGGGTGGGGCAGGAGGACTGCGAGCCTAGAGCCGCCCCACCCCCCCACCAGCCTGCAAGGCACAGCTCGGGGCTTCACCACCCGCACTAGTTGAGTACCTCACGGAGGCTCCAAGGGATGTGTTCTGTCCTTACGCTAACTTCTCAGACAGGGAAACCCCCGGAGTCGCACGGCTAGGAGAGAACAGGGCTGGACACGAAAAGCCCCATTTTTTTCCCCAAGGAGGCCCTATAGCCTGGGTCCGAATCTTCTCTCAGGCCCCACATACCAGCTGTGCAGCTTGGGGAAAGTTACTGAACCTGTCTGAGCCTTGGCATTCCCACCTGGAAAACAGAGATTATAATACCCAGCCCGCAGGGTACTAGTATCTGGTGTGTGGCGTTTAGCATGGAGCCAGCCACTTACTCACGTGAGGGCACAGGAAACCATCATCGCTGATGGTCTCAGCAGCCAAAGCATAGTTCCTGCGTGGAACTTAAAGATGAGGTAACGGGAAGGCACCCCGAATGACAGGAGTTCTCAGAGGGTCTCTGTTGTGCGTTTAAGCTCCTGGGTGTGTGCGGAGTTGGCAAGCTGAATACTCCTCTGTGCCGCTTGACCGTAAAGACAACACGAGGGAATTTAGTGGGGAAAGATCTACTGACCTCTGTTGTCGTGGACCTGGGACCTTTAAGGAACAAGTTTCGAAAGCACCCGTTCTCATGCTTAAAATACAGGAAGGGAAGGGACTCCATGTTTTACAAAACCAGACAAGGGCGCTACAGTTTGAAATTTAGTCATTTCCTTACCTCAGCTGTTAGGTATAAAAAAAGAAGCCATGGTCAGTGAATGGAGGACTAAAACGATATGAAAATGAATTCATTTGAAAACTAGATCTCAGATTTCTGAGGCCTTCCTTGACTATTTACGTGGAGGCGCCCAAGAAATGCTGATTTGACCCAGGCAAATGCTTGCTGTGTTTCTCCCCAGTGAACACAAGCTACATGTCACAGCCCAATCCAGCAGCACCTTTATGGGCAAAGTGACAGCGTTGATAAAGCCCAGCTGCGGAGGATTAGTGAGGCCGGGCAGTGTTCAGATTCCAGGCCGTCCCTCTGGGAGCAGAACAGCGTGGCCCGATGACATTTGCAGCTCCTGTGGTCATCACAGAAGCCCTGGCCCCTTGGTGACGGCCATTGCAGCCCCTACACCAGCCCCTACATTAGACCCCACAAGGGCCGCACCTGCAAACGGGGCTGAGCTCCGGGGGGCTCTTCTGGGGCAGGCCCAGCAGACAGCAGCCCCAGTAGACGCAGCACAGTTGCCCTCTTGGCGGACACCAGGCAGCATGCTTCTTGGGGAGTGAACTGTGGCCTCCAGACTAGGGAGACCAAGGGCCCTGGTGGTCAGTGTCCTAACCCAGAGGCCACCTCAGGTGCTGCAGGGCCTGACTCGTGTCCACCCAGGGTCAGGTAAAACAGGCGGCTCCAGGTACCCAGTGATGCTGCACCAGGCCACTCTGAAGCCCCATCCAGGGGTCCGAGTCCTATAGTAGGAGGTTGGTAAATGGGGTTCGGCTACAAGACCACATGATGAGCAGCTCACGTGGTAGCATCACCTGTTTTCTGTTACTTCTAAACACAACTCCTGGTAATGAACTTCCTCTTGAAAGTGGGTGGATGGCAGGATGCAGCAACACGTTCCATTCAGCCTTGGGTCAAGGCTGCACGGATTACTAATACAGTTTAGTATTAATCATCCTACTAATACAGCTTAGCCTTGACTTTGCTAAAATTAAAAATAAGTGAATTAAAAATTCAGTTGTACACAGGATTAAATTTGGGGTATGTTGAAGAAAATTGCAAGGAAAAGTCATGAAAATTTTCCTTGCAATTTTCTTCAGCATATCCCAAAAGAAAACTTTTATGGAATATTTTTAAGGAAAGACAGTCCTATTTTAGGTACATACACGCAAGCCCATTTTAGAATGTTAGGATGTGAAACACTGGTTATTTAAGCATGAACATATATTTACACAAAGTGCTAACCAGTTCCAAGATCTGTCAACTGCTGTGATCTGTGATCAGCGTTAAGCATGTCTCTCCCCAATAATCTAGTTGACCTGACTAAGTTTCACTACTTTGAAGAGTGTGCGATTGCTAATCAAAGGCGAACTGTTGTTCCTACCTAAATTAGCAGAAATTTCAGTGGAGTGGCTTCCAAATGTAGTGTAGACCTATGTCATCCACTCACGGACAGTTCCTATTCACTTTGCCCAAACTTGACCATTTCAGGGTCACGGTAGATGGCATTAAGGGCTGAACTTGGTCAGAATCATTTAAGAATTACCATAATCATTTATGAAAATTGCTGTACAGTACTTTACTGAAGGGCAAAAACAATCACATAAACATGGCCTCTGACCTCTTAAGAACTTGGAATAAATGTGCTTTCTTCTTACCTTCAAAGCTCAAGGCAGCTGTGATTTTGTCCGTGGGATTGGAGCTGAGAAAAATTGAGGTCATAGAGAACCAGAGAATCCAGTTACTATTCTTTTTCTTTTTTTAAGATTTATTTTATTATTTATTTATTTTGACTGCATTGGCTCTTCGTTGCTGCACACAGGTTTTCTCTAGCTGCAGAGAGAGGGGGCTACTCTTCGTTGTGATGCGTGAGCTTCTCATTGCGGCAGTTTTTCTTGTTGCGGAGCACAGGCTCTAGGCGTGCGGGCTTCAGTAGTTGCGGCACGTGGGCTCAGTAGTTGTGGCTTGCGGGCTCTAGAGCACAGGCTCAGTAGTTGTGGCGCACGGGCTTAGTTGCTCCTCGACATGTGGGATCTTCCCGGCCCAGGGATCAAACCCGTGTCCCCTGCATTGGCAGGCGGATGCTTAACTGCTGCACCACCAGGGAAGCTCAGTTATTCTTGAATGTTAAGAAGTGTGGGTGTCACAGCCACCTGCGACCACCCGGGCATCTGAGTTGAGAACTTAGTCTCCTGACGTCACTCAGCCTAGAAGATTGCGCCTCATTCAGGCTCTGCTCACGCACCTCCTCAGAAAGGCCTCCCCACCAGGCACTCCCAGCAGCTCCCCCCTCCCCACGTCACATCCTGGCCTCTCCTCACAGCACTTACCACCCCTTGAAGTCGCCTCACTCAGCACTGTAGCCCCAGCATCCCGAAGCGTCCTGGGCACATAGTAGGTGCTCAGTAAACATCTGCTGAACAAACAAACGAGGGAAATCTGGAGCGAGATCTATTCCTAAAAGTGGCAGTTTGGGGTCTGAAATAGTATCTGAAATGACCACTTGCCCAAATAACCTTCCGTGACTGCCCTTCCGGAGGGGTGGTTCTGTGTTCTGTGCGCTGCTAACATCTGTCCAATGCCTGCAAGTTCCCAGACGGTGACCAGCCCCTCATCCTGGCTGCAGCCCCGGTGGCCAGTATCATTTAAATCCCAGATTATTTTGTGAAAGCGATAGGTCAGCAATTTCTCTCTCCGCTTTCCGACACAACTTGGAGACTCCAAAGTGTTTTTTTAACTAGAATCGTCTTAGCAGACTGTATTTTTTCCTCTGTGCTTAGCGCTGGCCCAGCAGTTGTTTGCAATATCTTTTCTCCCCCAGCTGATCTTCTGCCAAAGGATGGCGTCATGTGGAAAGTGTGTTTGTGTCTTCGGGAGCCCCTGGGCCTGCTCTGACATCCCCGCTTTTCTCTGTCACACACTTGGACGGTCTGCCACCTCCCCCAGGATGGCAGGTGTTTGTCTTAGGGTATCAGGAGGGCCCTGCAGATCATCGTTCTCCAGTTCGGAGGCTCAGGGTCCATGAGCTGGAAGAAAGGTGGTTTCTCTCTCCTCCAAACCCATGATAGATGTTCCTCTGGCTGCAAATGGTTTCTCCCCAGCCCTGCGCCCCAGAGCTGCTCCCTTCCTGTTTGTCCTCACAGGGCCTGGAGGCCTGAGCTGCGCACTGACTCTTCTTGGGGTTTGTCCGCTGCTCACCCCACGTTCTGCTGTCCCGTTTGTTTGCAGTGGGAAGTCGGCAGAAGGGGGAGCACCCAGTCAGGGTGGCCGGCAAAGAGAAGTGTGTCTACTTCTTCTGGCAAGGCCGGCAGTCGACTGTGAGTGAGAAGGGCACGTCGGCTCTGATGACGGTGGAGCTGGACGAGGAAAGGGGAGCCCAGGTGAGTCCTGGAGGCAGATGGGGTGGAGGTGAAGGAGACAGCCTTTCCAGGAGACTGAGGGTGTGTGGCCTGGCCCCCTAAACACAAAGACAGCATCGTCCAAAGCCCCTTTAGTCCTGGTCCGGCTTCTCCAGATGTCAGGCTCTGCTTCACCTTTCGTCTCCCCACCTCCTCACCAGGAAGACAGACCTCTTGTAATATGACCTTAAAGTATTCCTGCAAATAGTAAATCCACAAGACAAGGACAAAGAGCCCATGGGTGTTTTTTTTTTTTTTTAAGTTTCCACTTAACTGATCATCAAGGAATTACAAATAAAACAAAGAGATGCCATTTTCCACTCCTAAAATGGCAGAGTTTTTAAATGAATGAATCCAGGGTTGGCAAGGATTCAGAAGGATGGGCACCCATGCCTGCTTCCACTAGGAAGTATAAACTGAAACAGCCATCCTGAAAAGCAGCTTTGGCCTAGGAACCTTAAAATGCTCATACACTTTGATGAGTGATTCCACTTTCACAAATCCGCCCTAAGGAAATATCAGAGATTGATGTGAAAATCGAGTCTTCCTGTCATGTGTTCCTCACAGCAGGCTGAGTGCTTTTTCTAGGACACGTAGCATGGTGCCCCTCCTTGTTCTCCATCACACTCGGACTACCATCTGAGGGTCTCCTGGGGTCAGCCCTGCACCCCCTCCAACCTCCCTCATCTTGCACCTGGTCAGGCCACTCCCACCTCCTTGCAGTTCCTAGATACCCCTCTTTCCGCCCACCCCAGGGCCTTTGCACTGATTCCCTGGCCTGGAACACTTCCCCTGGAACCTTACATGATTCTGTCTGAATGTGACCTCCATGTTTTATCCAAATCGCTCCCCATTTTCCTACTCTGTTGGTCCCTTTGCGCTGCTTTATTTTTTTCATAGCACTTACCCCTACATGAAACGGCATTCATTTTGTTTACTTATTGATTCTCTGTCTTTCCCCATAAGCATGGAAGAGGCCATGTTTGTCCTGGTCTTACCCATCATTAAAACCCCAGGGCCTGCGTGATGCCTGGCAGGTACCACTGCCCTAAGTCAGGGTTTTGAAAGCATTTCGTTTTAAGGTTTGGTGCCTTCCTTTATTACTAGTAATTAAGAGTTTACTCTGGGATTCCGGAGACCATAGCACCCTGTGCAGATCCTTTTACTGTCTTGGATGAATAGTTAAGAATAGCATCAGGAAAGAGAGCAGAGGAATTTTCTCCAGGAACAGATCTGCACTTAGCCTTCCAGGTTCCTATGAACCAGTCCTCTTTCCTAAATAGTATTTAATGCATATTTTCTACTGTGGACTATATTTTCCAAATAGCTTTCAGGAACAAACAGTTGTTAATTTATTCCTCATAGTGGGTCATTTCAACTGCTTTTTTTTTTTTTTCTGATAAAGGCCGTGAACGAATAGGTTTTATCATGCCTTCAAAATCACCCTTAGAGTTTTCAGTCTTAATCTAATTGGAGCATTGCATTTTTTATCAATCCAACGGATGGAAAATCACTGAGGAAATAGAAAACATTGCCAGAGAGTGTCCCTTAATGATGCAGAATGGGCCCTGAGATTAATAAGTTAACTCACGGTGAGAAGTGCATCCTACTTTTCCATGCTCCCTGACTGCCAGGCTCAGTCAACCATTTCCTGTTTAAGGGAAAATGTCTTGGCAAAGTGAGAGTCAGTTGACTCAACCCTACATACATTTTTGTTACTGTGGTGCATCTCATGCTGATGGGTTGACAGATGCGTTGACAGAGGTGCCGTGAGTGACAGGCCCTGTGAGTGGACCAGAGGCTGCAAAAGAGACAGGTCTTTTTCCCGGAATCACTAAGTTAGTGATTAGTCATTCTCACTGCTGAGAGGTTGTTTTTATTTGAAAAAAAAAAAGTTTAATCACATTATATCCATACTGCGGAATACCATTAAAATATCAAAATTCACGTTAAGAATATGCAATGACAGGAAAACATCAGTTGAAGAAAATCAGGGTCTAAAACAGCAATCCTATTTGGGAAAAATGTATACCTGAAAAATACTTTGTATTACAGGAAAGCTATACACCAGAATTGTAACAGGGTTCTCTGTAAATCTTTTTTTTTTTTTTTTTTAATGTAAGCATTTTTTTTTTTATACACATATCCCCATATTCCCTCCCTTCCTTGACTCCCCCCCCCCCGAGTCCCCCCCACCCTCCCCGCCCCAGTCCTCTAAGGCATCTTCCATCCTCGAGTTGGACTCCCTTTGTTATACAACTTCCCACTGACTATTTTACAGGTGGTAGTATATATATGTCTGTGCTACTCTCTCACTTCGTCTCAGTTTCCCCTTCACCCCCCGCCCCCTCCCATACCTCGAGTTCTGTAAATCTTAATATTATCACTGGCTCTTATTTGTACTTCTCAATATTTTTCAGATTTCCTACAACAGGTATGTGTTATTTTTATGACTCTGCAAAACCAGCACATATGACTTATTCTAATGTGTTTAAATTGGAAGGTCCAGGTTCTGCAGGGCAAGGAGCCCCCCTGTTTTCTGCAGTGTTTCCAGGGGGGGATGGTGGTCCACTCGGGAAGACGGGAGGAGGAAGAAGAAAACACACAAAGTGAGTCACTTTTACTGTTGGAACTCGATTTTGTTTTTCCTCTCCAGGAAGGTATTTTTATAGGAGCGGGGGTTTAGAATTGGTCTCTCTTCATATAGCTGTGGCTTTACCACTGAAGGCCCCCCGATGTTTGCCTTATAAATCAGCTTTATGGGCGCCCATACCCCTCCCCCTTCCTTCCCTGGAGTTGCCCTCAGAATCCAACTTTGCATAAAGGAGGCCCCAAGATGACTGGACCTTAAACTGGATCCTGGAGGGGAAAAAAAATATCAGTGATCTTCTCTTCTAAATGATGAGTTTTTTGTTGACCAGCATCCAAAAGAAAAAAGAAAAAAAAATTCATAGCTTTAGAACCTCTTAAAATATGCCTATTACAACTTACCTAGGTATTTATAAATTTCGTAAAACTGGTTTTTCTGCATCGTGAACTTGGGGCAGCTTGCTTCTAACTCCAGAAAGACTGGCTTTCTGGGCCTCAGTAAGATGGCAGGCCGCCCTCACCGCCACCTGCCCCTCCAGACACAGAAAGGAGGCGGGGCGGTGGGCTGCCTTCCCCACCAGGGCCCCCTCCCCGCACGGCCTCGTCCTAACTGTGCCGCTGGTGCCCCCTGCAGGCGAGTGGAGGCTGTACTGCGTGCGCGGCGAAGTGCCCGTGGAGGGGAACTTGCTGGAGGTGGCCTGTCACTGCAGCAGCCTGAGGTCCAGGACGTCCATGGTCGTCCTCAATGTCCACAAAGCCCTCATCTACCTGTGGCACGGGTGCAAAGCCCAGGCCCACACGAAGGAGGTCGGAAGGACTGCGGCCAATAAAATCAAGGAACAGTGAGTGATGCGTGTGTGAGCATCTCTCCCAAGGGCTTCCCGGGCGCGGCCTGAGGATCCCAAGGTCCCCGTGGATGCCCCGTGTGCCCAGAGAGACTCAACATGGGGAGCTGAGCCCCACGCGGTCAGGGCCCTGAAAGTCCAAGTTCACGTGACACACGTCCAGCCCGAACCTCCCCTATGAGGGTTCCCCTGGTTTTTGAGGATTCACCCGCCTCCGTAAAAGGCATAGGACCCCCACCAGCTCCTTTGCAGGTGTGATTCGGCCTTTGAATTGTCAGCGTGGAGTCCTTGGTTGTTTAAAGAGAGCAAATTTCAAACATCGTCGTTTAGGGGATCAGAGTTGGTTTTGTCAGAGCGATGGAAGGTTTAAGAGCATTTAGCTAAAGAGAATCAGGAGACCGTCCGCTGTGTCCGACTGTCAGAGGCCCGGCTCCCAGCGTCCAAACGAGGCAGCCGCCCGAACGTGTTACAGGAATTCCTGGGGCAGGCGCATTGGATGCTGGGGTCCCTTCCTCTCCCAGGCAGGCACCACGGGTGCCCATGACCCAGAGATAGGCCTAGGTGAGGACCCACCCCAGGGGAGGGGAAGGAGGGGAGCGCCCGGGAGAAGCTGTGCCGCCTGCCACCTGCCCAGGTGGACTGCCGCTGCGCATCCCAGCATCCCTGGCAGCACAGGCACTGCAGGCAGCTAAAGAGCCCAGTATCCCCCAGGCACTGGGGACATGCCCAGGGGTTCCTCGGGCTGAGACCTGGGAGGACCTTGGTGACACCCGTACAGTGGAAATGAAGCGTCTCCCAGGGCCACATCCCACCAGGTGCAATCTGGTAAAATCCATCCTCTGGGCACAAAAATGGTGCGGTCAGGATCTGCTGCCCGCTGCCTGCACACGTGACTCAGCGCACATGGAGAGCAGGAGGGGAGGGAGTTTTCCGCAGGCGGACAGCTGTAAAGGGAGATGCTTCATGTCCAAACACCATTCCAAGCCAGCCCCTCCCTGCTGCGCACATACTCAGATACCACAGAGCGTGTTTTCATTCATTATAAGAATTGTTCTAGTTGGAAAGTAGGAGAGAGCTGGGGAACTGATCTGTAGATTTAGTCGGGAATAATTTTGTGTTGCCCACGCTCCTGGGCCTGATAAAAACTCTCGGACTCTCTCCATGCAGATGTCCCCTGGAGGCCGGGCTGCACAGTAGCAGCAAAGTGACAATTCACGAGTGCGATGAAGGATCAGAGCCCCTGGGATTCTGGGACGCACTGGGGAGGAGAGACCGGAAGGCCTACGACTGCATGCTCCAAGGTAAGCCTTAACCCCCAGCACCTCCGAGCACCAGCTCACCCAGTGCGTATTTATACGCAGGTGCTCCGTACAGCACATGAGGAGTTACACCCAGGCCAGGTCCTCTCAGGCCAACACCACAACAGGGAGGCTAAATAATGTGTATCCCTAATTTTGATGCCAAGTGGAAAGTGTGTGTGTCAGAAAAGAGGTACAGGTGACAGAGGTGGAGAGTTAGAAATATTTCTTCTGCCAGGAAAAATCACACAGGGCTGCATGGAAGATACAGCACTTACCCAGAGCCTTGGAGGTGTAGGTATGACCTGGAGAGAGGTGAAGGAGAGAGGAACATTCCTGGAAATGAGCTGAGCCCCGTGTGAAGCTCTGGAATGAGATGCTTTGGGTTTAGCCAGCATCCAGGGTGCAGGGAAATAGTGGGGTTTAAATGAGAGAGTGGGTCAGTCTTGTCTTTAAATACACAAAATACAGATCGATTTACGCACAGAATAACATAAGAAGAAAAGCTAACAATTACTACGCAGTTTAGGGTGAGCCAGGCACTGTCTAAACACCTGCTGTACGTTCATTCACTCCGTGCTCACAGCCCAACAAGCTGCCCTGTTCACCAATGGGGAAACTGAGGCCTGGGGGCGGGGTTAACCAGCTTGGCTGGGTGGGACAGCAGTGGGGTGTCCTCATGACTGCGCCATGATACTGCCTCTCGGTTTTTACAAACTTTGACGGAGGTTTTTAAGATACAGTGGTCCCTTGAACAACATGGGGGTTGGGGACCAACTGCTCCCACCGTGGAAAATCCATGTATAACTTTTAACTCCCCCAAAACGTCCCTGCTCATAGCCCAGTGGTCACCGGAAGCCTTACTAAGAGCTAAGAGTTAAGACGCAGTTTGTAGGTTATATGTCTCACATACTGTAATTCTTACAATAAAGTAAGCAAGGGAAAAGAAGATGTTATTAAGAAAATCATAAGAAAAATACATTTAGTGTGTTTATGGATACTGTAAGCTTATGTCACCTGTTTACAAGATGAAACGTCTATCCGTACCTACATCAATATTGTCTTAGATGATACAAAACACTATAGATGTTGTATGTACTACTGACCCTAGACATCAAAAATGAAAAGGTAACGTGAAAAAGAAATTCGTATTTATTTACAGGTATTCATTCATTGATAACAAGAAAGCAGCAATGTGATTACTTTATAATCACCTAGTGTTACTGATACAATCGCTTCACAGAAGCCCAGCCTATACACTAATGGTTATACAGTGTTTATGGCATGCAGTTAGTCATATTCATAATAAAGTATTGGAAACGTTACATTTTTATAAAAATCACACATAATGATAGGCTGATACACAGCTTTCCCAATTACAAGAGAGAGAGGCAGGCATACTGTACACTAATGTAATTCTTTGAAAGCAAAGCTATAAAACAGTAAGAAAACGGATGCATTTTATGTTAGTTTCTATTAAATATCACTCACCTTAGGCTAGTATCCACATATATTTGACGCATTCATGACAAACCTAAATTTTCTTATTTTTTTAATATCTCTAGGCTATTCAGTTTGTCTGCAGTTTTTTTCAAATTGTCATAAATCTATGCCAAATTTTTCCAATATATTTGTTGAAAAACCTCCATGTGTAGGTGGACCTGTGCAGTTTAAACCTGTGTTGTTTGAGGGTTAACTGCACTGCACATTGATGACGGGAAATGTTTGAAAGTGCAAAGAAATTAAGAAAGAAAATAAGATCCTTATAATCATCTCTCTCAAAGATGTGAACCAGAATTATTTCTTTATGTGATATATATATACTTTTTAAAATAAAATTTGGATAGCGTTCATTATACACCCTGTTTTGTAACCTGCTTTTTCCCTTATTTTGAATAATTTGCCAAATCCTATGTTAATATTTAGACTTTTAATGGCCGCAGGGTATTTTGTGAGTATATCTGCCACTCTCTACTTAACCTGTGTCCTATGGTTGGCGAGCTTTTTCTCTAACAATAATAATGTTGTGAATAATTTTTAAAAGAATTATCTGTGTTCGTGCCTAGTTAAGGTAAATTCCTAGACCTGGATCTCCTGTGTTGAAGTTATTATAAAAGCCTTACAGTTACACATGAGGAAGTGTCCCCCAAACATTGGCACCAAATTCCACTCTCACCAGCAATTTATAGATGTGTACATTTCAGAGCACAAGCATACACTTAGTTTATTACTTTTTCCTGTTTGCCAACATTGAGGGTGGAAATTACTATCTAAACACTGTTATAACTTAATGTTTTAAATTAGAAGTACTGTTAAATGTTTTATATATTTCTATATATTTCTGTATTCTATATTTCTTAGCCATTTGTACTTCTTTTTAGGTGAATACTGTATTTGTGATTTAAGCGTATTTTTTAGATATTTGTTATTTCATTATTATATTCCTTTATATACTACTAAGGTTATTAACAGGTTTCCATATTTCCCATTTCATCACTTGCGTTTGTGTTTTCATTTTGTTTGGTGCTTTTTGTGCAATGTAATTTTTCATTTTTATGTTAATGCATAAATCTCCTTGAATTACTTCTTTTGCAGTTATGATTAAAAAGCCCTTCCCCACCTCCAAGTTCAGATAAATCTTACCTCTTTTTATACTCATGCTTTGATCATTTCATGTCTAGCATTAGTTCTCCAATCCACCTGGAATTTTCTTTGGTGCATATTTTGTCTTTAGCTTTTGTTCTCTTTTCTTTCAAAGATCCTGGAAATTTTAACTTCACACCCCGCCTGTTCATCCTCAGCAGCTCCTCTGGCGATTTCTCAGCCACGGAGTTCATGTATCCTGCCCGAGACCCCTCTGTGGTCAATTCTATGCCCTTCCTGCAGGAAGACCTGTACAGTGCCCCGCAGCCAGGTACGGCCCACAGAAGGGGGTAGTCGTGCTGAGTCAGTAGAAAGCACAGCTTCCAAAAAGCCTTTTTACTTTTGCATCTAGTAAGCAGTTTTTATTTGCCAAGTACACTTTCTTATATTATTTCACTTAATCCTCACATCTCCCCTCAAAGGAAGTTGACATCAATCACATATTACAGTGTAAAAAAACTCACCCAAATTCGTCAGTTAAAAATAGGTTGAGTGCAACTGTGTCAGGTGTGAGTCTCTGCTGTTCTCTCGGCCTTCCCTCCATCTTGCTGCTTTATGGTCGCCAGATGGCTGCCCCTGCTCCGGCCACCATGTTTCTCTTCAAAACAGAAAGAAGAGTAGGAAAAAGGGCAGTGATGGCCATGTCTCTCCCTTTTACCAGATAAAACAAAGCTTTTCCAGAACCCCCAGCAGACTTCCATTTACATCCCCCTGGCCAGAGTTCTGTTGCACAGCCACCCACAGCTGCCCGGGAACCTTGCCAGAATCCAAGCAGTGGGGGGGTGGGAGTATCTGTGGAGTGAGCCCGAGAGCAGTGTCTGCCATACAAAGCTGCACAGCAGGGCCAGGCTCTTGCCTGTGTCTTCTGATCCCAAGGTCAGGGCTGTTTCCACTTGACCGCCAACTCAAGACAGAACCTCTGTGCTCTTGTTGTGGTTGGGACAGTCACAGTCACCAGAGACTGGGCTGTAGAGAGAGTTGAGTCTGAGGTCGACTGCCCCGGCCTCACAGCATCTCCACGCTCACATTACAAGAGCCCAGAGCAGCACCGGGAACCTCACAGACCCTGGCAGCCACGGTCACCACCTTAAAAGCTTGACTGGTGCACACGGTCATACCGCGGAGATATCAGCCAGTATCTTAAAAGGGACTGATACCCACCCCTTCATCCGGAGCCTCGGGGTGGGGCTTCAACCTCCGCTGGGCTTTTCAGACACGTGGTTGTCACAGAATCCTGAGATGCGGGCTGGGAGAGGACTCAGGCGAGCTGGCAGGTGTGAGAGCCCTTGGCCACATGGAGTAAGATCTTGTCAGGCTGACAGTCTGCTGAAGAGAAAAAGGAAGCAACCCTTGATTTCTCAAGCCCATTCCTCCCTGAAAGAGCCATGGACTGAGATCGGCTGCAAAGCACTCGGATGTGGGGCATGACCACTGATGACCCGGGGGCAAACGTGACGTTCTCCCCCGTGTTCCGTACGCTCTTTGGGGTCAGCGGTGCTGAGAACCCCTTGGTGGTCACGTGTATCATCTGCCGCACTCTTGCACCCGGCCAGGACCCAGAAGGGCAGCTGCAGGAGGGGCAAAAGGGGAAGGAATTGGGGGAGAGGGAGGAAGGAGCCCAGCTCGTCAATGCCGTCTTTCTGCCTCGAGGTGTTTCCTGAGTCACCATTCAAAGAGCTGAGACTTCAGGGAGACCCTCCCTTTGGCCCTGAGTTTATGTGCCTAGGGGATTCTCGCACTGACCAAGGCGGCCGGGAGGGAGGGAGGCATCCGTTAGGTGTGGGGCAGAGTCCCTGACTGCCTGCTCTGCTCTGCCTTGCAGCCCTTTTCCTTGTTGACAATCACCACGAGGTGTACCTCTGGCAAGGCTGGTGGCCCATCGATAACAAGATCACCGGCTCCGCCCGCATCCGCTGGGCCTCGGACCGGAAAAGCGCCATGGAGACGGTGCTGCAGTACTGCCAAGGTGAGGCGGTGGCAGGTACCCTCCATCTGGACGCCCGATGGCTTCTGCGCACGTGCTCAGGGTCCCAGCCCACGCTTCCCTTTCCGCGGGGACCACCAGCCCAGATAAAGCCTGCAGACAGCCATGAGACCGACTGTTTTCCCTCGAACTTTTTGAGGCTTGTTACTTTTGCGATTAGTACGTTCTCAGCTGTCAGCATGAATGAGATTTCACTTTTCTCTCTTTTTTTAATTGAAGTAGAGTTGATGGAGAATATTGTGTAAATTATAGATGTACAATGTAGTGATTCCCAGTTTTTAAAGGTTGTACTCCAGTGATGGTTATTCTAAAACATTGGCTGCCTTCCCCGTGTTGTACAGTATATCCTGGTGGCTGACTTTATACCTAATAGTTTGTACCTCTTACCCCACCCCCACCCCTACACCCTCCCTTCTACAAGAATTTAGTGAGTATCATTTTTCTCTTTTATATTATGAGGCCATCTAACTTGTCATCCTTGAGGTTAACAGCTGGGTTGTGAGCTGCCTGGCCCGGTTAAAACCCTCCTGCACTCAGGAGTAATCGTGCTGTGGGACACCAGGCCTCAGCCACAGAGTGTCACCCCGTCAGAAAGTAGAGAGCACCCCCAAACAGGCTGGAAGGCCAATGGCAAGCTTCCTGTCATTTGTTACTATGTTTAGTGTTTTATCTAAGAAGAAAGATCAGTAGTCAGCTCCTGGCTTTTCTACTGAAATTTGTGGTCTTTTCTATAAAGATGCCAGTGGTGAATTTATCTGAATTTTTAAGATTTCTTTGATTAATATTACCAAGTATGTACAGTCCACTTTCTCTTGAAAAGCTCTTTCATAATAAATGACTTACTCAACTTCCCACCAAACGTTTAAGCAAAAGTAGCTTCTAAAAGGCTGTCATTAGTTGAACTCAAGGCTGGGTTAGGAAGCTGGAGGAATACTTCGCAGGTGAGTCCAGGAGGAGGGGAAGGTCCCACCTGGACGCCACGGGGGGAGGCTTTCTTTTCTCCCATCCAGGAGCCCAGAAGTCTTCTGTTTGGTTCAGGAAGTTTAAAGTCAGGTCGAGTCCATGCAATTTTATGCACAGTCATATGTACGAAATTAACATTTTATGTTAACATCTTTGGGTGGGGGTTATCAGCTACTCATAACTTCCACTTTACGCCTGAAGTCAAGGGATGCAAATAAAGAAAAGATTTCAGGGGAGATGAGAGAACGCCAGGGCCTTCGGGGCCACGCCAGGTCTGTGACGGCTGCCTTCTGTGTGACCACAGGAAAAAACCTCAAGAAGCCGCCCCCCAAGTCTTACCTCATCCACGCTGGTCTGGAGCCCCTGACCTTCACCAACATGTTCCCCAGCTGGGAGCACAGAGAAGACATTGCAGAAATCACGGAAATGGTGAGCACGCCCCTTCCCCATCGAGGGGCTCCCCGCCTTTTGGACTGTGGGGGGGACTTCACCTGGGGAGAAGCCGGCAATCGCATTTTCACGTGGGAACATGTTTTCTTGTTCACAACATGTTAACCAGTCTATGTAGAATCAGCTTAAGAAGAGGAAAAGCCTAAGGAGAAGTTAATGGAAATATTTTGGTAATTTTCTACACATGGTGCTTACGTCCAAACACTTAAAAGCAAAGGTGAATTGAATTACTTTGGAGACGACACGTAAATAAAAGCAGCCATCTCTTCCTCCTGTTAGCTAAAAATCCATTGCTTCTCCAAGTCCACGTAAGGTACCGCAAAACGGCCCCGTGTCTCAGACCTTAACTTTGGGTCAGAGGAGACATGAAATAAACCCGGGATGAATTTACCTGCTCAGATAACTTAGGGAGTGAAGGTGTAGTGAGACCATCCTGATGGGTGCGGCTCGACTCCTCATTCCTCGTAACCTCTGTTCACTAGCACATGTTGTGAGCCCGAAAGTCATCCTTTCCAACTGCACCGAAGAGAGGCGGCTTACTGCCGCTACGCAGAATTTCTTAATGGAAGAGCTTTGAACATTGCTCACAATAGCAAGCCCAAGGGTGTTTTTGGTTTGGTGGGAGAGAGGTTTGTCCCGTTCGGAGTTTCTTCCTGAGCAGGAGGAGGGCCACTTACCTGAGGGAGATGACGTGGGGGTATTTGATAGGAGGTCTGGATACATTTAAACCAGCAGCAAAAGTGCGCTGCTGCTTGACCACAGAGAGGGCTTGTTTAGTCTCCACGGGGGATCCTAAGCACTCTCTGGAGCCCAATGGACTTGATCTTCACAGGTGGGGGCTCAGGCCGCCTGGGAGCCGACAGGGACGGCGAGGTGGCTCTGTCCACGATGAACATGTGACCCAGGACAGCTCAGAGCTCTAGGGGTTACGAGCCCCGCTGCTGCAGTCCGCGTTCAAGGACATCAGTCACTGCTGTCGTCCTGGGTTCCCTGCAGACCCCCGGGGGGCCAGCGGGGGGCTCTGGGGTGTCCTGAGCAGTGGGGCACGTTGTGATGAGAATTCACTAGGAGCGCCAGGCACTGCTCCAAACACTTTGCACTTGTTCTCTCCTTTAATTTTCACAACAGTCCACTAACTCTTAGCGAATTAGCCGAGGCACAGACATGAGGAAACGCTCGCCCCGATCGCTGCGCGGCCCCTCCGCCACCCACCTCCTCACCCCAAGTCTGTGCAGTGCTGAGTGCACATCATTCCCCCCACATGCCCCCACCCCAAAGGAGGCAGCCCCCGGGGCTCCCGAGTGTCACAGGAAGCTCATTTACCCAGAATAACCTGTTCAGATGAAATGCACACAGTAGGTTTAAAAAAGAAAATCTCAGTTCAGCCCCAGCATATTCTAGATGCGTTTTCTTACCTTTTTCTATTCAGGATGGGGTCTGAGGGGGTGGGGGGGGGGTGATTCCTTTTAAGGTGAATTGCTTTTAAATATTTGTAAACAAAGTCCATTATCTGCATGCTTATGGGGTCTCAACATCACATCTAATCGTCTTCTGGATAATTCCCTCATCTGAGAGTCCCTAAATTTTTTTGCTGTTCTATCTGAAATGCCGTGGGGGGTACGACGGCATCTCAGAGCCTTGTCTCCTGGCTTGGGTGGGGAGGGGTCAGGGGGGCGTATCTGCAGTCATGTGATGAAACGTGTTCAGATGTGGGACACAGAGGTCCCCTCTCTGCCCTCTCCTCTTCTCCAGGACACGGAAGTTTCGAATCAGATCACCCTGGTGGAGGATGTCTTAGCCAAGCTGTGTAAAACCATTTATCCACTGGCCGACCTCCTAGGCAGGCCCCTGCCCGAGGGCGTCGACCCTCTGAAGCTGGAGATTTATCTCACCGACGAGGACTTCGAGGTAAGTAAGCGCTTCTTGAGGTGGGACAGTATTTGAGCACCACGCCCTAGTCGGAGGGTCCTTTCACTCAGCCGCTGGCCGTTTCTTTCCTCCTTCCAGTTTGCACTAGACATGACCCGGGACGAATACAATGCACTGCCCGCCTGGAAGCAGGTGAACCTGAAGAAGGCAAAAGGTCTGTTCTGAGTCACGAGATGCTGGAGGAACCTCTGTTGTCACTTTCAATACTGTTGGACCAGGAAAATGGATGTGGGTTTTCTTTGTAGGGGGGGGTGGCTGGTACTTTAAAAAATATATTTTCATCCATGTTTTCAAAACCTGAAGTGGCCAGCTCTCCTGCTTATTTGGAAGTTGTGTATTTTGTAAATGGTCCAGAGAACACTCTGGAAACATGCTCTCCACGATCCAGCAGGCAAAGTTCATATGGCATCCGTATCCCTACGTGCACTTACGCAGCGGGTCCTCGGGGCTATGGCACTGCCCTCCTGCTCCAGCTAAGCGCTGCCTATTTTTTTTTGAAGCGGTTCTCTTTATAAAGTGTTATTTTGATAGTTTGTGGATTCTAAAATATATATATATTTATATAAACACCGTATAAATCAAATATGTATTTAACAAAGCAATATGTATTCATTCACTTTTAAGGTTTTTTTTTTTTTGGTGTCAAAATAATATTAAAAGGTAGTTGCTTCTGTTGAATTAGTTCTGCCACCGATGTGTACCTTCACCTGTGTTCAGAGCGTCTCCTTCAGCAATGAGTCTGACTCGTTCTGAGTGCTGCTTCCGGTGCTAAGATGAACAAAGAATTTATACTTCCGGGCTTAGGCTCTTAAGAATCTGTGCAGATCCACCTTTCTACCTTAATATCGCCCCCAAATGTATAGTGCCTTGTTTTATGTACAGTTTATATACAGAAAAGTTTGCTCTGCATTTTTTGACAATGGTTTGGAACGTTATCGACAGTTTTATTCTAAAACAGTAGAAATTTTAAAAGACCCTCAATTTCTAATACCTGTTGTAAACATGAAACGTGTCATTTGGCCATGGAAGACTGCAAAATAAAAGCTTCAGAATAAACACGACGATGAATTGATTGGTTCCCATCGAGTTCCTTTGTGAAAAATATTGTGTTGGTAAATGTTAACCTAGTACCAATATTTCGCCATTCAATATTAACTGCTGTAACTTTTAATTTAGCTCAGGGCAAGATGTAATACAAGGTCCTAAGATGAAATAGATATTCAGCCCATAAAATGAGTTCTAATTACTGTGTTGAAGACATTTTTGCAAGTCATCATTCAGCAGAAGCTCTTTACCCTCAACTACAGCTGCATCTCAGATTCAAGAGCTTAGTGCCTTTTAAAAAATATTGCGTATATAAGGTATTTAGAAAACATTTAAAGAACTCACCAGCTCTTATGTTCTTAAAATGCTAGGTCCAAGGGAAAAGAATATGAAAAAGAGTGTATATATAACTGAGTCACTTTGCTGTACACCTGAAACTAACACAACATCGTAAATCAACTATACTCCAGTCGATCAATCAAATCCCAAATCCATGGTTTTGAACAAAGACCACATACCCTGCTACGAGTCCTTACCACCCTGTTTTGGTCTTAGTTCACAAGTTGAGCACATAATTTCCTTAAACCCCATCACTGACTCGTGAGCTCCCGCACCCCCAGGACTGCACCAGGTCAGGGGTCTGTCCCTGCCCCTGGTCCCACTACCTGATGACTGTGTGACATGGGGCCATCACGGAACCGCCCCACCTTGATCTCCTCTTTTTTAAAGAAAAGGAATCAGTACCCTAACTGCTAACCTCACGGGACTGATTCTTGGCAAGGAGGGCTAGTTCCCTGCTGCATCCACGTCACCGTCATGGTAGTGGACTCGGGAAAGCAAGAGAGTTGAAGTTAAGGCACACAGTCACACACCTAGAAATGACAGGTTCAACCCAAGCAGCTAGAATCTTCCAAAGAAAAAGTGTAGAAGGAAAAGTAGAGAGAGGGGTTCAGACTGTGTGTCCCATGGGCAGTAGACAAAGAGGAGCAGAGAAGGATACACAGACCAGGAGGGTGACCAGTGAGTGTCAGAGACAGGCAGGGCGGCCTACATCGTGACAGTCCAAAGAAGTCACCTGGATCCTTAGATGCGCAGAAAGTAACTGGGGCTGCGTTGAGAACTTCCCAGCTGCTGTAGGTGTGATGGATGAGTCATTAGCAATACCCATCACCCCAAACTGTCCCGAATGCTTTAAAACCGTGTATATCCACTTGTACTAAACGCTGTCCCCCAGCGCTGTACTTCGTCTGCCTCTCGCCTCTTCTCTGTGAACAGGGAGCCCCATCTTGTATTTCACAATTACTTTTTGCCTCTTTCCTGATTTGTTTCTCAAATCTCTTTCCAGCCTGAAGAACTAGATCCTTTCTTATGTGGTTTTGTGATCCTTTTCCCTTCATAGCAGGACGTGACCTTTGTGTCCTGGGAAGGGACCCCGCCTGAAAACATGACATGCTAAATCACAACTCAGCCAGCTGGACTGCACACCTTCTCCAACACCACTCCAAGGCAAACCATCTGGGGGATTTTTATTAAAAACAGTTGGTGTTTTCTTCATTTGCTGCTTTTGAATTAAAGGACTTTTAAAGAGGGGAACAGATGTCTGGGTGGAGATGAGATGTTTCGTGTGTCCTGAGGCTCTGGAAGAACCACAGGAATATAAGTAGGTTTCAGAGGAGAGGAACCATCACCCCAATATGTTTCTCTTGGCCTGTGCCCGGGTCAAGGTCAGGGAAAGACTGCTCAGGAGCCCACTTTGCTTTCTCCTTATTTCAGCCCCACTTGTTGCAGAGCTCCCATTTTGGTAAAAGGAGATGCATTCCAGAAACAGCTTTGAGAATCTGTTTTGGTCCTTCACTTTTGTTTTTCTTTCCTTCTGATTATAAAAGTAACAGTCTGTCTACACAGAGACTTGTACACAAGTGTTCATGGCAACATCAACCCAAACCTGTAAACAATCCACCTGTCCATTGACTGAGAAATGGATAAACAAAACAGTACATCCATGGAAATACTATCCAACAGGAAAGGTAACAAAGTACTGATCCACACTGCAATGTGCATGGGCTGCAAAAACATTCAAGGACCGGGAGTTTGGGATTAGCAGATGCAAAGTATTATATATGAGGAATAAACCAGGTTCCTACTGTATAGCACAGGGAACTATATTCAATATCCTGTGATAAACCACAGTGAAAAGAATATGAAAATATCTATATGTATAACTGAATCACTTTGCTGTAAGCAGAAATTAACACAACAAAAAGAAAACCCACAGAATGGGAGAAAATATTGCAAATGAAGCAACCCACAAGGGATTAATCTCCAAAACATACAAACAGCTCATTCAGGTCTAGGTCAGAAAAACAAACAACCCAATCAAAAATATGGGCAGAAGATCTAAATAGACATTTCTCCAAAGAGGACATACAGATGGCCATCAGGCACATGAAAAGATTCTCGTCATCACTAATTATCAGAGAAATGCAAATCAAAACTATAATGAAGTACTACCTCACATCAGTCAGAATGGCCATCATTAAAAAGTCTACAAATAACAAATGCTGGAGAAGATGTGGACTGTTGGTGGGAATGTAAATTGGTACAGCCACTAAGGAGAACATATGGAGGTTCCTTAAAAAACTAAAAATAGAGCTACCATATGATCCAGCACTCCTGCTCCTGGGCATACATCTGGACAAAACCATAATTCGAAAAGACAGTGAACCCCTATGTTCATAGCAGCACTATTTAGAATAGCCAAGACATGGAAGCAACCTAAATGTCCATTGAGAGATGAAGGGATAAGAAAGATGTACATATAAACAATGGAATATTACTCAGCCATAAAAAAAAAAAAAGAAATGATGCCATTTGCAGCAACATGATAGATCTAGATATCATACTAAGTGAAGTAAGTCAGAGAAAGACAAATATATGATATCACTTATATGCAGAATCTAAAAAAATGATACAAATGAACTTATTTACAAAACAGAAACAGACTTACAAATATTGAAAACAAACTTATGGTTACCAAAGGGAAGAGTGGGTGGGGAGGGATAAATCAGGAGCTTGGGATGAACACACAACACACTACTATATATATATAATAGATAACCAACATGGACCTACTGTATAGCACAGGGAACTCTACTCAATATTCTGTGATAACCTATATGGGAAAAGAACATGAGAAAGAATGAATATATGTATGTGTATAACTGAATCACTTTGCTGTACACCTGAAACACAACATTGTAAATCAACGATACTCCAATAAAATGTTTACAAGCCCACAACATTGTAAATCAACTAAACTTCAATAAAATTAAAGAAATAGGCAAGTAAGGAAATAAATAATCGAGGGGGTGGGGGGGAGGAGAAGAAATATCATTCAGTGAAAAAAGCCAGACACAAACGGCCATATAGTGTTCAATTCCATTTATATGGAATTTCCAGAAAAGGTAAATCTGTTCAGACAGATCAGTGGCAGATGGAGATGGGAGTGAAGACTGACTGGGGATGAGCACAAGGGAACTTTGGGGTGGGGAGGGTTGATGGAAACATTCCAAAGCTGGATTGTGGTGGTGGCTGCACAAGTCTGTAAAAGCACAAAAATGTACTGAATTGTACACTTACGTAGGTGTATTTTACGGCATATAATACCATGAGAAAGCTGTTTTAAATAACACCTATGTGAAAAATGCAAACATTAGAAGGATATATAATTTAGGGATTAAAAATCATAGCTGTTCTTGCTGTTAAAGAAATAATCATTCATGACACTCATCAAGACAGGAAGGCAGGGAATTCCCTTTTGGTCCAGTGGTTAGGGCTTGGCGCTTCCACCACTGGGGGTCCGGGTTCAATACCTGGTCAGGGAACTAAGATCCCATGAACCATGAGGTGTGGCCAAATAGAAAAAAAAAAAAAAAAAAGACAGGCAGACGTTATTCAGGATGATCACAATAGGTACAGGGGCCACTGCTGAAGGGGAGAGAGATTGGGCTCAACTCTAGGTACCAAGGAAGAGTAGGAATTTATAATGTAGAAGCAGAGATGGAGGTGAGTATCAGTGGATGAAGAATCACTAAGAGGAAACAGTGTAAAGGGGGATCTGGCCAAACGGACAAGAGAGGACTCTTGCTAAGAGTGATCAGACACCACCTGGGAGATGGTGGAGGGTGATCAGACATCAAGGGTGGGGATCTGGCTAAATCTACACGTGGGCCTCTTGCTACAAGTGGGCCTGACTTGAAGGCCACACCCAAGGACAGGCTCAGAGGAGCCTGACTGAAGCTTGGTCAAGGACAGCATCTTCCTCACCAGTTCCCACATACAGGTCCTTCAGTAGTTCGATTTATATTCTAGATTTTCTTTACATCAACTAACATAGAGATGTATGTTCGTGTTTTGTTTTTTTTTTTCAAGAGAAAAATTGCATTTGTTCTTTGGCATGTTAATTCTCCCATCAACAGCAGGGCTCAGACGCTGGCCCTTGGATGTTGATCCTGGTGTGTGTGAGCTTCTGTGGTCACGTGGGGCACAGTGTGCAGGCCCAGATCAGCAGTTGTGGGGGCCTAGGCCCTGCAATCCCCACCCTGCCGCCATTCAATGCTCCTCACAGAGGGTGGGTGGCATCCAGCCAGGTCCCAGAGGGAGGATTTGGGGATTGGTTTTCAAAGCCCCATTTTTTTGGGGCGGGGGGGGCAGGGGGGGCGTGTTGAACAGTTTGTGGGATCTTAGTTCACTGACCAGGGATCAAACCTGTGACCCCTGCACAGAGAGTCCTAACCACTGGACCACCAGGGAAGTCCCTCAGAGAACTTTCTTGATCTCAGAGCCAGAGTCAGGCATCCGTGCAGAGCAGATCAGCAGTGCAGTGAGTGACTAGTAAGGCTCAGGGGGGACAATAACAAGGTCAAGGTAATGATTCAGATGCAAATAAGGGAAAATTGAGTTGAAAATTGAAATAATGGAAAATTGAATATATTGGTACAGTATTTGACCCAAAGAAAAATGCCTACTTTTCTTCCTCCTTTACTTATAAAAAGTCAGTGCAGAGGGGAGACATCAAGGCGGTGGAGGAGTAAGATGTGGAGTTCATCTCCTCTCACAAATACACCAAAAATACACCTACATGTGAGACGAGTCTCATCGAATATCTACTGAACGCTGGCCAAACACCTCAGGCTGCTGAAAGGACAAGAAGATCTCCACATAACCAAGTAGGAAAAAAAGAAACTGAGAAAAGAATCGGGATGGGACCTGCGCCCCTGTGAGACAGCTGTGGAAAAGGAAAGCTTCCTGCACCCTGGGAAGCCCCCTCATAGGCGGGGAGATCGCCCAGGACAGAGGGGGAACTTCAAAGCCTCAAAGGAGAACACAGCAGCCAGAGCAGAGGGAGAACTGCACTGACAGTCAGCGCTGCCACCCTACACTTCCCAGCCTGACACATGCCTCTGTGGGTGCAGGTGGGGGCTGGGTACTGGAACTCAGGCTTTGGAGATCAGATCTGGAAAGAGGACTTGGGTTGGCTGTGCAGAAACAGCCTAGGCTGGCTGGGATCTAGCTGCGACCTCAAGTGAGGGTGTAAGCAGAGGAAGCATGGGCCATCCTAGAGGCCAGGCACCATTGCTTGGGGGGTAGGACCTGGATTGTAGCCACTTTCCCTATGTGCGAGCTCACAGAGGGCAGGACACCACCTCCACTGCCTCCAGGAGTGGTCACAAGCTGCCTCTGCTCCCACTGCATGCTCCAGGGGCACCTCTGAGCCACCACTGCTGCCGAGAACGCCAGGACTGGGCACCACCCACCGTACCTGCACACCCCCTACCAAGGGGATAATGACCAGCACATGCTGAGGAAGTAGGTGACAGGCACCCATACTAAAAACAGCCCTCCTACCAAACATATTAAATCCATGCAAGCTACACAGGGTCGCTCCCACAGATAAACAGCCCTCCAAGACCACAGCAGATAACTGCTTCTACTGAACTCACAGAGTAGGAGAAATACAAGAATACAATGAAGAAATGGAGGAACCACGACCAGTTAAAAGACCAAGAGAATTCCCCAGAGAGAACAAACAATAAATGAAGCAGACCTCTTCAGTCTAATAGACACCGATTTCAAAAGAAGATAATGAAAATACTGAAGAGATTAAGAAAGGCTATTGAGAGAAATGCAGATTACTGTAAAAAGGAACTAGAAAATATAAAGAGGAAACAAAAAAATTAGAAAACTCATTTGCAGAGATGAAAGCTGAGCTAAAGGCAATGTACAGCACGATGAATAATGCAGAAGAAAGAATAAGTGACCTGGAAGATAGAATAATGGAAATCATCTAATCAGGACAGCAGACAGAAAGCTAAATGAAAAAAAAAAAAAAATGAAAGCAATATGAGAGGCCTATGGGATAATATAAAGTGTGCCAATGTATGTGTAATAGGGATTCCAGAAGGGGAAGAAAGAGAAAAGGGGATCAAAAATGTATTTGAAGAAATTATGGCTGAAAACTTCCCAAACCTAAAGAAGAAAATAGATATCCAGGTAGAGGAAGCACAGAGGATCCCAAACAAGATAAACCCAAACAGACCTACACCAAGACATATTATAATAAAAATGGCCAAAGTTAGAGAGAGGATTCTAAAGGCAGCAAGAGAAAAACAGAGTTAATTACAAGGGAACCTGTATAAGGTTATCAGCTGACTTCTCTACAGAAATATTGCAGGCCAGAAGGTAGTGGCAAGATATATTCCAAGTTCTGATAGGGAAACATCTGCAACCTAGGGTACTCTACCCCACAAGATTATCATCAAGAATAGAAGGAGAGAAAAAGAATTTCTCAGACAAGCCAAAACTAAAAGAATACAGCAATACTAAACCTGTTTGAAAGGAAACATTGAAAGGTCTTCTCTAAATGGAAAAGAAGAATCTACATGATAGAGAAAATCACAGTTGGAAATCAAATCACTTAAATGATCCAGTGCACAAATTAAAAACACAAAAATCAAATCAAAAAATTTCCGTGGAAGTGATGATAACCACAACAAACAGCAAAAGGATGACCATGAAGGTGTAAACGAGGACAACAGCATCATAAAACATGGGGGAGGAGGGTACGAGAATGTAAATTTTTTTGCCCTAGAATGTGTTTGAGCCTATATGACTGCCAGTGTAAGGCAAGTAGCTATAGGAAGGGGTTAACATACTTGAAAAACAGGGTAACCACAAGTCAAAAACATAAAATATATTCACAAAAACCAAAAAGAAAAGAATATAAGTATAAGAAAAAAGAAAATCATCAAACCACAACAGGAAAAACAAAAATAAAAGGACAGGGACAAGAAGAAATATAAAATCAATGGGAAAACAAAGTTTAAAATGTCAATGTCAATAAATACATATCTATCAATCATTACCTTAAATGTCAATGAACTAAATGTTCTAATCAAAAGACTAAGCATGGCAGACTGGATTAAAAAAAAAAACTATAACCTACAAAATTAGAACACTCCCTAACACTATATACAAAAATAAACTCAAAATGGATTAAAGACCTAAATGGAAGACCGGACACTTTAAAACTCTTAGTGGAAACATAGTAAGAACACTCTTTGACATAAATCACAACAAGATCTTTTTTGACCCACCTCCTAGAGTAATGGAAATTAAAAAAATAAACAAATGGGACCTAATGAAACTTAAAAACTTTTGCAAAGCAAAGGAAATCATAAATGAGACAAAAAGACAACCCTCAGAATGGGAGAAAATATTTGCAAACAAAGCAACAGACAAAGGATTAATCTCCAAAATATACAAACAGCTCATGCAGCTCAATATCAAAAAGATAAACAACCCAATCAAAAAATGGGCAGAAGACATAAAGAGACATTTCTCCAAAGAAGACCTACAGACGGCCAAGAGGCACATGAGAAGATGCTCAACATCACTAATTATTAGAGAAATGCAAATCAAAACTACAATGAGGTATCACCTCACGCCAGTTAGAATGGGCATCATCAGAAAATCTATAAACAGGACTTCCCTGGTGGCACAGTGGTTAAGAATCCGTGTGCCAATGCAGGGGACACAGGTTCAAGCCCTGGTCTGGGAAGATCCTACATGCCACAGAGCAACTAAGCCCGTGTGCTACAACTACTGATCCTGCACCCTAGAGCCCATGAGCCACAACTACTGAAGCCTGCATGCCTAGAGTCCCTGCTCTGCAACAAGAGAAGCCACAGCAAACAGAAGCCTACTCACTGCAACAAAAAGTAGCCCCCATTCACCACAACTAGAGAAAGCCTGCATGCAGCAATTAAGACAACTCAGCCAAAAATAAATAAATAAGTAAATAAATAAGTAAATAAATAAATAAGTAAAAATGTTTTTTTTTTTTTTAAAAAGAAAAGCTACAAACAATAAATGCTGGAGAGGGTGTGGAGAAAAGGGAACCCTCTTGCACTACTAGTGGGAACGTAAATTGATACAGCCACAATGGAGAACACTACAAAAGTTCCTTAAAAAACTAAAAATAGGATGACCATGTGACCCAGCAATCCTACTATTGGGCATATACCCAGAGAAAACCATAATTCAAAGAGACACATGTACCCCAATGTTCACTGCAGCACTATATACAATAGCCAGGTCATGGAAGCAACCTAAGTGTCCATCGACAGATGAGTGGATAAAGATGTGGTACATACATACAATGGAATATTGCTCAGCCATAAAAGAAGTAAAATTGGGTCATTTGTAGAGACATGGATGGACCCAGAGACTGTCATACAGAGTGAAGTAAGTCAGAAAGAGAAAAAAATTATCATATATTAACACATACATGTGGAATCTAGAAAAACAGTACAGATGAACCTGTTTGCAAGGCAGAAATAGAGACACAGACGTAGAGAAGAAATGTATGGACACCAAGGGGGGCAAGGGTGCATGAGATGAATTGGGAGATTGGGATTGACATACATACACTAATATGTATAAAACAGATAACTAATGAGAACCTGCTGTATAGCACAGGGAACTCGACTTCACTGCACAGTAGAAACTAACACATTATAAAACAACTATACCACCCCCAAAAAATAAATTAAAATTTAAATTTAAAAAAGTTTTAAAATTTTTTAAAAATTAAAAAGATTTAAAAAAATAAAAATCATTGGAACTTTCAAAAAAATTAAAGAATAAAAATATCTTGAGACAAATGACAATGAAAATACAACCATACAAAATCTATAGGGTGCAGCAAAAGTAGTTCTTAGAGAGAAGTTCATAACAATACAGGCCTTCCTCAAAACACAAGAAAAAACTCAAATAAACAACCTAACCTACCACTTAAATAATTAGAAGAAGAAAAACAAACAAAACCTAAAGTCAGCAGAAGGAAGGAAATTATAAATATGAGAGAGGAAATAAATAAAATAGAGATTAAAAACAGTAGAAAAACAATAAAACCAACAGCTGGTTCTTTGAAAGGGTGAACAAGATTGACAAACCTCTGGCCAGGTTCACCAAAAAGAGAGAGAACCCAAAAAAACAAAATAAGAAATGAAAAAGGAGAGATAACAACTGATACCACAGAAATACAAAAAAACCAAAAAGGAATACTATGAACAATTATATGCCAGCAAATACAACCTATGAAGAAATGGACAAGTTTCTAGAAACATACAGCCCACCAAAATTGAATCAAGAATAAACAGATAATTTGAACAGACCAATCACTAGAAGTGAAATAGAATCTCTAATAATAAAAAAAATCTCCCTACAAACAAAAGTCCAGGACTAGATGGCTTCACAGGTGAATTCTACCAAGCATACAAAGAACTTATACTGATCCTTTTCAAACTCTTCCAAAAAACTAAAGAGGAGGGAACACCCCCAAAGACATTCTATGAAGCCACCATCACCCTGATACCACCACCAAAGATACCACAAAAAAAAAATTACAGGCCAATATCTTTGATGTATATAGATGCAAAAATTCTCAACAAAATATTAGCAAACTGAATCCAACAACACATTAAAAAGATCAAACACCAGGACCAAGTGGGATTCATCCCTAGTTCACAAGGATGGTTCAGCATATGCAAAGAAATCAATGTAATACACCACATTAACAAAAGGCAAAAACCACATGATCATCTCAATAGATGCAGAAAAAGCATTTGATAAAAGTCAACATCCATTCATAATAAAAACTCTTACAAAAGTAGGTATAGAGGGAATATATCTGAATATAATAAAAGCTATTTATGACAGACCCTCAACCAGTATAGTACTCAATGGTGAAAAGCTGAAAGCCTTCCCGCTAAAGTATGGAACAAGATAGGGAAGCCCACTCTCACCTCTTCTATTCAACATAGTATTGGAAGTCCTAGCCACAGCAATCAAACAAGAAAAAGAAATAAAAGGTATCCAAATTGGAAGGGAAGAGGTAAAATTGTCACTATATGCAGATGATATGATACTATATATAGAAAACCCTAAGCACTCCACACAAAAACTACTAGAACTGATAAACGAATTCAGCAAGGTAGCAGGATACAAGAATAACATCAGAAATCAGTTGCATTTCCTTACACCAACAATGAAATATCAGAAATGGAATGTAAAAAAAAAAAAATACCTTTTAAAATCACACCCCCAAAAATAAAATACATAGGAATAAACCTGACCAAGGAGGTGAAAGACTTATATGTTGAGAATTATAAAACATTATTAGTAAAGGAAATTGAAGATAATTCAAAGAAATGGAAAGATATCCCTTGCTCTTGAATTGGAAGAATTAATATTGCTAAAATGGCAATACTACTTAAAGCAATCTACAGATTTAATGCAATCCCTATCAAATTACCCATGACATTTTTCACAGAACTAGAACAAATAATACAAAAATTTCTATAGAATCATAAGTGACCCAGAATTGCCAAAGCAATCCTGAGTGGGAAAAAAAACAAAGCAGGAAGCATAACTCTCCCAGACCTCAGACAATACTACAAAGCTACAGTAATCAAAACCGTGTGGTACTGGTACAAAAACAGACATATGGATTAATGGAACAGAATAGAGAGCCCAGAAATAAACTTACACACCTAAGGTCAATCTTTGAAAAAGGAGGCAAGAATATAAAATGGGGAAAAGACAGTCTCTTCAGCAAGTGGTGCTGGGAAAGTTGGACAGCTGCATGTAAATCAGTGAAGTTAGAACACAACCTCACGCCATCACAAAAATAAACTCAAAATGGCTTAAAGACAAATATAAGACATGACACCATAAAACTCCTATAAGAGAACATAGGCCAAACATTCTCTGACATTAAATCATATCAATGTTTTCTTATGTCAGGTTCCCAATGCAATAGAAACAAAAAGAAAAACAAACAATTGGGACCTAATCAAACTTAGAAGCTTTTGCACTGCAAAGGAAACCATTAACAAAACAAAAAGACAACCTTTGGAATGGGAGAAAATATTTGCAAATGATGTGACTCACCAGGATTTAATTTCCAAAATATAAAAACAGCTTATACAACTCAACAACAAAAAAACAACCCAATGGAAAAATGGGCAGAAGACATAAATAGACACTTCTCCAAAGAAGACATACAGATGGCCAATAGGCACATGTAAAGATGCTCAACATTGCTAATTACTAGAGAAATGCTAATCAAAACCACAATAAGGTACCACCTCACACTGGTCAAAATGGCCATCGTTAACAAGTCTACAGATAACAATTGCTGGAGAGGGTGTGGAGAAAAGGGAACCTTCCTGCACTGCTGGTGGGAATGTAAGTTGGTGCAGCCACTATGGAAAACAGTATGAAGGTTCTTCAGAAAACTAAAAATAGAGCTACCAAATGATCCAGTAATTCCACTTTTGGGCATACATTTGGACAAAACTATAATGCAAAAAGATACATGCACCCCTATGTTCACAGCAGCACTATTCACAATAGCCAAGACATGGAAACAACCTAAATATCCATCGACAGATGAATGGACAAAGAAGATGTGGTACATACATACAATGCAATATTACTCAGCCATAAAAAAGAACGAAATAATGCCATTTGCAGCACCATGGATGGACTCAGAGATTATCATACTAAGTGAAGTAAGCCAGACAGAGAAAGACAAATATCATATGATATCACTTTTATGTGGAACCTAAAATATGACACAAATGAACTTACCTACGAAACAGAAATGGAAACTTATCTACGAAACAGAAACACACAGACAGAGAATAGATTTGTGGTTGCCAAGGGGAAGGGGGGAGGGAAGAAAGGGAGTTTGGGGTTAGCAGATGCAAACTATCATATATAGTATGGATAAACAACAAGGTCCTACTGTACAGCACAGGGAACTATATCCAATCTCCTGCAACAAACCATAATGGAAAAGAATATACATATGTGTAACTAAGTCATTTTGCTGTACAGCAGAAATCAGCACATCTAAACCAACTACAATAAAATAAAGAAAAAAAAACCCAATTCACCCACCTGTGCCCCATACCCATTAGCTTCTATGTCAGAGGCTAAGATACCTGGAGGGGCTGTGTATGCTGCAAAAAGAGGGGCGGGGAGTGGTCACACAGGACAAGGAGCACTGGTCCTGGGCTCTCAGATGCCCACCCCTGCCCTGCCCCTTAAAGCTACTGACCTTGAGCAAGTTCCTCCACCTCTTTGTGCCCCAGCTTCATTCACACCTACAAGACTGCTGCTGATGGCAGTACCCACCCCAGATAAGTTGTAGGAAATAACAAGATTGTGCAAATGCTTCCTGCCAGGCAGTAGGGCAAGATGGAGAAGCTAAAAGGACGTGCCCTCCTGGGGAGTAACTCAAAACTTGGAGAACAAACAGAGGTTGCTTATCTCTGTGCTCTCCGAGGGGGTAAGATCCTCAGATGGACCCTGCATGCCCTTGAGACCCTGGACAGGAGGAGGCCAGGCCTCACGTGGGGTCTTCATACAGCCAGGCCCACCACCTCCATCAGCTCCCTCCCCCCAGGCACCCCCAAACAGGCATGCAGCCTAAGGGAGAAAACAGCACTTACTATGCAAACACAGCTTCTAGATATTCCCGCCTCTCACTGAACCCCCCCCCCCCAAACAGAGCACTTCCTCCCGTGCCCCCCAGGGTGGAAACTCTTCCGCTTCCCCTGGGGTAGGTAAGATCTCATTCCCCCTGGCCAGTCAACCAAGCCTGACATTTCTCTCTTAACACTAATTTTAACCCAGGGCTGATGGGTTAGGGTGAGATGATTGCTGTTTATATCCAAATGGTCCTCTGGCAGATTTATATTAATTTTGAAAGAACGTGTCAACTGCATTCTTCTGGCTGAAAAGCCAGAACTCAAAGCCTGGACTGGCCTGGGGAGGAAATGCGGAAACGACAAGAAAAGAGTTGGCGTCTGGTCCGCAGAGCCAAGCGAAGCGCGGTGGGGCCAGCAGGTGGCGCTGCTGCTCACAGCGGACGCGGGGGGAGCCGCGCCAGGCCCCTCCCGCTTCGGCCCCGAGTCAGCATCCCTAAAGCAGCGCCAGTTCTTGGGAACGGGTCGGGGTTGGGGTAAGACCTCCCCCCAGGACCCTATCTGAGCCCAAACGACCCCATCTCCACTGGTTAATTTGTTTCCAACACAAAGAACTTGAATCCGGTGACCTGAGGGGGAGGGGTTCCCATCCCGCTGTCTCCACTCCATCCCCCTCGGCCCGGGCTCCGGGAACCTTCAAGAAGCAAATCCACCACGTGAGGCCAGCACCACAGCGAGAAATTACACAATTAAGTGAAACTGCCCCAAATCTGGGGTTCTGCGGGCCGCAGATCGTCTCGCGTGCAGCATCTGTCCCCTGTACACATTTTCTTTTTTGGCTTCTGTAAATGCCTCCCCTCGGCCAGGTTTGCCATTCATAGAATGAAGGTGATACCTTTCTTCGAAATGATTAGTTACTGTCAGGAAAGCTCTCTGCGGATGAAAAGCGCTAAATTCTATTTATCAAATATTTAATTAGCGACACTTGGGGGCGATGAGTCATAACCATCTATTCAACTTGCTGAATAACCAGAGAAAAAGGCATGAGCAGAAAAATCATCTTAAACACAGGTTCTCATAGATGTTGTTCCCGTCAGGACTAGGAGAGAGAATTTTCGAATTAACACTCGAATGCCTCCCCGCCCCACAGGACCCTGAAGAACCCAGGTTCCCTTCCTCCTCAGCAGTAGCATCCAGGGCGGGGGCAGGTGTCAGCCTGCAGCTTCCCTGCCCCGAGCTCCTCTGGGTCCTGGCAGGTCACAGCACCTCTTCTCCTCTCGTCAGTTTCCTCACGTCCTCTCTGTCACACGCCTGCCCCTTTCTGCCCTGGCCCGGACTCTGTGAGAAGAAATGAGGTCGTGTGGGAGGTATGGGCACTTTGAAATGAAAGACACCACACCAGCTCAGAGCAGAAGGGGGTCCAGAGGCCCTTCTGGTCCCTGTGAACCTACCGGGCCCAGTTTGCATCAGACCAGAGCGCCACCCCCACCCCTCACCCCAAACCAAGACTGCGATGCTACACTTTTACATACAAGCCTCTACAAGCAAAATCATTTTTCCGCATTCATTCATTCTGCAAACAT
Organism: Hippopotamus amphibius kiboko; assembly: GCF_030028045.1. Classification (NCBI taxonomy): domain Eukaryota; kingdom Metazoa; phylum Chordata; class Mammalia; order Artiodactyla; family Hippopotamidae; genus Hippopotamus; species Hippopotamus amphibius. The sequence goes on along the minus strand of NC_080189.1, from coordinate 133,708,731 downwards.
GCACTGAGCACCTGTCGTTGGTATAAGCGCTGTGCTAGGTGTCCACATGACAACTGAACAGACGACCATCTTTGACTTTCTGGCAGTCATTTTCCAAAGGTTGCGAACAAAACCATCATGTGGACACATGGTGAGCACAGTGACATTTTGGGCCTCAGGAAGCAGGCACCAAGACAGGGTCGGATGTAAGACATTTACTGGGGGTAAGAAAAGAGGCAGAGGGAACAGGAGGAGGCAGGGAGAGCTGTGACCATGATGTGGAGGTCTCACATCTGGGAAGGGAGGAGGAGGGAGGATGCAGAACAAAGAGCCTGACCTGGGGGGCAGCTCTGAGAATGGACTGGCCGGCCCACAGGCAGCCCCAGAACAGAGGCTGCCCTTTTGAGGACACAGGTGGAAATGGCCAGGCCCCAGTCCCCTATTGGGCTGGGTCACCGGCTGGTCCTGATGGTGGCACCACACCCAGAAGATGCCCTTGGCCACACTCCTCCAAGCAGATCCTCTTTAGAGGTCACTGAGCAGTGCACAGCCACGGTCCCCAGCACACGCCAAAGACTTATTTAAATCATTAGATAGTTAATGACACACCAACAGGCTGGTAACATTAGTTCAGAGGAAGCTAGGAGACAAAATACACACACACAGACAGATATATGTGTGTGCACATAAACGCAGGAGGGGACAGTGGGAAGAGCAGTGAGGGAATCAGATTTAAAATTACATGGAAAACTGTATTTATTACCTTGTGGGTTCATGTCCCAAGAGGTAATAAAACAATGTTTAACAGATACACATGCCGTATACAAAATAATCAATAATTACCTACTGGAATAGCACAGGGAACTCTACTCAATATTCTGTAATAACCTAAATGAGAAAAGAATCTGACAAAGAATAGATATGTATGTGTATAACTGAATCACTTTGCTGTATACCTGAAACTAACACAGCATCGTAAATCTATGTTCCAATATAAGATAAAGATTAAAAATGCATAAATAAACAAAACTGCTAACGTTTGTGGTTACTCTTGTCTACCAGTCAGAAATCATCTGCACCTCTCCTGCACAAAAGGCATTTGCAACTTACCCGTTCCCTACAAGTTAACGTGTTACTTTGGCGTCTGGACCCTGATCAGTAACAAGCCGTTAAGTCAGACGAGCAGCATTCCCTAGAGAGCCAGGCACCACGGGCAGGCTGCTTGGGTCATGCCCCGGCTGGAATTAGGCCAGAAGTCATCTTTGGGCCTCACTTCCAAGTTTTGGATAATTAATACCTCCTCAGGGAGTGTGCATTCTAGCTGGACAGAGATCGTGGTAAAAGGAGGCTAGAGGATCATGTGACAATTGCGACACCAGGGATTAGCTCTGTCTGATACCTGAACTCAGACTGGGGTTGGGGCACAAGGGCCTCCCCAGGAAATGGCCCTGACCTAAGCCAAAGGATGGAGAGGGAACCAAGGCAGGGGCGGGGGGGACGAGGAAGCGGAAGAAAAGGGCACCCAGGCTTTGAAGGTCACCTCCCAAGAGATGCAAATAATTCCCAAGGGCTGAGGGTGGGGACGGTCCTGGTGAGACAGGCTGGGACCTGGGACCCTTTGCTGCAGGGCTTGCATCTAGACAAATGTCTCCTCGAGCCACAAAATACAAACTACAAAGGACTAAAAATAACTAATGCACAGTTGGGACAAAATTATGGACAACAAGATACAAAAACACCCCCAAAAAACCTCAACTGCCACTTCTGAAGAGTCAGGAGCAAAAACAGGGTGTTGGGAGCAAAAGCAGGTACTGTGCGTGGCCCCTGCACTCAACACCACCAGAGGGGGGGGCAAACCTCCTGAGCCACCCCTCGGGCCCGACCCCTGGACCCGCCCCTACCCTCACCCCATATAAAGAACCAGCTCACACCCCGCTCGGGGAGCGAGCAAGAGAACCTGTTACTTGTTCTCGCTCCCCCCGTTGCAGCAGGGACCCCAATAAAGCCTTGTCTGCATTTCTTGTCTGGCCTCTTATCAATTTCTATGGATTAAGGAGGCCAAGAACCCTGCTCGGTAACACTGGGACTGGGGCAGGCGATGACACTAGCCAGGAGAGCAGGTAATCTAATGAGCTGTCCTGTGCACATGCTCAGGAGTTGGATTTTTTTTTTTAAATCCTGAATGCAGTAAGGAACTTCTGAAGGATTTGAAATGAGAAAATAAAAGGATCACTATTTTTGCTGATCAGGACCCGCGCAGCTGAAGTGCAGACAGTGGGTTGGAGGGAACTAGAGCTAGGATCAGCAGACGGGCCCCGAGGCCGCTGTGGTCATGACCCAAGGAGGCGATGCTGCCCAAACTGGTGCGGTGACCGCCGGGGGACCAAGGAGTTCTCAGGGCACGTGCCCAGGCTACGGGGACACTGGGTGAGCTGGGCTGCCTGGCCCTCCATCCGTGCACTTTACCCATTAGCCACGAATGGTCAGCTGAATGGGGGATGCCAAAGCCAAGAAAGAGACCCTGGGGGTGTCAGAGTCCTGTGATCTGTGGAATCAGTGTGCAGGTAGCTGCCAGGGCTCAAAACCCATCTGACTCCTTCACTCAGTCAATAAATCTATTTTTTTAAATACATCATTTTTTAAAATTTTATTTATTTTTATTTTATTGTCTGTGTTGGGTCTTCGATGCTGCACACAGGCTTTCTCTAGTTGTGACGGGCAGGGGGCTACTCTGCGTTGTGGTGCGCAGGCTCCTCATTTCGGTGGCTTCTCTTGTTGCGGAGCATGGGCTCTAGGTGCGTGGGCTTCAGCAGTTGTGGCACACAGGCTCAATAGCTGTGGCACGGGGGCTCTAGAGCACAGGCTCAGTGCTTGTGGGACACGGGTTTAGTTGCTCCACGGCATGTGGGATCTTCCTGGAGCAGGGCTTGAACCTGCGCCCCCTGCCTTGGCAGGTGGATTCTTAATCACTGTGCCACCTGGGAAGTCCCAGTCGATAAATCTTTACTGAGCATCTGCTATGTGCTGGGCCCTGTCTGGACTCCAGAGCTACAGAAATGAACAGGACAGATGCTCTCAGAGAGCCTGCACACTCGTTGGAGGCAGGGGGCGGGCAATAAACAGCAAACACAAAGAGAGCTGGTTTAATTGCACTGAGCTTCCTGGATCTGTGGTTTGCTGTGTCACTAATTTTAGAAAGTTCTCTGCCATTATTATTTCAAATACTTGTTCTGCTTGGTTCTCCATCCGGTATTCCCATCATGTGTGTATCACATCTTTTATAATTGTCTCCATCCCTGGATATTTTTTTTAAACAATTGTTTGTTGTTGTTGTTGTTGTTGTATTTAAGTCTGGGAAGTTTCTATTGATCTATCTTCAAGCTCAACGCTTCTTTCCTCAGCTGTGTTGAGTTATTGATGAACCCATGAAAGGCATTTCTCATTCCCGTTGTGTGTGTTTTTTCCTTCCCCTCATCTCCTTGTGCATCTTCCTTATGGCTCTGCTTACATTCCCATCTGTTCTTGTATGTGGTCTACTTTTTCCATTCGAGTCCTTAACAAATTAATCAGAGTTAAATTCCCCGAATGATCATTTTTAACATCTGTGTTACATCTGAGTCTGCTTTTGACATATCCTCTGTCTCTTCAGACTGTTTTTCTTTGGTTTTGGGTGGGACTTACGATTTTCTGGTTGAAAGCTGGACGTGCTGCCCTGGGTAACAGAAACTGAGGCAAACGGGCCTCTTGTGTAAGGACGGATGATGATCTGGGGAGGAGCTGCCTCTCTTCCATGTTTTTGCAGCAATAAGCACCACAGGTGTCCCCGCGTCTGGTTTTTGTCTCCACTCTTGATCTTGGGCTTCTCTGCGTCCTCCTTCTCAGAGGGAGTCCTTTCAGCTTGAACCCACCGTTGTCATGGGAAGCCCTATTGGTGTGGTGAAGCGGAGGGACGGGGGAAAATGCCATCACCTTGCAACTAAATCTCTGTCCCGTAGTGGGTGTGTCCCTCTTGTCTGTGACCTTCACAGCGTGTAGTGAGGCAGGAAGGCCAGGAGGAGGGCAGCTCTTCCCCGCCCCCTCAGGGACACGGCTAGCCATGGTGAAGCCATGTCTGCAGAGCGCTCTGGTATATTTCACAGGGACCACTCTTCCTTCACCTCAGCCACAGCCGTGACCTTAGATCTTCCCCATGACAACCCGGTGGGGTTCCTGGAAGTAAAGTCCAAAGAAGTGTGGGGTCCCCTTGGACGGCACTCCCCAGTGACTGGGTGCTCTCGCATTAGTGCACACTCAGCCCCAGAAATTCACTGAAACGACCACTGACACATCCCCACAAGTTTATGGGTCTAGGAGCTTCGGGTAACCAGCTCTCGGCTGTGACTCTCTGGATTCTCTACAGATCTCAGGGCTGTGGTTTGCCCGGCAACCTCAGTTCTCTAATAGGTCAAAAAAAAAAAAAGGTGCTAATTTTCAGTTTGTGCAGCTTTTTCTTATCCGAAGGACGGGAGTGAGAACTTCCAAGCTCTTTACCTGCTGGTTCTGAAACGAAAGTCAGTAAATAACTCACTTTCAGCTAGTAATTAAGTGCTGAAGAGTTGACTGGAGTAACATGCCCGAGTTACTGTGAGGTCAGGAGAAGCCTGTCTGTGGAGGAGACGTGACGGGCATGGAGCAAGCAGCCCCATGAAGACCTAGGGGAGGACGCTCAGGTGTCGGTACGGGCAGGTGTGAGTTCTTGGAACGGAAAGGCCTACGTGGCCAGAGCACAGGAAGAGGCAGAGAGGAGGGAGAACAGAGATTGGGCTGACATCCGGGGTGAGGACCTGCAGAGCTGAAGCCACAAAGCAGGGCAGTGATGTGGTGTGACTCACGCTGGCAAACGAGCCCTCTGGCTAGAAAGTTCGTATGTCCAGGTTTGCCCAGGACGGTCCGGGTTTCTGCCTTTTCCCTGGTGTAATTCCTCATCGTGCCTCCTTTCACTTTTAAAGGTGTCCTGGTTCACCAAGTAGGGAAAGCGGGGAGGGTTGGGGGGGAATGAATTGGGAGACTGGGATACCAAATTGTACACTCTAAATATACGCAGTTTACTGTATGTTAAATGTATCTCAATAAACGTTCTTTAAAAAAATAAAAAAACAAAGGTGACCTGGTTCAGAGGACAAATCACCAGATTGCCCCTGATTCTGGCCACAGGGAGTGGCATGGGCACAGCCACCGTGGAAGCGGAGGGGTCCACTGGAAGTGAATGCAGTGAACACGAGCCATAAGGGGTCCTGGCCGGGGTGGTGGCTGGGGAACTGGGGGCACTGACACCCCGGGACGTGGGGCAGTGGCAGAGTCCGCAGGATTGACGGGGGAAGGCAGGACAGAGAGGAATAAGGGACCCGGGCAATCATGAGCTACTCTTTCTCATCCCATCATCCAGGCTCATAAATTCCATCTCTAAAGACTCTCAAGTCTGTCGTTTTGCTCCCATTCTCACATCCATCTCCCTTGTTCAATCCCCCCATCTCCCGCCTCCATTCCCATGGGCACTTGGCATTGTCCCCTGGGATGGTGACACAACCTCTGGTCCTGCAGCCCATGTCAAGAGCAGAGCCTACCTCACACCTGTCAGAGTGGCCAAACAAGTCTACAAACAATAAATGCTGGAGAGGGTGTGGAGAAAAGGGAACCCTCCTACACCACTGGTAGCAATGTAAGTCAGTGCAGCCACTATGGAAAACGGTATGTAGGTTCCTCAGAAAACTAAAAATTGAGCTCCCGTATGATCCAGGAATCCCACTCCTGGGCATATACCTGGAGAAAACTCTAATTCGAAAAGATACATGCACCTCAATGCTCACAGCAGCACTATTCACAATAGCCAAGACATGGAAGCAAACCTAAATGTCCATCAACAGATGAATGGATAAAGAAGATGTGACACACACAGACAAAGGAATACTACTCAGCCATAAAAAAGAATGAATGATTGAACTTGGTGTACCCCCCCCAAAATAAAAAAAGAATGAAATGACACCATTTGCAGCAACATGGATGGACCTAGAGATTATCATACTAAGTGAAGTAAGTCAGACAAATACCGTATGATATCACTTATATGTAGAATCTAAAATACAGCACAAATGAACATATCTATGAAACAAAGACTCACAGACATAGAAAGCAGACTTGTGGTTGCTAAGATGGAGGGAGGGATGGACTGGGAGTTTGGGATTAACAGATGCAAACTATTATACATAGGATGGAGAAACAGTGAGGTCCTAATGTATAGCACAGGGAACTCTATGATAAACCACGATGGAAAAGAATATGAAAAAGAATGTCTCTATATGTGTATAACCGAATCACTTTGCTGTACAACAGACATAAACACAACATTGTAAATCAACCATACTTCAATTAAAAAAAAGAAAAGAGCAGATCCTGAGCTTGGCAACCACCACCCTTCACAACTTCCCACATAGGACACCCCATCATTCCTGCAACACCCTTCCAGCCTTTGGGTCCCTGAGGCCTTCTGCCCGGGGTCCCCTCTGCCAGCTAAAATTCTCCCACCCCTCATGGAGCTTACATGACAGGGCCTCAGTGGAGCCCTCCGGCAGCTGTCCCTCCATTCTGTGGGTACCCAAGACCCTCAAAGCACTCTTTCAAGGCCTTTACATAGTCCATCTTCTGAAGCAGTCATTTGTGTCTTTCCCTTCACCCCTCAACTAATTTATAAACTTTTGACGGAGAGAGTGATGTTTTCCCAATCTCCCATCCTGCAGAGAGCTCGGCACATCACAGATAGCTCAGCTCTTCGTGGAGCTGCGTCTGGCAGGCAGTGTGGACAGCCGCAGCTGCTTCGGTTGGTTTGACCCTGGCAGGTCTAGCCCTTGATGCACCATGAAGTCAACCAGGCAGGAAGCTTCTTGAGGCATCCTCACTCTGAACCAGGAGTAGGACCCATGCGGGGGCAGAGAGGTCCAGGCCCCACCCCAACGTAGCCCTGGCATTCGGGTCTAGGAGTCAGACTCTTTAAGCGAAGTCTCCCCACTTACTAGCAGTGGGCTTTGGGCAACTCGCTGAACCTCTCTGTTGTCTCAGGTTTCTCATCCCTGACCAGGGATGCTGGGAAAAGCCCACAAGATGAAGCAGGTAAGATCCTCTGCACACAGTCTGGTATGTGGGACATGCTCCTCATAGGCCACATGACCGGTAGAGCCGAGCTGTGGAGAAAGTCACGACTGCAGACGTTGATGGGCTTTGATCATTTTATTACATGTTTTAGAAAAATTTTTTTATAAATTTATTGGCTATGTTGGGTCTTCGTTGCTGCACACAGGCTTTCTCTAGTTGCAGCAAGCAGGCGCTACTCTTTATTGTGGTGCACAGGCTTCTCGTTGTGGTGGCTTCTCTTGCTGTGGAGCACGGGCTCTAGGCGCACAGGCTCAGTAGTTGTGGTGCACAGGCTTAGCTGCTCTGCGGCGTATGGGATCATCCTGGAGCAGGGATCAAACCCGTGTCTCCTGCATTGGCAGGCAGATTCCCAACCACTGCACCATCCTGGAAGTCCCGATATTTTAAAAGTTTTAATGGGAACTCTCAGACTGGAGCCGTGAAGCGGGTCCTGCCGTAGGAGTGTAAAAGGAGTGTAAACTCCTCTGAAGAGCGATTTACCAAGAACCTTGACCCAGCCATTCCACACCTAGGGAATCTGGATTATGGAAATTTACAAAAATACAGATAAAGCTTACTCCGAAAATGTTAACCCCAGAATTATGAATAACAGCAGAAGATTGGAATTGAGCAACTATTATCTAAGGAAATATTTAAGAAAAGTTTGGCATGATATCAAGCAGTTATGAAAAGCATATTTACAAAGGTCTCCACGAATGACTGGGGGAAACGTTTATGATGGTAAGAGAGAGGAGCAAACTACACAAAAGGTTGTGTAAGTGAACGTAATTATGTGAAAACCATGTGCATGAAGAAGAGGGTAAAATAGAGCAAAGTGTTAATACTGGGTTACCACCAGGTGATGAGATAGTGGACAGTTTTGATTCTCCTTTTTCCACAGTTTCTAAAATGAGAAGATACTGTGTTTTGAATCAGAAAGAAAAAGCATGCTATTTTAAAAGACATCGGGTGCTTGCTGGGCAGCTACGTCAGCGCTGCCTGCAGTGCCAGCCCCGCCGGGGCTCCTGAGATGCACGGCCTTAAGCAGCACCCAGCCCGGGACCTGCCTGTCCGGACCTCAGCCGTCTCCCCTGAGAAATGGGGGCAGGGATCTTCACCTGTCTGAAGGCAGGCGGCCAGGTCAGGCACGATCTGAAAGGCTTCCCCAGCCCTGATGGTCTCGCAGGAGCTGCCTTGGTGCGGCCTCGTCTCAGAGTGGGGGACACGTGCTTAGGACCAGCGGACCAGAGAGACCAGCAGGGCGGAGGCCACGAGCTTCTCTACATCACGGCGCTGAGCAGGTGACAGCAGAGGGTTCACTCCAGGGCCGCAGCTGCTCTCAGCTGTCTGACCAGGCAGGAGTTTCAGGAAGAGGAGGGAGCTGGCTCTGTCCTTTGCTCTCCTGGGGCTGTGGCCCTGCAGCCCTCCTTCACCTTCACCGCAGGACCCCTGCTGCCGGCCCTCAGGGGTTTCCCAGGCACGGCACCTCTGTGGTCCCCTGCCTCTAAGATGCCTGCGGTGCCCAGGGCCCCGCAAGCAGAATCCACGCCTTCCTGGCCCGCTTCTCCCCTGGGAACCAGAGGAAGACCGTATCTTCTGTTCTGAAAACGCAGTCTGGGGGCTCAGGAGCTGGAGCGGGGATACAGAGCTCGCCCTGAACCTGGTGGGACAGACAGGCGTCCTGGGGAGACAGCCACAGGTGGCTTCCACCTGAAACTAGCAGCCCAGACATTGACTTTCAATCGCGGTGACCTGCCCGGGGCTGATGTGGGGACTGTTCTCCCCCAGCTGCAGGTCAGCCTGGGAGGAGCCAGGGGCCACGCTGGGAGGGCACAGGGACCCACCTGCCTGCCGGGCGCAGATGAACTCACCCGGTGACTGTGGACCTGCTGGCCTGGGTCACATCCACGCCCCGCCGCTTACCAGATATGCGACTGGGAAAATGCCCCAATCTCTTTAAGTGCTGATTTTCTCATTTATAAAATGGGAATCCCAGTGGCCCCTATCCCCCAGGGGCGCCTGGAGGATTAAGTGAGAAAACACACAGACAATGCTTTCCCCGGTGCCTGGCACAGAGTGAGGGCCGCAGAAGTGGCTGCTTCTGTCATGAAGCTCCTCTTGGGCTCAGCACCCCTGCGGGCAGGGAGGGGAGTTCAAGAGATGAAAGCACGGTCCTGCTTCTCGGTGGGGAGGACCCTCCCCAGGAGACAGTTAAACAGCTAAGCAGTGGGTGATTCAGTGACTGGGAGGCCACAAGGCTATTTATAATAGGGTCAGGCTGGAGGCGACCCAAAGGCCCAGCCAGCCTGCGATGACTAAGCAGAGCCTCAAACGCTGCAACCCGGCAGAGCCGCCGACGTCCGCACACGGAGAGGGGCCTCCGGAAGGAACGTTTCCAGAAGGACGTCGCAAGGTGGCGTGTGCACACCAAGATTTGCCGCGATGGGTAAACAGCTGTCAAGTCCCCTTGGAGGCCGAGAGGGACTCGGAAGGGTGGAAGCAGTTTAGAGTGCAATGCTCATCGGGTATTTTTTTTTCTTCCAACAAGCTGCTTACGTGCCCGGTGTTTAGAACAGATATAATGGTGCACCCTGGAAGGTCAGGGGACTTCGGAGAGGGAGTGAGGTAGTGGGTGGAGGCTGGGGAAGGCTTCGAGAGAAGATGGTGGTTCAGCACGTGTGGAAGCACCTGTGGGTCTGAATATAGGAGCAGAGTTGCCCCAAGGGCACAACTGGGGTCCCCCTCCCCATCCAGTCTCTTTGGCCAAAGGAAGTGAGTGAAGCGCTCCGAGGAGCTATAGGGAAAGTGGGTATCGGGAGCCCAGGGTGCCCACTCTTCTCTGTAGGAGACAAGCTGTTTGTATCCAGAGCTTTACAGCTTGTCTGCAGCAGCTGGTGGACTTGTCACTGTGTTCTCCCCAGGTCCTGGCCAGATGCCTACAGGCGGCGAGGGGGATGCGGGCCTGATGTGGCAGGGGTCCTGATGGGCCGTGTCTCAGGGAGAAAAGGGGCCCATGCCAGGGCTGGAAAGTTTAATTCATGAAGACGCATGTGAGCCTCCAAATAGGGTCCCAGAGACACCGGGAGAGCTTGGAAATAGTTGAGGAAGTTCCCCTCCCTCCTGCCGGACCAGCAAAGGCTGCAAAGCATAAGCAGAGTCTCTGCGGCATCTCTGGGCTTCTGGCTCCCTGGTGTGGTTCACGGCTTAGTCGACCAGCTGTGGGTCTGGCTTCTTTCCCCAGCCTGACCCCAGAGGCACCACGGCAGGGCACAGAACAGACACTGGCGCCCACCAGATGTGGGTCTGAATCCTGCCTCTGCCCCTTCACCGTGAGCTTGAGCAAGTGTGCTAACAAACGTCCACGCGCCTCCAGTTACTCATCTGTAAAAGGAGGGCTAGTTACGCCTCCCTGCGGTGTTTGAGGACCAGTAATAATGTGGGTAAGATCTGCTCAGATCAGAAACTCAGTGAGTGGTGAGCACTGCCCTGTTCTTGCTGCTGACACGTGCTTGCGATGCCACGTGGAAGCGATGCCATGTTTGCGAGACAGTCACGCACCGGAGACACAAGCCTGCAGCGTGAAGAGGCCTCCTCCCCACCCCGCTTCCTCTCCCCTGCCCTGGGGTCCTCAGCTGCCCTCAGAGGTGGGCTCCCCCTGCCGGCAGGTAAGGGTGGTGCTCAGGGCAGGTAGGGGACGGGCGACACCTACAGCTGAAGCTTAACTGCAGGAGGTTCTAGAATTCCCTACTCCAGGGTGGACCGGCCACCTACAGCATAAGAAGAAATGTGTATTTGGTCCTTGTCTCTGGTTCCTCATACAGAGCTCCTAAAACCCTCAGAATCTCCTAAGTGATGGGGTGACAGGAGTGTCCTGCTGTTTGTCCTACTATTTGGTCTTTGTCCCTGGGACCGTCTCTTGGAATTTCCTGGGTGATGGGAGAATCTTTTGTCCTAATGGGGCAACTCTTGTTGGGCCCCTAGATAGCTCAGGATGGGGCAGGTCCCCAGAGACCAAACCGTGAGTAGAACTTAGAACTTTCTGCCTCAACCGCTCGGGAGGGGAGGGGGGCTGGAGATTGAGTTAACGATTGATCATGTCTATGTGATGAAGCGTCCACAAAAATCCCAATGGCACGGAGTTCAAGGAGCTTCCAGGTGGTGGACGTGGCCATGTGCCAGGAGGGTGGTATACCCCAAGCGCACAGGACAGAGGCTCCTGCGCTCGGGACCCTTCCGGTCCTCACCCTACACGTTCATCTGTATCCTTCGTCACATCCCTTGTACTAAACTGGGAAATGGAAGCACAGTGTGTTCCTGAGTTCCGGGAGGTGTTCTAGCAAATTATCAAGGGAACCCCTGACTTACAGCCAGTTGGTCAGAAGGAGGGGGTGCCCAGGACTGTGGCTGGTGTCGAAGTGGGAGCAGCCTTGTGAGAAGAGCCCTTAGCCTGTGAGGTCTGTCATCACTCTGGGTCACTAGTGTCAGAGTTGAGCTGGATTGTTCAACAACCGAAAGTGTTGGGAGAACTGGTTTTGGATTGGAAAGCATCACCCCCACCCCATCTAAACTTTCAACATGACAGGAAGTTCCCCCAACCCACCCGCACAGCGGGAGAGACATCACAAGAACACTCTTAGTAATGAACGGCCCCAGGCAGAGGCCTCTGTGAACCTTCCTAAAGACGCACATAGGCCTCCATCTCACACGAGAGGAGCCAGGCCAACCATGAACAAAACGAAGAGACAACCTACAGACTGGGAGAAAATATTTGCAAACGATGCAACTGACAAGGGCTTAACTTCCAAAATATACAAGCAGCTCATACAGCTCAATATCAAAAAACATAACAACCCAATCAAAAAATAGGCAGACGACCTAAATAGACATTTCTCCAAAGAGGACATGAAAAGATGCTCACCATCACTAACTATTACAGAAATGCAAATCAAAACTACAATGAGGTACCACCTCACACCTGTCAGAATGGCCATCATTAACAAGCCTACAAATAACAAATGCTAGAGAGGGTGTGGAGAAAAGGGAACCCTCCTACACTGTTGGTGGGAATGTAAGTTGGTACAACCACTATGGAGAACAGTATGGAGGTTCCTCAAAAAACTAAAAAATGCAGTTACCATATGATCCTGCAATCCCACTGTTGGGCATATATCCAGAGAAAACCATAATCTGAAAAGATACATGCACCCCAATGTTCACAGCAGCACCATTAACAATAGTCAAGACATGGAAAAATCTAAATGTCCATTGACAGAGGAATGGATAAAGATGTACATATATACAATGGAATACTACTCAGTCATAAAAAGAATGAAAAAAATGCCATTTGCAGCAACATGGATGGACCTAGAGATGATCATACTAAGTGAAGTATGTCAGACAAAGACAAATATATCATTTTATGTGGGATCTAAAAAAAAATGATACAAATGAACTTATTTACAAAACAGAAACAGACTTACAGACTTTGAAAACAAATTTATGGTTACCAAAGGGGAAAGGCGAGGGGAGGGATAAATTAGGAGTTCGGGGATTAACATATACACACTACTGTATATAAAATAGATAAACAACAAGGCACTGGGAACGCGACTCAATATCCTATAATAACCTATATGGGAAAAGAATCTGAAAAGTAATGCATATATGTATATGAATAACTGAATCACTTTACCATACACCTGAAATTAACACAACATTGTAAATCACTCATCCTCAAAAAAAACAAAATAAGAAGAGCCAGGCCCATCTTTCCCTTGGAGCCAGGCTCACTCAGGCATTTTAGGGAGTCCTAGCAAGTGAGAATGCTTCTCAATTTTTTTTTCTAAAACTTTAATTCCTAATTCATCAATATTGTGTATTTATGAAAAGATCCTAGATGATGTGCGTGCTACACTATTATTCCAGGTTTTCAAAGGACAAAATATTACTTTTAATCTCTTTTGGAAAACAGTCTTTAAAGAGTTCTAGTTTCTTCTTGGTTTTTTCAAGAGATGCCAGTGAGACCTCAGCATCTCCGAGCTTGTCACACTGCACAGCCACCCCGGGACCAGACAGAACCATCGAGAGGAAAACACAAGGGATGATAAACGTTCACGAAGATCTGCAAGGCCCACACGGCACCATGTTCTCTCGTCTCCTCCCTGGGCCCATCCCCCCGCCACACACAAAGCATTTCCCTGTTTGACATCTCCTCTGATTATCTCAGATGCCTCAAACCCAAAGTGTCCAAAAGTACGCTCATGATCTCCTCCCAGCCCTGGCTGCCAGCCCCCCCAGGCCCCCCGAGGTTCCACATCGGTGAATGGCATCTGCCTCCAGCCTTGAGGAGGCACAACGAGAAAACTGTCATCTTACCATTTCCTTTGTCCTCACCACCCACACCACCCCGTCACCCAGTGCCAACCACTCCACCTCCTAAGCATCTCCAGGCCCACCCACCACACGCCACCTCCATGGTGGCCACCCAGTCCAGGCTGACTTGATCTCTTGCCTGGACCAACATGGTGGCCGCCTCTTTGGGTCTAGTCAGATTCTCTTCCAATCTGACCCTCACACTGTGTCTATAATGATCTTTCCAAAATGCAGGGCTGATCCCAGCTCTCCCTGTCTAAAGCCCTCCAGGGGTTCCCTGTGCTCTTAAGATAAAACCCCATCATCTAAAAGGGAACCCTCCTACACTGTTGGTGGGAATGTGAGTTGGTGCAGCCACTAAGGAAAACAGTGTGGAGGTTCCTCAGAAAACTAAAAATAGAGTTGCCATATGATCCAGCAATCCCACTCCTGGGCACATATGCAGATAAAACTCTGATTCCAAAAATACATGCACCTCTATGCTTATAGCAGCACTATTCACAACAGCCAAGACGTGGACTGTCCAAGGACAGAGGAAGGGATAGAGAAGATGTGGTACACGTATACAATGGAATACTATTCGGCCATAAAAAGAATGAAATACTGCCATTTGCAGCAACATGGATACAACTGGACATTATCGTACTAAGTGAAGAAAGTCAGAAAGAGAAAGACAAATACCATATGATACCACTTACATGTGGAATCTAAAATACGACACAAATGAACTTATCTATGAAGCAGAAACAGACTCACAGACATAGAGAACAGACCTGTGGTTGCCAAGGGAGGGGTGGGGACAGGATGGAGTGGGAGTTTGGGATTAGCAGACGCAAACTATTATATATAGAATGGATAAACAATGATGCACACTGTAAAGCACAGGGACTATATTCGATATCCTATGATAAACCATTATGGAAGAGAATATGAAAAAAAAGAATGTGTATGTATAACTGAATCACTTGGCTGCAGAGCAGAAATTAACACAACATTGTAAATCAACTATATTTCAATTTAGAAAAAGAAAAAACCAATTCTCTAATAAGCCTCCCAGGCCCCTACTCAGAGGCCCTTGTTCTCTGTGCTCCGCCCACCCTGCCCTCTGCGTCTCCTCCCAGGCCCAGCAGCTCTCACGTGGGCCTTCACACACCCTGTTCCCTCCATCCAGAATGATCCAATGCCAGGACGACCACCCCTTCACCCAGCCGCCCCCTTCGGGTCTCTGCTCAAGCATCCTTTCACTAAGAGCCTTCCCTGGTTGCTCAGTCTAGGTGAGGCCTTTACAACAAATTCCTTTCAAGTCCTATCTTTTGCTCCCTCCGAATATGCCTCTCAGTTTACAATTACATATCAGTCGTGATCGCTGGGTTGATTTCTCTGATCACGACTGTACACCCGCCCCTTAACTCAGCACCTAAGGAACAGTGGTAGGTTCTTAACAAATCTCAACTGAATGCACAAGTGAAGAAGTGAGTTGAAACACAGGGCCCTGACTCATCTTTGATATTCCAAGATTTATGACCTCACAAAATAGGTCAAGGCCACAAGTTCCACGTATCCACAGGCATAGGTAATTATCAGAGGGTTGGGGTATTGGAAAGCCAGGAGTAACAAACAGGAAAGCCATCATACAAACATGTGGCTATGCAAAGCCACTCTCCCAGAGGAGAGAGGAGTTGGGTCCAAAGACTTTGGGAATCAATCCGATCCTATCTGGGGAGTAAACCTCTGATTTTTGAATGGCTCCTGCAGTGGCTTTGGAAGAATGGTGAGGGCGCTTTTGGGGATCACCAGGTCAGAAAGGGCCCCACTGGCATTCCTTTGGAGGAATCCTTTGGGAAAACTAAAAGAGATTCAAGTACAATGTTGGGTCAGTCCCATGCAACAACATTTATTTTCTTGCTCAGATGTCAATAGCACCTCTGCTGAGAGATGCTGAAGGGACTCTGGGTGAAGGAGGACATCACACAGTTACATGTCCCCCTAAACAAGCCCCCCCACCACGATTCTAAGGAACTGAGCCCTCAACGCCATGAAGAGAGGAAGTGGCTGGTTAGTGAGACACAGAGAACAAAGCAGGGACACCAACAGCTGCCACCTGCTGGGTTTACCAGTCCTGATGCCAAAATACAGCAGGACCTCACGGTCTGGATGATGGCTGGCACACATGCATGGGCACACACGCACACACAACATGTGGGGGAACTCTGGCTGGCACGCATGCACACGGGTGGACGGACTGTGGCTGACGAAGGAGGCGGTGTTGTGTCCGGTCCTACACAAGGCAGATCGTCCCACCCTCCCCGCGTGGCTTCTGTCTGGGGAAACCTGGAGGCTTGGGGTTGGGTCTCATGGCACCATGGTGGTGATGAATGGGAGTCACCCACTCCAGCTCCTCAGGCTGGGCTCCTCTCTTATTGGTTCCTTGGGCACAGGACCCCCTCTGAGCAGTGGGGGAGTAAGTGGTCTTGCCTTCACTGCTCCATTTTACATGGATGGGTAACTTAATGCCAGCAGGATTCCAAGCCATGTTATGGGCTAAGCTGACCATTTTCTTTCCAATTTACGGTGCATTCCAAACCCAAACGTATCCAGTGCCCATCTTACGTCTTCCTTCCAACATGAGGTCATTGTAAATGATATTCTTTAGAAAAATCCCCTGGGTTCAGCTGGCCCGGACTCTCCCTTCCCCACTTCTCCTCCAGATCATCTGATCATAAGTGGAACCTTTGAGAAGTTCCCTGACCCTCCCCAGGTGATGAATAGAACTTTACAGTGTAATACGGTCTCATAGGACATAGTATATCATACAAAGCCTACAGTCTTTGTAAGAATTCTGCTAACAACTGGGAATGTTCTTCAACAATCACGTGGATTCTTTTTCTCTGAAAACAAATGTCACGCATGTTTATTCTAGAATATTCAGCCAAGTGCAAAGAGGAAAAATTGACACCCACTCACCTTCTCACCTACAGAGATAATGACTGTTAATGTTTTGGCGAGCCTTCTCCCCCAGGCATATATACGATATCTTTTTTTATATGAAATTGAGGTCACATGAGATATGCTCTTTAAGTGGCCCTTTGCATCGGGCAGTAGATCAACCGCGTGTTCCTTAACATGGTTCCCACGGGTCTTTATCATTACATTGCAGGGATGACCCAAAACTCACAACCAATCGCCTTACGCTGGACATTTGGGAGCAGCAGGGATGCTGTGCTCAGCAACCCTCCACGGACTCTCTTCCTGCAGATAAATTCCTGGAAGTGAAATGACTGGGTCAGAGGACACAGGTTGGATACTTATGGCCAAACCGTCTTTCCCAAGTTTCTGTACCTTCCCGAGCAGCGTGTACGGGTGTCCGTTTCCCCAGACACTTACCATCAGTGAGTGCTTGCTTTCTTCTTGGCTCTTCAGTTTTATTTTTTTTATTTATTTATTTTTTTTTTGGCACACGGGCTTAGTTGCTCCGCGCGCATGTGGGATCTTCCTGGAGCTGGGATCGAACCCGTGACCTCTGCATGGGTAGGCGGATTCTTAACCGCTGCGCCACCTAGGAAGCCCCTGGCTCTTCAGTTTTAAATGCAATGGGCCCTGTTGAAATACAGTGAAATTCATCTTTGGAATTCACCTCCATCCTGGGGAACCTATAGACACACAAAAGACAGCACTTCTGAAATGACCAAGGAAACGCAGGACATTGTTTAAATGGGAACCCAATGCTGAAATAGGTTTTGCAAACAAAATGATAAAACAACACTCTTCTGCTGACATAGTATGGATAAAAGTTTCGGGTCTGGCCCTGCCCACGTATTTAAAATAACCTATTAGTCAGTGACACTGTCCCCATCACTCGTCACTCTTTCCACCCCGTTGTTGGTGGCATAGATTTTAGAGGGGCATCACGCCAAGCTCTGCGTCTCCTAGTGCTCAGTCTGGGGTCCCCCAGGCCTGCAGCTCTGTCTGGCTTCCCTGAGCTGGGGAAGAAGAATGGCAGCCATCTAAGGCCTTCTGGGGAGAGCAGGGTAGAGATCCTGCCATCTGTCAAGGTGAAGGGTCCCCCTGGGCGTGCGTCTGCCGCCTCACAGACTGACTCAGGCCCCGGGAACAGCCGTGGTATCTGGATGCAGGAAAACACCGGTGACTCATCTTCCTCTGGAAGGCGGGCAAGACCGTGGCACCCTCCTAAGGTGAAGCTGCCTCATCTGAAATTCACCAAAAATCCCCAACGTCTCAAACTGTTCCTTCCGTCTGCGAAGCTGTATGAGATTTGTCACATTTGGCAATTCACCTTTGGCCACCGCAGGTTCCAGCTCAGGAATTTAAGCATCACATTCAACAACTAATTTCTAAACTGGGCTTGTGAGCAAGACTGTGTTATAGGAATATTAACTGTTTGAAGTGTGCAGCCAGAAAATGCATGACAGCCTACGTCTTGTGGCTCGTTCTAGATGATGGTGACACATTCCGGAGACGTGCGTCTGCTTCCTAACGCCATGAATTGGATGTTGTTTGTAATAACGCAGTTAGAGCAGTTGCGCTTTATCATCAGAGCTGCTGCCCCACGGAAAATCATTATTCAGCGTATACGTGATAAATTGGGCATCACTCATGGGCAGAAGAGACGGTGATACGACCTGTTTTATTTACGGGGGAGCGGGCTGTACGTTATCTTCTTATTGGGCTGATGTTTTTTCCTATCAGAAGGTTTATGTTGCTTCTTGCATGTTGTTCAGGGAATGCTGTCATTGTCATTAGTCTTCCGGGCGTAAATGCCCAGAGCAGAGGTGTAACTGTTTCTAATCTCAGAATTATTTTCAGAGGAGAACCTGGGAAAGAG